>NC_141929.1:14347500-15597500 GCF_057802395.1 Ceratotherium simum simum
CTCTCTTCAAGTCCCTAGCCTCCCTGCAGGAGGCCCAGCCTTTACTTACAACTACATCAGAAGAGCAGTGGATTTAGGAGCCAAATTCTAATCCAGGCTGTCACCAGGCAGCAAGCCTCTTTTTCTTTCCAGACCAAGATTCTTTAACAATCAGAAGAAGGCTATCCTGTCTCCACCCTCTTCCTCTCTGATTACCTGCCATTTGTTCCTGCTGACCACCACTTGGACTTCCAAGTGACTGCTATCTACTTTCTAGACTAGGACTCTTTAATTGTTTCTTTCAGCTGCTAACGTTAGCCTGAAGGTTCTGCCCTCAGCCCTTTTTTCTTCTTTGCCTCTCTACTGTGTACCATCCCCTTCCAAATCTAAGAGCCTGCCCTTCTACCCTGGGTTCTAGACCTACATTCTCAACTGCCTCTTTAGCATGTCCATATGGCACTTCAGATTTAAATTCATCATCTTCCCCCATTCAAAAGCATATGAGACAGGGCACCCTTATTCATGGGGCCAAGGTCAGGCTCCTTAATATAGCATCCAGAGATCCCACAACTAGGCCACTCTCCTAAGACCCTACCCTACCCTCTAGGGGTTATAAACTAATTTGGACCACAGGCCAAAGCTGGCCCATATTTATTAAGATTCTACATCAAACCTAAAAAGACATGTACGTGTCTATCTCCTTCACTTAAAATACACCCTCTCTTGCGCCGGCCCCGCGGCTTAGCGGTTAAGTGCGTGCGCTCCGCTGCTGGCGGCTCGGGTTCGGATCCCGGGCGTGCACTGATGCACGGCTTCTCCGGCCATGCTGAGGCCACGTCCCACATACAGCAAGTAGAAGGATGTGCAGCTATGACATACAACTATCTACTGGGGCTTTGGGGGAAAAAATAAATAAATAAATAAAATGAAAAAAAAAAAAAATACACCCTCTCATGGGCCGGCCCCGTGGCTTAGCGGTTAAGTGTGCGCGCTCCACTACTGGCAGCCGGGTTTGGATCCCAGGTGCGCATGGACGCACCGCTTGTCCGGCCATGCTGAGGCCGCGTCCCACATACAGCCACTAGAAGGATGTGCAACTATGACATACAACTATCTACTGGGGCTTTGGGGAGAAAAAGGGGAAAAGAAGAAGGAAGATTAGCAATAAATGTTAGCTCAGGGCCGGTCTTCCTCAGCAAAAAAAGAGGAGGATTGGGATGGATGTTAGCTCAGGGCTGATCTTCCTCACAAAAAAAAAAAAAAAAATACACCCTCTCAGTGTACAGAGACGTTATTTAATTTATCATCTGGCCTACATATAGACATATAGTAGGCATCAAAAAATATTTGTCCATCGAGGCACCACTTCTCCGTCCATCCTGAGGCCGAGTCCCACATACAGCAACTAGAAGGATGTGCAGCTATGACATACAACTATCTACTGGGGCTTTGGGGGGAAAAAATAAAATATATAAAATCTTTAAAAAAAAAAAAATATTTGTCCAACTGAGTACCATCCCTCTATATAACCCCAGGGTTATAAGAATCAGAAGGAATAATGGTAATGAAAAAATGCTTTGAAACTATTTTTATAAATCATTATATGAGTATGCATATAGAAGTGATAATTACTTTCTGCCCCCACTCTTCTAGCTCTGACATTCTAGAAGCAAAAGATTTCTCTAACTTCTCTTGGACCACCCAGAAACAGGAGGCCTCAGTTACAAACCAGATTTAGCAAATCCGAGGCAATGGGAAAGGTGTGTGTGTAAAAGCTAGAGAAGCTGCCTGGACTATGGGAACGGCTGAAGTGTCCCACTCTCAACTTTCTGTCAGCAGAGACACACAGGGGCTGATAACAGGAACTCCCTCTGGTCACCTCCCTAACCACCACAGGCTCCTGGCTGCAGCTCTCCCTAGCTAGGGCTTGTCAGTTCTCACATCTGTTCACCCAGCTCAAAGCCCCTTTCCAGTCAAGCCCCCCAAAATGAAAAAAGCACCTAGAAAAACTTGGATTCACATTCTTGTTTTACTGCTTGTCAGCTATTAACCATTTAACCTCTCTGATCTGCATCCTCATCTGTAAAATGGGAATATCATCCATCTCGGAGGGTTTCTATAAGGATGAGAGGCATAAAGCTCCTAGCTCAGTGCCTGTGTTCCTGGGTTGGGCAGGTTGAGGGCCACAGTTCTGTCAGCCCCAGCCCCAGCTTGGGCAACTCTTCTGGGTTAGAGCCCCATGACCCTGGATAGGCATCATGGGTTCCTAAGCACCCCCAGCACCACTCCAGCCTTCCCCAGGCCAACACTGCCAGCGTCTTGCTCCAGACCTTCCTTTCCTGGCTAATCACAGGCACTGCCCATCCCCGCCATCCCCCAGTGGCGGGCAGCAGCTTCCAGGGAGGCGGGGTGGACAGCGTAGACCTGAGGTCTCAGAGTCAGCTCTACCCCAGTTGAACCCTTACCCCAGGCTGTGCAGAGAGGAATGCTGTGTCCATCCTGTGGCAGAGCTTGTGGGTCACGGGGCCTCTCACTTCTTCCCCAGCTGCCACTTCATCAGACCACACAGAACAGAGGCCTGCCCTGAGCTGGTTCTAAATAGCTCGCCGAGGCCCATCCCATAGTTGCCCACCTCTGTGGCTCTCTAGCAGCAAGATTCTAGAAAGACAAAGTTGATAAGGGGTTTCTCCACAGGGCTGAAAGCCTCAGACATTAAGAGAGGCAGGAGACAGGTGGAAGACCCTGAAGGTAGAAGACTAGGAAAAAAATCTAAGCTTCTTTGGGGACTTTTGGAGGAAGCAGGGAGTGGGATGAATGAATGGTGGCCCAGGGCAAGCCAGAGAGGAGTCTGGAGGGCTGGGGTTTAGATCTTATCACTCAGCTCTGCCTCCCAGGGGCAATTAAACTTGACCACACCGCCTCCCAGGGTCAGGGGACTAGGTGCTTATAGTCTGCTCTAATTTCCTTTAAAGATAAGGTTCAAAGGGCCAGGTGGCTTGGCTCTTCATCACTGTTTATGATTCAGATCTCAGTCATACCAGAGATGTATAATGAAGAGCGGCAGAGAAGCTGCCCGGGCCTCCTTCTCCTTCTGCACTTATCTGGATGTCTGGTGTATGCTTTGAATCTCAAGAGAAGGGCCTGCCTGGTGGCACAGTTAAGTGCATGCGCTCCCCTTCGGCAGCCCGGGGTTGGCGGGTTCAGATCCCGGGTTAGCTCAGGGCCAGTCTTCCTTGGCAAAAAAGAGGAGGAACAGCATCAGATGTTAGCTTAGGGCTGATCTTTCTCACCGAAAAATAAATAAATAAATAAATCTCAAGAGAAAAGCAGAAGATGCATTCATTCAACAAATATTGATTGCCACCAGGGAGTGGCAGACAGCATGGAAAGAGCCTGGTCCTCTCCCCTAGCCCCATCACTGTCCCTTAGCAAAGCTCTTCTTTCTGTGGCCTGTGGCTCCTGCTCTGTCAAGGAGCAGAGCAATGGGGCTCCTCTGTTTTGAGTGCTTCTCTCAGCCCCTCCAGCCTGCCCACCACCCACGGCTCCTTGGTTTTGCCAGGCAGGCTTCTCCTAGGAGGGCTGCCTTTCCAAGGGTATGCCATGGGGCAGCTGACCTCAGGGACTGGCATCCCAAGTCCTAACTGTAGGCCTCACCCTCTGAAGAGGTGGGAGCTGGTGACGTGATTCCACAGCCTATCCCAGAGGCCTTTGGAGGGGCATAACCAGAGCAATACCCACCAGCCAGAGCACTGGTGAAGTGCAGAACCAAGGGCTTTGAGAAGGAAGAGGTGAGTCCATCCTCAACTTACAGCCTGCCTTGGGGAAAAGGACCATCCTCCCTGTCAAACTCACTCTTACCAAAGGAAGCCACCTTTGCTCTTCTCAGAAACATGAGTTAATCCAATCATCCTCAATGCTGCCTGCCCCAAACACACACACACTCTCTCCCCTGGGGTGGGAGGACCAGGGTAGGTCCAAGAAAAGGTTTAGAAGAGAGTCTCATTGCACTCCCTCACACTCGCCGGAAGAGGGGTGAAATGGAAGAGGAGTAAATGGTTTCTCCATGTAACCTTCAACCCTCTCCTCCCCAACTTGTACACCCACGTGGCAGGGAAAAGGCCAGTGAAAGCATGGCCAACCACACCCAGACGGCTTCCTGGAACACTCCCAGGCAAGGGCACAGACTGAGAAGGAAGCCCCAGGGGCTGGGGACAAAGGGCAAACCCTCTCCTAAAGGAGCTGTGACTCATACAAAATGGTGGAGAGGGGCAGGGCATTCCCTCCCTAACTCCCAACCAGCCCTCTTTCTCCCAACCCTTGGATAGCAACACCAGGAATTCCTGAATCTGATCACTCTCGTCCTCACCTCAGGGAAAGGAAGAGGATTGGTGCTTTTGCTTTCCATCATTGCCCTCTCTTGCCCCTTCCCAAGCCTGGACCGTGGCAAGGGGCTCTGGACTGGGTTCTGCCTCTTCCTCCACCTGTAAGCACTGGACGGTTGGCCACCTTGAAAAAGGCTCAGGCCTTCCAGACCCCAGCAGGGGCTAATGGAGAAGGGCTGAGCTAGGGCACATATAAGTCCTGCCAATATGCACTTACGGAAAGGAGAAGCTATGCTTCTAGAAGCATCCAGGGGGCCGGCCCTGTGGCTTGGTGGTTAAGTGCGCGCGCTGCAATGCTGGTGGCCCGGGTTCGGATCCCGGGTGCGCATCGAGGCACCACTTCTCCGTCCATCCTGAGGCCGAGTCCCACATACAGCAACTAGAAGGATGTGCAGCTATGACATACAACTATCTACTGGGGCTTTGGGGCCGGGGGGGGAAATCTTTAGAAGCATCCAGGCCATAGTCTGTGTGGCTCAAAACTCCAGCCAGGCCTTGGCCAGGTCCAGAGTTGAAGAATTCAACTTAAAACTCCAGCATCTATCCCCACATCCTCTGTGGGATGGGAGGATAGCAGAGAGAATACCAGGGAAGAGGTCACAACCCAACCATCAGCACTGAGCCTGAAAGAAAGGAGCCCAGGAAGCAGGGTGACTGACTGCTTCACTGGCAAAGCAGGCTGCAGGACTGGGGTCTGTGCAGTCACTGCATATGGACCACCCAACAGGATTCCAGGCCCTCAGCAACCCAGAGGGCAGATGCCAGTTCTTCCTGGGTGGCATACTGGGATGGGCTTGGCCCAAAGCTCTGACACATAGGACAAGCAACAGCCCTGAGAATGCTGACAGAGCTTCTGGGATGTGAGGGTCCAGAAGTGACATTCCCTCGGAGTGCAGCGGCCCTGGTTCTGGGATTCTCCCCTCTCCCAGCCCAGAGGCCAGACGTCAGGAGCAGCTTGCTGACTCAGCTAGGGCTGGCATCACACTTGAAGGTTCAGGTGAGAACAAGCCTCTCTATCAGCCTCAGTAATGTGCCACACCTCTTCTACTGGGCTGGTATGACCTCTAGGTGTAAGTTTTCAGTCGTCATGGCCCAGCCAACCACCCAGGTGGAATGTCTGCCAGAGCCTCTGGGATAAGGCAATATGGTGAAGCTGACAGCTTGGGCTGTAGGCATGGAGGCCTACTTCGCTCAGGGCAAATTTCTCTAAAGGGCTCCAACCTTAGCAGGGTGAGGACAGTGGGCTGTAACTAATGACAGCCTCCCTTTTTCTATCCATCTTGCCCTCACATTTCCTTGTGATGCAGTGGTTCTTTTGATTTTTTGTGGCTTCTTCGGGACAATTACTATGAAATCGGAGCATTGCATGCACTGGCAGGCAGCAGTTTGGAGCGTCTATCTGTCTCACCTATCTGGCTCCTGGACACCACTCACATGCCAGGCAAGATGCAGAGGCGGTGCTACAGGCTGGAAACTCAGCTTTGTGGTCAGGCTCCTATCTACTTCCTTCATCAAGAACTCGATGACTTCAAAGTATTCTTGTTTTTTGTTTTTAAAAAAAAAAAAAAAACAGAACAATCTTTCCTTCAACCCACCTAAAAACCTCCATCAACCAGGCCAACTTCTTAGCAGTTTCTATTCTTGTGGCCCAGTGGGAGGAAGGAACCAGGTGGGGAGACTTGTACAATTCCTGCCAAGATCAGATGATGGAGAACCACTAGCCCTTCTATGGCAGCTTGTGGGCTAAGCTGGGGCCTGAGCACTGTGTCAAGAGATGGGTCCTATTACAAGGCTTATTTAGAATAAGATGACACTCCTATAAGGTAGTCATGTAGGTGCCAATCCCCTCGGGGACATAGGGAAGGCATCATACCCCCCACAGCCAATGAGCCCTGGGTAGAGAGGAGGGTGGGACAGGCAGTTGACAGAAGGTAGTCCAGCTGTACTGGAGAGGATTCACGGCGGTGTGGGTTCCAGGGGTTGCCTTAGACAGGGAGACATGTCAGCACTAGGAGGCCAGAGACTGGCAGAAGGGCATGCAGAGGCATGCTGGCCCTAGAGGTAGGTATCTCCAGTGAGTAGAGTCCTCCAAAACCCCTGGAAACAAACCGGTAACCTGTACTTTGTGAGCCAGACTGTTTTTACTCTTCATAAACCCTATCTTTAGCTTTCTTTTTTGTTCTCCTTTTATATTGAGTAATGTCTTTTGGAAAGGTCAACCTGTGGCACCTATGCTAATGGCAACCCAAAGAAGGCATTTGCATCCATGCTTGGACCAGGAGATTAAAGGAAGCAATGTCCTTTCTCTCTCCCAGGAGTGAATGTAGAGAGAAGTGGAGTAAAAGGATGAAGGAACCCAGAGTTGGGCCCCTTGCTTGGTCGCTGTGTCCTCTGGATGTTGCCTTTCCAACAAGGACCTTGGAAGCTCCAGTTAGAGGCCCTGAACCCATGCCCAGCCTGATGCCATCAGGTAATTTCCAGCATCAACCCCGCAGGTGGCTTTGGGAAGCACCCCTGCCCCGTGCCCCCACTTTTTCCTATGTCACTAACGTTCAGCTCCAGGAGGCAGACAGCAGGTGGCCAGTAAACTGGAGAGCTCAGCTGTGGGGCTGGGCCACGCCCACACACACCTGCTTTCATTTCTCCCTTGCTCTGGCTGAGCAATCTTCCTCCTCATTAAGGAACCGGTAATATGCTGTGACTGACTCAGGCAGGGACCAAGGGAGGAAAGAACAGCCCCAACGTTGCTAGGTAATCTGCTTCAGCACCTCTGAAAAGTGGCAATATCAGCTGCTATGAGTAGGAGCAAAGAGAACCTTCCCCTTGCACTGCCTGTGGGGGAGCCAGGGTGGAGAGCAAGGAGCCCTCCTCCGTCCTATCCTCAGGGAGTGATTCATCCTCCCGGATCTGGCCTAAGTTATATGCTCCCTGCTAAGATGATATCTGTCATGACATGCATTACTGTTGTCAACTCTGGGGGGACATGGAGGGGAGGACTACACAGACTGCAGTCCATTACGACAGTCCCCAGGGAGTGGTCTCTGTTGTCTGGCTTTATTACATATCTTGGGGTTACAGAGGGATGGCCAACGTGATGGTGCTTGTTTGGGACTGGGGCTGTGCAAGGGTGACCTGAGGGCTGTGAAGACGTGGGGCCCAGGGCTTGCTTTCAAGCCCCTTGCCTCCTCTGGTGAGACTGGGTCATCCCCACCCCAACACGTGCCTATGAGTTAATATTTTATAGCAAACTCTGGACTAAACCCAGAGGACCTCAATTCTAGGGCTGGCTCTGCTATTTGACAGTCATGTGTCTTTGGGCAAATTATACCTCTCTGGGCCTCAGGTGCCCCATCCGTAAAATGAGCAACATAATGCCTGCCCTACTCACCTCACACAGTCCCTGCCAAGGTGAAATAAGCGATGACTGTAAGCTGTAAAGCACTATGTACCCGGGGTACCATTGAGTTTCAGCCTCACAGAGAGGAGGGAGACAGGGACAAGAGTAGACACTGTGGCTAAGCCTAAGGGAACAGGGAGGTCTGACCCAGGCTGGGTGACCACTTAGAACAGGCCCCAGACAGAAACAGGTAGATCAGTGGCCATCCAGGAGCCAAGCATGAGGGACAGACAGGGCAACCTGGTCAGTCTGAGCTGGCAGACAGTTCAGGAGAGAAGAACCGGCTGTTAGCAAATATCTGAAGTGCAGGAGGAAAGATGCATGAGGAGATGGTCAGAATGAAAGAGAAATTCAGTCCCAAACTCAGAAGAATCCCACCTCACTCCCTGTACACCAAGGAACAGGTGAGAACTGCCCCCAAGCTCCCAGGACCTCCAACATCTTAATATATAACTCACACTCTCATAAGTCCGAAGCCCCTCATGAGGATAGCCTTCCCTTTCTGACCAGAGACCCCAGGGGAGTGACCCACCCAAGGCAAGAAGCCTGTATCAGATTGAATTTGATGTCTCCTCTTGCTACGTCAGAGGCTTGAAGCCCAGAGCTCTTTCTACAACACCCCATTCCTGGCTCTGTCAAGCTGGGTCAAATATCTGTACCCTGACAAATTGGAGGTGATAAGAACTGAGGACAAAATTGTGCTATTTGTCTACCTGTACCTGAAACTGGCACCGCTATCCTGGGCATTCTCTTCCAAGGGAGAAGTCAGAGGGGCACAACTCTCCTCAGCAGGAAATACCCCAACATAATCCAGAACGCACAGCAGCCCTTGAGCTACATCCTTACCCAGGTCCCAGCAGGAAACAACACGGAGGAGGGTGAGCATTCAGGAAGCCGAGATGACGTGGGAGATGGAGAGGGGACAGAGGCAGCGCCAGGGCAGAAGCCACCGGAGTTGGGCAAATGCCTCCTCTGTTTACTGGGACCTGGGTGAAGTCACGGTGTCTCTTCCATCTCAGACAGACCCCTGCATAACACCAACCACCACACAGATGGCCCTGGACCACCACGAGGAAGGAACCATTTGCCATAACCTGCCTGTGTCAGCTCTTTGTCCTGCAGTCCAAAGGATGAATCACTGCTTGTGGATGGGCAGCCTGGGCACTGAGGGGGCTCCCCCCTGAAAAATGCCACTTCACACTGGAAAGAGCCTCCAGTCTGAAAATCAGATGACCTGGGTTCTGGTCTCAGTTCTTCCACCTACTGGTTTGAGGATAGCAGGCAAATTTCTCAACCTCCACTTCCTGATCTGTAAATGGAATGACTCAATGATTTTAAGTTCCCTGAACCTGTCTCTAAAACCCCGTCCTTGATAGGTCAACCCAGCTCAGAGGCCCACAAGCCCACAGGAAAAAAAGTGGTTCTGGGATTCATGGCAGTGGCTCAATTCTGGCCAGGACTCAAGTCCTTCTCCAGGGAGGGACACTGCCCAGACGTGCAGATGGTGAGGGAGGCTCCAACGTACAAAGCCTTCCTGGGTGGCCTGGGATTAGCACTGCCCACCACCAGAGTCCTCTAACCACAGGAAGACTCAGCAGGGGGGCCAGCCCCATGGCTTAGCGGTTAAGTGCACGCGCTCCGCTACTGGCGGCCTGGGTTCGGATCCAGGCCACGCACTGACGCACCGCTTCTCCGGCCATGCTGAGGCCGCGTCCCACATACAGCAACTAGAAGGATGTGCAACTATGACATACAACTGTCTACTGGGGCTTTGGGGGGCAAAAAAAAAAGGAGGAGGATTGGCAATAGATATTAGCTCAGAGCCGGTCTTCCTCAGCAAAAAGAGGAGGATTAGCATGGATGTTAGCTCAGGGCTGATCTTCCTCACAAAAAAAAAAAAAAAAAAGACTCAGCAAGGGAGGGTGCTATGTGTTTTGCTTCCTGGCTGGGCCCTGAACCAGCTGAAGTAGTCAGGGAAAGAGAAAATGATCCTGGACATGGAATGCAGTGGGAAGTCAGGATCCTAGGTTCCATTCCTTGTCTGGCAATGGACTTTGTTTTTTTTAAAGGGCAAGGTTTATTTTATTTATTTTTTTCCCCAAAGCCCCAGTAGATAGTTGTATGTCATAGTTGCACATCCTTCTAGCTGCTGCATGTGGGACATGGCCTCAGCATGGGCGGAGAAGCGGTGTGTCGGTGCGCGCCCGAACCCGGGCCGCCAGCAGCGGAGCGCGTGCACTTAACCGCCAAGCCACGGGGCCGGCCCCTGACAATGGACTTTGGAGGGAACCCTTTCTAAGCCTGTTTTTCAACCTGTTAGGAGTCATGTCTGGCTTTTCAAATGATACCAGACACTCCTCTGAACTCCCACTCATTTCTAGATGCCACCCCTTAGATGACACACCTTGGAGGTACTCAAAAGTACCTCAAACTCAACTTGCCCCAAAGCAAACTCATGCACGCTCTAAGCCCCTCAAACCCAGTCCTCTTTTGTATTCCCAGTTTCTGAGAAAGGGACATCATCCATCCAACCCTAAAACCCGGGACTCATCCATGTCCCCTCCTTCCTTCAACCTCCCTCAGCCAGTCTATTACAAAGTCTTACCTGATTACAATCTATTACCTAATTTTTACCACCGAAACCTTTCATCTTCCTACTTCTGTCCATGTCTACCTCCATCACTCTATCCAAAGAACTGTCATCCTTCACCTACAGTAGCTCCCTAACTGCTAAAGCCCCAGATCTACTAGAGACCCCTCCAACTCATTCTCTACAGGGCGGCCAAAGTGATCTCCACAAATGCAAATCCCATCAGATCCCATCTCCACTCCTTCCAGCAAAACAGCCAGACCTCCTAATGCTCTGGGGCAAAAGTGGGACTCCCCAAACACCCCATGGCCCCAGATGTAGCTGGCCAAGCAGCAGGATAACCCTGAGACCAAAATGGACCAGGCAGGTCTGGGAGTCACTGCTCAGCCCAGAGCCCTGGCCCCACCCTGGGGTGGCTTCCCACTCCGAGATCAGGTTCAGAATTGGCTCAGTCTTGCCAGGACTGACCCCCTCCCCCAGTGCAGACCTCATCTGACCACAGATGGGAACGGGAGCTGGTGGCCAGGCAGGGAAAACCCAGCTGGGATGAAGCCAGGGACTATGTATTTCAGGAAGGAGAGGAGATACACTAAAAGCAGTGCCACAATAAACTGTCAGTATCTGTGGGGCCGCTGAGAGAAGGCAGCTGTCGGGAGTAGAAAACTCAAGGAGTCTATCTCTTCCCTCTTATCAGACTGACCGTGGGCAGCCTGCAGGCCTGTGGAGAGGAAACAGCCATTAACAACCCCTCCCACACTTCCTGCAAACACAATCCTTGCATGACTGCCCAGCCCCACAGGAAAGCCTGCACTTTCCTCCCTGCCAGGGTGGGTCTGGAGACCCCTCTCTCAGCCAGACCCCTCCATCCTGCCCCTCCTTCTTGGGCAATGATCCAAGAAACCTTATGCTCTGCCGAAACTGGTCTCCTCAAGGGCCCCAGTCGTCCCCTGCCCTTTCAGTTCAGGCCTTTGCATCCTGGTATGTGTGGCCTTTTCCTTACTGCCTTCCTTCTCTCCTCTACTATGAATCCCTACCCTGGCCCCTTCTAGGCCTGTTCTCAACTCCTGGCAGACCTGCCACATGTCGGTGCCGCTGAACCTTGTTCATGGCCCTTCCCATGTTCAGCCTGTGATCTCATCTCCTCCTCTGGCTCTGGGAAAAAAAACCTGGCTACAGCAGACCCCAGCTCATAGGGCGTGGGGGGAATTGGGAGCAGAAAGAAACGAGAACCCTATAAAGTCACCCCAAGGCCTAACTGGTGGTCAGTGTAGGAAGGGAGGAATGTGATAAGAGACCAGATGGGTTTTTCTGCCCAAACCCAGGACAGAGCCAGAGCAAGGGCTGGGAGGTGGGGAGGAGGAAATGACAGGCCCGGGGACAGCTCCCTTGGCTGCAGGAGCCCAAGTTCTCCAGAGAGATGCCAGAGCAGGCTGGCTGCTGTTCACTGTATCCAAGCAGGTTAGGAGAAAGGTCAAACCAATTTCCATGAATGTCTGGACTGTATGGTGGCATCCTGGGCCCCCACCACAACCTCCCTACTCAGGATATGCTGTTCTTCTGCTGGGTCTACCAGATGGTTTGAGAGCAAGACCTTCAAATTCCTTTTTTTTTTTTTTTTGTGAGGAAGATCAGCCCTGAGCTAACATCCATGCTAATCCTCCTCTTTTTTGCTGAGGAAGACTGGCTCTGAGCTAACATCTATTGTCAATCCTCCTCCTCGTTTTTTCCCAAAGCCCCAGTAGATAGTTGTACGTCATAGCTGCACATCCTTCTAGTTGCTGTATGTGGGATGCGGCCTCAGCATGGCCGGAGAAGCAGTGCGTCGGTGCGCGCCTGGGATCCAAACCCGGGCCACCAGTAGCAGAGTGCGTGCACTTAACCGCTAAGCCACCGGGCTGGCCCAAGACCTTCAAATTCTATATTCACAGATAACGACTCTGAGGCCCAGAGAGGGACAGCAACTTGCCCTGGGTCACACAGCACCAAATCCCCTATGGGTAGCTAAGGCAGCAAGAACCCTGTATGTATCCAACCAGACTGGGCCCTGGACTGTGAAAATCATCGAGGAGACCCCTGACCAAACAAGCTGCTTCCCCTCTGGAAGAGCCAAACAGCCCTGCCCTGAGGCTCTTGGGCCCTCGGCCAGCCCAGTCCTCCACCTTGGCCTCACAGGCTGCCAACAGAGGGCCTG
Organism: Ceratotherium simum simum; assembly: GCF_057802395.1. Classification (NCBI taxonomy): domain Eukaryota; kingdom Metazoa; phylum Chordata; class Mammalia; order Perissodactyla; family Rhinocerotidae; genus Ceratotherium; species Ceratotherium simum. Next base: position 14,360,040 of record NC_141929.1, read on the forward strand.
CTGGTGTGGGAGATCAAAATTGACCAACACCCTGAAATATGTCTCTTTACCTTGATTATTTTCTCTGACGGACATTTGACCTCCCCCAAAACTGCCTAAAGAATTTAACATAGGGGCCGGCCCGGTGGCGCAGCGGTTAAGTGCACGTGCTCCGCTGCAGCGGCCCAGGGTTCGCCGGTTCGGATCCCGGGCACGCACCGACACACTGCTTGTCGAGCCATGCTGTGGCGGCGTCCCATATAAAGTAGAGAAAGATGGGCATGGATGTTAGCTCAGGGCCAATCTTCCTCAGCAAAAAGAGGAGCACTGGCATCAGATGTTAGCTCAGAGCTGATCTTCCTCACACACACACACACACAAAAAAGAATTTAACATAGAAGACCTGTTCCAGGAAGGAGCCACTATCATATGATGGCTGTAATACAATGTAAAATAGATGTTACAATAGGAAAGGCACCAAGCCCCTCTTATCAAAAATTCTGTCTCTCCTTGGCCACATTCTCTAGGTGGCCCTGAAAAGAGTTGCCAGACAAATATTTACACTTATAAGGGAAATCTCCATTTGTAAAGGTATCTCCCTCTCTGTACTGGGAAGAGGGGGGATGACCTCATCTCTAGAAACTTATCAATGTGGAAGGTGAGGCCTTAAATCTGCATAATAACCTTACTCTTGTTTACTGTGCTTTTCTGGTAATCTCCCATAACTGACTCCCCCCACCCCCAACATCCTCCTTTGTCTTCAGCTGAAGATAGTATTTAAGATGAGAATCTCTGTTATTTTGTTGAGAAACTCAGTTTCCCTGGTTTCTCCCATGTATATATGTTATTAAAGTTTGTATTATTTTCTCCTGCTAACCTGTCTTTTAAATATTTGGCCAGCCATAAGAACCTTAAGGGAAAGGGCAGAGGGGGATTCTCTCTCTTCCCCAACACTGGCTCCTCTCCCTGTTTTGCCTAGGATGAATGGCAGGGTAGGTCCAGAGATATGGGATGAGCAGGAATTTCTAAGACAGGTGACTTGGGTAGAAGACACCTTCCAAAATACCTCACCCAAGTGTGAAGGGAGGTGAGGTATCTTCTGTGTTAAGCACAGGAAATGCCACTTGAGAGATTAGAACTCACATTCATCCTAGAAGTTTGCCCACTGCTGCTTTAGGGTCAAGCGTGAACTGCTTGTCAGGCACTGAGGAAATTCCTTCATCAAACAGCTGCCCCTTTGGCCTTGGGCTGAACCTCCCTGACATAAACTGTTTACCCTGCTCCCCATCTCACAGCAGCTTCCTGCCTGAGGAATATGCTGGCTCCCCTCCACTGGAAGAGCCTGAACAGGGTCCTCATTCCTCTCCTCACCACCTTCATGCTTTCCCATCTCCCCCTCCCTGTGGTACCTGGGGTCTCCTCCTGAACTAGCTGGAGGCCCCAGGACCCCAGAGGATAAACAGGAGTGGATCCAGGGAAATACCATGCCTTCTGCAACAGGACGGAACAGAGAAGGCCGACCCCTGGAAATTCCCTCATGGCCTGGCAACACCAGACTCACACGGCTCCTCAGAGAACCCAAGAGAGACAGGAACCAGGAGGAGCTCAGGGGCTCTCCCCTCTCCCCTGCAGCGTCCACACAGCCTCACTCCCTTCAGCTGCCGTCTGTTTTACTTCACAGCCAGAGCACTCAGCACAGGCCCACAGGGACTTTCATTTCCTCCTGACTCTGGTTTCAGTTCACCATCAGTATCAAATGGCCGCTGTTTTGTCTTTAACTGAACTTGGGTGAGAATGAGAGTTGGGGGGAACTCCACTTACAGGTCAGGGGAGATTCAAATGTCCCTTGCAAATCCAGAGGAACCCTGCAAAGAAGAAAGGAGGTTGTAACTATGTACAGTGACAGATGTTAACTAGACTTATTGTGGTGATCATTTCACAACGTACATAAATAGTGAATCATTATGTTGTACACCTGAAACTAATATAATGTTATATGTCAATTATACTTCAATTAAAATAAACAGAAGGAGGGGCCAGCCTGGTGGCGTAGTGGTTAAGTTCACGTGCTCCACTCTGGCTCCACTCTGGCTCCACTCTGGGGTTTGCAGGTTCGGACCCTGGGTGCGGACCTACGCACTGCTTATCAAGCCATGCTGTGGCGGCGTCCCATATAAAGTAGAGGAAGATGGGCACGGATGTTAGCCCAGGGCCAACCGTCCTCAGCAAAAAGAGGATGGCAACACATGTTATCTCAGGGCTGATCTTCCTCACACACACAAAAAAAACTCAGAAGGAAAGTTGTGGAGGTGACAGGAGTGGGGAGGATGAAGGAATCCCCACCCCAGCCCTCAATTCCCTCATCTGTGCCTCTTCCTACAATCCACCTCTCATCTTTCCCCTTCACTACCCACCCAGCCCCTCCAAATCCCCTTTGGCCACACAAATAAATAACTTGTTGATTTTTCCTCACCAGAGCAGTTCCCTCTAGACCAATTACCTATTTACATTTGTAGCTGATTTTCTTTTTCAGAAGGCTGCAGATCTGCTCAGGCTGGAAGGGTGTTGCCTGCCCCCTATGCTAGGACTTGGCAGCTGAAGGATTCTGGACAGAAAGGGCAGAGCAGGGCAGGACTACTGTCTGGGGTCCCCAGGTCATGCCCCAACACCTCAGGATCCCCTGTCCTCTCTGGGGCCCTGCAATGCCACCCTTTCGGGAGCAGGAGGGGCCCCTTAGCCTGAGGACAGCCTCATGCCCTAACCACACAGAAGTGGGGCTGCCCTCTGTGTCCCTTTGGTATGTCTCTCACCCTGATCCTAGAGAGCAAGAGGAGAGAAAAGGGAAAAGGATGCTAATGGGCAAAGATCATAATCCAGGAAGAGAGAAAAACACAAGACTACAGGATAGAGAATAATGCTCCTCAAGGCAGGAGACCCATGTGCTACTGGCTCCCCTCCCACTTCTGCCACTAGCGGGGTGATGTCAGTAAATCGCTTACCCTCTCTGGACTTCCTCATTTTTAGAGTCACATCCTCCTGAAGGAAGAAGCTGGGTTGAGGATGTTTTTCAACATCCTATACCAAAACTATTTGTTTTGTCTTGATATTACTATTATACAAATAAAAATTTAGCATTGATTACAAAAATAAAGAAAAAGTACATTTTTCTCTAGATTTCCCTTGCCCTGGGTTTACCTTGTTGTGCTTGGTAATATGCACTGCATGCATAGAGGGCAAAATACCACATATATTTGAATGGCAACAGCTGGAATTGAGGTGAACAGTCCTCTTCACTCCAGCAAAATGAACTTCTGAGAATCTGTGGGGATAAAGCTCCTTCTGCCTCCACCCCAGAGAGGACCCTGTCCCCCCCTCCCATTCCTGTAGGAGGAACTTTCCCAGTTCTCAGCTGGAAAGGTGGGGTGGCCCAAAGCCCAGCCTGGACCCTGGAGCCTTAGGAGAGATCTGCAATGGCTACATGCAAGCTCGATTGATAATATGTTGTAACTACAATAATGATTTATAAATAAGCACCAAGAAGTACTCTAGAATGGCTGGTTAGGGATGCAGACAGGCATCCCTGGTGAGCACGGCATAACTGGAAGAGAAGCCTGTTTTCCCCAGACAGCAGGCAAAGTTCAGACCCTCTCCTTGCAAAATATCACCTGAAGATGTTTGCCCTAATAGTTAGCAAGGACTTACTGTTAAAAAGCATTCTGAGCAGAAAGGGAGAAAAATCTAGGTCCCCAGAGAGCTGAGCTAGGCCCTTTAGTTTGTGAGGGGTCAGGTATGTGGAACATGCAGAGGAAGCTGGGGCATGGGAACTGAGAGCAGGGAAGGGGAAGGAAGGAGAAGCCCGCCCCAGGCTCAAGTATGGAGACAGAAAAGATGCAGGCGTGAAAGCCCTAGCTGCTTTCAGGATACACAGGGCCTCTGGGGCTTTGTGGCCCCAAACGCCAGGCAGTGTGGAGTCAGGAGTAATGCGTTCACCAGGCTTCCAGGTGTGCTGTCAGCACCCTGCACACAGCTCCTCCGAAATAAAGACACATCGTCCTCTCTTGCAAACCTTACCTCCTCCTGACTGTCCTATTTCAGCTAAAGAATCAACCCTCATCACCCAAGCACTGAAATGTCAAACCCCAGCCAATCAAGGGTCTGTTCCAGAAGATAATGTCTACTCACAATCTCTCTAGAGTCTCCTCTTTTCCATTTCTACTACCAAGTCCCAGCCTTCATTACCTCTCACCTGGACCCTATCTAGTGTTCCATGTCCTCCTTCCCTTCTTTCCTGGCCCCCTTGTGACCTAGCCATACCCAGCTGCCAGTCTGCCCTCCGCCTGCTCAGAAACTTGTCAGAACTAAATACCTCCTTTGCCATCAGCCAATTCAAGTCCTCATCACTGATCTCTTGCAGTGTCCATTTCCTCTTCTCTAGGGACTTTAGCTTTTGGATGAAGTCTGGGTGGACTGGCCACCATGCCACAAGCCCTTCCCTGGCCAAGGGAGGGAGCAAGGTCCAGGCTGGGCCAACCAGACATTTCCTCCTTGGGATGTGAATCCCAGGCTTTGGTGGCAAAATTACAGAGCACAGCTGAAGCAGATTTATCCTGGCGACAGTGGTACCCTGAAAAGGCTGGCCTTTGGTTCCTGCTGCACCCACTCCAAGACTGTGGAGGGGACCTGGGTCCTGAGTCATCCCTCTGATTCTAGGAGTTCCCACAGTCTTCCAAGGAAGCCCTTTCCTGCCGAAGTTGACCAAGCGTTGCTTGTAACCAAACAGGATCTTCTCATTACTTTTTGAAATACATCCCCCATGCTCCAACCAAAAGGGAAAACTCCCTAAATGTGCCGTGATGGCCTCTCTCTGCACCTGTTGGCCTGCACATCTCTCCAGCCCACAGGCACTGCTGGAACTCTACTTGCCTCTTCAGGGCCCATCCCAAAGGCCTCTTCTGAGCCCTCTATAGGGATGACTTCTACTTCCTTTAAACCTACAAGCCACTGGCTGTCCCTCTGCCTTCCACTGTAGGAAATGGTGTATTTGTCTTATCCTCCTCCCAGAGGACAGTGACTCAGTCATTGTTGTCTCCTCCACAACACCCAGCATAGTTCCAGGCTCAGTAAAATTCTCCAGGCTCTGGGGGCAGACAATCCAAAGGACAATTACAGGTTTGCTGGGTAAGACAGACAGTGAGTGACAAAGAGCATGGGGTGTGCCATCAGAAAGACCTGAGTTTGTTTTTGTTTTGTTTTGTTTTTTTGTGAGAAAGATTAGCCCTGAGCTAACATCTGATGCCGATCCTCCTCTTTTTGCTGAGGAAGACTGGCCCTGGGCTAACATCTGTGCCCACCTTCCTCTACTTTATATGGGATGCCGCCATAGCATGGCTTGACAAGCGGTGCATCGGTGCACGCCAGGGATCCGAACCCACGAACCCCAGGCCGCCGAAGCGGAGCGTGCACACTTAACCGCTACGCCACCGGGCTGGCCCCAGAAAGACCTGAGTTTGAATTCCAGATCTTCCACTTACTCGCTGAGTTCGGGCAAGTCTCAAAAGTTCTGTAAGTCTCAGTTCATCAACGAAAAAGTGACAATAAGGCTTACCTCCCAACGTTGCTGTGAGGATTCAACAAGCTAACGTTTAAGAGCATCTAGCACATGCCTGGCTAGTAGTAAGCACCCAGTGAATAGCAGCCATTATTCCAGCTATTAGTAGCTACTGGTTTAGCAGATGCCCCATCAGAGGTTGGAATCAGGAGTCCTGGGGCCTGCTGTGTAACCCACAGTGCATCTCTCTGCTCCTCAGTAACCCTACCTGGGTCTATATCTGCCTTATAAACCTCTCATTGGCCTAAAAAACAACAGGTGGAAAATGCTTCACAAAGTAAAAGCATGATGTAAGTGACTCCTCCTGCTTTTCTAAATTTTGGAGATTCCTAGGCATCCTGTCCAGTGTGTGGTCATGGCAGGACTTTATTTTGCAGGCACCCCGACCTGCCCAGTCTGTAACACAGGGCACAGGGCAGACGAGGGCCTGCCTCAGAGTCTGCTGCCCCATGTCCATGCAGCCACCCCTTTTCCAAAGCCCTGGTTCCTAAATGTCCTGCTTTTGTGCGGCCTTCCTTCAAATAACCAAGGGGCAGTGTCTACTATGTGGTTACAGTGGGACTGGGAGCTGAGGCACCATAAGTCACCCCTGCCATTAACCTAGCCAACGCTGGGCAGCAAGAGCATGAAAGGAAAAGGCCAAACCAGTGAAGCTGCCAGAACAGCCTGGGTGGGGAAGCAAAGTGGAAGGAAGTCTCTCTTAAGACTTTACATCTGCCTAGATTAATCTCCCAAGCAACTGTGATGGCCCCAAACCAGCGGCTCTCAGAGTGTTATCTCCAAGGAGCTGGGCAGAAATACAAATTCTAGGCCCCACCCAGACTGACTGAATCAGAAAACTGTGGGAGTAGGGCCCAGCAATCTGTGCCTTAGAGAGCTCTCCAGGGGATTCTGATGCCTGATCAAGTATGAGGAATCCTGCCCTAAACCTTTAACCGTAGGGCCCTCCACTTTAACTCACACATTTACTGAACACCTACTGTGCACCAAGGACCGAGCTGGGTGGTGGTATTTCAGAAATGAGGACACATTTGAAGAACTTCCACAATCTAATGGGGGCCAAAATCAAGTACACAAATACACAAGGCAGGATGTGGTATAGCACAAGGCAGAGGAATTGGCTTCCCACCCCTCTCCCCAGGCCCAACCCCTCAGACCTTCTCTTGTCACAACTGGGGAAAGGAGAACACCAGTTCTGAGAACACCACCCCCAGTGCTGCTATTTCCGACTCCTGAAGCCCAGGTAGCTTTCTCAGGAAGAGGGATCCTCACCCTGAGGTGTGCCTTAGGCATGTGGGGAAATGTTCCCATGAGGCTACACCCAGTGGTTCTTAGGAGCTTGGAAACTGGCCTGACGTGGGGTTTGGGTTCAGAAAGTTCCCAGGGGACCATGAGCATGCCACAGCACATCATAACAACGCAGTCTCGGGCAGGGTCACTCCCACAGGCCCCCGGCATGTGGCTTTCGAGTGTGCAGATGCAGACACATAAACATAAACAGACAGTTGGCCCCCTGGCCTCCCTTCCTCCATTCTCAAGTTACAAGGTTAAAGGCGTCCTATTCACAGCCAAAGGAGAGGGATATGAGAGGGGATACTGAAGCAGGGAACCATCTGGTTCAGATCAAGATTGCTCACTCAGGACCCCAAGGAACTCCCAGAGCCTCCCAAGCCTCCTGATGGCTCATAGATTTCTCTCCCTCCCTCTACTTCCCACCAGGAACCTGAGGATTGGGCTAGAAAGGGACAACCCAAAGGGAAATCAGCCAAAGAAAGACGAGAAAACAAAACACTGAATTTATACAGGCAAGTCTGTGCCACCTCTGTGAGCCCCAGTTCCCTCTTCCCTTCAAATCCTGGACACCACGACTAAACTCGGGATCACCGCCTCAGCCACTGTGCCCTCCTCCACAAAGAGCTCAGGGCACCCAGCAAGCATCCTTCCCTGAACCGGAACCCCCTCCAAAGTTAGCAGCAGAAGCAAGATGAAGCTTAGGGGTGTGGTCTCCCACTCTCATCTTATGCCGCCATCTCCATCAATACAGGAGGTTCCCTCCATCTCAGAGGGACTTTGGAGCCCACCAGGCATAATAAGAGGAAGGCATGGGGCTGGCTCCGTGGCGTAGCGGTTAAGTGCGCGCGGTCCGCTGCAGCAGCCCGGGTTCAGATCCCAGGCGCACACCGATGCACCGCTTGTCATGCCATGCTGTGGCGGCGTCCCATATAAAGTGGAGGAAGATGGGCACGGATGTTAGCCCAGGGCCAGTCTTCCTCAGCAAAAAAAGAGGAGGATTGGCATGGATGTTAGCTCAGGGCTGATCTACCTCACAAAAAAAAAGAAAAAAGGGAAGGGATGACCAACCAGCTTCTAGACAACTGTCCCAAAGATAAGATGGGAGTCTGAGTTACAGGCTAGAAATGACTATTTCCCAGGGGCCCAAGAGTGCCCTGAACCCCTCTCCTGGTCCCTTTCCACCACCAGTACCTCTTTCTCCCCTTTCCCCCAAAAGCACCTAAGACTCTGTTCTACAGTGCTTTACGCAGCTGTAAAGCAAGAGGCAAGATGGGAGATAGATGCAGTGAGCAAGAGATAGAAATCGAAAGGCTAACTTGAGCAAACAAGCAACGGGTGGGTGATTCTCTACAGGCGGAGAGGGCCAGAAGTGGGAGACCGGAAGGAGGAGAGTGAAAAAGAAGTGGCAGAAATCTAAGGGGAGACCAATGAGAGCTCAGCCCAGAGGTGCAGCAAGGGGCTGGGAAGTTCGGTCCAGTCACAGAGGAATGACTAGAGGGAAGAAATGACTCTTCCATTGCAAGGCATGGGCTCAGGCTAGCCCTCACAGGACTGGCGTACAGCCTTGGCCAACTTCCTGGCTTGTGGGGTGCCTCAGTTTCTCCAAAGTGGGAAGGAGGTCAAGGTGTTAGGTCTTATCAGAGAGAACTGGGCCACTGGGGGGTGGCTAGGGGGCAGCGCCAGGTAGGGGAAAGAGGAGAGAGGCGTTGATGGTGCAAAGACAGTTCCCTGCCAAGAGGAGCAGGGCAGGGGTCTCCACGTAGTGCAGAGGCCGGGAGCGCGCAGGGGTTGGGGGTACCAACTAGGTAACGGACTGGAAGTCAGGACTGGGGCAGGGAGCGCTTCCTAGGGCTGGGGCTGGCGGCTGCTATCAAGGAGCGGAACAATCGCGCCTGAAGGGCTGGGAGCGGCTTGATGTGCAGAAACAGAAGGCGGGGATCGGGATTGAGGCCACGGCAAGCGGACCTCCGCCCCCACGGGGGAGCCCAGGGCCCCGACCCGAGGGAAGTTACCGGGGTGGACCGGCCCGGTCTGGGCCGCTGGACCGAGCCAGCTCCCCGCGCAGAGTGGATTCAGGGCAGCGAGGGGCCCGGAGCGCCCCGCATCCCGCCCGCCCTCTTCCCGCCCGCGCACCTCAGTCAGCGCACGGCGCCGCGCGGGCCATGCTCGCCGCTCCTGCCGCCGCCTCCACCCGTGCAGAAAGCTGCCGCCGCGGGCGTCCGGACCCGTTAGCTCCGCGGCTCCCTCGTCCGCCCGCAGCGGGCCAGTCCCGCCTTTGCCTGCCCTGCCCTCCCAGAGCAAGCCACCGCCTCAGCCGGCCCCTCCCCCTACTCCAGCCCGGCTTGAAGAGAAGCGTGGGGGAAGGGGGCCGCTGCCCCCTCCCCATTCACATCCTCCCTGTCTCTCCCCTCCCACCTCCTCCCGCAAGCCCCTGGGCATGCTGGGATATGGAGTCCAGCCGGCGCTGGGCCGCTAGGGGTGCCCCGCATCCAGAACTACTACTCCCAGAAAACAGCGCGCGCACGCCCTAGGTATTGTGGGCTTTGTAGTTCGGCCGGGGCTCAGAGGGTCTACCGCGCAGGAGGGGAGGGGGGATGGGAAATCTCCATTCCCAGAAGGCCGGCCTCCCGGCGGTTGAGACACAGAATGTGGGGTCTGCGGTGCCCCGGACCAGGGTTGAATACCTGCATCTCCAGGGAGGTGCAGACTAGCCCAGGATGCCTTTCACACGCGGCTGTGGTCAGCTGCGGCCAAGCCCGACTGGAGGAGAAGCCTCCGGTCCGCGAACCGCGTCCCGCGTACCGTTCCCACTCGCGCTCGCAAAGAATCATGACCTGAGGCCAGCTCGGCTTCGTGCCCGGGCTCCCCAAGCCGGAGCTGCGGTGGGGCCGCTGCACCCAGGCCTGAGGAGAGAGAGCGTCAGGAGCTGCGTGGGCATGGGGTTTTCCCCTCCTGGGGAAAGCGGGCTGAGTGTCTGTGGATTTCCTGGAGTGCTCACCCACTGGTGCACCTTCCTATTCCAGTCTCATTCTCTTTCTGTTGGATGCCCTTACCTCCCTACTGTTTAGGGTAAAGTGCACACATTTAAATATTTTTCCATGTCTTCTCTTAGCACATCCTTTCTCCAACTTCCAAACCTAGCTCAAATCCTTAATGAAGCTCCAGGTGGACTGCATTTCGCCCTCCACGCTTCATCTTCTCTGGCAGAGGGGAGGCCTATAGGTCAGTAGTTCTCAAACTTTGGCGTGTATCAGATTCTCCGGGAGAGCTGGTTCAAACACAGCTCGCCCACACCCCCAGTTGCTGTTTCTTTAACTCCAGAGTTGAGCCTGAGAATTTGCATTTCTAACAAGATCCCACGTGACACTGATGCTGCTGCTCTGGGGAACCACTTGGAGAACTACTGCTGGTGGTGTTTGTTGGCTGGAGTTCTGGCATTGTCCTTCAAGGATGGGTCTGCTGTAGTATAATAATAGCCTCTGAAGAGCCAGGCCATGGAAGGCGGGGGCCCAGTCTAGTTTAGCATAGAAATGCTCTTTTTAATTGTAATTAAATAAACAAATCAGTTCATCCAGTAAAGGGAAAATAGTGTGTGGGCCAGCTGACTGAAAGGTGTTCCAGACCTTGGCCCTTGGTGTTCCTGTTACTGCCCAAGGTGGGTCATCTGCCTACCCCAAGACACGCAAGTAGTCGAGAGGCAAGGTGGTAGGAAAGAAAGGGATTTTATTACAGCTTGCTAGCAAGGGGGAAGATGGCTGACTAATGTCAGAAAGAACCATCTCACAGAACAAAGACTACAGGCCAGTTATATAGGGGGCTGGTCTCGGGTTGGGGCAGATGTCTGGTCTTAGTTCCTGATAATCTTTTGTTTTACTGGACACTCATCAGAGACCAGAGCCATGCCCTATACTCAGATCTTTCAGTTGTCATTGATGATGGCTGTCATCATAGACTCTCTGCCCGGGGGTCATCACATTTCCAAGGAACTGAAAAGAAAAAAGTTATCAACTTATCACAACTTGGAGGGGCCACAAAAATCTATAGAGCATGTATATCTCCTGGAAGGTGCATATCCAGCTGGGTTAATTAATCAGGTCATTCAAAGTTACAATATGGTTTCTTTTCTACAATATGGCTTCCCTTATGTCAACCTTGTATTGAGCTGGTATCATTCTCTCTAAAGCTGGGAAGACTTTCTGTTTGGAAGTGGGGCAGCAGAGGTATACCTGGTGCTATCCCCCGAGCTATGGATGCAAACCAGGGGATCTCAAACGCCTACTCTAGCTCGGTAGAATCCACTGCCTCTGAGTGGGCTATGACCTAAAACAGGCTGAGGGGAGTGAGAGGTGGGGAGGTAGATGCCTGACGTGTCAAATATCTGAGAGTGATTCTCATACCTACCCAGGTAGACTCTCCTTACCACCTGCTGTCCTGATGTTCTGGGAACTACAAACCTCTGAAGGGGAAACCCTTCACCAGAGGGTGACCATCACCCTCAGGCACAATCCCAGACTCTTTCAGCTGTAAGCTGACAAAAGTTCTCTGCTTGACCAAACTCTAGCCAGGCTCCTTTGAGCCCTCTTCGTCAACAGGCCTCAAGCTTGGCCTATAAAAACTACACTCTTGGGCCGGCCCAGTGGCTTAGCGGTTAAGTGGGCACACTCTGCTGCTGGCGGCCCAGGTTCGGATCCTGGGTACGCACTGACGCACTGCTTCTCCGGCCATGCTGAGGCCGCGTCCCACATACAGCAACTAGAAGGATGTGCAGCTATGACATACAACTATCTACTGGGGCTTTGGGGGAAAAATAAATAAATAAAAATTAAAAAAAATAAAAATAAATAAATAAAAAACTACATTCTCAACACAAATGATTTCACCTACCCCCCACCCCCCCAATTAAAAGACAAACACAATAACATAGCTTCTAACAGTTCAAAGCCACATCCCTAGGATGGCCCTAGCCCCCTTTAAAGTGCCTGTCTGATAAATCTCAAGGCTGCCAAAAGAATTTAGTGTTTGTTCTAGCCAACACCTGGTGATAGGCCCCTGACCACCCCTTCTTAGAGTATTTACTAAAAAGGGCTTACAATTGTGACTTCTTCCTCTGTCTCTTTGAGATGTACATGTATCTCCTACAACTCAGGAGTGTCTTTCCCAAGGACCTGAAAGCCATTCCTTGGAAATGTAATCATCACTAAGGATAGGCCTCTGTCTCCCAGTCTCTGTGGAAGGATAGCATTCTAACTTTGATAATTGCCAACTAACAGACACAACCGGCCTAATCAGCATTTACACTGACCAACCCTGTGTAATTTTTCATTTCCCTGACTCTATTGAGACCCTGCTCACCTCTCTACGTACTCCCTCATTTTCCCTTTAAAATGCCCATTCTGTGCAAATCGAAGTTGAGTTCAGTTCGTGCTGGACCCTCTTCCCTATTGCAATAGTATATTACTGGTTAAAATTTGGCCTTACCAGTTTAGCTACTGTCCGGCTTTGTTTATCTTTGGCAAAGGGAGTAGCTGCTCTCAGTCCTGGGGGCCCAGGCTCTCGCCTTTCCCCCATCGACCAACGGCTAAAAGGGTGAGTTATCCCTAGGTCCTTGGGCAAGTAGCCAAGTGGCCACCAGAGGCATTGCACCCTGACTAAGGTTGACTCTGGAATGGTTTTCTGTTTCCTTTAGATTTGTGTCCCCATCGCAGGCCGTGGGGGGCTCAGTGATCCACGTGCAAGCCTATGCCCTGCCCATAAAACCAGCTGCCAGGCCCTTCCTGCAAGAGCTTTGCCTCTGCACCTGAGTCACGTGGAATGGCAACATCCCCTCACAGGCAGAAGGTAAATGAGACTTTTTGAATTTACATCCATCTCCCAAATCTCTATTAGCAGATTATTCAGGGAGAATTAAGATGCCTTTTCACGAGCAGGACAGAGAGACCCTCTCTATCCTCAGGTCCAACAAGAACTCCCATCATCACCCTCACTCCTTCCCAATTAGATGGCAAATTGGTTCACCCATTTCCTCTTGCTGGTTGTGCATTCCCATCTTCTCCACCCATCCAAATTCTGCCTGACTGTCCAAAGTCTACCTTGAGTTTTCCTTCTTCCAGAAGTTTCTCCCCAACTGCCTCAGCCCCATGTGAACATCACCCTTTGTGTAGCACTTGAATTTGCGTCGTTAATTTAAAAGCCTAGCTTTGCTGGTGAACTGTCCAGTGCAAGAGAGGCGGTGGAACATGGCAGATGAGAGCACAGGGCTTTGGAGGCAGACAGCTACTAAGTAGCAAAGTGCAAAGAGGAGCTGGCTCCCACCCTCCCTAGATTTCTGTTTGGGGGACAGAAGCTTAAAGGAAGACCAGTCTGGCAGCTCCCATGTCTAATGATTTGTGTGACCCAAAGCAAGTTACACAGTTCTTTCATCTGTAAGATGGGAATAATAATAATAGACCCTACTTTTTAGAGTTGTTGTAAAGATTAAATGAAAAAATACTATGATCTTGGATGGGAAGAGTATCAAAAAGAAACCAAGTTAATCTATAAATTTATTGGGATCCCAGTACAAATAGATAAATTTATTTTATTTTATTTTTTTTGTGTGAGGAAGATCAGCCCTGAGCTAACATCTGTTGCCAATCCTCCTCATTTTTGCTGAGGAAGATTGGCCCTGGGCTAACATCCATGCTCATCTTCCTCCACTTTATATGGGACATCTGCCACAGCATGGCTTGACAAGCAGTGCGTTGGTGTGCCCCCAGGATCCGAACCTGCAAAGCCCAGGCCACGGAGCGCACGCACTTAACCCACTACGCTACTGGGCGGCCCCAGATAAATTGATTTTAAAAATTCATTTGGAAAACTAACAAGCAAAACTAGTCAGGAAATTTCTGAAAAAGTAACAGTAGTGAAAGATGTTAGCCCTCTCAGATATTAAACATATTATAAAGTTAAAATAGTATGATAGGCTGGCCCCATGGCTTAGCGGTTAAGTGCGTGCACTCTGCTCGCTACTGGCGGCCCAGGTTCGGATCCCGGGCACACACTGACGCACTGCTTCTCCGGCCATGCTGAGGCCGCTTCCCACATACAGCAACTAGAAGGATGTGCAACTATGACATACAACTATCTACTGGGGCTTTGGGGAAAAAAAAGGAGGAGGATTGGCAACAGATGTTTGCTCAGAGCCGGTCTTCCTCAGCAAAAAGAGGAGGATTAGCATGGACATTAGCTCAGGGCTGATCTTCCTCACAAAAAAAAAAAAAAATAGTATGATAGATCAATGACATAGACATGCAAGTCTAGAAATAAACTCAAATACTCATGGAAATTTGGCATATGGTAAAGATACATTTCAAGTAAGTGGGGGAAAAGATGAATTATTCTATAAATGGTGCAGGGACAATTGGGGAACCACCTACTAAAAAACTGTCGACTCTGGATAAATTAGTGGATCAATCAAAAATCAGCAATGGCTACCAGTATCACGAAAAATGAAGACAACTGGCCTCATTTGAAGACAAACAGAAGGGCCGGCCCCGTGGCTTAGCGGTTAAGTGCTCGCGCTCTGCTGCTGGCGGCCCGGGTTCGGATCCCGGGTGCACACCGACACGCCACTTCTCCGGCTATGCTGAGGCCACGTCCCACATACAGCAACTAGAAGGATGTGCAGCTGTGACATACAACTATCTACTGGGGCTTTGGGGGGAAAAAAAATAAATAAATAAAATCTTTGAAGACAAACAGAAACTGACCACTGATGGAAGTATGACACACTGAAAGTAGTATTGAAAAAAGAAATCACCCCAAATCTGACAACTACCAATGTACAGAAAATACAGGTATTAGAGGAACATGTTATTTGAAACCATGGAGATGCAATCAACAAAATTCAGTGAAAAACTGTACAGGACAAATGACCCAGTTTCTTTGCAATGAACACATTGCAAATTTTAAAAAAAGACATAGAGGAGAATCTGTAAATTTAAAAAAGCTGTATCAACCAATTGCAATGTATGGATGTTATCTGAATTCTAATTCAAACAAACTGAAAAAAAAATGTGTGAGAAAAGGGGAAATTTGAACACTGACCATTGGATATTAAGTAATTATTATTAGTTTTAAGTGTGCTAACGGTGTTGTGGTTTTTTTTTTTAAGAGGCCTCATTTATTGGTATATACTGAAATTGTATTTATGGAATGATAAGACATCTGGAGTTTGCTTCAAAATAATCCAAAGTTGTGGAAGAATAGATACAACAAGTTTGGCTAAATTGATAATTGTTGAATCTGAGAGATGATGGCTACTTGGGGTTCATCATGTTTCTAATTTTACATGTATTTCAAGTTTTCCACAATAAAATGGTTTTTAAAAATTTCAGTCAGAACTCTACCTCTTACTAAGCTAAAGACCAAAAATAACAACAGAAACTAATTCAATAGAAAAAGGGAAGAAATTTTTGCAATTTAGATCAGAGGTAAAAGAATAGTATGAAGTGCTCTGCAAATCAGTAAGAAGATGACCAAGACAACAACAGGAAGTGTGAAAAGAATATGAATAGACAGTTCATAGAGAAGGAAACACAAATGGCTCTGACACAAAGAGATGCAGGGCTTTGCTCTTTTTTTTCTAACTGTAGTAAAATACACACAACATAAAATTTACCATCTTTTTTTTTGTGTGTGTGAGGAAGATTGGCCCTGAGCTAACATCCATGCTAATCCTCCTCTTTTTGCTGAGGAAGACCGGCTCTGAGCTAACATCTAATGCCAATCCTCCTCCTTTTTTATCCCCAAAGCCCCAGTAGATAGTTGTACGTCATAGTTGCACATCCTTCTAGTTGCTGTATGTGGGATCCGGCCTCAGCATGGCCGGAGAAGCGGTGCATCGGTGCGTGCCCGGGATCCGAACCCGGGCCGCCAGCAGCAGAGTGCACACACTCAACCGCTAAGCCATGGGGCCGGCTCTAAAATTTACCATCTTAACCATTTTTAAGTTTACAGTTCAGTTCAGTAGTCCCGGCTCCCAGAGGGAGTTCCTGTTACCAGCAGCAGCCATACATTTCTTGCAGGGTCCTGCAGATTGCACTTACTCCAAGAAGTCTTCCCGGACCGGGACCCTCACACTCTGGCAGCACGTTTGTTGGTTTAATAAGGAAGTTGGGGGCCGGCTCCGTGGCTTGGCGGTTAAGTGCGCGCGCTCTGATGCTGGCGGCCCGGGTTCGGATCCCGGGCGCGCCCCGAGGCACCGCTTCTCCGTCCAACGCGAGGCCAAGTCCCACGTACAGCAACTGGAAGGATGTGAACCTATGACATACAACTGTCTACTGGGGCTTTGGGGGGAAAAAAATGAATAAATAAAATCTTTAATAAGGAAGTTGGATGCCTACTCTGTGCCAGGCACAGTGCTAAACTCTTTATGTGCATTAGCTCACTGAATCCTCCCAACAACCAGGTTTGGTAGATACTATTGCATTTTTACAGATGAAGAAATTGAGGCTCCAAGAGGTTGAGTGGCTTGCACACACAGTAAGAAAGTGATGGCAAATGGGGAGGATTTGTCTGATTTCAAACTCTGTATCTAACCACTAGACTCTACCCTATATTATAGCATCAGAATATTTTTTTATGGCTCTGTCTACCCCAGACAGTGGGACTATACACAGAGCAGAGACCTACATGTTTTTGTGTCTGCTGCTGACAGATTGCACTGAGGGCTTTATCTTCTGAAAAACTTTCCTTGAGTATCTTTGCTCCTCAGGCAGAGAAGTGTGAAGGCCTTGGAGCAAGCACGCCCCCCACCCCCCTCCCCAGCATGCCTTTCCTAGGAGGTGGGGTGAAGTCCTTTGCCTTTGAGCTCCTTGGGGCACATTGTTTTCCTTGAGCCCCAGCCAAAGGTGCAGCTGCAGGCATCCCTGCCTCCCACTCCTCTGCAGAGCAGGGATCTGCATTGCTGAGAACAGCAGCTGTGGGAGGCAGCTCATCATTTCCCAGGCCTCCTGGGTTCACAGAAGAAAGAGAAGGCACTGAAGTGAGGGAAGTAGGAGGAGACCTGGGCCAAGTGAAGACAGGGGAATGACTCCAGTGGGAGAAGACTAAGGGAAGGAGAGAGATCTTTTGGAGGAGGCAGGGTAGGGGGAGCTGAGCAGAAGACTGCTCTTTATTCATTCATTCAACAAATTGTTTTAACCACCTACAATGTCCTAGGCACCGTTCTAGAGACTGAGGATACAAACCAAACATCCTGCTTTAATGGGGCAGCATGCGAATAACAACAAAAGTAATCATTCTAAGGTTAATATTTTTTGAGCATTTACTATGGAGTCAAGCATTTATTTATCTTATTCTCACAACAATCTCAGGCATTTGATATTATTATTAAACCATTTTACAGAGACCAGGAGACAAGGAGTAGCCAAGTGACTGGCCAAGGTTACACAGATTTAGAGCAAGGTCCCCCATCTCCTTTGAGACTGACCATAGGGCTTCTCAGGCTCCCTATTAATGACAGTAGATTTGGAAAGTACATTCTTGTAAGAAAAATACAAACAATACAGATAAAGTTCAAGTTCTTGCCTATCCCCATCCCTAACCATCTCCGCCCCAGGATGTGCTCCTTCCAGTCCTGTTCTTGTCCATACGCACACTATATGTTCACATACATTATTTATGAGTAGCTTCCCATACATACTGTTGTTCCACAACTTGCCTCTTTTCCCTGAACAAAATGTCTTGAACATCCTTCCCTATTGTACATACAGATCTATCTCATTATCTCTAACTGCTGCATAGTATTCCATTGCGCAGATGTGCCAAGTTTCTTTTTCCAGTACCCTAGAGAGAGGGTGTTTCCAATTTCCCGCTGTAACAAACAACGCTGCCATTCAAAACTTTTCCAAAAACTCTGCAGATCCTCTTCTCGCTGCAGAGTTGTAAGTTTCTTCCGGAAGGACCCACGTGATGAAAGCCGCGAAAGCACTGCCAACTGCCAATCCAACAGTAGCCGCTTACGCTCGGGAAACATCTGTGATTTTTTTTTCCCGGATGGATTTTTCTCTCCTGAGAAAAGCAGCGGCCCCAGGTCCCCGCCAAGGGGTTAAACAAACAAACCAACCCCCAACCTGGAACCCGAGTCCCAGAAATCGAACCTGTGTCTTTAAGACCCATTGGTTCCTCTGGGAGTTGTAGTTTTGCTGGCCAACGGAGCTGCCTTCTTGCTTCATCTCCCTTCTCCATCTGAAGACTCCCTACCCTTTAGGAAAGCGCAGCCCTGACCTTATCCGCTTGCTCATGCGGTAGCTGGGAGCTGGTCTTTTGGGGAGGATAAGCGAGGGCTGGCGGAGGGGCGAAACTACACTTCCCAGGGTGCGCCGCGAAGGGACGCGCAGCCCGGCGTTAAAGAGTCCACTGCACCGAGCGCCGGACGGAGACTGGTACGTGGGCCCGCTCGGGTCCCGGCAACTCACGGCCGATTGCCCCCGCGGTTTCCGGGCCCACCCTCTCGGACGTGCAGGACAGAGCCTGGTCGCCGGGTGCCCACTTGCTATAGGGGGCGTTTGCAGGTCCCACTACCCCTTGGCCTTGGTCTGTCAGCGGGAGCTCTGGGACTTGGCCGGTGCTGCGGTACCTGGGGACACCCAGGACCGGGTGGGATACGGGCCCCAGGGGCCCCTCACCCCTGAAGCAGATGGGGCGCTGCTGGTTTTACTTGAGACGGCGTCTCCTGCCTCAGTTTACCCCATCGGGGCTCATCATCCACAAATCTTAATTACATGCCGATTATGTAATTTACAACACGATTTTACTCCCAGTCAACTTCCTTCTGCCTTTTTTTTCCGAAGAAGGCAAATTAGATCCCTCCGTGAGCCTGCTTTTTTCCCCTTTAAAGCGCTAAAATGTGCAAAATCTCTGCCCCACCTCTTTTCAAAAAGCATATGTGAAGAGGCCTTATTATTTTATTCTGTCCCTGGCCCCCCTTTCCTATCCCAATTTTGGGCAGCGGATGGCTGAGAACTTTAAAAAATATTCCCACTTGGCCTCAGTAGTATGAGGTTCTATTCAAAGTGGGCAGAATGTTGGAATAAGGGCCTCTATTCTTTTCTAAGATTTCTGTACAGGTAAGACAGAGGGCGGAGACTCCAGGAGAGATGTCTTGTTTTTACTGGTTGGTGGACATCAACCTGGGAGTTGGACACACTTGGCCTGCCTATACTAGCTGTGTGTGACTTGGGCAGGCTATTTCATCTCTTTAAGCTACTGATTCCTTACCTATAATGTAGGTGTGAAATTCAGCTCACAGGGCTGTAGAGCGGGTGGGATGGCCTGATACTGCAATGCCTTTGGGCATGGGGCCTGAAAAAAGCACTTCCTAAGTGTTAACTAGGAGTATCATTCCAGCTCTTGTATCATAAAATCTCCTTTTGGCTGCTCTGGCAAGGCGTGCTCCTCAGCCTTGCTTGATTTCCCCGGGCCTTCTCTGATTTTTTCTTCTTCTTGGGCATCTTCGACCCAAAGAATATTTCAGAACCTTCACTCCCACCAGCTTTAGGGCCAAATTAGACTCTCCTGTTCCTTTCATTCAAGTTAGACTCCCATTCATTGAGCGCCTGCTGTGTGTCATATATTTCACATTTTATTCAATGCTGATAACAGTCCTAGGAGGTTGGTATCTTTGGCCATTGTTTTCAGATTAGGCTCAGAGAGGTTAAGTAACCTACTCAGGATCACACAGAAAGAGGCAGAGATGGGGACAGAGACTCGGGGCTGATTCCCAGCCCAAGACTATTCCTCTGCCTCAGTTTCTAGTAGGGTGCAGTCCAGATAGGGCTGCCCTCCCTCCTCTGGCCATAACCTTTCACCTGCCCATGTCTCCCAGTCACTATGCTGAAACCAAGACTGGGCTCAGACCTTCTGGGCCATGGGACTTTCCTTGGGGCATTTTTTCCTTGCTCTCTTTCGGCACCTTTGCATGGGACCAAATATCGTCATCACCATCACCTGAGTAAGAATTGGAGCAACGCAATTCCCAGTCATGGCTGCAGCATCCACTAGCCTCTGTAAAGCTAAGATAATAACACTTATCCTGCAGGGGTGTTGTGAGGATGAAAAATCATATCTTTTTTTTTTTTTTTTTTTTAAGACTTTATTTATTCATTTTTTTTCCCCCCAAAGCCGCAGTAGATAGTTGTATGTCATAGGTTCACATCCTTCTAGTTGCTGTACGTGGGACTCGGCCTCGCGTTGGACGGAGAAGTGGTGCCTTGGGGCGCGCCCGGGATCCGAACCCGGGCCGCCAGCATCAGAGCGCGCGCACTTAACCGCTAAGCCACAGAGCCGGCCCAAAAAAAATCATATCTTAACTATAGGCTGGAGTGGGTGAGCTCAGTCTCAGTGGCTATGATCATTAATGTCATCCCCATTTCATTGTCACCTTGTATTTGTTTAAGCTTTATCATATTATATAGCTATAACGTATTGAGCACTTGACATATTTACTCCTTTTGTTCTTTCTTTAATCCTACAAAGTAGGTTCAGTGTAGTGGTTAAGAGAATGGACTGAAAAAAAACCGTCTGGGTTCAACTTGCTAGCTGTGTGAACTTGGGCAAGTTAATCTCTCTGTGCCTCAGTTTCTTCATCTTTAAGGATAAGGATAGTACTTCCCAGACATTAAGTTAGATGTTCTTTTTTTTTTTAAATAAATGAAGCTGTTACTGTCCCCCCCCCCGCAAAGCCCCAGTAGATAGTTGTATGTCATTGTTGCACATCCTTCTAGTTGCTGTATGTGGGACGTGGCCTCAGCATGGCCGGAGAAGCAGTGCGTCAGTGCGCGCCCGGGATCTGAACCTGGGCCACCAGCAGCGGAGCAGCGGAGCGCGCGCACTTAACCGCTAAGCCACGGGGCCGGCCCAAGTTAGATGTTCTTACAGTGATTTTTCCTTTGAAGGTGGCAAGAGGGAGATGATGTTATACTCCCCATGTTGGTTCAGGTCCTTAGCAGATGCTAAGATAGGATTAGACTTGTAAGAGACTTATTGGGGGAGGGGAATAGGGGAGGGAGCTGGAGGAGGCAGGGAGAGGGATCACTTTTCAATCCAGGTCTGCTCCCTGTGAAGGAGCACTGGAAGGAAGGAGGGAAGGGTAGGAAGAGTCACAGACTGCAGTGCAGTTCTAAGACAGTTTCTATTGGGTCAGTGGGGAGTCCTGGAGCCAAGGTTGCCAGTCAGAGAATCGCTGCCTTGCAGGTGTGGGTCTGTCTGTGTGCCCCTGCTGTGCTGTCATTGGTTGGGAGCAGTTGGTGGAAAGGGTGCTTCCATGTGAACAAGCTGGGGGCATCTGTCAATTACACTCCCTGCCACAGGAGGCCTGAGAGAGTTAGGGGTGCTGAAGATCACACAGTGAGTTGGTGGCCAAGCTGGAATCCTTTGCTATGCTCTTTACTGGGAAGGCCACTCTCTTTACTGGGAAGGCCAGATGGACATCTTGGGGAATGCCTTACCTCTTAGGTGCCTGGCCAAGATCGCTAGCTCAAATTTCCCCTCTGGATTTCCCTTCTGGGCTGAGCTGGGAGCAGCAATTTCTGTTAGTGGTGGAGGCTTTCCCTGAGAGCTTGTGGGAGTGTGGGTGTTGCTAAGTGGCAGTGTTTGTCAGCCTTAACCATGGGCTTGGTGGCAGCAGAGTCTGGCATAAGAAGAAACTGTTGCTGAGGTTCAGGTTTCCTACTGGCTCTGTCTAGGGCATGGGCTGACACCTGGGCTTGTGCACAGGGCACCTCTGGGACAGCGTGCAGCTGGCTTCCACCATCCTTCCTATGCTGAGCTTTGGGGGCTGGAGGGAAGAGGTGGAGGTAAGTTGCTTGGTGGGATAGCAGCCGGGCCCCTGCCACAGGTAGATGCCAGGGCACCCCTGGGTACTCGTCTACAGATGGTCTTGGAGAGGCCAGGGGCTCTAGAGTCAGATTGGTTTCCCATCTGGTAGGAGAGGTGTGTTGGGGGTATAGGAGAGGGTGAAGCCATAGCTTTGGCCTCTCTTTCCGCTCACTTACTCAGAGTGCCCTGGAGGACGATGGCTGACAGGTGGGATTGCAGCCCTCTTGTGGCTTGGGGCCTTTGGGAGAGCAGGTCCCCTTTGAGGTCTCTGTAGTGGTTGCTTTTGGGATCCTGCCTGGATCTCCTTGAATAGGCTGGTGTACCCCTCCCACAGCCGCCCCCTTCACCAGGGAATTCCCCTCAGCCTGGGAGGTTAGAACCTCCCTCCTTCCCTTACTTCCCCCCAGCTCACAGCCAATGACTGAATGCTGAGGGACGCATGGTCTAAAGAAAGGGCAGCCCCTTGTTTTAAAGTAGGACCTACTGTCAACCTCACCTTGCTTGTCGCATGACCCAGCAGTCCCACACCTGGGTATCACCTGGAGAGGTGAAGTCTTATGTTCACGCTAACCCTGCACATGAATGTTTACAGCAGCTCAATTCATATTCCCCAAACCTGGAAACAGCCCAAATGTCTTTCAATGGGTGGATGGAGAAACAGACCGTGGAACGTCCATGCGTTGGATACTGCTTGGCAAAAAAGAGAAAGAACTACTGATATGTGCAGCCAGCTTGTATGAATCTCAGAGGCATTATGTTGAGTGAAAGAAGCCAGTCTCAAAAGATTACATTCCCGGGGGAATGGGAGGCATACGGAGTTATTGCTTGATGAGTACAGAGTTTCTGTTTGGGGTGAAGAAAGGGTTGTGGAGATGGCCAGTGGTGATGGTCACACAGCATTGTGAAGGTAATTGTTGCCGCTGAATTGTATACTTAAAAATGATTGAGATTGCAAATTTTATTTTATTTTTGTTTATTTTTTTTGTGAGGAAGATCAGCCCTGAGATGACATCCGATGCCAATCCTCCTCTTTTTGCTGAGGAAGATTGGCCCCGGGCTAACATCTGTGCCCATCCTCCTCTACTTTATATGGGATAAGCGGTGCCTTGGTGTGCACCCGGGATCCGAACCTGTGAACTCTTGGGTCGCCAAAGTGGAGCACGTGCACTTAATCGCTACGCCATTGGGCCGGCCCCATGAAGTGGCAATTTTATGTTATATATATTTCACCACAATTAAAAAAAACTCCCAGTGGACACAAAAAGGATTACATTTCAACTATAGCTATGGAGAACAGATCAGTGGTTGTCAGGGTAAGGGATGGAGGAGGGTGTGACTGTAAAGGGATAGCATGCAGAGTTGTTTTGGTGCAGATGGTGGTAGCCACAAGAATCTATACTTGTGTTAGAATTCATAGAACTGTACACCAGAATGATGTGTTAATTGAAAAAACAAGTTCACACGCACCCATATCTCTGCCTCAGGGAACCCCTCAATTTTGGCCAGAATGGAGCAGCGGAAGGGGGTTGATTGGACGGTCATCATCCTGACATGCCAGTACAAGGACAGCGTCCAGGTCTTCCAGAGAGGTAGGTGACCCTCCCTCCCCACTTTGCCCCTGATGTAGAACCCCCTTGCCATACCCCTGCAGCCCCAGGATCCAGGCAGACCTGGGTTCAAACCTAGATTCCGCTTCTTCCTAGCCATGTGACCTCAGACACATTGTGTCACTTCACGGAGACTCAGTTTTCTCATCTGTAAAATGGGAGTAATCGTACTTACCTCACAGAGTTGGGTGAAGATCTAATGAGCTATTGGGGCTGGTCCCGTGGCTTAGCGGTTAAATGCGCGCGCTCCGCTACTGGCGGCCTGGGTTCGGATCCCGGGTGCGCACCGACGCATCGTTTGTCCGGCCATCCTGAGGCTGCGTCCCACATACAGCAGCTAGCAAGATGTGCAACTACGACATACAACTATCTCCTGGGGCTTTGGGGAGAAAAAGGGAAAAAAAGGAGGAGGATTGGCAGTAGATGTTAGCTCAGGGCTGGTCTTCCTCAGCAAAAAAAGAGGAGGATTGGCATGGATGTTAGCTCAGGACTGATCTTCCTCACACACACACACAAAAAGATCTAATGAGCTATCACATGAACAGCTCCTAAGTCAAAGAAGATAAAATAATGACTATCAGTAGGTTTGCTTTAGGTGCTTTTGACCAGGGTGGGCAGGCTGAGGGGGCAGGTCCCAGCTGTGTTCTGACTACAGAGCTGGAATTGCGGCAGAAGCGGGAGCAGATCCCCGCCAGAACGCTGTTACTGGCCGTGGAGGACCCTGAGATGCGTGTGGGCAGCGGAGGAGCCACCCTCAATGCCCTGCTGGTGGCTGCTGAACACCTGAGTGCCCGGGCGGGCTTCACTGTGAGTGCACATGAAATGCCATCTCCTGGTGCATGTCCTCTTCAGAACAGGGATAGTGGGTTAAAACAGCTGGTTTCCAAGGTCCCCAGCTCTTCTGGCCCCATCACCCTGGCCAGTTTAGCATTTGGCATCAGTTTTTGTGTCTGTAAGTTGGGCAGGCTCATCCAGGTGAGGGCAGAAGGCAGGGCTAACCTTTGTAGCGGTTGTAGAAAGTCAGAGCCAGTATCTCAGAGTTAGGCTTTCTAGCTTCTCTAGAAAAATTCGACGATCTTGCTATGCTGGGCTCTCCTTCCAACATGGCAACTGTTTGCTGGAACTGAGATGCAGCTGCCCCCATTAGGCAGGGCATGGGAGTCAGTGTCCCCTCTTGGCCCATATCCCACACACACCCAGCCACTTCACTTGGTCACTTTGCCCGCATGGCACCCTGGCATGGGGAGTGAGAGTGGCTACAGGCATGGACACACTCTGATGATGGAGGTGGCACTGGCAGGGGAGGAGACCACTGTGTGGTTGTCATGGAGCTGACTTACATGAGTCACCCAGCCAGCTAACCACCCCACGTTCTTGCCTGCAGCCTTCCCTAAGAACAGGGGACAGGGGGGCCGGCCCCGTGGAGTAGCGGTTAAGTGCGCGCGCTCTGCTGCTGGCGACCTGGGTTCGGGTCCCAGGCATGCACCGATGTACCACTTGTCAGGCCATGCTGTGGAGGCGTCCCATATGAAGTGGAGGAAGATGGGCATGGATGTTAGACCAGGGCCGGTCTTCCTCAGCAAAAAAAGAGGAGGATTGGCATGGATGTTAGCTCAGGGCTGATCTTCCTCACAAAAAATAAATAAATAAATAAATAAATAAATAAATAAATAAATAAAAGAAATCACTGTTTAAAAAAAAAAAAAAAAAGAAAAAGAACAGGAGACAGGGAGGTGGCTCAGATAGAGAGCCACTGGGTTCCCTTATCCAGGAGGGGCCAGGGCTGCCTCTTGCCTGCCTGTGGCCATTGGTCTTGACTTTGGCTTTTGTTTCCTTGGTACCTGAGTGGATTTGTGTTGGAGTCTTTCCCTGGATAAGATGGTGCCGTGTTTGGGTGCCATTTGCCCAGGCCTCTGCCAACAGGGCTCTCCCACTCTTGATAGGTGGTCACCTCTGACGTCCTGCACTCGGCCTGGATCCTCATCCTGCACATGGTTAGTAGAATGTTGAGCAGGGGCCATGTAGAAGGCTGGAACCATCAATCCTCGGGATTGGACGGGACTTTAGGGGTGTTCTACCTTTGTGTGTTTGTGTGCAAGGTGTTCATTGTGCAAACCCAGAAGAACAGACTCAGAATTGATCCAACTGTCAAAAATAGGGAACTGGCTAAATATAAACAGCATATCCTCCTGGGGGAATATTAGATAGTGACTGAAAGATCCATCTAACGCTATGCATTGACCTGGAAAGAGACTTACTAGCTCTGTGACCTTGGGCAAGTCACTTGATCCTTTCTAGGCCTCAGTCTCCTCATCTGTAAAATGAGGATGACAACAGTTCCTGCTTCATGTGGATGTGCTGAGATGATCCATTAGATGCTTCAAAGGGGGCCTGGCCTGGCTCACTGTTAGCATTCGGTGAATGTATTTTCATTGTTTAGTGGAAGAGGCCCATCACACAAGTTTATGTAGAGTGATCTAAGTTTCTTAATTGGAATTTGACTGAGATAAGTGTAGGTCCACATGCAAGAAATAATACAGAGAGAAGCCTTTGGGAACTTTGCTCAGATTCCCCCAATGGTGTTATTTTTTGAAAACTAGAGTATAATCACAGCCAGGATATTGACATTGCTATAGTTCCCAGGCTTATTTCCCAGTTTTTCTTGTGCTCGTGTGTGTGTGTGTGTGTGTGTGAGTGTGTGAAGTGTGTGAAGTTCTGTTGTCTCCACCTTTTCAGAATCTCACTTCTGTAAAAAAAAAATTTAAAGAGCGTATAAGTCTGATGATGAGATATACCTCAAAATGAGGGCAATGGTTATTATCCTCGAGGAATTGTTTTCTTTTTGCAGATCTGCATTTTCTAATTTTTTACCATGATCATGTAATTGAAAAAATTAGAGAAAACACTTTTTAGAAGTCCTCTAGCTGGATGTTTTTCTGCCCTTGCTCAGCTGATTGGGTGTCCCCAGGCTCTCTGCCCCAAGGGCTCTTTCTCCTGTCCCTGCTCCTGCCCCAGGGCCGAGACTTCCCCTTCGATGACTGTGGCCGGGCCTTCACCTGCCTCCCTGTGGAGAACCCCCAGGCCCCTGTGGAGGCCGTGGTCTGCAACCTGGACTGCTTGCTGGACATCATGAGCCATCGGGTGAGGCAGGCAGCTGCCATGGAGCCTTGTCCCACAGCTCTCCCACAGCTATAGTCTATGCTGGCTCAGACAAGGTCACCAGGAAGAATGGCTTTGGGGGTGGCAGAGTTAGAGCTTCAGAAAGTTAGTGTTGGCCATACTGGGGGGAGGTGTGGCCCCAGGAGGTGGGTGGGAATGCCGACATTGGCACCATGGGTTTGGGGAGGCCCCTGTCACCTCAGCAGCCAGAGACCCCCTAGACAAGGTGGCTGCTGGAGCATGCAGAACAAGCCGAGACTGGGCCGTGTGGGAGCAGAGGAAGGGCTGGGCCAGGCCACCAGCTGCATTCTCTCTCCCCTCCGCACAGCTGGGCCCAGGCTCCCCGCCAGGCGTGTGGGTTTGTAGCACCGACATGCTGCTGTCTGTTCCTCCAAACCCAGGTGAGCCTGAGAAGACTTGGGACCGCCTTCCCTAGCCACAGCCTGATGCAGGCTCTGCCTTTCCTTGCCCACCTCATCTCTGGGCCTGGCCCACTGCCCTATTCAGAAGGGAAGCTGTAGGGTATGGAGGATGAAGCCCAGACCTGGGGGCAGGGCTTCCCCTGCTGGACTTCAGTCTGCCTCTCTATAGAATGGAGACACCCAGCCCTGCCCCTTCTGCCCCACAGGGCTCTCTGGATGAACTTTGGGAGGGGGAGGCATTCTTGTTCTCCCAGAGGAATGTCCATTTGGCTTTGGAAACCATATTCCCTCTAGAGGTGCCTGGATACCCCTGCCTGGAGCTCTTGCTTCCTCCTGGCCAGGGACTCCCTGCCTTGGGTTGGGGCCCCCGGGGAGCCTCCTGACCGCCCCACCCACAGGGATCAGCTGGGACGGCTTCCGGGGAGCCAGAGTGATTGCCCTTCCGGGGAGTACAGCCTACGCCCGGAACCATGGCGTCTACCTCACTGACTCCCAGGTAGTGCCCCTGGGGCAGCAGCATGGGCTGCTGAGCCGTCCTGGGATGGCCTCCTGGTTCTATGCTCTGGGCAGCCTCTTGTCCTGGACTTTCTGGCGTGGTCTGGATTCGGAGGAGTTTCCCCTGTGGCAACAGTCTTGTGCTCACTTAGTGTTTGGCCAGACTTGAATTGCACACTGACCCTGTGAAGACATTCAAAGCCTGCCCTCCACTGTTGGGGGTGGGAGTCTTGGGCACTCGTGTTTCCCGGGGTTCACTGGTACCTCTCAGACTTGCATCCTAGACTTTCAATTAGAGAACACCCTGCTGTGCCCGCCTTCCTGATCCTCTCTAGCTCCATTCCCTGACTCTGTTTTCTGCCCCCACATAGGGCTTCGTTTTGGACATTTACTACCAGGGCACTGAGGCAGAGATACAACAATGCACCAGGACTGATGGGCAGGTGCCACTGGTATGACTGCCAGGCCCACATTGGGAGGCTTTGGGGACCCCATGGAATGTGGAGGGGGAGGGTTTGCCTTCCTGCCCGGGGAAGAGATGCACTTCTTCTAGAGAATTCCAGAGCAGGCTAGAACCAGAATCTGAGGAAGGTCTGGAACTGGCATTCCAGGGAGCAGGTGGAGCCAGAATTTGAGGAAGGGGTAGCATTGGAATTTAGGGTCTTGTCCTGAATCTGAAAGGCTAGAACCAGAATGTGAGTGAGTTCAGGAATGCAGTTTGGAGGAAGTCTAGAACCCAACTTGGGAGATCCTTCTAGAATGAAGGACAAAGATAGGAGTAGTGGGTAAGGGTCTGGGACTGGACTATGGGGAGGATGGAGAACATAGGTTTGGGAGGAGGCCTGAAAATTGAGGGAGGTCCCAGAAGGTGCCTGCTGAGGGGTCCCTTGGTGGGAGCTTCCCCAAGTAAGCCTGGAGTCTAGGTGCTGGAGTGGCCCAGAAAACGAGACTCTGCCTGGTATGGCAGCAGGCCTTGCTTGGCCCATCCACGTGTGCCCTCCCCAACTCATGCCCAAGCCTGGCCCCACAATCCTCCCACCTGACCTTGTGGGGGCCCCTCCAGGTCTCTGGGGTTGCCTTCTTTTCTGTGGAGACCGCTGAACACCTCCTAGCCACCCACGTGAGCCCGCCCCTGGACGCCTGCACCTACATGGGCTTGGACTCTGGAGCCCGGCCTGTCCAGGTGACTCAGGTGGGGGTTGGGGGGCCCTGGCCTGGGGGAGAGGCCCTGACACTGGCTGTGTGACCTCAGGCCAGCCCCTTCCCCTCTCTGGGTCAGCGTCTCTGGGGATGAGACTGCCCCAGCTCAGCCTAGGAATCCCTTAATAGCTATGCTTCCTACTCTTGCCCCAGCTGTCTCTATTTTTTGACATCCTGCTCTGCATGGCTCAGAACGTGAGCAGGGAGGACTTCTTGGTGGGGCGGCCCCCGGAGATGGGGCAAGGGGGAGCAGACGTCACAGGTTATCTGCAAGGCGCCCGGGCCGAGCTGTGGAGGGAGCTTCGAGATCAGCCCCTCACCATGGGTGGGTACTGCCTCTTGGCTCTCCGGGGTGGGGAGATCATCTGAGTGAGGACCCCCAGAATGAGACTGTTCCCTGCCTGGCCCCCTGGGCTCCTGGACCAGGCAGGCCTAGTAAATGGACTGGACAGTGAGCCTCTCCCAGTCCAGACTCCCCCCCTCCCAAGTTTCTTCCCTTCTTCCTTTGTCTCATTCCTGGGCTCCAGTCCTAGTCTTTCCACTTTCTAACTGTGTGACTTTGGGCAGGTTGCTGAGCCTCTCTGGATCTCAGCTTCCTTTTTGGCACAATGGGCTCATCATCATGCTTGCCCTCCCAGGGCCTGATGAAGATGTGTCTGCTGGTGGGAGGCCTGACTTGGCATCACACCTGCAGCAGACATGGTGTTAGGGTCAGTACTTGTATCTTTACAGCATATGTCCCCGATGGCAGCTACAGCTACATGACCAACTCGGCCAGTGACTTCCTGCGCAGCCTCACGTTCCCTGGGGCTCCCAGGGCCCACATTGTGCACTCCCAGGTGGAGGTAAGACCTGCCTGGAGGTAAGACCAGCAGAGATGCCTGCTGGGTGCCAGGGGCCAGGTGGAATGAGGGCTCCAGGGCAGCGAAGAAATAGCCCATACTTGGAACAGATTACCCCTGTGTAGGTGTTATTATCCTCATTTCACACTGGAGGCTCAGAGAGGTTAAGTAACTTGCCTCAGGCCAAAGAGCCAGTAAGTGGCCAAGTTAGGATTCTGTATCTAGGTCTGCCTGATTGAGAAGCTAGAGAAGACTCCCCCCACCCTTTCTGCAGGGTCTACTTGGGGAGACAGGTGCATTTGAGGTGATGGGTCTGGGTCAGTGCCATGGTGCTGAGGAATGGGGCAGGTAGAGTTCAGAGGTGGCCCTTAGTGGGTGTAGGGGCGAGGTAACTGGATGTGTAGGAAAGGTTTTCTGTGGGAGCTATCATCTGGTGGGACCTCCATTACTGAGTTCGGATTTGCTCTGGAGGAGAATGCGGGGAGAGCATGCCCCTGGGGGAACAGCATGAACAAGATGGGGTGGGAGTAGGCCTGAGGCTGGGCCAGGGCAGTTACCGAGAGGGGTCTGGCTGGCGGGCAGGCATGGGGAGCAGCAGGAATTCTGGCTTGGGCCTTGGCTGTGGAGGAGGATTGGGGCAGCCCCGGGCCCTGGGCCCTTACAACCTTCACCCTGGCTTCACAGGAGCTGCAGCTTCTGGAGGCTGGAAGCTCCGTGGTCAGCTGCCTGCTGGAGGGCCCGGTCCGACTGGGTCCTGGGAGTGTCCTGCAGCACTGCCACCTTCGGGTGAGGCCTGAGAGCAGGGGAAGAGAGAGGGCAGGTGTACGGGGGCCAGGGTTCTGTGTGTGTTGGGGGGTGCCTGGGGCTGTGCTGCCTACCCAAGATGCCTCTCCCCCGCCAGGGCCCCATTCACATTGGCACCAGCTGCTTCGTGAGTGGCCTGGACATAGCCCAGTCCGAGGCACTGCATGGCTTGGAGCTGTGTGACCTCGTCCTGCAGGGACACCACGTGCGGCTGCACGGCACCCCCAGCCGTGCCTTCACCCTCGTTGGCCGTCTGGACAGCTGGGAAGTAGGTGCCTGCCCTACCTCCCCTCACCCCCATCTTCAGGCTCTGGGTAGCCCCTGGGGGTCCCAGCCCAGCTCCCATACCACTGCAGGGCTCTCTGAGTGCTGGCCTGAGGGATGGGCAGTGAGGAGGGTGTGGCCAGTAGAGTCTCAACAAGCCTTTACCTCCTTCCTCCTCTGCTCTGTGAGGCAGGCTGGATGGGGATTTTTATCCCCATTTTATAGGCTGGAGACTGAGGTTCAGAGAGGGAGGTGACCTGTCTTGGGCCGCAGAGCCAGTTATAGTGGATTGGGCCTAGAACCAGGATTCTGCTCCAAGTTCCAGGCACCTGGGCAGGAACACTGAGGCTCCAGGGCCTGACAGTGTTTCAGAACTTGCTCACGTATGTGCCCCTGTCTCTCTTCCTGTCCTCTCTTGAGCAGCTCCTGGCCCTTGGTATTAGTGTCCCTAACCCCTTCCTGTGGCCGCTGCAGCCCTAACTGCTTCCTCCTT
This sequence comes from Ceratotherium simum simum, assembly GCF_057802395.1. Classification (NCBI taxonomy): domain Eukaryota; kingdom Metazoa; phylum Chordata; class Mammalia; order Perissodactyla; family Rhinocerotidae; genus Ceratotherium; species Ceratotherium simum. The sequence goes on from NC_141929.1 coordinate 14,391,065, forward strand.
TTCCCCCAGAGACAGCGGACAGGAACATATCTCAACATGTCCTGGAGTGAATTCTTCCAGAAGACAGGCATTCGGTAAGGTTGATGGCCCCGATGGCTTCTTCAAGGCTTATGCCTGCCCCTATCCCAGAGAAGCAACTGGCCCCCCTCACCATCTCACCAGGCCTGGGGTAGCTTTGGGCAGCGTGATTGTCCCCGCCCCTTCCTGTTGGACAACTCCAAATTCCCAGTGATGCTCAGGCTTTGGGATTTTGTTCAGTGGCCTGGGAAAGGAGGCAGGACAGCTGGGCCTTCCTCCCCCAGTTGCTTGCTTGTGCAGCCTCTGGAGGAGTTTGTCCTGTCCCTGTGAATTAGCCAGCCTCCAAATGACAGGCAGGCAGAGCTTGGTGAGGAGGCAGGGGCCTTTGCTTCCCTCCCGCTAATGTGACTTCTCCCCACATCAGAGACTGGGACCTGTGGGACCCAGACACGCCCCCTGCAGAGCGTTGCCTTCTCAGTGCCCGCCTCTTTCCTGTGCTTCACCCCTCGAGGGCCCTGGGGCCCCGGGACATGCTGTGGATGCTGGACCCCCAGGAGGATGGCGGCGAGGCCCTGCGGGCCTGGCGAGCCTCCTGGCGTCTGTCCTGGGAGCAGCTGCAGCTGTGCGTGGACCGAGCTGCCACAATGGCCTCCCGCCAGGACCTGTTCTTCCGCCAGGCCCTGCCTAAGGCGCGGCATGTGCTGGAGGCCCGGCAGGACCTCAGCCTGCGCCCGCTGATCCGGGCCGCTGTCCGTGAGGGCTGTCCTGGGCCCCTGCTGGCCACGTTGGACCAGGGTGAGTGTGCTGGGCATCCGTGCTGGGAAGCCAGACCCAGCGTCACCTGCCCTATCTGCCCTCTGGGTCACCACCTGAGGGTACTAGGGAGCCATGAGACTTTAAAGCAGGGGAGAGACACAAGTGGAGTTTATTTTTAGGTTTCTGGGAAGCTTCATCCCTGTCGGTGGGGAGTTTGGTGAGAGGCTGAGGCCTGGAGCTGAGCCTCTGGGCCCTGTGAGCATCAGCAAACCCTGCATGTTCTGTACTAGGTGCCGGGATGTGGATGAAGAGCTCCCAAGTCCCAGGGGAAGGTGTCCAGCTCTACCTGGGGGCTCAGGCACACTGGCTGGGGGCTCAGCCTTAGCCTCATGGGCAGCACCTCATTATCCACATTTAAGTCATTCACTTACACAGCTGGTTGGCGGTGGGGCTGAAACTTGACCCCAGGTAGTTTGATGCCTGAGCCTGAGCTCTTAACCACTATGGGCATCCTGGGTGCCGGATGAAGAGGAAGAGCTGGGCTGGGGCTGGCAGGATGAGAAGAACTTTGCCAGGCAGAGGAGTGGGGTGTGCATTCACAGGTGGGGATACATCTTGAGCAAAAGTGAAGAGGTGTGAGGGGTATGGAGCATTTCGGGACTGTTGAGTAGTCTGTGGGAGCAGAGGGCATTGGGGGCGGCCCCCTCTCCAGCCGCCCCTGACTCCTGGTCCCTTAGTTGCAGCTGATGCAGGAGACCCTGGCGTGGCGGCCCGGGCGCTGGCCTGTGTGGCAGACGTACTGGGCTGCATGGCAGAGGGCCAAGGAGGCTTACGGAGTGGGCCAGCTGCCAACCCTGAGTGGATGCGGCCCTTCTCATACCTGGAGTGCGGAGACCTGGCGGGGGGTGTGGAGGCCCTCGCCCAGGAGCGGGACAAGTGGCTGAGCAGGTAAGTGCAAAGGGAAGTCACAACCCTCGGAGAAGCCCCTGGCCATCCTTGGAGGTGGAAACCCAGAGAGAGGTGAGGTGCTCTTAGGTCACCCAGGGCAGTATGCTGCCAGCTTGAGGCTCATGCTGCCATCTCTCCCTTCCCTATTGGCAGGCCAGCCTTGCTAGTGCGAGCTGCTCGCCACTACGAAGGGGCTGGGCAGATCCTGATCCGCCAGGCTGTGATGTCAGCCCAGCACTTTGTCTCCACGGAGCCGGTGGAGCTGCCAGCACATGGGCAGTGGGTGGTGGCTGAGTGTCCGGCTCGTGTGGACTTCTCTGGTGAGCCCCTTGTGGGACGTGGGGGTGAGGGTAGCTACCTCAGAACTGGGCTGGCAGCCCCCATGACCAGCTTGGTCTTGTCCAACTGCTGCAGGGGGCTGGAGCGACACACCACCCCTCGCCTATGAGCTTGGTGGGGCAGTGCTGGGCCTGGCTGTGAGAGTGGATGGTCGTCGCCCCATTGGGGCCAGGGCACGGCGCATCGTGGAGCCCGAACTGTGGCTGGCAGTGGGGCCTCAGCAGGACCAGATGGCGATGAAGATAGTGTGCCGGAGCCTGGATGATCTGCAGGATTACTGCCAGCCCCACGCCCCAGGTCAGGGCACCTGGGACATCTGTAGGTAGAGATGGCACACACAGCTAGCTGGGGGATGGGGGCAGAACCCTGGAGACCCTGCAGGCCAAGGGGGCCTGGCCTGAGGACAAACCAGTCTGGTGGAGGAGCCCTGGTGACCCTGCCTAGGTGCATGCAGGTACAGGAGGTAGAGCTGGCACATTTGCCCGTGTTGGGGAGCCCAGAGGCCCTTTTGTGGCTTGAGGTTGGGGTCTGCACTGCTGCTGGCCTTTTGTCCACCAGACGAGCCCCATCCCGGGCTGGGAAATAGTGGAGGTGGGGTGGGATTTCTGCTTCTGCCCTCAGAGACCAAATTCCTTGCCGGGTGCTGGTTCCTCCACAGGGGCCCTGCTGAAGGTGGCCTTCATCTGTGCGGGGATTGTGCATGTCCGCTCCAAGCTCTCGCTGAGGGAGCAGCTGCTGCGCACCTTCAGGGGTGGCTTTGAACTGCATACCTGGTCTGAGCTACCCCATGGCTCCGGCCTCGGTGAGTGGGGCCTGTCCCCATGCTGCCCTCTGACTCCATCCCTGCCCTCCAGCCTCCCCTCTGATCCTCCACCCCAGCCTCTGCCCAGTGGAAAGGGAGTGGGTGGGATAGGACTGTGTTGGGCAGAGCTGTTTTATGCCTGGCGCCCTCCTCCGTGCCCCGCAGGCACCAGCAGCATCTTGGCAGGCGCTGCCCTGGCAGCCTTGCAGCGGGCCGCAGGCCGGGTGATGGGCACAGAGGCCCTGATTCATGCAGTGCTGCACTTGGAGCAGGTGCTCACCACAGGTATGGAACTGCCCTGGGGCGGGAGGGAGGTCACTGGCACTTTTCTCAAGGGCCTGCAGGGGCTTCCCTGGACTTGCAGACAGCTGCATAACTGTGCTGCTCCTTAAAATGGTCAGACCTTCCTTCTTATCACTCTGACCCTCTCTAGTGTTTCTACCTCAAAGGAGCTGATGTTTTATGAGCACCTACTAAGTGCCAGGTTCTGTGCTGCACCTTTCATGTATGTTAGGCCCCTGTTTATACCAGGTGCTAGTCCTCATGACTGTTGCCACCCAGAGCTGTCCCTCACGGCAGGGCTGGGCAGAGCTGGGTTTGGGGTAGGGGACAGGACCTTCAGTCTGCCTTTCTGGCAATGTGCTCCCCCTTGCCATATGGGGGCACCGAGGGCCCAACACATGGCTGGGATCATAAGGGAATGTCACTAGCACCAGGCTTCTCCCTTCTTGCCACCATGGCCCCTTGGAATCCATGCACAATGGAGAGCTGCCAGAGCTTTGTCTGGCCCCAGATCTTAGGATGCTCTGGTCACCTCAAGATGCCAGGCTTCGACCCCAGCATGACTCTGGGAAGGAAACCACCACAAAGACGTATAGATGCCTGATATGGTATCTTCTCCAGTCACTTTGCAGCCCAGCCCTCTCCTTTCATTGTCATGACTCACATCCCATAATAGATAGTCAGTAGAAAAGTGGCAGATGGGGAGGCCTTTTCAGTTTTCTTCTGAGGTGCACCATTCAAATCCTTCATTTGGTCAACTGACAACTACTTACTGAATATCCATTCTGTGTTGGGCCCTGAGGATAAAATGAGCAAAAACAGGGCCCTTGCCCTTAAGAGTCATCTGGTCTATTGGAGACAGACATAATCAATAACCACTCAAATGAATGTAAAATTACAAGCTGTGCTAAGTGCTCTGAAGGAGAGGGGCGCAATTAAGGAATTGTTGACATTTCAGGCCCTATGCTAACCACCATGGTTTGGCTGTAAAGTTCCAGATGCCTTCTGCTGTTTGCATTTTATATTTTAACTCCTTGCAGGCCCTTCCCCAGATATCAAGGGCCTATTCCAGAACCATCTCAAGTTTTGTCATTTTTACATAGCTGCAAGAGGAAAAGAGATCCATACCTTTCATTACTAAAGCAAGATGTGAACAAGCTCTTTCAAGTTCGATAAGAGATGGTGGAAAGCTTATTTCCAACATCAACATCCTTTGTTAGAAAAGACAGGGTGCAGGGGACTGTTAGGCTACAGAGAAAGTGCTGTATCCTTTCTCCTTGAGGGGAGCGGTTAGCGCAAGGTCTTATCCTTTGATGTGGTTTACCCCAATTCCAATTACACAACTAGGTCTGCAATAAAACTCGGGCCTCGTGCATTCTAAGCTTGACTCTGGAGTGCAACTCTTTCCCTTTCTGGGCTCGTCCTGCTCCCAGGGCTGGGGCAGAAGCTGCACAGCTCACCTGGCCCAGCTGGAGTTGGGGGAAGCTCTCTTCCCACGCTGGTCCCTGCCAGGGGTGCGGGGCCAGAAGCCTGGGCTGGGAGAGGGAAGTTGGGTCACATAGGCTCCAACAGTGATGGGGCCCTGGACTCACAGGAGGTGGCTGGCAGGACCAAGTGGGTGGCCTAATACCTGGCATCAAGGTGGGGCGCTCCCAGGCTCAGCTGCCACTGAAAGTGGAGGTGGAAGAGATCACTGTGCCTGAGGGCTTTGTCCAGAAGCTCAATGACCACCTGCTCCTGGTGTACACTGGCAAGACCCGCCTGGCACGGAATCTGCTGCAGGTCAGCCCTGGCCCCAGGAGGGAGGGAGGCAGATGGTTCAGCTGGGCCCAGATCCTCATTGCACCCCTCCTGCCCCATCTGCAGGATGTGCTGAGGAGCTGGTATGCCCGACTGCCTGCTGTCGTGCAGAATGCCCACAACCTGGTGCAGCACACCGAGAAGTGCGCTGAAGCCTTCCGCCAAGGTGAGGCGCTTTTTCCCTGGAGGTCAGGGCACCAGGAGTGAGTGCCTTGTCATTTGTGGGTCTGAGGTTGGGGCCTTTGTGGGCTTGGCACAGGCCCCAGGTATGAAGCCCCTGGGGACAGAAGCCTACTGTCTGGCTCCCCCAGGGTCTCACATATAGGTGGAAGCCATATCTCAGGACAACACTTGCATCACGGGGAAGGCCTCCAGCCCCACCTACCAAGGAGCAGATGGGGGAAGAGGCTCAGCCTCATAGCTGAGTTCCAGGGAGTCAGAGCTGAGCAGAGTTCCAAGTGAGTGGTTACACAGTTCACTGAACACTGTGTTTGGCACTGTGCCAGCTGCTCTATGCATATTAGTCCTCAGACAACCCTGTGAGGTAGGCTTTATCACTCTTGTTTCCAGCTAGCACTGGACCCAGGTCCTTAACCATGACACTGGTTAAGTAGTGCCTCTTGTCACTTTATTCAGTCTACAAATGGGCATTAAGTGAATATCTTGGCTCAGGCATGCCATTCCCCTCTCTGCCCTGCCCCTCCCTGACCCCCCAGGAAGCCTGCCTCTTCTGGGCCAGTGTCTGACCTCGTACTGGGAACAGAAGAAGCTCATGGCTCCAGGCTGTGAGCCCCTGGCTGTGCGGCGTATGATGGATATCCTGGCCACCCACGTGCATGGCCAGAGCCTGGCAGGGGCAGGTGGCGGGGGCTTTCTTTATCTACTGACCAAGGAACCACAGCAAAAGGAGGTTCTGGAGGCCGTGCTGGCCAAGACTGAGGTACCTGATGGTGTGGGGGTATGGCAGTTGTTGGGGGACAGGAGCCCTCACTATGACCCCCAGCTAACCAGGGGCTATAGCTGCAAGTCTCCCCAGCCCTGCAGCCTCAGTCCAGCCTCCAGAAAGGCTGAGATTTCCCAGAGGCCTCTAAACATCTCCTGTCCTTTGCTCCCAGGGCCTCGGGAACTATAGCATCCACCTGGTAGAAGTGGATACTCAGGGCCTGAGCCTGCAGCTGCTGGAGAGTGAGACCTCAACCTGATGCCCCTTCCCATGAGGCTTGTCCCTCTGCAAGAGGCAAAAACCTGGAGCTACAGTGGCCCCTCCGTTCCTTCCCCCACGGGAGCACTCAGCCTCCTACTCCCTATCCACCTCTTTGCAAATCTGCTCCCGAAGGAAGCCAACCTGAGCTTGGGCCCGGCCCCTTCTGGAGCTTGGTGAAGCAGAGATGGTGCTTGGTGACCTCCTCGTTGGCAGTGGCCTAGGCTTTGCTTCTGCTCTATCTGGACATAAGGTCCTCAACTCAGTGTCCCATGTGGTCTTTAGAAATCCCATGGCCCAGCTTGGGCCTTGGCCTTCTCACTCTCCATAAGGGCCTGGAAGAAGGGAATGACAACCAACCTTAACAGATGGCGGGGGTCCCTTAGTAAAGCCAACACCAAAGAGGCCCTTTGAGGCATTTCCTGTGGCCTTCCTTACAGGTCAGGTTTTTGCCTGAGTAGAGACTTCATGCTCAACACTCACTCCTAGGCTGACTGGAGTGGGAGCAGGGGTAGGGGTCTGTACCCCATGTGTGTGGCAGTGAGCCAGTGTGGTCCTGCAGCAAGTCACTGCCAAACCAGGCCTTAACCAGCAACATTATGGACTATGCCATGTGACCCGGTGTCTGTGGGCAGTGGGTTCTTAGGATTGCAACCTTCTTGGAATAAATTTACTCTGTCCTTCAAGGCTGTCCTCATAAAGCTCTTTTTTGTTTCTGCTGGGAGCAATTCCTACTTTCCTCAGCACTGTGGGAAACTGCCCCTGGGATGATCCAGCTTCTGGCACACAGGGCTCCAGAGGAGGATGAGAGTCCAGGATTGGATGAGGCGCCTGCTATCATGTGGGTCCTGGCGGTAGCTGTGCGCCACTCTGGGTGCAGGAGGTGGCTGAGGCTTTAGGCTTTTGCCTTCACATTTTAGGGGAACTGGTGGACCTGTCTTGCCGTGCAACATCCAACCCTCCCTGGAAACAGCACACTGGCATCTCTCCAAGGAGTGTCTTTAATCAGGGTGATCATCAACATCACAGTCTCTCCTCAGAGTAAACCTAATTCCCTAGGTCCCCAGATGTACCCAAGTCCTTTAGGGCTGTCAGGGAGGCAGTCTGTTTGCTGCAGTGTCCGAGGATGAGAGAAGGACCACCCATGCGGAAGGCTGGCCTGCCTTGGCTTTCCCACCTAATTAAGAGCCCAGGGGACCTACCTCTCTTGGTGGGCAGAAGCTGCCCCCAAAGCACCACCCAGATAGGTCTGAGTGCAGAGAGCAGAGGGAGTTGAAGCCTTGTTTCCCTGCTGCCAGCAGTGGAACAGTCTGAGCTATCAGAGCTCCCTGTAAACCAGACAGCCTTGCTCAGCTCCTTGGCTGTGGCCACTTAGGAAATGGGCCCTGAAGTGTGATGGGCCAGGTGGGCTCACCCTGGCAGCTACAGGCGCAGCCTCTTGATGTCCTCGCTGCGGAAGTCTATGCGCAGAGCTAGCACCTGGCGTACTTCAGCGGGGGTGAGACGCCATGTCAATGGGCCGGAGTTGGCGCCCCAGTAATCTAGGATCTCGGTCACCTGTGGGGAAGAACAGAGACAAGTCAGCAAGGAGGGGCTATCCTGAGAGAAGGCCTGGGGTTCCACTAGAGACAGAGCAGGAGTGCCCAGGGAGGAAAGGGTGCCCTGCAGGGCTGGGCTGCTGGCGGAAACATGGTTTTCAGGGAGTGGCAGGGATCCAAATTTTATCTCTGCCTCTCTTCCCAGTCACCTTTCCCCACCTAGGTTAAGGGAACCTCACATACTCGCTCCAGATTGAGGATTGTGGCCATCTGGGAGAGCCGGGCAAACTTGTCTCGGATGGTCCAGGTGGTCACCGTGGTAAGGTAGGCAATGAGTGACCTCAGCTCCTTGTCAAACTGCAGACCACCCAGCTGCAGGGGAACACAAGCCCAGTCACCGTTCAAGGTCCAGCCCTCTGGCCAAGCAGAAAAGGCCCCCAGTTTCCCTCAGTGCTGGGCTGCAAGGCCATCTGGGCATCAGGTGATACGTTGGTCAACTCCAAGGCCTCAGAAGTCAGGGCCGGACTGGGCCTAGATATGTAGGGCCTGGGGGTAGCAGACAGAGGAGACACAAGTCCCGGGGTGGCAGGGCTTGTCTTCTTCAGAGGGGAAACAACAGAGTGGGGCCCTGTGCTTCCTTGACTTACCCGGTTGAAGGTGGACTTCAGCACCACTTTCTCCAACTCGACTGCAACAAGGCTGGTCATAAGGCTGGTCAGGCTGTCATAGATGACTGGGGACAGGCCGGCCTGCACACAGAGGCTAGACATCAGCAGAGTCTCATCTAGCCCCTCTGCCTCCACAGGAGTCTTTCGGGGGTGGGGACAGTTACATGAGGCCCTTGGGGAGTGTTTCTACAGGCTTGGTCAGCCTTGGAGCCCACCAAGGGGCTGGGGCTTGGAAGGGCTTTCAAGGTTCCCAGCAGGAGTCTGATAAGGAGCTGCAGGCTGCTGGTTTGGGCAGAGGTGGGTAATTCCATAAGCTGGTCCCTAGAGCCTCTGCTCACCTTGAACTCCACCATTTGCTGCTCCAGGTTAAGGATGAACTGTTGTACCCACGGGTCATTGGCCTCATAGTCATTGAATTCTTCCTATTGTCAGGAAACAAGGTGGGTCACTGGGGGGCCTCTCCAAGAAGTACTATTCACTCCCACCCTACTTCCACCCCTCTAAGAAAACAGGGGAAGAGGTCCTTCTTCTCCTATAGCTTCTGACTCATCCAGCTTAAACTAGCTTGGACACCTAGGCTGGCAGTAACTTCTGCTTCTGCTTCATCACACTGGCAAGCAGCCCTGCAGTGTAGCAGTGGCCTATACAATATGGTAAAGCTCCTGGCATTTTACTCCCTCTTGCATCTCATGTTCTATAGGAATGAAACCATTAGGCTAGGAAAAAAAAGCCTTTAAGTCTATGATGGAGTGGGCAAAAAGAGCCTCAATAAAAGGATGAGTCGGGTCAGAGCAAACTCCCTTTAGATGTCTTTTGCAGCCTTTCTGACTCCAGGAACAACCTGTTTCCTGGGAGGAACCTAGTCTTCGAGGGTAAGAGAAGTGGGCCTGAGAAGCACGTAAAGTCTAGTCTGTTCAGATAGCCCCACTGCCCACTAGCAGAGGGCTGGGGGTGGGAGGGGTAATCCTGGGCTTGATGGCTGCCTGTGGTCAGGCTGACCTCCTCGATGTTGTGGGAGACAGAGAGAAAGGTGTTAATCCACGGCTGCACCTGTGGCTTGATGGCTGTGCTGTTGAGCTCCGTCAGCCCTTCCTGCAGAAGGACAAGGCAGAGACGCGTTGGACAAAGAAAGCGCACGCCCCATCCCTTCCCTTTTTCCTGCTCCATCCATCCCTTGACTGCCAGGGCATTTTTCCAGCTCAGACCCTGTCTGAAGTCTAACAGAGATAATGCTAATAAAAGAGGCCAGGAACAACCTGTTTCTTTCCAGATCTGTGCCAATTCAGGTCTAGGCCAGAGAGGAGGTCCTGGCGTTGGTCTGGTAAAGTCTCAAAAGAAGAGGTTTCTGAGTACCTGGAACTAGGCAGCACCTGTGGCTAAGGCCAAGCGGCAGATCTGAGTAACCACATGGTTCCATTTCCTTGGAGCACTTTTCTGAGCACTTTTTCTTGGCACTGTGGGGGCCAAGTGAAGATTCTAGAGGACCAGAATGCTGGCCTGTCAATGTGACAACTACACTGCTGAAAAAACAACGAGGCCTTCGGTCTTAAGGGGCTTGTACAACTTCAGTGGCTTGCATGCTACTCCCTCACCCCTCCTCCCTGTTTCCTCATACACATGGAGCTCAAGATGAGCCAGTAACAATCTTCTCAGAGCAATATGCAGACACAGGATTCAGCCAGCAGTTGAACTTGGGGCTTACCTGCAGGAGGTCTCGGAATTTGCCGGACACAGCAGCCAAGTCAGAAAGGCAGCTGTCAAACTTGGCTTGGGCCTGCTCCCCTCCAATGCCCTGGCTGAACAGCTTGGTACAGTCACTCTAGGGGAGAACACCCAGCTTTCAGAGCATGCCTGGGGCATGGGAGTGTGAGGGGGGCAGAGAGGAGGCCAGCATGCAACCAGTCATTTCTCCTACTCCAGCCTTCTCTGGGAGCAGTTCTGGCCTACTTTAGGCAAGAGCCCTAGATGGGTTTCAGAAAACCTGGATTCTCTCCTGGTGGCTAGCTACTTGGCTCCCACTTCCCTCTTTGTAATATGGGGGTATCAGTGTCAGGGGACGTGAATAAGAAACACAAATACCAGAAATTGTTTCATACATTTAGGGTCAGACATTCTAAGCATAAGTGCTTAGCCCAGTTCCTGGCATGTAGTAGGCACTAAGGAGATACTAGCTATTATTATTATAAGTTTCTGCTTTTTAAATATGTTAGTCTGGCTGCCCAAGGGAAAGCGTCATGATCACAGCTAAGCTCTAACTGCTTACTATGTGCCAGGCCCTGTTCTAAGCATTTAGTAGGTACTATTATTATTCCTATGGTACAGATGAGGAAACTGAGGCACAAAGAAGTTAATAACTTACCTAAAGCCACACATCAAGTTGGCTGGAAGTAAGTTGTGGAGCTGGAATTCAAGCTGGAAACTCTGGCTCCAGAGTGCCTGTTCCTAACCCCCACACAATAGCCTAGGTGGAAAGAACTCCACAGGCGGAGCTGCTTGAAGCTCACCAGGTTTTGGGTTGCCAGGAGCTGCCCACATTTCTTGTAGCCTCCTTAAAAGTTTGTGCTGTTTTGACTACAGCAGGAGCAGCAGTGTGGAAGAGCTACAGAAGGACTGATCTAGCAGGCAGAGGCCCTCAGTTCCCAAGATTCTAATACTATCTTTGACTATTTTTTTTTAAATTTTATTTATTTATTTATTTATTTTCCCCCAAAGCCCCAGCAGATAGTTGTAGGTCATAGCTGCACATCCTTCTAGTTGCTGTATGTGGGACGCGGCCTCAGCATGGCCGGAGAAGCGGTGCGTCGGTGCACGCCCGGGATCCGAACCCGGGCCGCCAGCAGCGGAGTGCGCGCACCCAACCGCTAAGCCACGGGGCTGGCCCTCTTTGACTAGCTTTTTAACCTTATCTGTAAAATGGGCACCATACTACCTGACTTGCCTATCTCAAAGGGTTGCTGATGGGCTTGAGAAAGAATACATGTGAAATGCAAATCTAAGGGGGATGGGATTTATAGGAATTGTTTATTCAGCTCTTTGCTATCTTTCTTTTCTTTCACTTGGCTAATTCTACCAGCTCAGTTATGAATTTCTAACATTTCCCAAAATTTTACTTTAAAATCCAACAGCCTAATTTTAAGAACAAAGTCAGGAATATAATCTAAGATGCCATGACTTAAAAACAATGACGACAGCTACCTTGTTGAATATGTACAACGTGATAGACACTATGTTATTGGTACTTTGTATTATTCTTATTTTATTCCATTCTAAGGCCTTTTTGGGGTGAATGCCTATTCTAGCCCAGTGTACATTACTACTGTAAACTTCTACCTGACTGCTCTCTCTGAGCCTCCCTCAGGAACCTCGTCAACTACTAGGCCCTCTTTCTGTGTGCTGGCTCCTGGCCTCCTCAGTCTGCCCAGCTCTAAAGCCAATACTTACCACCAGCCTGCACATTGAGCCCTGTACCTCTACAGCAAAGCACCTTCCTTGGTATGAGTGCCCATCAGGGAGGCAGGACCTTGGTCTCCCTCTGCTCCCAGAGGCAGAGTTTGGGAGCAGGGAAGAGTTGGGCCCCTCAATTTTTAACACTTAACAAAGTAATTGCTCCATACTGTTATTTGTAAATATTAATGCAATTATTAACTACCACTGCATGCCTCTCAAGTACCAGGTGCTTTATATTATCTTGTTCAATTCTCACAACCACTCTGTGGGAAAGAGATCATTCTCCCAGTTTTACAAATGAGGAAACTGAGGCTCAGGGAGGTTACAGGACTTGCCTCAGGCCACACAATTGGTCAGTGGTCAAGCAGAGATTTGAACTCAGGGGTATCTGACTTCTAAGCCCAATCAATTTCCACTATACTATGTGGCCTTCCTTTAAAAAATGATAACAGCAACTGGCTTTGTACAGGGTTTGGTGAACCTTACCTCATCTTAATCTCTTAAACTTATAGAGGACTTCATCATTTTTATAAAATGCTTTAACACTGTTTTTTTATTAGGCCATCCAACAAACCCAAAGTAGGGCAGGATGGAGATCTGTATCTCATTTAATAGATGAGAAACTAAGGCTTTGAGAGTTAAGGGGCTTGTCTAAGGTCACATGCCCAGTATGTGTTGGAAGATCTAATTTGAATTCTGATCTTCGAACTCTTGGGCCTGAGCTCTTCACACTGGCCCAGAGACGCTTTGCTACCACTTGACTCATGACTCAATCACTCGTGAATCCCCTCAAGTGCTCTGAAGGAGAGCTGGCTCAATGTCAGGGAATGCCAGAGTCCCTGTCAGGATGCGTGTGCACAGGGCTCCCTCTCAAAATGAGGCCTGGGGAGGCTGCAGTGCTGAAAGCTGACAGGCAATTTTCACTATACCTCCAGCGTCTTCTTCAGAGTAGAGATGTTTTCACTGCAGACTTCCACGTTGTTCAGAGTCACCTGGGACATGAGGACAGAAGAATGTGACTTTCTGCTGACTGGTGTTTGTACCCACTTCAATGTCACACTGGCTGACAGTCGCACTCCTGAGGCTCAGAGGGCTAAGGAACACCCATAGCACTGTCATCAGGCAGGGTACTCAGGTCTGCATCAGGCAGAATGGTGAACCAGGCTCGCCCTTTCTCCTGTGCCTGACATCAAGGCAGCAAAGCCAACTTGACCTCAGAGGTAGTGACCCCAGGTTTCAGGTCTTTTTGCTCCATGTTTAGGCACACAGGTCTGGGAGAAGTCCTGGAGCTTCCAACCTCCAAGTTCAGGTCAAGATGCAAAAGCTGACATTCATTAAAAAAATACTTCCTGAGAGCCTGGCACCTATGAGGCATTTTCTCATCCATTATTTCCCTGACTCTGCCAAATACCCTCTGCAAACCAAGTATTATTAAGGCAGCTCATAGGTGGAAACGAGACTCTTCAGAAGGTGAAATGATTTACCAAGGTCAGGCAACAAGCGATTCAGCAAATATTTACCTAGCGCCTGAGATGTGCCAGTCACTGTTCTAGGCACCAGGGAGAAAACAGTTAACAAAACTGACAAAATCCACCCCCTCAGAGCATTTACATTCCAGAAGGGAAGTCAGATAATAAATAGATGTATTATATAATGTCAGGTAGTGATAAACGCCATGAAGAAAAATAAAGCAGGGTAAGGGGACAGAAACTCAGAGAGTGACAGGCCACAGAGCTAGAGCCAGGATTAGAATTCAGGTCTGCCCACTCTAGGCCAAGCGCTCCTTCTTTCATAACTCAATTGACTTTTAAGCTAGGTGCAGAAATACCAATCATAAAAAGCAGCATGTGACAAAAGTGATAATTAAGGCATAAATTACTATGGCCATTTAGAGGAAAGAAAAAATGTTTTGGTCTGGGGCATTCAAGGAAAGCTCCATGGCAGAGTTGGTAATTGAGCTGAATTTAAAAGGCTAGAACATGATTCTGACAGGAGAGGAGGGTGAGTACATTTCTCTACCCCATCAGCCTCTCTCTCACCCACTGTCCTGTCTGAAATTTTCTTAATGGTACTTAGGATTCTCTGACATGATCTTGCTTGTTTCTTGCCTGCCTTTCCCACGAGAATGAAAGCTCCACGAAGGCAGGGATTTAGTCTGTTTTCTTCACTGTTGTGTCTCTAGTAGAGCACTGTTCAATAGAACCTTCTTGACGATGGAAATATTTTAAATCTGAATAGTCCAGTATGGTAGCCTCTAGCCATGTGTGGCTATTGAGCACTTGAAATGTGGCTGGTGCAACTAAGGAACTGGATTTTTAAATTTAAATAGCCACTAGTGGCTAGTAGCTACCATATTAGGCAGTGCAGCTGTAGAACCTAGAATAGTGCCTGACATATAGAAGTTTCTCAATAAATACTGAATGAATGAATGAGTGAATGAATATGTTCTGGAGAAGGGATAACATAAGCAAATGCAGAGTGGCAGAAAATCCCAAAAGGTCTTTGAGGATCAGCAGTCAGTGCACAGACATGTGCAGGGAAATGGCAAGAGGTGGAGCTACAGAGGTGGGTGAAGTCAGCCTGGGACTTGGGTCTATGCTGTCCTGTGGACAATGGAGTGGCACTGAGGATTATTTAAAGCAGGGGAATACCACATGAGCACAGCTGTGGTTTGGGAATACTAACCTAGAGGCTGTGTGTGGGAGGAATTAGAGAGTTTGAGAGGATCACACAGCCTCTGAACTGGTGTGCTGGTGGCATAACCAGGAACGCAAGGGTGAGGTAAGGAGGAGCCAATTTTCAAGAGATGAGTCAGGAGCTTCAGGATTTCAGGGTACAAGGAGAATCTTATAAACCCAGCGATTGAGATTAGTATGTCCCTTTCATCTTCCCAAGAATGCTTCCCTCGTCAGTGTCCTGCAGCCAATACTGAAAGATCATGCTGCTGACACTGCTGTGGCCACTTCCGTTGTGGATGGATAAGACTAAAGGCCTTTTGTTAGCATGCCACAACACAAGGCTGCTAACATCACAAGCTTCCAGAGAAATAACTGCACTGTCATGACAGCTCAAGGATGAAGGCCAAAACATAAATGTTTCCAAGGCATTTAAGGGCACCAAGAATAATCTGTCACGAGAGGAAAATGAATTTGTGTTCAAATGGTATTGATTTCCAAGTTTCCTTGTACTGACAGTGCTTGTAGGCATGGATTCACTGGGCTTATCCTGGCTCATGGTGAATGATATGTCAGCACCGTTGGGGAATTCATCTTGACAGCCAAATGAATCAAGGTGACATAAGAAATAGGCCCTGCAGTGGAAGTAATGCCATTTTAAGTACTTGGCATCAAGAAAACTAGAAACCTGTCACCAAGCATTTAGTATCACCTTTCTTGTTGGCCTTATCTTCTGGGCCCTCAAACAATGAAACTGTCTGAATGAGAGCAGCACATGTGCAACACACAGCGGCCAGCATAATCGGAACCTGTGTAGCCAAGTGGTGGAAAATAGGACCAGAGTGGGAGGATGGGTCAGATTCAGGGGGCCTTCAACAAACTACCAGGCAAAGATGTCTAGCTTTGACGTGGCAGGTAGCAAGGAGTCAATGAATGTTTCTGAGCAGAGAAATGAAAGAATGAAAGTACGATCTGTAAAAAATGAAATGGAACTTAAAATGAAAATTTTAAGTCAACTCGTGATCATATGAAGCTGGTGGCAAACATTTTATCAAAGTTCTCCAAAGGTACCATATTCAGAGGCAACAGTTTCTTGGAGCTGATGCTCTTTTTTTGTAACAACCATGACATCCCAGATCGACAGAATCCATGCCCAGGGAAAATATTTTCAATGACAGAGAGTGGGACTCCCTAAATAACCTCCATACCGGATCTGTCTGAGGACTAGTTACTATGGATTCCCTTGTCCAGAGACGGCGTAGATATTAACATATTTAGGCTTTTGCCTCTAAAAGCAACAGCTCTTAACTCTTTTGGGGTCACAGATTCCTTTAAGAATCTGATAAAAGCTAAGGACCCTGCTTCCAGAAAAAATACATGTACACATTTTTTTTTATATCCAACCCCAGGGTGTTCCGAGACCCCACGTGTGGACTGTTAAGTGAGAGCTCTGCTATTGGATGTTTCCTTCAGCCGTGAACCTCAGGAGCCAGAAAGACTCAGGGTCTGGCCAATGTGGGGATGGAGCAGAATGACCTCTGACAGTGCTATTCCCACTCATGTCAAGACAGCATGTACCAGACAGGCCTGATCATGAGCTCAGGACTCAACTGTGTTCTTTTTGGCTCATCACAAACTGGCCATAACCTTGTATAAATCCTTTCATCCTTCCATGCTTCTCCTTCTCCAGCTGTGTCACACAACTGCTAAGACTCACTGACTACTTCATCACATCTGTCATTCCGGGTAGTTAAGGGCTTTAATAAGGTCACCTTTCTGAAGTTGAAAGCCTAAGAAGTGTGCTAGAAAAGCAGTCGTGGTAGGCCTAAAGGATAGGCACCCACCCACGCTGGCGGACTGTCCTCAGAGGAGCGGTCTGGAGGCTTGGCACAGATATTACACTTGGTTCTGTGGCAGATGCAAGCCAAGTTTAATATTCAGTGGAGCCTCTGAACAGCTGGGCAGTGCTCCTGGGAACGAGCACTGGGGAAAGCTGAGGCGCCCAGCCTTCCAAGCAGGGAACAATACTTGTCCTGGCTCCGATTGCTCAGAAATAGGTCCCTGGGTAAGAAATGGTTTCAGAGTCTTCTAGGAGGAGCTTTCCTTCTATATAGACACTGGAGGAAAAGTCTCCAGTTGATGGCTTAGAGATCATAGTTTAACTTCTAGAGGTAAACCGACCAGATCTCAACCTGTGGGGCTACCTACCAGGAATGATAGCTTGGCCTCATCAGTGCTCTCGATGCCTTTTGTGTCAAATTTGCCCTGCTGGAGGCTGCTGTGCATGATGTTCACGGCACTTGTCACTCCGCGCTGGATGTCCTGTAAGGTGGTGGCCGGGAAACCCATCCGTAGCTTGTTACACAGAACATCTCTAGGGGGCAGAACGGCATAGTGGGGATTGACAGCACTCAACCTGGCCTCCAGGACAGCGGGACCAGAAGGCCTACTACCCTGACCCAGCAGCACAAGTTGCTCTTTTGGGGGAATCACTAATCCTTGAGACCACTGTAGGAGACCTTGAGCAGCCAAGGTATGAGAGAGACCAACACCCCCTCAAGGGCATTGATGTGACAAGAACACACAGAGGAGACTGGCCAAATCTTTACTTCCTATGAGGCCTTCAGTTATCACCACTGAGCTCCAACAAACTCAGCAGTACAGCTTAATGAAAGGCAGTACTATGTAAGAGTTGAGAAAATAGGTTTTGAGACAGTCAATTCTGGACTCTATTCCACACTCCACTTATGAGATGTGTGATTTTCTTTTTTTGCTTAGGAAGATTCGCCCTGAGCTAACATCTGTTGCCAATCTTCCTCTTTTTTTTGTATGTGGGTCGCCTGCCACAGCATGGCTGCTGATAAGTGGTATAAGTCCATACCTGTGAACTGAACCCAGGCCACTGAAGTGGAGGGTGCCAAACTTCACCACTAGGCCACGGGGCTGGCCCTGAGATGTGTGATCTTTGATAAGGGATAGAATCTCCTAAGCCCCAGGTTCCTCATCTACAAAAGAGAGCTAATAGTTCCTACCTCACAGAGTTCTTATTAGGATTGAGTAAGAGCAGGAGATTAGCATAGTACCTGGCCTGTAGCAATGGTAACTATGATGGTTAATATTACAACCACTGCCTTCATCTGAACAACCTGTTCTCTTTTCTAGGTCTGAGGGCCAATAATCCCTCCAATCCAGTCTAGGGAACACAGACTTGGCCCACAAGGTATCTGTTGTGCAGCTGCCTGGAGCCAAGGATGTTGTGCTATGGACAGGAACTTGTATCATCTATAGAACTGAACTAGAATCATAAGGAAAAAAAGGAAGAAACAAATGGGCCTCAGGAATCAATCACATTAGGACCTTTCTGCCTCCTAGAAAGGTCCTAGAAAAGAGAAAGGGAGTAAACCATACCTGAAGTCAGACTCCAGCTCTGTGGTAGCGAGGTTGATCATGGCACAGAGACAGTCGATGCTGGAGCTGGATAGAGCACGCCCAATGCACTTCTTAACAATGTAGAAGACATCATCCACCATGCTGGATGTCAACTGGCCCTTCTCATAGGTGTCCAGAGCCACAGCCTACCCAAAAGGCAAAGCACCCTGTGAGGGTCCCAGTTCTGCATGTCACTATTCTAAATGGTTCTGGAAAACAGGCCCTGGCTCTGCTTCCTTTTCTCTACCTTGTTCATGTTTTGCCCAACATGGCTTATTCTGGTCATAGCTTGGTGGGGATCCTCTTTGCCAAAATAGCTCATTTCCCTATTGATCACTATGTTAGGAAATTAAGTATTTAGGGCCTTTGCCTTGAGGACAACTGTTACCTGGGATGTAAGACATCAGGAGAAGCCCTTCTTCCCCAAGACTCCTACCCACATACCTCCAAGGAGGCAGGGAACAAGTAGGCTCCCTGAGGAGCTGAGGTATTCTTTTGCGATCCTTGGGAAAGAAGTCCCAGCTGGGTCCACAAAGAGCATGACAACTCTAAACATGCCCTCTAACCATACAAAGTGGTGCCACTCAGTCTGCATGCAAGGGTATTCTCAAAGCAGGACAAAGAAATATGATGTGTCTTGGCCATCTCCTTCAGCCTGGCTTCTTGAACAGGAAGCCCCATTTCCAAGGGATGTGTCCTCTGTCCTACCTTATTGACAGTCTCCCTCATGAAGTACTCCTCCATGGTAATATATAAGCCAATTAGCTCCTGCATGGTGCAACTCAACAGGCAGTTATTGAGGAGCTTGTCCAGACACTTCTGGTGCTCTAGGGGACAGCCAAGAAAGGAACACTCACTTTTCTTCCCCAAAGGAAAGAGATCAACTTTTTTCATTTTTCCAGGTTCTTTTCTAGTCTTTGTTCCAAATTTGTACATAATTTACATGGTTATAATCACAGTACAGATACAGTTTTGTATTCTGCTTTAAAAAATTATATCACAAATATTTTCAGTGTTTCTACCCAGCTTGTTTTTTCTTCCTTTTAGATTATTTTTAATGGCTGTGTGATATTTTATCAGGTAGATAGTCCATATTTTTTAAACTACTCTCCTATTTTTAGACACCTGGGTTATTCCCAAATGTTTTGCCATTATTAGAGGTAACTGGATATCATAGTAATTGGAAATTATAGTGAACATTTTTGTACAAAGACCTTTTTACTTCTTTTCTGTTTTTTCCTTAGAATTAATCAGTAAGACTCAAAAGATGTAAGATTCCAGGGCAAAGACTGAAATATATTGGGTATAGGACATTTTATTTTCTAAACCAGTGCTGCCCAACAGAATTTTCTGTGATGATGGAAATGTTCTACATCTGTGTTGTCTAATACAGTAGCCACTACTGAGGACTTGAAGTGTGGCTAATGTGACTGAAGAACTGAATTTTTAATTTTATTTAATTTTAATTACATTTAAATTTCAACAGTCACATGTGGCTGTTGGCTATTGTATTGGACAGCACAGCTCTGAACAGTGACGTTTGCTATTAGTAACAATGAGCACCAAACTCCAAATGAGCATACATCTTCCTTTAAACACCAGTTCAAGGCAAAACCACCTGGATCATATAAATAATTCCCTTGCTGCGTATTATTGGCACAAGCCATGCAGAAGGCCACAGATGCTGGGTCAGTTTCAAGTCTCCAGTTCAGGGAATCCTGCATATACTTGTCCAGCAGGAATTAAATGGACTTCTTAAAATCCTGGAGAACCAATTTGTAAATGAAATAGGACTGTGGCACACCCTTTTTCCCCCAATGTATTTATCCCTTCAAAAATTGTGAGTTGGGGAACTGGGAGACTGAGGGAGAGAGTGAAAGGATTTCCTTACATGATATACTCTTTTTTGTGTACTCTTTATACTAGCTACTCTTTTTTTTTTTTGTAAGGGAGATCAGCCCTGAGCTAACATCCGTGCTAATCTCCTCTTTTTGCTGAGGAAGACCGGCTCTGAGCTAACATCTATTGCCAATCCTCCTCCTTTTTTTTCCCCTAAAGCCCCAGTAGATAGTTGTATGTCATAGTTGCACATCCTTCTAGTTGCTGCATCTGGGACGCAGCCTCAGCATGGCCAGAGAAGTGGTGCGTCGGTGTGTGCCCGGGATCCAAACCTGGGCCGCCAGTAGCGGAGTGCGCGCACTTAACCACTAAGCCATGGGGCCGGCCCTATACTAGCTACTCTTTTTTCAATATTATACCTAGATACTACATTGAGGTATAATTTATATACCATAAAATTCACCCATTGTATATGTACAATTCAATGAATTTTTAGTAACGTCATAGAGCTTTGCAACAATAGCCACAATCCAATTTTAGAATATTCCTGTCGCTCCCCAAAGTTCTCTTGTGAAGTTATCTGTATCTTTTTGTTCTACCTACCTATCTATCATGTGCACATATCACCTACTTAAATTAAACACCAACCCATAATCAGAGCTGGAGAGGAAGCATGGCGTGGAGAAAAGAGCAGAGGAAAATCATTTAACCATTCTGAGAATTAGCTTTCCTTATCTGTAAAATGATTAGATGGCCTCAAAGGTCCAGTTCAATTCTAAAATTTGGTAAGTCTAGATTTCCTCCTGGGAGTCAATTTGCCCACAGACCCCCAGCGGCTAACAAGTTCCAGGTATTTCCTATTAAGAGATCAATGGCTTAACTACTACAAAACAGTGCCAACTATACCCCAGCCCTCCCAGAGAATATATGAAACCTTTTACCTTGCTTTACTTCCTCTGAGGCCATGGAGTCCCCCACGTCAAAATCAGAGCTGATCCTCTTCCTGAGGAAGCGTAAGTACAGCTCACTGCGGGCATTCATCAGGGTAACCTCAGTCAGGATAGGGTCCAGTTCCCTGAGACACATGGAGCAGAAGGAATAAGCAGGAGAACACTAGATTCCCTCAGACATAAAAGCTACAGGGCAAACATAGTCCCCAACTTCCCCTCCCTACTGGGCCCAGAGGGGTCAGCTCTGCCAGATGGTCATCTTGGCTCTGCTGGCCAGATTATAATCAGAGACAGCTGTCAACTACATATTCCATTTACATGTTTCATCTGAATCATTCACCTCCTAAAATCCTGCCAGGGCTGTTAAGAGATTGGGAGGGGTGTTTTCAATAGCAGGTTTGAGTAAAAATTATCTATGCTTCACGTGGAAGAAACCACAACCCCTCAACCTCTTTAGCTTTGGTGGGATTTTAGGATACACTATTAAACTGTGTCCCACACCGGTTCATCTCACCAGATGAACAGCCGAAACAATCTTGAAAAAACAAAACAAAACAAAACATACTTCTCAATCTCAAAACTTACTACAAAGCTACAGCAATCAAGACAGTGTGGTACTGGCCTAAGGATAGACATGTATATTAATTGCGAGGCCAGAAATGTTCACATTTATGGTCAATTGATTTCCAACAAGAGTGCTAAGAGTATTCAATAGGGAAAGAATAGTCTTTTCAACAAATCATGCTGAGATAACTGATATCCATATTATAAAGAATGAAGTTGAGGGGCAGGCCCCGTGGCTTAGCAGTTGAGTGCGCACGCTCCGCTGGTGGCAGCCCAGGTTTGGATCCTGGGCACGCACCGACGCACTGCTTGCCCAGCCATGCTGAGGCGGCGTCCTACATACGGCAACTAGAAGGATGTGCAACTATGACATACAACTATCTACTGGGGCCTTGGGAGAAAAAGGGGAAAAAAAGGAGGAGGACTGGCAATAGATGTTAGCTCAGGGCCGGTCTTCCTCAGCAAAAAGAAGAGGATTGGCATGGATGTTAGGTCAGGGCTGATCTTCTTCACAAAAAAAAAAAAAAAAAAGAACGAAGTTGAACACTTCCTTTACATTATATACACAAATTAACTCGTTTTCCACACTGATGTCCAAGAGATCTTTTCAAAACATAAATCTGGTCCTATCATAATCATATGATTTCCCAGCTCTTAGGAGACAAGACCCTGAATGGCCTGACTCTAACAACCTGTCTAGATTCATCTCATATCAGGCTCTCCCTAACTCTCTGCATTTCAACTACACTGGCCTTCTTTCAGTTTTTCAAATATACAGGACCTTTGCACATGCTTCCCCCACTCTCTACCTGTAACACTCTTCACCTCTTATTCCTACTTACTCTTGAGGTCTCAGATCTAAGGTCATTTCCCCAGGAATTTTTCCTTGAACTTCATCAACTTAGGTTACATGCCTTTATTACATCCTCTCTTTACCCTACACTTAGTATATCGTAATGGTTAATAGCACAGACTCTTGAGTCAGACTGCTTGGATTCTATTCCTGGCTCTGCCACTTTCTAGCTGTATGACCTTGGGCAAGTCACTTAACCTCTCCAGGCTTCAGCTTCCTCATCTGTAAAAAATGTTTATGGATTAAATCAGTGATCCTCAACTGGGGGTGATTTTACTCCCCAGGGGACATTTGGCAGTGTCTGATGACATCATGCTGTCAGCATCCAACAGGTAGAGGCAAGGGATGCTGCTAAACATCTTACAATGTACAGGACAGCCCTCCATAACAAAGAATTATCCAGCGAAAATGCCAGTAGTACAGAGGCTGAGAAACCCTGGATTAAATGATTTAATATAGGGCCTGCCAGGTGGCACAAGCGATTAGGTGCACGCGCTCCGCTGCGGTGGCCTGGGGTTCGCCGGTTCGGATCCCGGGCGCGCACCGACACACTGCTTGGCAAGCCTTGCTATGGCGGCGTCCCACGTAAAGTGGAGGAAGATGGGCACAGATGTTAGCCCAGGGCCAGTTCTTCCTCAGCAAAAAAAAAAAAAAAAAAAAAGAGGAGGATTGGCAGATGTTAGCATAGGGCTGATCTTCTCACAAAAAATGATTTAATATTTATTAAGTGCTTAGAACAATACTTGGCATACAGTAAACACTCTGTTTGCTATTATTATTATCTGTCTACTTTATAGACTATAGATGCCACAAAGAAAGAGTTATGTCTGTTTTGCTCACTTTGCTTGCTCCCATATCCCCAGTACCAAGGACCAGTGCCTGGCACATTATGTGTACTCAGTAAAAATTTGTTGATTGAATGAATACATTTTTATGTTTGGATTTTCTTTTAACAAGCATATATTACTTTTATTAGAAAAAAGTAAAACTTTAAAATTTTAGGATAGTAGTTCTCTTTGGGGAAGGGAGAGGAGAGTCAATTTGGGGGCTTCAAAAGTATTGGTAATCATCTACTATACTTTATGAACCACACGTTATTATACGCTTTTGTTGTATTATATATTCCCTTAAAAAAAAACAAGAGTCACAGATAAAATATTTTTTTTTTTTTGGTGAGGAAGATTAGCCCTGACATAACATCTTTTACCAATCCTCCTCTTTTTTTTTTTTTTCTCGTGAGGAAGACTGGCCCTGGGCTAATATCCATGCCTATCTTCCTCTACTTTATATGGGACACCGCCACAACATGGCTTGATAAGCGACACGCCCGGGATCTGAACCTGCGAACCCTGGGCCACTGAAGCAGAGCGTGCGCACTTAACCGCTGAGCCACTGGACCGGCCCCATAGATAAAATATTTTTAAAACATAGACCACACTGTAACAGAGTAGTGTCTGAATGATATATGATTACCAGTTGAAACTCCTATGGGCTGAAGGAAAGAGAATTATTACCTTGGTTCTATTTTTTCTGTTGTAGAATTTCTCATCAAGTTGTTCTGGACGTGCCGAAACTGCAATATACCACAGAAATGAGAATGCTCTTCACCACCCTCCTTCTATCTGCCTCTTGCTGGTCACTCCAAACTTCTGGCATACAAGTTTGCTTATCAGGTAAGCCAAAAGTAGGCTTCCAGGATGATGAGCCAAAGATTTACTTTTGATTTAGATGCTAATGCTCACCTCTATTTTATTGCACTTAAAAGTGATGCTAATGATGTTCCAATGGACTACTGTCTAGAGTCCCCTAGAGTTCTAGAAACAAAATTGTATGGGGCTACTCCTATTTCTAAGTCATACTCTTACTTTCTCTGCTCAAAGGAACAGAGAAATAAAGTTTTGAAAAAGCAAATGTACCTTTAACACTTAAGGAACTAAGGAGAAATTTGAGACAAATTACTTGACACTTAATAGGACCTTAAGAAATAAAATTCTTACTATATCACCAGAAGGCAATGTTGAACATTCTATGACAGAGAACTGGTCTAACATTTCTGTTGTGTTCCTTTCAGGAAGCTCTATTTCCTTCTCAATCAGGTACTGAGGCCATCATCATCCTGACAACACTTCAAGTCCAAAGTAAGCTGGTGATGGGTAAGATGCAGGCTAGTCTGCCTTCAGCATTTATTTTTCTCCTTTCTGCATCTTTTTTCATTTTTTCCCCCAATTTATTCTATTCAGTGTTGCTGGCTAATGCTTCTTCAAAAACGCCTGCAGCTTCCCCTGCTCACCTGCTGGTGGTAGTCCCTCTGCTTGATGAACTTGTCTACCACCTTCTCCACCTGTCTGTCACATTCCACCTGCAGATATTTTATCAGGGTATAAAGTCTCCCTGGCCCATAATAGGTTTCCACTATTGGTTGGTGGGTCTCCACAATGCGGGCAATCCCTAGAAAGGAGACAGTGAGAGGGTTGGATTCCAAATATTCTTCCCAGAAAATAAACTCCTTTGTTCCATCCAGGATTGACCCAGGGTCCAACTCAACTCTTTTTGGCTGTTTCACCTCCCAAAACGAATACAAATACTTCTTGCTGGGAGTTGCTAAGCAAATTTGTTTGTTAAATATGCACAATGCTTGGTATACCAGTAGGCATTTCATAAGTTATATTGATAGTTTCTATAGGAGCATCTTTGGAAATCAGTATCACTCTCTTCCTGGTAATTTATTTTAATATTATTAATTATTAAATTTACTCTTAGAGTTTGGGTCTTGAGGGTTAGGGAGGATCAAAAATCTGAGAGACTCTAAGTAATCTTTGCTAATCAGACACTGAATTGGAAAGTTAATTCTCCAATAAATCAATACACAGTAAACTACAGGATTAAATTAAAGGCATCAAGCTAGTAGGGAGAGAACACAAGCTCGGATGCAGGTATTATATAGAAACGTCTCCAGTCTCCCTAGAGTGGAGCCAGAGGCTTGCCTTCAAACAGAAGAGTGAGTGTATCTGCAAAGATGACTGCAGCTCTTCGATCACTCATGTCTGTCCCTAGCACCAACAGCAGATTCTCCTCAGCTTTACTGGCCACCTGAAAAAAGTAAAAAATCCACATATATTTCTCAGACCAAAGGCTAGTCTCTGTTTTCCAAAAAGATCTCCTATTGGCTTTCCTTTCCCCATATTTCCCTTGATGCTTGAAAGTCTAGGCAGCACAGAGGAACCTCCCTTGGAAGCTCTGGGTTGTCTGCGCCTCAGGCAGGACAAAGAACTTGAGCACAGCCGTAGCTCTTCTTCCATTCAGAGCTGTAAGTAATGCTTTCCTTTTCTTTGAAAATACATACTGCCATTAGCCAAGAGAGAGAGTCCTCAGTTTCAATAACTGTCTCAAAGGATAACAGTTATCATTAATGGTGCTTCCTTGAGCAGGACAAAGAATCTGGGTACTGTGGAAGGGACTTTTAAGGGATAAAGTAGAAGCCATTTCTAGGTCCCAGATGGCAAAGTACTGATTTAAAAAAGTACCATAAAGCAGTTATATTTTATTTTTAATTCATTATTTTTTTAGAATGGGTAAAACATACACACTTAAACATTCAAGAGGAACAAAGGTGTGTTCAGTGAAAAGCAATTCTTTCTCTTACCTACATCTCTTGGTCTCCTAAGTCTTCTCTTCAGAGATGACCACTGTTAACTCTTCCAAAAATATCCTACACTTATACAAGCATAGTCTCTATTGCCACGCCCCTCATTGTAAAGAGGAATGGTAGTGTACTGTAGTTTAACTTAACAAACCACATATGTTAGAGAGTGAAATATGTCAACACAAATGGAACTGTCTCATTTTTCTTAATGGCAGAATAGTGTTCCATTATAGAGAATTTTGAGGAGGAGGGACAGGATGTGCTCTGACATATAGTTATAAAAAAAACCCTCTGCACACATGCCTGCTGAGATTTGCTTCTCTCCATCTAAGGTTGGGGGGGAGGGCATTGAGATTTTAACTGAAGCCTGTTTCTTTTTCAGGATTTAACCTTAAGTGACCTCACCTGCTTCATCTCAATGTGGCTTATTTTGAGACTCAAGCCTGGTGATGAAGTCTTAAAACCACTAACCAACAACTCCAAATGCTCTTAAAAGATGCCAGTTCCTGGATGACAGCTTGAAAAGGGTGATTCAACTTTTCAGAGAATTTGCATTTTAATTTTCCTACACCTTCACTTGGTCCGTTGGAAATAAATGTGCAACATGGCCTAGCAGATGTCTAGGCCATGCCTGGTACAAAGTAGACTGGTAATAGATAAGTGTTGAATGAATGTATGCATCCAGTCCTGCCAGGCTACAGCAAGAGCAGAAAAAGAGCCAAATCCAGTGGCAAGAAAGTATCCACAGAAACTGGATCCATCCAGTGCCCCAATCTGCAGGCAGAGACCAAACCATCGTCCTGCCAAGCAATCAGGGGCCCATACCTGCTTGCAAAGGTATTCTGAGAACTTGCTTAATCCCTCCTCATGTAAACCCAGCAGTGGGAAGATCTTGAAGAAGCGCTCCACCTGGGGCAGATCTCCTTCCTTAGTGGCAATGGCAAACTTCTCTGTTACAATAGCTTTGAGACGCTGCTCAGCTTCCTGCAGCAATTTCAGGTTGGCGTCAATCATGCTTCCTGTGCAATGGGAAGAAAATGAGAATTAAGGTAAAGAATGGTACTGTCAGGTCTATGCCACTTAGTCTGTGCAACCACTATTCATTCAAAAAATATGTATTAAGCACTTACTGTGTGCAAGATACTGTACTAGCAATATGGACAATTAAGAGATGAATCAGCCATGATCCTACTGTCACAGAAGTTACAATCAAGTGAAAGAGATAAGATTTGTGTACAAATAACTATAATAAAATTCATTGTATGAAAAGTGTCATAAGAAAGGTGCCCACAAGTTACATTTCTGGTTGAAGTAATTAGAAAAGGCTTTTTAGGGGCCGGCCCGGTGGCGCAAGCGGTTAAGTGCGCATGCTCCGCTGCTGGTGGCCCAGGGTTTGCTGGTGGGGTTCGCCGGTTCGGATCCTGGGCGCGCACCGATGCACCACTTGTCAAACCATGCTGTGGTGGCGTCCCATATAAAGTGGAGGAAGATGGGCATAGATGTTAGCTCAGGGCCAGTCTTCCTCAGCAAAAAGAGGAGGATTGGCAGATGTTAGTTCAGGACCGATCTTCCTCACCAAAAAAAAAAAAGAAAAGAAAAGGCTTCTTAGAGATGATATCCCATCTCTCAAAGATCGGTAGGATTTTGATACCTGAATAGGAGAAACATACGTTCCAGGCAGAGGGAATGAAATGAGCAAAGGAGTAGAAACAGAAGGATGAAAAGAGTGTTTGTAGAATATTGCAAATGTAGTAGTAGAGTAATGCAAATTGTAGTATATACCCTGGCATATAGAGGAGCTCAATAAATATGTGCACAGTGAATAGATGTATGAGTGAATAGTATGAAGTAAGGCTAGAAAAGACAGAGTGGGTGGAGATCATGGAAGGCCCAGAATACCAGGCTAAGAATTTAATTTTATAAGTAGGCAATATGGTAAAATGGTTTATTTTCCATAAAATGGAAATAACAACACATGCCCTGGGATGGTCTAGGACCTATATAGGGTCTAGTACTAGACAAGGAAATTTCCTAACAGGTGCCCTTTTCCTGGTTGAGTTTGCCTAGTTCAGATGGCAGATGCTTGTAACTAAACTAGAAATCAACAGTTTGTGATGCCAACCTTCTTTGCCCTGTCGACTTAGCTCAATGACTGACTTATCCAGGCACAAGTAGCGATGAATATGGGCTGCAGCCTGTTCATAATCTTCATTCCTCAAAGCAGTCTGAACTCCATCCATGCAGAACTTCAGGTCCAAGATGTCATCTGCTCTCTGAATGGCTTGATAGAGGCGGTTCTGCAAAAAGACTTGGTGCTTAGAAACAATGTCCTATTCTTTCAAAAACATCTCTTCAGAAGGTAGGGAGATGCAGGTGCTGAATCAGGTTAACCAGAGGTCCTTCTCAGCTTTCACTGCTGAACTAAAAAACACCACCACTACCACTCACAAAACTGTTATTGATGATAATCAATATCACTGACAGGTATCATTTAATTTTATTTATGTGACCAGATCATTGATTTTAATGGAAGCAGGAACAGGGATAATCTATATTTATATTTGGCTTATATTGTTAAATTTATAATAAAATCAAAATGTATTTGACATTTGGGGAACATGACATTGTAAACCAAGTAATAAAGTGAAATATGTGGGAAGTATTTTTCTTTTAGAATAAGCAAGAACGTTTAAGGGGCCGGCCCCGTGGCTTAGCGGTTAAGTCCATGCATTCCGCTGCTGGCGGCCTGGGTTCAGATCCCGGGCGCGCACCAACACACCACTTCTCCAGCCATGCTGAGGCCGCGTCCCACATACAGCAACTAGAAGGATGTGCAACTGTGACATACAACTATCTACTGGGGCTTTGGGGGGAAAAATAAATAAATAAAGTTAAAAAAAAAAAAAAGAATGTTTAAAAAACTTTAATACATGAGTTGGCTGTGTGGCTATGGGGTTTTGTGGTAAGTTATTTTTGCAGAATCTGAACAAATAGATTGGGAGTTATGCTACTTCACAGGGACAGACTGAGGCTGGGACTGACTTCAAGAGCCCAGACCTTGTGGTATTCAGTACAGTAGGCACTAACTACCTGTGGCTATTGAGCATTTGAAATGTGGCTAGTCCAAATTAAGATGTATGTGTAAAATACACACTGGATTTCAAAGACTTAGTATAAAAATAAAGAAGGTAAAATATCTTATTAATACCATTTAAAAGTAATTACATATTTAAACAGTATCTTGGATACAATGAGTTAAATAAAACATATTATTAAAATTATTTTCACTGATATCTGTTTTACTTTTTAAAAATGGGTACTAGAAAATTTAAAATTACATATGTGGTTCGTATTAGATTTCTTCTTTTCCAGTCTATATGACTTTTATTTCATTTTCTTGCCTAATTGCCCTGGCTAGAACTTCTGGTACAATGTTGAAGAGAAGCAGCAAGTGCTGACCTCCTTGTTTTTTTCCTGATCTTAAGGGGAAAGCAACTAGTCTTTCACCAATAAGTATGATGTTAGCTGTGGGTTTTTCATTGATGCTCTTTATTAGGTTGAGAAAGTTCCTTTCTATTCCAAGTTTGTCGAGTGTTTTTATCATAAGGGGTGTTGAATTTTGTCAAATGCTTTTAAGTCTATGAGATGATCATGTGGTTTTGGTCCTTTATTCTATTGATATGATGTATTACATTAATTGACTTTCACATGTCAAACCAATCTTGCATTCCTGGGATAAATCTCACTTGGTCATAGTATAGTCCTTTTTATATGCTGCTGGATTCAGTTTGCTAGTAATGCTGAGGCTTTTTACGTCTATCCATAAGAGCTGTTGGTCTGGGGTTTTCTTTTCTTGTGATATCTTTGTTTGATTTTGGTATCTTGCATTAGATTTCCATTGGATGGTTCTGCTCTGATTTCTAATGAGGTGGCTTCTCTACTGCCCTTTACTAACTCAAACATCGAAAGCAGACTGAGATTACCTTGGCCAGGTCAAGCTGACGGACTTTACTGGACACATTCTCAGCTAGGCTGCAGGTAAAGGTGATCATTCCAGCTAGCTGCTTTGCATCTCCTTCAATCAACTGCAGGTTGGGACTGGAGACACACAGTGTCAGCACACACATTTCCATAGAGGCAGAGGGTAGGAGTAAGGCACAGAAAAACTTTTTTTGTAGATGGAGACTGTTTTTCACTTCTTTTGTACCTCCCACAACTCTTAGCTCAGTTCATTCTATTCACAGCTTTTTATCAGGAGTGTTTTACTGAAAACTAAGCCTATACTTAATAAAAACTTTCTATAACTACTAAAGACACTCCCAAATAGGTACTGCCAAAGAATTAGAGAAGAGATTCTCTCAGTTGCTAAGTGAGCATAAAATGTACTAACCAACAATCTAAGAGGATGATGAGCAACTTTTATGACTAGCAAGTAAGCAAAGTTTGTAAAAACAGTGGTTCTCAAACTTGAGCCATACATCAGAATCATTTGGTATGCTTGTTAAAATAAAGATTCCTGGGCCACACCTCCAGAGTTTCTGGTTCAGTAGGTTTGGAATGGGGCCCCAGAATTTGCATTTCTAACAAGTTTCCAAATAATGTTGGTACTTGCTGGTCCAAGGACACTTTGAGAACCACTTAACTATACCCTTAGGTGTTCCCTTTACCTTGAGGTAACACTCCTCTACATTTCAAACTCAACTCGCATTTTAGAACAAAAAAGTTAGGAAAAATAACTTATCCAGTCAACCCTGTTGGAATTTACAACGGCTCTTGCTGAGATGAAGACTCACCCCATTCTGTGGAGAGTGACCATTTTACTTTCAATGGTGTTTTGCTGTTCCAAAAGAGCATTCAGCTCTCTCTCCACCACTCTCTGAAACACAGAGAAACTTTTTGGCATCAGAATGGTCAGAAGGAACCTTAAGAGTTATCTAACCCAATCACTTAGCTGAAGGATGAATCCCATTTCAAATGTCTTCTTTTCTTTCACTAAGCTCCCATAGGACTTTAACAAACCATACTTCATTTTTGCACTTATCACAATGCATAACGATTGTTACCTTACGTATATCTTATTCTATCTAGCAGATGAACACCACAAAGGGAGGAAATAATATTCAATACCATTAACATAGTGCCTAACACAGGAAGGCATTTAAAATATAATGGCTAAACAACGCAAGTTCCAAAGTTGCGGTTACAACAAGTCTCTTCAGGGGGCCGGCCCGGTGGCATAGCGGTTAAGTTCCTGAGTTCAGCTTTGGTGGCCCGGGATTCGCCAGTTCTGACTGCGTGGACCTACTCACCGCTCATCATGCCATGCTGATGCGGCGTCCCATATAGAAGAGCTACAACTCCACAACTATGATACACGACTATGTACTGGGGTTTTGGGGAGAAAAAAGAAAGAAAGAAAAACACAAGTCTCTTCACAGTGTATAGTCAGTACCCCAAAGGGATAAATATAATTCTCTCTCAGCCAAGTCATTTACTGCATTACCTCAACTAATGTAACCTTCTTATGCTTGAGTTTCTTCATCTGTAAAACAGGGCGAGTAATATATATCCCATACGACTGTTGTGTGAACCAAATAAAATAACAAACATAAAGTGCTTAACATAGTATGTGGTGTATGATTCAATAACAGCCATTAATATTAGGTATACATTTCTACTAAAATAGTCCAGTAGTCTCCAGAAGGGAACTTCCCCTTGACAGTCATCAAATACAAATACAGAACTAATATTGTTTTGTCTGTAGAGATCAACTTAATTTTTCCCCCAAAGTACTGACTGACTCAATGAATGCAAGCTTAGGAATCTTAAGTCAAGAGTACTTAATTTTATAAAGCACATCTTGCTGAAAAATCAGAAACCGCTAGAGTTGGTGCAAGTTAATATTTGAAAATATTCGAAGATAACAATGATCCCCCCTCTCCCCTACCCAGCTGAAACTGAGTTTTGTGCTCAACCTTAATTAAAAGTTTGGTTTAGGAAATAGTTACTAAACTTTTAGATCTCTTAGACAGCTTAGATCTTTAGATAGCTTAGATCTCTTTCTTCTGACTGGCAAAGAACCCAAGTGACATTCAAAAATGTATTGACAGCATCAGGTTGCCACGGAAAAGTGGCACGCCCCTCATTTGACACAACGCAGGGGTACAAGAGATGAAGGGACTTGTCCAAAACCAAATAGTTGTGCCTGAGTCTTAAAATCTCAAGCGTCTACAAAGTTGTGCATTTAACCGAAACGCCAAAACTACACTCCCAAATCATTCCTCACAAGAGGAAGTTTTAAAATGCTTTGTTTATTTGCAATGACGTCCCACTTAAATGAGATAAAGACGTGAAAGTGTTTCATAACTTTTAAATTGCTAAGCCAATGCAAGAGAGCCTTTATTCTTCTTTTGAGAAGCAAGCGAGTTGGTGTATACTCTCAGTCTAACTTTACTCTGTCGAAGAAACCTAGTGATTAAGGGCCAAGGAAACCAATGGGGGGCGGGGGCAGATCGCCCAGATAACAAGGAAAACAAGCTCGGAGGTATCAGACCGAGCGAACAGAGATGTCAGGTCCACTCAACTACACTCCTGCTTCTCGAGTAGGCGCTCTTTTGTTTCCCTCGGCAAGGAGAGAACTTCCCACAACCCAGATTTCCCAAGACTGACAGTTCCTACGTCCACTGCCCCTGGATCCTCCTGGAAAGAGAGGCTTAGCCCCCCACCTCCTCGTCGCAGAGCCGTTCGTACACAGCCTCCAGCTCCTGCAGCTCGGTCAGGGAGCGAATAAGCTCGGTGGAGATTTCCGAGCAGCGGCCTCCTCCCGCCCCTTCAGGCGGCGGAGGCACCCCTGACAGCTTCTGAGGGCTATCGAGGTCCGCCATCTTGGGCCCCATTCTGCGCTTCCGGCCCCGCGAGGCCCCCTCCTCGTTGGCGTGCCGGCTCTTTGGGGCTGCCCACAGAAGTGCCTGATTTATTTATTTATTTATTTATTTGTTAAGTCTACCTTAAAAGGTCTATTCTCTTGGAAAAAATGACAGTGATAAAGTATGTTTAAATAATTTTCAATGCAGCGTGGAAGCAAAACAGAAGCATTAAAAAATATTATATATACATTCTTCAGGCTCCGGTTGAGGACCCTTTTCCGTCGCGCGCCAACCGGAAGGTCTCTGTCTTAAAAGCTAATGGCGGACGCCGGTGGCTTGGCGTTGTCTGTGGCTTAGGCCTCGAAGAATTCAGCATCTGTTGGATATCTACGCCATCCTCCCGGCTGCAGGGTAAAGAAGCAGCATCTCGACCTCCCCGAGCGTGGGGAGGTGGAGAGAGGCCATGTAAGAGGGTGGGCCGAGCCTTTGCTGGGGTCTCTGAGGCAGCCTAGGCCCGACAGGTCCGGGCAAGGGACGAGAAGGAGGTAGAGGGGAACGCTTGGGGCGCGAATACGGCTCCCAGGCATCGTCTCTGGTTTCCGTCCACAAGGTGGGAACGAGACTGTGGCTCAAAATAAGCTTTCTAGAGATTGCTTAGCTTTTAGGCCCTGGGGGACATCTGAGAAGGACGTCTTCCCCTGGAGAGTAAACGACACTCTGACGGGAAGGTGGGAAGAGCGAGCGTGTTAAAAGCATAAATAACGGAAACAGTCTTTAGAGTCAAGACCCTGTTTTGAATTTGTGTTTTGGTACTAGGGCAACTTGTTTCTCCTGATCGTCAGTTTTTTTGTTTTTTTTTTAAAGATTTTATTTATTGCCCCCAAAGCCCCAGTAGATAGTTGTATGTCATAGCTGCACACCCTTCTAGTTGCTGTATGTGGGACTCGGCCCCAGGATGGACAGAGAAGTGGTGCCTCAACGCGCACCCGGGATCCGAACCCGGGCCGCCAGCATCGCAGCATGCGCACTTAACCACCAAGCCACAGGGCCGGCCCTGATCGTCAGTTTTAATCATTTACAAAATGGGGGACAATAGTATCTATCTTGAAGACTTCAGAATTTAAATGCGATGATATTCCCTTGGCGCATGGAGAGGGATGGAGGAAGCATTCACTGGCTCATTTTCTAGTCATTACAGACAGGAAATAGAAGTAGAGGAAATCACAAAATTTACTGTTTTGGCTGTTAATGGTACCTGGTATATAGTTCTTGTAGTTCTAGGCTGATCTTCCACAATCCAACTTCTTCCATTACCCGAGATAAAAGAATAGCTGGGGAACGTGGATCCAACCAGCTTTGGGGAAAATGAATTTCAAAGATTTTAACGGACGCTGTCAGTTATAAAGGAACTGGAAAGTAGGCTGAGTTCTTCCATCAGATATAAAGAATGAAAAGTAGCCTGAGGGGGAGCTTTTCAGGGCTTCAGAAGTGGCCTGTGGTTTCCTCTATCTCTTTTTTTTTAAACAATTCTTTACTTTTAATATAGTCAGTCCTGCAACATGATCGCGTTGACAACATGATAGGGATTTCATTGTAAATTTTAACTGCGATTTTGAGATTATATTTGAAATTTTGTAACCAGAGCAAGATGCAAGGAAATAAATTGACTTAAGTATGCTTGAGAATCACATTCACTCCTACTTTAAAATTGAGAGCAATTAGAACATATTCTTAGCCTATTTTTCCTCCAGACTTTAAACTGAGCACAGCTTTCCCTGCAACTTTCTCGATGTCTAAGCCCTTTTGGGTATGTGTGTGTCCCTGTTTCCTCTGTTTATCTTTTTGCAGGTCATTTCCCCACTCCCTTCTTGTACCACCTCAGACCTTTTCCATTCCTTATGATCCTAGAAGAATATTAAAGATGTTCCTTAGTCTTTTTTTTTTTTTTTTTTAATTTTTTGTTTATTGCAGTAACATTGGTTTATAACATTGTAAAAATTTCAGGTGTACATCATTGTACTTCTATTTCTGCATGGACTACATCATGTTCACCACCAAAATACTAATTACAACCCATCACCACACACATGTACCGAATTATCCCTTTCACCCTCCTCCCTCCCCCCTTCCCCTCTGGTAACCACCAATCCAATCTCTGTCCCTATGTATTTGTTTATTGTTGTTATTATCTACTACTTAATGAAGGAAATCATACGGTATTTGACCTTCTCCCTCTGACTTATTTCACTTTGCATAATACCCTCAATGTCCGTCCATGATGTCACAAATGGCTGGATTTCGTCGTTTCTTATGGCTGAGTAGTATTCCATTGTGTATATATACCACAGCTTCTTTATCCATTCGTCCCTTGATGGGCACTTAGGTTGCTTCCAAGTCTTGGCTATCGTGAATAAGGCTGCAGTGAACACAGGGGTGCATGTACCTTTGCAAATTGGTGTTTTCAAGTTCTTTGGATAAATACCCAACAGTGGAATAGCTGGATCGTATGGTAGTTCTATCGTTGATTTTTTGAGGAATCTCCATACTGTTTTCCATAGTGGCTGCACCAGTTTGCACTCCCACCAGCAGTGTATGAGAGTTCCCGTCTCTCCACATCCTCTCCAACACATGTTGTTTCCTGTCTTGTTAATTATAGCCATTCTGACGGGCGTGAGGTGATATCTCATTGTAGTTTTGATTTGCATTTCCCTGATAATTAGTGATTTTGAACATCTTTTCATGTGTCTGTTGGCCATCTGTATATCTTCTTTGGAGAAATGTCTGTTCAGGTCTTTTGCCCATTTTTTAATTGGGTTGGTAGTTTTTTTGTTGTGGAGATGCATGAGTTCTTTATATATTTTGGAGATTAAGCCCTTATCAGATGTATGGTTTGCAAATATCTTCTCCCAATTGTTAGGTTGTCTTTTCGTTTTGTTGATGGTTTCCTTTGCTGTGCAGAAGCTTTTTAGTTTGATGTAGTCCCATTTGTTTATTTTTTCTATTGTTTCTCTTGCCCGGTCAGATGTGGTGTTTGAAAAGATGTTGCTAAGACCCCTGTCGAAGAGCGTACTGCCTATGTTTTCTTCTAGAACTTTCACAGTTTCAGGTCTTACATTCAAGTCTTTAATCCATTTGGAGTTAATTTTTGTGTATGGTGTAAGGTAAGGATCTACTTTCAGTTTTTTGCATATGGCTATCCAGTTTTCCCAACACCATTTGTTGAAGAGACTTTCTTTTCCCCATTGTATGTTCTTGGCTCCTTTGTCAAAGATTAGCTGTCCAGTTCCTTAGTCTTGAATAGGAAAATTTATCTGTCTCAGGATCCATTTCCAGACTGGAGGATTGATCTTCTCTTAGTTATCCTGCTTTTGCCCAGCCCAGAAATGATTATTATTTGTGAGGACATTTACTGATAATTCTCTTTTCTAACTTAACAAAACCAAATTCATGTGTTAATTACACAATGAGTACTTTGGATTTCTCCAGATCCATGGCTTTGTCTCTAATTGAGGAAAAATAACTCAGTTTATTTTCCAGCAGTAACTGTACATAGATGTAGTTTTGGGTAATTCTTTTAGGGTAGAGGTACACCAGTTTGCAGTCTTTAGTCCTGTGTGATGAGACGAATTATTTTTTGTGACTGTATACCGCTGTAGGGAGGCCTCCTCCTGATGTGGCAGGAATTCAGTTTTTTAGTTTTTGATGGTGAGTAGGTTTAAATTTTAAATTCTAATTACTCCTCAAATATAGAGCTATATAGAGATGCAAATGAAACCACTTAAGTTACCAATTTTTATCTGCAAATTTTATTAGCAAAGGTCTGGTTGTGAGGGAATAGGGACTCGTACATTGTCAGGGGTGTAAATTAGAGTTTCTTTGAAAGGTGATTTGGCAATATCTCTCAAAATTTCAAATGCCTGAATTCCTCAATCCAGCAATTTCACTTCTAGGAATTTATCTTAGAGATACATTCGTGCACGTATAAATGACCTATATGGGCCTGCCCGGTGGTGTAGGCAGTTAAGTGGTGTGCTCCGCTTTGGTGGCCTGGGTTTTGCAGGTTCGGATCCCGGGCGCGCACTGACGCACAGCTTGTCAAGCCATGCTGTGGGGGTGTCTCATATAAAGTAGAGGAAGATCGGCAGGGACGTTAGCTCAGGGCCAGTCTTCCTCAGCAAAAAAAAAAGAGGAGGATTGGTATTGGATGTTAGCTCAGGCTGATCTTCCTCATAAAAAAAAAAATAAGTTTAAAAAAAAAGACCTATACGAGGGATTTTCTTTGCAGCAGTGTTCACAATAGCAAAAGACTGGGAACAATCTAAGTGTTCATCAGTAGGGTATGGGCTAAATGAATTCTAATATACTTGTTCAGTGGAATACTCCACAGCTGTAAAATAAAAATGAGCAAGCACTTTGTTTGTTAGTATCGCCAAGATAGATAAAATAATATATAATAATTTGCGGTATAATGTGAGCATACAATATATAAACCCCAACTTTTCGTTAAAAGGGGATAAAATACAGTGTTAATGTGAATTACTGCCTGTACGTACAGAAAATGTCTGGAAGGACACAATATAACTTGGTGAAATTGATTCCCTCAGGGAGGAGAGCTGTATGGCTAGGGAATGGGTGGAGGGAGGTTTTTGTTGTGCTTTTGAATTTTGAACCACGTGAATGTATAGCCTATTCAGACACAAGTAAATGTAGACCTGCTTAATTTCTGTGACAGTAAAAGCAAATAGTGTTGCATTAATGGCCCAGATACCAGCTCCCAACATTTTTACCGCTTGTTACGTGATCTCAGGCAGGTGATTTAATTTTTTAGCCTCCATTTTCTCATCTGTGAAATTAGTGTAATATTGAGTACTTTATAGATTTCTTATGATATTAGAGGCAAAGTATGTAGCATAGTGCCTGGCATATAGAAGGCTCTCTAGTTATAAATATGTTTTTCCTCAGTAGGCCTTTACTTGTTCTGCTGTCTTCAGCCAGAAGTTCCCATATAGAAATGTCTGTTAAATTAACAACTTCCCAACTGATATTTTTTTACTTTTATGTGCTCTTAGCTTGCTTTAACTTAGTATAACCAAGGCCTGGATTGTGGAGTTGTGGGTCGCTCAGTGTTGTTGCCACCATGTTCCTGTACAACTTGACCTTGCAGCGAGCCACTGGCATCAGCTTTGCCATTCATGGCAACTTCTCGGGTAAGTCTCCAGTTAACTAACTTTCTGAATTTAACATTTTTAATATTACTAGTTTTATGCTTCAAATTCCTTTTTCAAATTCAAACTTTTTTTCTAAAGCAAATTACAGAAAGAAATTTTTTTTTAATCATAGAGAACATTGTAATTTATGTAATCCTTTACAGTTTCCAATGCACTTTGGAGTACTTGATTTTATCTGATCCCCAAAAGACCTTTGGAAAGTAAGGTGGCCTGATAAATGGTGGCATTGAGCAAATGAGAATGGATTGAGATCAGTAGGAGTGGGATATCAGATAGGATAGGAAGCCATTTAGGCATTAGATAGTGTAGACCTGTACTAGGGCAGTAGGGATAGAAAAAAAGAGAAAGATATGAGTTTCCAGCCTGGGTGGCAGAGAAAATGACAGTAACATTGATAGTAGGTTAATTGAGACCAGAGAGGGAGTTTGGGGAAGGAGGAACTTAGTTATTTTAAACAGTTAGTTGAAAGTTGATGACAGCTCATCCAGGTGGAATTATGTAGCAGGCAGGGAGAGATGGGGACAAGTTGGCTGTTATGCATTTGGAGGTGTTGATTGCAGTTATGAAAACTAGTGAACTTTTTAGGAGTGAGTTTAGAAAGAAACTATATGTTAGATGACAGCTTTAAAAGTTCTTTGAGACATTACCTAAAACTGAACAAAAAGTATGATTTCTTAGAACAGTAGCCTTAAAGATGGGCTAGAAAGAGCCTTTGGAAATTTTTAATCTTATGAAGCTAAACATTATATGTTAAAACCATTTGTAGACAACCCCCAATTATGCAGATTGATGGCAAATCTTAGAAAAATAAAAATTTTTTAAAAAAGTAACTTGTGTGACCATTTTTTGAACACTTCTTTGATACCGCTTTTGTTAGATTATTTCAATTCTAGGAAAAGTACCTTTTAAATAAGTTTATAGAGTAAATTAACTTAAAATACTGAGCCCCCAACTCATTTAATTATATTTATCTTTAGTGGCATTTTGATCCATTCAGATTACTTTTTGGACTAGTTCTGATTGTTCATGATCTTTATTTTTTTGGCAATCTAGGAACCAAACAACAGGAAATTGTTGTTTCCCGTGGGAAGATCTTGGAGCTACTTCGTCCTGACCCCAACACTGGCAAAGTACACACTCTACTAACTGTGGAAGTATTTGGTGTTATCCGGTCACTCATGGCCTTTAGGCTAACAGGTGGCACCAAAGACTACATTGTGGTTGGCAGTGACTCAGGTCGGATTGTTATCCTGGAATACCAGCCATCTAAGAACATGTTTGAGAAAATTCACCAAGAAACCTTTGGCAAGAGTGGATGCCGTCGCATTGTTCCTGGCCAGTTCTTAGCTGTGGATCCCAAAGGGCGAGCTGTTATGATAAGTGAGTGACTTGCTCTGTTGAGTGCATCTCTGAGTCTTATGGATGCTCAGTTTAGGAGAACAGTGCTGTGATTTTGGCAGGGTGCAATAAGTCACTTAACTGGGTGAAGTTTGGATTGTATTTGGATTAACTCCATGGTTTAAGGTTGCTTTTCCTTTTAAAACAATGGGAAAAGTCTTAACACACCTTTTCTCCTTCCTGTCTAGTTGGAAATAGGTGTTTTTCCATTTCTTACTTTATCTGAAGCAAAAAGACTACAATGAAATGATTTTACTTTATTAGACAATGACTATGATTGTTTTCATTGGCCCGAAGTGATGATTCACATTCATGTCTCTTCTCTGATAAACCTCTTGAAGAAGATTCTGTGTATCTGATCAGGCCTCCACAGGGCAAACCTCTCTGAGCAGTCACAAAATTATTAAATCTGATTCAGAGAATAAAGCTACCAATTTTATGAGTATTATTTAGTTTTCCAATATCATTAAATCTAGGGCACACTAAAAAATTTTGAAGAGTTAGTGGGATAGTAAGATCCCTTTTAGGAAGGAGAGGGGTAAAATGATGCTGTTGTCTGTATTAATGATAGCAAAATCCTAAGTTAATACACGTGTAGAGTTAGTGTTGGCTGTTAATGATTTTTTAAAAATAATCGTGATGTGAATCTAGCTAGCTGTTCTGTAAGCCTTTCTTTTCATTATCTGGAAATTTTGTGTGTTTTGTCTGCTCCAACTACAGGTGCCATTGAGAAACAGAAATTGGTGTATATCTTGAACAGAGATGCTGCAGCCCGGCTTACTATTTCATCTCCCCTGGAGGCCCACAAAGCGAACACTTTAGTGTATCATGTGGTTGGAGTAGATGTGGGATTTGAAAATCCAATGTTTGCTTGTCTGGAAATGGATTATGAGGTAATGGGGGCCATGTGACTGTTTGTCTGTTTCCCTCCCCTCATTCCCTCACTCTCCCCCTCTCCCCTTTGGGTTTCTTCCACTCACCTCAGTGCTTTCCTAAGATTGTATCTTCCTTGTGCATGTCTTATATCTCTTCTGCTAACAAATCTTTTCCGTATTCCAAATGCCTTACTAAAACACTTTGGAATGTTTCAGAGTCTATCTTCCTGTGTAATAGCACCTTGCTCTGATTTGAACAATCTCCTTATGGAAACAGGGTATTTATTGGGAAAAGCTGTTTGAAAAGGGGGGTAAAACTGTATTTTTTCACAGGGAAGTTGTGAAAGGTGGGGCATACCATTCTTTCCCTTGAATGAAAGGCAGTATCTAGTAGAGGGAACCCTGGTCCTAGAAATAGGAGACCCAGGTTCTTGTTTCAGCTCTGCTGTTACCTAGTAGTGTGAACTTTGGCAAAGCCTTTGGCATCTGTGGGCCTCTTCTTTGTGAAATG
Organism: Ceratotherium simum simum; assembly: GCF_057802395.1. Taxonomy (NCBI): domain Eukaryota; kingdom Metazoa; phylum Chordata; class Mammalia; order Perissodactyla; family Rhinocerotidae; genus Ceratotherium; species Ceratotherium simum. The sequence goes on from NC_141929.1 coordinate 14,431,695, forward strand.
GAGAAATCCTTATGCCCTTTCCAGCTCTAAAAATTGATTTTATGGTACTGATTCGTCTTTATGCCACTGTACTCTATAGGAAGCAGACAATGATCCAACAGGGGAAGCAGCGGCTAATACCCAGCAGACGCTTACTTTCTATGAGTTAGACCTCGGTTTAAATCACGTGGTCCGAAAATACAGTGAGCCTTTGGAGGAACATGGCAACTTCCTTATTACAGGTACTTTTCTGTCAGAGCTGCTCTGTGTCCTTTTGCTTGGTCCATTTTTGCCCAAATTTATGAGGGTTTACTTAATAGAGTTTGGAAACTATAATCCATTGGTAGTAAACCTGAGTACCTTGTCTATGTTTTGGCAAGATTAGAAGTTCATGCAGTGGTTAATTCTTATCCTCTAGTAGGGGCAGGGAAGAAAGGATGAGGAGAGCAGTCAGCTTGGAATATTGATTACTGTTGGTTGCTGTGATTTTTTTTTTTTTTTTTTTTGGTGAGGAAGATCAGCCCAGAGCTAACATCCATGCCAATCCTTCTCTTTTTGCTGAGGAAGACCCGCCTGAGCTAACATCTATTGCCAATCCTCCTCTTTTTTTTTTTTCCCTTTTTCTCCCCAAAGCCCCAGTAGATAGTTGTATGTCATAGTTGCACATCCTTCTAGTCGCTGTATGTGGGACGCCGCCTCAGCATGGCCGGACAAGCAGTGTGTAGGTGTGCGTCCGGATCCGAACCCGGGCCACAGTAGCGGAGCATGCGCACTTAACTGCTAAGCCACGGGGCCGGCCCTGTGATATTTTGATTGTAGTCAATCTTTCGCTCATTAAGAAAATCAAAACCTAGTTCTTTGAAAAGACAAATGAAATGGACAAATATAAGATAAAGCTGCATGTCCATGAATTTTGAAAACTTAGACGAAGTAGAAATATTTTTGAAAGTATTTATAATATTGATAAAATTTTGTATTTTATCAATACCAAAATTGATCCAAGAAGAAGTTAAGAACCTGAATAGATCAGCATCCATTAAAGAAATTGGAGCAGTAGTCAGAAATGTCTTTCCTCCAAAAGATTTAAGGTCTAGAATTTTCAGGAATCTTAGATTTCTCCAGAGATTAGAAAAAGAATAAAAGCTATTATGCTACTTTATCAGCCTAATATAACTTCAGTACCAAACCTGTAAGGACAGTAATAAAAATTTACAGGCTAGTTGTACTTACGATTATAGATACAAAAAGCTAAAATTTTGGCAAATCAAATTCGACTGTTTTAAGTGCATCATAGCTAAGTAAGATTTTTGTAGGAACTCAAAGATATTCACTATTAGAAAATCAGTATCAGTTTAATTCATTATATTAAAAGACTAGAGGAGGACAACTATGTGGTCATCTAAATTTCAGCAGGCTTGGGGAAGACAATGATCCATTCCTTTCTGATTTGAGCCATTTGTGCTTGGATTGGTGTCTAAAATGAAATATGTCTGTTGTTGGGGTAGGATTTTGGAGAAGAGTAATATAAGACAGTACTTGCCTTTGAGCATTAAATCTTAGGAAGAGACTATATATTAAGCAGAAGAACCTTGGAAAATAAAGGACACATTCATTACGTGTTGTAACATACTACCATCCCTTTCATTTATGAAGGCTTCATTCATTCAACAAATTTTTATTGAGCCTCTACAATCAATATGTGCAAAGTCAGTCTACTGGGTCCTGGTCCTGCAATGAAAAATTAAATGTGGTGTCTTCTCTTATGCAAGATTGAGTCTAGTGGTGAATATGTACAAGTAACAAAAAAGATTGCTGGAGTGTGCTGTATGCCATGGTGGTGTAGAGGAGGGGTCCCTAACCCAGGGAAAGGAAGAGAATGTGTTAGAGAAAGCTTTCTGGAGAAGTGCTCTCTAGGCTGAGACCTAAAGCCTAGTTAGGAGTTAGCTAGGTACAGTGAGGGTGGAGGAAGGAGTTTCTGCTGTGGGCAAAGGGAACAGAATGCACAAAGGCCCAAATGCCAGAAAGAACGTGGTTCATTGTAAGAACTGAAAGCTCATTGTGGTTGGATCATTAGAGCAGAAGGGCTGGGGTAGAGGTAGTGGTGTGGGGAGGTAGCTTCTGAAGGATTTCAAGCAGGGGAATAATAACCTGTTTAAGATTAATATTTTAGAAATACTGCTTGCTTACATTTTGGCTAATGGAATGAAGGATAAGACTATAAGCCAGGAGATTGGTCAGGAAGCTGTTTCACTTAACCAAGAGAAATGGGCAGCATGAAGAGAGTTTAGCACCAAGAGAGCTGCTAAGCAGGTAGAATTAATAGGGCTGTGGGAGAGGGGAACATTGAAGGGTGGCACCCAGGTTTCTGGTGTGGTCTATTGGTCGATGGTGTTACTCTCTAAAGTGGAGAATCCAAGAGGTGGAACAGGTTTAGGAAGGAACTTGAGTTTGTTTGTGAACACATTGTATTTTTAAGCTGCCATGGAATATCCATGTGAGAGTGTCTAACAGGCAGTTGGATTATAGCTCTGAAGCTGAGAACTGAGTTTTGGGCTTGGAGCTAAAAATTTAGATGCATTATCAGGTATCTGGACAGGCTGAGATCACCCAAACTGTGCTCCGTCCTTGTCTGGTATAATACTAGGGAAAAGAAACACTTTGAATATTTCTCAGCTTCAGGCACACTGTACCTTCATCATGTTGTGCTGAAGGAGAGAAGGAATTGAAAACTAAATTGTAATTCATGGTTATGTCAAATTATTGCTAAGTTTTATTTCCTCTGACAGTTCCGGGAGGGTCAGATGGTCCAAGTGGAGTGCTCATTTGCTCTGAAAACTATATTACCTACAAGAACTTTGGTGACCAACCAGATATCCGCTGTCCAATTCCTAGGAGACGGGTAAGATCTTTGCTATACGAGAAGATATATTCGTGTTTGTGAAATGAACTTAATTTTTGTAATTATAGTGTAGTCTCTTAGTTTATGTTATCAAATTTTAGTTTCTTTGTAAATTTGGTTTCTAATAAAGCTGGTAAAATATTTTCGTAAAAGCAAGACGAATTCTTTGAGAAAGGGAATTAAAACCCAACACAATTTCCATTTCGGAAGAACCTATGGACATTATCATTTTGAAATTCCTTCAAGTTTCTAGGAAGACGCCAGATATATTTATTGGAGATAAATTGTCTTTCATTCTTTTTGTCTCCCCTCCCCTATTCCAACATACAGAAAATTTTAAAAGAATAGAAGGATGAATTTCTATATGCCTTTCACTTAGATTCACCAATTATTAATGTTTTGCTACATTTGCCTTTCTTATGAAATATCTATATACTTCTTTAAGCAAAACCATTTGAAAATAAATTGTAGGCATTGTGACACATAAGAATCTCCTAAGATGTAGCTTCTAAGAATGAGGAAGTTTTCCTACATAACCACACTACCAATATCATGCCCAAGAAATTCACCGTTTTGTGTAATACGATTATCTTATGTACAGGTCATATACCAGTTTCTCTCATTGTCCAAAAAATTCCCCTTATATCTATCTTTAGTCTCCTTTAATTTAGAATATTTCGTCTCACCTTTGGTTTTGGTCTTAAGAGTCTGGGGCTAATTTTCTTGTAGTTTGTCCCATAATCTTTTTCCTTATGAATATATCCATATTAATATTTTTGATAGAATTATTACATAGTTGGTGATACATATTTCCCACTACATCTCATTAGGGGCTCATAATGTTGATTTGACTCATTGTTGGTGATCTAAATTGATCACTTCATTAAGGTGGTGTCTGCCTGCTACTCTTCCTTGTAAAGGTACTTTTTCCTTTTTGTACTTGGTGTGGAATCTGGTGGTGAACTCTAAGACTGTGAATATCCTTTTTCCCGACGTCTTTTCACACAGTGGTTTTCCCCTCAATCAGTTACTACGTTGGTGGTTGAAAATGGTGTTTTATTGTTTTTAATTTTAATAGTTTATTATGGAAATTGTTAGGCATACAAAAGTAGAGTATAATGAACTTATAATGAAGACTGAGCTGTGTACCCAGCTTCAGCAGTTATCAACACATGGCTAATCTTATTTCATCTCTGCTTCCTCAATCTCTCTTCTCACCCCTGGGTTATTTATCATCTTTTTAGTTGTAATTTCTAGGTCTTGGGTTAAACCTTTTAGGACTTATTTAGTTTATCTAATACATGGTATCTGAGTAAGATTCAATCAATTTTAGAAAACCTGAGAAGAAATTTATCAAGTTAAATTCTTGGTAAGAGAAGGGAAATAATTTGATTTGGTTGATCAGAAATTTTCTTTTTCTTTCTTTTTTTTTGGGAGGAAGACAGGCCCTGAGCTAACATCCGATGCCAGTCTTCCTCTTTTTGCTGAGGAAGATTGGCCCTGGGCTAACATCCATGCCCATCTTCCTCCACTTTATATGGGACGCCAGCTTGGCTGGACAAGCGGTGCATTGGTGCGCACCTGGGATCCAAACCTACGAACCCCAGGCCACCGAAGTGGAGGGCGCACACTTAACTGCTGCGCCACCGGGGCTGGCCTCGGTTGATCAGAAATTTATGGAGCACCTAACTGCCAGGCACTGTACTTGGCTTTGGGGCTACAAAGAAGTGTAAAACATGTTTTGCTCTTGAAGAGCTTACTTAGTGAGAGAAATACAAAATGTTGGAAACATTAAAAGAAAGAAATCCATGGGCCAGCCCCATAGCCTAGTGGTTAAGTTCAGCGTGCTGTGCTTCAGCAGCCCAGGTTCAATTCCCTGGTACAGACTTACACCACTCATCAACGGCCATGCTGTGGCAGCAACCCACGTACAAAATAGAGGAAGATTGGCACAAATGTTAGCTCAGAGCCAATCTTCCTCAAGCAGAAAGAGGAAGATTGGCAACAGATCTTATCTTAGGGCAAATTTTCCTCAGCTAAAAAAAAAAAAAGGAAAAAATCCAAAATCATAGCGAAGGGGATGCCTTTTAGGAATCAAGGAAGTTGATGTAGAACAGAGCTGATGATGGATGGTTTGGATGGTAGTGTTGTGGACATGTAAGAGTTTTATTCACAGCCTGAAATGATGATTCTTTACATTTCATGTCTCTTCTCTGACATTTATGTCTGGAGATAGTTCTTGCCTTACAATCTGATCAGGCTGTAGAGTGGAATTGTGGCTATTTTTTGGTACCTAGGCTTTATTATGTATTTATAGTAGACAAGAATTTTTAGCTATGTGTTTTACTCCTGTGGCTGGCAGGCTGCTCTTGGTCAAAGCTTGTAGAGAGAAGCTCCAGGTGCCTCTAGGCCTTGGGTGCCCTGTATGATCCCTTTGGGTAAGGTGCTGAATTCCAGAAATAAGGACTCATTTCTAAGATGTTGCTTGTGTATTTGACTTTGCTAGAATGACCTGGATGACCCTGAAAGAGGAATGATTTTCGTCTGCTCTGCCACCCATAAGACCAAATCAATGTTCTTCTTTTTGGCCCAAACTGAGCAGGGAGATATCTTCAAGATCACTTTGGAGACAGATGAAGACATGGTAAGCAGACTGTGCATGGAAGGGAAAAAATGAAAAAACCCATTTGTTGTGGTTAGTCTAGTTTGATAAAACTTTCTACTTTTTCATTCTAAGTTAATATAATAAAATAACCTTATTTTAAAAACTGATATTTGTACGTTTAAGGTTTACAAAGTGGTTTTATAAAACGTGTTCGTTATATCTACTCTCTGAGATAGGACAATTAATATTTTACAGGTTAAAAAACTGGAAACCGAATGCCTTAAAAAGTGGTTGCCTGAGGTGTTAAAGCTTTTAAAATTTGGAACTGGCATATGAATGTAGGTTTTCTCCCTCTGGTTAACAGATTTCTGGTCTGGTAGTCTTATATATAATAATATGAGACTGGGTAATACCGCTTCTAGTGAATAAAAAGAGAAAGCTCTCCATGTTTACTGAAAACTGGTAATACCTAATACACATGATCTGTTGCTTCTTTCATCCCATGGAGGAGCTCTGAACAACTGGGCAATTTCTTAGATACCTGTTTAGCTCAAGGGTTAGCAAGCTTTTTTTGTAAAGGCCAGGTAGTAAGCATTTTCAGCTTTTGTGGGCCATTTGGTCTATCTGAACTACTCAGCTGCCATTGTGGAACAAAAGCAACCATAGATAGTTTGTAAACAAATAGGCATGGCTGGTCTGTGGGCTGTAGTTTGCTGACCCGTGGTTTAGATACTAAGGACAGTGTTTCTTGTTATTCTCCTTATGCTATCTTATGATACTGGGCTACCTTCTGTGGCCTAGCTTCACTTGCCTACACACTAAAATCTTTTTTTCTTTTCACTCCAGGTTACTGAGATCCGGCTCAAGTATTTTGATACTGTGCCTGTTGCTGCTGCCATGTGTGTGCTTAAAACAGGCTTCCTTTTTGTAGCATCAGAATTTGGAAACCAGTGAGTAATCCTTTTATTACCCTAGTTCACCCTGGTTACTTTAAAAGTTGACAGGAGGGAGATGTGGCTGCAAGACCATGGAGCTTTTCACAAGAATGTTTTAGTTTCTTCAAAACAAAGTTTTTCCCTTCTTTGCTTTTACGTTCTTTCTTTTGGTTATCTTCTTCTACCTCAGTTGCTTCTATCAATACTTGTGGGTAGCTACAAGAAAAACTTTAGAAGTGCTCTCTCCTTATTTGATTGAATAAATATTTATTGAACTACTTAGTATTAAACAGATGTTTCACAAATACTTCACTTGTACAGATCTCAAGTTGAAGCTTGTCAGTACCCACAGCTGCCCAGCCACATCACCAATCCTCCCAACCTCAGTATTTTTTAATGACTAATGGGCCGTTTCTAGCAACTCGAGTGTAAAATCTCAATTTTTGTTGTCCTCCACCACTTTCAACTGAGTGCTAAGTTCTGTTTTTACTTCTGTATCCCTTTTCTGTGGCATTAGTCTGAACTAGTTCACTAGTTTCCTTATTGCATTTCATTGCCTTTCCTGTAAAACTCAACCTTAATAGTCATCTTATTAAGCAGAAGACACAACCCTGATGAAATCATTTCCCCATCCCTGTGTTACAATCTTTGATGGTTTTTCATTGCCAAATGGATGAAGTCTGAACTCCAGCCTTGAATTTAAGACCGGTATCTAAGATTCCAATTTATTTAGATGAGATAAGATGTCATGGTCTTGCTTTCTAATTCAGGATTTGCCAGTATCTGCTAATGTCTGTGCAAACCACTTATCTAATGCTCAGTTTCTTCATAATTAAAATGAGGGTATTGTCTAGGATTCTGTGCCATTTCTGCCTTGTCTCCAACTGTTCTCCCTTTCTTAAACATGCCTTTTACTCATCCTCGTAGACTTTATTCTAACTATTCACTTATTAGTCCTTTTCCTGGTTTCTGTCTCTTTTGTTGCACTTTTCACAGTTAGCCTGTTATTATTATGTCTTTTCCTCCATTTCTAATTTTTTAGTTTTTTCTTAAGGAATTTTCGTTGTAGAAAAGTTAGAAAGTGCATGCAAGCAAAGATGTTGCTTGTGATCATTCCACCCAAAGATAACATTTTTGTGTAGCCTTCCTATATATATATATGTATTTAAATGTTCTTACAAAAATGCAACTATGGGTCATATACCATTTTGTAATTTGCTTTTTGTTACACAGTAATACATCATAAATATCTTTCCGTACCAATAAAAACCGATCTGTAACATCTTTTACTTTTTTGGTTGCATCTTTTTTTCCTTCCACTTTTTTTGGTAAAATATATATAACATAAAATTTGCCACTTTAACCATTTTTAAGTGTTCAATTCATTGGCATTGATTACATTTACAGTGTTGTGCAACCATTACTGCTATTTTTCCAAACTTTTTCATCACCATAAACAGAAACTTTGTTCCCATTAAGCAATAACTCCCCATTCCCCTCTCCCCCAGCCCCTGGTAACCTAAGTGGAATCATACAATATTTGCCCTTTTCTTTCTGGCTCATTTCACCTAACATAATGTTTTCAGGGTTCATGTGTAGCATGTATCAGTACTTCATTCCTTTTTATCCCTGAATAATAATCCATTTTATGTATATACTGCATTTTGTTTATTTATCTGTTTATGGAACTTGGATTGTTTCCACCTTTTGGGTATTGTGAACAATGCTGCTTTGGACATTGGTGTGCAAATAATGTTTGAGTCTGTTTTTAGTTCTTTTGGGTATGTACCTAAGAGTGGAATTGCTGAGTCATATGGTAATTCTTTTTAACCTTTTTGAGGAACCACTAAATTTTTTATAGCAGCTGCACCATTTACACTTCTACCGGCAATGTATGAGGGTTTCAATGTCTCCATATCCTCACCAGCAATTGTTATTTCCTGCTTTTTTGATTATAGCCAGTAGGTGTGAGGTGGTATCTCTCTGTGGTTTTGATTTGCGTTTCCCTTATTATTAGTGATGTTGAGCATCTTTTCATCTGCTTATTGGCCATTTATATATCTTTGAAGAAATGTGTTTTTTGCTTGTTTTTCAGTTGGGTCGTTTGTCTTTTTGTTTTTTGAATTGTAAGAGTTTTTTATATATTCTGGATATTAATCCCTGAACAGATGTATGGTTTGCAAATATGTTTTTCCATTCTGTAGGTTGTCTTTTCATTTTCTTGATAATGCCCTTTGATGCACAGAAGTTATTAATTTTTAATTTTTTTAAATTTTATTTATTTATTTTTTCCCCCAAAGCCCCAGTAGATAGTTGTATGTCATAGCTGCACATCCTTCTAGTTGCTGTATGTGGGACACAGCCTCAGCATGGCCGGAGAAGCGGTGTGTCGGTGCGCGCCCAGGATCCGAACCCGGGCCGCCAGCAGCGGAGCGCAAGCACTTAACCACCAAGCCACCTGGCCGGCCCCAGAAGTTTTTAATTTTGATGAAGTTATCCATTTTTTCTTTTGTTGCTTGTGCTTTTGGTATCATATCTAAGAATCCATTGCCAAATCCATTGCCAAAACATACGTGAAGATTTACTCGTATGTTTTCTTCTAAGGATTTTATGGTTTTAGTTCATGTGTTTAGGTTGTTGATCCATTTTGAGTTAATTTTTTATATAGTGTGAGGTAGGAGTTCAGGTTCATTCTTTTCCATTTGGAAATCCGGTTGTCCCAGCATCATTTGTTGAGTGTAGCTCACTTTTAACACCCATACACTATTCCATTATGTGGGCTCGAGTTGATTTACTTAAACTTTTATTTGTTGTTGGATAGACTTTCTTAAGGATATGGTTGCTAGATTAAAGAATATACACCGTTTCAAAGTTTTTGAAACATTGCTGAATTGGTAAAAGTTTATGCTTGTTTAAACTTCTGCAGCAGTGTGTGTTGTCTGTTTTGCCACATATTTAATTTTTATTTTTTTAATTTTTATTTATTTTATTTTTTCCCCCAAAGCCCCAGTAGATAGTTGTATCTCGTAGTTGCACATCCTTCTAGTTGCTGTATGTGGGATGCAGCCTCAGCATGGCCGGACAAGCGGTGCGTCGGTGCGCGCCCGGATCCGAACCCGGGCCGCCAGCAGCGGAGCGCACGCACTTAACTGCTAAGCCACGGGGCCGGCCCCTGTTTTGCCACATATTGTCAACACTAGGTATACAGGTAGCCCCTGACTTACGATGATTCAACTTAATGATTTTTCGACTTTGTGATGGTGGGAAAGCAAAACGCATTGAATAGAAAGTGTACTTCGACTTTTAATCTTTTCATGGACTAGTGACATGCGGTGTGATACTCTTGTAATGCTGGGCAGTGGCAGCAAGCCACAGCTCCAGTCAGCCACGTGATCGGGAGGGTAAACAACCAATACACTTAAAACCATTCTGTACCCATACAACCATTCTTTCAGTAGAGTATTCAGTAAATTATGTGAGATATTCAACAGTTTATTATAAAATAGGCTTTGTGTTAGATGATTTTGCCCAACTGTAGGCTAACATAAGTGTTCTGAACACGTTTTTTTAATATATATATACACGTGTATATATATATATATATATATATATATATATACACGTGTATATATATAGTTGTGTTTTTTTTTGTTTGTTTGTTTTTTTGTTTTTGAGGAAGATCAGCCCTGAGCTAACATCCATGCCAATCCTCCTCCTTTTGCTGAGGAAGACTGGCCCTGAGCTAACATCCGTGCGATCTTCTTCTACTTTATGTGGGATGCCGCCACAGCATGGCCTGACAAGCAGTGCATCTGTGCGCGCCCGGGATCTGAACCCGGGCCTCCAGCAGCGGAGCGCGCACACTTAACCGCTGTGCCACGGGCCAGCCCACTGAGCATGTTTAAGGTAGGCTAGGCTAAGCTATGATGTTCAGTTAGGTGTATTAAATGCATTTTCAGCTTACGATGGGTTTATTGGGACATAACCCCATCGTAAATTGAAGAAGCTCTATGTATATATTTTAAGCTTTGCTAATTTGTTGGGAAAAAATTTTATTAAAGAGTCTGGACTTTTTTCATTTGCTTGCCTAGCAGTTTATCTTCTGTTAATTGCTTAGTCACATCTCGGCCTAATTTTCCATAGTATCCTTTAGTAATGGTCAGGGACATTTTGGTGGAGGCAGTAGAGCATAGTGTATTCTCTGGAGTCACACTGCCTGGATTATAATCTTGGCTTTATGTTTTCTAGCAGTATGCCTCAGTTTTTTCATTTATCAAGTGGGGATGGTAATAGTGTATACCTTATTGGGTTTTGTGGGTATTTAGTAAGAATACAGATGCCAAGCACTAATAAGTACTTTGTGTTGTAAGCATTTAGTAAGTGTTGAATACTGTGATTCTTGTTATTTCACTCTAGTAATGTAGAAAGTTTTGGAAAATGAATAAAAGAGCAAATAAATAATAAAAATCACCCATAATCCTAGTATCCTAGAATAGTCACTTTAACATTTTGTTGTATATGTATATGCTTCCAGTATTTTTACTTTCTAGTGTTTATATGTAATTTTATTTTAGAGAACTGCATCATTCTATAAAAAATTATTAGTCTACTTAGTATGTCATAAATTTTTTCCCATCAATAAGTCTTTATTTTTCACTTAAAATTTTTATTTTTTATTATGAAAATCTTCTAACAGGTCCATAAGAAGACAGAATAGTATAATTAATGAACTTACATGTGCCCATCACTCAGCTTCAACAGAGGTCAACCCATGGCCAGTCTTCTTTTATTTATACCCCACCTCCCCCAAATAATAGTAATTCCATAATAAAATCAAATAGCCAATTAGTATTCAAATTTATCCATTGTCTCAATATTTTTTAAGTTGATTTGTTCAGATCAGGATCCCAGCAAGCCCCATATATTGCATTTGGTATACAGAAGACATTTTTTTTTATAATGTTAATATTTTATTTATTTATTTACTTATTTACTTTATCTATCTGTCTGTCTATCTATCTATCTGTTTATTTATTTATTGTGAGGAAGATCAGCCCTGTGCTGACATCTGCCAGTCCTCTTCTTCTTTTGCTGAGGAAGACTGGCCCTGGGCTAACATCCATGCCCATCTTCCTCCACTTTATATGGGACGCCACCACAGCATGGCTTTCGAAGGGGTGCGGTGGTGCGCGCCAGGATCTGAACTGGCGAACCCTGGGCCGCTGCAGCGGAGCTTGCGCACTTAACTGCTTGCACCACCGGGCCGGCCCCTGGAAGACATTTTTAATGGCTGCATAATATTTTATGGCCATGCCTCCTATTCATGGATATTTTGTTTAATCTTTTGCTATTATAAACAGTGCCATAGTGAACATTGTAGGTATATCTTTGTGTGTTAGCTGAATAAAGCCATAGTTTAAATTCCTAAATGTGGGGTGAAATTTTGATAGGGAATGCCGAGTTTTCCTCCGAAAAGATGACATCAGTTTACATTCCCACCAACAGTGTATGAGGGACCTTTTTTCCTCTCAGTACATGATAAAGGGCGAGTTAATAAACTCTTGAAAATCATTAAGAAAAAGACAAGCAGTTCAGTCGATAGAAGAATGGGCACAGGATTTGAGTATGCCTTTCACAGTAAAGGAAATACCAGTGGTCTGAAAGTGTGATATGTAGAAAGATTTCAAGCTCATTGTAATTGAAGGAATGCCAATCAAAATAAGGTGTCATTTTTTCACCTAGCAGATTGGCAGACATTAAAAACTAGATAATAACCTGTCTTGACAAGGCTGTGGGTGGAAGCAATAGCTGCAGACATATAAGGTTTTATCTTCTTGCTCATTAACTTGTGCAGATAGTGTGTTGGTGAAGATTTCACTTCCTGATCGTCTATTAAGTCTTCTAAAAAGATTTAAGAATATTACAGACAGTGGTTCCCTTTGTTCTGAAGAATAATAGTGAACGTTTATTGAGCACTTGTCTGTATGTATCAGGCACTGTTCTAAATGTTTTTCTTAAATTGTCTTAGTTTGAGTTCCCCTGCAAGCAGAGCCTGAGACAAGGACTTGGGTACAGGTAGATTATTGGGAGGTAATTGCAGGAAGCAGGGGTGAGGGATCAGTGGGGAGAGATAGGGAAAGAGGAAAAGCCAATATAAGGGCATGTTATTGAGATTCCTGCTGTGGGCAGTGGGAACTTGCTTCTATTAAGACCTGGGAGAAGCATGCAGAATGCCTCTTAGAATTGCCCACCTGAAGGTTAACACCACCAACTCCTCTCTCTCCTGGGTTGAAAGTTACCACTGGGGGCACGATCTCTCCTGCACATCTTGTTGCTCCAGCAACTTCCCATGGGATAGAAGTTCTTGGGGTAGAGAGTAGTGGAAAGACCAGTGTTCAGGTGGGCTGGTTGTTAGAGTGAGATGGGTTTGAGCTTGTAAGAAATTATCCATTGCTGCTGCAGCTAAAATTTGGAAGACTTAAGAGTGGTGATTTGGGGCATCAGAAACATGTGCTGTGGGTGTTAACTCATTTAATCGTAAAGCAACCCATTTATTTATCAATCAAAGAGTTAGTTTAGCGTTTACTATGTTCTAAGCACTGTTCTAAGCACTTTACAAATACTAATGCATAACGTTCCCTATGAGACAGTGCCATTATCCCATGTCCAGTTTAGGGAACTGGATCACAGAGAATTTAAGAAATTTGATCACACAACTAAGTCTAACTCAAACCCAGACCATCTGGTTCCAAAGTCCCTCCTCTGAAGCACAACACTATAGTCATAGAAATTGTTTTACCGAGATTCAGCCAAAGCAACCTTTCCTGTGATGGCGATAGTGCCCAGCATTTTTTTGGTTATCTGGCAGTTATTAGATGCTGAAGGTATCTTTGACAGGTAGTCTGTGTATAGACATCTTGTCTGAATAAGAAGTTTGTATTAGTTAACTTTTTATGTGTATCATATCTTCTCACTGCTTTTGTAAATTATTCAAGGATAATAACCCTATTTGCTTTTTCGTAATTGAGTATAGAATCTGATATGTTTACCAAAAGTGCTAAATGCTGAGATTTATTTGGCTAATATTTATTGAGTACCTTATGTATTTCAGACTCTGATTTAGTCATTTTATCCTGCTTCTAAATAGCTATACTTGATATTTTTCAAGTGCTCTATGTTGAAGGTCTGGTATATTACTTAAAGAATAAACATGAATGGTAGTTTGGTGTTTTATTTTAATTGAACTGCTTCCCAGAAGCTCAGTGCACACTCAGTTTATGATGGTATATTGTTACAGATTATCTACTCTCAAGTTACTTTCCCTCTTTTTTTTGTGGTTTGCCTTTGAATCAGTTCACTAAGCATTATTAGCCAGAGGACAGACAGGAGAAGGGCAAGATGATTTTGTTGCTTATTGTCTCTGGATACATTTATGTTTTGTTTTGGGAAAGAATACTATAATATCTGCATGCTTTTGCAAGGTCACCACCAATTCTTGTTTTTTGTTAGATTTGGCCTGGTTATTGGTTAAAATAGGAAATGGTTATGGATTTTCTTTATCCATATTGCATGTTGTTTTACAAACACTGTGCTTACTAAGTGCCATGCACTAAGTACTCATTAAATAGTACATTCCTATAGAATTCACTTTTATAAATGAGGTAAGTGAGGCACAGAGAGATTAAGTAATAACATGTGGCTAGTTAAGGAGCAGAGCTGGGATTCAAACCCAGGCACTCTAGGGGAAGCACAGTGCTTTTAACCACTGTGATACTAAGGTCCTTCCATTGTACCAGTTTGAATTCAGTAGTCTTAATTTCTTCATTCCTGTTGCTTTCTTAAGAAAAAGAAAGAGAAAACCTCACTCAGATAAGCAGAGATTTCAAACTGTAGATGCTGACTCAGTAATGCATGTTATAATTTTGCTTAGACATTTGTAAAGTACTTTATGAACGTTACATTGATGGCAAACGTTATCTTCAGGCAGAAAATGTTTTAACTAAAGTCTTGTTTGCTTCTCCCCAGTTACTTATATCAAATTGCACATCTTGGAGATGATGATGAAGAACCTGAGTTTTCATCTGCCATGCCTCTGGAAGAGGGAGACACGTTCTTCTTTCAGCCAAGACCACTCAAAAACCTTGTGCTGGTCGATGAGTTGGACAGCCTCTCTCCCATTTTGTTTTGCCAGGTGTGGGTCTTTCCAGTCGCCTCCACAATGAGTAGTGCCAGCCAACTGTTTTTGAATCTGAATGAGTTTCAAGTTTTAACTCCAGTTAAATTAAGATCTAGTCTAAGAGTCAGTTTCATCTGCATGTCTGTGGAATTGCCCGAGTTTAAAGGTGAAGCAGCTAAAGGTAGAAGTTGGGGAAGTAAAAACCATTACATAAATCCTTGGATTTTTTTGTGTGTGTGTGTGTGAGGAAGATCGGCCCTGAGCTAACATCTGTTGCCCATCTTCCTCTTTTTGCTGAGGAAGGTTAGCCCTGAGCTAACCTCTGTGCCCATCTTGCTCTATTTTGTATACGGGATGCTGCCACAGCATGGCTTGATGAGTGGTGTGTAGGTCTGCGCCCAGGATCTGAACCCGCGAACCCTGGGCTGCTGAAGCGGAGTGCACAAACTTAATCACTATACCACCAGGCTGGCCCCTGGACTTTTTTTTAATTATAAAACTCTTGTTCAGTGTAAAAATTTAAACCAGACAAAAGGTAAAAATCCTACCCCCAATCTTTTCAATCCTCCATTCCACTGAGGCTACTGCTAATAACAGCTTCTTGTGATTGCTTCCAGGCATTTTCTCTGCATCAATAAGCATATGTTTGTGTGTTTGTGTGTGTTGTATTTTTCTTTTCTTTTTTACTATTTTATTGAGGTCACGCTGGTTTATAACATTATGTAAATTTCAGGTGTACATCACTGTATATCAGCTTCTGTATAGACTGCATGGTGTTCACCACCAAAAGTCTAGTTTCTGTCTGTCACCATATGTATGTGCCCCTTTACCCTTCTCACCTTCCCCCCAACCCCTTCCCCTCTGGTAACTTACCAATCTGTTCTCTGTATCTATGTGTTTGTTTTTCTATCTTCCACATGTGAGTGATATCATATGGTATTTGTCTGCCATTTCAGTTTGGTGGTTTTGTGGTTACCATGAGGATTGTCTAAAAGATCTCATAAATGAGATAGTCCTGCTGCTGCTGATAGCTTCTTATCTCCATTAGCCTATGCATGTTCCCTCCTTTTCCTCTTCCCCTTCTATGTTTTTGTTGTCACAAATTATCCTTTTTTGTATTGTGAGTTTGTTACCAAATTGAAGTGGTTATAGTAATTTTTGATGCTTTCTTTTCCTCTAGCTTTTATAATTATCAGTTATATCATATCAGAATAACCTATTCTGATATAGAGCTGAAATTTTATGATTCTGTCTGTCACCTTGCTCAAAGCTTTGTAAACCTTTGCTTTTTTGTTTTAGATAAGAGGGCTCCTTTAAACACTGCTTGTAAGGCTGGGCTAGTGGCGATGAACTCCTTCAGCTTTTGTTTGTCTGGGAAAGCCTTTATTTCTCCTTCATATCTGAAGGTTAACTTTGCTGGATAGAGTATTCTTGGCTGATAGTTTTTGTCTTTCAATATTTTGAATATATCATTCCACTCTCTCCTAGCCTATAGAGATTCTGCTGGGAAATCCACTGATAGCCTGATTGGGGTTCCTTTCTAAGTTATTTTCTTCTCTCTGGCCACCCTTAATAATCTTTCTGTGTCGTTGACAATTTTAATATAATATGCCTTGCAGAAAGTCTTTTTGTGTTGAGATAATTAGGAGTTCTGTTAGCTTCTTGTACTATATATCCAGTTTCTCCTCCAGGTTTGGAAAATTCTCAGCTGTTGTTTCTTTGAATAAGCTCTCTGCTCCTTTCTCCCTCTCTTCTCCTTCTGGGATACCCATTATTCTTACATTGCTTTTCCTAGTTGAGTCGGATATTTCTCGTAGAATTTCCTAATTTTTAAAAAATCTTAGTCTAGTCTTCTCTTCCACCTGAATCATTTCTAGGTTTCTATCTTTGAACTTGCTAATTCTCTCTTCCATATAGTCTGCTCTATTTCCAGTGCTTTCTACTTTATTTTTCTTTCTTTCTTTTTTTTTTTTTTTGTGAGGAAGATCAGCCCTGAGCTAACATCCATGCCAATCCTCCTCTTTTCGCTGAGGAAGACTGGCCCTGAGCTAACATCTATTGCCAATCCTCCTCCTTTTTTTTTTTTCCCTTTCATCTCCCCAAAGCCCCAGTAGATAGTTGTATGTCGTAGTTGCACATCCTGCTAGTTACTGTATGTGGGACGCCGCCTCAGCATGGCCAGACAAGCGGTACGTCGGTGCGCGCCCAGGATCCGAACCCGGGCCGCCAGTAGTGGAGGGTGCGCACTTAACCGCTAAGCCAGGGGGCCGGCCCGTCTACTTTATTTTTCATCTCATTAAATGTGTTCTTCATCTCTAGAATTTCTTTGGTTTATTTTTTTTTGAGTTTCAGTCTCTTTGGTGAACTACTGTTTCTGTTCATTAATTTTATTCCTGAGCTCATTGAAGTGAGTTTTCTTGTAACTTGTTGAGTTTCTTCATGGCAGTTGTTTTTGAATTCTCTGTCAGTTAGATTGCTATCATCTGTGACTTGAAGTTTCTGAAGAGTTGTCATTTTCTTTCTGTTCTACCACCTTACTGTAGTTGTTGATGGTGCTTGATGAGTTGATCCTCTGCTGATGCATTTGGTAGTAAACACCTTTCTTGTTTGGATACGGATCTGGTTACTTTGATTCTGAGCTGCTACTGGTTGTATATGACAACCTGCACTTTCCACCCTCCACTGCCAGAGGCATTGTCAGTGCCCTCCTTGTGCTGCTTGTGCCTCCGAGGTTGCTGGTGCCTTGCTGCTTAAATGTTTCTACAGTCTTGGGTGTCACTACTGAGGTCACCAGGCTGTGAGCGTTTCTGCTGCTTCTGGAGTTGCCTGGCTCTCGTGTTCCCCCACTGGCTCTCTGTGGGCTTTCCACAGGCTCAGGTGCCCTGTGCACCACCTACACTACTGCTTCCGGGTTTTCTGGGGTTGCTGGCAGCATTGTCCCAGGGGTGCTGGGTTCACAGGTGTCACTGTTGCTGCTAGGAGTCTGAGGTCTTGTATGCAGCCCCTGCTGCTGATATAGCTGGTGTTGGGGGTGCTGCCACTGGGGGCTAGGTCAGGTCGCACTGCAGGTGTCTACCTGCAATTGCTGGGGGAAGGGCAGGAGCTAAGCTGCAAGTGCCTTGCTGCTCCTGCAGCATCTAGTTGCTAGTGTGTGCCAGTGTGCCTTTTGAAACCTCAGGTCAGGGCACCACTGCCCCTGCTAGTGGTATCCGTGTTTTGGATGCAGCCCTTGCAGCTGGAGAGACTGGCGTTGGAGTCACCGCTGCCTTCAGATGTATAGATGTGTGGATCTCAGGTGTTCTGGTGTGCTGTGCAAGGAGTCCTTTGTTGGTCAATGGATGTCCCACTGGTTGAGGGAAGAGAGTAAGGGAACAACTGACTCCGCCGTGATGCTGTATCTTTTTTGTGTGTGTGTGTGAGGAAGATCGGCCCTGAGCTAACATCTGCCAATCCTCCTCTTTTTTTGGTGAGGAAGACTGGCCCTGGGCTAACATCCATGCCCATCTTCCTCCATTTTATATGGGACGCTGCCACAGCATGGCTTGACAAGTGGTGTGTCGATGCGCGCCCGGGATCCGAACCAGCGAGCCCCGGGCTGCTGCAGCGGAGCGCGCACACTTAACCACTTGCGCCACCGGGCTGGCCCCTGTATTTTTTTTTTTTCTTTCTTTTTTTTTTTTTTAATGTAAATGGGTTCATATACTTTACACTATTCCGAAGTTGACCTTTTATTACTTAACAGTCTATGAATATCTATGTTTATCTCATTTTAACACTCATTTCCTCCTTAAAATACTCCAGAGAATTTTGAGATCAGTCACTAACGGAACGTTTTTAATTACATCCTGAGAGAGAAACCCGAAGTGGTCCAGGATGGGGATTGTGTCCCCCACTACTAGAGCTCAATTGTGGCAGGATTTTACCATGCCATTGTGTCCTGGATTGCTGGGGTTCAAATGACCATTAGGCACCACCCTGTCTTGTCTAGTTATCACACTTCTAGTGGGAGAGAGGTTTGCTCACTGTGTGCTAGGGAAACAAATCAGCATTCAGGCACTCTTCCGGTAAAATTAACCATTCTGAAATTAACTGCTTTTGTTTTTTCTTTTTGAGAAAGGGTTAGTCCTGAGGGCCATAGAAAATAAGTATAAGCAGTTTCTAATTTGATTATTAGTGATTTTTCCCCCATTTCACTGGAATTCGAGGAAATAATTATGTAAATAGTTTGTAGCTCATGAGTAAAATTAACAGGAAGTTCATGTATCTATAGCAGGGCTATAAGCATTATTTGTGCCATGTATCTCTACTAGCCTGGTGAGGCATCTGGATCTCTGAATAATAGATCCAAAGTGAGGCATCATTATCTGTGAATAATATTTTTAAATGCATATAGTAATAAACATAGCCAAGATAGCAAAATATTTTTTAAGTTGTGAAAAAGTAATATATGTGCTTCTTTATTAAAGCTTTAAATAACAAGATGGTGCGTTTAAAATGGGTGAGTTAATTTTTTTTTTAAGAGATCAGCGTGAAGGCTGTATAGACTCACATCCCATATGCTCATCCATGTTACAGTAGGCTGCACTGCCTTACAGGCAGTCAAGAATTTTTGTTTGAACCATGCAGTTTGACAGAACTATAATACAAATGACTGACCTCTTATCACATACTTTAATCAACAAATAATTGTACTGGAAAGCAGCTAGATGTCTGGGATACGAGTATGAGAATACATGGCTTCCCCATTTGGTGGCTGAATAACCAGGTGAAGAGTTAGCCAGTAGTTGGTCAGCTGCATCATAGGAGCATCTGTGGAGAGGGCAGCCCAATCATGTGCAGTCTAACAGCAGATCTAATAAATGTAATTTTGAAGTAGTGATGAGGGAAATGATAATTGGAAGTATCTGTAAACTTTAATGTTACATGAATAAATGTGATTTTTATTGGTGACAGTCACAGGTACTGATAATATTATAGTTTGTAATCTGTAGTTTTAGTTGGAAGGAAATGCTAAATTACAGTTCGAAGTTACATAGCACTTTGTTTCACTAAGTGTAAAAAATCCTGTGCTAACTTAAGAACTGATATAAGCCTTCGTTGGTAAAACTTACTGCTTCAAACTGGTTTGCTTTTTAGAGCATTTTCCCTTCATGCCCCCAGGGCCCGTAGCCAATATATAAGCTTAAATAAACTAAAAAGTAATTTGTTCCCTGAGAATCATCAGGATTGAGTGTGAAAACTTAGCAGAAGTAAACATTTTTTTCCCTAACTTTTTCTCTGCGCAGATAGCTGATCTGGCCAATGAAGATACTCCACAGCTGTATGTGGCCTGTGGTAGGGGACCCCGATCATCTCTGAGAGTCTTAAGGCATGGACTTGAGGTAAGGTTGGAATTTTTTTTTTTTTTTTTTTAAAGATTTTACTTATTTATTTATGTTCCCCCCAAAGCCCCAGTAGATAGTTGTATGTCATAGCTGCACATCCTTCCAGTTTCTGCATGTGGGACGTGGCCTCAGCATGGCCGGAGAAGCGGCGCGTCAGTGCGCGCCCGGGATCCGAACCTGGGCTGCCAGCAGTGGAGCGTGCAAACCCAACCACCAAGCCACGGGGCCGGCCCAAGATTGGAATTTCTATATCATCACAGGGTTTAGAAGAAAGCATTGACAAAGCAGCCAAAGATACGTTTAAGGTTTCTGTGAAAGAAAAGTGTTTACTTCCTCCCCTATTTCCATAAAGTTTAGAGTTTAAATTTCCTTTTCCTTAACGTGTTAGTGCAATAGGCATCTTTTAAAAAATTGGCAAATGGGGATAAAAGGGAAAAAACAACCTCTGCTAGTTCCAGGCTCATTAGTCATAACACAGAGGTTAGGAAATCTACATCGAACATTTTACTCCATTACCTTCTAGTCTTGGTCTTT
The DNA here is from genome assembly GCF_057802395.1 of Ceratotherium simum simum. NCBI lineage: Eukaryota > Metazoa > Chordata > Mammalia > Perissodactyla > Rhinocerotidae > Ceratotherium > Ceratotherium simum. Next base: position 14,452,207 of record NC_141929.1, read on the forward strand.
ATTCAAATTTTTTAGATACTTTCATTTTTAACTATATTAATACTGTGTATAGGTATTTGTATCTTACTAAATTTATTCCTTATTACTTATGCCTTTTTAAGTTCTGTCATTTTTATTGTTTCTGCAATATTCCACCACAGTGGAATCAATATATTTAATGAATCTTTTATTGTTAGACCTTTTAAGTGATACAGACCCTCAAAATTATCTTCTTAAATCCCACATCTTTTTTTTTTTTTTTTTTTTGGTGAGGAAGATCAGCCCTGAGCTAACATCCATGCCAATCTTCCTCTTTTTGCTGAGGAAGACCGGCTCTGAGCTAACATCTATTGCCAATCTTCCTCCTTTTTTTCCCCAAAGACCCAGTAGATGGTTGCATGTCATAGTTGCACATCCTTCTAGTTGCTGTATGTGGGACGCTGCCTCAGCATGGCCGGATAAGCAGTGCGTCGGTGCGCGCCCGGGTTCCGAACCTGGGCCACCGGTGGTGGAGTGCGCACACTTAACCGCCAGGCCATGGGGCCGGCCCCCCACATCTTCTTTTTATCGTGGTCCTTGTGATGATGCCTTTTAGCAAGTACCCTGGACTTGATTTTTTTAAGAGTAAAATAAAGCTTCCTACAACAATTTGCTTTCAGAGCTTGGGGTTGGAAAACTACAGGCTCACAGAGGCCCACTGCCTGTTTTTATAAATTTTTATTAGAACACAGCCAAGATGACCTTGGTTTTTAATTCTGGATCTACCACTTAATAGCTATTACTAAGCTTTTGTTTCCTCTTCTGTAAAATGAGCTTAATAATGGCACTTGCCTTAAAGAATTGTGTGAATTAATTGAGATCATGCAGTGAAGCATGTAGCTCCAGGTCTGGCATATAGTAATTGTTCAGTAAATGTTAGCTATTAGTATTATTACTATGTCAGGGAATTCAAAAAACTTTCGGCTGCTAAAATATTCATCAGGCCACCAAATTTTCAATGACTTGAACCCAGTTTAGACCGGTAGTTCTTGATTAGTTACTTACTGCTCGTTGGATCCCATCGAACATCTGATGAGAGCTAAGCACTCTCCACCAGAAATGCATATATGCGTTAACAGAAAATTTTGTGTACAGTGTAAGAGATAAAGGACTTAATTAAGGATCGTTGTTTTTGAGTCCCTGTCCCCTCCCACTTTTTTCCAGTTCTACAAAAGTCTTTGTTATGTGTAAAATATTTTTAAATTGTTGAACATTGCTTTGTTCGTGTATGTCTATTTGTTGACCCTTGTTATCTAGCTAGATTATGGTCTCAGTTGAGCAAGGTCACTATCAGATATTACATTTGGTATAGCATGTAGCATACCTGAAATTTACATTTTATTGATGATGGAGTTTTTTGGGATTCTCCTTTACCATGATCAGGTATTTTTGCTATTACTATATTAGTAAACTAAAAAAAAGGTAATGCCTTTCATGAATATACTTGAGTTCTTCCTATAAAAAGTAGTTATACAGTATAGTATATTAAGCTAATTTATTGTCTCTAGGTCATTTAAAAATATTTAGTAAAATTTTTAGTTTAGAATGGTTTTAGATTTACAGAAACATTGCAAAGATAGTATAGAGAGTTCACGTATAACCTACGTCCAGTTTCCCCCTCTAGATCATTTTGAGTTCATCTTAGATATTTCATTTACTCTCATGTTTGAGAACATTTGGAACATTCAGAGGATTCTTGATTCTGACCTTAAGGAGCATAAAAATCCAGTAGGAAAGATAAAACAATTCCTTAAATCACTTTTTAAATAAGTGCCGTAAGAGGTGGTGATTGATTTGTCTGAGAGCTTAGAGGAGGGAGAGATGACTGCCAGCCAAGAGGATAAGGGAAGATTTTTCCTAAAGGATGTGACATTGGAATTGGTCCATGAAGAGAGACGGGATTTGGCCTCATGGGAGCTAGGAAAAGAAATGGGATGCCAACTTAGATGGGCTGTTTCATTCCCACATACTCTTTTTTTGAGGAGGATGCAGGCATGCCATACCCGAACGAAGTGAATGGTTTTGATTGCAACAACCATCCTTCTTGACTTTCCGTCACTTGCTAAAGTTTGTTTATGGGGATTGCCAGTACCTCCAGCCTTTTTGTTTCTTATGTTTTTTTCTCACCATTTTTTTTTTTTTCCTGAGGAAGATTTACCCTGAGCTAACATCTGTTGCCAATCTTCCTCTTTTTTTCTGGCTTGAGAAAGATTAGCCCTGAGCCAACATCTGTCCCAGTCTTCCTCCACCTGATATACATGTGGGTCACTGCTTCAGCATGACTGATGAGTGGTATAGGTCTGCGCCCAGGATCTGAACCCCCGAACCCAAGGCGCTGAACTTAACTCTGACGCCAATGGGGTTGGTCCCTCTTATGTTCTCTTTTGACTAGATGGTTCCATTCTTTTAATCCAGCATACAGTGAGCACTGCCATATTAAGACCGTTTTATTTAGTATAGTTGTAGGCAAGGAGCTGAGTTCTGTGCTCACTGGATCTGTGGTTTGTCTCCTTTCCTGTCAGGTATCAGAAATGGCTGTCTCTGAGCTACCCGGTAACCCCAATGCTGTCTGGACAGTGCGTCGGCACATAGAAGGTAAGCAGCTCTTTCCTAACAGTCAAAATGAGGGTCTGGGTGCCATTGATAATAGAAGGCTTAAGAGGCTGCATTCATAGTATTTCCATATCACTTCATCCAGCACCATATACTAGAAACTTTTTCTGGCCTGACACCATGTTTTGAGGCTCTCCCAATCAGGATGCCTTCGCCTACTATTACTACTTCTTGTGCACGTGGGTAAGGGTTGCATAGGGTGGCTGTTAATATTCAATACGTATACGCTTCAGTACCATAGAGCCGTCACGTATGGTGTTCTTTGACTATATTCATCTTTGAGACACTAGTTCCATCTGTGTAAGAGGTATGGTGTGAGGGAAAGTTTCTGCTTCGTTTTTCTTCAACCGTATTCTCTCCTATTGTGCTGAAACCACAGTGAATTGAAGGTGTTATTCTAGGTATTAAGAGATTTAGTAAAGCTTGTTAATTAGTCCTGCTCAGTTGGTGTAGTTGTGCTTAAGGAAAGCACAGATTAACTAAATGGAATCAGAATTTTAGAGTGGGTGGAGAAGGGGTGGAGGAGAGAGAGGGGGTCTGAGTTCCTGGATAAAAATGGTTACCTCATCCTAAAATTTTCAGAGTTACGTGAAAATGCATAGTAGTGCAACAGCAGGAAAGTCTTGTGACAATTGAATTTTGGTTCCAATAGAAATAAAACTCAATTCTCATTTTCCCTTTGATTCTTTGGGGCTGTAGGTCATTTCTATGTTCCTAGGCCTTGTTTTCCCTTGTTCCCTCAGGAATGTGGGACTGCTGAGTAAGATCACCCTGGCCAGCATACAAAGCTTTTTCAAGAAAATGATGGAAATCTTCCAGATACTTAGATGTTCTGGTTGTATGGAACAAATTTAAGGGAGTTGGGAAGAGTGTAGGAGAGAAATCTCTTTCTTTTAGTGGAATAGACATTTTGGTGGATTTTGTTTTCATGGAGGCATTGGAATCAGATCTGAGCTGAGTAGAAAGAAGAAGCGAATAGGAAATTAGGTTCATTTTAGCTGAGAAGATAATTATTAGATGATTGGTTTTGCAGGATTTCTTCATTTTGTGTAAACATAAAGAAACTTTTCAGTGTTGATGTTCACCTTTAGCTTGGTAGCTAGTTGATGTTATGGCTTTTGAAAACATTGGCTAGACTGTTTGAATTAGAAAGATTCTTTGAGATAAAACCTAGTGTGCTTCCTCTTCGTTTTTTTTCCCCACTTCTTAAACTTTATTTTAAGATAGATTTAGATTTACGAAAAAAGTTAACCCCTCATTTTTATGAACAAGGCAGAAAATCACAGGGTTTATAGTCCCAAGATAGTGCATCAAGGTAATAGAGACTGAAAGCCCTGTCTCCTGAATCCCAATCCAATAGTCGTTTGACTAACCCTGCAGTGAGAGTCTGGGTCTTGATGGTTGTTTAGGGTAAGTTTTATACTCCTATCCTGCAATTTTTCTAGTGCCCGCCTTGCACTCAGAGTATAGAATTCCTACTCTCAGAGCACTTGCCATCTAAAAAAGAAGTATACAAAACTGATGTGTGTTCTGGTGTGATGAAAGGCACAAGCATGTTGCCCGGATGATTTAGAGCAAAGGGAATGGGCATGTGTTTGAGAATCAGGAAAGGCTATTTGGACAACGTTTGATGTTAGTGATAAGCCATATGTTGCATGATGGAACTCGTAGCTGAAAATTTTTCTTTTCTAAATACCAAAATCTAGGAAAAGACTACATCCAATAAATTTTACTCTTTAGAAACTATAATTTGGGTGATCACCCACAAAAACAGGTCAGGTTCTCTCTGTTGATTCTCTTTCCAGATACCCCAAGTTACTATTGAGTGACATCTCACATGTCCACACATGCTGCAGTCTTCCAGGCAACTACTAACCTTGGCTGGTACTTGGTGATGCACACTACCAATACCAAGCCTTTTTTTCTCTTCCACAGGTGGCTGGTGAAGGTGCTGATCACCACAGGTGTGTACCTACTGCTAGGGTCTACTTGGGGTCTTAGAGTTTACGCAGGGAGAGGGACCTGCAGTAAATATTGAGGCTACCCTGATGGCATCTCTCAGGGGGTAACTTTGCAGTTGGCAGTCCATGTGCATTATAAACATGCACGTCCATCTGCCTGTATATTAAATGGTCTGAGGCAGGAATCAGCTTCTCTTACTTTGTACCACAGAACATGGAAGATTTGATTGATTAATCTTTCACTAAGCTGAAAGAACTTGTAGCTAAAAAACCCTATTAGTTCATATTCTCCCTTGGAGTTTTGTACCTTCCAGGTGTACTGACTGAAACCATCAGGCCCTGGAGAAAGCCGTGCACCCCCCAATACCCTTTTTTTTTTTTTTTTTTTTTTTAGTATAATCAGGACTGTGCTGAGGCAAGACAAGCACCAAGTAGTCTGAGTATTAAGTGAGAATGAGATTGAAAGCTTAAATCATCTGGATGGTCACTTACTTTACCCTTTGGAGTGACCTGTTTGTTGAGCTTCAGATACTAAGGCAGGGGAAAGAAGACTAAAGCATTCCCTCTCCTGTGGGCTGCTTCAGCAGTGCTCAGACAGATAGAAGTCCTATTTAACTGAGACAAAGATGCATTCTTATACTCTAGTAGATTCTTCACCGAGATATGAGCTAATGTTCTTTTATATGAAACTTGCAACCCGTGGAAAAAGGCAACATGGATATTTATAGTTCATAGTCATTAACCTTGACTGAAGCTTGATTTTGTTCTCAATTCCAACTTTTAACCTCTAACCTCCCTAGGATATAAGAGCAGCTAATCTGCTACAGGTCCCCCTGGCCTAGAATGGAAAGGATAGAAGTTATAGTCTGCTTAGTATTCACAGGGAAATGGATATTTCGAGGAAATTTGTGAGGTAAAGCAGCTTTCAGATATTAGTTATTGCTCTACCACTTGTTGAATTGCCCAACAAATGTAAGACCCTATTTAAGTCCACTGAGCATCTCTTTATTTTTATATCTGAACAGTCTGGAGCCTTGGGTCAAAGGGAAGATAAGGCCCTGGGCAGCCCTCCTTCCTCTCTCCCCCTCTTCTTTGCATGTAGTTAAAAGTTGTATGGTCTCTTTTCTGGAAGTCCCCCGTTTCCCTTTGACTGAAGGAAGGAAGAGACTGAAATCCTGGCCAGTTAGTCCTTTGTTGTTTGGTTTTAATTGGGTCTGGCACAGCTTTTAAGTTTTTAGGTTTCAGTAATGAGAATGTGGGAAAGGACATGATATTCATATAATGTTAAAATTAAGCAGTTCCTGTTATTTTTACACACCAGAAATTTCCAGTTCAAAAACTAAGAGCTGGAATAAAGCTTCTAAGTTCGCTGTTGTGTGGAGGCTGATTTTGGTTTTGTTGTAAGCTGTTAAGACATCCATTTCAGAGACAACCATGTCCTTACTCATATTTTATGATGGTGAACAGTGCTGTCTTACAAAGCCAATTTTGTAAGGTGTCCCCAAAGCATTTGATACATGTTGACAGTTATAAAAAAATAATCTAAAACCAACTATCTCCTTGTCTAGTGTTACTTTTTATGATTTGGAAATTGAACCCTTGTTCTGGTTTCCTGGTGTAGCCATTAGATTACATCCATTGGGAAAGATCTTTGACCCTTGCCTTTCAGCCACCCAGTCGGTACATACATATTATTAACTGAAGCACAAGTTTTGCAGAGCAGTACTTACCCTTACTATGTGTGAAGCAATTTCATAAATTATGTTTATTTCTATTTAAAAATACGGATCGCAATTTTATGTCCTGCGAATAGGTCAGAACACTACTATAGGCTACACCAGTGATAAATCTTCACTTGGTCCTTTTTTCTATAAAAAACACTGATTCTGCTGAAGTAATTGAATAATCTTAGTTCAGCTTGAACCACTTTTAGACCAATCAGAATCCAAACTGTGTCTTTGTTGTGAGTGGGATGGATCAGCCCTATGACGTTGAGCTCTAACAAGAGCTCAGGCAAACAGTCCTGTAGCTGCTTCTGCTAAGAGTGAGGTAGCCACTCCAATTTAGTACTTTGTCTGCTTGTCATTCTGTCTCTTACTTACCTGATTTCCATGTGAGGGGGACAGAAAGAAGGGAATTGATACAGAAAATGCAAATGAAAAGTGGGAAAATCTCAACTCTTCTTTAAAAAATAAACATGTCTTTATTCGGCATTATTAAGCTTCATGCCAAACATTGTGCTGGGTGTGGGAGATACACACAGAAGCTGTTTTTATGTTGTAGGGTGGACTGTATGGGAAATAGATGGCCTTTAACTATGGGATCTGCATGAGAAACTTATGGGACCTCCTTGAGAAACTCATTAGTGTTTGTTTATCCAGCTACATTTCATTAAATGAAAAGCAAATCCTAAGAGGATTGCTCATGATCACTGAATAGTTGTATTTTTAAATGGTGAAAAACGAAAGAGGTTAAGGGCTGACAATATAAACAGTCCCTCCTCCCCACTTCCTGATTATCTCGTGTTCTTACATCATTCCTCTTGGGACATCTTAGGATTCTCAGTTTCCACCCCTAGAATGACTTAATCTTATGGAGGCTTAAGAAATCTGTTTTATTCATTAGGTCTTTTGTTCCCACATAAGCTTTTTTTGGGAGAAGCTGGGGACCTTTTCTGGTTTTATAAGGAGTATCTTTTAAGAGTGAAAGGTGATTGGCATCTGCCACAAATAAACAACCTCTAGCTTCAGTATATATAAATATTGTAGTATTCAAAATTTTCTCATGTCTCTGGTTCTCTTGCTTTGTCCTCACATTTTTCCAGCAAATGTCTCGAGAAAATATTAGTTTGCAGAGGTATTAGAAGTGGGCATATCTACTCAATGTATTTAGGCGTTTAAGGAAGCAGAATATATCTGTAGGCTGTTATGACCCTCAGTTATCTTTTGGATCACCCTGTTCTGTTTGCCACATGACTGTATGTGTATGATGACTACACATAGAAGTGCCTTGGAAGGTTTCTGAAGAGAAAACTTAGTGTGTCTCATTTGGCTTATAACTAAATGAGTTTTGAGCTAATCAGCTCCTTTCTTCTGTTTGCTTTTTCAGATGAGTTTGATGCTTACATCATTGTATCTTTCGTGAATGCCACACTTGTGTTGTCCATCGGAGAGACTGTGGAAGAAGTGACTGACTCTGGGTTCCTGGGCACCACCCCAACCTTGTCCTGCTCCTTGTTAGGAGATGATGCCTTGGTTCAGGTGAGGATTCTCAGAGAGCTGCTTACCCACTCACCTTACTTTGTCCTTTTTTTCCCTCATTGTGGTGTAGGCTACCATGTTCATGTTTGTGAGCTTTGAACTTCTTTAAAGTAGATGTTGCAAAACATGAACATTTTTTTGGTTGACCTTGCCTGAGGCCTATTAACTCTTTTTTGTCATTGACCCAACTGGCTTCAGATCTGACAGGAGTGACAGGTCTGATAGGTGTGTGGGTCATGCTGAGTGATGAGTCAAATTGCTAAAGTCAGGTTTCCTTCTTAACTGACTCTAGGTGTATCCTGATGGCATTCGGCATATACGAGCAGACAAGAGAGTCAATGAGTGGAAGACCCCCGGAAAGAAAACAATTGTCAAGTGTGCAGTGAACCAGCGACAAGTGGTAATCGCCCTGACCGGAGGAGAACTGGTCTATTTTGAGATGGATCCTGTAAGTAATTTTATCATTCACTGTGGGACTTAACGTAGGATCCAGAGGTAAAGATGGGGATCTAGATGTCTAGGTTATATTCACAAGAAAGAGAATTGAGGAAGGCAAGTGTCCACAAGCCAATCTGGTGCTTTATGGGGGTGGGTAAGTTCATGTCTTAATTCAAATCGGAATTATGAAATCCCATCTTAGCAATGAAAACACTTGCTTCTCCTGCCTTTCACACTCTATTTTCACCAAATATTTGCCATAGGTTTAATTTCTGCAATCTGAATCCATTTCAGAAATTTTCTTTTGCTTTTTTATGTGGAAGGATGTTGGGTATACTTAATTATGCTCTCAGAAAGTCTCTGGATGTGGCCAACTTGTGTAGTCTAACTGTACCTATGGTTGAAATTTCTTTGTCTTTAACTTCCACATTTTAATTCTCTTTTACTCAGAGTATTGTCATGAACAGATAAACAATTTTATATATTTCCATTTTCTGAGAGCTAAGTTGGCTTAGAAAATTTGTGGCACGTTGTATTTGTCAAAGGTCTCTTGAGTCTCATCAGTAATTTTGCCTGCTGTTAGCCTGTGGAGTTCACTCTTGGGATCTCAAGTAGAGAAATACTTGGTCATTGATTATAGCAAGAGGAGTGAGAGGAAGTAAAAAGGAACTTAACAGTCCCACTTCCTTCCCCAGGCCCAGGGTTTGGGGCGATTTGGAGTGGTTTATGACCTCTCTCTGTCTTAACTCCTGTAGTCAGGACAGCTAAACGAGTACACGGAGCGGAAGGAGATGTCAGCAGATGTGGTGTGCATGAGTTTGGCCAATGTGCCCCCTGGAGAGCAGAGGTCTCGCTTCCTGGCTGTGGGGCTGGTGGACAACACTGTCAGAATCATCTCCCTGGACCCCTCAGTGAGTGTCACCCTCGACTTCAAGGATCTTCCAGTTGGAACTGAGCACCTGGCTCACTCCTCATGTCTGTCTCTGAGATCAGCGATACTGGACCCTGAAATCTACACCTGCTGCTTATCCTGATTGTCGTAGCAGCACTCCTCAGGAGTCTTCTGCAGTGCTTTCAAGATGCTGATCTGAGACTGCTAAATGCTCCTTTGGCTTAAGCCTTGACTCCCTTTTATAGTTAAAAACAAAAACCTAAGACTATTGGCAGAAAAGGACTGGTACTGGCTCCAAGGCCCTAGATGACTTTTAAGATGTGCTCTTTGCTTATCCACTTTTACAAAAAGAGGAAAGCATGATCATCTCCAGAGCTTATTCTAAGATTCAGTTTAACAAGTAACCCACTACCCATTTGGAACTCACCCCTGTCAGGTTTTCCCTGTTCACAAGAAAGATGTTCTTCACTCCTAGAATTAGATTTCTCTGGGTAGATTTTTTTCCAAAATCGATCATTTCCCATGTTTTATTCTTTTCTCTTTTCCTCTTAGGACTGTTTGCAACCTCTGAGCATGCAGGCTCTCCCAGCCCAACCTGAGTCCTTATGTATTGTGGAAATGGGTGGGACTGAGAAGCAGGATGAGCTGGGTGAGAGGGGCTCTATTGGCTTCCTATACCTGAATATTGGGCTACAGGTAAGAGATCTGGAGGCTCGCATTGTTGTTAGGCTTTCTTTAGCTTTCAGGCACTCCTTTGTTCAGTATGGGCATTTTTTTGTGCCCATAGTTTCAGTTACCCACCTTATGAAAAGTGAGTGATGCTGCCCTGTATTCCACTTTTCTCAGCTCTAATTAGAACAAATCAGGTCTAGAAAAAGTATTTTCATAGAGTCTTTGATAAAAGTGCTTTGCGATCACTGCTCTGTGTCAGACCTAGTTGGGGTCCTCAAGAGTCACTTGTAGTTCTCGCAGTATGCAGCTTTTGAAACTAATGCCTGACAGTTCATAATGGGCTCCATTAGCAGTAAAGGACCCCTAGGTGTTCCCGGTTGTGAAAGCAGCTGAGTTCTTCATGGTATGAAAAGCAGGAACCTAAGGATCAGATAATGTCAGGGGTTTTGACTGTATACTTTTTATTTTCCTTAATGATTATTTACTCAAACATGTAAATAATCTAGCCCAGGTATTTTTTGCTTTTTAATATTACTTCTTTTTTTTTTATAATTTTATTTATTTATTTATTTTTCCCCCAAAGCCCCAGTAGATAGTTGTAGGTCACAGCTGCACATCCGTCTAGTTGCTGTATGTGGGACGCGGCCTCAGCGTGGCAGGACAAGCGGTGCGTCAGTGCGCGCCCGGGATCCGAACCCCGGCCACCAGCAGCGGAGCGCGTGCACTTAACCGCTAAGCCACGGGGCCAGCCCTAATTTTACTTCTAATTTAGAAATTCTCAAACATGCACAGAAGTTAGAGAGACTCATGTAATGAGATGTATACCCATCACCAGTTTTAACAGTTACCAACATTTTGCTATTCTTATTTTTTCTGTTCCTCTTCTTTTCTTTTTCCTGGAGTATTTTAAAGCAAATCCAAGGTGATACATTATTTCATCTATAAATTCTTGAGAATATGGCTCTAACAGATGTGTGGGTTTTTTTTTTTTAAGGTCTTAAATTATCTAACAATTCTTTAATATCATCTGATACCTTGTCCATGTTCCAGTTTTCCTTGTTTAGTTTTGTTTTTTTTTTTCCCCAAAATGTTTATATTTGGTTCTACTCAGGATTCTACATAAAACTGTGCACAGTTTGCATCTGCTTGTTTTTTTAATGTTTCTTTTAATAACTTCCATCCCATTTAAAAATAATTAAGAAACCAGATAATTTGTCTTGTAGAATTTCCCATCTTCTGGATTTTTCAGTGTCGTTCCTTATGTGTTTAATGTTTCTCTATCTGTATTTCCTGTAAGCTAGTGGGTAGATCTAGGCTATGCTGTTCATTAAAAATATAATATAAGCCACACATGTAATTTAAATTTTCCAGTAGCCAGAAAAAAGGAACAGATGAAGTTAATTTTAATGTTTTATTTAACTCAGTATATCTATGTCATTTCAATTTATAATCAGTCTAAAAATTAAGATATTTTATGTTCTCTTTTTTCTTTTTAAATTAAATTTTGAAATCTGGTATTTTGTATTTTATACTTAACAGCACATCTCAATTCTGACTAGCCACGTATGGCTTGATGACTATGGTATTGGATAGCACAGACCAAGATGTTGATTAGATTCAGATTTAATTTTTTTGTGGGAGACAAGAATATTTTATAGGTGGTGCTATTTACTTTCTATTACATCACATCAGGAGGCATGTAATGTCTGGTTGTCCCACTTTTAGTGATCTTAGAATGTATCTATTCTAAATTATTTGTTTTAAACCTCCCCATCAACCTTAATAACAGCCATATACACATTGCCTAGATTCATTATGTCATTGGGGGCTGTGAAATGATGGTTTTCTGTTTCATTCTTCATTTACTTAGCTGAAACTTTTCTGTAAAGACAAAATTTGCTTCATATCTTTGCTTATTTTGAAATACAATTCTTACAGGGAAAGGATATACTTCATTTTTTCCCCTTTCACCTATATTCAGAGTAAGGAGGTGGTGCCATAGCAATCTCCAATGAGGACTGGTGAAGTGGTTTTTTTTTTTTTTTTTTTTTTTAAATAATATTATGAACTTGCAGATTTTTTATATATTTGAGCTTCAGACTATTGCAGTCTTTTTTGGATGCTAAATTGCCTCATTTTAGATGAGTGGGAATTTCCCTTTGAAGTTGGCTCCTTTGTCCTTTTAACATGACCCCACTATCTTGGGGGTTTCCTTCCCTTCTGGCACAACAAAGTGACCCACACACAGCTGTAACATTTTGCTCTAGACCTGAATTAGCCATTTCTCTTAGAAGTCTTATTCTTGTTAGGGGAAATCATATTTAAAGAACACAGTAGGCCTGGTTATTTTTAACTGCATATATTTTAAACTTTAAAGAAGAGTTTAACATACAGTAAAAAAATTTTGATGGATATGCAGTGAAAAATACGTGTGCTTTTCACTTAGTAAATGCTCAATAACTGTTTGAGTGAGTGATTTAGTGAGAGAATGAATGAATGGCTGGCTGATTATTAGGATATTCTTTAAACTACCAAGTCATTTCCTTCCATCTGCTCTGAACTTATAAAGTAGCCAAGGGAGCTTCTGTCATGGGTAGGCTTCACCTGCTTCTCTCCTTTTTACTAGAACGGTGTGCTGCTGAGAACTGTCTTGGACCCTGTCACTGGAGATCTGTCTGACACCCGCACTAGGTACCTGGGGTCCCGTCCTGTGAAACTCTTCCGTGTCCGGATGCAAGGCCAGGAGGCAGTAAGTAATGAAAGGGGGCAGGCAGCATGTTCAGATGTTAGTGGCATCAGCTGAGAAAAATCCCCTTGGTGTAAGCTTTGCTGTCATTAATTTGTCAGTATATAGTTAGTTTGACATTAACTATATCTTGATTAGTTTCTTTCATGTGGGAAGTCTTGATCCCTTAATCCAGAGCTTCTTAACTGGAGGTTCCATGGCACTGTGCCATGGGTTAGAATATTGATCCCTTCAGCCCTCAGGCTGGGCAAATGGAGCACAGACTGCGAGTTAGCTGGAAACCTTCCATCCAGGGAACCACTACCCATGAGTAACCTTGTATTAATATCATGGTTTACCATGTAATGTGAAAGGGGTTGGGAAACATGGTGTCCTTTGTAGCTTAGAATATTAATGTTGCTGGGTGTTGTGCTAGTTCTTGTTACTGCATTTAATCCTTGTAACTATCTAGTTTTTTGGTGTTCTCATTTTACGTATGTGGAAACTGAGACTCAGAGATTGAGTGATTAGTCTAGGTCATATGGCTAATAGCCCATGCTTTTAGAAATACTAAGTCATACTGCCTCTTCTTTAGGTATCTTTTTCTTAAGGTAGCCTTTTAGGTTTCTAAAATACCTTGGGATATTCTGTATACTGAAATTTGGGGGTGGCGTGTTTGGTCAGTATACCATGTTTGAGGTTTTTCCCAAGCTTATTGGAGGTGTTTTTCTTCCCTCAGGTGTTGGCCATGTCTAGCCGCTCATGGTTGAGCTATTCTTACCAATCTCGTTTCCATCTCACCCCCCTGTCTTATGAGACCCTGGAATTTGCGTCTGGCTTTGCCTCTGAACAATGTCCTGAGGGCATCGTGGCCATCTCCACTAATACCCTGAGGTGAGAGAGTCCCACAGTTTGAAGCCCAACGGGAAGCCTTTCTGCCAAGGGGTTGGACTGTGGTTTTGCCAGAGCATTGGAAAAAGTTATGAAGAGATGGTAGGGAGCCAATGCTTCACCATGGGACTAGTGTGTTGCAATTCAACCTTCATTTGACTCAAGAGTTAAGTACCTGTTAGCCAAGTTTCTGTGTTTGGAGTTTTGGTGTCTGTTTAGACTTTCAGGGCCAAGTTTTAATACTTAGCAGTGCAGTTCAATATCCTTGAGATTTAAGATGCTTGTTTTTCAGGGTAATGCCATTGAATTAGTTTTAGAGCAGGCATTGGATCACTGATAACGTCCTCCCTCGGTGTTGTCATTTGCAGTGTTCCGTCTTAAGTTTTAACCTCAGTATAAATTATTTAGGCCTTTTGCAAGTTGGCAGACTACTGTTTATGCTGATAATGTTGGAGAGTGAGCACTATTTATATTGCAAGATGGAAAATAATCTATTCAGTTTGACTTTCTCAAGTTTGGGGTGTTTTTTGTTTATTTATTTATTTATTTTAACCTTTTAACGCTACCCATGTTGTTCATGTCCTGGTTATAACTATTGGCTATTCACAATGGAATTATAGCCTCTTGATATACGAATCACCATTTATCAAGTGAACTCCCACATTTCTTTGCAACAGCTTTCAGGATCTTTTCATAGTCATCGTTCTCTCTCTTTCTAACTGTCAGCACCTTTATAAACCTTCTACTCCAGAATTGCTCTCCCTGCATTCCTCCATATATCCCTTCGTGGTATTTTGTTTGTGCACCTTGGAATGCTTCCCACACATATCTCTGCCTGTGAACATTCCATGTACAAGTTTTTGTGTGGGCATATATTTTCATTTTTCTTCAGCATATACCTGTTAAGAGTGGAATTGCTGGGTCAGATGGTAACTCTGTCTTTAACTTTTTGAGGAACTGTCAGACTGCTTTCCAAAGGGACTGCACCATTTTACATTCCCACCATCAAGGTACGAAGGTTCCAATTTCTTGACATCCTCGTCAACGCTTATTATTATCTGACTTTTTGATTCTAGCTGTCCTGGTGAGTGTGAAGTGGCATCTCATTGTGGTTTAGATTTGCATTTCTTTGATGGTTAATGACATTGAGCATCTTTTCATGTGCATAATTATTGACTATTCTTCTTTGGAGTAATGTCTCTTCAGATCCTTTGCCCATTTTTTCAATTGGTTCATTGTCTTTTTATTATTATAAGAGTTTTTTATATGATCTTGATACAACTCCTTATCAGATAATATTATTTGCAGATATTTTCTCCCATTCTGTGGGTTGTCTTTTTACTTTCTTTTTTTTTTTTTTAAAGATTTTATTTATTTTTTGCCCCCAAAGCCCCAGTAGATAGTTGTATGTCACAGCTGCACATCCTTCTAGTTGCTGTATGTGGGACTCGGCCTCAGGCTGGACAGAGAAGTGGTGCCTCTATGCGCACCCGGGATCCGAACCCGGGCCACCAGCATCGCAGCGCGTGCACTTAACCACCAAGCCACAGGGCCGGCCTCTTTTTACTTTCTTTATGATGTCCTTTGGCACACAAAAGGCTAATTATTTTTTAAAGAATTATATTTTTAAAAAATCCATATGAGAACTGCCTGAAGTCATCTTGGGTATCACCAATGGTATATGCCCCTCTTTTACAAACACTGGCTAGCCTCATATTTTCCAAAGAAGACTACAACATGGGAGCATCTGTGCTCCCTTCCATGTTGTGTATATCCCTGAGGGTAAGTGTTCCCTCTGCCTAAAGTCTGCCTGTTGGCGTGGTAGGGTGCCTTTATGAAAACAGGTCAGTGTGTGGGTTGGACCAGAAGAATCAAAACTGTAGGATTAGTGGTTGTGGTTTTTGTTTTCTCTATGCCATTCTAATTTTTTTCTTGCAGAATGACAATTTTTTATGTGTAAATGGTTAATTTCATTACTCAGGTGTTTGTAAAATACTTGATTTAATGTCTCCAAATAAAGGAACATGCTAATTACTCACTGAGAGTATTTGGATATCCATGGGAGTGGGAATGCTATTAATCATAGTGTATCAGAAAATGTTCTGTTTTTTTCTTTCCTTTTTTTTGTGTGAGAAAGATCAGCTCTGAGCTGAAATCCATGCCAATCCTCCTCTTTTTGCTGAAGAAGACTGGCCCTGGGCTAACATCTGTGCCTATCTTCCTCCACTTTATATGGGATGCCGCCACAGCATGGCCTGACAAGCAGTGCATTGGTGCGCGCCTGGGATCCGAACGTGGGCCGCCAGCAGCAGAGTGCTAGCACTTAACTGCCACGCCACGGGGCCGGCCCCAGAAAATGTTCTGTTTTTTTATTGTACTCTTTTTTTATGTGATTCTGAATTGGCTCTTCTTTCTTTCAGCACTTTGAAATGGTTTTCTGCTGTCTTCCATTGTTGTTTTTTAGGTCTGCTGTCAGATTGTATATGATCTGTATAGAATATTTGAACTACAAATAAAACTCCGTCATTAGAGATCAAGTGACTATATTTTTAAGAGTACCTGGGTTCTGCTCATTTTGCACATAGTTTGGCTTCGGCACATCTCTATGTCCCATTTGACAAAAGTTGTAGGTCGCCTACTTGCTATCTCTTTCTACGTTATTGTGGATTTCCTAAAGCATAGGTGATTTTCATTCAGGAGGGCATCTACTTTATTTTATGAAACACAATCAGCACTAATACTGTATATGGTTAGGTAATTGCAGTGCTTCACAACAAATTTGGAATTGGTGCTCTTTATTTCAGGGTTTGTCAGTAAAAATCAAGAGGAAAATTTTAACTTTTCACTATCACATCATCAGAGTGATGAAAAATTCCTTTGAGGGTTCTATTGTAGATTTCACTGGTGAAAACGAGAAGCGCCATCAACAGTGGTGGGCTGTTGCTAAAGTGGAAGGCCCTTTTGGATCCCCTTGTCTCCTGTGCAGAATCTTCTAGATTAGAAGGCTGTTGTTTCATGTTGCCTAATGCCAACGTTAGAGCTCTAGGGATTGATGTGTTTGCTGTGACTGTTCATGGACCATTTTAGCACCAGTTTCTAGGTCCTGAGTGAGTGACCTATTAACTCCCTTGCCTGTTACCATAGGATTTTGGCGTTGGAGAAGCTAGGTGCTGTCTTCAATCAAGTAGCCTTTCCACTGCAGTACACCCCTAGGAAATTTGTCATCCACCCTGAGAGTAACAACCTTATCATCATTGAGACTGACCACAATGCCTACACTGAGGCCACAAAAGCTCAGAGGAAGCAGCAGATGGCAGAGGTAATGAGATTAGACCTTCAGGGTTCAATTAAAAGGCATTTGTGTGATGAAATTATGTTGAAAAGTTTAAATCCCTATAATGTTGGTTGTATTGTTTGTTACATTTAAAGGTCCAGGCTCTTTTCAGGTCCTTCAAACCTGAAAGCCCTCTGCCAGAGTCCTTGGTTTTAGAGGCTTTCTTGTGACTCAAGACTAATACGCTGGCCTGGGTTTTTTCAGTATTCAGCTCCCTCTCTGGAACAGAGTTCTTCAGTCCTTGAGGTTCCAAAACAGTCTATGATATGTTTCCTGGATTCAGGCCCAAAGGAGACAACTTTCACATTCCCCACAACACCAGCCCCTTCCAGAAATCATTTCCCAGCAAAAAACAAATAGCCCCGACTGTGTAAAACTGTATCTGGCCTGGAAGAGAGGAGACAAGTAATCTTAGCAAGGGAAATCAGGTGGATTAGGTAGAGAAATGGTGTTTTCATTTTCATGTTTCTCAGACCACTAGTCAAGTATTCGCCACAGCTGATGTTAGTTCTTTTGGCATTAAAAAAAGAAGTACCTGGGGCCAGCCCGGTGGCGCAAGCGGTTGGGTGCGCACGTTCCGCTGCGGCGGCCCGGGGTTCACCGGTTCGGATCCCGGGTGTGCACCGACGCACCACTTGTTAGGCCATGCTGTGGCGGCGTCCCATATAAAGTGGAGGAAGATGGGCATGGATGTTAGCCCAGGGCCAGTCTTCCTCAGCAAAAAAGAGGAGGATTGGCATTGGATGTTAGCTCAGGGCTGGTCCTCCTCACAAAAAAAAAAAAGAAGTACCTGGTTTCCCTTTTAGTGATCTTCCCTCTTCCCCTTATCTATACATCTCTCCCTTTAATCTTTAATCTTATTTTAATCTTCATTTTGGGAAATCCTGGTTTTTGTCCTTAGACTTTGCTGCTTTATATATTATCAACTCCCCCTGGATGTGTTCTTGTTACTTGTCCACTTCTCACCCAGCACCCGGCTCTGAACATACCAACTCTTCCTTGGCCTTTTGGATTTAGGAGATGGTGGAAGCAGCAGGGGAGGATGAGCGGGAGCTGGCCGCAGAGATGGCGGCAGCATTCCTCAATGAAAACCTCCCTGAATCCATTTTTGGAGCTCCTAAGGCTGGCAATGGGCAATGGGCCTCTGTGATCCGAGTGATGAATCCTATTCAGGGGAACACACTGGACCTTGTCCAGCTGGAACAGAATGAGGCCGCTTTTAGGTAAGGAGCCCAGGACATCCACGGTTTTGGAGGCTGGAATGAGAATTCTCTGGGCTGTGACTAATGCCTGACTCCTGCTTCTTTCTCTGTATGCAGTGTGGCCGTGTGCAGATTCTCCAACACTGGTGATGATTGGTATGTGTTGGTGGGCGTGGCCAAAGACCTGATACTGAACCCTCGATCTGTAGCAGGGGGCTTTGTCTATACCTACAAGCTTGTGAACAATGGGGAAAAACTGGAGTTTTTGCACAAGGTAGGAACCAGCCAGTGGTCCTCCTGAATCTTAGGTCCTACTAGACTCTCCCACTTTTGCTTAAGTTGTGGGTCAGGTCTTCTGGTGACCATTTTGAAAGCCAGCTCATTGATTCTGATCTGTCTCTTGGTGGCACATGGAAAATGCTGGGGCTTTCGTGCTCTAGTGATGCTCCCGTGCCTGCGAGTCTCACAGGAAGCCTGTGTGCTAACCACCCACAATGGGGAAATAGATGCACACCGAATTGGACCCTTGTTTATAGTCTTACTAAGCAGGCAGTAATTTGTGACCAAAATTCAGCAGTTTTAAAGAATTGATACTCTCTGTGGAGTTACTGTTTAATTGTTAACGTAGTGTCCCTTTGGAAAGATGAAAAATGTTCTGGGGATGGATGGTGGTGATGGTCACATAACGGTGTGAATATACTTAATGCCACTGAATTGTGTACTTAAAAATGGTTAAAATGGTAAATTTTATGTTATGTATACAGTCGTGTCACTTAATGACGGGGATACTTTTCTGAGAAATGCATCGTTAGGCGATGTTGTCGTGGTGCTAACATCATAGAGTGTACTTACACAAACCTAGATGGTATAGCCTACTACACACTGAGGCTATATGGTACTAATCTTATGGGACCACCATCATATATGCAGTCTGTCATTGACCAAAACATTATTTGGTCACTTGTCACTAGCACTCCTTTCCCATCTCTCTATAAACTGCAGTCATCTCTCAGATATGGAGGCTTCACTATTAGTTAATAGTGCCTATTGAATTAGCATGGGCTCTGAGGCAGCGTTTGTCAGGCACCAGGATTTCTCACTTATAGCACTGATCCATTTTCTGGGTGAAATGCAGCATGTAGGACCTGTTTAC
The DNA here is from genome assembly GCF_057802395.1 of Ceratotherium simum simum. Lineage (NCBI taxonomy): Eukaryota > Metazoa > Chordata > Mammalia > Perissodactyla > Rhinocerotidae > Ceratotherium > Ceratotherium simum. The sequence continues at coordinate 14,471,366 of NC_141929.1, forward strand.
CCAAACATCCTATTTCATAGATACTGTTGTATGTGTGGTTTATTTCTCTGATGAGCAAAAGAGTATCACTTGCTGTCTGTCTTCCTGACAGATGCCTGTAGAAGGCATTTTGGGTTGAGGGAGTGGGGCTAGCGTATGGCTTTTTGTTGTAATAGCTGCGTTACCTGCTTTTCCTCTCACAGACTCCGGTGGAAGAAGTCCCTGCTGCCATTGCGCCTTTCCAGGGCAGGGTGTTGATTGGTGTGGGAAAGCTTCTGCGAGTCTATGACCTGGGAAAGAAGAAGTTACTCCGAAAGTGTGAGAACAAGGTAAATATGCTGGTGTAGGGCCCCAGATCTAGCTAGTGAGGAAGGAGGAGACCTTGGTGGGGTGGTGGACAATAACTGTTAAAATCATGTGTCTTTATTAGGACCTTGTTGTAGTCCCCCAATTTCAGCCTCAAAATTAGGCCCTGAGACTTGAGAAGGGCAGGAGTAGGTGGGTTTCTTGACTTCAAAATAAGAAGTAGATTTCTGTCTTGCTTGCTTCTATAAGGAATTTAACTGTGAGAATTAGGCATATATTTCCACTATATTAAAACCAGTTGGCTCTTTTTCCTGCCTTCTAGGAATTTATTGCTGACTGCCGTTCTTTGATGTGTGCCATTCTACAGACCCTATGTATGTTGCAGTCAGGGAAAGGTGAAATTTCTGTGGGTTCTGAACCCCAAGGTTACTTCCATTGCTGTCCTTGTTTTTCCCAGCATATCGCGAATTACATCTCTGGGATCCAGACTATTGGACATAGGGTAATCGTGTCTGATGTCCAAGAAAGTTTCATCTGGGTTCGCTACAAACGTAATGAAAACCAGCTCATCATCTTTGCTGATGATACCTACCCCCGATGGGTCACTACAGCTAGCCTCCTCGATTATGACACTGTGGCTGGGGCAGACAAATTTGGCAACATTTGTGTGGTAAGTTGATGTTTACTTGGGTTTCAGTAATGTGTAGAAAGTCTGGCCCAGGTTGTGGTAAACCCGAGGACCCAGGATTATGATTTTTACTATGGAAAGTAAAAATAGGTATAAAATCCAGTCCTACTAAGTAAGGCCAGCTGTAAAAAGAAAAGTTTGCATTCTTTAAGCCTTCTTACCAGTCTTTTAGATTCTTTTCCCCCAGTTCACCTCCCTTCTCTCCATGGAACATGATTTAATAATGATAGGTCTAGTTTGAGCTAATGACTAGTATTTATTTTCACTTTTTGCCACAATTTTGGCTTATCTTTTTAAGCTCAGTCTAACTTTGTCTGTTTATGTTCTTTGGTCTTTGGTTTTTGCTCTTGCTGTGTTATATCCTTGTTCATGGGTTGATTGAGTTTCTCACTCCTCGGACACCAGAACAGGTGCAGGAGACTTGGGCTTAGGCATCTGCTAAAGGTGGTGCCCCTAAGCTTGCTGGCAAGGACTTGGGGCAAACGTGTTGTTTGGTGACCCAGGTGAGTAGGTGTAGGACCCAGCCCTGTGATTTCTGTCACCTTGTAGGTAAGGCTCCCACCTAACACCAATGACGAAGTGGACGAGGATCCCACAGGAAACAAAGCCCTGTGGGACCGGGGCTTGCTCAACGGAGCGTCTCAGAAGGTAAGGTTGCAGAAGGGGCCCCAAAGGAGAGGCACCAGCTTGTGTAGTACATTCCCCATGACCTTCACTGAGGAAATATTTTTTTAGTGAATTATTCACAGGGCACATCACTATGCCGAGTGCTCTCCCACATATGGAAATCCCTGAGCTGATAGTACATAGCCTGTGACGGATGGACACTGGCTTTGATGTAAGGTGACCAAGTCACTATCCCATTTTTATGACTCAATAGAAGAGACATTTTTCTGAGACGTTTTAGCAGTATAAAATCTCTTTGGAGTATAATGAGTTCCTTGGAAAAGATGTTTGCACAGGTTCGTTCTTGATGCTAACCAGCTCTTCTCAGAGCTGTGTCTTGGGCTTTACTTTTCTCCTGTAAGCCTGTACTTCTCTAGTAGAGCATCTCTGGACTTTTAAAAACAGATTCATTTTAGAGGGCAAGCCTAACAATGGCTGTTTTTTATAGTTTTCCCTGGTTTCCTTTTTTGTATTGCAAACTTGATAATGTAATTTTTTTCAATTGAATTATTTATCAAGGTTGATCTAACTTCATGTTTGCGAGCATTAAGCTCTAAGTAAATGTTAACATTTTGAGGTATTTTTAAGTTTTAGTAATTTTTGGATTTTAAAAGATGGTGAAATCTGCACTTTAGAGGCACTGCCTAATCTTGGGAATCTAGAACAGGCTCCTGAGGGCCCACACAGTTACTTGTTTGTTTTTTACTTGCAGGCAGAGGTGATCATGAACTATCACGTTGGGGAGACAGTGCTGTCTTTACAGAAGACCACTCTGATCCCTGGAGGCTCAGAATCGCTTGTCTATACCACTTTGTCAGGAGGAATTGGTATCCTTGTCCCGTTCACATCCCATGAGGTGAAATCTCTCACACTGCTCTGGCCTTTGCCTTCCTAAGGTTGTTTCTTGGTGCTAAATCTGCCTTAGAGGCAAATCCATTTGTCCCCATCTGCAATTAGGAGTGTTCTGGAAATTTTATAAGGTGACAGAAGTGCCTGGGGAGATAAGAATCCTGATTTTTTTTTCCTTGGGGAGAGCCATTTTTTTTTTATACTGTAACAGGTTTGATTCAGTTCTAGTGTGGGTATAGGGTTAGTCAGACCAAAGCCCCAGAACCAAACCCCACAGACTAGGAATGATGAGATGATGTGGACTGGGGCACTTATTGCCTCCTAGAGTCAAGTCTAGGATTGGCTAAATTTGGTTTATGTCATTCCAGCCAAGGAAGCTGGGATCAGGAATCCAATTTCACAAACCACTCTTTACATAAGGTATTCTGCAAATACAGGGGAGTTTTCTTTCAGGTTTTAGCTATCTTGTTGTAGCATGAAAACCTGTGGTCATCAAAGGAGTGACTGGATATTTAACATCTGTTTCTGCGGTAAAAATCAATGGCTTATCTGTTCATTGTGCTCCTGGAAACCATGGACTGGTAGTTGAAATCACTTGTTTCTTTTAGTGACCGATTCTTTGTTTCTTCTTCCAGGACCATGACTTCTTCCAGCATGTGGAAATGCACCTACGGTCTGAGCATCCCCCTCTCTGTGGGCGAGACCACCTCAGCTTTCGTTCCTATTACTTTCCTGTTAAGGTAGGTCTTTGTTGGAAATCTGGGTTGAAAAGGGAGATCCTCAGCCCACTTAAGTCATCTTTTCTCTGGGCCTCCTTCCGTCCGTTAAAAATCAGAACAGTCCTGAATGAAGGAACATCAAGGGAGGGCTTGATGGAGGCAGTAATGAGGGAGAGGAATGGTTAGTGATATTCAGAGACCTCTCCCTTTAGGGCAGACCACAGCCAGAGAAAAAGCTTCACCCAGTTTTGCTAATCTGAGCTCTGGCTACTAAGGATCAGCTTAGAATAGTCTTCCTCGCTCTGTAAATGGCGTTCAGGTGTCTGAGGGAGAATAAAAAGCTTTCCTTGCAGCTGCTGCTTTAGCGTGTGCCATTTTCTTTGGGCATCTGACCTTTTTCTTTGTCTCTCATTTTTCCATGTCTTAGAATGTGATTGATGGAGACCTCTGTGAGCAGTTCAACTCCATGGAGCCCAACAAACAGAAGAATGTCTCTGAAGAACTGGACCGAACCCCACCTGAGGTGTCCAAGAAGCTTGAGGACATCCGGACCCGCTATGCCTTCTGAGCCCTTCCTTTTCCTGTGGGGCTTGTCAGAGACTCTGTTTTGTTTCCTCTACCACCTGGCTTTGAACCCATATGGCAGAAGAAGCGTGGATGGATAATTAAGACTTTGCAATATTAAAGCTAATAGCTCTTTCCCATCTACTCTTCACCTGGAGTGACTGGTTGCCCCTGAAATTGGCGTTGAGATTTGCTATGTTTCTCCCTGCCTGGTACATAATATATTGCCCCCAGGTTCTGGTGTGGAATATGATCCCCGCCGCTGCTGCCCCCGCCCCGCCCCCCCCCCCCCCCCGCCCCCATTCCCCAAAGCTTTCCCTGAATTGATATTTCTGGCTTTCTTGTCTACTTTTGTACACACCCTTAATTTTTAACTGGTTTTCCTGTAAATATAGTTTTGTACAATGTTATCTTTGTGGGAGGGAGGGAGGCAAGCTGAGGTGGAGACCAGGTTGGATATAGTATAACTCCTGAGTTGTATACCTCTGGAACCTAACCAGAAATACAAACCGAGTTTTAAAGGTCGCTCGTGTCTATGTGTCTTTTCTGGGGATGAGCATTTAGGTGGGAGATTTGAGCCCCAGTTGGAGCAGGAAGAACTGAGTATCCTTCTTCCTTCCAGCTACCTACTTGGACTTACTGGCACCCTGTGGCCTCATGCTCCAGCTCTGTGATGGTTTTTTTGGCTTTTTGTAGTCCTTTATGCTATGTAGATGATCTTGGGCTCAATAATAACCATGTGATCATCCATACCTTGTCACGTTGGATGTTGAGGAAGGGCAGCTGATTTCTTTGTTGCAGCTTCATTCTACTTTGAGGTCTTAGAGTAAAGGATTGGGCATGAATTCCAGTTGGGTAGTCTCTTAACAGGTGCTTCCTTTACTTCTACAGCTCCTGAAATGATTGTTTGCCATATGGCTACTAGGAAGGATCAGTAAGTACAGAAGAACCCAGATACTAACCTGTCCTTGGGAACAAAGTCAGTATATGTGGTCCCAGTTTAAAGGCACATGGGTAACCAGGGGGAGCCTGTCTGCAGCAGACGTCTTAGCTGGGCTCTGGAGAGCCTTTGGGGTATGAGGAGGCAGCACTGGTAGCCTGTCAGCTAGAAGTGACCAAGTCTCAGAAACATTCCAGCCCACACCTGAGAATTCAGCCTTCCTCCTCCTGCCCAGCTGTAGGGAGCCTTAATCTTCCAGGCAGTCCCTCAGCTTCATGGAACCTGGAGAGACCTGAGCTCACTGCTCTTCTCAGTACTTCACAAAGGAAAACGTTCTTTGGTGTGCATGTGCTCAGCCACTTCCATTGAGCAGATTCTCTGTGGCTAGCACTGGGTTAGAATCAAGAATGGAGGTGATCAGACACAATCTTTGGTCCCAACAGCCCATAATCCAGTACAGAGCGAGTTCCTGATGCTATCCCCAACTACGTATTTCTTTAATCATGACTTGTTTTTAGATTAGTCAACAGAGACCTAGGTTTTACCAGGAATTGAATCCCTAAATAACACTTTTCTTTCTCCCTGAGTTCATGGATTCACATAGTGCTTTTGAATTACATTTGTACAGCCTAATTCCAGGGCCCATTTTTCCTGTGGCTGGCCCCCACCTAAACACATTCCATTTAGTCAGATTGTATGATGTTGACATGCAGTAGTCTGAGAAACTCAGCATAGATGTTTGAGCAGTAGCTCCTTGCTCCTACCCCCTTTCCTGAAATACTTGTTCCTACGATAGTAGGGGGATTATGTAAGAAAGGAAAACTTGATCTCTGTGTAGAATTAGGAATTGTCACCATTTCTTTTTTTTTTTTTGATGATATAGACAACGGTTTATTAGTCACATAATCAGCCCAAGGGAGGAGGACACTGCATGCCATGCAAGGCCACATGGGGGTTGCATTCAGGAACCCAGGAAACAACTATGGCTTGTGGGAGGCAGGCTTTGTAGTATGAAAAGGATGAGGTGCCTCCTGGTTCCTGTGGGAGGAAGTGATTGGCTTGTTTGGGTAAATCCGTGGACTGGCAGGGAACTGAAACCTGCTGCCCAGAGGTGAGCAGGAACTGTGCTGGTCCTTTGATAAGGAGGGTTGTTCAGCTAGGGAACCTTATCCATAAGAGCAGAGTGGGGAGGGCAACTTGAGGTTAGGCCATTTGAAGCCCGTCTCATTTTATAGCATATAATATTGAACCTTACTTTTAGATCTTATACAGCAAATGGGAATGTATGGTCATCTGATTATTGCCCCACTGGAGAGCTACAGGAAGGCCAGGCAAGGGTGGATTTCATGTTGGATTATCTTGTGCTTCCAGTGTATTATAAGATTCTCTCCTTTTCCATTCCTCTATTACCCAAAGCCCAGGGAAAATGAAACAAACTCAGTGGGATTGTCATAGAAATGTGGGTGCATATTGCAAAAGGTTATGTGATAGATGACAGCAAATCTTGAACTCGGAGCATTGTGCTAAGCACAGTGAGAAATTCACAAGGTCTGCCCAGGTGAACTTGACATTCTAGTAGGGGGAGAGAAAGCTTACACATGGGAAACAATCAGCCAAAATGTGTTTGTAGTAGAAAAAGAACTAGAATCAGGCAACATGTTTGATCCTGGCTTGTCCGAGTAACAGCTGAGTGAATTTGGGCAAGCCATTTAAAACTTCTGAGCCTTGGTTCCCCCATTTGTAGACAGTTAAGGGAGAGAGATAATGTAAGCTGCACAAAAGTCCCTAAATATGTTGCCCAACCTTGTTTGAAATAGCATTTTGATTCCTAAGAATCCCAACATTTATCAAAAAGTCCAAGTTACCCTGTGTCTCTTGGGAGTATAAATTTTATTTTTTTCTCAAATTTTCCTAATTGTGAAAATCATCCCTTAGGCCACTTAATAAAAATAGAGATTCCTAGGCATCTCCCTGTGAAGATTCTGAAACACTAAGTCTGGAATGGGAACTTACAGTAAGTCTAGACATAGACTCATACGGCTTGACTTCAGTCAAGTCTCTGCCTCTAATTAGATCCATGACATTGGTCAGGCCAGTTGGCTTTTCATCCATAATACGGAGATAAACAGGGTTGATGTGAGAATAAAATAAGAGCATATACCTAAAGTACCCAGCACTCAGCCTAACACATTGTGGGTGCTTATTGAGCCAAACCTGAGCTCTTAATATTTGGGGCTTAGGTCAGCACAATAAAGTCTTTGTTTTCCTTCAGGGGTCACCAAATAACCATAGACACAAATCTCCTTCCCTCCCCACCCCATACACACCATGTGATATTCTCTTTTCCCCTTAAACTGCTTTACTTTCGATGTGCCCATTGACTCGCACATTCTCTGTTGATAATAGCCAAACAGGTGCTGGATGAGATAGAATTTTGAGGGATATACAGACAGCATTTCAGCTCCATAACTGAGAGGCCTTGTCTGGACTTGATTTCTCTACTAGAATTCTTTTTTTGTGTATGTGAGGAAGATCAGTGCTGAGCTAACATCCATGCCAATCCTCCTCTTTTTGCTGAGGAGGACTGGCCCTGGGCTAACATCCGTGCCAATCTTCCTCCACTTTATGTGGGACGCCACCACAGCATGGCCTGACAAGCGGTGCGTCGGTGCACGCCCAGGATCCAAACCCGGGCCGCCAGCAGCGGAGTGCGCGCACTGAACCACTATGCCACGGGGCCGGCCCCTCTACTAGAATTCTTAACAGCTGGAAAGATTTTCTTTTTTTTTCCAGTTTTGTTGAGATATAATTGACATACGTCACTGTATAAGATTAAGGCATACAGCATAATGGTTTGACTTACCTATATTGTGAAATGATTATATCCATCATCTCATATAGATACAATAAAAAGAAAAAGAATTTTTTTTCTTCTTGTGATGAGAACTCTTAGGATCTACTCTCTTAACAATTTTCATATATAATATCATACAGCAGTGTTAACTACAGTCATCATGTTGTACGTTACATCCCTAATACTTATTTATCTGGTAACTGGAAGTTTGTACCTTTTGACCAGCTTGCTCCAGTCCCCCTCGCCACACATCCACCTCTGGTAACTGCAAATCTGATTTCTTTTGCTATGAGTGGTTTTTGGGTTTTTTGTTTTGTTTTTTTAGATTCCACGTATCAGTGAGATCATACAGTATTTGTCTTCTGTCTAACTTATTTCACTTAGCATAATGCCCTCAAGGTCCATCCACGTTGTCACAAATGGCAAGATTTCTTTGTTTTTTATGGCTAAATAATATTCCTCTGTGTGGGTGTGGGTGTGGGTGTGTGTGTGTATACCACAACTTTATTCTTTCATCCATAGATGGACACTTAGGTGGTTTCCAAGTCTTGGCTATTATAAATAATGCTGCTCTGAATATGGGAGTGCAGATATCTTTTTGAGTTAGTGTTTTCATTTCCTTTGGATATATTCCCAGAAGTGGAATTGCTGGATCATATGGTAGTTCTATTTTTAGTTTTTTGAGGATCCTCCATACTGTTTTCCACGGTGGCTGTACCAATTTACAATCCCACCAACAGTGCACAAGGGTTCCCTTTTCACATTCTCGCCAGCATTTTATCTCTTGCCTTTTTGATGATGGCCATTCTAACAGGTGTGAGATGATAGCTCATTGTGGCTTTGATTTGCCTTTCCCTAACGACTAGTAACTTTTCATGTACCTGTTGGCCATTCGTATATCTTCTTTGGAATAATGTCTGTTCCTGTCTATTGTCTAATGTCTATTCCTGAATGTCTATTCAGGTCCTTTGCCCATTTTTTAATTGGATTATTTATTTTTTTGCTATTGAGTTGTATGAGTTCTTTATATATTTTGGATATTAACCTCTTAGCAGACATATGTTTTGCAAATAATTTTTCCCATTCCATAGATTATTTTTTCACTTTGTTGATTGTTTCTTTACTCTGTGGAAGCTTTTCAGTTTGATGTAGTCCCACTTATTTATTTTTGATATTCTTGCTTGTGCTTTAGGTGTCATATACAGGAATTGTCACCATTGAGCTTCCTCTGCATATCTGTCCATGAGTTTGCTTGTTCTCTGCAAGAGAGAGGGCTCTGGCAAGTGGAATTTCTGGAGCACAGGCACAAGGAATTAGGCTTGAATATGTTGAGAGCAGGAATTGTGTCTAGTTCATAGCTCTTGCCTCAGGACCAACAAAAGGTGTTTAATATTTAGTGATTGGATGAGAGTAAATTACAAATTCCATCTATGTAGGTGTTAAGGGGACCTAATCAGCTCCCTTTGCTTTAGTCGAGCAACCAGGTACATGGAGAACTCTGTCTAGCCTTGCAAAACACATCAGGGACTGCCATGGAACTCAGAGGGATAGTCAAGACACTGAGGCATTTGCCCTTGGTTATTAGGATTGCTCCCATCCTGCTGCTCTGTTAAGTCCCTGCAGCTTGGGTCTAAGAAATGACTGAAAAGTTTTCAGCGGCCTCAGCTTTCCCTTGACCTCACAGGTGGAGGTTCCACAGATGTTGTTTCCTTTGGAAGATCTCTTGCCAAGAACAGCATTTCTTGGGGGGAGGGGGGTTTAATTCAGTCCGTGGATGGAATGTTGCTTGTCATGGTTTTTTTGAATGTATTGCTAGCAGGACAATTGCTGGGGCTGGAAAAGCCCTTGAGGTTCACTCATCTCACGGGGAGAGTGCTGGTCTCCAGAGTTCGTGCTGCTCCCGTGACTGCAGTGTCTCAAAATTCTCATTACTGTGGGAAGCCAGAAATGTTGGGAGCATTCTTCAGATGGCATCAACCTGGCTTTCATTTTTTTCTTTAATTCCTAAATTTTGTTTCTATTCAAAATAGAAATGACATGTGTTTGCATGAGTCATCTATTTACTTATTTGCATATACAATATTGTATGTGAATATTTTATGTTTATTGCACCCTTAAAATACATTCAAAGACTATATCTAGAGCTCAGAGGAACCATCTCTTGCTGCTGAAATCAAATCTTGTCCAAAAAAATAAGATCGGGATAGATGGCTTGCTCTGGGGTACATGGTAGGGACTCAGTGAACGCCTTTGTGGTTGGTGGCTGATTTACGTTTGGGGACATGATAGCACAATGTTTGGGGCTTGTATGAAGTTTGAGTGAACTGAAATCAGCAGTACAGACTACAGAGCAGTCAGAAGAGTCCCCTTCAACAGTCTGTACCGGCACAACCAAGAGCTGTTTCTTGAGAAGTTTTGAAAGCCATCATCAGAAGACATGCCTAACCCACTAGAAGATGCTGCTCAGTTCATTTATTCCATCACTATTTACTGAGCGCCTACTATGTACCACCTCCTCCCAGGTCTGCCCTGCACTTAGAAGTTGAAGAGTTTTTTATAATCTAGCAGTTTCTGTCCCTCTGAGGCTGGTGGCGAGGTGAGTCTGCCAGAGAGCCTGGCAGCAAGTTTCAGAAGAGGCTAAGGCCTGTGTCTCTGCTTTCCTCAGATAAAACAGGCACAGCCTTGGGACTTCTAGGAAAAATCAGAAGGTCTCAAGCCTGAAAAATGAGAAGGTGGAAGATGGGCAGCCAAAGGTTTTTGGTCAGGAAACGGTAGGAAACCTGTTACAGTCTTCTTTTTTTTTTTTGCTGAGGAAGACTGGCCCTGGGCTAACATCCGTGCCCATGTTCCTCCACTTTATATGGGACGCCACCACAGCATGGCTTAACAAGCGGTGCGTCGGTGCGCGCCCAGGATCCGAACCGGCGAACCCCAGGCCACCGCAGCGGAGTGCGAGTACTTAACCGCTTGCACCACCAGGCCGGCCCCTTACAGTTGTTTTTAACCTCAGCTGGACATAGAATCATCTGAGTTTGTCAGAATAGATTCCTGGGTTCTGCCCCAGATTACTCTTAAGAATCTCTGCTGGGGATGTCTGGGCATCTGTGTATTTCACAATCTGGTGAGAATGATCATATCTGGAAATCACTGTATGTTGTGGGGAATGAGGGAACATTACTTCTTGTTCAAGATGAAGCAAAAATAAAATAAAAACAAGCAAGTTTGGAAATTCCGCTTTTGGAGAAAAGACCAGGAGACTCAACTGGAAGTAACTAAAGGCCCCTGTTGGCGCTGACCCATCCCACACCACCCCCAAATCCTGCAGCTCTGTCAGTACCCAGTCAGGTTTTGTTGTAATCCCAGAGGCAAACCCGTCTCAGTCCCCCACCTCTAACTCTGCCTTCTAGAGCCTGGTTTTCAAATTTTCAATCCACAGGCCCACCAAACAGAATTTACTCCCTTCTCTGACTGCAAACAAAATCTCAGGGAATCAGACTTGCTCTTGATTAGGACATTTGGGGAGAGTTTTCACAAGTTAATAATTTGGGGCCATGAATAAATGTGGTGGATAAGCTAGTGATGTGATAGTCAAGAGAAGTATTAACATTTACTGGGTCATTAGGGCCTAATGCTGTTAACAAGGCACGCCGGGGAATCTTTTGCCTTTAAGGAGCTGATGCTGCAACTGGAGAAAGGCGACTTCATTTCATAAAGCAATCAGAAACAAGATCTTATCTGCCAAATGCCAGGTAGGAGTGAAGGCCATAGAAAGAGCACTGGACATGGAGTCAGATGACCTAGGTTCAACCATCTCTAAGCAGCCTCAGTTTCCTGTCTGTAAAATGGGGAGAATAAGATCAACTTCCAGGAGTTAGGGTAACAACAAAGTGCTTTCCCCTGAGCGTGCAGGGGATCTGAAGGGCGGTGGCAACTGTACCTGGGTCTAGAAGCCCAGGGAGACCTGGAGCCACCTCCATCTTGAACTTCAGTCCTATATGCGATCCTGTGGAGGAAAGGGGCATCATTCCAAGCCAAGAGGCCCCAGAGAGGGCACAGTGGAGTTTGTTCAGGCTTCTGTGAGATCCTGTGGCTGTGCCCCCATCACGTCCAGCCCCTCTTGCCCTCCCACGGGCTACCTGACTGGTATGAATCAACTTGGCAGAGCTCTACAGCAAGGCCCTGCAAACGGTGTGGCCAGTGTAGCCACTGCCTTGGGGACGAGGGTGGGGAGTTAGCTGCATTCCAGCATGGGCATTATTGTGCTGCTAGATGTTCAGGGGCAAACCAGGAATCCAGTTTTGTCAATCCAACTGAGAAACCATTTCTTGAACAACTTCTTGTGCCAGGCGTTGACATTCAGAATAAGACATGCTAACATCTTCTAGGCCAGCATTTCCCAACCAGGCGCTGCAGAATCCTAGATGTTAATATGAGGCCCGTTTAAAGGATTCTATGCGCACGTTCAGGGAAACACTGTAAACTATTTTTTTGGATAGTTTGATGCATTGAACACAGCCCTACCCCAGTCCCCTGCTCCCCACTTGTCCGCTGTGGAGGAGCTAAAGGATCCCTTGAGGGGTTGGCCCACCCCTAACTACTCCAAATACAGTCTAAGTAAATTGGGGAGCTTACTATGAAAACTGGATAGAGATAGAGCTGCCCCTGTGGTGTCCACAGAAATGGCCGGCAGAGCCATTCTCAGCACTCATTCTGACCCAGGAAAAGTGAGGGTGCCCATGTCCTTGGAGATGGGGCTGAGGGCAAAGGGTCTCTTTTCTGTGTCCCCAGGAACTCCCAAAGTGCTGTGTGTCAGACCTCATGGGTGACAGGCCCCAAGTCATGGGGAAACCCTGGCTGTGTGATCTTGGGTTACATACTTCATCTCTCTGGGCTCATGTCTCCATCTGTAGACTGGGTAATTGATTGTTCTTCAACACCAATATTTATCAAAGGGTTTTTGTCTATCTAATGTTTGTTCCCCTACATCCACATGCACTCCAGTCACTACCACGTCACTTGGTTTTACCAAGTTTTGTAAGAAGAGTTTTTTGTCAGAGTAAATGTGTTCTGGAGAGGAGGTGAGGTAGCCCCCTTGAAACAGCCCAACCTGCCTGGGATCCAGGACTTTGCTCTGGGGACTCCCACCATTAACTTGCTGGGCGCCCTCAGTCAGAAGTTCTGGCTGGGCTCCCTCCTACTCCACGCTCCAAGGCACGCCGGGGACACGTGGCCCTGCCCCGCCCTTGTTGGCTCCAGTTTCTGAATAGGAGCTGCAGTGGCCTGCTTTCCCCGCCCTTCTCATCAGTCGGGAAGCCTGGATTGTAGGCTGGGGGAAGCCACAGCCTCTCCTACCTGGTACCCACTGCCCCCAGCACCTAGGCACCAGCTCTGGGCCCTGAAGCCCCTTAAAGCGACCAGCAAAGCCCTAGAAGACCATTTACTGGTACGTGAACAGGTAAGAAGGCAGTCGGTTTTCTCTCACATGGTTTTCTTTGCCTGACTTCTCCACCCCAACTTAGCTGCTTCCTTCACAGATGACAGTAAGAGGGATTTGAGCTAGACTTGAAAAAGACAGTCCCAGCCAAGAAGCTCTGAACTATGTCTCAGAGAAATGTGAATTCTCTGCTCTGGGTTTCATTTTTAAACTTTTGCTTTCAACAGCCTTGCAGGAAAAAAGCAGATCGAAATAACCACAAAGCAAGTTACTTCTCTCTGTGTTCCCTTCTGAGTTTTGTAAACTAATAAAGCCACATTCTTAAATGGTTGTCATGGGTTCCTGGGGGCTGTTCCACTGTATATTGCTTAGGTCTTCAGACCCTGGCATACTATGGGCATGAATTATCACATGCATGGATTACCTTATCAAAAATTAATTGATTTAAAATTATTTAGAGGCAAGGAAAAAATAAAATGGCATAAGTGAGCCTTTCCCATTCAGACAGTATTCTGAAATTAAAATAAAATGAAGTGTTCTGCTTTTACACTTTGCATTTATTTACAATGCAAAAAAACCAACTAACTACATGTCATTTTTAAGGTCCATGTATCTGCCACGTTAACAAATTCATCCTAGGATGTGCAGCCTTTCTCCCTAGATTATGAAGTTGGATTGCTTCCAGGTGTTTTGCAATTAATAATTCAACTTTTATGCATAGACAACTCTGTGGAAATAACTTTTTTTAGTGTTTTAGACTTTTCCCCTCTCCTTGGATTTTATTCTCCGTCCAGAATGAATACTTGGGGCAAAGGACAAGAACATTTTTGTAGTTCAGCTCATGCTACACATGGGGTCAGCTTACTCAGAAGAATTATGAGAATAATTTCCTAATTTCCAGGGCCATGATGGCATGAGGGGATGGGTGGGGAACTTGTTTTCTCTGGGGATTTTTCAGGGAAGGGGGATAGAGGCAGTCTAGCATGGTGGTTAAGACTTGACATTTGAAGGCAGGCTTTGTTTGCATAGCTGCCTGACCTTGAACTCTCACCTAATAACTTCAATTAGTTCACATGTAAAATACAGATTGTAAAACTTCTTAGGGGTCCAGGAAAGGCAGGGATAGTGTCTGTAAAGCACTTAGTGCATCTGACGCTGGAGGGCTCTTTCAAGCCTGGGGCTATCCCTGGGCCATTTTACAAGCTGGGCAGAATAGAGAAGGTCATCTCAAGAGCATCTTCTTGATCCCTTCCCCTCTTTTTATCTAGCCACCTGTTAGGGGATTTTTTGACTTAGGCTCCTATCTGTGCTAAGGCTGGAGTGCTGGGCATCGGGGGACAGCAGGTCAGCTTGGCCTCTTTCTGAAGGTCCCCCAGACTCTCAGCCGCCTACTGCCATCAGATCTGAATGCCACCCTTCCCATCTCTCAGTCATCGTCCTCAAAGCACAGGTTTAAGGGATCATTGGACAGAGTGGAGAATTCCCCAGAAGTCTGTGGACACATCTTTTGTTCCCCACCCTGGGAGGTTACTGGGAGTCCGCATATGCAGCACAGTGAATGAGCACAGGCTGGTCAGCTGGGTTCCAATCCTGGCTGCGCTAATTCCCAGCAGTAGGCAGTCATTGGGCCTCTCTGAGGGTCAGTTTCTTCTTCTGTAAAATGGAAATGTTAATACCTGTGCCATATAATTACATAACATAGGTAAAGCAGCTGGCACGTAGGGGCCCATTCCTGTGGAAGGTCAAGGCTATGTTCCAGAGCCCTTGGGAAGGTACCAAAATTAGCCATAAAAGACAGGCGGAAAACGTGTTCATTTTCGTGATCAACAAATATTAGGCTGGCTGGCCATGGTGCTAGAAACTAGGTAGAGAGATACATAAGACAGGCTCCCTGCTCCTGATACGGGCACACGGGGAGCAGAGGAGACTGACTGAGGCTGCCTGGGCAGTCTGGGGACAGCTTCCTGCTTAAGGAGGAAGAACAATCTATTAGGCAGAGATGGGAAGGAAGCAGGAATAGCCATTATGAAAGCGGAGTCAGTTTGGGGAAGGGTAGGAAGTTCAGGAGGGCTGCAGAGCTGGATGAAGAGAAAGGGAGAGTGGGAGATGAGATGAGAGGAATTGGTGGGGACCAAATTCTGAGGAACCTTGAAGTTCAAGTGAGAATTTTGACTTCATCTCAAAGATGTGGGGACTTAAGTGGGTTTTGGGATGCCTGTTCTGGCAGCTTTTGGGGGGTAGGGGATGGTGTTGGACGCCTGGAATTACCCCAGCCTTTCACTCCATATCAGAAGCTCTGATGGTACCCAAAATAAATAAATGCAGAGAGTGGGATTCGCAGGAAAGGTGTGGGGGAGCCTGGCCTGGGAGTTGGGGCCTTGGGTTCTGGGGTTCTGGTCCCAGCTGCTCCACCACCAGAATAAGTGGGTCTCCTCTCCTGCCTCAGGGTAGGGTTTCAGGGTGGGTAGGCTTCTTACAGCTCTTTCCTTCTGGGGGTCTGCAAAATGTCTCTGGAGGCTGCAGGGCCCGCCTCCTGCCCCCAGGCAATACTGTCTGCTGGCCAGCCATGACCCATCCTTGGGAAGAAGAGGCATCTTCTCTGAAATGGGCAGTCTGGCCCTTTGACCCCGAGAGACTCCATGGAGGTCTGAGAACCATGGCCTTCAGGCCTGTGACAATCCCGGGGGTGTTCTGGGCTCCAGCTGTCCTGCACACTTGTGCATGAGGGCCATGTCTCACAATTGGGGGGTGGTGTCCCCTGGGAACTTAGCCACGCAGTTGGCCTGGGAACCTACCTCCCAAGCTTCCCAGGGGCTTCTGGGAGAGTTTGTGCATCCCAGACAGGAAAGGCCCGATAGCCGCGCCTGGAGAACCAGCCAGGCCTTCCCTCTTGGGGCCATCTCAGACAACGGAGAAGTGGATGAGTGGGGATGTGGCTACAGTTAGCAAGGTTGAGGTCAAGGTAATGAATCTGAAAGGCCAACAAGAAGTGAACTTGCCTGGCAGCTATTCAGAAAGGTTAGGATCTGCTTTAAAGCTTTCCGAGTGCCAGTTGCCTGTCATAACAGGAGAAAGTCCACATTTTGGCCCAGGACTCTCCCATCAAGTGCAAGCCCCCACTTCTGGCTTTATCACTCACATGTCTCCTCAATCCTCCCTTCCCTCCAGCCTATACCTGCCCTTCTGTCTTTCCCAAGAGCCAGAACTTCCCTGCTTCCTTGTCTTCCTGCTTTCTCAGATCATTAAAATCTCTTCGTAAGCATTTTTTTTAAACCATCTTAATCATTTTTAAGTGTAGTCATCATTTTTATGATTTAACGTAGTAAATAATTTTTAAGTGAACTAGCTTTAAGTATAGTTCAGTGGTATTAAGTAGACTTACATTGGTATGAAAGAGGTCTCCAGAACTTTTTCATCTTGCAAAACTGAAACTCTATACCCATTAAACAATAACTCCTCCTTTCTCCTTCCCCCCAGCACCTGGCAACCACCACTCTACTTTCTGTTTCCATAAATTGGACTACTCTCGGTATCTCATGTAAGGGAAATCATACAGTATTTGTATTTTTGTGACTCTCTTATTTCACTTAGCATAATGTCCTCAAGGTTCATCCGTGTTGTAGCATGCATCAGAATTTCCTTCCTTTTTAAGGTTGAATAATATTCCATTGTATATATATGTACCACATTTTGTTTATCCATTAATCTGTTGATGGACACTTGGGTTGTTTCCATGTTCAGCTGTTGTGAATAATGCTGTTATGAACATGGGTGTACAAATATCTCTTTAAGATCCTGCTTTCAGTTCTTTTGGGTGTATTCCCAGAAGTGGAATTACATATAGTAATCGTTTTTAATTTTTTGAGGAACCTCCATACTGTCTCTCATAGCGGCTTCAGCATTTTACAATCCTACCAACAGTACACAAGTGTTTCAATTTCTCCACATCCTCACCAACACTTGTTTTCTGTGTTTTTGATAGCAGCTATCTTAATGGGTATGAGGAGATATCTCATCGTGGTTTTGATTTGTATTCCTCTGGTTATTAGTGATATTGAGCATCTTTTCATGTATCTGTTGGCCATTTGTATGTCATCTTTGGAGAAATGTTTATTCAAGTCCTTTGCCCATTTTTTAATTGGGTTATTTGTTTTTTTGTTGTTGAGTTGTAGGGATTCTTTATATATTCTGGATATTAAACGCCTTATATTTGCAAATACTTTCTTCCATTCCACAGGTTGCCTTTTCACTCTGTTGATGTGTCATTTGATGCACAAAAGTTTTCAATTTTGATGTAGTCTCGTTTGTGTATTTTTGCTTTTGTTGCCTGTGCTTTTGCTGTCATAACTAAGAAATCATTGCCAAGTCCAATGTCACGAAGCCTTCCACCTATGTTTTCTTCTAGGAGTTTTATAGTTTTGGGTCTTACGTCTTTGCAAGCATTTTAATAGCTTTACTGTTTGTATGACATGTACTTATTATAAAAAAAATACCAACAATTCAGAAAAGCACAAGCAGAAAAGAAAATCCCAATCCCATCCCCCAGACATATCCACGCCCTAATAATATTTTACTGGGCAACTCTTCAGACAATGCCTTACTTCATTGCTTCTCAAACTGTAACTTGCACTTGAATCACCTGGGGATTTTGTTAAATTCTGATTACAAAGACCTGGGGTGGGCACAAGGCTATATTTCTGACAAGCTCTTAGGTGATGCTGCTGCTACTGATGAGGAAACCATACTTGGAGCAGCGCGGGTCTGTACGTATACACACACACAGCTCTATGTCCTATGGGATCATCTATACAGGACTTTCTTGTAACCTGTTGTTTTCCCCCACTCAACTATATGTCATGGAAATGCCAATAAGTGCAGATCTCCATCATCCTTTAGTGTGGCCACATACTATCTCATTGCATGGTAGGATGGTGATTCAACTAGTTCCTATAGATGAAATTCAGGGTGCTATTGAGTTATCACTTTTATAAATAATGCAGTGGCAAACGTCTTTGTCACCATGTGTTTGTTTACCTGAAGGAATTGTTACTGTGTTTGTTTTTCTAAGAAGCAGACCAGAGCTAATACTTTCAAATGTATTACTCCTTAAAGGAGTCACCTGGGAAGCGGGACCCTTCATCTCAAGGCTCTGCTGGCCCTCTGGTGGTGTGGGGCAGAGCAGTGCGGGACAGAGGCGGGATAAGGGTGAGATAGAGGTGGGACAGGTGTGGGACAGGGGTGGGATAGGTGGAGGATACCCATGAGTGTGGGAGGAGGCAGTGTGGGCAGCACTGACGGCGCCCACTCTTCAGCCCGGCGCTGTGTGTGTAGTGCTCCTTTAACGCCCACAGCTTCCTGCAAGTTTTGACTTAGTCACCCCGATTTTACAGATGAAGAAAACTGCGGCGTGGGGAAGACTCCTAGCTAGCCCACGGTCACGCAGGCGGGACGCGGCAGCGCGGGGGCTGTCATCTCGGGTGCCCGGCCTGGCCCTTCCCCGCGGCCCTACCCCGCGCTCCAGCCGCTCCGCGCCCCGGCCCCCTCGGACTCCGCCCGGCGCCCGCTCCCTGCTCCCCGCTCCCGCCCCGCGCCGCGCCTGCTCTTGCGCAAAATAATCCAAGACGCCACCGGCCCATCTGGCGGCTGCGGAGCGAGCCCGGGGCCCCACTCCCGCCCCGGGCCCCGCTCCCCACTCCCCGCTACCGCCCGACTGGCCTGAGAGGGAGGCCTGGCCCGAAGAGGCTTCCAGGCCGACGGCTCTGCGGGCGCGCAGGGTAAGGCCTTTCCTGAAACGCTAGTTTCAGAGTCGCCAGGGCCGAGAGATCCAGGGGGCTGGGGTTAGTCTTGCACTCCGGGGGTGCGGGTGGGGGAGGTCTCCTTCGCGATCACCCTAGCCAGGCGCTCGACGGAGCGCAGAGGATGTTGGAGGCCCCGGCGCGGTTACTGACCGGTTGGACAGCAGGGATTTGTCGCGAAGGGGTTTGTTGAGGGCACCAGACAGGACAGCTGCAGACAGCCCTGAGCTAGAATCCCAGCTCTGCCACGTGCTGTCTGTGGGACCTTGAGCAAGTCCCGGCGCCTCTCCAGTCCCGCTTTCCTCTTCTGTAAAGTAGGGATAAAAATAGGTTCTCGCTATACCGTCTGACACCTTTTAGGATGGCTACTATAGAAACCCCAAAACAAAAAGTGTTGGCGGGGATGTGGAGAAGTTGGAACCCTTGTACACTGTTGGTGGGATTGTAAAATGGTACAGACGCTGTGGAAAACAGTTTGGCAGTTCCTCAAAAAATTAAAAATAGAACTACCATATGATTCAGCAGTCCCACTTCAGGGTATATACCCCAAGGGAGTGAAAGCGGGGTCTCAGAGATATTGGTACACCCATGTTCCTAGCAACGTTATTTGCAATAGCTGAAAGGTAGAAGCAACTCAGGTGTTCGCCGACAGATGAATGGATAAACAAAGTATGGTATATATGTACCATGGAATATTATTCATCCTTATAAAGAAAGGAAATTCTGACACATGCTACAACCTGGATGAACCTTGGGGACATTACGCTAAGTGAAATAAGCCAGACACAGGAAGACAAACACTGCGTGATTCCATTCATATGAGGTACCTGGAGCTGTCAAATTTATAGACACAGAAAGTAGAATGGTGGTTGCCAGGGACCAGAGGGAAGAATGGGTAAGTTATTATTTAATGGGTATACAGCTTTTCAGTTTTGCAAGAAGAAAAGAGTTCTGGAGATGGTTGTTGGTGATGGTTGCACAACAATGTGATTTTACTTAATACCACTCAATTATACACTTAGAAATGGTGAAGATTTTATGTTATGTGTATTTAACCACAATTTTAAAAATTAGGGAAAAGAATAGAACATGCCTCATAGGGTTTTGTGACGATTGGGTGAGGCAGTGCATGTGAACTATTATTATTATGATGCATGTGAACTTTCTGCCTCACAGACCCAGACATTGGAGAGGGTGGCTGTGTCCTTGTGGGGAGCTATTGCGCCATTCTGTATGAGATGCTCAGGGTGGGGTTCAGGGGAGACTTCCTGGAGGAGTGACTGGGGCCCTGCTCAGGAGGTTCCTAGCATTTGTAGGATGGGTGGATTCTAGACATTGGAAAGTCCCTGACAGAAAAATTGCTTCCATTAAGGGGCAGTTTGCAGGGAGAAGATTTCAGCACTGCCTAGAGAACTTGTGATCAGAGCTGTCTGAATGTGGAGCAGGCTGCCTCATTGGGTGGTGAGCTCCCCGTTAGTCAAGGCATGTAAGGAGAGGCTGGGCAAGCTGCAGAGACTGCTGCATGAGGTGGGAGTGGAGCCATAGGGTCTCCTAGGCTCTGCGCCTCTCTGATGTGATCCAGTCCAGGCAAAGTTATCTATAAGGGGCCTGTGTAAAGTTGGGACCCAAGTCAGAGGGAGGGGGCAGGCAGGTGGGAAGACTTGCTGCCAGCCCTCCCCTAACAGTCATAATAGCTGCTGCCGTTTACTCTGGGCAAGCACTGTATTGAATGCTGAACAGGCTTGATCTCAAATCCTCACCACAACCCTGTGCGGTGCATGCTACTATCATCCCCATTTTATAGATGGGAACCCATGCCCAGGGGTTAAGTCACCTGCCCAGGGTTAGCCAGTAGGCAGTAGAGCTGGGATTTGAACCCAGACAGTCTGGCTCCAGCCCTCTGTGCTGGGTGGAAATCTCCAAAATCCGCCTCCCTGCAAGCTGGCCGCTCCCTACCACCCTGCCCCTGGCCGACAGCTCCTCCGGGCCTTAACACTCTCACAGGTATGGATGTAGCTGCTGCTCACTCCCTGCCAGGTGAGTCAGCACTGCCTCCCTCCCTCTGACTGGCAGGCCCCACCTGCTTGGGTCTCTAAGGTTCAAGGATAACACTGTGCAGACAACACTGGCCTTGACTGGAAGCCAGGCTTCCTGTTGCTCAGTGCCTTCCTTCTCCTTCCATCAAATGAGCCCTTCCTTAACAACTCTCTTCCAGGGCTCAAAGTCTTTCCCAGAGCTGTTGAATTCATTTTGCCCTTTTTGCAACCGTGTTTTTCCCAACCCAGCTCTCTGGGTGCCAAGATCTTGTCCACATGATTCAGTTTGTCCAAGCTCCTAGTCTAGCACCCACAAGGCAATAAATGCTCTCCCTAATGGTGGCAGTACGGTGACCTCCTTTGTCCTCAGATCTGAGCAGGATTATAGAGGAAGCCCTGACAGGGATGGGGATTTATCCAGAATGACTTAGTTAGCTGGGGTGGCATTCACACCTTATGAAGACACAGGGAGCTATCATTTAAGGACACCTCTGTGCCAGGCAGGGTGCTAAGCCCTATGTAGGCACTATCTTACCAAATTCATACAGAGCCTGGGAGATGAAGAACTGTGTTATTTCCATATTCAGATGAGGAGACTGAGGCTCGGAGAGGTTCAGTCATGTGTTCAGAAGCCCGGATTTTTCCCTCTCCCTGCTGCCACCCTTGAGGCCCTGCTTCCGTTGCTGGTCTGACAGCAGTAATATTAGTGCCACTTGCTGCTTGGTGGAATAACATACATTTAAGCTTTCTCTCCCACTCTCCCCTGGGAGTGGGCCTTGGTAGTGCTGTTTTATGGATGATGAAGGTGATTAGGGGCTTCCCAGGGTCCCACAGTGGAAGGGGCACACCAGGGCAGGGTGGTGGTCCTTCTGGCCCCCCTTTCTCTGCAAGCCTCTTCCCACCTCCACCGCATTGGGTCGCAGGCTACATAGCCCTCCTGCTTGCCTCCTTGGAGGGGCTGTCGCAGGCCCCAGTGAAGCTGCTATGTATAGAGGCCAGCAGACCAGCTGGCTTGGCGGAGGCTGGGCTGGGGCCAGGTGCTTTCCAGCGTCTTCTCACAGTTAGGAAACCTTCATTGATTGACATCTCTGCAGAGGGTGCCTCCTGGTCAGGCCTGCCCCGGTTCCCCTCCGGGCTGAGAGAAGGCCACTCCTCTCCCTGTCCATGGAAATCTTGCAGGCAACATAATGTTTGACTGTCACACTGCAGTGACAGAGTTCTGGAACCCTTAACTCAACCTTATAAGGTGTGACTGTTAACCCCAGAGGCGGAGGCTGAGGCTGGTTCAGGACCTGGGACTTAAACCTGCAAAGCCAATAACACTGGCTGAATAATTTTTATTTTATACTTTTTAAGATTTCTTTTAAAAAGTAATTAATAAGATTTTTTAAAGTACAGTTTTAGATTTACAGAAAAATTGAGCAGAAAGTACAGAGAGTTCCATATAACTACCCTACCCTGGACACAAAGTAGTCTTTGTTATTAACATGCATTATTAATGTGGTATATTTGTTACAATTGGTGAATCAATATTGATACATTATTATTAACTAAAGTTCATAACATTATTATTAACTAAAGTCCATAGTTTACATTAGGGTTCACTCTTGGTGTTGTATATTCTATAGGTTTTGACAAATATATAATGAATGACATTGTGACAGTTGTGATATCCACAATTACAGTATCGTTCAGAATAGTGTCACTGCCCTGAAAATCCTCTGTGCTCCACCTATTCATCCGTCCCTCCCCACAACCCCTGATCATTTTACCGTCTCTGTAATTTTGCCTTTTCCAAAATGTCATATAGTTGGAATCATACAGTATGTAGCCTTTCCAGATTGATTTCTTTCATGTAGAAATATGCATTTATGGTTCCTTCATGTCTTTTTGTGGATTGATAGCTCATTTCTTTTCAGCACTGAATAATGTCCCATGGTATGGATGTACTATAGTTTGTTTATCCATTCGCTTATTGAGGGACATCTTGGTTGCTTCCAGTTTCCAGTGATTATGAATAAAGCTGCTATAAACATGGGTATGCAGGTTTTTATGCGGTCTAAGTTTTCAACTCAAATTGGGTAAATACCAAAAAGCATGATTGCTGGATCATATGGTAAGACTATGTTTAGCTTGTAAGAAACTGCCAAACTGTCTTCCAAAGTGACTGTACTGTTTGGCATTTCCACCAGTAATGAATGAGAGTTTCTGTTGCTCTGCATTCTCATTAACATCTAGTATTGTCAGTTTTTTGGATTTTAGCCAAAAAGTAATAGGTGTGTAGTACTATCTCGTTGTTTTAATTTGCAGTTCCCTAATAACATATGATCTTGAGAATCTTTTTGTGTGCTTATTTGATGTCCAGTTATCTTTTTGGCGAGGTATCTGTTCAGATTTGTTGTCCATTTTTTAATTGGGTTGTTTGTTTTCTTATTGTTAAGTTTAAAGAGTTTTTTGTATGTTTTGGATACAAGTCCTTTATCAGATAAGTCTTTTGCCAATATTTTCTCTTCATTTTCTTAGCTATGTCTTTTGCAGAGCAGATGTTTTGAATTTTAATAAAGCCTAACTTATCAATGTTTTCTTTCATGGATTGTACTTTTGTTGTGTCTCAAAACTCATCTCCAAACCCAAAGTTATCTACATTTTCTCCTATGTTATATGCTAGAAGTTTATTGTTTTGTGTTTTACATTTAGGTCTGAGACCCATTTTGAATTAATTTTTGTGAAAAGCATAAGGTCTGTGTTCAGATTCCTTTTTTGCACATACATGTCCAATTGTTCCAGCACCATTCGTTGAAAAGACTGTCTTTTCTCCATTGAATTGCCTTTGCCCCTTTGTCAAAGATCAGTTGCCTATATTTATGTGGGCCTATTTTTGGGACTCTCTGTTCTGTTCCATTGATCTATTTGTCTATTCTTTTGCCAATACCACACTGTCTTGACTACTGTAGCTTTATACTAAGTCTTGAAATTTGGTGGTGTCAGTTCTTCAACTTTGTTCTTCTTCAGTGTTGTGTTGGCTATTCTGGGTCTTTTGCTTCATATAAACTTTAGAATTAGTTGTAGATATCCACAAAATAACTTTCTGGGATTTTGATTGAGATAGCATTGAATCTATAGCTGAAGTTGGGGAGAACAAACACCTTAACAATATTGAGTCTTCCTATCCATGAACATGGAATATCTCTCCATTTATTTAGATCTGCCTTGATTTCTTGCATCAGAGTTTTATAGTGTTCTTCTGCCTTGATTTCTTGCATCAGAGTTTTATAGTGTTCCTTGTATAGATCTCCAACTATTTTGTTAGATTTATCCCAAGTTCTTCATTTTTTTTGGTGCTAATGTAAATGGTATTGTGTTTTTAATTTCAAATAGATAATATATGTGCACAATAAAAAAAATTCAAAAGATACAGATTGGTTTACAGTGAAAAGTAGCTTCCTCTCGGTATCCCATTCCTTAGGCCTCTATTTTCATCTATCCAAAGACAATTACTGATGCTAGGTTCTCGTGGGTCCTTCTAGAGATTGTATGTACATACTCAAGCTCATATTCATATTTATTTTTCATTCAACAAACATCCATGAGCGTTTACTATGGGCCAGGCACAGGAGATGGGGCAGAAAACAAAAGGAAGTCCTGTTCTCACAGAGCTTACATCCATTGCAGTTGGCATCACCGACTGTATCTCCAGTCCTCACAAGAACTCTGCTCAGCAGGTATTATTATCCCTATGGGAGGGCTGAGGGCCAAAGGAGAACTCTCTGGGGCCGACCAAATTCTCCAAGAGCTCGAGCAAAGAGGCTGGTCCTGCCAAGAGCTAGGGGCAAGGCTGATGCTACTCAAGGCCAGAGGAAGCAGGTGCTAGAAGGGAGGACTTCTTGCCAAGGCAAATGGTGGAGATGAGGAGGAGGTGAGGAGACAGCTTAAGGAGGCTGCTAGCCCAGTCTGGAGCCAGATTCATATCAGAATAAGGACTTAGAAGTCCTCCTGTTTTCACGTGGCTGCATTATAATTCCTTGGTTTTGTTTCCTTTCTAGTTTCTTAGACATGTTCTTCCGGGGACGAGTCTAACCTTGTTTGGCTGACCTCAGGAGAAAAGTGATTTATTCATACTGAGATCAACACTGCCAAGGGAGTGGCCAGGGTGTCCCCAGAGGCTGTGATGACAGGCTATGATAAAGAGCCAGGGAGAGGCAGTGAACTGCTGGGAACTGGGTGTCTGAGTGGCCTGTCGGGGCCAGGTCAGCTTCCCCGCCTGGGTCTCCCTCCCAGACTGGAGGTGACTTTCCTACTACCCAACCCATGGCACTGGGCTCTCTGGCGTGCCATCTCCCATTTCTGCCTCAGGCACCAGAGCCAGTGGACATTCTGAAGCCACATGTATGCCGCCCTCTACCCATCCCCCAGCCCTACTAAAAATATTTGTGTCCAGTTGCAATGAGGGCGGAGCTGTTATTGTCTGCGTGTGTGATCCACATAGTACTAATAGCTTACCACTGACCAGGACCAGGGCCAATAAATATAAATTTCATTCACATTTTACAGATGAGGAAACAGAGGCTCTGAAGCCAAACCTGTGCTTGTGCCCATAACACTCCATTGCCTCCACAGGGTCCCAGCGCCCAGGGTAGACGCACACACAACAGGGGTCCTTCTCCCCAGCTCGCCAAGTTAAGTGCCTCACTCAAGCAGCTCAGGTGGGTCTGATGCTGACCCTTCTGGATGAGCTGAGCGCTTCCCCTCTCTTCAGCTCTTGGGTAGTACTCTGCCTCCCACCTCCCCAGGTGGCATTGCTTCGGGCCATTTCTGACTTATTACCTGGGGGCTGACCTCTTAAAGCGAGTTACCCCCTCACAGAGTTCAACCAGTTTTATGGTTCTTGTTACAAATTGCCAGGCAGGACCAATCTAGTAAGAGTATTTTATCAATGAGTATGTATCAGACATATGTGTCTCTTACCAAATACATCTCTTTAATTCTTAAAGGCAAAAAGGATTTACTTACAGGATGATTTATTGTCTGTACAAATGTAAGCAATGTGTTCTTCAGCCCTGCATCTATTAGGTGATACCAATTTTATTGAGTAGAAGATGATTCTTTATACAGCTGTATCTCCCCAGAATAGACCAGGCAAATGCCTGGGTGGCCCAGGCCCTGAAAGGACAGTTCTTTAAAGGGTCTGGGACTCTTTTCCATCTATGCATGGCTCAAATTGCCTGGGAGAACTGTCCCCCAGCCCCTTCCGGGCATGTGAACCTCCATTAGAGACCCCTTAGAGGTCACCTATCTTCCTTTGTCACAGGGCTTGGAGAAAAGGTTGGTTTCCTGGCCTCCAGCTTCTGCCTCCATCTCATCTTGCACATCAGTGTTCCCTAAATTAATGTGTTCATCAGGTCACTCCCCTGCTCAAGAACCTGCACTGGCTCCCAGCTGCCTGTCATATAAAGAACTGCTTGGCTTTCAAGACCCTCTGTAGCCCGGCCTTGTCCTGCCTGTCCAGTGTAGATTCTCATGTGGGTCTCATCTCCATGCCTTGTTCACTTTATCCTCACTTCTCCCTCCTCAGTGTCTTCTCTTGTCCCCATTTTCCGTCATTCATCCTCTAGCTTAAGTCTCTACCCCTGTCCCCACCATGAAGCTTCCTTTGACCACCTGGCCGACTCTGGTTCATTCCTTCTCCAAACACGTATTACATTTATCGTCCACACTATAGAGACTGGCCTTCAACTGTTCTGTAGATGTTCTCTGGGCCTGCTTCCAAGATCACCAACTAGCCTGTGATTGCCATAAGGGCAGAGAACTGAATCCCCCAGAGACTAGGATGGTTCTGGGCATATACTGCCTGCTTACTAGCCATTAATAGTGAGACATCATACATGGAAATATTCTGTAATCCTCAGTCAAGACACCAAATGCACGTCAGGGCTCTTAATGTTACCATATCCCACTGATTCTAAAGTACACCTTTCCCACACTCCCCTGTGTGGGAAATTTTACATCTCCTCTGAAATCAGGGTCAATGGCATATCATAATTTAATTGACAGGTTTTCCCCCTCTCTTTCTCAAAGCCACGTAAAATATTGGTGCATTTTATAATCAATTGTGCATTAGACTTAGTGAAATGGGGTGTTACTGGTTGATATGAGAATCTGTTGATAGCTGTTTCTGGATTGGACCTGGGAAAAAAGCATTTGGGAGAAATGAGAGGATGCTGAGAAAGATGAAGGGACACTGGGAAAGATGAGGGATTCTGGGAGAAGTGGAGGATGCTGAGGGAGATGAGAGATGCTGGGAGAAGTGGAGGATGCTGGGGGAGATGAGAGATGCTGGGAGAAGTGGAGGATGCTGGGGGAGATGAGAGATGCTGGGAGAATTGGTGGATGCTGGGGAGATGAGAGATGCTGGGAGAAGTGGAGGACGCTGGGGGAGATGAGAGATGCTGGGAGAATTGGTGGATGCTGAGGGAGATGAGAGATGCTGGGAGAAGTGGAGGATGCTGGGGAGATGAGGGATGCTGGGAGAAGTGGAGGATGCTGAGGAAGATGAGGGATGCTTGGAGAAGTGGAGGATGCTGAGGGAGATGAGGGATGCTGGGAGAAGTGGAGGATGCTGGGGAGATGGAGGATGCTGGGAGAAGTAGAGGATGCTGGGGGAGATGAGAGATGCTGGGAGAAGTGGAGGATCCTGGGGAGATGAGGGATGCTGGGAGAAGTGGAGGATGCTGGGGGAGATGAGGGATGCTGGGAGAAGTGGAGAATGCTGAGGGAGATGAGGGATGCTGGAGAAATGGAGAATGCTGGGGGAGATGAGGGATGCTGGGAGAAGTGGAGGATGCTGGGAGAATTGGGGGATACTGGAGGAGATGAGGGATGCTGAGAGAAGTGGAAATGCTGGAAAGGAAGGGGAGAGTACCCTGTTAGGCCCAGAAGATTCCTGAATTGATTCAGCTCTTTCTCTCTTCCATTCTCCTGTCCTCTATGCATATGCTGCTTCAGAGGCTGATTCTTCGTTAATTGGAAGCCAACCTCCTGGCTGGTGTCCCAGCATCACCAGCCCCAGGTGGAGTGGGGACAGTGGGGATGAGAGGCTGTCTTCTTTCACCTGTGAGGAGGCTTCTCATGGCCCTGGCAGAGCAGAGGATGCCTCTGATCAACTGCTGGGCCGGGAAGACGAGAAAGCTGAGCTCCCAGCCCAGCCTGAGCCCAGACAGGGAGGGACCTGGGGAGACCAAAGGGCAAGGGCCACAGACTTTCCAGCCTTTGAGGAAGTGCAGAAGGCAAACCATCCATGGTGAAGAGGAATGGCTTTTCTCTAGGCCCAGAGGTCCTGAGCTCCGGCCAGTGTGGCCTGCCCTGACCAGCTCAGGTCAAGCAGGCAACCTCTGGGTTTTGACTCTGAAGTCACAGGGTGCTCAGGTCACCCCTCTGGCTCCAGATCCTCATGGGCTGCATCTCCTAGGCCAGGCCTCTTTTGGCCTTCCAGTCAGGCTCTTCTAGCTGCACAAAACTACTAAGTGGGGGAATGTGGTCTTTTCCTTTTGCCTTCAGATTGTTCTCTAACGTCATCAGCAAAGGCTTTGGGGTCAGACATACTTAGATTTAATACTTGCTCTCCCACTTGCTAGCTGTGTGACCTTGGGCAAGTTACGGAACGTTCTGAGCTTCAGTTTCCTCATCTTGAAAATGAGGGTGAGAATTCCTAACTCTGGCAATGATGTGTGTGCGTGGGGGAATTAAATGACATAAAGTGAGTAACGTTAGCTATTATCATCATCATCATCATCATTATCCTGTTAATCCTTTTATTCCAGCTGAGGTAGTCCCAGCTCCGTCCTGTGGACCGCTGCCAACTTTATCAACCCAAGTTTTATGGGCCCCAAATATCCCTGAAACAGAGGCGGTGCCGTCTCCGTGGCCATCCCCCAGTCCTGACTGGGAGCTCTGGCTGTTTTTCCCTCATTCCACTAGTTTCCACTGAGCATCTCCTGTTTGTCCACTGGGGGCTGTGCCTGGTGAACACAAGAGCTCTCGTTCCATTGGAGAAATACGGCAGGAGCCTGTGAAAAGTTAAGGCTGAAAAAGCAATACAAGGAGAAAGAACTGTGAGGGACGTTCCTTTTCAGCAAGATGGAAAATTTGATAGTTTAGGGGGAAAACTCTATAAAACATCTAGAAACTTGGTATATAAAACAATCAGCACATTTTTTTCTCTCTTTTTTTGTGAGGAAGATTATCTCTGAGCCAGTCTTCCTCCATTTTGTATGTGGGTCGCCTCCACAGCACAGCTTGATGAGCAGTGTGTAGGTCTGTGCCCGGGATCTGAACCACAAACCCTGGGCCACTGAAGCGGAGCGCGCAAACTTAAGCACTATGCCACCAGGCCAGCCTCTGTCAGCAAATTTCTATGCATAGCCGAGCTGCATGGTAATAAAGACAGCCCCTGAGGGAACAAGGCTGTTTTGCCTGCACTGAGGGCCCTTCACTCGTCTGGATAACCCAGGGACTTAGGTAGATTTGAATAGCCATAGGGACAAGGGACAAAGTTTTGAGCCTCCATGGAGCAGAAAGGTAGAACTGAGACCCCCACATACAGCCGGGACCCTCGAGGGTTTAAGCCTCCCATGAAAGTTAGGCCAGAAAAAATACACCCACTGGCAGAGGCAGAGGAGAAGGAAGTTTTTCTAACCTGGCCTGGGTCTGGTTGGGGAAGAGGAAGTCGTCCTCTGAGAAATATGTAACCACACACTAGCCTTCTTTTGGATTTGGGATCAAATTTACACTACTCATGTGATCCTAGAGTCTCCAGGCCAAGAAATGAACATAAAAGCTATTCCTGGCTGGAAAATTCGTAGAGACAGAAAGTAGAATGGTGGTTGCCGGGAGGGGAAGGGGAAATGCAGAGTTGTTTTAATGGGTATGGAGTTTCCGTTTTGCAAGATGAAAAAGTCCTGGAGATTGGTTGCACAACATCGTGAAAGTACTTAACACTACTGAACTGTATGCTTAAAAATGGTTAAGAGGATAAATTTTATGTTATGTATATTTTACCACAATTTTTAAAAAAAAGCTACTGCTGACTGGTAACTCCTTGGGACCCCTGGCAGAAGCAAAAGCAAAACCTCTTTGGAGGGCCTCGCCTTCAACCCAGCCTGCTCAGGATGCCCGCAGGATGCCTATCAAACTGGAGCAGACATCCCATTACAACAAGCCCCAGGAAACCAGGCACTGGGTGGGGTGGGGAGGTTGGGGGGGTGGTCAACAGCAAGAAGGAAAAAGAAAACAAGAGGATCAACATCCCCAGGTCTTTACTGTAGCATTATTCATTAAAAAAAAAAAAAAAAAAACACAATAACAACTGGAAACAAAGTCAACATCTCTCAGGCAGGAAATATTGCACCTATTAAAAAATTTGGAAGGATTTCCCTGAGGGATTTTATTATTGAGTGAGAAAAATAAGAAATGGAGATGGGTGCTAATATGGTCTCATTTTTGCAAAGCAACCCCAAAGAAAGCAAAACTTGACCTCAAACCTGACACTTGTACACATGTGCTTTTTTCTATATAGATGTATGAGCGTGGAAGAAGGTAGTGAAGGCTGCCCATCAGGATTACTTGTGTAGGGCTGCAGGGGAAGGAAGGCAGGAGGGAGAAGGGAGAGAAGAAAAAAAACAGAGAGATTTCAGTGCAACAGAATTGCGCTGAAAATATCTACAACCCTCAACCTTCAGCATGCCTGCTCTGATCCCACTTATGGAGGATGATACCTGAATGTGTGTGTTTGTGTCTATAGGAGAAAAAAATTAGAATACTGACCTGCAGATATGCCCACTGTGAAGTGGGGGGTAAAAAGCAAGTTATATCCATCTGGTGATTCAATTTTATTCAGATAAACAAGCAAATTTCCTCTCTACATGTGTATATGCCTGCATGTGTTAGTGTGAGCAAGGAGAAGGGTGTGGAAGGGCAGATGTTGGCACCAGTAATATCATGAAGGAGAGAGTGGAGGAGAGGGAAGTGAGAGAGGGAGACTTCAGCTTTTCGTGTCCTTAGAAGAGGAGAGACACAAATATGGATATCTTTGTCTTGTATTGTTTCACTTGTAACAACAAAGTTGCATTGATTAGGAACATGAAGAACATCAGATAAAGACAGTTAAAAACAAACAAGTGATCCAGTGAAAAAGTTTCCTACATTCCTTCTAAGTGTCTGATCTCCTTGGAGGGCCCTTTTGCAACAGCTGTCAAAAATGTAAATGTACCCAATGTACCTATTCCTCGACCCTGCTTCTTTCTTTCTTTTTTTTTTCTGTGAGGAAGATCATCCTTGAGCTAACATCCATGCCAATTCTCCTCTTTTTGCTGAGGAAGACTGGCCCTGAGCTAACATCCATGCCAATCTTCTTCCACTTTATGTGGGACGCCGCCACAGCATGGCCTGACAAGCAGTGCATCGGTGTGCGCCCGGGATCTGAACCCGGGCCGCCAGCAGTGGAGCACGGGCGCTTAACCACTACACCACGGGGCCGGCCCCCAGTAATTCTGCTTCTACATATGAACTTCCCCGGGGGCACAAAACTGTCTGTACAAAGACAGTCCTTGCAGCATTATTTGTAGAAGTTAAATATTGGAAACGGCCTAAATGTTCATCGAGAGACAGATTAAATCAATTAGGGACCATACACAGTGGAGTACTTAGCAGCTGAGGAAAAAAAAATGAGACACTATCACAGTGTTCTAGATAGATTGAGTGACAAGAGCAAGGTGCAGAACACCATTCTGTTAGTTTCCTAGGGCTGCCGTGGGTGGCTTAAAACAACAGACACACTTTTGGAGACTAGAAGTCTCAAATCAAGGGCCATGCCCTCTCTGAAGGCTCTAGTGGGACATCCTTCCTTGCCTCTTCCTAGATTCTGGTGGCTTCCAAAATCCTTGACATTCTTTGGCTCATCGCTGTATCACTCCAATTCTGCCTCTGTCTGCACATGGCCTTCTCTGTGTGTGTGTCTCTTTCTTCTCATGCAAGGGTGCCAGTCATTGGATGTAGGGCCCACCCTAATCCAGCATGACCTCATCTTAACTAATTACGTTTGCAAAGACGCTATTTCCAAATAAATTCACATTCTGAGGTTCTGGGTGGACAGGAATTTTGGGGGGCCACTCTTCAACCCACTATTAGCACGTGTGGTATACTACTATTGGATTAAAAAATACGAGCAAGAGACAGACAGACAGACAGATGCTTGTTTATGCCTGGCACTGTGGAATGATGGAAGGAGACTGAGGCTGGTGGAAAGTGCACCTGTGAGATATCTCTGAAAGAAAGGCCAGAAGTAGAACCCTGACAAGGAAGGGAAGGAAGAGGATTTCAGCTGGCCTGCTGTGGGAAAGGCTGGGGGGCTGGGTGAGGAGGAAGGAGGCTGGGGGGCTGGTAGAACCCAAGGTTGCCCACCCCCTGTGCCTTCCTGTTGAGGAGTGATGGGCCCGACTGCTAGCCTGTAGGCCACCGACTCTGGTAACAAATATTTCTGGAAATTCTGGAACAACTCCCCTTGCCCAGGCTGGGCCCCCTCATGAGGGACATGGAGCAATTTCTCCTCTTTTGTTAGAAGGCTGGTGAAGGCCTCTCTAGGTTCTTGCTCTGGCAGTCTCCTGTCCTTTCTGTGCAGCTCACGGAGGCACCTCCCTCCCCTCTGACTAGCCTCCCCCCAGTATCCGCTGCTCCAGGCTGGGCTCATAGCTTTTCATCTCTGTATGCCAAGCCCCAGGCCCCCAGGAGAGGCTCAGGTCACAAATGCACGTAGAACAGAATTTAACTCTGATGCGGAGAGTTCATGACCCATTTAAAATTTTCCTGTTCTTATACAAGGTGGCGTGGGCAGGAGTCGGGGTCATGGCGGAAGAAGGGTCCTCCTGAGTAAGACTGGGTGTGTGTGAGTAGGGAGGAGGGGGTGCGGCCTGGTGAGGAGGCTGGCGACTCCCCTCTGGCCCCAGACCTTCCCTTTCCAAGTGTCTCAGGGACAGGGGGCTGTGCCTCATTCCTCCTTAGTTGTGATACTGATGTGTGTTAGCAGACAAGACCCAGTGCTCCACTGCGGTCTCCTTGTGTTGATTAGTGAGCACAGTGATTGGATTCTCCTCAGGATAGGCACGGAGCTAGGAATTCAGTGGCGCTTATGTTCCGGCAGGGGAGAGAGATGTGAAACTACTAATGAATGATTGTTTAATTACAGTTGCGATAGTTGTTATGAAGTACTGGTCCCTGTTGCTTTTGGAAAGTGTAACAGAGCAGCTCTGATGATGAGCCAAAACGGAGAGCCTGTGCGCCAGGGCCTGTGTCCCCGCCAGCACCCTTGGAAGAGCAGGGCTTGAACTCAAACTCTACAGGTGTGAGTCCAAATCTCTGCAGGAAAAACGAGCCTGTGTGACCAAGATGCTCCCCAAGGAGGGGACCTCTGCAAACACCCCCATTTCCCCATCCACCACTCCTCCCTCTGCACCCAGCTTGAGGAGGAGTTTCTCAAGCTCCATTTTTCAGATGGGTAAAGGGAGGCCTAGAGAAAGGAGATGATTTGCTCTCTAGGTCCAAAGTCAGTAAGGAGCAGCCAAAGCCAGGTTTCCTGGAACCCTGCTTGAGCCTGCCCAATCCCCACAGTCTGTCCTCTGTGAGCCAAAAATCAGAAACAAGGCTGCTCTGTTCCCCGAGAATTCCATTTTCCCCATTGTCCTCCACTAGGGACATTCCCGAATTGGTAAAAAAGGGCCTGGTTCAGAGTCCTGGTGGTTGATGGGCTGTGCCCCGTCCAACCTGGAGTCTAAAAGTCAGGAGACAGGGAGATAGAAGTCTGAGACGTTAAGGAGCTCCCAGCCAGGAGCCAAGACAGAGAGTAGATGCTCAGGATGCTGCGATCAGGTCAGAGGAAGAGGGACACCAGGGGCCTGGGGCCACAGAGGGACAGCCCCCTTGGAGAGGGGCAGCTCCAGGAAACAGGGAACTGGCAGTCTTCTGTAGGTCAAGGGCGGCGTGTGAGAGAGCCTGGGGGTGGTGTGGGCATGAGAGAAGGGGAGATGGGGGGAGGGAAAATTAGGCTGGCTGGTGAGGGGGGAAGGGCATTCTGCTCAGGGAACAGCAGGTGCAAAGGAATTGAGGCCAGTCAGCATCATGGGGGTGAAGGCTGCAGAGGTGGGGGCCTGACTTCCTGGTGATCCTGGGTCCGTGGAACAAAGGGTCACAAGGGCTTTGTCTTGTGAGAGGGGAAGGCTGTCTGTCCTATGGGGAGGAGTGCTCTTCCCAACCTCTTTGAGGACAGACACCCCTTAGGAGGCTGAGAAAAGCAGAGAACACCCCTCTTTCCTTTCAAATGCAAATATCCCCTGCCATGCAATATTTTTAAGTTATTTTTACTTTTTTTGTTGTGGTAAAATATACATAAAATAAAAATTACCATTTTGAGCATTTTAAAGTATACAACTCAGTGGCATTAAGCACATTCACAATGTTGTGTAACTGTCACCACTATCTATCTCCAGAACTTTTTCATCATCCCAAACAGAAATTCTGTCCCCATTAAACAACAACTCCCTCTTCCCCCCTCCCCAGCTCCTGGTAACCTCTGTTCTACTTTCTGTCTCTATGAATTTTCCTGTTCTAGGTACTTTCTGGAGTTTTAAATAAATGGAATTACACAGAATGTGCGCTTTCTTTTGCGCACATTTCTCTCACTCGGCATAACTATTTTGAGCTTCATCCATGTTGTTGCGTGTATCAATAGTTCATTCTTTCCATCGCTGAGTGATATTCCATTGTGTGAATCTACCATAATTTTTTTATCCATTCACCTGCTGATGGACATTTGAGGTTGTCTCCAGCTTTTGGTGCTAGTAAATAGAAGTACAATTGGTTTTATGTGTTGATCTTGTGTCCTGCAACCTTGCTGAATCCTGTATTGGTCACCGTGTTCCCAAGTTTTAGGGGGAAAGCATTTAGTCTTTAACCATTTAGCTGTTTCTCATAGATGCCCTTTTTCAGGTTGGGGAAATTCCCTTCTATTTATAATTTGCTGAGAGTTTCTATGGGGAGTGGATGTTGGGTTTTGTCAAAGGGGACAAAATCTACTGCATCTGCTGAGATGATCATCTGGTTTTCCTTTTTTAGTTTGCTAACATGGGGAATTTACAATGATTGATTTTCAAATGTTAAACCGATCCTTCATTCCCGGTACTGTATGCATTAGGAAGTTAGGACGTGGGGATCCAGGTGCCTGCAGAGCATCCTGGGTCTTCTCCTACAGTGAGACCCAGACTTGGGGCCCAGTCATCCCAGTAGAGGGAGGGAGGGGGCAAAGGGCAAGGATGGGGAGAAGGCAGACCGCCAGACACAGCAGCCTGGGCCTGCACAGGTGAGCAGCCCCAGGTGAGCCGCTTGCTAACTGGGGCGCAGGCAGCCACTCCCCACAGCGTGTGCCAGTGAGGCGCCCGGGACTCTCCGTGGGCTCGTCGCGCAGCCCTTGCGCCTCCTGGAACCTCAGTTTCCACATCTGCGAAACGGAGCTGGTGTTGGCCCGGCCGCCGGAGCGCTTGGACCGAGAGGAGACCCACGGGTTCCGAGCGGTCTGAGCGCCCCACCAGGGGTCCCCCAGTGCAGCAGGGGTCTGCCCACCAGGCCAGGGACGCGGGCTCTGTGAAATAAAGGTAGTGATCCTTCCTCCCGGGGCTGCTCTATTCATTGGTGACACACCACTTAAATGAGATGAAAGCCTTCAGGCCGAAGTTCCAATCCTGCCCCCCCCCCCCCCCCCCCCCGGCTCACTAGTCGTGTGTCCCTCGGCTAGTGGCTGAGTC
This sequence comes from Ceratotherium simum simum, assembly GCF_057802395.1. Lineage (NCBI taxonomy): Eukaryota > Metazoa > Chordata > Mammalia > Perissodactyla > Rhinocerotidae > Ceratotherium > Ceratotherium simum. The sequence continues at coordinate 14,507,039 of NC_141929.1, forward strand.
TCTCAGCCTTAGTCTCCTCATTTGTGAAACGCAGGGGAGGATACCGCGAAATGTGGGGGACCGAGGATAATTCGGTGTCATTGCGCGGGTGAGCGAGCAGGTGGCGCAGGCGCCCGGCTCAGTGCCTGGCCCATGAGAAATGCTGGCTAACGTGTGGGGCGTCTCACAGGTGCCCAGAGCCGGTGGGCTGCCGTGGAGACTGTCCTGGAGCTCGGCGAGCCACAGAGGCGGCGAGGGGCGGGAATTGACCCCGCCCTGGTTTAAGATGGCAGTGGTGTGCCGTTGAGCCCCATTGCCTCCAAGGCAGGCGCTGTCAGCAGCCCTGAGAGGCGAGCATGATCATTGTGTCCCACTTAGGTACCAGTGGAGAAAGGGGGGCTCAGAGCTAGAGCTAGAATTGGAACGCAGATGCCCCTGGTGGTTTTGAGAGGTTTGCACCCTTCCTAAAGGTGAAGGATCTCCTCAGGGATGATGCTAACTCTGGCTCCAAGTTGAGGGGCTGGAGCTGAGAGGGGCAGCTGGGAGAGGAGAAAGGGATCAAGTAGCCAAGGAAACTCTTGGTGGACTCTCTCCTTCCGCATCCTGGCCTCCTGCCCTGTTTTCCTCCAGCTTCTGGGGTGTGGGGTGTTTTGCTGACCTAGTTCTCCTTCTCTGTTGGCATTTCAGCATCTGGCCCAGATGTCCAGTTCACTCACTCAGATATTATTCACCAAATGTTGTGGTCTCCTGCGCGCCGAGCAAGCGCCAGACTCTGGGGACGCAGTGGTGAGACGAGAACAAGGCTCCTTCTTGAGTGGAGACAGATAATGCCCAAGTGCACACAGTTAAGATGATGTCAGAGTGGCCAGTGCTATGCAGAAGTGCCACGGGGCATGTGACAGGGAATGACCTGGGATGGCCTCTCTGTGCAGGTGGTGTTTGAGTTGACAAGAAGGAGCCAGCTGGGCAAAAATCGGGGGTGGAAACCTTCTAGGCAGAGGGAACAGGCAAAGTCCTTAGGAGTCAGTCTGACGTTTGGCTTAGTGGTCACTGCGGGGACAGTGGGTGGAGCCAGGGGAGAGGTCACATCGCAGTCTGCTGGGAAGTCCGGGGGAGCGGTTAAGATTTATTCTAAGTGCGGATTCCAAGATCCTTCTGGAACTGAAAAAAATGCTTGTATTCTTCCCTTATCTTCTCTCTTTTTTGATTTTTTAGCCCTCTTGTTTAGAAACACGTTTGGGGGGCTGGCCTGGTGGCATAGCGGTTAAGTGCATGTGCTCTGCTTCGGTGGCCTGGGGTTTGCGGGTTCAGATCCCTGGTGTGGACTTACACACTACTCATCAAGCCACACTGTGGCGGTGTCCCATATATAAAATAGAGGAAGATTGGCACAGGTGTTACCTCAGGGACAATCTTCCTCACTGGAAAAAAAAAAAAAAAGAAACATATTTGAGGGCCTCTCAGAACTGGAAGGAGGGTTGGCGCCCACCAGATCGCCGTTACCGACTGTTGTACCTATTTCCCCGGCTGCTAGGGGGTGGGAGGGGCAGCAACAACAGCAGACCATGTCCTTTTCTAAGCCACTTTGCCAGAGATACTTAGGTGATTACACCACTCCATTCCTCTCACCCCCAGGGGACTACTGACTGAGTCAGGGGTGCTAAAGCCCAGCCTCTTTGCCTCAGGGGCAAAGGTGCTATTTAAAAATGCTTCAGAGCCTCTGAGACTTGCCCTATCCTGCTCCCCTCACCCCCTCACAGGTTTCTCCTGAGAGCACACCCTCAATAACTCATGTGAACCGAACCCCTGTCTCAGGCTCTGCTTCTGGGGAAGCCAAACTCCCACAGGCCATTAGAGATCATGTATTCTTTGGTTTAGAAATTGGGATTCTGGGGGCCGGCCCTGTGGCTTGGTGGTTAAGTGCGCGCGCTGCAATGCTGGCGGTCCGGGTTCGGATCCCGGGTGCGCATTGAGGCACCACTTCTCCGTCCATCCTGAGGCCGAGTCCCACATGCCGCAACTAGAAGGATGTGCAGCTATGACATACAACTATCTGCTGGGGCTTTGGGGGGAAAAAATAAAATAAATAAATAAATAAATAAATAAATAAAAAGAAATTGGGATTCTGGGATCAGAGGACCAGGTGATCCCTGAAGGTTGTTCCTTCCAGCTCTGGAAGTCTCTAAAACTGTGTGATTTACTCAATCACATAGCAAGTTAGTGACAGAGCCAGGCCCACAAACTACTCACAGCCTGAAGGCACCAGGGGTGGGTGGGGCCTGCTGGTGAATGTGCAGAGGCCAAGGTTGCAGCTGTGGTTTACCAGCAGCTGTACTCCCAGATCAAGCTTCATCTCAGGTAAGGGCCCCTCTGCCTTAATTACTCCAGAGACCTTAGTGTCCTGAATTCTACCCCTTTCCCTCTGGTTTAGAATAATTCACACTGAAGTGTGAAAGATTGGCAGCTCAGAGATAATGCATCCTGAAAAGAAGATGCTTGATAACCCAAATAAATCTGTAATTCGATGGACTTTTTTTGAGGTGATAAAATGAGTTGCAAAAATGCATACAGTGCAAGTCTATAGTTTTTTGAGGTCGTGAGGGATCCATATATCAGGAGATTCCTCAGCTTTCCCAAGAATCAGCTTCCCTACCCCCATTTCTGTTGCTCCCAAACCTTCTCTCCCTCTAATCAGACCACACATGTTGAGAAATGTTCGGTGTCTCCCTCAGGTTCCTACAGCAGGGCCTGTCAAAGGTGTGAGTCACTGGAGGGGAAGGTGACTCAGCTAAAGAAATAGTTTTGCCAAAAGTGCATTTTTAAAAAGAACAGACTGGTGATTTGAGCTAAGCTTCTTGGTAAGTGGTTTATTTCTCAGAAGAGTGGAGGACTATGTGTGATTTAATAAATTTTCATGCCATTTTCATTTTCTAAAATCATTTAGTGATTTCTAAAGTGATTTCACTTACTGGCTCAGGCAGGTTTGTAGAGCAGGTCTGGGGACGGCCGAGAGAGACACTCCTGAGGAATGGCAGCCACCCTGGACAGGGCCTCACCCCGTTATTTACATTTTCCCAGGCACAGTTTCCTCATCTGTAAAACGAATGGAATTGGATATTCCAGCACTTTGGTACTCAAAGTGTGGTCTACACACCAGTAGCATCTGCAACACCTGGGAGCTTGTTAGAAATGCAGAGTCCCAAGCCCCACCCCAGACCTGCTGAATCAGAATCTGTATTTTAACAAGATCCCAAGCTATTTGTACGCACATCACAGATTGAGGAGCCCTGCTCTGGGCCAGAGTGCCTCAGTGTGTCCTTAAAGCAGCCACATCAGCATCAGCTGGAGAAGCTTGTTAGAAATACAAGGTCATGGGCGCCAGACCTACTGAATCTCAACTCTGAGGGTGGGGCCTGGGAGCCTCTCCAGGTGCTTTGTAAGCACACTGACCTTTGAGAAGCGCTGGAGCTCAGATCTGACATCGGTCTAGCCGAGGCTTGGCTGTCCCGCAGCCATTGGACGCAGCGCTTGTTTCTTGCTGCTTTGTGGCTTCCCGAAATGTTCACACACCAGCAGTTCACAGCAAGTCTGTGGTGTTCTTTTGTCCTTATCTTTGCTCTGCCAAAGAGAAAACTGAAGTTAAGGGAGGTTAACGGAGTTGCCCAAGATCTTTCTATCTCACAATGTCTTGTACAGCAATATTGACACAAGATGTTTCTGGCAAAGTCAGTGAACTGTAACCGGATAATAAAACTCCTCGTAAATATTTAACATTACCTGATTCTGAATGGCAAAGGCTCTTGGAACAGGAGCTGAGGTAGATCTTGTGGGTCTTGATCAAGGCTTAGGCTTATGAACTGCAGCTCTTCTTTTACTGTTTACTGTTTTGGTTACATAATACATTCATATGGTTTAAACATCATGTAAAAAAGGACTATAGTGAAAAATTTTCTTTCATTTCTGTTCCATAACCACTCAGTACCCCTCTCCCCCAGGTAACTGTTTTTACTTTATTGGGTCTAATCTAATTAAAGCTGATCCTTGGGAGAGCTAAGAAATCTCCTGATATGTGGCTGCCCTCGTGACCCCCCCAAATCTCTGGACTTGCAGCCATATGCAATTTTCCAATTAACTTTATCACCCTGCCAAAAAGTCCACCAGATGACAGATTTATTTGGGTTAAGCGTCTTCTTTAAAGGATGCACTATCTCTGAGGGACTCCTAAGACGCCAGTGTTTCACACTTTAGTGTGAATTATTCTAATCCAGGGTCGCTTTATGGAAATACAAGCATAATCAAATATATATATAATGCTTTGCCACCTCTGCCGAACACAATTTACAAAATAGGATACACACTGTTCTGTGCTTTGCTTGTTTTGCTGAATATATCACGCTCTTCTATTGTGTGGTAAACACTCAGGTTGTTTCCAATCTGCCATCACAGACACTGCTTGTACATGTGGCATTTTGCAGGTGCTTATTACACATGCAGGATAAATGCCGAGAAATAGGATCCTAGGCATCTGCATTTGCAATTTCGAGAGATATTGCCAACTTGCCCTCTGTAAGGTTAATAGTAATTTACACCTCCAGCAACTTTGGATGAGAAGTTGCTGTTTTCCCACGTCCTCACCAGCGCATCGAATTCTCACATCACTGGATTTTTACCAATCTGATAGGTGGAAAATTGTGGCTCAACTGAGTCTTTTTTTTTTTTTTTAAAGATTTTATTTATTTATTTATTTTTTCCCCCAAAGCCCCAGTAGATAGTTGTATGTCATAGCTGCACATCCTTCCAGTTGCTGTATGTGGGACGCGGCCTCAGCATGGCCGGAGAAGCGGTGCGTCGGTGCGCGCCCGGGATCCGAACCCGGGCCGCCAGCAGCGGAGCACGCGCACTCAACCGCCAAGCCACGGGGCCGGCCCTCAACTGAGTCTTAATTTAAACTTGTTAAGAAAAGTTTTACACTTATAATATGTTTAAGGACCATTTCTCTTTCTGTTTTCTATGGCTATTTTTAAAAATTGGATTGTTGCTTTTTTCTTTTTATTTCTAGGAGCTGATTGTCTATTAGCGGAGTAGCCTTTTGCCTTTGATAGAAGTTGCATCCAGTTCAGTGTTTCTCTTTCACTTTGTTGATGGTCTGTTTGTTTTGCATGCACACATTTTTATGTCTATGCAGTCAAATTCATCAGTCATTTCTTTTATGGCTTCTGAATGTTGAATCATAGGTACAAAAGTCTTCCCCACTTCAAGATAACAGGACATGTCCTATATTTTCTTCTATTATTTTACACTCAAATTTTGATCCATTTGGAATATATTCTGATGGACACTGAGAGGTATTGATCCAACCTTTTTTTTTTTTTCCCCAGATGGCTATGTTTTCCCTGCTGAATTGAGAAGCTACTTGATCATAAGCTGTTTAGGCTGTATGGTGGTCTATTTCAGAACTTGCTACTCTTTTCCATTGGTTTCTCCATCTATTCATGTTCATTCATGTTCACACTATTTTGCTTTCTATGGTTTACAATATTTAAAAATATATTTTAATATATGGAAGGGCTGCTCCCCTTATTTTTAGACCTCTTTCAGGCTTTTCTTGCTTATTTGTTTTTCTATTTGAACTTTAAAATCTAATATCTAATTATATACCACACATTGGTGTTTTTATTGGCATTGCTTTAACAAAAACTGAAGTATAACACACATACAGAAAAGTGAATAAATTGTAGGTATACAGCTTGATGAGTTGTCACAAAGTGAACACATAGTAAAGTTAAGAATTACCCAGATCTGGAGCTAGAGCATTATCAGCTTGCAGAGGCGCCCTCAGACCCCCAAACAGTTACTGCCCCAGCCTCTTCCAAAAGGTAATCATCATCTTCATTTCTTATGTCATGGCTTGGTTTGCTGTTTTTTTTTTTTTTTCTTTAACTTTATATACCTGGGTTCTTTTGTATCTGGCTTCTTTTGCTCAACATTATATTTGTGAGGTTTATTTATTTATTTATTTTTTTGTGAGGAAGATCAGCCCTGAGCTAACATCCGTGCTAATCCTCCTCTTTTTGCTGAGGAAGACCGGCTCTGAGCTAACATCTATTGCTAATCCTCCTCCTTTTTTTTCCCCCAAAGCCCCAGTAGATAGTTGTATGTCATAGTTGCACATCCTTCTAGTTGCTGTATGTGGGATGCGGCCTCAGCACAGCTGGAGAAGCGGTGCATCGGTGCGCGCCCGGGATCCAAACCCGGGCCGCCAGTAGCGGAGCGCGCGCACCCAACCGCCACACCACCGGGCCGGCCCCTGTGAGGTTTATTTATCCATTCTCCTGTTGATGGACATTTAAGTTGTTCCCCGTTTTTGGCTATCATGAATGATGCTGCCATTAACATTGTAACACATGGCTTTTGGTGCCCATATATACAACATTTCTGTTGGATATTTACTTACAAGAGGAATTTCTGGGCTTTGGGATATGCATATGTTCAGCTTCAGAAAACACTGCCAAACTGTTTTCCAAATAGATGTGTAACAATTTACCCTCCTTCTAGTAGTGTCTGAGAATTACAGTTATTCTGCATCCCTTCAACACTTGGTTTTGTTGGTCTTTTTAATTTTATTCATTCTGGTGTGTATGTGTCTAGTGGTGATTAACTGTGGTTTTGATTTTTACTTCTCTACTATCTAATGAGTTTGAGCACTTCTAAAGTATATTTACTGGCCATTTAAATCTCCTCTTTTGTGAACTGTATTGGAATTGCCTTAAATTTATACATTAACTTCAGCGAATGGACATATTTATGATGTTGAATCTTCCTATCCAAGAACATGGTCTGTCTTTCCATTTATTTAAAAATCATGTGTCTTTCAGTATTGTTTATGGTTTTTTAGTATATAGCTTGCATAGTCTTTGATAAGTTTATTCCTAGATATTTTATCTTTTTTTGTGGAGTCTTTTCTAACTGGCTATTGTTTGTAGTAGTTTCTTAGTAGATTCTCTTGGCTGTTCCATCTGTAAATGGAAACAATATTACCTCCTTCTGTCTAATTCTTATATCTTTAATTTCTTTAGCTTATCTAACTGCATTGACTAGTATCTCCTGTACGGTGATAGTGGGCAAATGTGCATTGTTCCTGACTTTAGTGGGAATGCTTCTGGCATTTTCCAGTTAAGCAAAATGCTAGCTTTTATCTGAGATTTACATATTTTATCATGTTAAGTAATTATCCATTACTTCCTACTTTAATGAGGATTTTTTGTTTTTTTTTAAATCCGGAAAGGGTGTCGAATTTTGTCAAATGCTTATTCAACATTTACAGATCTCCTAGGATCTATTATCATGTTATATTAAGAAGTTTCCTAATATTGAACCATCCTTGCACTCCTGGAATAAATTCCCTTTGGTCTTTTAGTGTGCTGTGCCACCCTACTGGAGAAGTTTCTCCAGTGGACTCCTCTGGAGAGGGTCTGTGGACATTACAGAATCAGTACATATGGGCTGAAGTGTCCTTTAAGTAGGGAACCATTGGTTTGATTCTCTTCCAGGAAACCCAGCTCCAAACTCCTTCCTAGTGTAATAGGCAATAGAAACTGGGGTTTTCCACCAATTTAGAAAAAACTGCATGATTCTGATCTCAGACTTTTTCAGTGTAGCTCTGCAGCTGTTTTAGTTAACTTTCGTTTCAAAACAATACATACCAAAACCCCAAAAACAAAACCAAACAAGCTTTATCTTGTTACATTCAGTTTTGTTTATGTAATGCTCTGGAGGGTTTTGGAGTCTCTGGGCTATTATAAAACTAAAGTTGGGACTCGCTGCGCTAATGTTTCTCAAGATGGGTTTCGTGGGGCTGGGGAGTTAAAAGAGTCTAGGTCTGTAACAAAGAAAAATGTTTGGGTTCTTGGTCACTGGGGGATGCAGTGCCCAATTCATAGAAGAGTCATCCACTTGGCAGTGCAGCCCAGTGGTTAAGACAGTGGCTTCTAGATTAGTTTGTCTGGGCTCAAATCTCTGCTCTGTGGTTTACTACTTGTGTGACCTCAGACAAGTTACTTCACCGCTCTGGTCCTCAGTTTCCTCATCAGAAAATGAAGATAATAACAGTTCCTGCTTCTAGCCTTGTTATGAGGGTTCAACAAATGAATGCATGGCAAGTTCCTTGGCAATAAATGTGGGGGAGGCTAACTGGGGATTAGAGCATCCAGTGGGGATTGGGCCAGGTGTTCTCTGCATTCAGTGACCTTCTGACCTTCGCTGACCTCAATCCTCAAGCAAATAGCTGCAAGTGTACTTAGACACGTGTCTGGCAAGTTCTCAGGGTCAGAGGCTTACAAGATGAAGCAACATAATAATTTTAAAAAAAACTCCTTTTGTAAGTGTCTGGACTATGGAAAGCAAAGGAATGGAAGATTCCTTAAGGTTGACATTTCAGATAATAAATTCGTAAGTTAATGAAGAAGAGTTGGATGAAAGCTCTTGGCCCCTAACCGGGCTTTTCTGCAGTCTTTAATTCTGAGGCTTGGAGCTCCCTCAAAAGTGGGCTGGTCCACTTTTGAATGGGGCATCTTCAAGGTGGCTCTCCTGGGTAGTGCTGCCCAGAGCCGCATAGTATTTGTGTTTGAGAGGGTGTAGGGGGCATTTTTGCTGTGGGCAGAGGGGACGGCTTTGCATGGTGGATGAGCTATGAAGGGAGAGCCATTGGGAGGAGTGTGGCTGGGTGGTGCCCAGGTTTTCCCACTAACTGTGGATTCTGGACAGCACGAGGCTGGCTCTACTTCGGGTATTTTGTCTAATTTGGTGAAGCAGGAGCCAGGTTGGAGCTGTCATCACCAGCTTGCTGTTTTCTATTAGCTACTTTAAATTTTTTAAATTGGAGTATAATTTACTTGAAATGCACAAACCTTAAACATTCTATTTGTTAGTATATTAGTTTTCTAGGGCTACTGTAACAAAGTGCCACAAACTTGGTGGCTTAAAAGAACAGAAATGTGTTCTCTCACTGGTTTGGAGGCTAGAAATCCAAAATCAAGGTGTCAGCAGGGCCATGATCTCTTTGAATGCCCTAGAGGAGGGTATTTCATTGCCTCTTCCTGGCTTCCTGTGGTGGCATGCAATTCCTGGCATTCCTTGGCTTATGGACATACCGTTCCAATCTCTGTACCCATCGTCACATGGTATTTTCCCTGTGTGTTTCTATTTTCTCTTCTTATAAGGACACTAATTATTGGATTAGAGCCTACCCTAATCTGATATGACCTCACTCTAACTGAACTAATTATGTCTGAGAAGACCCTATCTCCAAATAAGGTCACATTCTGAGATTTCAGGTGGACATGAATTTTGGGGGGGACACTATTTAACCCAGTTTGGATTTTTTTTTCTCCTGAGGAAGATTAGCTCTGAGCTAACATCTGTTGTCAATCTTCCTCTTTTTTTTTTTTTTTGCTTGAGGAAGATTAACCCTGAGCTAACATCTGTGCCAATCTTCCTCTGTTTTACATGTGGGTCACCGTCAAAGCATGGCTGATGAGTGATGTAGATCTGCACCCAGGCTCCTGAACCCAGGCTCCCAAAGTGGAGTGTGCTAAACTTACCCACCAGACCCCTGGGCCAGGCCTGCAGTACGGATGATTTTTGATAGTTGTCTGTACCCATGTGACCACCACCCCAGTCAAGAGCTAGAACATTTCCATCATCCTAGAAAGTTCCCTCATACCCCTTTCCAGTCAATTCCTACCACCACCACCTACCTTAGACAACTGCTGTTCTGATTTCTATCACCATAGGTTACAGTAGTTCCCCCTTACCTGTGGTTTTGCTTTCTGTGGTTTTAGTTACCCGGGGTCGGCTGTGGTCTGAAAATATGACATGGAAAATTCCAGAAGGAAGTAATTCATAAATTTTAAATTGCTCACCGTTCTGAGTAGTGTGATGAAATCTCATGCCGTCCCACTCCATCCCACCAGGGACGTGAATCATCCCTTTGTCCAGCGTATCCATGCTGTATACACTACCCACCCTTTAGTCACTGAGTAGCTCTCTGTCACAGTATTGCAGTTCAAATAACCCTTATTTTACTTAATAATGGCCTCAAAGCCAACACTGTTATTAGTTATTGTTGTTAATCTCTTACTGTGTCTAATTTATAAATTAAACTTTATCGTAGGTGTGTGTGTATAGAAAAACCTAGCATATGTAGGGTTTGGTACTATTTGTGGTTTCAGGCATCCACTGGGGGTCTTGGAATGTATCCCCGGTGGATAAGTGGGGACTGCTGTAATTTTTTGCCTGTTCTTGCGTTCAAATAAGTGGAATTATATAGCACGTGCTCTTTTGTTTCTGGCCTCTTTTGCTCACAATAATGTTTTTTGAGATTCAGCCAAGTTGTTGCTTAAATCAGTAGTTGGCTCCTTTTTCTTCTTTTTATTTTTACTATTTTTTTTTGCTGAGGAAGATCAGCCCTGAGCTAACATCTGTGCCAATCTTCCTCCACTTTATATGTGGGTTGCCGCCACAGCATGGCTTGATGAGCGGTGTGTAGGTCTGTGCCCAGGATCCAAACCTACGAACCCAGGCCACTGAAGCAGAGCATGCCGAACTTAACCACTAGGCCACAGGGCCGGCCCCTGCTCCTTTTTCTTGCTGAGTAGTATTCCATTGTGAGATTATACCACAGTTTGTATAGCCTTTCTTCTATTGATGGACATTTGGATTGTTTTCAGTTTTGGGAACTGCTTATTATTGAACATATGAATATAGAAGCAATGCACATTCTTGTTCATTCTTTTCGTGGACATAGATTTTGATTTTTCTAGGTTAAATGCTAGAAGTGGCATTGCTGCATCACCGGGCAGGGGTGTGTTTAACTTTGTTAGAATTGCCAAGCAGTCTTCCAAAATGATTGTGCCGATTTACACTCCGAGGGGTGATGTGTGAGAGTTCCAGTTGCTCCACATCCTCGTGAACTTGGTTATTTTCTTGGTGATAGTTATTTCCTTTGATGCATAGAGAGGATAACCCTCTGCAGAAGTTTACATCCACGAGTCTGTCAAGCTAAAGACCCTCCAGCTACTGACTGCTACCTCACTCCTTTTTGCTTTGTTTTGTTTTCTTTTTTATCCTGTTGCTCCAAGGGGGCTCTAGGACACAAAGGTCTGTGGGAGGCCCTTTGTCCACTGTCCCTTTTTCTCGAGAATGGCACTAGTGTGGACCCTCCACACTCTATTCTTCTACTCTTGAATCTCCTTGCTTATTGGAGGTCAGAGGTTGGAGGTTAGAGCAGGAGGTCAGAGTCCTTCACTAGGACATCAGCAACTTTCTTAAAGTAGGAGCTGTTTAGAGTGTTCAAGGGTCTCATGTGACTAGTTCCACACTGTGTTCCTTTCTTTCTTTCACAATCAAGTAAGTATTTTCCTCACAAATCTCTATTGATGGTATAAAACCAACAGCAATAAAGGAAATCATTCAAAAATAAAAGAGGAGTCATGTTTTCCAAAATCCATCTTTACTGCTATTTATAATAGTGAATAATAATAATAGTCAATACTGAGCTACTGTGCACCATATGCCAGCTCAAGTTCTAAGCTTTCTATTTATAGAAACTCAGTAAATCCTCATATCACCCTTTGAGGCTGGAATTTTGTACCAAACCCATTTTATAGATGAGGAGCCTGAGGCAAGAAGAGAATCCTCACCTCTTCAGAGTCTGTATCTTACCTGCACATTTTTTCCTTAGGGTTATTCACCTTTTAGAAATCTGACCAAATTTATTTAAAAAGGAAACTTTATATCGCTGCTATAAATGGGAGATCCACATCACTTGCCATAAATAGATGATAACCATAAAAATGAATAATCTGGTAATATAATGTTATTTTAACTTGTTCCTGTCGCTTCTCCCCCACCACCATTTTCTTTTTTATGGTTTGTGCTTTTGGTGTCATATCTAAGAACAATTTTGCTCAACTCAAAGCTGCAAAGATTTTCTTCTAGAATTTTTATAGTTTTAGGCTTTTCAATTAAGTCTATGATCCATTTCAAGTTATTTTTATGCATGGTGTGGGGTACGGGTTACGTGTAATTTTTTCTTGTGTAAAGATGTCCAATAGTTCCCCCTGCATTGGTTGAAAAGACTCCCTTCTGTCTTCTATGAGTCTGCCTTTTCTCGGAGAATGGGAGGGTTAATTCTCACAGTTGCTACAAGAGATAAAGATGTAATCGTTTTGCTACACTGGATGTAAAGCCGTTGGCGCGCGCGGTGAACACTTGATAAACAGCAATTAGTTCTAAGATTATGCTAACTGCTTTCCTGTGGTTTGGCATTGAGGTTGTTTCCCGTTTTCTTTCTTCAAGTGTAAACAGCAATGCAATGGATATTCCAGGCGTACGGCTTTTTTTTCTTTAAAATTATTTTAGGGTATATTTATGGATCCATAAATACATACTACACATTAGTGTTAAATGTGTTTGGATCTGTGCACTCGGCCAGAAGCCATGCATTGATTTTGAATTAGCCCAGCTTCTAACCAGAGGGAGCTCCTTGGGAGGGTTAAGAACTGGAATCATCGTCTTCCCTGGGAAACCTTTCCTGCCTCCCGACCGCCACTCACCCCCGGTTCCCTAATGGGTGGTTTCTCATCTTCCCTTCAGCCGCACACACTCTCCCATGATACTGTTTCCTACTCATTTATTTAGTTCCTTGCCTTCCCCACTGGCCTATGTGCCTCTTACTAGAATCACGATTTACTAGTTCCCAGCACATAGTAGATGCTTAATAAATGTTGACTATAAGCGCGGCATCCAGTGCAGTGACTAGTCGCTGGGTCTGTGGGCCTCTCTGAGATGAGCCTTCTGATGACTACGTTCTTTTAGTGCCAGTGGCTGGTGTCACCCTTGCTTCTATGACATCGCATCATTTAGACGGTTTTCTCTAAGTGTGGGTCGTGTAGCCCTGGTTATTGTTGGCTGGTGTTACATGGTACCTGGATCCTGCATTGAATAACATCGAATCCCAGAGTGAGGAAGTCACTTTTCAGTTCTTTTTCAACCCTTCTTAGTTCTCTAGGGCAGGGTCTCTCAGCCTCAGCACTACTGGTATTTGGGGCTGGAAAATTCTTTGTTGTAGGGAGCTGCCCTGTGCACTGTAGAATGTTTACGGCATCCCTGACCTCTGCCCACCAGATGCCAGTAGAACCCTCAACCCCAGTTGTGGCAAACCAAAGTATCCCTTGAAATGTCACCTGGGGGACCAAATCCACCTCCTGGTTGAGAACTACTCTAGGAGAAAGACTCAGTCTGGCGCTAATATGTTTTAAACACCTCTCTAACCCTCCTAACCTCCCTTTTCCAAAAAGAGAGAGCAGATCCCTAGCTCAGAGCCTTCAGCAGGCAAAGCTTTCTCACTAGAATTTAATTCCATTATTTCGCATTCCTTGAAGTTTCCTTCTCATTTTGGAAAGTGAGAATTGTTTTTCTCTTAATGAAAGTGTTATAAAGTTTTCTTTACAAATAAATTTAAGTAAAAAGGTGAGTGAATGTAGAGAAATATATCTCAATATACTATATAGATGTGGCCCAAACAGTGTGCCAGGCTCCTGGCTCTAAGGAAGTGCTGAGTAATGCAGTTTCCTGTTTCAGTGTTTCTGTCATCTGTAGCACTGGGCAGGTTTTGTTTTGTTTCACCCAAGGCAATACTCCAGCTTGGGAGATGTCTTAAGGATCTGGTGTGGCCGCCAGGCCTCCAAGATGTGCTGACACTGATCGCATACATGCAGCACCTGCCAGACTATTCTGCTTGCTTCAAGCATTTGGTCCCTGGACCCCGGAGTGGGTCTTACTTGATAAAATTGTTCAGGTGACTTTGGATCACAAGGGCAAAGGCAGTGCATGTCTGGATCCCACCCAATCCTTGTCTGAGAAGCAGACATTGGAGAACAAACCACACAGGCCTGGAGCATTTCTGATTTCACAGAGGGGTCAGATGTGAGAGGAAAGCACAATATTTCATTCACATCAGACATCTTGGCAAAGCTGCTGATCTGCTACTGCCTCTGCTTGCCTCATGGGAAAAGGCTTGATCAGACTTAGCAACCTTTGATGAATTAATGGATGTAGGCATTAGGGATCATGGCTGCCAACATCAGAAAAGAGTGAAAACCAGACGTTACATGCCTCCTGTTGAAAGAACCCAGCACCACCTATAGTCATGAGAAAGAGTTTGAGGTTGAGTCTGACCCAACCGCGAATGTGCGGAAACAGAGGACATAGCAATGTGTTGATTTGCACCATGAGTGTGCAGTCAGCAAAGTCTAGACTGGGATACTCTACAGGGCAAGTATCCTGGGTTCTTCAACAGATGAATTGTAAGGGAAAGAATGGGATGGGGGGAAATCTCGTCTATTAAAAGAGACTTAAAAGATACATGAAATTTAAAAAGTAGACAAATGGGGCCGGCCCCATGGCTTAGCGGTTAAGTGCGCACGCTCCGCTGCTGGCGGCCCGGGTTCGGATCCTGGGCGAGCACCGATGCACTTCTTCTCCGGCCATGCTGAGGCCGTGTCCCACATGCAACAACTAGAAGGATGTGCAGCTATGACATGCAACTATCTACTGGGGCTTTGGGGGGAAAAAATAAATAAATAAATAAATCTTTAAAAAAAAAATAAAATAAAAAGTAGACAAAGCTAAAAACTAAACTATAGTGACTAGGGATGCCCAGCTGGTTGATAAAACCATCAAGAAACCCAACAAGGTAACTGCTGTAATAGTCAGGATGGTGGTTACTTTTTGGGGGATCTGTGATTGGGATGGGGCTCATCGAGGAGCTTCTGGGGTGGCTGGCCAGTTTCTATTTCTTGATTGGGTGGTAGTTATAAGGTGTGATTGTCTTATAATGATTCATTAAACTGTACATTTGTTTTATGTTAATCTGTATCTGTGTTGTATTTTAAAATAAGTTTTAAAAAAGCAAGGTACAAAACAATGCATGCAATATGCTACCTTTTGTAGGCAAAAAGAAAGGAACTATGAAAATATGCTTCTATTTTAAAATATAAACAATGCAAGGATAAACCAAAAACAAATAAATTTTTTTTTTTTACTATTAGTATTATTAAAGAGAGGGAAGAGATGGGGGAGAAAGATGGGGACTAGAAGCTAGACCTTTCTGAACATACTTTTTATAGTTTTTACTTTGGAATTATGTGTTTTGGATAATTAAAACATAAATATTAAAAAAAATTCCTAAAAATAAGAAACAAATGGAAATGCATGGTCTTTTGACTATACATTCCAAGTGGGAATATATCCTAAGATAAAAAGAACCACAAAGAAATCTTAAACTGCAGAGACTTGTCTTATTGTTAAGTTTTAATATTAATGTTACTATTTTGAAACTACTATATATATAGAAGGATAAAACAAATAGTTATCTTAAGTGTCATTTAGGAAACAAGATTTTCAGCACAAGACAAAAGAGATGCAAATAATATAAAGACATTAAAAACCTTATAATTCTGATGATTTATCTACAAGTTAATGATTTATTTTTCTATTCTGAAAAATATGAATTTTGCTAGGTCTGTCCACCTGAAAAAGCCTATAAACACTGATAACTGGGTAGTAATGAGCACCCCAGTGTTCAGGCTGCGGTTTCTAAGTACCATTTCCCATTAAAAAGTTCCTTGGAAAAGTAGCTGATTTTGAGTCTGAGGCAGAAAATGTACAAGATGCACCTTGAACCTCCTGTCATGTCTGAAAGCAAGGAACATATTGAACACACTGGAGTGATGTCAATAGGATAGCAACCTAGTGGAAAGAGCTCCCATTAGCCAAATGATGAAATAATTTGAATATCATAAAGAGTAACAAACAGCCACTTTGGAAAACAGCTTGGTAATTTTATTGTTAAATCTCTAGCTGTCATATGACCGAGCAACTCATTCCTAGGTACTTACCTAAGAGCAATAAAACATATGTCCACAGAAAGACCTGTATGCAAATGTATGTGGCAGCTTTATTCAGAATTGCAAAAACCTGGAAGCACCTCAAATGTCCATCAACTGATGAATGGATAAACAGTGCGGTACAATGGTGTCCTAACTCAGTAGTAAAAGGAACAGACCACTGATACACTCAGCAACATGCATGAATCCCCAATGCATTTGCTAAGTGAAAGAAGACAGGACAGAAGTGGCAACATACTGTGTGATTCCATTTATAGAATATTCTGGAAAAAATAAAACTCTAGGAACAGAAATTACATAAGTGATTGCCAGAAGTGTGGGGTGGGGAAGGGGATTGACTGCAAAGGGACCCAAGGGAACTTTTCGGAGTGATAGAAATGTTCTATACTTTGAATAATATGTTGGTGTTTATATTTGTTGAAACTCATCAAACCGAACACTTAAAGAGGGTGAACTTTAGTGTACATCAATTATTCCTCAATAAACCTGACTTAAAAGTAACTTCAATGGACTGAAATATGTAAATTAAGAAATTAGTGAATTCAGGGGCTGGCCCTGTGGCCTAGTGGTCTAGTGGTTAAGTTCAGCACACTCTGCTTCAACGGCCCGGGTTCACGGGTTCAGATTCCAGGCACAGACCTACACCACTTGTCAGCCACACTGTGGTGGCAACCCACATATAAAGTAGAGGAAAACTGGCAACAAATGTTAGCTCAAGGCTAATTTTCCTCAGGAAAAAAAAAAAATTAATGAATCCAGAATGGTACTGAAAAATCATCATTAATTACCTTTGGAGGATGCTAGGGAACAACTCATTCTGAAAGCTAGTAATTAAAGAGAAAGAATCAAATTTTATCCTGCTTTTTCTACACAAACAAAACTTTAAGATAAGAAAAGAGATGAAGAGGGAAATTTCTACATTATAGAAGAATCACAGTAATAAATGCAGAGGGAAAGATAGAATCAGAAAGTCAACCACCTAATGAAATACTGGATCCAGGCTATAATCATCAGTGTCTGATGAAAGGTAAAAAGTTTATAGAGAACTTAATAGTGGATGGATTAGGGAGAAAGAACATGACATTTTAGCTCAATAAAGTGGGACAAGCAGATGTTCCATGCCTCCTGATGTAACACAACACCTCTTATGAAAATTATACCTGAGCCCAGTGAAGCTTCTTGATCTAAGTATTAAAAATTCAGAGATAAATATGTTAAATGACATTCCAAGGATTCAATCAGCCAAATCCAGAATGTGGAAAGTCTACAGGACAAGTGACCCAGTTTCTTCAATAATAACAAAAAGGGAAAGTAAATTAGTAAAGATTAAATGTCTAAGAGTTCAAGACTTACTACAAAGCTACAGAAATCAAGACAGTGTGGTGTTGGCGTAGGATAGAAATATAGGTCAATGGAATAGAACTGAGAATCCAGAAATAAATCCATATCTGTCTGTGTACATCTATAGTCAATTGATTTTTGGTGAGGGTGCCAAGACCACTCAACGGAGGAAAGAGTAGTCTTTTCCAAAAATGGAGCTGGGACAACTGGATAGCCACATGCAAAAGAAAGAAGCGGGGCTCTTACCTCACGCCGTACCCAAAAAAACTCCAGGGGCCGGCCCGGTGGTGCAAGTGGTTAAGTGCGCGCGCTCCACTGCAGCGGCCCGGGGTTCACCGGTTTGGATCCCGGGCGCACACTGACACACTGCTTGGAAAGCCATGCTGTGGCGGCGTCCCATATAAAGTGGAGGAAGATGGGCACGGATGTTAGCCCAGGGCCAGTCTTCCTCCGCAGAAAAAGAGGAGGATTGGCAGATGTTAGCTCAGGGCTGGTTTCCTCACAAAAAAAAAACAACAAAAAACAAAAAAAACTCCAAATGAATCAAAGACCTAAAGCTATAAAACTCTTAGAATAAAACATGTTTAAATATTTGTGACTTTGGGTTAGACAACAGTTTCTTAGATATGACATCAAAGCACAAGCAACCAAGAAAAAAAAAAAGATAAATTGGGCTTCATCAAACTTAAAATCTTTTGTGTATCAAGGGACACTATCAAGAAAGTGAGAAGACAACCCACAAAATGGGAGAAAATATTTACAAATCATATATCTGATAAGAGGTTAGTACCCAGAATATATAAAGAACTCTCACTCAACTCAAAAATAAAAAGATAAACTAATTGAAAATGGGCAAGGATTTGAATAGGCATTTCTCCAAAGAAGATATATAAATGACCTGTAAACACATGAAAAGATGCTCAACGTCATTAGTCATCAGGAAAATGCAAGTCAAAACCACAATAAGATATCACTAGGTATCTCACCCACTAGGATGCACATAATCAAAAAGTCAGATGAGGGTTGGGGAGAATCTAGAGAAGTCAGAACCCTCAAACACTGCTGATGGGGTTATAAAATGGGGCAGGTGCTTTGGAAAACAGATTGGCAGTTCCTCAAAAAGTTAAACACAGAGTAACCATATGACCTAGCAACCCCTTTCCTAGGAATATACCCAAGAGATTGAAAGCATATGTCCACACAAAAAACTTGTACATGAATGTTCATAGCAGTATTATTCATAATAGCCAAAGAACGGAAACAACCCAAATGTCCATCAACTGATGAATGGATAAAGAAAATGCAGTATATTCATACAATGGAATATTATTTGACAATAAAAAGGAATGAAGTACTGGTCCCAGCAGTAAGATGGCAGCTGCCGTGGAGTGCGGTGTGATAATGGTGGTGACTGAGCCAGAGCTGCTCCACCACAAAGAAGCCAAGAGGGAAGCAGTAAAGATTACCGTCAAGCTTATAACCATTATACAAAAGCCATAGATGTGTGTCCTAAAAATGCTGGCTATTATGGGAATTGAGCAGCCACCTAGATGATGCTCGGAAGGTCCTGGGAAGCTCGGAGATGCACAGCCGTCAGTGAGGTTAGATGACAGTTTTGTCCAGGGACATCTACGAGAGGGCAAATGACACCTATCTCTAGGCGGCATGTCAGTTTTCAGAGAACCCTAGAACTGGGTCACAAAAATGCTCAGGCCCAACAGGATTTCAAGAATGCTAATGCAGTCATAAGCTAGGAGAAAATAGCAGAAACGGATTTTGAGAAGCGAGATTTTCAGAAGGTTATTTTCTGCATGGACCATGCCCTAGAATTTGCCCCTGCCTCCCGTTGCTTCAAAATCCTCAAAGCAGAATATTTAGCAATGCTGGGTTATTGTCCAGAAGCACAGTCTGTGGCCAGTGTCATTTTACGAATGGATTTCACCAATGTGGGTGCTCCGAATGTACGAGGACTCTGCCTTTATTGTGAAGATCTCATTGAGAAGGCGGTTCAGGCTCTCAGGATGGGTCCTGACCAGAGAAGGCCTGCATTGCTTGCAGAAAGGCTAAAGCACTTAAAGCAAAGAAAGAAGATGGGAATAAAGCATTTAAAGAAGGAAATTACAAGCTAGCACATGAACTGTACACAGAAGCCCTGGGGATAGACCCCAACAATAGAAAAACAAATGCTAAACTCTGCTGTAATCGGGGTACGGTTAATTCCAAGCTTCGGAAACGCGATGATGCAATGGAAGACTGCACAGATGCAGTGAAGCTCATGACGCTTGCATAGAAGCCTCCTTGAGAAGAGCTCAGTGTTGCACGGACACAGAACAGTATGAAGAAGCAGTGCGGGCCTATGAAAAAGTGTATCAGACGGAGAAAACGTAAGGACATAAATAGCTCCTAAAAAATGCAGAGCTGGAACTGAAGAGAGGAAAGGTTACTACAAGATTCTGGGAGTGAACGTGGAGGCCTCTGAGGACAAGATGAAGAAAGCTGATCAGAAACAGGCCTTGGTGCTCCATTCAGATGAGCACAGTGGAGCCAGTGCCGAAGTTCAGAAGGAGGAGGAGAAAAAGTTCAAGGAAGTCAGAGAAGCTTTTACCATCCTCTCTGATCCCAAGAAAAAGACTCGCTATGACAGTGGACAGGACCTAGATGAGGAGGGCACGAATATGGGTGATTTTGATGTCAACAGTATCTGCAAGGCATTCTTTGGCGGTCCTGGGGGCTTCAGCTTTGAAGCATCTGGTTCAGGGAATTTCTTTTTCCAATTTGGCTAATGAAAGGAAACCATCTAGAACCCAACAAATGCAGACTTGTCAGTTTCACCTTGAACGTGGACACAATTCACCTCCTCCCTTGGTCATGTCTCCACATACTTAGAGCGGTTTTGCTTTCTCAGTTGGATGCCCCGTGTCTTTGTGAGTGGGGTGACAGAAAGGGAGCCAGCACCCAGGCTGCAGGTAGGGGAGGAAGGTGGGGGGTGAACGGGGAGGCAGCTCGTGAAGTTTTGTTTTACTGTTTAACTTTATTAAAAAAGAAAAAAAAAATTAAGAGAATAAAATGTTTTGACCCTTTGGGAAAAAAAAGGAATGAAGTACTGATAGGTGTTCTGTCTTAGTCTGCTCGGGCTGCCATAATAAAATGCCATAGGTTGGGTGGCTTGACAACAGAAATTTATTTTTTTACAGTTCTGGAGGCTGGAAGTCCGAGATCAGGGTGCCAGCGATGGTCGTTTCTGGTGCAGATTCTCTGATTGGGTTGCAGAGGGCCGCCTTCTCACCGTGTGCTCACGTGACCTCTTCTCTGTGGGAGCACGGAGAGAGAGAGCAAGCTCTCTGGTGTCTCTTCTTATCAGGGCACTAATCCTGTCATGAGGGCCCCACCTTCATGACCTCATCTAACCCTAATTACCTCCCAAAGCTCCCATTTTCAAATACCGTCACACTGGGGGTTAGGGCTTCAACATATGAATTTTGGGGGGCACACACATTCAGTTGATAACATGCCAGAAGATGAATGAACCCTGCAAACATTAAGCTAAGTGCAAGAGGTCAGTCATAAAGGCCCACATACCGTATGACTGCATTTATAGGAAATGTCCAGAGTAGGCAAATCCATAGAGATAGAAAGCAGATTAGTGGTTGTCAGGGGCTGAGAGGAAGAGGAAATAAACAGTGACTGCTAATGAATACAGAGTTTATTTTTGAGGTGATGAAAATGTTCTGGAATTAGATTGTGGTGATTATTGCACAACTTTGTGAATATACTAAAAAAAAAACCCCACTGAATTGTACACTTTAAAATGGTGAATTTTATGGCATGTGAATTGTATATTAATTAAAAAAAAATAAAGGAAAAAAGACATGAGAGACACATCATTCAAGGGCACTATATACACTACCTTGTTGGGCTCTTGGTTCAAACAAAACAACTTAAAAAAAAGACATTTTAAAAACAACCAGGGAAAATTGGACATGGATTCTGTATTAGATGATATAAGGAATTATTGATTTGGGAATGTGCAATAATAGTAATGTGATTATATTTTTAAAAAAATCGTTACATACTGGTAAAATGGCGTGTCTGGAATTTGCTTTAAAATACTCTAGGGAAAAAAATTGGAGGATGACAGAATATTGATAATTTTTGAAGCTGAACAATGGCTATATGGGATCCATTAGACTATTCTGCCTTGTTTGGGTTTAACAATTTCTATAGTAAAAAGTTTCAAAAAATAAATCAAATATGGCAGAGAGAAAAAAAGAGTCTTGATTAATACTAAATCCCGGAAAGTTCATCTTCCAACAGAAGATTCTGAGCTGGCCCTGGGGCAGTGATAGCCCACCTTTGCCCCCGAAGGCCTCCTGATCTGGAACTGGGCTTCATTCTGAGGAGAGAAGCCACCTGAACGACTCCCAGAAAATGCTTTGGGTTAGAATTGATCCGGCTCTGTGCAGGGCATTTGCAGAGATGGTGTATTTCCATGCTGTATCAGTTAGTGTTTGCTGTGTGGCAAACTACTCTCAAACTTAGTGTTTTAAAATAAACAAACATCGATTATTTCTCCTGAATCTGTGGGTTGGCTGGGATTCTGGGCTGCCTTGACTGGGGCCAGATGGTCTAGGATGGCTTCACTCAAGAGCCTGGGGCCTCAGCCGTGGCTTCTTTTTTTTTTTTTTGTGAGGAAATCAGCCCTGTGCTAACATCTGCCAATCCTCTTCTTCTTCTTCTTTTTTTTTGCTGAGGAAGACTGGCCCTGGGCTAACATCTGTGCCCATCTTCCTCCACTTTATATGGGACGCCGCCACAGCATGGCTTGCCAAGCAGTGCGTTGGTGAGCGCCTGGGATCCGAACCGGCAAACCCTGGGCCGCCACAGTGGAGTGCGCGCACTTAACCGCTTGCGCCACAGGGCCGGCCCAGCCATGGCTTCTTTAGGAGCTAGCCAGGAGTTGTTTACATGATGCAAAGCCTTCCCAGCAGCAGGAGAGGACAAGCCCTCAGGCACAAGCAAGTCCCATTGGTCACAGGAAGTCACACGGCGGAGCCCAGATACAAAGGGTACAGATTGGACTTGTGCTGAGTGGGACCACAGGGTGCCAGCCAGAGTCTGACCCAGCCCACCTCTCTGAAGGAGACTGACTTTTTTTTGTGTGTGTGAGGAAGATCAGCCCTGAGCTAACATCCATGCCAATCCTCCTCTTTTTGCTGAGGAAGACTGGCCCTGAGCTAAAATCCGTGCCAATCTTCCTCCACTTTATGTGCGACGCCGCCACAGCATGGCCTGACAAGCGATGTGTCGGTATGCGCCCGGGATCCCAACCCGGGCCGCCAGCAGCAGAGCATGTGGACTTAACCGCTACGCTACGGGGCTGGCCCCCAGACTGACTTTTGAGATGTGGCCGAGTGGGTCCTGTGTTATTCATGTTCCCCAGGTTAGAATCCTCTTTCCACTGTAGAACAGAGGTGGTGGGTAAAATGTCACTCAGGAATATAGATCCTGGGCTGATGAAATTAACCCGAATAAAGCATTCCTGTTTCTGCTTTTGTTTGTCTCTCTTTTTCTATGGCCTAAACTCAGTCCTATTTGTCTTTCACCTCCTCCTTGTATAGAGCATCTGTCACTCACTCCTCGTGGCTGCTGGTTGTTGTCCCTCCGAGAATTCTCAAAGGGCAGAGTGGCTTGATTCACAGGAGGAAGATGAAGTTAGGTGTGCGGCCTTGGGCCAGCGCCCTCCCCCACAGCCCGTTTCCTCATCTCTAGGATGTGGGGGTTGCATGGAATGTCTCTGAGGCCCTTGTGACCCTGCCCTGCTTACAGACAAGTGGTCAGGCTGGAGCAGGTGGTCCAATGCTCTGTCCCCTGGGCCTCAGGTCAGGCCCCGCTGCTTTGGGGAGAAGAATTCTCTGGGTAGGTGTAATAGATTGGTTGCAAAACTGGCCTCAATTTTTCGCACACATCCCCATCTATGCCCTTTGCAATGATATTTTGCAGCTCTTTCCATCAAGTAGAGTCTATTCTCTACCCCCTCACCCCCAATCTGCTTTGGCCAATAAAATGAGGTGGAAGTGATGGTGTGATGGTTTTGCGCCTCAGCCTTAAGGGGCGTTGACTCATTTGCTCCCTTTCTTGGAACAATGCCATGAGAACAAATCTAGGCTAGCCTGCTGGAGATGTCATCCCAGTTGAGGCCAACCTAGACCAGCCAGCACCTGGCCCACCCACCAGCCAGTGAGCCCAGCCTAGATCAGCCAAGACCCAGCCAACCTATAGATTTGTGAAAAGTCATAAATGATTGTTGTTTTCAGCCGCTGTATGTTGGGATGGTTTGTGGCAGCTGATAGAGTGGGTACTTGAGCTGTGTGTGTTCTGAATATAGAACAGGTCTCCTCCTCAGGCTGGGGCACGGGCTCCAGAGCTCAACCACTGGATTCCAATTCGGGTTCCACAGCTGCGTCCCTGGGGAGGGCGAGCCATCGAGGTTCTCAGGCTGGGCAGGGAGGAGCCAGAGCAGGTGGCTTTGGAAAGGAGGGAGCAGTGCAAGTCCCGGGGGAGCAGGTCCTTGCTGCCGGACCTGGACAGACATCGCGACACAATTCCAGCACAGAAATGCCTTTTTACGAAATTTAGTTTTATTTTTTAAATCAAAGTTATACCTGCACCTGAATTAAAGAATCAAATCTTTTAATATGACACTGTTATGAATGACAGCAGGCCTCTCTCTGCCCACTTCTCCCCATTTCCTGCTGCCCAGAGACAGGACTTTCAAGTTTTTTATTTTTTTTTAAGCAATATATAGTTTTTATCCTTCTAAATAGCATGCTCGTCTGGCTGCTTCTTCATTTGAGGCATTATCTGTTGACTTCCCACCGTGGAAGACTTACTCCTTGTCACCCACTTCCCTCCCCACACACCTGCACCTCCCCAGCTCCTTGTCCTCCCAGGATCCTTATGTAATGATTCCATCAATGTTCACTTTTTACTTGCCACTGTGACTTTGAAAATGCTCTTCACAATTGAACTGTGCAGAATAATACTCCAACTTGTACTTTCTTGCACAACTTTTCCTTGTGTGAGATTCCTAATGACTGCTCCATGCAAGCCCCAGGAGTAGAGTCAGGGTGGGTGGGAGAGGCATATTTTCAAACTCTTCACCCTCCCCCATCCCCACCAGAGAGAGAGAGGAGGGGAGAGAGAGGCCCTGGGCTCTCCGGGGATGGGCAAGGCCACTCTTTTAGGTGGATTACTCTCAGGCCTCATTTGCCAGGGAGGGGCCCTCTGTTTGGGGGGCTCTGTGAGCAGCCTGCTTTCCTCTGTGCCCCGCCCCCAGGCTCTGGCTCCAGTGTCATCAGGTAACTCCCACTTTGTGTCTTTCTTTGCTTTCACACATTTCTCCCGTTTCTGTGGGGCTCAGGGGGTGGGACCACAGGTGGTGCCCAGGTTCAGGACTCTGTGATGTGGCATGAAGGTGACCGGGACCCCATTTCTCACTTTCTCCATCAGGGTCTGGTGGTCCAGGGTGTGTGGTGGGGTTCAGCACTGGGGACCTTTCCAGGAGATTTCTGAGTGAAGAGGCTGCCAAGAGAATTTTGTGGGGTGTGGACAGGGCGCAGAGCCTGATTCTGGTGTGTGGGGAGGTCTGGGCTGAGGGACACTCCAGCCGGTGGGAGCAGGACAGGACAGGATACCATTGCCTGGGCCCCTGTGGGCAGCACGCAGAGCCGAGATGTTCTGAAGGGCTGTGGAGCACGATGCCTCCAGGTTATAGATAGGCCCAAGAGAGATGGAAACGTCTGTCCACACCAAAACCTGTACACAGAGGCTTGTCGTGGCTTTATTCATAGTGATCAAAAACTGGAAAAAACTCAGATGCCCTTCAGCTGGTGGATAGACAAACAGTGATCCATCTACATAGTGGAATACTACTCAGTGAGAAAAAGGAACAAATCACTAGCTCATGCAACCACCTGGCTGAATCCCAGGTGCAGAATGCTAAGTGCAAGGAGCGGACACAGAAAGCTGCATGCTGTGGATGCATTTCGATGGGGTTCTGAGAAAGGCAATCCTCTGGACAGAACACAGACGAGTTGTTGCCTGGGGCTGGGGGTGGAGGAGGGCTTGACTAGAGTGGCAGGAGGGAATTTTCTGGGTGGATGGAAATGTTTTATATCCTGATTATTGTATTGGTTACAGGGCTTTGTGAATTTGTCAAAACTCATAAAATTATACAGTAAAAAAGATGAATTTTATTGTATGTAAATTATACCTCAGTAAACCTGAAAAAACCCAAAGTAACGACAACAAAAAGTTTCAGTTAGATTCGTGTTCGTGGTAACTCTGTAACAGCAGGGAAATTGCAGGGTGGGTCAGAGGAGGAGCTGGGATCCAGGGGTGACCTCACACAAGGGGTGAATGGGAACATCCACGTTCCCTGGGTGAGGCCCTGCCTGCCTGCTAGGAACCTCCGAGGGTAAGAGCCAGAACTTCCAGTATATTCTATGGTAATGCCGTGGATGCCAGAATGGAGAAGACCACCAAATCACACCTACTTTCCCCTGGGGCCATCAACCTGTGGCCATTTCGCCCGACCAGCAGGGAAACAAGGAGAGGGCAAAGGGATGGAAGAGAACTGAGTCAGAGACTTGATTCAGAGCCAGATCTGTCACCAGCCAACTCAGCCTCTCAGAACCTCAGTTTCCTCATCTACAAAATGGGAACAGCAAGCAGCCTGTACCTTGCAGAGTCCAGTGAGGGACAGATGACTGTGAGCCAACCCCATGCCCAGCTGGTAAGGACTTCCTAACTCTCATGTGGCTGTCGGCTGGCCGGAGTGGCCACCAGCAGGCCAAGTTTGAATTCTTGTAGCGCTTCCTACAAGCTATGTGACCTTGGACAAGTGTCTTAACCTTTCTGGGCTGTGATTTTCTTATTGATAAAATGAGATTTTATGGTCCCATAAAATTGGTGCAAGGATTTAATGGATATAAAGGCCTTAGCCCTAGGCCTAGCACATAGCAAGCACTTGGAAAGAGCTATTCCATTATTATCATAGAGTTGCCAAAATAACAAATAAAAATACAAGATTCCTGGTTAATTTGGAATTGCAGTTAAATAATGAATATAATTTTAATATAAGTATGTCCCACATAATATTTGGGACATACTTATACTAGAAAAGTATTGGTGACATAATTGTACTAAAAACTATGTGTTGTCTTTCTGAAATTAAAATTTAACTGGGTAAATTTGTTTGGTATTTCACCTGGCAGCCTTATTAAGAGGGAAGCGGATTTGTGGTAACGTGGGAATGGGACTAAGCCTGCAGGTGAGTGGGGGCGTGAGTGACCTGCTGCTGTTTTACACCCTGCTGCAGCCCGAGTCATTCCAGTACCTGCAGTCTCTCCTCCTTCGGGAGGCTCCTTGGCTTAGCCCACACTGCCCATTCGGTCCTTGGTCCTGCTTTTGTTTGGGCCCATGGCTGCCAGCCCGTGTCATTGTAACTAGCTCCTGGGCTGGCGTGCCCTTTGGACATTCTGGAGTCATTTTTGTGTCCCTGAGTGGCCAGCCGCCAGGGCAGGGCTGTGCGCCTCCGGCCTTTCCTGGGGTCCAGCCTGGCGTGGATGCAGCGAGCACGGTAGGCTCTCGGTGCCTGCGACTGACGGCTGAGTGGCAGCACGGCTCTTACATAATCGCTTTCTCTCCTCCTTTCTCTTTCCAGAGCCAGATTTCACACTGAGCAGCTGCAGACGAGGAAATCAGAGACAGCACAACCCAGCCCCAGATTCCAAGGGGCCTGCTGGGGACTCTCTCCTCCTGCTCGGGCGGGAAGACCCCGAGGCCGCTGTCTCAGGCCAGGTCCTGGCTGCCATGGGACGCGCAGCAGCCGCCCGCTGGCTGCCCTCCGCACTGCTAGGCAGATAAGGGCGGGTGCTGCCCCAGGAGCACCTGCCGCCCCCTGCCGGACCCCTCCGTGGCCAGCCCTCCCTGACTTTGGGCCACCTCTGCTGACCCGAGGCCATGTAGGCCCCACTCGGGCCTCTGTGGATAGACACACCGCCGGGGACACCGCCTCTGCTCTCTGGGGGACCCAGCATACCACCATGCCCCGGGGATTCGCCTGGCTACGCTGTGAGTACTGGGGGGGTCCATGGAGACCGCCTTGAGGAGGCCTTGGCCGGGAGCCAGGCTCTGCCGTAACCATGGCAACTGGGTCATTCTTGCTGATGAGAAGTTGAGATGCTTCCCAGCTTAACCACAGGCACCCTCGGGGACTCCCACGGCTGCCCTCTGCCCTGTCTCCAGGTGACCCCAGGTCAGACGGGCATGGTGAGTGCAAATCTTAGGCTGGGTGGGCACAGTCTGTGGGTGGTCATGGGGACAGGGCAGGCACTGGGGGTAGGTGGCAGCATTTCATCTTCTTAGACTCATTGGCGCTGGGGAGTACAGTGGAGATGGAGGTGATTTCTGGCCTCTCTGGGTGTGGCCCACTGGGGGTGGGGATTGTGGAAGTCTGGGCCCCAAGACCCACGGGAGAAGTGCACCCACGTGCCTGGGGAAGGCAGCCTGCTCCCTCTGACCCTCCCTCCATAAAGAACAAAATTATAAGGCAGAAAGAGAACACTGTTGTTGGTAAAGAGAAAATAAGTTGAAATGAGGACAGAAAAAAAAGAATCTAGAAGCTTCTCAAGTCTGCTGGTGGGAGGCCAGACCAAGATCCCTCCAGACTCCAAGATGCAACTTAACTGACTCAAATTCAACATATTTTTCTGGTGCCTCCCACGTGCCCACTGGAGAGTTACTGCCATGGCGACAAGGACCTGGGCTGCCTTGTGCCTTTCTCCCAGTGCCTGGCACAGAGTTAGGAGGAGGTCCAGAGTTTGATCCTTTGAGGGACTCCAGAGGAGTTGAGTCCACCCTGGCCCTTGTGGAGGGACACTGCAAAGGGTCAGAACATTCAGAACAGCGAAAGGACTCAGGCCCGGTGTTCTGGAAGCTTCCAGGTCATGAGGAGCAGGAGAAGCAGCGTGGGTGAGGTACTGCTTGAAATGGTCTTGAAGGTGGGCGGTGTCCACACAGGTAGACATGGGGAGGTGAGGACAGTGTTCCAGGTAGAGGGAACAGCATGAGCAAGGGCTCAGCAGTGGGACAGTAAGAAGCCAGCCTGGAAGGCTGGTTTGGGCTCAGGTGGCTCAGGCCTTGGAAGCCAGGGTGAAAAGTTCCTAATTCGTGAGATAACAGGGAGCCCTGGAACGTTCGTGACCTGGGGTGGAGGTTTGGAGTTACTCTGCTTTCGGACGAGCAATCCTGCGGTGCTTGCAAGAGTCGCTGTCACACCTTCTGGGCGGGAAGTAATGAGGGCCAGTTCCAGAGACGGAAGTGAGGATGAGAAGGCATGGTGGAGGGGAGGGTGGATCGCAGGACTTGGCAAGGATTGGCTGTGGCGTGAGGGAGAGGGTGTGGATGCAGATCAGGGGCTTGCAGAGGGCCTGGGGTGCTGGAGAAGATTGGCTGCCGTAACACATTGCCACCAACTTGGCTTAAAACAGCAGAAATTTATTCTGTCGCAGCTCTGGAGGCCAGAAGTCTGAAATCAAGCGAGGCCACACTCCCTCTGTAGGCTCTAAGGGAGGATCCTTCCTGCCTTTTCCAGCTTCTGGTGGCTCCCAGTGCTCCTTGGCTTGTGGCAGTGTCACTCCAGTCTGCTCTCCCTCTGCGTGTCTCGGTGTCCTCACCTCTTCTTATAAGGACACCAGTCATTGGGTTTAGGGCCCACCCTAAATCCAGGATGATTCATCTGAGGATCCTTAACTTGATTGTATTTGCAAAGACCCTATCTCCAAATAAGATGGCGTCTGAGGTTCTGGGTGAACATGAATTATGAGGGGTTGCTTTTCAACCCCCTACACAGGCTCAGATTTGGTCGCTGGAGGTGGGGGTGGTAGCCCCGTTTGTGACTGTACAAAGGGCAGCTGCTCTTTCTTCAGCCTCCTCTTGTGCCTTGTGGGCCTCTTACTTCTGGAGGAAGCAGGGGCAAGACGGGCCTCCTGACCAGGGTCAGGGTTGCACTGGCTGCAGGGCTCCCAGGGTGCAGAGCAGCCGTGAGGCTACAGCGTGCTGTCCCTGCCTAGTCACCTGTTTGCTGGCCTTTTTCTCGGGGTGGAGGCAGCAGGAAAGAAGCTTAAAGTTGGAAACGGTAGTCGGGTTGCAGACTAGGAGGAAGTCTAAGTTTGGGAGAAGGCAGATCATCGATGGATAGGGTTTCCAGGGCAGCCCGTGTGTGCCAGGCTGGGAGGCACGGAGGCTCTGTAAGTTCCCTGTATGAGCCCACAGTTGCCAGGCCCTGAAGGCCCCTGGCCAGGACTCAGATAAGGGCGTGTGGGGTAGGACTTGGAGGGTGGAGTGGGCAGCCAGTGGGTGACTTCCACGTGGGAAAGAAGATTCAGTATGGACAGAGATACAGATTTTTACAACTGTCACTCTGGGTCAATGGTTCTCAAAGTGCAGTCCCCAGACCAGCAGCATCAGCTTTCCTTGGGAACTTGTTCAACATGCAGATTCTCTGGCCCCACCCCAGACCTGCTGAATCAGACACTGTGCGGTGGGCTGGCTCTCTGGGCCTTTACCAGCTCCCCAGGAGATTCAGACGCACGCTCCCATTTCCCTGCTCGAGGTGAACCCCCACAGCACTCAGTAAATAAGACTGTGCTGTGGTTAACAGCATTACGTATTCACACACTAAGGGCTAAGTTGTCTGGTCAAGATCATGAGTGAATTGGACAGATGATGCTAGAGACGGGGATTGGTGGGGGCTGGTGTGGGCAGGGGAGAGTCTGGGGAGGGAAGAAGTCTTGGGGAGACCTTGAAAGAGGTCTGCAGTGAGAGGATACCCAGGGCAGGGGCAGAGTAGGAGCAAAACACCTGATGCAGGAATGATCTTGACCTGCAGGGGTGCCAAGCTGAGAGGGTTAACAATTAGAGACAAGACAGAAAGTGCGCAGAAACACTGGTTCAGTCTGTGTTTATCTGTTCCTGTGTCCAAATACTGAGGAGAGCGCGTGGGAAGAGAGAGAGTGGAGGTGAAAGATGGGTTGCAGATTTGCAACCTTGCAAAAAACGTGGTTGTCAGACTTCGGCGAGAGGAAGGGCTGGTGAGCTGCAGCCCAGATCGGGCACAGCGCTTAGGCAGACCTGAGGGTGCTCCTGGTGAGGGGCCCAGCAGGAGCAGAGGCATGGCAGCAGGACTGAGAAGGAGGTGGGGAAGTGATGGGGAGCAGGCCCAGACCAGTGAGCATTTCAGAGCAAAAGTCTTCCTAAGTGCCAGAGGGGTGCGTGGGGAAAGTCCAGTCAGTAATTCCTACTCATGACCGGGGGTGGACCAAGGCGGTGACTCAGCCTGCCTGGCTATTTGGGGCGGGGGTGGGGGGGGGGCGGTGCGGGAAAGAAAAAGAAAGAAAAGAAAAGAAAATATTGCTTTTGACTATAACAATAATACCTGTAGATATTGATTGTAGAATATAAAATATGTCCTATGAAAATATAAAGAACATAAAAATCTCCCATAGCGATATGGTACACTTCTTTCCACATTTTCTACACACACATTTATATAATGAACAAAGTCCAAGTTATGCTGTATACCCAGATAAGGAGTGTTGAATCATGCTTTTTTAAACCTCACTAAGCATAAGTATTTTTCTTATCATGTGAACATATCATAAGCTTTTTTTGACAGCGTGATTTTTATTGCCTACATTCATTATTATTGAACATCTAGGCCATTTACGGATTTTCACTATTATAAAATAATGCTACAATGGAAGTCTTTGTCCACACATCTTTTGGTTATGTCTCTCTTTTTGGTTTTCCTTCAGATTTATTCCTAGAAATGAGTTTAATAGGTCAGAGGGTGTGGACATTTTTAAGTCCATTAATAACAAACATTGACAAATTGCTTTCCAGGATGAGAGCCCCTGCTTCACTACTTTGCCAGCACCAAGTGTTATTAAAATAAAATAAACAATTAAAAAAACCCACTTTCCATTTCGATAGGTGAAACACGGCCTCTGATTGTTTTAATGTGAATTTATTTTTATTAGTGAGGTCGATTTTTTGGATACATCTCTTGCCCATGTATATGTTATTCTTTCTGCTCTAATTGACTTAACCCTTGTTCATATTTGTTGCAAATTCCCTCAGATACTTTTTGTGAGTCTGTTCAGTTACGTGGATATCACGGGCTGTTTTTGAAGTCACAGCGACCCCTAGTGTGAAGGCTAGTAACGTGCGGAAGGCTGCAGCTAGTTTATTGGCATGGAAGAAAAACAGCCTGAGTGAGATTCGCTTAGCATCCCAGAATGAGCAAACTGGAAGGGCCGCTACAAACCGGCTGGTGCGTCTAACTGAGAGAGATGCCGAGGTCAGATAGAGCAGGGAAGAAAATTGGCTTTGGTCACCCAAGAGTCATTGGTAGAGTTGGAACTAGAATCCACATCTGAATCTCCCGATAGAAAATACATCAAGAGGCTTTGAAAATATGTCAGTGCTAGAAGAGGGACTAAGCTTGCCCTGGATGGGAGGTTGTGCCTGCCCCGTGGGGCAGGAGTGGGGAGGAGACTGGAGACCAACCCCAGGGTGTGGCTCCAGGGGGGCTCTGCTGGCCAGGGGTGAGGGTGGACGGGCTAGACGGCTCCTGCTTGCCTGGCTTTGCTGCCCTGGAGCCCAGACCCCAGGAAAAGCATTCTGGGTGGTGGGAAGGGCTCCTGGAGGTTCTGCGTCCCCTCCCCGTAGCCCCTCCCATGAGGACTTGTGACTGGGGGAAAGGGAGGACAGTTGTGCACAGCTTTGCACACCCGGGCAGTGTTGCTCATGTGTTCTGTTGGGTGTGGTCCGCAGATTTGGGGATCCTCCTTGGCATGGCATTGGGGAATGAGGGTTTGGAGGTGTGGCCCTTGACCCAGAGCGAGGAGTGCGCCATCACCGGCTTTCTGCGGGACAAGCTGCAGTACAGGAACCGCCTTCAATACATGGTAACCATGTGGGCACCTGCTGTGTCCCTCTTCCCAGGCCCCTTGGCTCACTGGGCGTAGGGATCTGGACATTCAGGGTCCCTCCTTGGACCTGTGTCAGCCCTGAGCCTACCATGGCCCCTTCCTTCACCACACACACCCACACGCCTGGTCTGCACTTACTGTCCCTCTCCCGCCATCTGTCCCTAGGGACCTCTACACCTTGATCTGACCTTTGATCCCACCTCCACGTGGCACACACTCTGTGACTAAGAAATGGACTCCAGGAAACTTTCGGGGAACCCCAGACCCTTATTAGCAGAGGAGATAAGGACCTAGAAATTAGAATGTTCGATTCTTTTTGTAGGATGGAGAAGCCCACTGACACATGGCTCTGTATGTCTTTTTTTAACGGCTTTATTGAGACACAATTCACATACCACACCATTCACCCATTTAAAATGTACAACTCAGTGGGTTTTAGTGTATTCGCAGAGTTGTGCAACCATCACTATAACTACTTTCAGAGTAATCTTTTAAAGTAATCTCCCTCACTCCCTGAAGAGTATGTTTCTGTTGGGGTGGTGTGTCTCTCACACTGCTTCTTGGCCTGAAACTTCTGCCTTAACAGCAACTACATGCTTTGTTTCAGCCTTCCCTGTGTCCCTGAGGAGAGAGAGCTGTCTTTACCCCCGTGGGGCGCCAAGTGTCTATTCTCCGTAGAGGGCCACTTCTGCCATCAAAGGGCTGGACCTGGGTTTTCTCCTCCACATCAGATTCCTCTGGGAGGTTGGGGGCCTGTCTGAGCCATTTCTGACTATGACCTCGTGGTTTGTTCTTGTGCCTCCCCAGAAACACTACTTCCCCATCAACTACAGGGTCAGCGTGCCTTATGAGGGGGTGCTCAGAATGGCCAACATCACCAGGCTGGTGAGAATCCCCCCCGGGGCTGGGGAGACCCCTGCCTCCTGGGACATCCCCTGGGCCCAGCCTGAGAGGCACACTGGTCTTGACAGGTCCTGTTGCCAGGGGCCTTTCCTGGTCCCTCAAGCAAGCCCGCCCTTGGCCCAGGCCTGAGGTTGCCTGCCGGCCACAGTGGATGCCCATGGTCGGCTCCCTATGCAGGGCAAACCCTGGGGTGGGGGTGTCAGAGTGGGGGTGGGGAAGGCCCAGAGGCCCCAGTCTGGGGTTTCCAGTGATTTTCCTGTCCCTGCAGCGGAGGGCCCGGGTGAGCCAGCAGGAGCTGCGGTATCTGTGGGTCTGGGTAAGTCTCAGTGCTACCGAGTCGCTGCAGGAGGTGCTGCTCGAGGGCCACCCGTCCTGGAAGTACCTGGAGGAGGTACACACCTTGCTGCTGGATGTCCAGCAGAGCCTCAAGGTGAGCTGGGCAGGGTGTGGGCGGGTGGGCGGGGCACGTGTGTGTGTGTGTGTGTGTGTGAGGGAGGATGTAAACTCACGGAAAGTCCAGCATATCCTGAAGGGTGTGAGAGAAGTGGGGGAGAGGAAGAGATGGCCAGAGATGACTGGGAGGTGGGCTGGGGGCGCAGGGCAGGAGATGAGATTCTCTTCCAGGTTCTGTCACTCTTGCTGTGATCCTGGGCAAGTCACTGGTCCCTCTGGCTTTGTTTCCACATCTAAAAGAGAGGTTCCTGGCGGGGAGGGGGAGGGAGGAATAGATGGAGCACAAGGGCTTTTTCGGGTGATGCGGCTCTTCTGCGTGACCCTGTAATGGTGGATACATCACATCCTGCGTCTGTCAAAGCCCATAGAACAGACAACACAAAGGGAACTCTAATGTAAACTACTGACTTTAATAATAGAATAAAAGAGGTGCCTGATAACCGCCTGCTCAGCAGGGTTGATCTCAGGCCTCGGGGATACGTCCTCTAAAAAACCTGAAGAGTAAGGTGACAGGATCAGTGTGTGCCCACGCAGGCCATGTGTGAGCCATGGGACCCCTCCCCCGCACCCCCTCTCCCCCAGCCCAGCTCTGCCCTGGGGACCCCCACCTGCTGCCCAGCTCAGCTTCTGGGGCACGGCCCCTCCAGAACACCCAGCACCAGCTGTGAGCCAGCACCCAGGGATTTCCTTGGTGGCTCTTTTGTGCCTGTGGGCAGGGTGAGTTGGAGCTGACCTGGGGAAGACACAGTTCTCCATCCTCGTTTTTCCTCAAGAGGGTCTCTGGCTCTGAGAGCTCTCAGTGGCTCATTTGGGGGCTGGGAAGGAGATTGCCAGGTAGGCTGAGGCCCTGCCCACTGGGGTTGTTCAGATTTAACCAGCTTTTAAATCTTGCTTCCCTCTAACAATGTTAGTAGCCCATAGCCCGCTCCAAATATGCCCAGCATCCGTTGGGCAGTGGGGTCTCCCCTGGAGGGAGTGGGCCGTGGGGGTGGGCGCCTTTCCCTCCCGCTATCCTCACTCCTCTCTCCAAGCTGCTGTGACAAATTACCACTAACTGGTGGCTTAAAACAATGGACATTATTCTGTGACAGTTCTTGAGACTGGATGTTTGAAATTAGGGTGTCGGTAGGGCCACGCTCCCGCCGAAGGCTCTAGGGAGGATCCTTCCCACCTCTTGCAGCTTCTGGTGGCTGCTAGTGTTCTTGGCTTATGGCAGCATCGCTCCAACTCCTGCCTCCATCTTCACGTAGTCTTTCCCTCTGTGTCTCGTGTCCTTTCTCTTATAAGGACACCAGTCATTGGATTTAGCGCCCACCCTAAATCTAGGATGATGTCATCCTGAGATCCTTAATTACATCTGCAAAGACCCGATTTCCAAATAGGGTCACATTCACAGGTACCAGGGGTTAGGACTTGGACACAGGTTTTTGGGGGGAAGAGGGGACACACAATTCAACACAGCACACTTTACCCCCAGCTTGGGCCCCATTTCCTTCTACGAGATGCCTTCTACCACGGCTCTGCCCCCTGCTCAGAGACTTCTCTCCACGATGTCCGTGGGGCTCCCCACACCGTGTGTGCTCCTTTTGTTAAGTATGGTGGAGAGAAGCCCCTGACCTGGGAACTGGAGACCCGGCCCTGCCCGTGAGTCTTGGCCTTGCTGTCCTCACCATACGACCCTCATGAGGGTCCTTTCTCTTCTTCCTTGGAGTCAGTGGGGGTCTTTGCATCCTGAAGGACAGTGTTCTTGGGGCCAGGAACTCCGCACACCCTGACCTCCTCCCTGTCCCGCCTGCCCCCTGCAGTCATTTTACCGATGATGGAGAAAGAGAAGCGTCTGTGTTGTGGTTGGGTGAGGGGCATCGAGGGGGACCCCCCTCAGGAAACTTGGCACTTGCAGGAAGAAGGAGGAGAGAAATTGCCCAGGCCTCCTGGTCACAGAAGTCTTGTCTTTCTTCCGTGGTCTGTGCCCCTCCAGGGGGCACAGCTCTCCTGGGACGTGGCCGTCTCTTCGCTCACCCTTGGTGCTAACAGTTTCCTCCTTCCAGGATGTGGAGGTCAGCCCCAAGGTGGAAGCGCTGCTGTCACTCCTGAGTGCCCCGGGGCTGAGCCTGAAGCTGGTGCGGCCCAAAGCCCTGCTGGACAACTGCTTCCGGGTCATGGAGCTGCTCTACTGCCCTTGCTGTAAGGAGCTCGGGTGGATGGGGCTGGGGCAGGACACCAGGAGTCTGGGCCCGGGTCACTGGGCAGAGCTGGGGCTCCCCCCGGGCAGGCCCTCTGCTCCCCAGGGATACAGGCCATTTCTGGAAGTCGAGATGGGCCCTGGGTATGGGGACAAGAGCAGTGTGGCTTGGTCTGGGGACGAGGGGGTGTTGATCAGTCCTGCAGTCTTTTTTTCCTGTCCCCTGCAGGTAAACATAGCTCCGTCCTGAACTGGCAGGACTGTGCGGTGCCAAGCCCTCAGCCCCACAGCCAGGAGTCCCCGTCGTCACAGTGTGCGGCTGCCCAGCTGTACCCTCCACCCCAGCAGCCCCCCACCTCCCTGCCCCGCTCCCCGGGACCCAAGGCTGGACCCCCAACTCAGTGACACTGCCGGGGACACGGAGCGAGGCCTCCTGTCCTGCGTGGCCTATATGGTGACCTGGGTGGGGAGGCTGGAGGGGCCCCATGGGAGTTCAGCTGGGCCTGAGACTTTGCTGGGTGGTGGTGGGGAGCCCCCTCCCACCCCCTGCCTTGGAGAGGAAGCCCTGGAAGGAGGTGTTTCCTTTGGGGAGTCTGTGCCTGAGAAGGGCTCAGCTTCCTGCCTTCCGTGCCTCACATGGTCTCCCCTGGAGTTGCGGGGACCTGGGGGCACAGAGCTCTCGCCCCTCCTGGCACCGCCCGGGCTGCATCCCTCGCCTGAAGGCAGCACTGAAGGTCCCCAAGCCTGCGGAGGCGAGAGCTGGGCCTGGTGGGCGTGGGGCAGACGCAGCTCCGTGAGGCCGGGGGGTGGGGCAGAGCCGAGCGCCACATCTTGCCACAGTGGATGCCCTTCCAGTTCCTTCGATTTTTTCTATTAAACGCCTGCTTTGTTTGGTTTGGTTTGGTTTGGTTTGCATCTGCGAGGGTGACTGAACCCGGAGAGGGCCTGGAACCCTCCACCGCCTCCCCCTCCAGCTCCAGCTGGCCAAGTGCAGGAGGTCGGGGCGGGCTGGTGCGGCCCTGGGGCCTCGGTCTGAGGGTTCGGATTTGGGATGGACGGAGCCTTAGCCAGGGGGCCTGGAGTGGAGGGTATTTGAGGGATTGAGTTCTTCTGGCCCTGCCCTAGTGCACTGGCCTCAGCAAGCCTTATCCTGGGCAGTGCCTCCTGGGCCCCCTCCCTCCCTCCGGCCGCCCCAGGACAGCCCCCAGTGGGGACAGAGCTGAGGTATTCAAAGCTTAGGTCCCGGCACAAGACCTGGCCACTCCCACCCACGCCACACAGCGCCCTGAGCTCCTTGGCCGGGATCTGGGATGGGACAGGGCCGGGGTGCAGGCAGGGGTGCGGCGGGGGCAGGTGAGCAGCAGCGGAGGAAGGCAGGCGGAGGCAGGGGCGTTCATTACAGTACAACTTTATTAATACTGGAATCTTCACAGTGCATGTGTTACGTGAGCAGTGACTATTTAAATCAAGGGAGGAGGGGTGGAGGGGGCGGGCAAGAGAGGATAATTTAGCCAAAAACTGACAGAAAGAAAAGAAACAAAATGGTCCAGATGGGATGGGAGGTGGGGGGAAGAAGGGTGAGTAGGAACCAGGAGGGAAGGCCTGGGGTGGGGAAATAAATTAAAAAAAGGAACAAGTTAACAACAGCACCAGAAAAGTTACTTCAGTCAAAAGACGCTTTTGAAAAGAATATTTCTCTGTACAAAATGAAAAATAAAACGAACGTAAAGAAGTCCCCCCAAACCAAAGTTTGTGATGCGGGATGGTTGGCTCGGATCCCGAGGGGGTGGGCCTACGAGGTGGTCACTAAATGGACAAAGGTGATCAAGGGGATGGAGGAGTTATGTACAGCCCTGGGGTGGCTTGGAGGGGAGGGGGGATGGCGGAGCATGGGGGGGGCAGGGTGCTGCCCCCCACCCCCCCCGGAGGCAAGCTCTTCCTCACAGGGACTCGAGGACCCGGCCACACCCCCACCCACTGCCCCTTACCCTGCTCACATCACACAACCTGCATCTTACATCAGCCCACCTGGGCAAACCCTGACAGCCCTGGGGGGAATGGGCTGTGTAAACCCTGCCCCAGGGCTTCCCAAACTGGCCACCTGCTCTCCCAGCCCCTTCAGACCCTCCCTTGCTCAAGCCCCCTCCAGGGCCCCAAAGCTGGGCTCTGGGGTGGGTCTGAGCACTCAGCAAGGCTCTTCTCAGACCTAGCAACTTACAGGTACCGTTTTCCATTGCCCTCAGGGAGCCCGGGCGCTCCATCTGCTCAGGGCACCCTTGGTTGCCCAGACCTACCTGCTGTGCTGCCTGGATCCTAGTTCCTGCCACAAGAACTACCAGGCTGGTGCTGGGAGACTCAGACCCAACCCCGTCCCATCCAGACCAGGAAAAGCCTGCTCTCCTGACCCCTGTGGGACCACAGGAAGCCCTGTGCTCGCCCTGGGTGCACCTGCTTAGAGTCAGCAAGATGTGGTGCATGGAGGGGGAGGTCACCCCACCCCGCCCCGCCCCTAGCACAGGACTGGGACTGTGGGGGGACCGTCCTGGGATGGCATCTCCTCTGGCAACAGAGAGTCAAAGCCAATCTCCCTGGACTCGTCCCCCAGCTGGCAGCCCTCGCTCAGACCGCAGACGGGCTGCAGGCCCTGCCCCTGGCCCTCTCCAACCTTAATTTGGCGATGCTCCAGAGGCTAGAGAGAACAGCTGCCCCCTGGCTTTGGGGGAGTCCTCCTCCTCCTGCCATGGGCCCACCAGGCCACTGCGGGGCTCCCTGTCCCTCAGGCACTCTCGGACACACCCTGTATTGTCCACCCTGTCCCCACACACAGTCCTTGTCCAGTCAGCTCCATTTTATTATTATATTCATAATATAACCCCCCACACCCACTACAGCTCCAGCCCCCAACTGAAAGGTGACTGAAACTGACCAAAGTGCCACCAGAGGTAAGTCCTGACATGCCCAGATGAGGACCAGACATCTGAAAACAGCTCTCGGACCTCTGGACTCCTGCCCTGCTGCTCTGCCCTGCCCCTAACCTGGCCCCACCTCAGGGGGAAGGGAGGCTGCCTCGGGGTCCCCGCCGCCTCCACGCAGGCCCCTATCCCCTGTGGCAGCCAGCTGCCCAACTCCACCTGCCCTCCCACCCGCCAGCCGCTCTGCAGAGCTTTGCGGTCAAAGCTGACGTGTAGGCCAATTGGACACCCGGCCCTCCACGGCCACCCTGCCCCCCCGGAGAGGCACCTGGGAGAGGAGAGAAGGGGAAGGAGAGGAGGCTCAGTCAGGGGCGGAGGGCGCCTGAGGCATGCCAGCCCAACCCGGGGAGAGGCGGCCAGGCTAGCTAAGCTGTGCCACTGCGGCCGGGGTGGCGCGAGGCTGGCCGGCCCCTTGTCGTGGGCCTGGAGTGCAACCCCAGGGCTGAGATGTGACAGAGGCAGGGCCAGCAGGAGGAAGCAGGGGACAGAGGAGGTCAGGGGAGTATAAAACAGGCTCCAGACCAAGTTCAGGCCCCCAGGCTCCGCCTGGCGAGGGCGAGACAGGAGTCACTTCCTGTTTAAACGCTGAAATCCAAGCCGGGTGTCTCTTTCCATAAAGTGGCTTTGCCTTATGTTACTTTGAAAAAACACAAGCCTGCCTGGCCCTGCTCTCTCCTGGCTGTGCCTTTTCTCTGAGTGGCCGCTGCCCACCGGCCAGGCAGGAGGTCAGAGGGTGGGAGGGTGGCACCATCACAAGATGCGGGGCGCCGACCTGTCGTTGGTGACGGTCCTGCGGAGCCGCACCCCGCGCCTGATGGCCACCAGCATGTCTTCGGCCGGGGGGTCGCTGGTGGCGGCCGGGGGCGGGGTGGGCGTCTCCTCTGCAGGGGTGGCTGACAGGGCCGTGGGGAAGGGGAACTGGCCCTCGCCCAGAGCGTGGGCACCAGCCACCAGCTCCCCAAGCTTCTCCACCAGGCTGTGCCGGTTGGCGGCCAGCTGCTGCTGCTGCTCATCGTCGTCCTCGGCCCCCAGCCCGGGGTAGCTGGCGGCCTCCGGGGACGCGCTGCCCCAGGCCGTGTTGGGCAGGCTGAGCCTCTTTGGGGAGGCCTTGGCCAGGTCTGGCGCCAGGGGCGAGGCGGCCTCGTCGGTGTAGAAGACGCACTCCTCGCTGCCCGCCCGCGTGGGCCCCGCGTAGCTGGGGGAGTCCGGCACCGTGGGCGTCTTCACGGGGACGATGGGCGGCCGGATGGGGATGGGGCCGGCGCTGGAGAGGGCGCGGCGCACGGTGGGCTTAGTGGAAGGCGTGCGGCGGATGGTGGCCACGCCAGGGGGCGCGCCTGAGGTGGTGGGCAGCCCCGCGGTGGGCAGCCCGGCGGTGGAGGCCGGGCGCTTGGTCTGGATCAGGCGGCGGTAGTTCTGGGCGATGTTGCTGTTGCGAGGGATGGTGGATGACTTGTCGAACTCAGGCGGGCCCTCGCCGTCCGCATCCCCGTTCACCGAGTAGCAGTCATAGTCAGAGCCTGGCGGGCACAGGAAGCAGTGGGCCTGGGGCCTGGGGGCTGTGAAGGCCCGGTAACCCACCCCCGGCCCCAGGTGCCTACCTTGGGAGGGGATGGTGTCCTCGGAGCATGAGGGCGTAGTGGTCTGTGTGCTGTAGCCGCTCGAGTACTGCAGCGAGTCCCGGCTGCTCTTCTGGTGCTCCAGGCTCAGGCCGCGGGTCAGCACCATGGCCAGGTCACTGGCCGCAGGGGACACCTCCTCACCGTGCTGCGGGTGGTAAGACTGCAGGCTGAAGCCTTGCTCCCCGCTTCCCCTCTCAGCCCAGACTCCAGGCAGCCCCAGCAAGTGGTCGGAGCTGGTCCTGAGACCACTTGCCGGGCTCCTGGGAGTGAAGGCAGAGCCCTGGCTGGGATGCCCTGGGAGCTGGTGCCTACCTTGGCTGCGATAGTGGCAGGGGACATGCGGGGTCGCGGGGCCTCCTCTCCACTGGGGCCCAGGGCACCTCCGCTGGCCGGGCCTGGCTCTGTGTCTCGGAGGAGCTCCGCTCGGTCCTTCCTCCTCTGCAGGGTGGTGCCTGAGGGCTGCTCGTGGGGGCCGGCCTTGGACCAGTCCTGCAGGCCATGGCAGGCAGGTCAGGAGGATCCTTGGTCCTGCTGCCCATGGCCAAAGGGGCCCCTCACTATAGTTGAGGTTCAGGGTTTGCAGGCTCATGTGGGCCTCAGGCTCATAATCATGGCCAAGGGCAGAGCATGGAGGTGCTGTGACCCCTCAGTCCCCCCAAGCCCAGGGGCAAGAAGGGGGACCCCAGGAGGGAGTGGGTGGGGAGTGGCTGCAGGTGGCGCCCAGGTGCCTTTTCTTGTGGGGAACAGGCGCCGCGTGCACACACCCCTCTGGTCGGACCTGGGCCCTCCCTGCGTCCTGCTGCGGATGGGGAGCACTGACCGAGGTCGGGGAGCTGCATTCGCTAACCGACTGGCAGGTTTCTGAGGCCTCGGAGGACGCAGAGCTGGATGACTTCTGCCATGCAGAGGCCAGCAGGCGGGCGGACAGGGCGGGGAGGCAGGGAGGAGAGAACAGATGTGGTCACAGCGCTGGCATGCAGTGGGGTGTTCCGATTCAGGGCCACGGCCATGAGCATCTGCGAGCATCTGCAGCAGAATGCAGCGCCCAGAGCGCACGCCACGGGCACTGACCTTCCCCACGGCCCAGCCCCAGAACCATATTCTGAGGATTAACGAGAAGACTTGCTGCCACTGGCCTGGACGTGGTGGGCAAGGGAGAGAGACTAAGGGTGGCAGCTGGGGGTCCGGCTTGAGCAGCTGGGTTGATGGTGTCCCTGTTTTCTCAGGAGGTCAGCCTGGGGGAGGATGAAGTCAGAGTCCATCCTGCACATGTGAAGCTGTATCTATGCACGGATGCAACACAGGCAACCATATTTATGAGTCTGGAGTTTAGGGAGAAGAAAGGGTTGGAGCCACAAATCTGGCAGTTGTGGGACAGAATAAGGTCACCTAGCCAGTGAAGGTAGTTAGAGAAAAGGTTCCAGGACCTCAGGTGTGCCAACGTTTAGTGGTTGGGAAGAAAAGGGTCCAGCAAAGGAGAGTGACAGCAGCTGCCAGCGAAGTGAAGGAAAACCATGAGCAGGTGACATCATAGAAATCAGGGAGAGAACCTGATGTGTGAAGGAGGGAGGCTCAGCTGTGCTCATGCTGTTGGGGGCCCATCAGACGAGGGCAAAGGGGTGTCCGTGGAGACCTCGAGAACTGTTTCATGGAATGGTTGGGATGGAGGCCCATTTAAGAATGGACCGAAGTGTGCATGGGAGACTCTGCTCTGGGCATGAGGGGGGACTGGCACCCTAGGAGGCCCCCAAACTCAAAACAACTACAAAGAATGAAGAAAAAAGAAGCAAGGGCAGAGACAGGACCATGAGGGTCCCCAGAACAGATGCTGGCTTCAGCACATGGGTTGGGAGACTAGACAGGTGGCAAGGTGGAGAGCCCACCCTGTGATGACCTGAATTAAACCAGGGACAGTACCTGGAAGGGGACTGATCAGTAGCACCCCCCCCAATCCTGTCAAATTCTCTATATCACCCCGTTTGGACCCCCAAATTTTTTACTGTTCATGATGAACCAAGATGAACAAAACTTTAAAAGGGAACAGAGCACCACAGGTGAGGATTCAGAGGAGACAATAAACAAATTTAGATTTTTACCAGTATAATTTTTAAAACAAACAAACAAAAATCAATGGGAAAGGTATTTGGGGAAAAAAAAAAAAAATCAATGGAAAAATTCAACACTCATTCATAAGAAAAATAAAAAACCCACTTAAACTAGGGCTAGAAAGGAACTTCCTTAATCTGATAAAGAGTATCTACAAAAATCTCGATACTTTTCTCTCTGAGGTTGGGAAAAAGATAAGGATGCCCACTATCACCATCCCTATTCAGCACTGGAAGTCCTAGCAGTGCGATAAGGCAAGAAAAAGAAGTAAAAAGCAAAAGGATTGGAAAGGAAGAAATAAAACAGTCATTATTTGTAAATGACATGATTACATATAGAGAATATTCAAAAGAATCTACAATTATCAGAATTAACAAGTGATTTTAACAAAGTTATTGGATACAAGATCAATATACAAAAAAACAAAATAAAATTTCTAAATATTAGCAGCTAAGAAACAAAAAACCCTAAAAAAGCCAATATAATTTCTAACAGCATCAATAAACGTCAAATACCCAGGAAAAAAAATCCAATGATAGATGTGCAAGATCTTTACATGAAAACCAGAAAACATTAGTCATGTGCTGTATAACAAAGTTTTGGTCAATGATGGATCACATATGCGATGGTGGTCCCATAAGACTGGTACCATAGAGCCTAGGTGTAGTAGGCTATACCATCTAGGTATGTATAAGTACACTATCATGTTGGTACAATAATGAAATTGCCTAATGATGCATTTCTCAGAACGTATCCCTGTCGCTAAGTGACGCATGACTGTACTGAGGGAAGGTAAAGCGTAAATAAATGGAGAGACATACACAATCCCAGTCAAATCCCAGGAGTTTTTTTTTTTTTTTTGGTGGAAATTGACAAGCTGATATTAAAATTTATATATAAATGCAAAGGGCCTAAAATAGACAAGGTGATAATGAAGAATAACAAAGCTAGAGGACTTTCATTACCAGATATCAAGAATTTTTATAAAGTTACAATAATTAAGATGGTGTGGTATTGGTATAAGAATAGACAAACTGACCAACCAGTAGAGCAGAATACAAACTTCAGAAACAGCTACACATATACAGACACCTGATTTATGACAAAGGCAACACTGTAGTGCAGTGGGGGAGAAGATGGTCTTTTCAATAAATTGTCAATTAGATATCCATATGAAAAAAATGACCCCTACCTCACACCACACACACACACACACACACACTCGATTCCAGCTGAGCTGCAGATCTAAGTGAAAAAAGTAAGACAAAAAGGCTTTTAGGGGAAAACAGAAAACATCTTTGTGATCTTGGAGTACACAAAAATATCTCACACAAATTTTTTAATTGTTAGTACACGAAAAGGACTAACAATTAAAAAAATGGATAAATTGGACGTATATTAAAATGAAGAGCTTTAGGTCATTAAAAGACCCCATTAAGAGAGTATAAAGGGAACCCACAGAATAAGAGAAGATATCAGATGAAGGACTTGTAACTATAGTATATAAGAAGTTCTATGAATCAATAAGAAGAAAACAAAATAACAGTAGAAAAATAGGCAAAAAATTTGAACAGGTCCTTCACAAAAGAGGATATCCAAATGGCCTTTAAAAGTATGAAAAGGTGTTCAACCTCATTAGTCATTAGGGAAATGCCAATGAAAAACACAGGGCATAACTACATGCACAAGAATGGCTAAAATGAAAAAGATGTAAAATACCAAGGGCTGGTGCAATGTGGAATAGCACTAAACCACCGTTGTGCTATTCTTGCCAAAACTATGACCTCAATCTAATTATGGGAAGACATCAGACAAAA
Organism: Ceratotherium simum simum; assembly: GCF_057802395.1. Lineage (NCBI taxonomy): Eukaryota > Metazoa > Chordata > Mammalia > Perissodactyla > Rhinocerotidae > Ceratotherium > Ceratotherium simum. Next base: position 14,551,438 of record NC_141929.1, read on the forward strand.
CCCAAACTGAGCAATATTCTACAAAATAGCTGACCAGTATTCTTCAAAACTATCAAAGTCATGAAAGAGGAAGAGGGACGGAAGAAGTGTTACAGACTAGAGAAGCCAAAAGAGTCACAGCTAACCGCAATGAAGGATCCTGCGTTGGATCTTGGACTCCTGGACCAGAGAAAGGATATTAATGAGAAAACTGGCAAAATTTGAAAAAAATTGTAGATTAGTTAATAGTATCGTGCCTGTGTTAACTTCCTGGTTTTGAAAATTTTTTGGTGGTTACATAGATGTTAACATTAGGGGAGGCTGCGGAAGGGCAGGTGGGAACTCTGTACTCTTCTTGTAACTTTTCTACAAGACTAAAATTATCTCAAGGAAAAAAAACCAAACAAACCCCTCAATGGATAGGTTAAATAACTACAAAATAGAGAAAAAGTAAATTGGAAGACAGGCCTGAAGAAATCATCCACAATGTAGTACAGAGAAACAAGGAGATGGAAAATGTGCGAGTTAAGAAACACGGATAGAATGAGAAGGTCTGACGCACATTTAATTGGAATCCCAGGAGAGAACAGAAAGAATGAAAGTAGGAATAAAGAGACAATGACTGAAAAGTCCCAGAACAAATGAAAGACACAAATACAAAGTTATAGGAATACATAAATATTAGGTGCCGTTAAACAAAAACAAATCCATGACTAGACACATTGTAGCAAAACTAAAGAGAAGATCTTAAAGTGGCCAGAGAAGGGCCGGCCCTGTGGTGCAGCGGTTAAGTTCGTGCACTCTGCTTCGGTGGGCCGGGGTTTGCGGGTTTAGATCCCAGGTGCAGACCTAAGCACCACTTATCAAGCCATGCTGTGGCAGGGGTCCCACATATAAAGTAGAGGAAGATGGGCACGGGTGTTAGTCCACGGCCAATCTTCTTCCTCAGCAAAGAGTGGAGGATTGGCAATGCATGGTAGCTCAGGACTAATCTTCCTCACCCAAAAAAAAAAAAAAAAAGTGGCCAGAGAGAGAAGTCAGATTACTCACCAAGGAGCAACAATGTGACTGAGAGCAGACCTCTCAACCAACAATGGAGGCCAGAACACAGTGGAAAAATATCTTCAAAGTGCAGGGAGAGAATAAGTGCCAGCCCAGAATCGTGTTCCTGGCAAAACTAACTTTCAAGAAAGAGGACAAAACAAAGCACGTTTACAGATAAACAAAAACAGAGCTTAATACTACAGACCTTCTCTAAAAGAACTTCTAAAAGATGTACTTTACTTCAGAAAGAAAGAAGAAAGATTTGAGATGCAAGAAAAAACGATGAACAAAGAAATGTGTAAACACAGTGGTAAATCTAAACAAATATTGTATGTATGAAATAACATTGAAATTAAGAAGAAAAATGTCATTTGTGGGTGTTATAAAAAGGAAGAGAGTAACATATAATAGTTTATAAGTTGGGAGAGAGGGGTGACTGAAGTTAAAATATATTAAGGTCCTGGAATTATTCAGGAGGAGGGTTTATAACTTTGCTAAAGGTACATGGTAAAATTTCAAGGTAATCTGTAAAATAAAAAAAATAGAGTATAACTTATAATCCAGTAGAGGGGAAATAATGGGAAAAGGAGCAGCAAACAAAAGCAAAGGTAAGAGACGAAAGCACAGGGCCAGCCCTGTGGCTTAGCGGTTAAGTGCGCACGCTCCGCTACTGGCGGCCCGGGTTCAGATCCCGGGCGCGCACCAACGCACCGCTTCTCCGGCCATGCTGAGGCCGCGTCCCACATACAGCAACTAGAAGGATGTGCAACTGTGACATACAACTGTTTACTGGGGCTTTGGGGGAAAAAAAGGAGGATTGGCAATGGATGTTAGCTCAGAGCCGGTCTTCCTCAGCAAAAAGAGGAGGATCAGCATGGATGTTAGCTCAGGGCTGATCTTCCTCACAAAAAAAAAAAAAAGAGAGAGACGAAAGCACAGAAAAAGCAGAATAGAAAGAAAAAAGTAAGACAGAAGTCCAAATGTCAGTAATCATAATAAATACAACGGACTAAAAATGCCAATTAAGAGATAGAGACTGTCAGATTGAATAAGAAAATCTAGGTATATGTTGTTGTAACAGACTTGTCTAAATAAGGATATAGTGAATTTATTTATTTTTTTCGTGTGAGGAAGATCGGCCCTGAGCTAACATCTGCCAATCCTCCTTTTTTTGCTGAGGAAGATTGGCCCTGGGCTAACATCCGTGCCCATCTTCCTCCACTTTATATGGGATGCCGCCACAGCATGGCCTGACAAGCAGTGCGTTGGTGCGCGCCCGGGATCTGAACCGGTGAACGCTGGGCTGCTGCAGCGGAGCACGCGCACTTTACTGCTTGCGCCACCGGGCTGGCCCCAGGATATAGTGAATTTAAAAGCAAAGAGGTGGAAGATGATAATATAAATATGAACAGAATAAAGAAAGCTGAGGTAGCTGTAGTACTATCCAACAAAATAGACTTTAAGTTACAAAGCATATAAGGAACAGAGGATCAACTGTACCATGTTAGAAAATTCAATGAACCATGAAGATACAGGAATACAAACATATCAAGTGAGGTTAAATAAAAAGAAATCCATAACTAGACACAATGTTGCAAAACTAAAGAGAAGATCTGAAAAGTGGCCAGAGAAAGAAGTCAGATTACTCACAAAGGAGCAACACTGTGACTGATAGCAGACCTCCCAACCAACAATGGAAGCCAGAACACAGTGCAAAAATATCTTTTAAACTTGTATGCACCTAATAAAACAGTCTCAAAATATATAAAACAAACATGGATAGAATTATACGGGAGAAATTAACAAATCTATGGTTTTTCAATTATTGATAGGTGAAGCAGACAGGAGTGAATGGGAAATGAGGTGGAAATGGTCAGTGTAGATAATTCCTTTTATTATTATTATTATTTTTTGGTGAGGAAGATTAGCCCTTAGCTAACATCTGTTGCCAATTATCCTCTTTTTGCTTAGCAAGATTGGCCCTGGGCTAACATCTATGCCCATCTTCCTCTACTTTATATGTGGGACGCCTGCCACAGCATGGCTGGATAAGCAGTGCGTAGGTCCGCGCCTGGGATCTGAACCTGCTAACCCCAGGCTGCAGAAGCAGAGCACGTGAACTTAACCACTACGCCACTGGGCTGGCCCCCCAGACAACTCTTTTAAGAAGTTTTACTGTGAAAGAGACTAGGTGGCTGGAGGAGAACGTGGGGGGAAGGAAGGGCTTTTAAAATGGATGAGACCACAGCATATCTGTGTACTGACAGCAATGAGCCAGCACAGGGAGAGAGACTAGCTGTGCAGTGGGGACAACCTTGGTTAAGAGAACAGGAGAACCACGATGGGGAGGGACAGCAGATGGATATAAATGCAGGCAGGGTCACTCCTGATACCCTGAGGACAGCTCCCAGGCATGTGGCCCGACCTCCTTTTGTCTTCTGCTGTGGTCTCTCTGTCCATCTCATTGAGGCTGCAGGATCTGATCCTGCACCTGAGAGATTCTCGGGCCAGTCTCTGGGTTCAGAGTGAGCTGGCTCAAGTGTGGAGATGGGGGAAGATGTCTGCAGATCCTGGGGCCCCTGGAGATGCCCCCTAGGGCCAGCCACTCCATCACTGTAAGCCTATGCAGGAGGAGGGTCACAAGGCGCCAGAGCTGGCAAGCTGCCTGCTCCTGGCTCCTGTGGCTGGATGAACGTAGAAGGCAAGGAATTGAGAAATAGGGAGGAAGTGGGGCCACAAAAGCCCCCCGTCGACACTGCTGTGGCAGATGCTGGCTGCTCTAAGACCTTCTCCACCTCTCCTTAGCCTTGAGGCAGTGAGCTCAGGTTGGTCCCCAATGTGGTTGCCCTGGTGACCTCCAGGCCAGTCTCAACAGCTGTAGGTGGCCCCACACATGGATAGCCTGAGGCTGATATGAGGCCACGGCACCCCACCCCAGGTGGTCCTGTGGACGCCCCCTCACCTGGCTGGTGATGTCTGAAGGCATGGGTGAGGGGGGCTTGGAGTAGGTGGCATCCTGGGAGATGAAGCCAGAGTCGTGGGAGGAGACGCTGGAGAGGCGGGTGGTGGTGGTGGCTGGCTGCGCCAGGCTGCGGTAGCGACAGGTGGAACTGGGTGAGTATGTTTGGGCACCCCCAGGCCATGGGGCTCCACCGCCCTTGGCACTGCTACTGCTGCTGGGGGCGCTGGGGGAGTGAAGGAGGCGGGCACAGCAGCCAGACAGGAAGACACAGGGGTGTGTGTGGAACGGAGGGTGACAGACGAGGGTGGAGGAGAGAGGTGAGGGGCAAAGGAAGGAAAAGACAATGTCAGACTACAAGGTCCTGAGACCCAGGGCCACAGAAGAGCTAGGTTCTGGGACCGTGGGACAGGGTGGGGCCTGGGCAGGGGACGCCTGGGGTGAAGCAGTCTTTCTGCCTCCTACCCTGCCATTAAGAACAGTAGACCTTAGGTTAACAATGGGGATACTGAGTCAACAAGTGTCAAACAGTTTCACAATTGTACTAGAACCAGACACCAGTCTGGTCATTTCTAGACTGCCTTCTCAAAGTCGGATGTTTGCCATCAAATCCTAATTGGATGTCTACATGTGCTGATGGTCTGTGTGGGTCCTGGACCCACCACCGCCCTCATCCCCTCCACCCCGAGGGTATCCACTCTCCGTAGCTCACATCCCCCGCACAACCATTTCACCCTTGGGCTTGTTCCTGGCACTGAAGGTCGCCTTCCTCCTGAGCGTGACCCTGAGGCCCCCAATCCTTGGTCATGGGTGTCCCTTGCAATCAACCCTCCCTCCTGTGACGGCCACCCAGCTGGGGTCCAGCAGACCTGGGCCCTCCTCTCCTTGAAGGAGAGGCTGATTGCTGTGCCTGGTTTTCCTCCCATGCCCCACGCCCAGCAGAGGTGGTTCTGGGGAAGGGTGACTGGCACAGAGGGGGCTCCCCACCGGTAACTTGCCCTGTGCTCACTGCCCGCCCCCCAAGGAGCCTTGAATCTTAACCGTCTCCTCCAAATCCTGTCCCGGGGCTGCATCGGAAGTATCCCTGATCCTGAGCCTGCCTAGTGATTGAACGAGACCTTGGGGGCCAGCCTGGGTCAGGGTTCGGGCCTGTGGCATCTGCTGGGCACGAGCTCTCAGGAACCAGCCAGGCTGGAGGATCCCTTACCTTGTGGCCTCAGCACGTGTTCACAGAAGCCTCCACGCCCCTCCCTGATCTTAGATTCTTACTATTCTCCCAGACTGTGCTGGGCCTGGCAGAGCCCAGTGGTTAAATGCTGGGACTCTGTGCCTTAATTTCCCCTTCTGTGAAATGGAGACAACACCATACCCGATACGGTGGTGTTAGGATTCAGTGAAGAAAATGTGTAGAGCATGTAGCTATTGCTCCATAAATGAAGCTGCTCCTGCCCCCCCTTCCTGCTAACACCCGCCTGCACCAGCAGCAGCCTTGCGATGGGGTATATGTGTCATCTACACTTGCAGATTCCTCAATGACGTAGACGTTGTGGGGTTCTGGGGCCCTGAGAAATTCCTGAAGCAGCCTTGGTAGGAACTTCCCCGTTCCCTTCCGGGGTACCCCTGTCCCTCCCACCCCATCACCCCCCCTGACCTGCACATGCTGGACTTCCGGGAGCTGGAGCTGCTGGGTGATGAGGGTGGGGTCTGGTAGGACCAGCTGTAGTCGGAGCCCTTCAGGTCTTTGATCACCTGGACGAGGACAGGGATGGGGTCACTGGAGGCAGCCCTGCCCTGCAGAGAGCCTTATCGTTGTCCTAGGGCCTCCCACTCTCTTCCCTATTTAGAACCAGGCCCATCAGGAGGCTCTTGGGAGGCTGAAGGCCTCCCCCTAGCCCTTTCCAAATGCAAGCTCCTTACTCGGGGCTTCCCTTACCGGGAAGCATGGCTGCCAGAAGGCGGGGGATGCTGGGGGAGACTCTGCCCTCTCTGATTCTCAGGGATGCTGCCCCCGCCTGGGCCCGGCCCCCTCGGCTCACACACACTGAGTCGATTCTGAGCCCAGCCTGGGCCAGGCAGGGGACATGTGAGAACCAGGCGCTCCTGAGGACTCACTGTCACTGGCAGAGGAGCCAGGCAGAGTGACCATGGGGGACACCACGAGGTCCAATTCCTGGCTCTGCTGTGCCCCTCGGGCAAGTTCCTGGACCTCTCTGAGCCTCAGTTTTCTCCCATGAAATGCAGGCAATTGTTCCTGTCTTAGAGGGCCGCTGGGGTGATTCAATGAGATAACCCGGGGGAAGTGCTCAGCAGAGTGCTGAGCATACAGTAGGCGCCTAGTGAGGGCAACGCCACTAGGCAGGAGGGACCCTGGTGCAGTGGGAGCCCGGCAGTGTAATGAGGCAGGCGGGGTGGCATGTGTGTGCAGGTGTGCCTGTATCTAGGGGAGGTGACAGGTTCTGGGCATGGACGGCGGGCAGGCACCCCCAGGTCTGGCTTGCTCTGGAGGAGCCTGGGGGCAGACGCAGGGCCGGGCCCCATGGATCTAGGATTCCGCCCATCTGCTCTCAGACTGAGGCCCCTGCTGGTTCCTGGGCACGCCACCCCTCACCTGGGCAGGTGCTCCTGGATGTCCCACAGAATGGGTGTTGGGACATGTCTGGTCCTCTGTCCCCAGCTGCCTCCCCCAAATGCTGTCCCCTTCCTCCTCTACTGTCCCCAACCAAGGGCAGGCCATCCCCTCCCCTTTCCTGTCCCCCAGTCCCAGGGCTGGCCGTACCTGCTCGCTGGCGGGGGGCAGCTTGTGCGGCTCGGCGGTCAGCACCACCAGGTCGTCAATGATGCCCTGCAGGTGGGTGATCTCGCCCAGCATGGTCAGCTCCCCATTCTGGAGAAGCAGCCAGTCAGACCTGCCAGCCCTCCCTGCCCACCTACCCTGGAGGAACAGGCCTCACCTGGCCTCTCCTCTCTCATGCCTCCCCTCAGCCAAGGCTACAGGGGGCGACAGAGGCTGGGCCTGCACAGCCTGGAGCTGGCACGACCGTCTGTCCCGGACAGACCAAATCCGTGCATGAGCTATGAGACCTGCCTTTGGGCCAGGAGAATGTGGCTCTGAATGCACCCACCAGGGATCACCGAGAAGTGGCCTTCCGTGGAGGTCAGAGGGTCAACCCTGGGCCTGGCCCAACATGCCAGGGCCTCCGAGTCACCCAGAAGAACTCTTGCCCAGTGGTTCCCAAATCCTGATTCTTGGGATTCCTTGGGGACTCCTCAACTAGCCCAACTGTGGGGATGCTCAGAATGCCTCTCTGCTCCTGAGGGACCCACCACCACAGGCTGTAGGAAGGTGATGAAGGTGCAGAAGCGGCCGCGTTCCTCGATCAGGGCCCGGCGCACCGCCTGCTTCTCCGTCTCCTCCAGCAGCAAGTACATGTCGTTGACATCCTGCAGGGCGCTGTCCAGCTGGGGCTGCAGGTCTCCTTTCCCTGGAGGGGTTGGGAGGAGAGGCCGCGCTGGGGACGCCAGCCTGGCTTGCTGCATCCATGGCTCAGGCCCCATGGTGGTGTCCCTGGCTGTGGGGCTGGGCGCTGCCACGGGGGCCAGGGGACTGGGGAGGGCAGTCAGGACCGTGGAGCTTGTGGAGGGGCTGGTCCCAGAGCAGGTAGGAAGGACAAACAGACACGTACACAGCAAAGACACCAAAGCTGCAAAGCCACCCAGGACCTGGAGCAGCCCGTGAAGCAGCTGTGTTCTGGGGAGCCCAGCGGAGGCCTCCACAACAGCTGAGTCTTCCACCCCCAAGTCACCCTCACTGCCTGCAGGACAGTGCCCCCTCGCCCCATAGGGCACAGGGAGGCAGGTGGACACAGGACAAGTAGAGCGTGGGGGCCCAGCTGTAGGCCAGGCCACTGGGGGGTGCAGGGGTCAGGAGATCTAGGGGCTGGGTCCTGGGAAAGGAAAGGGAGGGTGTCTCAGCGTGGGCCCCCACTCGGCTTAGGGAATGATGCACAAGGACAGCAACAGCAACGTAGAGAAGCAGCGAGACAGAGAGGTGACAGGATGATGTAGAGGAGACGGTGAGACAGGAAGTGGGCAAGCGACAGGTGAGGACTCTGGGCAGGCCTGGCGGGGGCGGGGCAGCCAGGGCCTGTGTCCCCCACCCAGCCCGGGCCAACCCCTCTTGGCCTGGCAGACTGACCCAGCAGTGGCCCCGGACTCATCCCTGGCCAGGGGCCCCAGGGGCCCCAGGGGCACTGTGCCCCAGGTCCCTCCCTCGCTGGACCAACCGCCTTCCTCGCTCCTCCTTGGCCTGGAGAGGCTCCTTCCAATGGCCCTGAGCTGGGGGAGACAGACAAATGCGACAAGGACGGGAGGAGCAGCTGGAGGGACGGACATTTGACTTACCAAGTAGCTCTACAGGAAGGATGTGGGAGGAGGAGAGGAGGAGAGACAGAGAAAGAAAGAATGTGTGAAAGACAGCCGGATGGACAGAGCCACTCATGGGGTGGGGGCATGGGGGCCCGGGCCTGCAGGGCCTCCTGCTGCCTCCCTGAAAGGGGAGGTCCAGGGCCAGGTCTGGGGTGCAGGGCACTCCTTCTGTCCCACCCAACAGGTTGGAGGATCCTGTGTCCACAATAATGCCCCTCTGGCCAGGATGATGCCCTGGGGCGCAGCATAGGGCGGGGATACGGAGTGGGGCCCCGGGGGGGGGGGGGGGGGGGCCTGTGCCTGCTGGGCCGCTCTGGGCTCTACCTTTGCGCGCCTTCTTCTGCAGCTTCAGCGTGTCTGAAGACTTCTTCTTGATCTCATGCCGGGCTCGTTTGTACTCTGTGCAGGGAGGAGAGAGGAGCACTCTGACAGGGGCCTCTGCCGAGTGGGGGCAGGAAGACCCGGCCCGAGCCCCGGCCCCACCTTTCGCGTGGTCCTTGTCCAGCTGGTTGGCCGACTTCTTCCAGTCCTCGATGCGCTCTTGCAGCGGGTTGATGAGGCTCTCCAGCAGCGCGCTGTAGGCGGGGCATGCGGATCAGGGTCACCAGGCGGAGGTCTCCCCGCGTCACCCCTACCCCCCTGCCCACGGCGCCCACTCACTTGGTGAACTGGCGCAGCTTGGTCTCGATGCTGCGGTGGCGCATGCACATGCGCGTGAGCGCCGAGCCAATGTCCCGCGTGGCCCCTGGCGAGGCAAGCGCGCGGCGTGGGAAGGAGCCCGCCAGGGCCTCTGCAGTCCCAGCCTTGGGCCACCAGGGGGCGCGCCGGCCCGCGAAGGCCCCGCAGCCCATGCCCGCCCCCTGCATTCCGCAATCCTGCCGGCACCTACGGGGATTTGATACTTCCTCAATATTTACCCAGCTCCTCATCCGTGCGGGACCAGGCCTTGCCCATCCCAGCCATACCAGCCTCCTGTAGCTGCGGATGCTCTGGTGGTCAGACCAGGAGGCTCCCTTTAGCCAGCTGACAGAGGCCACAACAAAGGACCGTCCAAAGAGCCAGCCAAAATCCCCTCCCACCTACCCGGAGCCCCCTCCATGTGCGCCCAGATGCAGGCGCCAGGGTGTGAGCATGTGCCCATTGCCTTGGTTCTCACCACCCGGAGGAACGGGGCCCCCAGCACCCTGCTACTCCGACCAGAAGGCAGAGGAGATGCCAAGGCCAACAGGGAACACTCCCCTGCCCCTGTGCGTTCTCAGAAGGGGAGATGGGATGCGTGAGAAGAAGCCATAAGCAGACTCATTGTACAGAAGGGTGAACAACTGTGGCTGGGGGTCAAGTGAGCTGCCCACAGCAACAATGGAATCCCCCGGTAATAATCCCTGTCACCGCTCACCCACTCCTGCTTGCATGCCTCTAGTGACGAAGGCCTCCCTCTCTCCACAACCAGCCCATTCCATTATGGAGCAGAACTCGAGGTCCCAACTCTGGGCCTGGTGTCCTCTACCTGGCTCACATTCCACTCAGCCTTTCCAGCCTCCAAGCCCAACCTGGGGCATCCCCAACCTCCAGCCACAGCCCCTCCCCACCTCGAGTGTTGGTGGCCATGTCTGCCACTTTCTGGAAGGCATCCAAGAAGGCCACAGCAGCCAGCACAGTGGTCCTGGGAAGATGGAGAGTGGGATGGTCTGTGGGTGAGGTGTCCTCTGCCCGTCCCTCCCCTGCTGGGGCTCCCTCAGCAGCCTCACCTCAGCTGGGAATGCAGCTTCGTGGCCTTGGAGTTGAAGTCCTCCCAGATGGGGTAGGAGCTCTGCCGAGGAGATGGGGAGGAAGTGAGACTCCTTGGGGGCTTCAGGGCTCCACCTGGGCTGGGCTGCCCACATGCCTCCATCCAGACTACGGGCAGTTTCTGAGAGAGTGGCTCTGTCCCCACAGAGAGGGAGGCTCCTGGGCCCTCTGGGAGGACAGAGGACCAGGACAGAGCCGTCGGGCAGGAGGAAGGCCTTGCCCTGGGAATAGGTGCCTTTGCTCATCCCTCTTCCCTGATGGTCAGGAAGTCCGTCCTCCTGTCTACAGTGGCAACCGTTTTGGCCCTCAGGGGAGATGGAAACAGTAAATGGCAGGTCCTGTCTCCTCGGGGCTCCCCAGAGGCCTGGCAGGGGATCTGGGCTAAGCTGTACGAGGGGTACCATGTCCCCCTGGACACAGCCTTGGATGGTCCACATGGCATGGGGGCAGAGGCACAGTGTGCAGTGGTGGGCTCAAGGCAGGCCAGATCTAAATTGGGGCCTCCAGGGGCTCCTACCCTGTGCCCCGGAAGCTGCTGCCAGCCCGGCCATCCATCCATCCCAGGCCAGCAGCAGTGGCTCCCAGGCCCAGGGAGGCTGTGGCTGCTGCAGGGCCCGGCCAGCCTGCCCGGGACAGCCAGGCCCTGGGCTGAATGGGGCCTTGTGTGGCCAACAGTGCCACCTTTCTCCACCCCCGGCTCCCCTCCTGGGGACACAGTGTGGCCTTTATCCCAGCCTGGCCCAAAGATACGAGTTCGGGGGTGGTTTCCCAGGGGGGAGGCCGGGCTCCTGGCGACCAAGTTGTCCAGTCTGATCAAGGGGCTCTTCTGGCTAATGCACCCTCCTGCAGCTGCTGGGTCCTGGAGAAACCTCAGCCCTGGGCCAAGGGCCCTGTGGAGGCCTCCTTCCTCAAAGGGGAGCCCTGGGCCACCAAAGTCCCCGTCCCCAGGAGCTTCCAAACCTCCCTTCCATGTGGGATGGGGCACTGGGGGCTGGGGCTTTTCCTGAAGAAAGGGGGAAGCGGAGACCCCAGCAGCCCCCAAGGCCTCAGAGGGAGGCTCTGCCTGGCTGGAACCCCAGGGGCAGGTTCTAGCTGGCCTCTCCAGCTGAGGATGGCCTGCAGGGGTGGAAAAGAGACAGGACAGCTTCAGCGAGCCTCAGAAACTCCTCCCGCTCCCAGCCCAGCTCAGTCAGGACCCAGGGAAAGCAAATATTTGAGAAGTTCACGCAGGCTGGGGCAGGAGCGGGGAGGCTGTGGGTGGGCTGTCTCCACACAGGCACAGCTCAGGGGTCAAGGGTCCTGGAAGGTTGTCCCGGGCAGTCCCGAGGAGCCTTCTGCAAGGTGGCACCTTCCTGCCACCCTGACCCCTCAGCCCCGAGGCCTTGCTAAGACCTCTAGGAAGGAGAGATGATGCCGGGGATACGGGGGTCCAGAGGCAGCTGTCCTGGACCCCAGGAAACCTTCTGAGCCCCCTCAGCAGCCTCTGGGCAGTCTCACAGAGCAAGGGACTAGGAGAAGCTAAGGAGAGACAGGTACCTACCCCACTGATGTCCCTGGGCTGGGGCCCATTCCCCCAGCCTCCACCCAGTCACACCTACTCCATCCCAGGCCTTCACAGAACTGCTGTCCCATTGGGGAGGGGAAAGATGTGGGAGGCCAGGCCCAGTTCCCCCTCAGCAGATGGACCCGAGCACCTCAGTCTCTAAGGACTGGGGACTCCACTCCACTCCCCACTAGTAAGTAATTCATACAGGACCCCAGAGACAGGAGGTTGAGGGGCTGGAGCAGCCAGTGCCCTCAGTCTTCACCTGGGCCTGAGCCCTCACCGTGGCCACGCCCTGGCTGTCAGGCTCTAATTTTTATTAGCACTAATACAGTAATTGCTACTGGTGATCAAGTACTGCCGTGGGCCAGGCCCTGTGCTAAGCCCGTCCACGATGCGATTGTATCAAATCCAACAGCCCATGAAATGGACACTATTATCACCCCCATTCTACAGATGAGGAAACCGAGGCTCAGACTTGCCCAAGGCCACCCAGTGGCGGGGCCAAGATCTGATCCCATGTTTGATGGTCATTCCACGTCAGGGCAGAGGGACCCCTCCTTCCAGGGGTGCAGGGGACTGAGTACCTGGGCATCAAGGGTGGGGAGGTGGCAGGGACAGGAGAAGCACCAGCTCTACCCGCAGCACGGTGGGCTGCTCTGGTGGGGGGAGGTGATGTGCTTGTCACTAGAGGCACCCAGGGGATGGGATGAGACCGATGAGGAGGCTGCCGAGCCTCCCGGCCCTCGGAGACTCTGTCCTTGTCCAGGTGGTGGCCGTGGTCCAGAAGTGGGCTGTGCAGGGAGTGACCCAGGCTTCGATCCCAGAGAGACGGCTTGCTGGGGCACCTGAGCCGGGGCCCCTCTCTGAGCCTCAGTTTCCTCACCAGTCAGATCCGGATGGGAACGGCACCTACGTCATTGGTCAGCGTGGAGGCTCGAGGTGGTTGCTGCACGGGATGCCCTTAGCACGGTGCCCAGCCCCGAGTACGTGCCCAGGCAGTGCCGGCTAACAATGAGGACACACGGCACTGCTCCTCTGCCTGGAGCCCTCCCGCATGGCCAGGGCCCACGTGTGTGGGTGACCCTCCCCACTCTGGAGACGGTCGGCAAAGATTACTACCCCATTTTCTGGATGGAGGCCTCGTTCACTCCGCTGAAGGTGCGGCCTGGCCTGGTGGGGGCCTGAGTCAGAGCCCTGGGTGCTGTGCCCAGTCCTGTCATCTTGGGCAAGTCCCTGCTCCTCTCTGGGCTTCAGTGGGCATCTGAGCTGAGTTAAACGAGGCACAGAAGGCAGGGAAAGCTCCTGAGCGCCCCCTCCCCGTCCCTGAGCTGGTGTCCTCCTCCAGACTCTCCAGGCTCCAGGGTAGCTCAGGGAGCCCTCCCTGCCCTACTCGGCTACACCTAGGCCAGGGGCTGGGCCTCCAGGAGATCAGGGGGTGTCCTGTTGTGGGGCCTGTGGAAGCCCTGTGGGGCAAGTTCAGTCTCTGCGACCTGGCCACCTTTCTCTATGGAAGCCCTTCCGCTTATGTGGCTCAGGCCATCGAGGGAAACAGCCAGGAGCTGACCCCAAATCCAGGTGATTGGCCTCCGGGTTGCCCAGTCCCCTGCTCTGTTCCTGGCCTGAACACCTGCATGTGTCACAGGTTCTCGGCATTACCCCAGGCGAAACGTCGCCCATTTTGCTCCCACATGTCAGAAAATCCTGCCTGAATCTCTTGCTACACTCTGGGCCTGTTTCCTTCTGTCTTATCCCAAAGTTCCTTGCATGTTGCCTGGAGAGGGAGGGAGACCGTCCTGCCCCTCTTCTCTGAGCAAAAGCTGCTGCTCTCTGCAGTGTTTGCGGAGAGAGGCTGCCAGAGGGAGGAGGCTGCGGGAAGGTCCCACCCTCTGCCAGCCCTGGGAGTGAGTGGCTGGGGGAGGGTGGTAGGGGGTGCCTGGTCCCAGGAAGGGATCCTGATGCCAGGGCTATGATGTCCACAGGGCAGGAGGGGCTGCTGAGGGCACAGAGAAGCCAGGACTTTGAGGGGCTGGCCAAAGGGGCCTGGTGATGTTGCAAGGGATGGAAGTCTCAGGGGAGCACCCTATATGGGGGTGGTGGTGGGGGGCACCTCCATGTGTAGTCCCAGGTGAGGGTGGGTTCCAGCCTCTTCCAGGGGCCAGGGATCTGGCTCCTGGGGCTGTTCCCCTGGCAGCACTGAGAGTCACCCAAAGGGCCTGCCGGGCACTATGGGGCGGGTTGCAGTGTGGTGTGTAGTGTTTCCTCCCGGGCCTGCGATGTCACTGTGGATTCTGGGTTGTGTACTGGGGAGTGTGCGATAGGCCATGAGGGTGGGGGCTCTCCGGAGTTCCTGTGGGGAGCCTGGTTCTCTCCCCTGGCCCACAATCCTGCCCCAGAGGAGAGGGCATCGTCACTGGTTCCTGGCCCCCATCCTGTCACTGGAGCTGGATCTCCTCTCTGCCTAGTCAGCCTGGGCCAGCCCTGACAAACCCCGGCCTCTTTGGGGGAGAGGTCCCCCTAGCTGCCTAGATCAACAGTGAGGGGTGAGGTCAGGGGCAGCATCCAACAGTCTCCTTAATGACCTTGAGCCATTCCCAGGCCTCAGTTTCCCCATGTGGTGGGTCAGGAATTGGTGGCCTGCTCCAGCCTGACCTTGGCAATCACGGAGAGGAGGGTTGGAGCTGAGGGCCTAGAGTAGTGCTAGGGTAGGGAAGGCCCTCCCTTGGGGTTGCTCCACCAATCCCAACCTTCTCCCCTCCTCCTCCCAAGGTGAAGACAGAGGCCTTGAGATGCAGGGACACTCGGCCTGGAGACCTCGGAGTCCTGGAGATTCCTGGGGCTTGCTGCCTGGACAAGGGGACAAGGGAGGTGGAGGGGTGGCAGTCGCAGGGTCGGGAGGCTGCGGCCTGGCGAGGAAGGAGTTAACGGCTCTCTGCTTCATTATTTCCCCTGCTTTGGTGATGACAGCATTGTCTGGGCTCCGGGGCCGGCGGGGGTGGGGGGCACGGTGGTAATAGGGGGCAATGGCCGGAACGACCCCGGACCTATTAAAGGGCCGTAGTCGCCCCCGGAGCCAAACCCCATTCACGGTTTGGGGGTCTGGGGCGCAGGAAACCCGCGTGTGCCCATTCTCGGGTCTGGACCCCACGGGGGCGCTGGGACCCGGTCACAGACTCCAGACACCGCACGGATACCCCGACACACGAGCACCCACATCCCCCCAGACGGGCACCCGAGACCCGGGCGCACAGCAGAGGCAGGCCAGACACACTCAGACAAGGACACACAGACACCGAAGTGCACGGACACTGCGAACCACGGCTGCCCGCCGCCACGCGTCCCCAGAGGGAACCCGCACCCGCGCGCCCGCCCGCAGCCGGCCCCGCCACGCCGCGTTACCTTCATGTCGTTGACGATGGCTTGGAAGAGCCCGCCCAGGGCGCCGCACTCCTTCTCCGCCGTCTCCATGCTCGGGCCGGGCGGCGGCGGCGGCGGGGCGCAGGCAGGGCGCGGGGAGCCGGGCTGCGCGGGCGCTCGCTCCGAGGCCCGGACGGGCCTGCCGCCTCCGGGCCGCGCTCAGGGGCCGGCCGCGCCGCGCCTGGGGACGCGGGCCGCCGTGGGGCGGCGCGGGCCATGTCGCGGCGGGGCTGGCGGGCGGCGCGGGGGGCGCGGCGCGGGCGGCTGGCGGCGCAGCCGGGGCGCGGGGACTGAGCGGCGGCGGTAATCCGAGCCGCCGAGGCTCGGGCGTCACGTGGGCGCGGCGGAGGGAGGGAGGGAGCGAGGGAGGAGGGGAGGGCGCGGCGGGAGGGGGCTGTGGGAAAGGCCGCGCGGGCGCAGGCCCATTCACGGCCAGGAAGCAGGGCTTTGAAATCCGAGCCGG
This sequence comes from Ceratotherium simum simum, assembly GCF_057802395.1. Classification (NCBI taxonomy): domain Eukaryota; kingdom Metazoa; phylum Chordata; class Mammalia; order Perissodactyla; family Rhinocerotidae; genus Ceratotherium; species Ceratotherium simum. The sequence goes on from NC_141929.1 coordinate 14,567,056, forward strand.
GCGCTGCCAGACTGGTCGGGCGAGAGGGGCCCTGCGGCCGCGGGCGCCACGGCGGGTCGGGGGCGGCTCTGGGGCGGGGCCCGCCCGGCTGCCCGTGGGAGTGGGACCTGTTTGTGGTTGGGTGCCCGCCTCCGGGAGGGGGCTCAACTCCACCTTCCAGCCTTTGGTCGCCCGCCCGGGGGGCTTCCCGCGCTTTCAGCAGACGGCTGGAGGGCTGGCGTCCTCCGGGTGCCCTCCGCGGGACGGACACAGCACCCACAGCAGGGGCGCAGGGTGTCCCGGGGGCCGCCCTCCTTGGGACGTTTCATCCCAGGCACAGACAAGTTCAGACCGTCCTCCAGAAGCTCTCTGGTTCCTTTTCCAAGCGGTGCCATGCCACGGGGATGGAGTGCCCGAGGCTAGGCTTTTGGAGGTTGTGATGTCCTGGTCCTCTGGCGACCTCCTTCTTCTGGGGTAGGGGCCGTGTGGGACCAGCAGAGCAGGGGTGGGCCCCCATTCCCAGTCCCCGATGCCTGGGTACACGTGTGTGGGCACGCATGCGTGTACACGTGGGCCAGGGCGACTAGAGCCTGCAGTCCTGGAGACTCCAGGCAGGGAAACCCACCCTCTTTACGTGACGCTGGGGCTCCAGGGAAAAGCGCCCACTAACTCCTTTTCCCCCCACCTCCAGGGGCCTGCGAGAGTCCCATGGGAGCTCATGAGGCCAATCCGAGGCTTCCCAAAGCCTAGGGTCAGGCGACCCTGGCCTACAGGTGCAGTGAGGTTAGGCTCATTTAGCCAAATCAAGGAGTGGGCACTGGGAAGCCTCCCCCCTCCCTGCGCTAGTGAGGGCCTTCGCTTCCATCCCAGTGATCTGCAGAGGGTTCTGTAGTGTGCAATGCCCCTTCACTCAGAAATTCCTGAGGCTCAGTTCATCTGTCCAATGGGGACCTGTCCCACTGTCCCCCCGGGGGGGGCAGGAATCAGGATGGAAACATCAGATTAGATGCCTGGGCAGGTAGGGTTCAGGGTGCCAGGCCAGTGTTTGGTGCTCTCCAGGATGACAGGGTTGGTCCTGGAGGTGACAGCTCACGTCCCTGTCTGGTGAACATGCAGTGACCAGTCTCTCCTGGTGCAGCCAGCACCCCTTGGGGCCACCATGAGACCAGGTCTCCAGGTGCAAGGTCCAGGGGCAGCTACAGCATCAGGCAGGGAGCAGGTGCCAGTGGGAAGGAGCAGGCAGGCACGGTTCAGGGTTTTCTGTCATTTCTTTATTGGGGCTGAGGGTGCATCATTCACACGGACCTCCGTCCTGGCCCTGTGTGCACACAGGTGTGTATACACACGTCTCCACCAGGCCGGAGCTCCAGTGGGCTGGGGAGGTCAGGCTCTTTTGTAAGACGGTATTAGAAAGAGGGATTCCAAAGGATGGGTGGCATCTCAGGCTGCGGCCCCACCCAGGTGGGAAGCCAGCTCTGCCTGAATGCCAGGGTGCAGCTGACAGCACTGGAGGCCTGCGGGGCTGGGCTATGAGAGGAGCCTGGGGGGATGGAGCAGCCTCCCTCCCAGACCCTGCTCTGGGCTAGTGGCCAGGCCCCGCCCGCCCTGCCCGAGGCACGTCCTTGGGCTCCACAGGAAGGGGGCCTGAAGACCCCGAGTGCTCCATGGGACCAATCCTTGGGCCCTTCTCCGTGCCATGCCTGTCAGAGGACAACTCTCCGGTCCAGGTGGTCCCCACGCCCACTCCGCTGATGCCTCACTTCCAGGTGCTTCTTCTGGACCTTCTCAAAATGCTGCAGCAGCTCTGCATAGTCAATGCTGGGAGAGTCAGCTTTCTGTGACTTGGGGGCTGCCTTCAGACTGTCTCTGGGGAGAGGGAGCAGAAGGGCTCAGCGTCAGTGTCTCAGCACACATGGCGGCTGCTGGGGGGCGGTGTCACTAGTCACAGGAGGGCAGTGGGGTTGGGGCAGGGCCACAGGCTGGTGGAACTGAACCTTGGGGGCTCTGTCTGCTTCAGGCCTGGCAACCCTTCACCAACACTCAGCCCCAAAGAGTTGGGAGGCACCGTTGAGTATCCCTTCCTGGTGGTTGGTGGGACCAGTCAATACTGCCACTTGGATATGGCCTTCAGCCTGTGGGCTGGCAACTGCGCCCAGAGCAGGCATCTCATCGGGAAGCATTTCCTGTTTACGAGTGGCTCCCTTTGGGGTGATAGCCAGGGCTAGCAGCCAGCCAGGAAGCCAGCTGGGGCCTGGAACAGGGTCCAGGGAGAAGGGGGAGGAGGTTTTCTGGGGCAGGGCTGGGGCCTGGGACAACAGGGATGGCTGAAGAGTCTCTGCTGGGCCCTCACCTTGGCAGGACATCTGTTTTTGAGTGTTGGGGCCCTAGGTCTGCAGCCATTCCCTGTTCCTGGGGAAGGAGACCTGGTCTCACCACTGGGCATGCTAATGGCTCCTACAACTCCTGTTGCTACCACCCTCCCAGGTTGCTCTGTACAGCAGCACAGGTTGTGCACAGCACAAGTACAATGTGCCAGGTGCTCCCTATAGTTGTGCAATGTAGTAGCCGTGCTGCCCCCTAGTGTTTAGCTTGCCTCTGGGGACTAGATCCCCTTGGGCCCCTGTCCCATTCCTAACCATCCCTCCAGCAGAGAGTCTCATGAAAGACTGCTCTTCCCTCATTTTGGCCTCACTGGCTTGAGAAAGCAGATATGTGTGGGCTGGGAAGTATCTGCTTCCAGCCCCTGAGGCCTGGTGGCCCTGGTAAGGGGTCTCATGGTGGGCTGTTCATAACAATCCCTGGGCCCTTTGAGTTCATGAAGAGAACCCCACATGGCGGGTCTAGGCAGTAGCTCAGCACAGGAGCTAGACAGAGCTGGACCCAAATGGAACACGTCCACTTCCTAGCCATTTGACCTTGGACGTGTGACTCAGTTTCCTCATCTGTAAAGGGGGGCTGCCATAGGAGGCACCCATGGATTACTGGTGGAGTCCTCCAGACTGGACATGTGAGAGCTTAGCCTGGTCCAGCCCTGGTCTAGGTACCCGATGGGCAGCCACCGTGACTACAGCTCTGCCCCTGAGGTGAGGCCAGCCAGGGTCTGGCAGCTCGAGGCCTGGTGTGCCTCAGCTGCTCAGTGCATTCTGGGGGGAATGCAATGGCGTTTCATCCAAACAGAACCCTCACCAATGAGCCTGGCTCCTGATAAGGCACAGGTGACCAGTGGTCAGAGCCTGACAGGCATCTCTGACCATCCACCAGGCTGCTGGGGCAGGACCAGGGGCAGTGGGGACCTTTCCATGGTTGGGATTGCCATCTGGAGCCCGGAGGTGGCCCCCTGCACCCCTGCTCAGCCTGTCCCTTCCTGCCTTCCTGTTGAAGACGCCCCACCTGAAAACACCTTGGATGGTGGCTGTGACTACTGCTTTCCCAGGCCTCAGGCAACGTTAGTTCAACATAGATCAAAAGAAGCCAAGCGCTGGACTCTGGCTCCTGAAGTCAACTCCCCTGGGAACGGGGAGGGACCTCCCTGTTACAGCTACTCTGTGGCCCAGGTGCCCCAAGAGAGCAACCTGGGCTCTGAGGAGGCCAAGGGACACTCGGGAGCTTGGAGCTCTAACTCTGGGAGGTGGCCAGATGCTACCCCAAGCCCCGTAGGTCGGGGCAGGGGGGAGAGACATGTAGGCCTGGAAACATGAGGCCACAGAGATGACACTGAAGTATGTCATTTGATGCTAGGTGTCCAGGGGTCTGTATGCTGCTCCTCTCAACAGGCCTGGTAAGCCACGGCATTCGGTCCAGAGGAAGGGCTGAGATGAGGGGTTTCTGTGGAGATGCCAGCAGTGGATGGCAAACCTCGGGTGATGTGCACAGATGTGGCCAAGGTAGGGGTGGGGAGAGGCAGGCTGCACCTTGCTCTCTGGGCCTTCATGGTAGCAAGAAGTCCTGCCCCCCCGTGATCTGGCCTCCCTGCAGGCAGCCCCTTCCTAGCCTGGGGTCTTGGGAGCAGGGAGGGGTGCGTCCCATGGGGGTGGGGGTCTCCTCCGAGCACAGAGCCCACAGCTCCCCTCCCTGCATGTCATAGTGGGCATGGACGCTACTCAGGCCCTTAGCCTTTCCTGTATGTTTACAACAACCCTCAGGCAGGGAGTGACTAGGGGACACCCAGCCAGCAGCACAGAGCCGGAATTCCAGAACCCAGAGCTGGCCCTCTCTCCTGCCGCCCCACCCATGCACCTGTCCCCAGGCTAATGCTGGTGAGCATCCCCAGCTTTTCCTTCACAGATTCTCTCCTGCCTCATGGAGGAGATGGTCCCTGGGCGAGCGGCCTGGAAGGCTGAGGGGGCCAGGCCCTGCCGGCACCTTGAGCAGAGGGCTGGGCGAGGAGGGCAGAAACTCCCCCAGCTGTTCCCGGTTTGCAGGCCTGTCAGGCAACCCGACGCTGTCTTCCAGCTGCCTGCCCCTTCCAGGGCTGAGACCGTCCTCAGCCCCCTCTCCAGGGTGTGAACTGTCCCTCTGTGCCCAGCCCTGCAATCTGATCCCTCCTCCAGCTGTTCCCGAGGTCCCTTCCTCGCCCACTGCTCCCCTGTCTATATCTATGACCACTCTTCCTAAGTCCTTGCAAAGAAAGCCTGTGAACCTGAGGCCTCGAAGGCTGGACAGAGCCTCAAGCTTCCATTTAGTCCAAAGGCTCATTTACTGATGAAGAAACCAAGAGCCCAGAGAGGGCATGGGGCTTGTGTGGGGTCACACAACAAATCCTTGGCAGAGCTTGGACCAGATCCTAGTTTAGGCCTATGAACCATCCACGGACACAAAGACTCCTCTAACCAGACGCCTCAACTGCCTGGCCTAGGACCTCCCTGACTCTGACTATGGGAGAGTCTGAGGGAATCCTCATTCTTCCCAGCTTCCCTCTGGGAGAGTGCAGGGAGGGGTCTGACTACTCTGAGCCTTCCCTCCCCTTCCAAGGGATGCTCCCTATAAGAGGAGATGTAGCAGGCAGAGCTCTGAGAGGGAACTGGCCCTGAGCAGAGTAGGGTCCGTGGCCTTGCCCAGGGTCCTCCCCAGGGAGGCAGGCTGGTTCCCATGGGGAAATCAGAGGTCACGGAAGAGCCCTTCCTGCCTCTTCTCCCCTCCAGCTGCATCTTCCCTCCTAAGCGCCTGCCGGGGTGACCCTGACACCTCGTGGGCATGGAAAGGCCAGTGTGGAGGCCAGGCCAGCGAAGCCTGGCGTGGCTTCAGGGCCACCGAGTCCCCGGAACTGAAGGTGCTCGGCTAAGGGAGTCCAAATGCAAACCTAACTCCATGGCTGCTCCCTGCTCCCCTGGGACCCTCAATGCGCCTGCCGCATGCTGTCTCCTGGGGATTACCCGGAGACACCATGAGCAGCTGGGACAGGGCCTGGCCCTGCCACCCCAGAGCTGCTGTCTGGGGAAAGGGGCAGGGTGAGCAGGAGCTGGGCCTTGGCCCAGGGGCCACACCTGCTGGGGGCTCAAGCCCCTCCAGCTGCCCTGGGACAGACAACCTCTCAGGGGCCCCAAACCCAGCCTCTGGAGAGCGAGGCCAGGGTGGGGGGAGTGGTGGTAGCCAGTGGGACAGAGGGCATGGGGCCTCGGGTCAGGGGCCCTGACTGCCGGGCAGGCCCATCTCAAGGCTGCCTGCGTCTGTCCCAAGGGCAAAGGCCCGAGGCCTTCTGGGGAGCAAGGCGCCAGGCCTGCTGAGTGGCTCGAACAGCCTGGGAGGGAATTCTAGATACACAGGGCATCTGATGCAAGCCGGGCGCTCTCCATTCAGCGTAAATCTTCTCAGTGGCTCTGCTTGTTTCCATGGCGACCTGACAAGTGAAATTTTCCATCTCGGATGCCAAATGCCTGTGGATGAGGCAAAGCCTCCAAGGGTTACCAAATATAGACACGGCCCAGCAGGCTCGGGGGGCCGGGCCAGCACTGGGTTCCGGGTGGGAGCCTGGACCCCCCTAGGGGCTGCAGCCCTGCTATCCGGAGGCTGCCATGCTGGGCCTCTCTGTGGACGTTGCCTGGGACCTGTTCTTCCTGTGGGCAGGACCCGAGCAGGGTAGTCATGGGCGCACCCCTGCCCCCCACCCCACCCAGGAGGGCTTGGGAAGGTCCCAGTAATGCCAGCGGCTCTCAGTGGCCCAGGTTTGAGCCTCTGCCACAGACAGAAGGGGAGGGCAGTCTGAGGCCCAGGACTAGGCCTTATCTGGCTTTCTTGCCTGTCTGCTGCCCGGAACAGTCTCTGAGCTGGGGCATGAACTCCTCCTTCTCCTGGAGTTTCTCTCCAGGGACCTCTGTTTGGGTGACTCCAGCACGCCCTCTGATTTTTTAGATTAACTCAACCCTGATTACTGGAGAAGGTATTGCTACCACCTACCACGTCGTAAACACTCCCAGAATCTGTCAGCCTGGTGCTCTGAGGTGGAAATGAGAGGCCCAAGGGCAAGTGTGTGTGGGGGGGTATGACAGTGTCCGCAGTGACAGAGGGGTGTGATGCCGAGGCAAGAGAGACCCTCAGGAGCCCCCTTAAACACTCTCTGCTTGCCAGGCCTATCTGGCCCTGACTTGCTGGGTGGCAGGAGCCTCCGCCCCCCGCGGAGGCAGAGGTGGCAGTCCCTGGCCCGCACTCACTCGGTCTGCAGCAGCTCGGGGTTGGGCACGCACTGGAGCCGGTGGGAGAGCAGCTGGAAGGCGCTGCTCTGGGGCAGCAGCATGAGCAGGCCGTAGAGGGCCTTGATCAGGTACGGGTTGTTCTTCACATCCAGCAGCTGCAGGCGCAGGTCTGTGGGAGGGCAGGGGTCAGGGGTTAGGGGGTCAGGCACTGCCCTGGACTATACCTCAGCCTGGCCAGGAGAGGGCTAGCCAGGTGGCTGCGGCTCAGAGCGAGGTGAGGGCTCCTAACAGTCGGACATGCCTGCCCCTCCTCCAGCAGTCTTAGCCGTCCCCACAATCTTCTTCCTACCTACCCACCTGTCCCTCTGTCTGATCTTTGCCTGGCGACCCCCATCCTGCTGCCAGGCCTGGTCCCCTCCCCTCCCACTCACTGCCTCCCTGGTAATGTGGGGGCTTGGGGCCTGTAGTGTAACAGACTCCCCGGTCTGCTCTGCACGTGCCAGCACAAAGAGCTATAAATAGGGTGAGCTGGAAAAAAAGACTGGATTAGGAGCTGTAAGGAAGGGCAGGATGGAAAAATGCTTCTGTGTGTGGCTAAACACACGCCAAGCCCAGGAGTGTCTGGTAGGTGCTTTTGGAAATCCACCTCAGACACCAGCCCTGCCACCACTTGCAGACAGGAGGAGACGCACCCTGGTCCTGTCCAGCCTCCAGTCCAACTAAACAGGCCCATGCTTCTCTCCTGAGCACCGCCAGGAGAATCACTGGCTTCTACCTTCTGGTGTCTCTTGGCCCAGTCCGAGGCATCCTTTGTGGAAGATGAGTCACAAAATTCTGGAGAGGCCATGTCACCCAGGAACAGCTGCACAGGGGTCTGGGCTGGCACTGAGTGGGAGCAGCCAGGCCTTGGGGCCAGGGTGAGCCAGGAAGCAGGGGCCTCCCACACTGGCCCCTCCCCTTGGCCCAAGAGGCAGGAGCCACCAGTGGAGACCTGAACTGTCCGCAGGCCTAGTGACTTCAGCAGAAGTGCGGGCCTGGGGCCGACCCCGTGGCCTAGCGGTTAAGTGCGTGCGCTCCGTTGCTGGCGGCCCGGGTTCACATCCCGGGCTCGCACCGACACACTGCTTGTCAGGCCATGCTGTAGGGGCGTCCCACATAAAGTGGAGGAAGATGGGCACGGATGTTAGCTCAGGGCCAGTATTCCTCAACAAAAAAGAGGTGGATTGGCAGCTCAGGGCTGATCTTCCTCACAAAAAAAAAAAAAAAAAAGAAAGAAATGAGGACCTATTTCAAGTCCAGTCCCCACTCTGGGCCCTGGGGAAGCTGGGGCTTTGGGGCCAAGCCAGCTACTAGTGGGGTCTAGGCAACCCAGGGTGGGAATGGGGGCTGGGCAAGACCAGGGTGTATCTGCTGTGGTTGCCCCAATAAAGCCCTGAGCCTGGAGAGAAGGAGCTTGTGGCTTCTCTAGGTTCAGGCTGGACCTGACCTCAGGTGAGCGTGTACCTGGCTGCCCTGGGAGGCCCTTGGGCAAGTGAGATGTCAGGCCAGGGGACCACCTGGAACAGGCTCTGATGCACGCCGCTAGGAACAGAGTCTCCCTCCCACTTTTCTGTCTCCCGGGCATCCATCACTGTGGTGCCCAGCTGTTGGGAGAAGCTGGCTTCTGTTCAGATGGGAGTGGGGGGGGGGGTCCCTCGGCCCCTGCTTTGGCCTCCAGGGTGAAGGCCGATGGGCTTAGCTTGGGCAGGTCAGAAGTACTGCCAGAGAGCAGGAGGCCTGGGCAGCCAGCTTGGCCGGCAGGTGGCCTCCTGCCTCCCGGCTCCCCTACCATACCATAAGCACGTGTTTCATTCAGAGAGTTGCCTGCTTTGGGGGGCAGGCATCGTTTGTGTTGAGGCACCAAGAGCTGAGCTCGCCCCAGCCAGCTGCCACTTTTGCACATTCAATCTGGGTGTTACGAGCAGGCAGCTCCTGCCCATCAGCTCCCAGCAAATGCCAACCGTGCCCAGGGTGCCCCACAGCATCCGAGAGCCAGGGCAGAGGACAGCATGCCTGGAGGGTGGCCGGGGACAGCTCTGGGACAGTTGCCCCACCTGCCCCTGATAGCACTGCCCCAGTTCTCTCTGGCAGGATGGTATTAGCTTTTAGGTGGGTTTTGCCCATAGTGCTGGCCTGTGTTCACAAGACCCACCCTTGAGGCACACAGGCAGGACCCACCTTCTGATGGCACATGTCCCAGCCCTGCTCTAGCTGGTGTCCTCAGCCCTGTCATCCCCAGTCTTACGTTCTTTTTTTTTTTTTGTGAGGAAGATTAGCCCTGAGCTAACATCCGTGCCAATCTTCCTCTTGTTGCTGAGGAAGACTGTCCCTGGGCTAACATCCGTGCCCATCTTCCTCCACTTTATATGGGAGGCCGCCACAGCATGGCCTGACAAGCAGTGCCTTGGTGCGTGCCTGGGACCCGAACCTGGGCCGCCAGCAGCAGAGTGTGTGCACTTAACCACTATGCCATGGGGCCAGCCCCCTCCAGTCTTACATTCTTGACATTCCAGAAGCATCCCTGGGGTGACTGCCCTCCCTCCCTCCCCAGCTGCAGGGAGAGTTGCTCTCTGAGCTGGCCTCCACCCCTGCCCCACTCCAGGCCAGCCCAAGGCCAGAGGCAGGGCTCTTACATGTGAAGATGGGGCACTCGATCAGCTGCACCAACTTGTCCACTTCAGTGAGGAAATCCACAGTGACCTCCAGGTCCCCGCTGGGTGGGCAGTCAAGGGAAGTCTGACCACTGGGCCAGGACAGCCTGTCTCTGTGAAGGACCTCAGCTGGCGGTGGGGGCCACCGGAGAGCTGGGACCCAGGGGCTCGACCTGGCGGCTCAAGCACACCGTCCTCCCTCCAGGCCCTGGTGTCCTAGGCACAGAGCCTGCTTCTGCCTAAGTGGGATCTGGCACATGAAGGGCATCAGTCTATTCTCTTTGCCCTTCTGGCCCTCTAAGTGAAAAGCGGCACTGCTGTCCCCCTGCCTGGGCACTGTGGCTCTGCTCCAGCAGCTCTCTCTTCTGCACCCTGCAGGCTCTGGAAGGCTCTTATCATGGCCCTGCAGCATGTGGGGGAGGGCTGGGTAGGCAAGGCCCCTGCTTCTGCCTGAGTGGACGCCCATCAGCAGGGCCACGGTCAGGGCTGCAGCAAGCGTCTGGCCTGCGGCCTCTGGGTCACACCAATGGCTGAGGAGCAAATCTAGGTTATGGAAGGACAGCAGGCACCCTGAGGGGGTCAGGCAAGGCCACAGCTGACCCTCAACAGAGGCACCTCAGGGCCCCTCATTCCTTACCCCCCAACTCCTGGCCCTCAGGGAAGGAGGCCAATTTTGCATCCTAAGCAGCCCTCCAATCCAGGGCTCCAGGCTGGGCATTCACAGAGGAGGCTGCTTTGCTTCACAGTGTTTTAAACAAAATCTGCCCATGGACGCCTTTTGCTGAGGCAGGCTCTGAGGCATGCTGGGGGTCTTCCCTCTTCCTGAGGCCTCCCGTCCAGCCCGCTTCTCCCTGCTTTGTCACCTGCTGAGCCTGTTGGGCTCTGGCTCTGTGGCCCCTGAAGGTCCCTGAGCTCCTCATCAGCAACACCACCAACACTCGCGCTCAAGCCCGCAGGCCTTACCGACGCCCTCCCCGTAGCCAGGCCTTTTCTCCCCGCCCCGCTCCAGCACTGGGCCCAGCACGATCTGCCACGAGCAGAGTGTACCCCACCTCTTCCCTGGGACACCTCACCTACATGGCCCCATCAGCACCCCTGGGCTGGGCCCGCTCAGCTCTGACCTCCACCTCACAAGGACCACCTCCCTCCACAAGGCCCCAGATGACCTTGTTTGCGGCCAACAGCACTCTCCCAAATACATCTCTCACCGTGCCTGCACAGGCAGAGCGTAGGGGCAGGGCAGGAGTATGGCAGCTGGGCCCACACCTGGGCAGGAAGGGAGCACTGGGTCCCCTCCTGTCCCTCAGCGGCTGGACCAGAAGAACAGTGAAAGCGAAGGATACAACTTCTGGATGAGGTCGTAGGCATGCCGGTAGTTCTGGGTGAGGAAGCAGAGGGACACTGTGGTGACAGGGTTGTGGCACCAGGAGCGGTACAGGCAGCAGAACAGGTTCTGGCTCTCCTGAGGGGGAGAGGTGTGAGCAGTTAACAGAGCCCCTCCGTTTCTTCCCCAGGCGCTCCTTCTCCACCAGGGACCCTCGAGGGAAAGGCCACGGGCCTGAGATCCAGGGCCCTGGTGGAGCATCAGGGAGCCAGCTCAGCACCCCAGGCTGTGTGTGGCAGCCCTGCTGGGAATGAGCTGTCACAAAGGACACGCTGACAGCTCCTCCTAGACCCTGTGATTACCCCCTGACCCACAGAGCCATGTGGTGGTGGCTGCGAGGGCCTGGTCAGGAGTTAGCCTGTCCTCTGTGTTGGAGTTTCCACCCTTGGCAAATAACAGTACTTGTCTTCTCCAGAACTCTGTGGTCCTGAGCCTGTGGGGCTGGGTGGTGGAGGTGGTGACCCGACAGTGATGGGAGGGCCTGGGGTGTGGGCCAGGCGGAGGACGCTCCTCAGGGCCCAGGCTCTCCCTGGCGGCGCCCTCCTCTCATCCTCAAAAGCCATCTCCTCCCTCTTCTACGGCCCACCTTGCACTCGGGAACCAGCCCAGGAGCTGAGCCCACACTCAGGGGAGCCCCTGCCCTGAGGAAAATTCTTAAGGCCTCTACGAATGTCTAGAAGGAACCACAGGAAGGCAGGGGTGTGGCCTGGATCACTCTGAGCCACTCAGCCCCAGATGCCCTCAGACATAGGCTTGGATGTCCTGGAGAGGGGGTGGAGGCAGGGTCTGAGCTGGGAAGGGGGGTATGGGGGTGGTCATCAAAGCCCAGATTAGGGAATGAAACCCTCAGAGCCACCCCACATGTCCAGGATGGTGGCCACCTCCAGAGGGCCTCTGCAGCTCAGCCCCCCTCCCCAGGCTGAGCGAGGCCTTCCACCACGTCCCCCAGAGCAGGATGGTAGGATAGTGAGCACCTCCCTGCTCTCTCTGACCAGCCCTGGCAAGTCCCCACCCAAAGCCTGGGACAGGCAGCGCTCTGACACCTGGGCTTACGACAGAGTGACTTGTGAGACTGATGTATCCAGCTGTGGGAGAGGGGCCAGGGCCAAGGAGGAGGGCGAGGAGAGCTATAACCCCTGATCTCTGGGAGGGTTGTAACCCGGAGGCCTCACCGTGACAGGGCGGCATCGCCCAGTGGTCTTGACCTCACCAGGTCCCACCACGTGGGACTGAACTGAATCCACTCTGTGTGCAAGGGGGCAGTGCTGGCGTTGGGGTGGGGTGTCAATGAGTGGAAAGGGCACAGCCTTTGACGGGTCAGGGAGGGCATGAGGACTCTGAAGTAGAGTCCAGAACCTCCTGTGGGCAGAGACCTGTGCAGCAGGTAGCTCCAAGGAAACCAGCTGTGACTCACTCCCACGGTTAGCCCTTACATGTAGCCAGCCCATAGGTATCATATTCTACACTGGACCAGAGAGTTCCGATTTCATCCCCCGTCTCCTCCTCATGAACCTCCTGGGGCTGAGCGGTGGGCCGGCACAGCGGTGCGCCTGCGTGCATGCAGGATTAAACCGGGCCCAGAGCCAGTGGACATGGAATACCAGAGTCTTCAGGTCCTTGAGCTGGTTCCTCAGCTGGAAGAGCTCTGTGGAGGTGAGCAGGATGGTGTTGAGGGTGTGGACCATGGTCGAGGCGAACTTGAGGTCCTCCTCCCGGAGCAGGATGTCTGCCATCGAGTGAAAGATGTTCTCAGCGTTCAGCAAGAGGCAGAGCTGCCTGGAAAACAGGCAAAGCACAGGTGACGGAAACCGCTGGGCCTCAACTTAGGAACTCTCTCCCTGGTCTTTCAGTGTCCTAAGGAAACCTGCTCTGTCCTGGGTCTGGTGCGGGACCCTGGCTCGGGGCTGTGAGGGGATATTGGGGTGTTGCTCACAGCAGGCCTGGCTTTACGCCTCCCAATACCGCTCACGTTGGCCTAGCAACTGCAGAGCCCCACGACCTGTATTTATCCCCCTACCCTGCCTCGGGCTGAGAGAAACAGCTGGGCCTCTGGCTACCAAAGTCGTCACAGGAGCCCCGAATTACCTTCCTGATCTCCCACATACCACAGCAATGCCCCCCACATGCCAAGGCATGCTCTGCCCCTTCCTGGCTTTTCTTTTCTAGATAGAACTTATCTTCATGTGACAAACAGCCTACATGCTGGTCATCTGTGTATTGTCCCCTTGCCCTCCCCTAAGACAGCCCCCTGGGGTCAGGAACTCTTTGTGCTGTTCCCGGCTGTACCTGCGCCTAGAGCAGGCCTGAGGTGGTGGGCTCAGTAGGTCCTGTGGGATGAGCAGACCCTAGGACGACCCCCGAGTTTTATCTTTACTGCTCAGATAATGAAGCTCGGGCTCAGGGAGAAGTGACTTGACCGAGGTCGTGGGCTTGGTTAGCGCCACTTCCCCTTCCCGCCATCTCTCCTCTAATAAGAGTCTTGGGGGGATAAGGCTTGGGCTTTGTGGAGGAGTCTCAATTTTAAAAACAGAAAACAGGGAACAAAGAGAATGAAGAAAAACAGTTTTTCAAGGGTCCCTGGGCCAAGGTGACAGGCAGGTCTCAAGGACAGGCTCAGAGGAAGCCTGTCGACCTCCAAAGTTTGCCACTGTGCCCACAGAGACCCGGCCTTCAGAGGATCAGCCGGCCTTCCTGTGGGGAGTCCAGGGACCCAGAGCTCCTGCAAACCAAGGAGGCAGGTAGGGGCCGCATAGGAGCGGCCGAGTGGCTGATGAGGAGGGTGGGGTGTGGCCTCTGAGCTCCTGACTGTTAGGGGCTGGTGCCAGCATGGCGCAGCCACCCCCATCTCCTGTCCAAGGCTATTGTCTGTCTGCCTGACTCCTAGTCTCTGCTCCAGGGAAGCATCCCACAGACCAGGCCTTGGGCTTCTGAGGACAAGGGTCTGAGGCCTCTAGGTCTCGTGTACATTTGAATGACATGAGGTGCATTTGGACCAACACACCTGAAACATCCATCCCAGGTCACTGAACTTTCACTACACTCAGCATTACCAGAGACTGGCTTCCTGCTTCCCTTGGAATACCAGCCATGCCTTGGGGCCAGGATGGAGAAGATTCTTCTCTACCTCCAGCCCCTGAAAAATCCCAGAGCATTTGGTAATGGAGAGGCCAAACCACAAAGCGCAAACAGTGGGCAGGTTGCCTCCAGCCCAGGCCCAGCCAGAACGAGCAGACAAGCAAGAAAGCACCCAAGAAATGGAAACAAGGCTGTTGGGGGCTGGGGCTGGGGGTTAGTGTGGAGAGGTCCTGCCATCGCCCAGGTGGCTCCCCTGCTCACCTAGTGCAGGTGAGGTGGGAAAAGGCCCCCGAGCCTGGTGCTCCTGATCGGCTGTGTGCCCAATGTCTCTCCGCAACAATTTCTTCACCTCTTAATGGGGGGCAATTCCTACCTCTACAATGGGGGCCACTCAGAGGACAGCCGCGAAGACTAGTGACAACTCGTGTGGGGTGCACGGTATACGGTGAATGGAATCCCCGTTGGTACCACAGGTGGGGATAACAGCCACGCCCAGGAGGAAGCCTGGCCCTTACGAAGAGCACAGACAGCACTTCCTGCCCCTCCTGGTCCTCCCACCCCTGTCTCCAGGGCTGTGGGATAGAAATGTTCCAGAAGGGCAGGCCGGGGAGGAAGGGGACCATTCTGACAAATGGTCACAAATGCCCGTCGCCTGCAGCTGCTGCCGTCTCCATGACAGAGGCCAACAGCTGAGGCTGCTGCCAGGCAGCGCTCTCTAGGGACCACAGGCCCGCTGGGACGTGCAGCAGCCGGAGGGTGGGGGGGCCGTGCTCTCACGTGAGGATGGCTGGGGAGGGTGCATAAGGGAAAGGCGGGCACCAAGGCCTCCTGGTGTCTCTAAACAGAACTACAGAAGGTCAGGGATGGTAGAGTGTTCTGGAAACACTAGTCTCTCGCCACCAGTGACACTACACTCTCCAGGTTTCCTCCTACCTTGCCACGGACTGCTCCTCCTCCTCTGGTGTCACGGTAGCTCTTCTGCTCTCTCTAGTCTGTGTCTCTTGGTGGTCCTTCTGGTCCCAGGGATATTTTCAACACTGCTTCTAGACCAGTGGCTGCCACATGCGCCTTTTGAACCCCATGAACTCTGGATGGCACTGCTCCTTGCCCGGTGGACGGCCCTGTTTGGCTGCCCAACAGGCATTTCACACTTGGCAGGGCCACCACACAGCTCTCGGTTTCCCCCTCGACTTGGGCCCCCCAGCCTTTCCTAGCTCGGGGAAATGGTCTCACTGCCCACCTGGCTGCTCCAGCCCAAACCAAGGAGTCATCTTTGATCCCCTGGGCCCCTGTGTCCGGTCCACCCAAGCTGGGGGCCCTGCTTAGGGCACATCCTGCCTCCTCCTGGCCCTGTCTCAGCGGCCCCCACCCTGCAGCAAGCGTCAGCAGTGTTCTAATTGGTCTCCCTGCTTCTTCTCTCAGCCTTATAACTCACTCTCCACGCACCGACGGGGCAATCCTGACAAAATGTCAATCAGAGCACGTCAGTCCCCAATGCCCTCCACATCTTAATAAAACCCAGCTCCTCACCATGGCCTCCGGGATGTCACACTTTCTCGTCAGTTCCCCTCCAACCTCAGCTCTTTATGATCCCTCCTTTACTCATGATGTGCTGGCCTCTTGTGCTTTTCTTCTGTTCCTGACCTCTGCCTTGGCCTGCCAGAACGCGAACTGCAAAGGGCAGGGCTTGTCCGTGACCCTCATGTCCCTCATACCAAGAAGAGGGCCTGGCCCACAGTAGCTGCTCAATAGTCACTGGTGCATGGAGGAGCCGTGCTCATCTCCATCAAGGCTTCACGGACAGGCCCGGAGATGCTCCCACGCCGCGCTCCAGCACGCCCCCTTTGCTCACCCCGGGCAGGCCCCTGCATGCTGTGCACACCCTGGTCTGCAGCTGAGCAGCTGCCCTGATGTTACATTTTCACCCTTATCACCCAGGGCGACCTGGGTGGCTGGCTCAGCCCAGGAGACTCCTGAGAGGTGTGGCCAGGACAGCCTGAAGGATCAGCAACAACACATCACACCAAGGAGTCCCCCAGTGAGCACCGCTCATTAAACCACCACAAGAGGAGAGGGGAGAAGCCAGGAAGAGGCACCACAGAGGGGAGCAGCAGGGGCACATGGTACACCTAGCCTTCAGGCCCCCGTGCTCTGGATGTTTGCCACCACCCCTTCTTCAGTGGGGTTTGTCTCCCCTCCCCTGGAGGCCGCTGGGCAGAGGCTGGAGGGGCTGCTCTGGGGCCCTCACCTTCAGAGCCTAAGGTAGCAGCTCCCAGGGGGTTTTGGCTCTGTGGCTGGGGTGGGCGGGGAAGTGGGGGCCACACCCTGCCTCACCTTATCCAGCCTTTGCCTGCCCATCCCAAGGTTACCCTAGGCATAGGGAGAAGGAAAACACCTCCTAGACTGCTGGGTCACGAAGCCTCCAGAAGGCAAGAATAATTAAGTATCAGCTAGCTAGTAGGAGTTCTTACCACACGCCAGGAACCACGCTGAGGGTGTTACAGTAATTCGCTTGGGATAGTAAGGGGTGATGGGAAAGCACCGCAAACATGTGCCCGAGTGCTCATCGGGGTCAGGGCCCTGTCCTGGGCAAGTCTGGGAAGGTCGGCCGGGCCACATCTTGGACAGCTCTGAATACCTGAACACGATGCCAATTCCTCCTCCTGAGTCAAGAAGGCGGGGGAGGGAGAAAAGAGGACCCACTTTTCACTTCAACTCCGAGTCCATGTCACGATCCGCACAGGTGGCTTCAGAGGCCCCAGGTTCCTCCTGTGGCATCTCACCAAGTCCCCCCAACCCCGGGCAGAGGGTATACTAACACCCCCACACAGAGAGGACCCACGCCGCCACTCACACAGCTGACCAGGGGAGGAGGAAGGGAGAATCCAGACCCAGAAGAGTCAACTTCCAGAACCTGTGTTCCTTCTTACTGCTCTGCCTCCCTGGTGCCCAGTGTGAGCAGACACTGGGGACTGTCCCTGCCTGGTGGGGGCCTGGCAGATGGCTGCCTTGCAGGGCTGCTGCGTCATCAGTTCTCTGCTGAGCCCCAGCCCGGCCTGAGCTGCCTGCCTGGCTCTCAAGCATAGCATCGATGATGGAACACAGCGTGCAAGCACTAAACATTTGTCCATATTTTTTAATACCCATATTAAAGTGCTATTCATCACGAGACAATGGCTTGGAAAATGCTTGGGGACAAGGCAGAGAAGTGGGGTGGGAGGCAACCCGGACAGGGCCTGGGAGGGCACATCCTGGAAGCCTACCTTAGGGCTGGAGGAGAGCAGGGGCCCACATGCGTGTGCCCAGAGGTGGCCTCTGGCATGCAACTGTGAGGCCTGTGCTCCTCACACTCAGACCGGAGCCCCCGTGGACAGGGCTCTGCCTCCCCCTCCTCAAGCCTCCGGCTACTTGCATGGACAGCTATTCCCTTACTTCCAGGTCTGGGTTCATGGTGGGCAGGGAACAGTTCTCTCTGGTTCCTCTGTCACATACCAGGAGCACTTAGGGGAGAAACCTGCCTTTGGCCTGCTCTGAAGCCCCCGGGACCTAAGACAGGGACTGCCACTTTCCCCAATGGACTGAGATGACACTGCGCTGCCCATAGAGGTCCCTTCTCTGGGGCGGCCTCGAAAGGCCAAGGCCTATACTGGGACCAGGGGAAGGCACTCGGGAGCAGTGCCCACCTGGAAGCGGCCACACCACACTTGCCAGGCTGGTGGGAGCTTTGTGTCACTGTCCCTTCAACCACTAACACTGGCCAAGCATCCACATGCACCAGACTCCGGCCCTGAATGGCCACCAGCCTCAGTGCTGGTCCATGGAGGAGGATGCTCTCCCGAGCCCCTGCCTGGCACCCACCCACAGCCCCTGCTTCAGGTGACATTTGGGCCAGAGCGGGTAGGAGGAGGAAGGTGTCAAGTGGCTCTAGACCAGCCAGTCACGTCCTGAGGCCATGTGGCCCAGGCTGGGCAGGAGAAGGCCTACCCAGGGGGCAACAGCTGCCGCCTGCCTCAAGGGAGAAGCCTGACACTGTCCTTCAGTCCGGCCTGCGTGTAGAAAAGGGGCCACATGCTGCTTCTCCTCTAAGGACCTAGACAGGCCACCAACTTGGGCAAGGTCAAGCCTTGGTTTGGAGGACAAGACCTGCCCGGTGGCTTTGAGCCTGTCTTCCCCCTGGGCTGTGTGCCAACAGGAGAGAAGAGGCACAGCCGGCTCCTGCACTCCCAGGGCCCCAGGGCGCGAGGTGGGGCCACTTCTGCAGCCAGAGGCCTCTCCCCACCTGGGCAGCCCTGCTGTCCCCTGGGTTCATCCTGTGGGCCTGGACAGGGCACAAGGGACAGGTCAGTGTGGAGGAGGCCCTCTTGGTGGTGAGGGGGTGAAAGGGGGAGTGTGAGCAGGTCCTCTCAGGACAGATGCACCCTAGGGGCCGGGGGAAGGGCATGGCTTGGCATAGAGGAGAGGGGCGTGGACAGCAGGGGAATGGGCTCGTCACAGCAGGAACACCACAGAGGGGTATGGGCTCTGGAGGCCCCAGCATGGGTGCCCTTCCTGGGGAGGAAGGATTCTGGATTTCTGCTGGGCTGCCTTCTGGGAAATCTGGACTCTGCCATGCGGCTTGGGGAAGATGTAAGACTTCTTCCCATGACCCCACTTCCCTCTGAAAAAAGGACCAGCAAAGTTAGCATGGCCAGAAACAGCCTCCCCCACCCTCGTTGTCAGCCGATCCTTCCCAGGTCCCTGGGCTATTTGCTGGGGACGCTCCTGCCAGCTCTGTCACCAAGTAAGGGCATACTGACGCCCCCACCACCCCTGCTCCCAACTGTTCTGACACTGAGCCCAGAGTTGAGGGCTGGCTGGGAAGTGAGCTAATCTACACTCGCTGGGGTGGTGGGGGCTGCTGCACTCCTCTCTTCTCCCCCCTCCTTCCTCGGGTTTGGCCTTTTAAAGAGTGACAAAAGGCAGAAGCAGATGATGTGTCTGACCCATAGTGGCGATGCCTAGGATGAGCCTTCAGCCTGGAGGGCCCAGGAATGCCCCCATCCCAGTGGTCCAACAGTGCTGGTTTTAGGGCCGGCTGGTGGGCACAGCCCACCCAGTGGTGAGTCAGTCCAAGGCTACTGGACAGGGATGTGGAAAGGGCACCAGATGGACTCAAGAGAAGTTTAAGGGGAAATGGAGGCTGGAGGGATCATTTCCTCCCAGGCCTTTCCCAAGCAATAAGCTGACCACACCAACGGGATGGCCACCAGCACAGGGCACAGAACAGCTGGCCTGGTGGAGAGAGACTCTGGACTCCAAATTGTTTGAGTGGAAAGAGACGCCAATATTGAGAGACAGGCATAAAAGCTGGGAGCGCCCCCCCGCACCCCTTCTCCCTCTAGCATGGGCCTCCTTTCTTCATCTCCATCCCTAGCTGCCTGCTCCTCGAGTTCTGAGCAGGCCAACACTGTGCATGAAGGGACAGGACCTCACTTCCTCTCTCCTTTGTCTGCTAGCTGGTGTCCACATCCCCTCAGTGGTCCAAGGCCAATGGGACACAGGCTTTCCTAGGAGACGCCTGGAGTCTCACAGCCCTAACTCTGAAGTGCAGCCTAATGTCAAGTATAGAAAACACAGGGGCCCGGAGCCATTCCCACCAGAAAAGTATTCTCCCGCCTTGTCCTTGCCAACAGCTTGGATCCTTTAGGAATTGAAAGGGAAAGCAGCTTTCGGGTCAGTGTAACACTAGGATGGGGGAGGAAGGAGTGGCCTCCTATCTGACGTTCACAAAGAACCAGAGTTTCACTGCATCCTCCCCTCTCCCCCTCACTCCTCTTCCCTTCCAGCTCTCTGCTTCCCAAGTATGAAAACTGTAAATCTGTTTTATTTATTTCAATCAATCCTCGGCAGTGTGCCCCTCAGGGCAGAGGCAGCCATGGTAACCCTGCCAACTCATGCCTTTAAAATTCATCATGTTTAACGCAGTCGATGTGTCTCATACACTTAAAAGTTTCGTGGGGGTGAGTCGGGGTGGGAGGAGGAGGCATGAGGACTTGTTTTTCTGGGTCTTGCTGGGAGCTGGTCGAGAGGGGGGCTGGAGGGAGGGGCACAGCATGATGGGGAGAGGCAGAAAGAGGTTTTTTGTCCACTTAGCTCTCTGTCCCTCTGTTCGAGAGTGGCATGGCCAGACTCTGGGTGGCCACAGACAACTGGGCTGGGCTTATCCGGAGACCTCCAGGGAAGGCCTCATTTGGGCGGGAGTGGCCAAGAAACCAAAGGGTCTCGTGCAGGCAGCCAGGGCCTCAGTTTCCTTGTGCCAGGCATACTCCTCTCTCCAGCTCTGGGGTTTGCTCTAGGGACAAAGGGGAGAGTGGGGCAGAGCCAGGAGAAGTGACTCCTGCTTCCTCCACTGCCTAGGGTGGTCACGTGGCCCTTCTGCCATGTGAGGGGCTCCGCCTCTCCCCGGGGCGGAAGCAATCCTCAGCACACGGCCCAGCTGACCTGCCTGGCCTCATTTCCCTGTGCTGTTAGCTACCTGGCCAAGCCCGTCCCCCTTTGTCCATTCACAGGCACTGCTCCAGCCCCTTTTGGGCCTTTGCTCAAGCTGCCCTGTCCCCGACCCCTGGGAGGGCCTTTCACCCCTGTTGCGAGTTCCCCATGACCTCCTTCCGCCCTCCTGAGCTGCACCTCCCAACGTTCACTTGCAGTGTTTCCTTTCTTGGCCGAGCTTCCCGAGGCAGAATGTGTCTGCAACCCCTGTGGGCAACAGAGAGACAGATACTTGTGGAACAGAAAATTCATCACCAGGAGGGGCAAGTGGCCCGGATCTCTCCAGTCGTGGAATTCAGTGTGCATGTGGAACCGCACGCTCAGGGCCCTGGGGAGCCAGGTGGATTCTGACCTAGGCATCCGGGTTTTTGCGAAGTGTCTGGTTCTGGCTGAAGCACTTTCGGAACTTGCAGGGAGGGGCCTGTGAGGGGCTCAGCAGGCGTCTGACTTATAGACAAGGTCCACGTTTGTGTCCCAGAAAAGGCTGCACCTCCAACCCACAGAGACACTCCAGAAAACGGCTGGATACAGGTCAGATGGCAGAGGCATAGCCCCTGCCATGGAGGCTCTGGGGACACCACAAGATAGGCAGGGAAGACCTGGGGGACTCGGCTGAGGTGTGCTGGGCGCTGGAGGAAAAGGCAGTGTCGGGAGGACAAGGCTGGGTTAGCAGAGAGCGGGGAGGTGGCATGAATGAGGCACTGGAGGCCATCACTCCCCAGGTCTCCACCCCTTGGGAGGGAAGCCCATGGCTTCTGCGCTTCATCTTTCGAACACTCAGAGCAAATGAAAACAAAGGGAGGGGTCACTAAGGGAAATCCTGTTGTCTCCATGACCATCAACTGCAAGAAACGCTGATACCCGCCGAGCCCCTGAGAATGGGCTCCTGCCTTCTCGTGGCAGAGATTTCCTTCACACCGAATCACTATTTCCTTCCCAATAACGGCCATGCAAAACTGACATTTGTGAGCGCTTCTCTACATTGGGCACCTCATGTACCCTAGATCCTTTTCACATGGACAGGTGCTATTCAGCCACCCCCTTTTAACAGAAATGCGAGTGAAGCACCAATGAGAGCCTTGCCAAGGTCCCCGTCTGGTCGGCCCGACCTGGCACCCAAGCTCTTAGCTGCTGCCTTGCCATCCACTCAGCTCGCAGGCTCCAGGGACCAGCTGGCACAGGGGCTTGGACATTCTTTTTCTGGAAGACAGATGGTTTGGGAGCACCTTGGCTACAGATATCACTCATGGACTGGAGCCTGAGCTTCTCCAGAACCTTCATGTGGCTTTGGGTCAGTTTATCTGCAAACTAGCTCCTTCCACCCCACCTTCACCTTGAGGCTACCTCTGTGGGTGGCAGGCACTGACCACACCAGCCACACCTGGCCAGGATACTGCTGACCTGAGCCCACACCTAGTTCTGTCTTACTGGGGCAATGGATTGTCCCCAAGGGGACAAGGTGAGAGGCAGAGTCCGGGAGCTGAGCCCACAGCTCTGTAGCCAGGACCCACACTCAGACCCAGGGAGAGGGATCTATGGGGTGACTCCATCAGCAGGTTCCCAGAAACTTCTGCTAGGAGCAGCTGTTCCTGAGTATGGCTCCAGGCCAGCTGCCGCCTGAGGTCCACGGGGAGGGGGATTCAGTACAATGACTGCCGGTGCTCTGAATATAGGCTGACACTGACAGGGAAACAGCATCCTGCATGCCTGGGAGTCCCCTGGGTTGACCATTGGAATACCACGGATGGAACCTTTTTCTCCCTTTGAAGCCCTCTGAGCTCCTGTCCTTCCAAGCAGGATTTCCTCCCAAGGATGTCCTCAGACTTCCTGCTGAGGTGGGCCCTGCCTGTGAAGAGGCCACATGCTGCCCTAATGCCAACATACAAACAGCCTGGCAAGCTGGCTCCTGGCCCCAGACCTGCCTGCCCACCCACACCCCCGCCAACTTCCAGTCAGGCTCATGGAGGCCCTCAGAGATCATGTGCTCATGGGACAGAGGAAGAAACAGAAGCCAAGGATTGGTCTGCGGCCACAAAGCCAGGGCCACAGCAGTCAAGTCCCTGACCCAGAATTCATGTTCCATTCTGGCAGACAGTCCCACACTGTGTGTCACCTGCAGAAGGACACAGACCTCTCCTCCCTGGCCCAGCCCCTCTTTCCACCTGAGGTCTCCAATTCCCTGTGGCTCAAATGCCCAGGGCAGAGACACCTTGTACCCCATGGCATGGGACCTCATGCAGGGTCCCTTGAGGTAGACAGGTAATGGAAAGATACCCCAGCATCTCTGCATTTCCCCCTCAGATTACTGGTGTGAGCTTCTGAGAACTGAGGCAGGCAAGTGGCAAGTGCCAGGAGCCAGGGGAGCCCGGCCAGGGTTGCTCCATCGTCCCTGCGAATGGCTCAGGGACATCCCTTGTCCCAACAGTCTTCCTGCTCCCAAGTTGCTCTGATCACATTTTCCTTTACTTCATCCCATTATTCTCAAACTAGTCCTTTGTTCCAGGCCAAGGGATTACTCCCTGCTGCTGCTTATATGACCACAAACATTTACAGATGGCGAGCATCTCCCTTCCACCTTAGTCAGTGTGGAGCCCAGACACCGAGGCCCCGGCGGGTCCCACAACTCTGCCCCTCTAACCTTAAAGCCACGTGCCTGCTTTGGGCCTGGCAGTCTGGTGTTCATGTGGTCACTGCACCAAGGCCAGAATGCGTCCCTCCCCAAATTCTTCACCCCCATGGGCTCTCCTCGTGGTTATGGGTCCCGGGTGATCATAGCGAGCCACTTCTACCTCATATTCCTGTGGTGACTTTTTTCCAAGGGATTTAATGTGCCCTGAAGGGTTCCAACCAGGGGCGGCCGTGGTGCTTTCTGGTGGCAGCCTCAGTGCTCTGCCCTTGGGCTCTATATGCACGGCTTCAGCTCCACACTGCTCAGCGGGGAGCTACCACCCCCTGTCCTATCAGTATCCTTCCCCACCCAGAAGGTTGCACAATTACCCTCCAGAACCAGCAGGGCCCTCTAAGCCAGGAAAAGCCCCTCACCAAGAGACCCCTGAATCTGGCTGCTATGTTCGAGTCACTTGAAGACTATTTGGGACACCAAGACCATGCTCAGAGGGCCACTCCAGGAAGTCGGCGATCTGTATTCTTAACAAGCTTCATTCACAGGACTGAGAACCATTGTCCCCAAACTGCTATTGCTACAAGCCTGGCGATGCCACTCCCCATGGGGAAATGGGGAGTGTTTTTTTGGTGAGGAAGATTGGCCCTGAGCTAACATCTGTGCCCATCTTCCTCTATTTTGTATGTGTGTCACCGCCACAGCATGGCTTGATGAGCGGTGTGTAGGTCTGTGCCCTGGATCCGAACCTGCAAACCCAGGCCGCTGAAGCGGAGTGCACGAACCCAACCACTACGCCACGAGGCTGGCCCCCAAAGGGGCAGATTTTACCAGGAGTCCCAAAGGATGTGTGCCTGCAGAGCCGGGGCTCTGCCTTGGTGTTCTGGGCCTAAGACCCTGCTGCTTTCCTTCTCACAACCACACCCTCACCTCCCCAGAGCCAGGTCCTGGTTTTCCCTAAGCTTCTGCCTGGTCTTTCACTATTTCCCTGCTGGTCTCCATCTTAGTGCTCCCAAGTCTGCTGTGCACAGCCCCGACTCGCTCTGTTCAAACAGAAGGAAAAGGAGATCAACTCTCAGGCCAGATCTGTGCCTGCCCGGGGCTCTTTACCACCACCCTCACCTCAGGCTTTGGCTCCTCTGGCAGCCTTGTGCCTGGCTCGTCTCCCCAGCCTCGGATGCCCTGGGGGAGGAAGCTCAGCTTGCCAGCCGCTGACTTTGGCATACGCCATCCTGCCTTTCTGGCT
This sequence comes from Ceratotherium simum simum, assembly GCF_057802395.1. NCBI lineage: Eukaryota > Metazoa > Chordata > Mammalia > Perissodactyla > Rhinocerotidae > Ceratotherium > Ceratotherium simum. Next base: position 14,591,207 of record NC_141929.1, read on the forward strand.
ACATTTGGCTTCCACAGAAGATAACAGTCTGTGATTGGGGAGCTGGAACAACTAGTGTCTTTCTGGCCATCTTCAGTCCGGGGGTTTTATGAAATTTTATGAACTGAGACTGTTATCTATAGCTCTTTACAAGTGCGAATGTAAAGGGCATGGAGATAATTGCCAGAAATCAGAATGGGGAGAGAAACACTAATACCCACTGCTGGTAACAAAGAGCAAATATCAGAGCAGCCTCTCTGCTGAGTCTCCTGGAAAACAGTAAAAAGCTCCGAGTGGAAGGGCTACAGCAGAAGTGGTAGAACAAAGCGGGCGGAGGGGACGCCTTCAGGTCTTCGTGGTCTTCGTGGCCAAATGGAAGCGGAGTTTTATCTGTACCCTCCTCCACCCCCTGCCAGGAGGCTGAAAAAATTCCTCTTGTGATCAGTCATTTTCAGGGAACTTTAAGATGCAAGAAATAGGCTTTTCATCAGAATGTTCCTTTCCAGCCCCGAAAATCTTCACCGGGTTAAATGCACGAGAATGAGAAAGGACTCCAGACGTGAGGCATCTGTGGAAGTCCCTCTGGAGAAAGTGTCCTGCAGGCGTCTGAGGAGTCCCAAGTCACCATACAAACGAGCCCCCTACCAACCCCAGCAAAGCTGTGCCAGGCAAGCGGCTTGCTGTGGAACAGCCACCCTGCCCTGCCCCAGCGTCACGCCACCGCCCATGGAGCAGAGCGCCATGTACAGAGAAACGGGCGATGGAGGCTAATTCTGTGACGTGGTGGCCTTGATAAGGGAGAGTGACCCTGAACCACTCTGCTCTGGCCTAGAGATAGAGCGCAGAGCCCAAACGAGTTCAGGATCCTGAGGGAGCTGCGCTCTGCCGAATGATGTATGAGGGAGGGAAAACAAGGCCAGCTGCGGAACAACTCTGAGTCTAGAATCCTCTGCTGGAAAACCACAACCACAACCAAAACCAAATGGATCTGTGTATTTACAAATGAAAGACAAAGTTTTGGAAAGAAATACATGAAACTAAAAACAGAGGCAACTTCTGGGGGAGGAAGTGTTAGTGAAGGATCTTTTACGTTTTATGCTATATTCTTCTGTGTTATTTCAATTTTTATCTTAGGTGGTTTAAAATTTTAACAATACCTAAGAAGGTATTTAGAATCTTATGCATTTTGGGATTGTCTTGGACTCCCTCAGGGAGATCTCAGAGGCAGAGCAGGGGAGCAGGGCTCTGGGAAGATGGCGCCACCCCAGAGGGGGTCAATGCTCCGGGCAGAGATGGCAGGGCTTCCCTCTCCGGGGTGGTGGCTGCTGCAGATTTGCAGATTTAACAATGGAAACATGCATTTTACAAATGAGAGGATCAACAGCCAGGAAATTATATTTTTAGCTACAGCAGCTCTTTGCTTCAAAGGCGTAGGTTTCATCTAAAACCAGGCAAAAACCTCCTACAAAGTCTGCCTGTTTGCGAGGAGTGATTAGCATAATACTAGCAGGAAGAAAGGCCTGGCTCCACTCTGAGGCAAGAGTGCCTAACTACAGGGGAGGCCTTCTCCTGAAATAGAACCCCGAGGAGAAGGGGAAAGTTTTCTCAGTGGAGACGAAGCCCCCACCTTCAATTAGGGCAGGAGAGCTGTCTCACACCAACAGCCTGGGTAGTACGCTGCGAGGCGGCTGTGCAGGGTGAGATCTGAGAGTTCTACAAACAACCATGGCTGTGCATGGGAAGGCCACCCTTCTGGGCTATTTGAATCACTGTTGCCTCATGCAACCACCTTCTTCCACTTTAAGTAGGCACTCGGGGCTGCCTTTTCAGGTGCTCTTTCTGAGAGGAAGGACAGAGCCAAGTCAAGGCTGAGGAACAGGGATGGACTCGAAGTAGGAGGACTCCTTTGATGAAATCTCAGGGAGGTGTCCTCCTTGGAGGCTGCACCAGGGCTCTGGGCCCTTGAGAGGTGGCACAACTATGGGTGAGAGGCGCTGCGGCTGGTGCCACCCTCCACCCTCCCTCATCACGCCTGTCTGGGTCTGTCCATCCTGCCTTCCTTTCTCCGAGCCTGCCCCCACCCACCTCCCCTGCTACCGTGTTTCGCCTGTGGGCACATATTTGATGGCTCTCTTTTCTCCCGTAGAAACCCTGTAGCTGGCTGGGGAAGACTGAAAACGTGAAGAGAGGCTTTAACTTTCCTCCAAACACCACAAAAATGAAATGAAAGCTGTGATCTTCCAAGAGCTATAATTACAGATACTCATCTCGGGAGCTGAGCAGGGACGGATAACACCGGGCAGCTGCTCTGTCGCACCAGGCCCAGTGCCCCCTCCTGTGGGGAGTGTGACCTTGGGCTGCAGCAGTGGGGCTGGGGGCAGGAAGTGGAGGTACTGTAGCTATTTCAGGCATCACTGGCAGGAGTGAGAGCAGAGGGACTAGAGGGGGTGGAGAAGTGAAGGAGCAGCCGTTTCTCCACGGCCCCCTCCCCTCGGGGTCCCCACAGCAGTAAGATCACAGGTCTTCCTGCGGAGGGTCAGGGGGCTGGGAAACACTCCCAGACGTGGTGCACAGCTGAAGATCTGAGAAACCAATTACCATGCTCCTGGGGGGCCGGGAGCAGCAGAAGGAATTGGACTGGGACGGCTGCTCAGGCTTCAAGAGCAGGAAGGAAGTGAGGTAACTCTAGGAACCTGCCAACTGTTAGGGCCTGGGCTACGGACAGAGGTGGGCGGTGGTCTCCTTCAGGAAAGAGGCTCAAAGGAGGCAGACCTTCATCTGTCAGGGAGGGAGCAGCTCAGCTCACATGGGAGGAAGGAAAAAGCTGACTCTTCTCTGGAGAAACGAAAGGAGGAGGCAAGTCGGTGGAATTCACAGGCACCTGGAATTAACTGGCTGAAGGCAGCGTCCCCTGAAGAGCGAAACAAGTTGGGGCAGGGACGTCTGGGGTGTTGAGAAGGTTTTAAACTTAGTCAAGATTATCTGCTCAAATTTCGAGTCCCAGCAGCACTGAACCTTCTAGAATGATTTAGTAGCCAGATCCCTTGTCACGCAAGCTTCCTGATCTACTCCTTAACTAGCCTTTTGTGTTTCATGAGGCTAATAGGTGGGGGAGGGAATGTAAGGCCACAGCTATTACAGATGGGTGCGTGTCCCCCTACCTTGTGAGCCCTGGGCCCCTCTTCCCTTCCATTTACTGCAAGTTCTGGAAGCAAGGCACTGGGCTCTGGGGTCCAGCCACCCCATGCGTGGCCTCACACTGACCCGCAGTCCCTCCTTGGCTGGGGGAGGTGGGGGCTCAGTGCCTTCCTGGAGACTCCAGGGTGGCCATCAGCGGCTTCTCCTTTCAGGGACTTGTGCGCGCCCACAGAAGGTGGAGAGAGTTTTCTGAACCTGTTCCGGACCTTCAGTGGCTCACTGGGCACCTCAGGGCTGCTCGTGAGGCAGCCAGGGGCCTGGTCCCAGCCACACTCCCAGTTCCCTGGAGTGCCTGGGCACTGGCCTCTGGGCTTCTAAGCAAACTGCTTGTGACATCCGAAACACTTTCTCCTCCCTACCTCTACCCCCATGCTGTTCCTATTTACCTTTCATGGCTCAGGTAGACAGCATCTCTTTCCAAAAGCTTTCCCGCACCCTCCATTGGGGTTGGGCACTCCCCCCACCCCATCTGCTCCCACAGAGCATCATCGCTGCTTATGTCTGGGATCCCTGGGGGGGCAGGGACTAGCTCTGCCCACTGTGGTGTCCCCGCCGATGGGCACTGGGACAGTTCTGCTCAATGACAAATGGCATTTCCAGGCCCTTCCTCAGCCAGGGCCAGCAGAGCAGCAGCCCCTGGGGGAGGGGGCTGGTGGAGACTCGTATCTATCCTCACCAGGGAGGGCCGAGCACTTGCTCCTGGCAGTTCCATTTTCCTCTCAGAGACAGGACTCTGGCCTGACAGCTGTGGCCTAATTTCCAGGGCTATACCCAGGGTCCTTATTTTACCCACTGGTATTTTTCATTCCTGAAGCACAGTGGATGGAAAGGGATTGGGAATGGGGGAGGTGTGGACAAAGGGAAGAGATGAGTGCGCAGGGCTGGAGGAGTAAGGCGTCTAGGGGAGGGAATGTGCCAAGAGGGAAAGGGATGGGGGTGAGAAGAGCCAAATGGATTTTTTTTTAATCTTAAAAAGGAAAAAAAAATTTCCCAAATCCTATCCCCTTAATTTTCCTCAGTAAGCGTTTTCAACAAGGTCACAAATGCACCGGCTCTATAGATTTTTGGCTCTAAACTACATTTCAGGCAGCCTTTAAAAGCCAATTCTTGGCGAAGCTTCAGCTGAGCCTGAGGAGAGGGGAAACTAGGGCACTTTTCTGCTCTGAGAAAACATCGGATCCAGGTCACAGCTTCCTGGCTCCGCTGAAGCTGTGGGGCACCCCTTCCCACAGCACTGAACCTGAGGACCTCCCCACCCCCGCTGTTCCCTCCAGAGCACAAATCACAACACTGGGGCACATATTTCTTAGTCACTTGTCGCCTGTCTGCCTATGTCGGTAGACCGCCACCTTGGTGAAGGCAGGAACTGACTCTCAGTCCTGTATGTGCCCACGGCTGGCATGGGGCCTGGCACACTGCAGGCACTCCAGGAAGAGTCACAGAATGGACCCTGTGGGAAGTGAATCTTTGACCTCTGCCCCCCAACTGGGTTAGCCCCAGCTCTTCCCTACCCTCCACAACGTTCCTGTCACACCTGAGTATCCTGTCTGCGACTGCAGCGGCTGGCCCGGGTCTGCCTAGCCCAGGCCGCCACACAAAGGCAGCATGCGAGAAACATTCACTGGAAAAATCCAAGCCTCGGTTTCCTCCCATGTGAAAGAACTCAGCTGACCCTTAAGGTCCCTTCGGGCCACTCTGAACTGAGCCTAAAATCTAGACGGAGACTCTCCTGGTCTCCCTTCAATCACGGCCTGGGACTCCCATTCCGGGAGCACTTGTGTGGGGAGAGTGCACCAAGTGGCCCTGCTGGGAGGTCCTGGGCCTGCATCTAACCCCCGAATCCACACTCCACAACACAGCAGGCAACTTCTAGTCTCTGGCAAGGTGCAGTGCTGCAAACGGAAGGAAGCCAGAGAGAAGGGATGAACTGGAGGCCTAACTCCTCCATCCCACTCCCCACCTGCCCCCATGGTGGTCTCTGGGAAGGTCGTCACACTCGCGGCCCCTCCCTCCCCTTGCCCTCCTTCCTAGGGGGATGGAGGCTTTGGCTGCTGGGAAAGTGGAGGAGAAGTGTCACTTCTTCTGCTGCCACCACGTGGGCCTTCGGTGGGGCCTGCTTCACACCCCTGTCAGTCAGCATTGGAACCTAGACCACGGAGTGGATACCAGTTGGGTCCCTCTCCTCAGCGTCCACGTCCTGGGATTCTGGTTCCAGAATCGTGATTTCCCACTAACAACTCCTCCTGCGTCGAAGGGTGGGCATATGACTCCATCCTAGACAGTCAGAGCACGGGCCTTCTCTGGCCACAGCGGCGGGTTCAGTGAGACTCAAGCCCAGGACTGCTGCTGAAGGCTGGGGTGCTAAGGGATAGGAGTGAGCCAGGAACTGCTGGTGGCCATCTTGCCACAGGGTGCGGCGGCCTGCCTAGGATGGTACCAAAAGAGGAGGAAGAAGAGCCAGCTGTGGACGCCAGGGGGAAAGACTGAGTCCCGAGGACACGAGGAGGCCTCTAGTTGTGGACTTTTAGTTTTCAATGAGCCAATCCTTGTCCCTGACTGCACGCTACCTTTATTTTTTTCAACATAAGGGTAAGAATTGGCTTTCTGTCACATGCAATCAAGAGTCCTGACTGTGCAGCTCTGGACAGGGCGGGGTCTAGTGGGGGGCAGAAGAGGGGAGGATGCCTGGGGTCAAGTGTTAATTTGCTTAATGGCTTTCTTAGCTTTCCCCAGAACACAAGAGAAAGTGATAGTCAACCTCAGAACATCTGCTTGCCAGGAGCCGAGCCTGTGGGGCTGCAGTGTGCTGCATCAGAGGGAGCAAGGGGCTGGAAAGGGGGCGAAAGGTGCTAGGCCCAGCTCTGCGACCACCAACCCACCCACCTCCTGGGCTTCCCTTCCCTTGATAGGCAAAGAAAGAGGGCGGATGCTACTTATCACAATTACCATCACAGTCACTACTGGTACTTACTGCATAGTTACCAGGGGCCAGACACTCCTTCAAGCATTTTTTTGTTACGTCATATAATCCTCCTGAGGATCAGCGGAGATGCTGATGATCACTGTCTTCATTCTCCACGTAAGAAAACTGTTCAAGAGAGCAGCACCTGGTGGCCCAGGTGGTTTTCACTGCTCAGCACTTCTTTCCCTTTCTTGTGGGAAGAGCAGCCCCTTTCCTCTGGAGAGCTGTTGCTCCCCTCTCCATGCGGGAGTCTGTTAGGGCTGTTGCTTGCAGCACCCTGCCACTGCCACCCCCACCATGGTGGACACATGACCCTGCATGAGCCAATCAGAGCTTCCCCTAGAGCATAACTTGCGGGGATGTGATGGCCATGTGACGTGGTGGCCATGTCTCTGTCACTTGAAGGGACCAAAACAATATGGTTGACCTCAAACAAGGGCTAAGAAGCAAGATGGCACCACAGGGAAAGGCAGAGTTCCTGGGTCTTGCTGCCCTCTGCCTTGGTCTGGCTACCTAGGCTAGTCAAGCCTCCTTGCTCAGTTTGGTGCCTCTGACCTGGGTTTCCGCCTCCTGCCACTCAGAGTCCTGACCAACATAGTTAGATTATCGGTTCCCAACTCCAGGCTGTGGACCCCTGCTGGCTCGGCTGCATGAGAAGCCCCTGGGTTTCAGTGGGGAGGGGGGATGGAGGGTGGCTAGGAATCTTTGCTGTTACAAAACACAAGCAGGCTGGACTAGCTGGCTTAAAAGACCCCGTCCAGAGCTAAGAAATAATACGTCTGGGATTTGGGTCGATTGTACTCAGTGTCCAGTTCCCTAAGAATGCTTAACAAACAGCAACTGGAAGCAGGCAGCTTTATGGTTAGTTCTCAGGAGCTCTTAATCCCCTGAAAAAGCACCACAAAACAAAAAAATGCTAACCGTGAAGAAAAACTGATCACCCGGACTACGTTAAAGATAAAGAACCTCTATTCATCAAGAGACACTATTAAGGGAGTGATAAGGCATGCCACGGAGTAGGAGAAGATAATTACAGTCCAGACATCTGAGAGACACAAATCCAGAATATATAAAGAACTTCCACAGGTCACTAACAAAAGCACCGAAAACCCAAAAGGGAAATGACTCAAACAGGTTCATCACAAAAGAGGATACCCAAAAGGCCAATCAGCAATGAGAAGCTCTCAACTTCAAAGCAGAGACTGATGATACCAAGTGTTGGCAAGGATGTGAGCAACTGGAACTCTCATACACTGCTGATGCGGGTGGAAACGGGTGCAACCACTTTGGACGCTATCTACTAAAGCTAAACATACATGTGGTCTCTGATGCAGCAATTCCTAGGTATATATCTAAGAGAAATGTACACATATGATATTTCACTGAAAGACACGAGAAAAGATGTTCATAGCAGCATTATTCATAACAGTGCCAAATTGGAAATAACCCAAATGCCCATCAATAGCAGAGTGAGTAAATGAATCCTGGTAACTTCATATCGTAGAATACTCTTCAGAAATGTGAACTACTGCTATATGTAATATAGATGAATCTCATAAACATAACATGGATCAAAAGAAGCCAGACTTTGTAAAAGAGCATTAAGTGTATGATTCCATTTATATAAAGTTCAAAACCAGGTAAAACAAACGTACTAGAAGTGTTAGAAGTCAGGACAGTGGCTACTTTGGGGAGGAGTATGGGGGTAGTAACCGAGAGGAGACATGAAAGGGACCTTGGGTGCTGGAAATGCTCTACAGTCACGCACCACATAAGACATTACGGTCAAGGATGGACCACATATATGATGGTGGTCCCATAAGAGTAGCACCATCTAGCCTAGGTATATAGTAGGCTATATACCATCTAGGTTTGTGTCAAGTACACTCTATGATGTTTGCTCTAAGACGAAATCACCTAACGATGCATTTCTCAGAACATATCACCCTTGTTAAGTGACGCACGACTGTACTTCTTGATCTGAGTGCCCATTATATGAATGTAGACAATTAGTGAAAATTAACTGAGCTGTAGTACATTTACGATTTGTGCACTTTTAAATAGTATGTTGTTCTTTAATGGAAAATTTACATTAAAAAGGCCATCATGGGCATCAAGGCATGGAGGGAGGTAAGGCGACCACACTGCCCTGATCAGAAGAAGGAAAGAAGACAGATTTGGGGCACTGGAGCAAAAAGTGTTAGGTGGTTAAGAAAGGGAGAGGGCTTTGCCAAAGAGATGGCAAAATGGAGCCGAAAACAAGTCAGAACTTCTGGGGACACAGGAGAGCTTCCGAGACATGTTCTCTGAAGCAATGTGAAGGGCCGGGAGACCCCAAGTCTGCACGACTCTTCTTCCTTCACAGGGAAGGGACTGGATATGCAGACAGCAGGTCTGGGGTGTCCATGGCCACAAGTTTCTGATGACAAGGATGAGGGTGAAATGGAGACACAAACGCCATTATAAGGCTAAAGAAGCAGCTCTTTGGGGGAGCAAAACAAGGAGGCTCCGATGGCCCCAAGTCTGGGAAACCGGTCACGTGATGGCAGCACGTGCTGAGGGTGGAGCATGTGGCACCCTTTCTGAGGAAATGGAGAAAGAGATGCAAACTCAGCACTTAGGAAAGCAGCTTCTAAAAGGAAAGATAGGCAAGGCTCAAACCAGACAGCACAGGATGCTCAACAGAGGACTAGAGGAAAATGAGGGATGACTCTGCAGTGCACTTGAAAGGCATCTCAGCTCAGCTTCAGAGAGAGAGAGAGAGGCCAACGTGGATGATGCGAGCAACTGTGATAAACCAGAAGAAAAAATAAATAATCTGGGAGAAGGAGCGGCTGAGACATGTCCTCTTGAGCAAGAGTCAAAACAGAGATTTAGCCCAAAAAAGACATTCATTGTCCCAGTGCCAGGCAGTTCCAACGAGATTATGTCATCTAAATATAGACAGGAAGTAGGCCAGGATAATAGATGGGCAGGAGTCTGGAGGGCTGGGGGCCTAGAAGGAAGATAGAGAAGGACATGCAGATTTACTCAGCGTTTCACTGAGGCGACAGTCAGCAGGATGAGAGCCCTGGTAGAGGATGAGGAGGAGGTCACATCAGGACAGGTCTTGGTGGGGATTTTCTGGGGGTTAATGACCCTGGGCGGAAGGGAGATGGCATGAGAGAGTACAGCTTCTTTCCAATAAGGGCTGAGGAATAGCAAAGTCCAGACTGGAAATGGGGCAGTTTTCCCAAATAGCTTCCACCACCCAGTCTGGAAGACAACCAAGAACCTCAGCTCTGTGTCTCTGGATGACCACACAGCACCCCCATGGAGCATGTCTCAAGATTTGGCGTGACGGAGTTGGGGGCAAATGCTCTGGTGATACACAGGCATTAAAAGATATGACAACAGCAACAGACCCAAAGCCCACACTCTCCAGGGAGCTGAAGCTGCAAACTTTTAAAGAAAGTTGCATTAGCCACCACAGATCCCAAGAGCCTTTTCAGTGGATCATGGCAACCTGGGTTATAAAGCACCCTTCTCGTGGACTGTTCGCTCCTTCATAAAGGCTTGTGCTTGCCATCTAAGGCTGAATTCAGTGCCAAGCTTCCCCCAGGCCAGGCTCCTTCAAGGCAGGAACTCTCCTTCTGTGTGGAAGGGGCAGCTGGTCTGGACGGCCTTTCACAAACGGCACGTGACAGAACCCTTCTGTGTATTTTTCTGAAAATGGGGCGAGGTGTGTGTGTGTGTCTCTGTGATCTTTGTGGCTACCTGCTAAAAGAAACCACTAGTGGGGAGAGAGGGGAGAACCGCACAGGGGCCTCCAAGAGCAGCTTGAGGAAACCTAAGCTGAAGTGATATCAGGATAAAAAAGAGCTTCCTGGGCCAGCCTGGTGGCCTAGTGGTTAAGTTCGGTATGCTCCGCTTCAGCGGCCCAGGTTCAGTTCTTAGGTACAGACCTACACCACTCATCAGCCAGGCTGTGGCGGCAACCCACATAGAAAATACAGGAAGACTGGCCACAGATGTTAGCTCAGGGAGAATCTTCCTTAAGCAAAAAGAAGAAGATTGACAACAGATGTTAGCTCAGGGCCAGTCTTCCTCAGCAAAAAAAAAAAAAAAAAAAAGAGCCTCGTGAGAAATGCATTCTACAAGGATGAATAGTATACACTCTAATTGCTGTTCTAGAAGGAGTTTAAGAGCACTTTTAAAACTAAGGACACTCATTTGTCTGTCCTGGCTCAGATGCAGCCCTACCCCAAGGAAGCAGGAGGTTGGAAATCACTTCTACGGACCTTCCAAACCTGCCGATATTTTGTTAAGATGCTACATCATGATACCCATCAGCTACTTGCTAATTAACCAAGCTGTCTGACTCACCAAGGTCAAAACTTTCTTAGTTTCCTGGCATCCTTAGGTAAAGTATAAACAGATCCAGAGAGTACTGCAGATTCCATCCGGAAACAACCTCTCAAGCTTCAGAAAGAAATTCACTAACAAGTTCTCAGCTCTGGCAGTTCCCGACAGTTCTCAGTTCCCGACAATCACCCTGCAGCCCTGCTGTCTGCCTGAGCCCTGGGCTAGGGAACGGATGCTTCTCAGGTGTGTAGACTATGAAGAAAGTGCTTTAAATCGGAGGCTGGAAAGGGTTCAGCAGGTGCCAGCACCAATGTGATGAGGAGTCCAGAAGGCATGCCCGTGCAGTGGGCACGGAATGGTTCCTGAGTCCTCACCCCATCACAGGGGCTTCTAGACACTGGGGCCAATGGCTGGCTCTGTGGGAGGAGGACTGCTTGGGTCACATGGCCTCTCCCTGCCAAGTTCACCTATGACCTCTAACCTCCCACAAGCCCTGCTCAAAGCGAGTGGACCCTGGGCATCCTTTCAGCCCTATGTGACATGGATCCAGGAGGACCCTTGAAACATGGGGACACTTCTCTCTAAAGCTCCCCGGACTTCCAGAGCACGCTGCGCAGAGCTCCCTCTGGCCAGCACTTCCTCTTCACCGCCCCCATACCCTCAGCTGGACCTAATTAATCCCAGCCTGGCCTAGCAAGGCCCATCACATGTGGTTTCCATTTTCCAGAAGAAAACACATCACTTCTTACAGGGAGCACCAGTGTGTATGACAGTGGGCTCTACAGGGACAATGTGGGGACTGCTTGTAGGAAGCAGAGCAAAGCCACCAGCCTGCCCCCCAGGTCCCTCAGCCCTCCTTGCCACCCCTGGGTCACAGATGATTCTGTGAGGTGCTGGGATTCTGGCACTTTGCCATGGATTAGGGACAATGGAAGTAGACTGGCTGAGCTCTCTGGGCTGCCTGGATTTTGCCCTTCACAAGGACATCTTTTTACCTTTGAGGGCAAGACTTTTTTCTCCCAGGCAATCTCTGGCCTGTCAGATCGTGCCTCCCTGCCATTCACATTCCCTCAGCGTTGTCCCCAATTAGGTGATCAGAGCCAAGAGCTGGTTGTGCAAAACAGCTTCTGCCACACACTCCCTTTGCTGTCCTGCATCTCAACAAAAGCACCCCAGCCCTCGCTCCCCGGGGGAAAATGACTATGAAAAGCTCCAGAAGATTCACATAAGGAGCTGGGTAGACTGATTTAAAGCCAGCAAGAAGAAAAGCTTCTTCTGAAAGGGAAGTAAGAAATTCCTTGGAAGAACTCCTCCAGTCCCGTTCAATGTCCTCCTTCCCCTCAACTGGGGACCCAATCGATAGGGCTACGAGCTCCTAAAAGATCAAAACCTGCCTGCATTCTGGGTAGGGGGATCAGGGCCTCTTCCAGCAGACAGACTTAGGTTGGCGCGTGTTTGTCATAGCAATTTATTTTCATTCTGAGCAAATGAATGCAGTCCATTAAAAGAGGCGAGAGGAAGAGAACCCGGCCTCTTAGAAGCTCTCTCTTGCAGGCTTCGGCCAGAGGCAAAGCAGGCTTTTCTAAAAGGCCATTTGAACCAGGGACCTGGCCTTGCCACTTTACTCAAATTCATCTTTCATTAGCATCAGCACAATGGGCTTTTGGGGGCCTGGCCAATGCCCCCTGGCAGGTAAGGTGGCCCACATAAAGCCAGACAGGATAAAGAGGGTGTACCCAAAGCCAAATGGACTCCAGAGGCTGGGGGCGATACAGAGAGTGAGGAGGGAGAGTGAGGAGGGAGCTCGGGCTGGGCTGCCCCAGCCACAGTGACCATTTGGCTCCAGCCAAGGGCCTGTCTCACAGGCGGAGTGTACAAGGACAGCTAAGTGGAATTTCCCAATTACGGCATGAAAGAGAGCTTCTTCTCGAGGCCCTTCCCCCAGGCCCCGCAATTAAAAACACGTCCAGTTTCCAGTGGCTTCCTCGGCCTGGGCTCCCCTGCACCACTACCAACTTCAGGAGCCAATCAGTTCCCCATTCCACCCGCCCCCCAACACAGGGCTCTTATGCAAACCTGGGAAAATGGGGGATGGGGTGAGGGGAGGGCAGGATTAGCCCTGATTAGGAGGACATATTAGGGACAATCAGCATTTGCTGAACTGGAGAGGCTGCCAGGCCTGTCTGTATCAGAGGCTAGAGGAGGACCAGAATGAATCAAAAGCCTCACTATGGTGCTTCTCTGGGGTGAGGTCTCATGGAAGAAGTCTTGTGACTGCTTCCCCCTCTCCCATCTGGGCCCCCAGCCCATGCTCTTCAAACACCCACCTCATCTGAGGGGCACCCCTGTCCCTGGGGAGGGTGCTCAGGACCTCATCTACCATCAACTGGGCTGGTTGGGGCTGGAGCCCTCGAGTTCACAGCACAGTCACTCGTTAAAAAGAAAGCATTCTCTGGCAAGTCCTCTTTGCAAGGCAGCAGGGAGGAAGAGTGGGGGGGAAGGCACAGTTGATTAAGCCAAAGGATGCTGGCCGGAGGGCCATCTTGGCCTGCAGAGTGGAGCGTCCTCAGACTTGCTCACTTCCCACACAGAAGCAGGCCTTGTAAAGATCACAGCTGTTGGATTATGCTGGAGTTCATATCACAGCTTATCAAAGAGGCTGCATTTTCTCCCTCCTCTCCTTTTCTCCTGAGTATAAGTGGAACGGTTCATGGGGAAACAAGCCCTGTGCTTGTTCTGCCTGCACTGGCATGGAGGGTGGGAAGAGGCCGGAGGAGGAAAATGTACACGGACACCTACTTTGGGCAGAGTTGTTTTAATGGGGCCGGGGCTGGGCCACTGGTGGGTGCCCTGGGTGCTGGGGCAGCAGGCCTGGCACACCAGAGCCAGCTCTTGGCACAGGAGGTTCAATTATTTCCCCCCTCTTCTCAGACCAGGGGAGTCTGATCTTCTCTCCCCACAAACCACTGTGGGAGGCCGGGGCTATACCATGAGGGGAACAACAGCTCCCCTTTATCAAGTTGTGCAGAGAGCTGTAATGTGCGTGGTCTTATGTAACCCTCCGCAAAACGACAAGGCAGGCGCTATTATCTTCATTTCACAGTCAAAGCAGAATGGGCTTGGAAAACAGCTAAAAACTGGAGGAACTGGGATTCGAACCCAAGTCTCTTTGTCTCCAGAAGCTCCACTGTTAATCCAGCTCCCGAGTACCTGTGGGAGGCCCATCTACCCAACTCCTGTGGAGTCCTACAGAAGAGGAGTGGGCAGGGCTGGGGGTGCCTGGCACCATCCCTCTCGCAGCACCCCCCCCACCCCACGTCCCTCTCTTTCCTCCACTTGTGGGCTTGGCCTCAACTCCTGCAGCCAAGGGAAGAGCCTGGGTCCCATGCAGGTCACAGTCTGGCTGAGATGAAGTTTTGGAGCCACTGGCTTCCCCAAACTCAACATGCGTCTCAACTGTAATGTCCACCAGATAACAAGGCCATTGGGACACAGAGAGGATGTCCAACCAGCCCAGGGGCTGGAGTTCGGGGGCCCCACTCCCACCCTCCGAGTGGAGGCGCAGCCTGGGAAAGCCGTGTGCAGGAGAGGAAACGCTCCTGGGTCCTGAGGGAAATCATGCATCCTCCTCAATGCCAAGACCCCCCACCAGCTGTTTGTCTTCAAGAACTCCGGATGCCTTTGTCCTTCTAGAAACGGCAGCCGCTCCTGGACCCTGAACTAAACACACTACTGCAGAAATAATGGCTTTTAACTTATTCACCAGAAGAATCTCTTTCGTTTCTTTCTCAGTGCTCCATCTTGGGGGTTGAGAGGAGCAACTTATTGTTTGCGTAACACCCGAAGGAGAGGGTTAAGAAATCATTTATTGTGTTTCTTATCAGGCCTGTGGCTTCATGTCAGCAGTCTGCATGTACCATTTTTATGCTCCTTTTTAAAGCCATCAGCAGAAAATAAGGAAATGAAATGGAAGCAGGCGTGCAGGCTGACACTCCTGAGGGCTGGTCCCTAGCAGATCTTTGCTGAAGGGCCTCAGCCCCGTCTGACCACGGGAAGGACAAGGAAGCACGCGTCTTCAAGGCCTCCTCCATGTCTGACGTTGTGCTGTATGCACCCGGAGAGCCCAGACTGGGTTGCCTGGCATGCTGGCTTAGCAGGCAGCAGGTCCACAGAGCTGGCGTGGCCCAGAGGAAGCCAGGCCAGGTGGCTGTCGGCTATCACACGTAATGCCAGGTGCTGGTGCTACTTTTGGTGGCTGGCTGGATAAATGAAGCAAAGGACTGAGAGGGACAACATGTGTGAGGGGACCCAGTCACAAGGTTCCTTCTGTCCCAGCCCACTGCGTTCTTTGTGCTAGTGCCAAGGGCTAGGAGACCTCTGTGGCTGTGTGGGGTGGGAGTGAGGCATGGGCTGGAGGCCAGGCCTGATGCCCACTGAGACCCCAGTGTGGTCCATGAGGGGTGTGAGTCCCGGAACAGTGCGCGACTGCCATGATGGATGTATTGAGCCCCCAGTAGGATGAGGAGGGAGGACCCTCTGAGAAGCTGGGCCCCAGGTGGTCCCGGCCTGCAGGTTGTACAGGTCCCCTGATGGCACCTGGCTCTGCACTCTCTCACAGAAGGGTTAAAGTGGTGACTGTGGAATTAACAGAGTGCAGGGGTCCGCAGCCCAGCTCCACCAAGCCGGGCGGGCACGTGGCTTCCTCTCATTTCGCTTCTGCAAAATGAGGATTCCCATCAGCCCAGGATGCCCAGGAGACACTGCAAAGCAAGCAAGGCCTCACTGCCCTAGAGGCTGTAAATGGGAACATGGAACATGGTGGTGGCTGGGCCACCAGCTCCCCGGAGCCTTGGTGGGTGGGTGGGGTCCTAGGGACGGGGAGAATGCCCACGCTGCTCACACTTCTGTTTGATGCAGTCTGGGGATGCTGCTTACTCCCCTGAGCAACCTCTCCCCAAGACCCTGATGGCGCATGTGAGGCTGATGGAGGATGGAAAAACCCATTGTAGCCCAGTTCTCCAGAGAGGAAATGAGCTACAAATTCCTTTTTCAAAGGCCTCTTTCTCTACTGGTTCCCTGAGAGTCTTCCAGGCAAGGAGGGCTTATCAAGAAAGCTGACATCTCCGCAATTTGGAAAACCACATAAAGTTAACCGTCACTCACGTGGGAGAAGTCCATCATTTTCCTGGTGGGGGGGTTCTCTCGCACCACATCTAATCTCTACTTTGACCCCCGACTGACTGTCCAACTTTTTTTTTTTTTTTTGTGAGGAGGACTAGCCCTGAGCTAACATCCGATGCCAATCCTCCCCTTTTTTCTTGAGGAAGACTGGCCCTGGGCTAACATCCGTGCCCATCTTCCTCTACTTTATATGGGACGCCGCCACAGCATGGCTCAACAAGTGGTGCATGGGTGTGCGCCCGAGATCCGAACCCGCGAACCCCGGGCCGCCACAGTGGAGCGTGCGCACTTAACCGCTGCGCCACCGGACGGCCCCTGACTGTCCAACTTGATGTGAAGAAAAACCATAGAAATTTTTCTCTTTCAGCCAATGAGGCTAAGAATCCATTTCTGTCCCTCTGTAGCTGGTTCTCAGGCGATTTTGCTCCTCAAAGGACATCTGGTAATGTTTGGAGACATTTTTGATTGTCCCAACTGGGTGGGTGGGGGTGCTACTGGCATCTAGTGGGTCGGGGCCAGAGATGCTGCTCAACATCCTACGTGCACAGGACAGCCTCCACCACAAAGAATTATCTAGCCCCAAATGCCAATAGTGCAGAGGCTGAGAAACCCTGCTCTATAACAGCTCAGAAATGCAAGAGGACAGTGACATGCTCCCACCACCACAGAGACACCTCTTGGTGGTCTAGACCACCAGTTGCCCCTTCCTCCTGATAGGTAGGGACTCTGTGGTCCTGCTCTTTGTCCTTCTGGCCAGGCAGGCCTGTCCTCTCCTGCGACTCAGTACTTCAGCCTGCCCCCGTTCCCCACGGTGCCCCCAACTCCACCCTCAGCCCTCGAGCTAGGCACTGTGGCTTCCCTCCTCCAGGGAAGGCAGGCAGCCCTGGATGAAGAGGTCTGGGCCTGCTCCCTCCACTGCCTTGTCTCCCACTCCTTCAGCTCACTCCTGCCACACCCCCCAGGAGACCCTCTTGAGGCCTCAACTCTCTCACTGCCTCCTACCATCCCCTTCTTTCCTGTGCTTCTTCCAACCTCTCGGGCTCTTCTTCTGGGCCTCCTCTCCTGGTTTCTCCTTCTTTCCCCAACCATGACACACTGGAGCTCCCAAGGGCTTGGCCTCAGGCCCCTTCTCTTTCCTCTTGGCCACTCTTACACTGACTGTTCTCATTCCTTAAGAATGAAAGCTCCACAAGGCCAGAACCACCTAGAATGATACCTTGCACAGACTCAGTATTCAGTAAATATCTGTTGAATGAATGAGTGAATGACTATCCCATCAATTTCCAGATTTGTATTTCAGGCCCAGGTCCTTCTTTTGAGAGATAGGTACAGCAAACTGCTTCTTCAACATCTCTCCTTTGATGTCCCCAGAGCAATTTAAAGTCAAACATGGGAACCTCCTCCCTCTCTGCTCCTCTTCCAGGGCTCCCATCTCAGGGACTGCCACCACCAGCCACCCTGCCCCTCACACCAGAGTGCTGGATGTCACTCCCAACTCCTCCTCTCCTCACTCCCTCATGCAGTCAACCACCCATCAATTATACCTCCTATGAATTCTTGAATGCCGCTGCTTCTTCCCATCCCCCTACCCTGTTGCCAGCATCTCTCACTTGGACCACGGCTGCCAACTGGTCTCCCATACACCCATCCTCCTTGCCTCCCTCCACCCATCCTCCCCTGCAGCACAGTAATCTTTAAAAACAGAGATCTGGTCACACCATTCCCCTGCTTGAGCCCTTTCAGTGGCTTCCCGCTGACCTCTGGGTAAGGTCCCCAATCCTTACTGTGGCCCACCAGGCTGAGCCCCTCTCCCCCTTGCCTTCTGGTGTACAGCTAAATGCACTGTCCAAGCTTTTTCCTTCCTTGAAGCCTCTGTACAGGCTGGACCCTCTGCTGGGAATCCTCCTTCAACTCCCGGACCTCCCAGATGACCTCAGGAGCCTCCCTGACTCCCGGGGACCACATTGGTCTAGTCTGTTCCCCGAGTACCCTGGACGGCTTTAATCACCCCCATCACTCCAGAGTTCTGATTTCATTGGTCAAGGGGGAAGTCTAGATATCTTCTTCTTTTTTCATCCTCCTTGGTGACCTAACACGCAGCCAGGGCTGAGAGCCACTGCTGTAGAGCATCTGGGGCCACACGGACTACTCTGGAAAACTCTTCTGCCTGGCTTGGTTGGGGAGCCTGCAGAAATTTGTGTCCCATCTAGATTTTGGTGGCCTGAAGGTCACTCTTCTGGTGACCCTGCTCCTTGGAGCTGAATAGGAGGCAAAGGGCCACACCTGGCCATGCTGCTGGTGATGACAGTTCTAGAGGCCTCAAGTGACTGGGGCTGGTGCCCTGGGACTATCCAGGGCTAGGCTCACACGACTCAGAAACCCAGCTCTGCCAGAGCCACTGCTACCAACCATGGCCAAACCCCTCGCTGGCAGCTGTGCACCTGAGCACAGTCCTGTTTCCTGTTCCATCTGGCTCACCTACTTTCCTCCCCAAAGACTCCCACAAGGGCGCTTAATGAGAAGATATTTAACCTCAAAGGAAAACAGTGTCTGAATGTGCGAAAAACTAATTCACTTGTTCGAAAAATGGTGACACTGACCTGCCTCATGTCAGCAGCACCAGCAACCTGGTGTGAAGGAGGAACCTTCTTCAAGAAGGAACGCAAAGGTCAGGAAAAGGAGGAGAAGAGGGAAAGACAAAACGGTTGCTTCGACACCTTGCACAGTGTGAAAATGAAAAAGCGCTGCTGTGAGAGGAAGAGAAGGGACACGGAGGCTGACCTGATGATGAAAGCGCCTCTGACCTCCAGGAGCTTCCGTTCACTGCTGAACCTCTTGAGAAGGTTGATCATGAACTTATAAAAGTAGGAGTTCATGGTGGGAGTGGAAGGAGAACATTCTAAGCCTTTGGTACCTGTAGAGAAAGGGACAGAGCCAGGATTTATTCTGACTATGTGTCCATAGGGTCATGAGACCCCCACAGAATAGAAACAATTGTAAATGCCAAAAAGGTGGTGGTGGGGGGGTCTGTGTGTAACAAGATGAGGGAAAATCTTCAAACAAGGGCTATAGGTCGACAGCAAAAAAGCAAGGACTATACAAGTATGGGTATTTTTGATCTGCGGCTGGTAGAACTCGAGGATGGTGGAACCTGCAGCTGGCAGAACTCGCGGATATGGAGGCCCGATTGTATGTACAAGCAAATATAACTTTGCTTAATGCAAAAATACCCATTTACCCGTCCACCTCTCCAGCCAGCCCCCAATCACTTAGTGAACACCTCCTATGTGTAAGACCCTCTGCTAGGTGCAATGAAATTTAAAAAAGAGCAAAATGTTTACTTATTATCCCAATCAAAAAAACACATTTGGGCTTTATTTTGGCCAGTTAAGCACAAATGAAAAGTCAAAGAGAAAAAATGGTAAGACAGGCACACAAGCTCAACGGTCAACAAAACCGACAAACCCACGAGGCAGAAGCTAAACTCCTTTCCCAGCGTGACTTCAGAAAAAAGAACTTATGCGCACTAGATTAAAGACAGCACACGCTGACAGAATGTTACAAAGTGTTTTAAACCTTACTCAATGTTTTGAAATCAGACATTCTTCCTCATCTTCAGGCGAAGATGCTCTTTTAGAGCAGTTCTCTGAAGATGTTCAAAGTCCCCAGCTGGCTAAACCAGAAGCACATTCAAGGTTTCCCTCTGATATGAGTCCCAGCTGGAAATACACTGAGGGCCAGATACAGCCCCCCTCCCAACCCCACCCTGCCACATGGTCCCCTCCATAAGGCATCCAGCATGGAGGGGATCGGGCAGGGCTGCAGAATGCTTAGGCGATCCTGATGTAGTGTATTCATACACCCCTTGGGTCTCCCCACTCTTTCCTTTCTAAGGCATGCTGATCTCACCAGCACCGCTGGAAAGAGGTGTTAGTGATGGCAGGAATCCCCACTCCACCTGCCCTATGTATTAACACGCCTTTTTTTTGTTTTTTAAAATAACAGCTTAATTGAGATACAATTCACATGCCATAAAGCTCACCCTTTTTTTTTTTTTTTTTAAAGATTTTATTTATTCAGCTTTTTCCCCCCAAAGCCCCAGTAGATAGTTGTATGTCATAGGTTCATATCCTTCTAGTTGCTGTACGCGGGACTCGGCCTCGCGTTGGATGGAGAAGTGGTGCCTCCGGGCGCTCCCGGGATCCGAACCCGGGCCGCCAGCATCAGAGCGCGCGCACTTAACCGCCAAGCCACAGAGCCGGCCCAGTTCACCCTTTTAAAGTGTACAATTTTCACTAAGCAGAAAGTTGTGCATAAATCACTACTAATTCCAGAACATTTTCATCACCCCAAAAAGAAACTCCATATCCATTAGCTGTCACTCCCTAGTCTCCCCTCCACCAGCCCCAGGCAACCATTAATCTACTTTCTGTCTCTAAGGACTTGCCTATTCGGGATACTTCATATAAATGGAATCATACAGTATGTGGCTTCCTTCACTTAGCATATTTTCAAGGCTTATCCATGTTGTAGTATGTATTAGTTTTGTATTCATTTTTATGATAGAATAATATTCCATTGTATGGAGATATCATATTTCATCCATTCGTCAGTTGGTGGACATTTGGTTGTTTCCATTTTTTGGCTAAGAATAACGCTGCTATGACCATTCACGTATAAGTTTTTGTATGAACATGTTTTCATTTCTCTTGGTTATATACTCAGGAGTGGAATTTCTGGATCATATGGTAACTCTGATGTTTAACTTTTGAGGAACTGCCAGACTGTTTTCCACATTGGCTGCACCATTTTACATTCCCACCAGCAATGTACAGGGTTTCCAGTTTCTTTACATCCTCGTAACACTTATTATCTGTCTTTTGGATCATAGGCATCCTAGTGGATGGAAGTGGTATCCTGTGGGTTTGATTTGTATTTCCCTTACGACTAATGATGTTGAGCATCTTTTCATGTGCTTATTGCCTATTTGTGTATCTTCTTTGGAGAAATGTCTAATCAAATCCTTTGCCCATTTTAAAATTGGGTTATCTGTCTTCTCACTGAGTTGTCAGAGTTCTTTATATATGGGATACACGTCTCTTATCAGATATATGATTTGCAAATACTTTCTCCCACTCTGTGGGTTGTCTTTTCACTTTCTTGGTGGTGTCCTTTGAAGCAAAAAATTTTTAATTTTGATAAAGTCCAATTTATCTATTTTTTCTTTGGTTGCTTGTGCTTCTGGTGTCATATCTAAGAAACTATTACCTAATCCAAGGTCGTAAAGATTTACTGATATGCTTCCTTCTAAGAGTTTTTTTTTTTTTTTAATCTCTTACATTTAGGTTTCTGATCCATTTTAATTTTTGTATTGGTGTGAGGAAGGAGTCCAAATTCTTTTGCATGTGAATGGATATCCCATTGTCCCAGTATAACATGATATCTTTTTTCTTTTTACTTTACAGATGCTTTATTTATTTATATTGTATTTTTTCCAGTTTTATTGAGATATAATTGACATATAACATTGTATAAGTTTTAAGGTGCAGAATGTGTTGATTTTGATGTTTATATATTGCAAAATGATTACTACCATGGCATTAGCTAACATCTCCATCCCCTCACATAATTACCATTTCTTTTTTGTGGTGAGAACATTTAAGATCTACTCTCTTAGCAACTTTCAAGTATAATACTGTAGTATACACTACAGTATTATTAACTGTAATCACTGTGCTGTACTCAGAACTTATTCATCTTCTAACTGGAAGTTTGCACCCCTTGACAAACATCTCCCCAATGTGATATCTTAATAGCCAATGAACAGCTACCACTTACTGAGGACTTACTATATGCTATGCATGTCTAAACCCTTCACACATAGTATCTAATTTAATCTTCAAAATTATCCTTGAAAATATGTGCTATGACTATTCTTATTATATACATGGAGAAGCTGTGACTTAGGGTGAGGATCACCCAAAGTCACAGAGCTGGTGAGTGGTGGAGCCTCTGACCCCAGGCAGCTAGTCCTCAGAGCCCACATTCTCGGCAGCTCCGCCATGCTGCCCATCTCTTGAGCACTGGTGTTTGGGCAGGTTTGGCATTTGCAGGTTAGGAGGTGGTACCTTCCTAGGCAGGAGGGCAGAAGATAGCATAAAGACCAAAGCCAAGGTCCTGCCAAGACTGAGGACACAGGGACAGTGAGTGTCAAGAGCTGTGGGGAAAGCACCTGGCTGCAGCTCTCCGGGAGCTCAGGGAGGACACTGGGGGAAACAGAGGCATCTGGGGCTATCACGTTCGGGGCTGGCTGCACTCTGGCCCTGGAGCCCTTGGGAGTCATGATTTCCTACCCAGACCAGGAATAGAATGGCCACATACTTGCATGAAACAGGCAGGGTGTGGGGGGCTCCAGGAATCAAGCTTGGCTGTGTGGGGGGACATCAGCTCCCAGAAGCATCAGCCCACAGCACAAAACGAGAATGTGGGGAACCATCCAGAGTACTGCAAGCGAGCCTTACAGAGAAGCCCCCATGGTCTGACTTCCTTGGATGCCAGTGGCCAGGAAGCAGTAAAACTCTCCTTCCAGGAGTTCTTTTTGCTGACCTTAGCCTTCCCTTATGTCCGTGCATGGTCCTTATGGGAGAAATGCCTGGACACTGGAAAAGGTGTTTTTCTGTTTTGTTTCCCAGTTGTGAATTACTCTGAGGATTCCTACTAGGAGCCACATCTTCAAACTACCGTCCTCTGGCCTGAGAACCTCCTAGCAGTTCCTGTGAAACATACACGAGACGAGCCTTGAGGGAGAAGCCCAGTTCAAGGGCAGGCCTCACTGAACTTCTTGTTTGCAGTGTGTTGTTCTGGGTCCCTGCCTGACCAGCCTGGCCTGGGAGGTCCTGGGTGACTCTGGAATGGCAAACAGTATCTCCTCTCTGGTCCACAGGGGCTGTTTGCAGAATCAAGTGTCACATTCTTACAGATCGAGTTACCCCAGGCCCAGCTGAGGTTGATCGCTGAAGAGCTGGCTGCAGATACATCTGTTGAGGCTGGCTGCCTCTCAGCCCCTCCTCCTTGTCCCCACACTCAGGATATGAATTCAGCTGCCCCCATGGTGGCCTGGCTGGAGGTGCGTGTGGACTGGAACCCAGCTCACTTCAGCCTTCTCCTAGGTGCTTGTTTGTGATGGCTCCTGTGTCCCTGTTCCCATCTTGCTTCTATATGTGCACCCCCGTCCCACTCCATTTTCAAGCCTAGGGATGAGCAGGCTCCAAAGTATTCCAAAGGACAAAGGGACCAACACAGAGACTGACCATAAAGAAATCCTCCCCAACTGGGGCCGCAGTCTCCATCCCCAGGTGCTGGGTGTCTTGGACAAGGACAGTCTGGAATGTCTCTTAGTGGGGAGACTTCAGATCTGGGACAATTTCACAGTGCTCTGCTGGGAGCAGGGAGGCTGCGAGGAGGAGATGACCCCCCTCACCGCCACATTTGGGGAGGGAGTTAGATCTGCCCACCTCTCAGCTAACAGACTGGCTAACAATGGCAGAAGAGAAGGTCTGGGGCTGCTCTGGACACATCCCTGGGCTCCTTAGCCACAGCCCGCTCTGGGCCACACAGTCAACTCGGAATGTCCAGGCATGAATGGCAGCCCCTGGAGCTGAGACCCTTAGTAGGAGGAAGGAGGGGGGCAGAGTCACATCTGGGAGAAGCCATGGCAAGTAACTCATGTTCTCACAGTGCTTGGAAAGCTTCCGCAGCTCAGCCCTCCCAGTGCTCCAACATTTAGACTACAGAGAGCAGGAGGCTGGGTGCAACCTGAGTGGGGGCTGGGCGCCTTCCTGAGACTGAGACTGAGGCTGATGGGCGCTTGGGGGAGCTGCCCGGGACCTGGCCTGCTCTGGCCTGCAGCTGTCGTGGGGGTGCCTTTTGCTCTTCAGGCTCCCATCTGCCGAATGGATTCTGGTCAGGGCTGCTGCCCTTGGGAGGAGGAGCCTCTGCAGGACAAGGCTGGGAGCTTTGGGAAGCTCGCTGAGATCAGGGCCCAACCGTGTACAGGTCTGGGCAGGGCAGTGCTCTCACAGTGGGGGGAGGGCAACACTTGCGGGTGGGTTGGTCCAGGATGGGGTGCATCTCAGTGCTCACTGTGGACAGGGTGAGGGCCTACTTGATCTCTCCCAGCCTCAGTTTCCCACTGGCCCACCAGTCACTTTTCTGACTAACCAGCCCTTGAGGCCCAGTTGGCTTGAGACAGAACCTGAGAGAAGATGTTCTCAGGCTGCGGGCATGAGTAGAGAGAATGGGGTGGTGAGAGAACAAACTCACTCCAGGAGTGTTACTATAGGGAACGACCGGCCTCTCTCAACTGATCTAACTTCTGTCCAACTGCAGCCTGTTCCTCCCCCTGGAAGCTCACAGCGCCCCCATCGGCCTCTTCCACCCACCTCACCCGCACACTTGACAAGCATGGCTAGGAATCGGCCTCCTTTCTCAGCAGATCTGATGCGGGCAGAGCCAGGACAGGAGCCCAGCGTCCTGACTCAGGGCAGGCCCTCCAACACTGCGCTCTGAGGATTTGCCGGGATGACAGGGCTCGGAAGGGGCATTACTGACAGCACAGTCTTCTATCTGCAGTGTGCTCTAGCCAGGGCCCAGGAGGTAGGGAGGAGAGGAGAGAGGGCTGGGAACAGCCTGGCCATGCATCTCAGGAGAGAGGCACCCTTTGTGGGGCTGAGGATTCCCATCCCCCAATCCTGCTGAGGACCAGTCCCTCAGCCGAATGCCACTTGGCCACACATATCTGGCCTGGAGAAGCGGGCTCCAGCAGGAAGTGCACGTGACTGCTGGCTGGCTGGGGGGCAGACAGATGCTGTCGGGAGCACTTTGTATACAAAACCAGACCGGTGGGGTGGGCGGGCGGCCGGGGAGCCAGCCCTGCAGATGTTACTAAGTGAAACCTGATGTGGCGACATGAGAATCTGCAGAACGTCTCACAAACAACCTTTCCTGGGATGTTTTGGATTGAGTTTTGTGGCTATGACGTGAAGGAGCCTCACATGTCAGGATAAAAATAGCTCTGGCTTCAATACACAACGCGAGTTACAGTTCAACAAAACCAGATGCGAAAACATTAGCCGCCTAGCCCAGCCCTGGCAGGGTCCCTGCTCTGCTCTGCTCCCCGCCCTCCTGTCTACCTCCCCCCTGGGTCAGGGCCCAGGAGCCCAGCCAGCCCCTCAAGTGGACATCTGGATCCACTGCCCTGAGGAGGGGGTGTGGTCCAGAGGACTCAAATCAGATCCAGGTCCTGTCACTGACTGGTAGAGCACTCTTCAGGAAGTGAGACCTTCTCCAGAGCCGGTTCCTATCTGTGAACCTCACAGGGACAAGGAGCATAAAGCTGTGCTTGGCACGGAAGTGCTCTGAGGAGAGGGCTGCGTGATTAGGAGGTTGGTATGGAACCAAAGGGGATGGGGAGGAAGAGGCAGCTTCCCCACAGAATCAAGGGGCTGGGAGAGAGGGAGGCCAAGGCCCCTTGTGAAGCAGGGTGTCAGGGGGTGTGCAGTCTGCCAAATCGGAGGGCCCAAACCCCACGACTGTGTGGACAAAAGAGTGCTTAAGATGTTGCAGCAACAGCATCCTTGGGACCCGATCCAAAAGGCAGTCACTTTTCTGTGCGCCAGCCCAGCTGAGGTCTGGTAACCCTCTGTCCTGGGGAAGTCACCCAAATCCAGGAGGCTTTCTAG
Organism: Ceratotherium simum simum; assembly: GCF_057802395.1. NCBI lineage: Eukaryota > Metazoa > Chordata > Mammalia > Perissodactyla > Rhinocerotidae > Ceratotherium > Ceratotherium simum. The sequence continues at coordinate 14,616,611 of NC_141929.1, forward strand.
GTGCCTGGTCTGGAGCAAGAGATAAGCTACTGGGCCAGAGCAGGGCCTGGGAGGAACTTGAAGCTGATATGGTAGTGGAGGGGGCTGTACCAGGGAAGCTGTGCTGCTGCCACAGGGGCAGGGCCAGGGCCTCAGGCCAATCAAGAGCAATGGGCCTCGGTTGGAGGGGGCTAGGCTCTCCATCCGGCGACAAGCAAAGGCCTGGGCAGTGGTGCTAGGGGAGCCTCAGGTCCAGTGTTGGTGATGGGGTGATGGGCCCTGCTGCCCCCTCCTTCTGTTATTACAATGAACTCTAAAAGACAGGCACTGACCGTTCCTGGGTGCCTGATGCTGAGGACTCAGAGATGAGTACAACAGGCCCCTGCGGTCTGACGTGGTGCTTCTCAAACTGTGAGGAGCACACAAGTCACTTGGTGATTCCGACAAAACACGATTCCAAGTCTGGGGTGGGCCTGAGTGTCCCTGTTTCTGATGAGCTCCCAAGCGACGCTGAGGCTGCCACAAGCTGCACTTTGAGTAGCAAGGGTCTAAGAGGTCACAGCCTGGAAGGAAACAGATGTGAACCCAGCCCCTATACACAGTGTGGCCGGGAGGAAGAGAGGCCGGGGAAAGGAGGCTGGCCCGGGCTATCCTGGAAAGCTGCATAGTGGAGGGGCCACCTGAGCTGGCCTGCAGAGCGTGTGAGCTCTCGTGATAATAAGGACGGAAGCAAAGGCAGCACCTCACACATAGGGGGCATTTATCTCAGCTCCTTCCATACAAGGGCTTGCAGAGCTCCCAAGTACCCCATCACAGGGGAGGGAGAGCTGGCACTGAAGCAGGACACCTGCCCTAGGTCACAGGATAGGCGGGGCAGAGCTTGGCTATGAACCTAGATCTTTCCAACCCCAGCACCCACGCTCTTTTATGCTGCCTGAAAAGGGTGCATGGGAAGAAGGGCCTTTAAGGCTCCAAGGGCAACAGGCAAGGCTTTCTGGGGGCTGGGAAATGGTTGGGTATGGCTGGAGGAAGTGGAGGGCAGGGCAGGGAGGGAGGCAGCAGAAGGGCAAGAAATGAAGTGCTGAGGTGGCCTCAGGCCAGAATGCGGTTCCTGGAGTCATTGTGAAGAGGAGGGACATCCCCAAGAACCACCAGGCTGGGGCCACGGCCCAGCACCCAGAGGAGGAGCCTGGACTGCTGGCCCAGTCACCACTACTCCTCCCCTCGGGTCGTGGAAGCTTCCACTGCTGGGCAAGGGTGGGGTTCACCTGTGCTCCCATCCTCTGAATGTGGGGGTGAAGAGAGCAGGATCTCAGGCTAGGCTCCTGGGTCAGCACCAATGCCTGCTGCAATCCCCCATTCCAGGTGGGAATGACAACGGTGCTCTCCTCAGAGCTGTCGTGAGCAGCCGATGGGCTAATCCATGGTGAGGTTCAGTGAGCTGACACGTGGGAAGCACTTAGAATAGTGCCCAGTCCTAATAAGAGCTCAACATATTATAGTCACTGTGAATTACTGGGAAAAAATGCCTAGGGGTGGCTTTCTGGGTTTCTTCTAGAACTTTTTTCTGCATTTGGCCACACTGGCCTGGGCTACGAGGAATGAAACTGAACCAGACCATTTCATTTTTGCTATGTTTTTAGAGTTCAGGTCAAACTCCATCCACCCTGGACCAGAGAGCCCTGCAGGGCACACTGACACAAGCAGTTTTATCCCATCAAGAGTGGGGCCTGTAGGGCTGGCCTGGCGGTGTACAGGTTAAGCTCATGCGCTCTGCTTTGGCGGCCTGGGAGTTTGTGGGTTCGGATCCTGGTCGCGGGACCTAGACACTGCTTGTGGGACCTAGACACTGCTCGTCAAGCCACACTGTGGCCGCATCCCACATACAAAAAATAGAGGAAGACTGGCACAGATGTTAGCTCAGAGCGAATCTTCCTCAAGCAAAAAGAGGAAGATTGGCAACAGATGTTAGCTCAGGGCTAACCTTCCTTACCAAAAAAGAAAAAAAAAAAAACAAGTGGGCCCCATGGCCAGAAGAGTAGGTCAGGGAAGACTGGGTTTTAGGGGCAAACATCAGTCCTGGGGTGACCTTTGGCCCCAGACTGCCACACTGCTGCTGTGCTCAGCCAAGGTTCCTTCATCTCCTGCAACAGGGATGTGCAGGCCCCAGGAGGGCCAGGCACAGCTCTAATGAGGTACAGATCCCAGAGCCCTCCTGCTCCTGCCGAGCCTTCCACGCAGGTTCAGGGTCAGGCCCTGCAGGCGTGCTCACAGGGGCAGGCTCATCATCCCCTCTCCTCAGAGCCTGGCAGGGCCTTAGCCGATGACCCCGAGTGGAGACGGGCAGAAAAGGCATAGAAGTGGCCAAGTCACAGGAGACTCAAGTGGTTGTTTCCCTTTCATTTCACCAAATCACAAGCTAGGGAGGCAAGGAAACATGGTGCCCCTCTACTGGCTTCCCTCGGGGCTGCCTACCCAGGGAGCTCCCCTCCTGCTTGTCCCGGAGGTGGCCCTCTTCCCAGCCTGGGGTTCTGTGAAGGTCAGAAACAAGCAGGGGTAGGAAAAGTGAGACCATGCGCTCTGTACTGGAGGGAGTGATGTTTACTCTAGGCCAGGCGAGGGGAAAATCACATGTGGGTAACTCTGCCTTGCGGGCCCCAGGGACCACTGCTGTGGTGCATTTAAGCCAAGACAGCAGCTACCCAGTAGTGGGATGGGCCTCACTTCCCCACTGCTACATTCAATCTGCACCATTTGAGTTTACAGACCCAATGCACAGGCGGGGCCCTTTGGTTCCCTACAAACGTCACTGATTTCATCTTTGCTAGGCTCCCTACCTCCTTGGCTTTCCAGAAAGTCCCTTTACCGGGGGTGGGGTGGGGTGATCTATCCTAAAGGGACACAGCACTGCAGTCTGCAAGTTCTCTGAGCTGTGCCCTGGAGAGCCAGAGGAAAGCAGAATCCAAACAGGAAGAGGGTCTGGCCTTGCAGCCTCTGTCCACGTGCATGGCCAGATGGAAACAGACAGAACGACCTTCTTGTGTGCCTGAGAAGCAATGGGAGAAAGAGCAGCCTGCTGAAGAATGAGTGTACACTTCCTGCATGCTTTCTGACCTAAACAGCCACCCGCAATGTCCTTGGTGCCTGGCCTGTGCCCTCCCCAAGGCAGCTGAGGCAAGAGGGGGGACAGGGCCCAGCTCTGACTTCCCAGGCTCTTTCAGTACTGGTTTAAGCTTGACCTTGACCTTTTAAAATCACGAACCCATTTGAAAAATCTGGTGCCAGCTGTGGACGGATACACATGCCTGTGTGGTTCCCACACTCTTTGTAGTGCACATGTGGGTCTCAGGCCAAGAGCACATGGCCCTCAGTGCTGTGTATCCTTGAAACGAGAAGTGCTATTGGCTGCAGGCACTTCCTTGGTGTTCTTTACAGGATGGAATTTCTTCTCATCTGGCATACTTGGTTGTTTTCCATGAATTCAGGGTGAGTCCCTGGCTGACATGAGCCAGTCGGACAGCCTTGGTGAGCTGGGGCAAGTCTTCACCACCTCAGCCTCGTTAGTGGCCCACCCATCTTGGCAGGGCGAAGAGCTGGGGTTCAGAGTGCTTTGCCATCCAAGCTCCCCTCAGCCCCTGCTCCCAAGCAGCTGGAAGGGCTTGCTGCTGCAGGGCTTCCCTGGGGACTCCCTGGGCGAGACCTTGCAGCCCTAGTCACACACCACCCTCTCCAGCAGACCTCAGCGCCCAGAGCCATTCTCTGGCTCATCCTTCCACTAGTGAGTATTTCAGTCATCAACTTCTCTGTGCCGGAGAGGAAGAGACACCTTACAGATGGAGGGACACGTCACAGAGAGTCTTGGGAGATCCAGGTGTCCTTCCCCTGCCCGAGGCTGCACTGCCTCAGCTTTCTGCTTCTCCCACTCTGAGGAGGAGAGAAGATGCTTCCAGGGGAGGGACATCTGAAGGCTGGTCTCTGCCCTGCAGAATGGTTGGTTCTGCCCCTCTTCCAGTCAGTTCTTGCCACCTTCCCCCTCCCCTCACATCAAGGCCCCCCATGCCCACATTGGGGCTTGGTCCCCACACTTAACCTCTGGCATTCCTGCCATCTGTCCTGGGGACTTCATGTTGACCTCCAAGTGCTGACCTGGGGACACAGGACGGAGAATGGACTCCCGGGCTGTGGAACAGAGGGTGGGAACCTCAGCAGGGTCCCAGGGTCAGGATATGGGAGCCTCTCGACCATGGCCTCTGACTGCCCAGAGGAAACTGGGCTTGTTGGCAAGGAAACCAGTGCATCCTGGGGAGACAAGAGAAGGAAGATGGGCGGCCGCTAGAGCCCCTTACTCCTTCTTTGCTTCAGTAAGAAACAGCTGGAAACTTGAGACCAGCTGCAGGCAGGGCATGTGTAGTGGCAGTGGCCTAAAGCCTGGGTCCTATGTGACACTCCGCTGCAGGGGCTGGCAGTCCTTGACTTCAAGTGTCACTGGGGAGACGTCGTCAATGCATAGGCCGTCTGTGGCTCGAGCTGGCAGCCCTGGGGTGCAGTCAGGCCTGCAGGCCTCTGGCGGCTCTACCAAGCAGGCGTTCTCAGGGCCAGGTACCAGAACACCTTCTGGGACCTGCGTGCTGCGGCTGTAGGAAGGAAGCTGCTGCTGAAAGGCCCCAAATCTATTTGAAGCCTGGCTTCTGCATCAAAGGAGGAGCTGGCTAGGATCTTGTGTCTGGATGTCAAGAGCCGCTCATGGGGCAGAGACACCTCAGGCAAACACCCAAGATTCACTGGGTACTTTCCGACCAACTTGCATCTCTGGGCATTTTCCAGGATTGTGTCACTGGAGGGAACTGGCATCTGCCTGGGAGGGAGGAGCTGGGAGTCACACTGGCCCAGGGAGAAGAGCCACTTGCTTTCTGGAAGGACCATGAGGGGTGAGCACCAGGAACGCCACGGCCACCTTCACATCCAAAGACTGCCTGGAAACATCCTGCTTGAATTATCCCCTCTCCTGCGTAGGCTGCCTGCCATGTTGTTTGCTGTTTTTAGCTTCTCGGTGAGGAAGGAAATGGATGCCTAGTCTTCCACCTGTGAGACCCAAGACTCCAAAGCTCTTTGATTCCTGACTGGGGAGACGATGCCCCAGGGAAAGACGATCAGCTGACTCACATGGTTTTATATTTAGCCAATGGCTCAAAAGTATGAAAGGTGCAGGAAGATGAGGATAAAGGGATGTGGGAGGCTCTTATGAGGGTGGGGGGACTGCTGGAGCGTGAGCCAGGAGGCAGCAGGAGGATGAGGTCTACCTGCCTCTCCGAGAGTGCCGGATCTCTGGTAGGAAACTTACTGATTCCTCACACCCTGGCAGAGCTCCAGGGCTCAAGAGTGACAGCCCAAAGGACCACCCAGTCTAGGACGAGACTGAGCATGAGCTTTCCCAGGTCGCTGAGGCTGTAACCATAAGGGGAATACTTACCGGGAGTGTTCATCAGGCCGGCTCTGCCAGCAGGGGGCACCTGAAGCTCTGAGTGGCTGACCTGGAGGTCAGGGCCATCAAGGGGTCCTGGGTCATCCGTCTGGCCTGCAGGGGATGAAGCAATTTCTGCTAACACTTCCAGATCCTTCAAGATAACCTGGGGGAGAAAAGCGGACGATGAGGGACAAGGACCTCTGTAGAGAGCTGTGGTTGGAGACAGAGAGCCGCCTACCGGGGATGGGGAGGAGTCTACAGAGGGTGATGGGCTGGTGAGAGCCACCAAGACTGTGGCTATAACAGTGCTCAGAAAGTTCTACAAAGGATATGGATTGAAGAGAACGTAGCCAGGCAGTGGATGGGGGCAAGTGGAGGAAGGAAGCTGAAATCTGAGGCCTGGGAGTCAGCTTTCGCATGACTACTCTCTCTGGTCCCTTGAGCAGGGACCTGAGGGGTCCCCAGGAGACACAGGACGCAGGCACCAGGGTGTAGTCGGTGTGGTGTGCATCTCAGGGCTCCTGGGCTGGCCATGCCCAATGTCAACCTGTGTGAGGGCCCAAAAGTGCCCTTCAGGCCACACTGCTGGGTGTGCCGGCTACAGCCCAGCCCACCACCAGGCTATAGGACAGATCCTTCTGCAGAGGTGACACCAGGCCACACTCTACATTTGAGGTGTGACCCTGGGCTCTGAAATGGAGGACTTCCTAACTTATAGATTCACTGTTCAGTTCTTAGCTGCCTCCATGGCATTTATACACAGGTGTGAGTGGAGTGAGTCCCCCGTGATCCTGACCTCTGACTGTGAAGTTCTTCCAAGGAGGACTCAGAGTTGAGCTTGGAGAACAGCTGAGTGTGGGCTCAAGTCAGTACTGTGTGTCACAAGCTCCCACAGGGCAGCCCCCACAATCCAGAGAGCCCTCATACCCTTAGAGGCCACCTCCCCTCGCACAGCACCCATCTCTTCCTACTCCTCACCTGGTATCCACAGCGAGCAGGGTGGTGCCTCACGAGGTAGGGGGAGGGCACCCTGTGTGTGTGTGTGTGTGTGTGTGCGCGCGCGTGCGTGCACAACTCATTAACTCACCTGTCCCAGCTCCTCCAGCAGGACCCTCGCCTCACTGCAGGTAGAGCTGCCTGCTCCTTTCTAGGCCCCACTCATCTCTGTGTTCTGAAGAGGGACTGTGCCTGCTCCAGCCACACGTGTACCCCCAGGACTGTCCCAACAGGCATCAGTTGAAAGTATGGAGAAAGAATTACCATGGCAACTGAGAGCTTCGGTCCTGGACCAGTGGAAGTGATGTAGAGCATTGGTGGATTGGGGCCCTGGTGGGTGGGCCGTGTGACCATGACAGGCCAGGCGGGTGGAATATGATGACTATAGTCAAAATAAGGCTACTCCAGTACTCTTAGTGGGATGACGAAAATGTTCTGGAGTTAGTGGTGATGACTGCACAACCTTGTAGATATACTAAAAACCACTGAACTGTGTATTTTAAAATGGCAAATTTTATCTCAAAAAAAAAAAAAAAAAGATAAAGCTACTACTCTCTCCTCAAAGCTTGAAAGTGGTTCCTGTCTCAATGCAAGTAACACGCCAGCACCCCATCCTACCGTGCCGCAGTTGTCACTTCTCCTCCCGTTGTCTTCTCAGCCAGCCCTGGCCCCTCGGTCTTCTCCCAGCAGCATGGTATGCTTGGCACGCCATTTCCCTATGAGCCTGATGCTTCACTCCCCGTCCCGCTGTACCCTGGCGTCGTCCAGGTTGGTCACAGCACTCACACACAGATGCCACCTCCCATCTGTCCAACCACGTCCTTCCTTGTCTCTCTCCCACTCTCGGCACCGCCTGAGCCCCCACTGTGCTGGGTGCTGGTGCTGCAGGTGAGTCAGACCTGTCTCTGCCCACGGCCTGGTGGGCAGACCCATATTCGCCTGCCCTCTGTGCACAGGTATACGTGATTTTGGAATATTCTGACTGCTGGGCCCACAGGAAATGAATCCACACTGGCTGAAAATCGTGGCTGCTAAGCAGCCCAGACAGACCGCAGGAGCAAGGGCTGCCCCTGTGCCCAGGCCAAGGGCTGGGGGCCTGGGTAGGTCTAGGATCAGAGGCACAGAGGCCCAGGCCTCTGCTCCCATCGAGGGAGGAGCCCCAGAAGGCTCTCTACTTCAGCAACAGCAGAAAGAGGACCCAGAGGGAGGGGGTGGGCTGGAGGAAGAGACAGCAAAGCAGCAGTAGGGCAGTGTTGTGCTGCTGAGCAGCCCCTGAGCACCAGCCTTGCGGGACATGCACAGGCCATGCATTCTGGATACTCGATTTTCCAAGCAAGTCACTGTCTAAAGATCAGGGAGATAAAAGGAGACCAGGGAATCCGGGTGGGGGAGTAACCTGCCCAAATTAAACAGTGAGGCGAGCAGCAAGCCAACTGTGCCTCAAAAAGTTAAACAGCGTTACCATGGGTAGACTCCCAATCTTAGTGTTTACCCAAGGGGGCTGAAAACATGTCGACACAAAAACTTACACAGGAATGTTCACGGCATCATTGCTCATCATAACCAGAAAGTGGAAACAACCCTAAGATTCTGACACCGATTCTGATGTGTGTTTTTTCCCTACACCACCAAGCAATCTTCTGACACCAGCTGGGTGTCCTACAATTCAACTCAATTCTGACACTATCTACCTGGAGATAGCGTCAGATCCCACAGGTTGAGGGCTCAGTCCTACTAGACTGCACTCTCTCCCACTCCAGATGCCAATCCCAAATCCAGCTTGTCACCTGTGCTTCTGACCGACTGGCAGATTGGAGGTTCTCATGACCCCTCCTCGGGTTCAATTAATTTGCTAGAGTGGTTCACAGAACTCAGGAAACATTTTACTTACTAGACGACCTGTTTATTATAAAAGGATATAACTCAGGAACAGCCAGATGGAAGGGATGCGTAGGGTAAGGTATGTGGGAAGGGGTAGAGTTTCCATGCCCTCTCCAGAGGCGCCACACTCCCCAAATCTGCACGTGTTCACTGACCCAGAAGCTCTCTGAACCCCTTGTGGGTTTTTATAGAGGCTTCATTACATAGCATGATTGATTAAGTCATTGGCCACTGGCCATTGATTCAACCTCCAGCCCCTCTCCCCTCCCCAAAGGTTAGGGGGTGGGGTTGAAAGTGCCAACCCTCTAATCAAGTGGTTGGTTCTCCTGGCAACTAGCTCCCATCCTTAGGTGAGGTTCAAAAGTCACCTCATTAACCTAACAAAAGACACCTTTATCACTCTCATCTATCACTTAGGAAATTCCAAGGGTTTTAGGAGCTGGGCCAGAAATGGGGAAAGAAGACCAAATATATATTTCTTCTCATTTATCACCATATCACAAACCCAAATGTACATCAATTGATAAATGGATAAACAGAATGTGGCCTATCCATGCCATGGACTATTACTTGGCAACAACAAGGAACGACGTCTGGTACGTGCTACAACACGGACGAACCTTGAAAACAAAACTAAGTGAAAGGAGCCAGATGCAAAAGGTCACATACTGTATGACAATTCCATTTACGTGAAATGCGCAGAATAGGCAAATCTAGAGAGACAGAAAGCAGATTGTGGTTGCCAGGGGCTGTGGGGAGGGAGACTTGGGGAGTGACTGCTAATGAGTACAGGGTTTCTTTCTGGGGTGATGAAAATGCTCCGGAATTAGACAGTAGCGATGGTTGCACAACCTTGTGAAAATACTAAAACCCGCTAAATTGTATACTTTAAAAGGGTGAATTTTATGGTATGTGAATTGTATCTAAAAGAATCAAGTCAAAACCCCAAATCAGCACCTTAGGGTTACTTGTAGTACACTTAGTGGTACGTGTGGAGCAGTTTGCTCTTGCTCTGCTCAGGGCCTGAGCTGGAGGGGCCTCGTCTTGCTGACTCCCCATCATCTCATATCTGGTTCAGACTCACAGGAGAGTTGTGAGGGCTCAGGGTGGCAACCCGTGTCTCTTTACATCTCTTCACATCTGCCAGCCCCGCTGAACCCCTGTGCCAATCACTCTTCTGAGCCGCAGGCTACTCCTCTCAGATCTGGCTGTGCAGGTGAGCAGAGGCGCCCATCCTCCAGGCAGCACATCCTGGTGGTCAAACGCGGCAGGTGAGAAAAGCAGGAGACAGCTAGGGCCAGGCTGGCACCCAGCAGTCGGCTAGATCCCGACCCCACGAGGACTACATTGACACCAGGTTTTGGGAGGGTGCTTATTTCCCTGTCAGAAAAGATGCTTGGGAGCCAGCCCTGAGGGCCTAGTGGTTAAAGTTTGGCATGCTCTGCTTCAGTGGCCTGGGTTCGGTTCCCAGGCACGGAACCACACTACCCTGTCTGTCAGTAGCCATGCTGTGGTGGCGGCTCAAATAGAACTAGAAGGACTTACAACTAGAATATACAACTATGTACTGGGGCTTTGGGGAGGAAAAAACAAAAAATAGAGAGGAAGATTGGCAGCAAGTGTTAGCTCAGGGTGAATCTTTCCCAGCACACACACAAAAAAGATGCTTGGGAAGAACTACCAGTACCTGAGAGGCCTGGCCCATGAGATGTCCCCACCCTCTGAGTGGCCCCAGGGCCAGGTTGCAAGGGAGGAGGAGGCTGTCCTGGCTTCTAGCCAGAATTAATGCTCTCACTTGACGTCAGTCTCACCTTACACAGAGTCACTTGCTCAAGGTAACAGGGAGTCCACTTCAAACCCAGCTCTGGTCCCCAAATCGGAGCCAGATAAGCTATACCAGGCTTTGTGGTCAGACAGTCCTGACTTCCAGTCTCGACCCTGCCATTCAGCCACCTGACCCTGGACCATTTAATTTCACCCAGACAACCCCTTCCCCCTAGCATCTACTGAGCACCTGCTGTGGGCCGGGGCCTGTGCTGGTTGAAGGAGATGCAAGGCCAAGCAACATCGGCCCTGCCTCTGACAAGAATGACCTTGGGGGAGACAGGCGGTAAATAAACACTGATAATGCAGCAGACGTGCAACAGGAGCCAGCAACTCAGCCTGAGGGGGCCGGCAGTCTTCCGAAGGAACTGAGCACCAGTTTGCCAGGGAACCAGGGGGCAGAGGAGGGCCTGCAAAGCATTCTCTTAACTAGCATAAGCCTTTCACGGACAGAGAACCAGAACCATGTGGCACATTCCAGGAAACTAAGCTTTGGTCTAGCTCCGGAGTAGGGTCTGGGGCTGGGGTGGGGGCATGACTAGAAATCAGGCGGAAGCCATAGGTAGGGGCAGGTCATCAAGAGCTATGACCCAGACAAAGAGGTCTGAACTCGGTTTTGCAGGTGACAGGGTGCCTCAGTTTGCTCATGTGTCAATGGAGATTCACCCCTGCAAGGTTGTCGTGAAGATTATAGGAGATACTTTATGTACCACTTCTGTTAGGGGGCTTGGTACCACAGCCGAGCTTGGTCACTGGCCCTGGCTTAGGGACAGCAGTGCAGACAGAGGGTTTCAGATTTCATTTCTCCACCAAAGAGAATCTGCATCGCCCATCTCTGTACCACCTTCTCCTGTCCCACTGGAGAGCCAGCCAGCAAAGCTGCATATTTTACATTTTGAATCCTCTTATTTTAGAAAGTTTAACACCAAATGGCAAATGAATGCAAATTATACTTCAATTGCACAATTAAAGCCGGAAATGTTGTCTACAGGTTCCTTCAGTAATCCCAGCCACTCCTTTTGTGCTTACACATCAAAAGATTTGTCTCTGGTCCCCAGAGGCTGGCAAAAAGCTGACAGACAGCCCTGCCTGGGGCAACACCACATGTGCTTGTATGTGTACACACACACACACTCTCTCTCTCTCTCTCCACCCTCTTGGTCCTTAAAGTGGTAGTTGGAGAATAGCATTACCATCTCCTTCAGCCTCCTAGAGGCAAGGAGGGGAAGGGGCTGCCAAAACGGAGGGCAGGGAATGACTTGAGGAAGGGAATGGGGAGTTTATTGGGAGCCACTCCAGGGCTCTGGGGCTCCTGTGCTCATCAAATCCAGCCGCTGGCTCTCTCCCAGCTGACCAGCAAACCCTATTTAGCCCAGGGGCTGGATCTGAGGCTATGGAGCAACAGTCCTGACGTGGGCCTAGGTCAGGACACTGCCTCTGCCTGGGGAGTGAGGAGAGACCACAGGAGGCAATGTCAACAGGGGGCTTGGGACATAGCAACAGACCAGAGAAGCCGCCCTCCAGCTGGACCTGGCTTTGAGTCTCTGTACCAGGCCAGGGTTTTGGTGCTCCACCCCCTGGAGACCTCACAGCCTATGGCCTATGGCCACAAAGCTCTGGGACAAGGACATGGTGATTTCACAGCCTTGATGACGGGGCACCAGCTCAAGGCCTGGGCGAAAGGCCCTGAGACACACTGCTCGGCCTCTAGAAACACAGAGCTAGTCCCCTTTCCAACGAGCAGGCTGGCTGGGCCCATGCCTGCGCTGGCCAGCAGTCCTGGCTCCGAGAACGGGGAAAGGCTCAAAGAAAGTAGGAGGAAGCCACGCCAATTAGTATGCACTACACAGCTTTTTGCAAAATGAATATAAAACACTTGTGCTTTCTTTTTGTTTGAGAGAAAGAAGGGGAAAGAGAGGGAGGGAGGAAGGTTACACGAAAGCAATATTCTGCAGGAGCAGGAGTGCCTGCTGTTACCATGGCAACAGGCTGGGGGTAGGGAAGGCACATCAGCGGGTCCCTGGTCCTGGAGTGCGCGCTGGCCAACTCGGAGTGAAAGGTTGGTGGCAACTAGGTGTGGAAAAAATCTGACAAAGCAATTCTGAGGAGAAGGCCGCAGGGGTGAGTGGGAGGGGGCTTCACACCCTCTGAGGCTTGGGGAGCAAAGTCAAGGAAGCCAGAGGATTCCTGAGAAAGGCCTTGCTTCTAGGAGGTGACTTGACACTAGCAAAGGGCATATTTCAGTGTGGGAGGGGAGTCGTCATCTGGATGGGGCCACTGCAGGCGGTCACCCCCCTGCATTCCAGCAGGCCAAGAACAGTCTTTCTGGGAGGGCGGCTGCTTCCCTCCCTTCCTTTATTAGTCCATCCAGGCACTCCCTGTCCCAACACCTTGTCCACAGACCCACCCTGGAAAACCCCTTGTGGTAGGAGGCTCCCCTCTCTCACTCTCCCTGAGGTGCTACTGGCTGCTCCTTCACCATCCGGGGAACAGCTGGAGACCCAGAGCTTTGCAAGGCCAAGTCCTAGGCCGGGGCCCAGTCCTCGCATCCTACCAGGACTCCTGAACACGATGTCCCAGGGCAGGGCATTCGGCAGATGCTGAATACTTGCTGACCTACAGTGCCAGGCAGGAAATGGAAGATGGATGGTTCTGAATAGCTCCTGCCACGGGGATGGATGGAGAGGCCTCCCACTCCACTCTATCCACTTATCTCTAAGAAACTTTTCTCAAAAGTTTGGCTAGGCCACCAGTCAGCTGATTAGGTTCCAGATGTCAACTGGCTCAGCCTTCCAGCCCCGTGAGGAGGGAACCCTATGTGGACAGGAAATCCCCAAGCTGGGCTCTCTCCTGTCTTGGCCAGGAGGAAGGCGCAAGAGTGTTTCCAAGGGACACACTAGGTGCTGGCAGGAGAGGTGAATTCAGGCCAAAGGCCGTGGAGGCTTAGGGCTGGCTGAGGTCTGCGGGCCACTGCCAAGGGCTACCTGATGCTTCTGCCCAGAGCAGTGGGGCCGCAGGACCGGACCTGAGATCTGGGTCACGTCAGGCTGCTCCTTATTCTTGGGAAGTGGAGCTGACAGTAAGTGCAGAGGCACTGAGGCTGGGCATCCACAGAAAGCCTTGGAGCCTTCTGCTTTCTTCCACACAGAAGCCTGTCCCCTTCCTTCACAAGGGGTATAGCCCAGTGAGCCAAGCCTCGAGTCCCTGACCACATACAGAATGGCTCCTGCAGCTCGTGGAATAGCCCAGAGAACCGACTGTAGGAAGCCAGGCTGCTGTCCTCAGGAATATTCCTTGGGGGAACTGAGGGAAGGCCACAGGGCCTCCCATAGGCCCCAAGGCAGTCAACCTATGGAGCTCTGAGGGAAGGCACCCAGTACCAGCGGGCACTGGGGCTGGAGGCCCCCGCCCTGGACACAGAGTAAACCTGAGCTGCAGAAGGCAGCAATCAGGCCCCAGCCTGGGCAAGGGGTGGTAATCCTAGAGAAACTTTCGGCTACAATGGGATCAGGGTGGGCCAAGCCCAGCATCTCCTGGGGGCGGGTCCCCCAGCCCTGCCTTCTGCAACAAGCAAGGAAAGCACTGCCATATAGGACATTTAGATTTGGGAGGGGAAGAGAAGGACGGCTTAGACTTAGACCTGTTTTATTTCTCATGGAGAAAACCACCCTGATTAAAAACCTTTTATGGCTTAGTAAAGCAAAAGCAACTTAAAAAAAAAAGGATATTATCTGGGTTTGTGTTGCCTGACTCTGAACGCATGCCCTTAGGGATCAGGACTGTTTTTTCTTTTCTTCCTTCTTTTTTAATAAACGTGGAAAGCTTTCCCTAAGTGCCTAGTTCTATGCCATATATGCAAAAGGCCAGCACCTAATGCTTCCTGTTAAGTTTCACTAACAGGGACAGCAAAGTGCGGGTTCTGGCAGCTCAAAACGTTCTAGCGCCATCCCTCTGAGGAGAGAGAAGAGAAAGGCCAGCCTGCGGCAGGATGACTTGGAGACCAGTTCCTTGACATACCCCGCCCCCACCATTGGAGACCAGTTCCTTGACATCCCACCCCCCCGACCAGGGGCTACTTCCTGCTGATGCCAGTCACTGCTCATTTGCATCCCGCCAGGCCCCTGACCAGGACGGTGCACTCTCAGCGTTATAAATTCTCCCCATGAGCTAGGCAGGGAAGGGGGAAGGGGCCCGCTGCGCTGCGGGCAGCATGGGAGCAGTGCACACACCGTTATAGGTCGGTTACCAGGTCATGAGTTGAGGGGTTGGCTGTCTCCGGGGCACTGGTCTATGGCAACCAGGAGAGCAGCACAGGGCTCCCTGGTCTCCTGCCCACCGCCAGGTCTCTGCTTAGTCCCAGTGTACTTGCAAGCTACACTCAGCCCCAGGCCAGCTCCGCAGGGGAGGGCCCGGGAGGGCAGGGCAGGCAAGAGTGGATCAGCTCACCATTGCCCCACCTCCTATTTGTTCATTCGCATAAAACGTTTCTGAGCACCTCCTGGGACCCGGCCAGCCTTGACATGCAGGAGGTGGGTGGGGTGTATGACAAATAAGGCTTCATGGAGCATCTAAGCCGAGACCTTGACCAAGTCACTTCACTTCTCTGAGTCTCAGTTTCCTCTTTGGTAAAGAGGGGAACAGAACCTACCCTGGAAGGGTGGCTGTGGAGATGAACTAAGATCAGGCACGGTCGATGACGCCTAGCAGGGGGTCTGGCATGGAGCAGGTGAGCGTTAGGTGATAGCTCCTCCTGCCAGCAGTGGGGAGACAGGCCACCCTCGGCATCTCTGGGCTCACCAAAACTTTCCGCCCTGTCCGTGGGCCTTGTGAACTACCAACAGAGAGTGGTCGGGGAAATTCTGCAGATTCAGCTCTGGCCATCTCCAGGGGAGGAAAAATCAACACATATCTTGGAAGAAATTTTGACTTCTGAAGATGCCACAAACACTGAGTGGGGTGTGGGGTGAAAACAGGGAGCCCTGGCCTGGCCCCTCCTGAGGGCTATGGAGAGAGGGCATCAAGGCTGAGAGCCATGGGCATGGCCTGTAGTTTCCCAGTAGGATCTTACACTGGTCCATACCTGCGGTTCTCAACCAGAGATGTGTATCAGAATCACCTGGGAGCTTGTGGAAAATGCCAGCACCCAGGCAACAAGGCCTTACTGAGAGCACAATTCAGGAGATCCAGGTGACGCCCAAGCAGCTGGATTTTAAAAAGCTCCAGAGGATTCTGACGGCAGCGGCAGCGCTGGTTTGGATGGCTCTGTTGAGGGGCTTCTGTCCAGGGTGTTGGACTTTGGTCTTTCTAGGTAAGATTACCAATCACTTTCTCAGTTCAAGAAGACATAGGTTGGGTGGGCAGTCAGGCCCAGGGCCAGGCAGTACCCTCGGCCCTGTAGCCTGGCTCTGCAAGAGCCCCCAGCCCTGTCCCAGGGGAAGGCCATCCCCAACTGGCTCCTTTGTGGAATCCCTCCTGGGCTGCTGCGCCCTACTTTAGGAAAGCAAGCCTCCCCTTTTCCCATCCTTTTCAGTCCAACCTCTGCCTTCACCAGGAGTCTGGATGGGCCAGGCAACAGGCCTCTGCCCTCTGCCCAGCCCACGCACACCAGGTACTGTGCCTACTCTGGGTCCCCACTTGCCCATCAGTGGAAGGAATCCAGACAGAGATAAATACTGAAACCACTCCCGGGACACAAACCTGCCTTCCCGCTAGGCCGACTGTGGCTACTGTGGGTCCCCCCATACTCGAGGGGGGCTGAAGTGGGCCACTGAGAGTGCGTAGTGCAGAAACTTGGAAGAAGGAGAGTGAGCAGAGGCCCTGTGCTCCTTTCACAGGGGCGATTCTGGGACTGTTACCAGGCAGTCCCCTCTCCTTCCTGACAAGGGCTCATTTCAAAAGACCAAAGTCCTCCCAGGACCCCTAGCGGTGACTGCCAGTCCTCTACGGGGCCATGGGGGCCTGGGGGCCAGCTGTCCCTGGGGACTGTGACTGGAGTCCTGCTTTGTCCCTTGCTGGCCGTGGCTTTTCTCCCAGGTCCTTCCTCACCCTCCTCTCACTTTCGCTCAGAAGCCCCCAAGGGAAGCTGCAGGGTCAGCCACAGGGAAAGCTGAGTGGACAAGGGTCCCGTGTGCTTGGCAGGGCCGCAGGAGGAAAGGGTCCACGCCCTCTTGTTTGGGCTGTCCATGCTGCGGCCCACCTCATCTCCCCACATGGGGTGGGCTCCTGGCAAGAGGAATCGAGTTCTTGGCCCCCGACATCTTACCCCTCAGTTCTTGGGGCAGACATCTGATCCGATCGTGTGATCTGACTGTAAAGAAATCTTCGGAATTGAGGCGGGGGTGGAGGGGTTGTTTTTGTTTGTTTTGGCGAGTGGATGGAATGAAAATTGGAGTGAAATAAAAACTGAGGCAAGGACACGAGAAGGAAAAACAAGTCCCATTCTTACGGAAGACTGTCCACTTTTGAGCAGGCTGCATTAGTATGCCAGGGAGTGGAGTGAGGACCACACAGTCAGAGCTAAACGGATGAACACAATCCAGGCCAACCACATTTTAGGGAAGAAAGCTGAGGTGAGAAGATGCCGTGGATGTGCCCGGTCCCACGGAGAGCGGGTCACTGTGGGGGCGAGGCCTGCCCTCCTGTTTCTCCCCTGGGACACTTCCCACACCACCCCTCAGCCGTCCCAGCCACTAGCCCCACTCCTTCTGGACGGGGTCCTGGAGGGGAGCTGCGGGCCCTGCTGGGTGAGCAGCCCAACGGGGTAGGTCAAAGTCAAATGCTCAGAGAGAGAAGGTGCATCCAGAACTGCAGAGGGGGCTGGTCTGGATAAAGCAGTGCCTCACCCTGGCTGGACTCTCACTCTGCAGTGAGGTCAGACCTCATGTGGGGTTTTACATGTTCCGGAATCAGACAGATCTGATTCTGGCTCCTGGTGGTGTGACCTTGGGCAAGTTATCCTTCTCACGCCTGAATTTCCTCTTATGTCAAACTGGGGATAATTAAAATCACTCCAAGACTGCTGGGAAGATTCATTAAGACAATAGATGCCATGCACTCTGAACAGCACAGCTACTCCATAAACTTTGGTTTTTGCCTACTCCTTCTCCCAGTCTCCTCTCACAGACATGTGGGGTCTGACACACAGCACCCATCGTGGTTTCTGAAGGAAGCCAGCAGTGGGGGTGTTGGATGGGCTGTCATTGGCTCTCTAAGCTGCCCCTAAATTAAGGGGCCTCTAATGATGTGGAAGCCCTCATTTCTGGGGCAGACACCAAGGGATGGCCAATTTCTAATAGGAGGCCCTCCCTCCCCAGGACAGGAGAGCACGGCCTCCAACACCCTGGAACGTGATTCAGCAGAAGAACCCATGGGGAATTAGAGCCTTCCCCACCATTCCTCACAGCACGGCTCTCAGGTTTGGGGTCTCCCCCTTGGTGGGAACCCTCGCTGAAGGCCCTGCTGTCACTAACTAAATCCCTTTAAGGCACAGAGATGAGACCTTGGGCCCAGCTGACTGACCCACCAGACCCATGTGACGTGGATTCCTTGGGAAAGCAGAAGTTGAGCTAGAAACTCTACCACTGCCATGAACAATGCCTTCACAATCCTACTTTTCAAATTTTCTAGAAAGGTGGTTCTCATTCTTTTTTTCTCCTTCTATATCAGTCACATAAGCCATAAACTCCTGTAGCAATTTCTCTTCATAGTCACTCTGAAACTAGGGGAGGGAAAAGAGGGAGGCTTCTCCTGGGTTGGGAACCTCTGCTCTAAAGTGTTAAGGACACCTCAGCTCTGAGATGTTGAGAAGAGTCTGGGGAGGCTGCCTCTGGAGGCCCCAGCAAGGCATGCCCTTCTGGATCTCAGCGGAATCTGAAGGTCTTGTATCTGAGCAAGAGGCTGTGGCAGCAAGAGGCCCCAGGCAGGTCCTCTGCCCATGATGCCGTTTCTCCTCCTTTCCCTGGACCCCAGGCAGCTAGCTGGGAGCCCTTTACTTGTGATGCTCAAACATAGCCCGCTAACAATGGGGCTTTGCTCCCTGCTCTGGGTAGCTCCACCTCAGGGTGCTGGGGGGCTGAGGGAGGGGGATGGGAAGCGAAGAAAGTACAGAGAGGGACATCCGTCCTGCTCCCCACTGTCTTCCCATTGGTTTTTCTTTGTTTGTGAGGAAGATTGGCCCTGAGCTAACATCTGTGCCCATCTTCCTCTATTTTGTATTCGGGATGCCTGCCACAGCATGGCTTCATAAGTGGTGTGTAGGTCTGTGCCCAGGATCCGAACCTGCAAACCCTGGGCCACTGAAGAGGAGTGCGCGAACTTAACCCACTATGCCACAGGGCCGGCCCCCCTTGGTTTTTCTAAAACCTGGAAATGGACAACGAGCCCCCAAACATCTGCACAGGGCTGCATGGTCCTAAAGACAGGCAGGGAAACAGGACAGAGACCAGCTTCCATGCCAGCTCTTGCTGCTGAAGCTGAGGCAGGAAGGATCTGGGGCAAACCCAGAGCCCATCTTCCTGATGTCAGTGTGTGTGTCTGCCATTGGGACTTTTTACAGAAATTATTAGCAGCATCGGAGGAGCATATTCACCGCGTGTTTATACATGCTGGGTCCTGTGCTGAGCATTTCACATTCATGATCTCCTTTAATCCTCACAACAAATCTGAGAGGGTGGTTCCACTGTTATTCTCGGTTTTCAGAGAAGGAAACTCAGGCTCACAGAGACTAGGTCATTTGCTCAAGGTCAACCAGCTATTAAATGGCTGAGCCAGGACTGGACTCTTGGACTGCCTGATGCCAAAGTCTGTGTTCTCAACCACCAGGCTACACTGTCACCTGGGGAGAAAGTACTACCGGAAAAGGAGGCCACTCAAAATCACAACAAAATTTAAAATACTGAAAGTAAACTTCATAATAAGACCTACAGAAAGGACCCTGAACCTTTATAAGATGACGAACATAAACGGGGATGAGCCCTGCTCCTGGGCGGGAGAGTTCAACATGGTGAAAAGGCCAATTTCCCCTAATGAACTCCTAATGACAGATGGGTTGTTATGATGGGCCAGGATCTGGGCGGGAGCTTTACACTGTTCCTTTGAACAACGGTCTACGAGGCAAGTGTCTACGAGGCAAGTGTAGACATCGTTAGCCCCATTTCCCAGGTCAGGGAGGTCAGACTCCCTGCCCACGGTCCCTGGTGAGAAGGGGTTTGAGCTGGGATTCAAGCTCAGGTCTGGTGGCCAGTTGTTGGGGACACTAAGTTCTCACACAGGGACACCACATGTCCTTCCAGGTCTTTTCTAAGACAGTTTTTTTTTTAAAGTTCTACATATTTTTTTCTTTGTTTTAAATAGACGTTATTTTTTAGAGGAGTTTTAGGTTCACAGCAATATGGAGCAGAAGGTACAGAGATTTCCCACACACCCCCTGCCCCCAAATGCGCACAGCCTCCCTTGTTATCAACTTCCCCTACCACAGTGGTACATCTGTTATAATCAATGAACCTACACTGACACACCGTTATCACCCAAAGTCCACAGTTTACATTAGTTTACATCCTATGGGTTGGACACATACCCAGCATTACACCCTGAGGATTTTAAATGCAGGTTGGCGGGCAGTTGTGCTTGGGACTGGGATGTGGTGAGGAATCAGCCCGAGTTCCCTCCCAGACTAGCCGCACATCAGGGACATGGAGAGGGCCCCCATCCTGTTGGGTCCATGGGCAGAGCTCACTCAGGCAGCTGTAGGCTCGTGAGGCAGCTGACAACTGGCATCTTCCAGGCAGGGGAAGAAGCAGTCCCACCTCCTCACCAGGGTCCAGCAGGAAGCTCTGAGCATGAACCCTGCATTCCATGCTGTTGAATCAGGGTCGCATTTTCACTTGAAAACAAGTAATTGGATCTCTAGCTAACAGGAGGATTTCTACTCTGGTGCCAAAAATATTAATTTGACACCTGCAAATTCTTTCTGACAAAAGGGATTTTCAGATAAAGTCTGCAAGGAACAGGCGGTACTGAGGAAACAGCCACTTATCCAGAATAATGGGAAAGCAGAGACAACTGAGGATGCCACAAGGGTTTGGACTACTGAGCTGTCACCGGGGTAAAACTAAGGAACAATGGCAGACAAGACACCCCAGTGAGGCCACGTGCCAATGGGACTGTGGAACACGGTGATGGGGCAGAGCTACGCTAGACTTGGAGACCCAGCTCTGCCCTTCCCTGTGCCCAGCTCTTGCATCATTAACTCCTGGGTAAGCTGTCCCCTGAGGCCAGTGACTCTCAACAAGGGTGAGGAGCACGTAAGTTTATCACAATCATACTGGGAGAGAAAAACATTTGCACCATAGATGACAAACTGAATGTCCCCAATATACGAAGAGCTCCTACAAATC
This sequence comes from Ceratotherium simum simum, assembly GCF_057802395.1. NCBI lineage: Eukaryota > Metazoa > Chordata > Mammalia > Perissodactyla > Rhinocerotidae > Ceratotherium > Ceratotherium simum. The sequence goes on from NC_141929.1 coordinate 14,637,149, forward strand.
AATAAGAAAAGTGGACAAAGGGTCTGGGGGCCGAATGGAGAGCTTCTGTAGAATACACACCCCTCTCCACACCAAAGTGAGAACTCTTCTCAAGAACCTGTGGGACAAGAGAAGGAGGCCAGAAATGGGGATGATGATACAACTAAACGCAAGCTCCCTACCTCCCCGGCTGGTTCTGATGTGTGTGGCCTGGACCACACTTGGTGAAACATAGGCACGGTGATTAAGCGATTAAGACGACGGGCTTTGGAGTCAAAGAATCTGGGACCTAAGTTTGGCCCCATCACTTCCTAGCTGTGTGCAAGTTATTTCACCTCCCTAGGCCTGAGTTTTCCAAACTGCAAAATGGAAACAATAACAGTACTTCCCCACAGAATTGTTGAGGGTTCTCTAGTTACTACACTTCAAGGGTCTAGCACAGTTCCTGGCACAGCAATGACTTCATACAAGTAAGCTGTTACTAAGAATCATCCAAGACTAGGGGACAACCTGTGCATTGAGGCCCCCAGGCCGGATGTAAGACCCTTGAGGTGTGTGTCGTGGTTAAATTCTGTCCGTGAAGGAGGCTCCACAAAGCCTTCAACAGGAAGGGGCCTCTCCCCACCAGTCTTGGCTGTGGTCCGACTTGATTCAATGGGCTTTCAGGGTCTTGAACCCCAGGGAGCTCCAATTTGAGACCAGGGCTGTGTCTGGAAATATTGGGAAACCCAACAGAGAGTGCTTTCTAGACATCCTAGAAAGGAAGCTCCAGGAGAAAAAGGACTTTGTCTTGTTCATGGCTGTATTTCCAGTGCCAAGCACACAGTACGCCCTCAAGGTCGCCAAAAAGATGGGGCAGGGGACAACTAGGAATGTGATTTGGTGAAGAGCCAGGATGTGGCACAATCAAGACTTACCACTGATTATCAAGGTCCCTAAAACCCTCCCCTGGAGATACGGGAAAACAGGGACTCTTCACCCCTTTCACACCCGCAAAAAACTGTCCCCAAGAACAGCTGCAATCCTCTCCCCGCTGGAGGCCCACACAATGTGCCCCAAAGCCCTGACATTTGGCACTTCAGCAAATCGAGTTTCCACAGCCACAACCTGAACAGAGTTGTTTAATGGACTGCACCTCCTTCTGCTCCCTTTAAAAGCACGCGCACACAAAAACCAATCGAGAGCAAAGAGAGCTGGATGGGATTAAACAACTCAATTTAAAGGACTGAAAACTCAGCTGCTTTCAGTGAAGTCCCAGGGAAAGAACCAATCAGCAAAGTTCTTCTCTTCCTTTCGGTATTGAAATGAGGGCCGTGACTGTGCAGTGAGTCACTCCCAACTCAGGGAGAATGGGGCCACGTCCACCTGGGCCTCACATGACAGCGGGTGGTGAGGAAAGAGAAAGAGAGGCTGTGTGTGTGCATGCGTGTATGCGTGGCGGACAGGCAGGAGGGGTCAAGGGCAGATTTCCAGACCATCTGTTTTGGATTTTTCTGGAAATGCAGAGTACGCTGGAGGACCTAGAGGCGGACACCTGCCTGCCTGCATCTCTTTTCCGCCTAGGTTCAGCAGTGTAAACTCAGGCTGCAGGACAGCTGCCCTGGGTCCCACACAAGCCTCGTCCAAGCCCAGGGAAGACTGAGGTGCCTCATACCACAGGAAGTTGTGAGCTGCGTCCCTCTCCCTTTTCCCCCAACCCCCAGCCCTTGTCCACTCCTACATTCTCACTGGGCAGCGTGGAGGTCTGTAGATTCATGTGTCTGCTGCCTCATGGTGGACACAGCTCTGCCCGGAGCCCACAGCAGCCCAGAGCCAGGAAGAGGGAAGGAGAGGAGCGAGTCAAGGGGCAGCCTGCCAGCATCTGACATGCAACCTGGAGCTGGGATGGGCGCTACCCTGGTAAATGGCAATGCCCAGCTGCAAATCCTGCCCCTTGGCTGGCGGGCAGGGGAGTCCTGAAAAAGCACTCCACAGAATGGAAGGCTGCTGATGGTGTGGGGAAAGGTGTGCCCCTCCCCCAGAGGACCGAAAGACCCAGGGTCCAGCTCTCATTCCCCCTCTCTGAGCCAGCCTCCTACTTTTGCTCTTGGTGACCCCAATAAAGCAAAGCTTAAGGGTTCAATTTCTAACTAGAGGTCAAAACGGAGTCCAGCTGAAATCAGTAACGCAACTAACGCTCTCTGAGTGCTTAGCACATACCTGGCATTTTCCGTGGATCATTTTGTTCTCACAACCCCATGTCCAGTTACTACTCCCACTGAACAGAGAAGGAAACTGAGATGCAGAGATATGAAGCGACCTGCTCAAGTTTAGGTAGCTCAGCAGGGCCAGAACTGCACGCCACCCTGACCCACAGCTGTGCTCCCCACCACCACTCTCCACTGCTTTCCAGAGAAGCAGTTCCCTGCACAGACTGGTCTCCTCATCGATGCCTGGGTGCAGCGTGCTCCTCAGAAGGGCTGACAGAGGAAGAGTCCTTATTACCAAAGCCAAAAGCCAAACACAGCTTTCCCTCTAAAGGATGTACTTTACCAGGTATGAGGAAGAGGGCAATTTTTGGGTGTTGATTTAAGAGAAAAACAACAACCAAACAAGCCCCTCTCAGCTACGAGATCCCATCAGTCATTCAAAAGGGGAGGCTGGCAACCACAGTACAAAGGAAGAGGTGTTGGTGACCTACCTCGTCGGATTCGTCCGACAACGTCTGAAGAAGGATGGGGAAGAGACTGTCTGTGTGCCGGAACATCTGGAGAGGAGAGAAGCCGGGGACCTGTGAGCACTCCCTCACTCCAGGATGGGGTTCAGCGCAGACAGGGTCCCACTGTATGGACCACCTCCTCCCCACAGTCCTGCCCAGACACTGAGGGCTCCTCAAGCATCTGTCACTCCTCTGCTTGCCAGGACTTCTGCAGAACTGCAAAGACCAAAACCCTCCCAAGCACGGGCAGGCCCTCGAAAACTGAGGTCAACCCAGAAGCAGCCCCCTGGCTTGGAGGGGCCTACCGGGTCGATGGGCCTGGGGGCTCACCTTCCGGGGAGTCTTGATGTAGAGGTGGTAGAGCCACTTCAGGACGGCAATCCTGGTCATCATCCCGATGGCCATGTCACTGAGGTGGCAGTTCAGGACCTGCACAATCCCGTCAAGGTGGAGGGTGACTGGGGCCCTTTCAGTGCTGTGGGCAAGACCAGGAGGAGCTGAGCTGAAGCCCGTCGAACCCTCTCCCACCGAGCCGCACATCACCCTGGCCCACACACTCAGAACCACACACTGCCCCTCTCTCCTGGGCTCAGTGGTCAGGAGGGGGCGGATAGTACACACCCTTGCATGCCTCATGGGGGGCTTGTTTCTCTCCCTCCGCTTCCCTCCTCCCTGTGCAAGGCTGGAGCTATGACAACCACATTTGGGGGAGGAGGGCCAGTCTGCTGGGCACCCACTCACTTCCCCTTTTCCTTTTCCAGCACTAGCCTGGCTTGTATAGGAGAAAATCTCTCCGGTGTCACTGAGCTGGGCCTCAGCAGACCTCAGGGCTGAAAGGCCATTTAGCATCCTCTGGGCATTAAGTCCAGACTCTCTGTTGATAAAACAAACCACCATGTCCAGAGAGTCCAGGGGAGGCCCTGATAACACCCCTTAAATCCAGCAGGCCCTTCAGTAGGCCCCTGAAGAAGGTGTCTCGAGTGAGGACAGGCATCATGGCTTTCATCTTGCCACGCTCCAGGGCACTCAGCACAGTGTTTGGTCTGGCGGAGAAGCCTGGATAGTGGCCTCTGAAGCTGTAACTTTTCCGTTTGAGTTGGGGAAGAAGCAACACAGCCTCTGCCTCTGAGAAACGGAGCTTGTTCAGAATGTGCTTTGCTCCAGTGGCGGATAGGCTCCCTGGCCCAGGGCCTTGCTGGTCTCCAGGCAGAGAAAGGTCCCAAGCAGCCCCGAGAAGGCTGGGGGCTGCTGGGACACTGACACAGCCCTCTGCCCAAAGCACAGTTCCCAGGCTGAGGCTGGAGTTTTCAGGGATGGGGACAGCATGGACAGAGAATCTTAAGGTGTTGCAGGGGGGTTCCCTTCTACCGATGCATCACACAGTATTCACCTGAAGGAGCCATGACAGGTGCAGACCAGGGGCTGCATTTCCTAAGGACTGGGCCGGTGGTTCAGCCTTGTTTTCTCTTACCTGGGGGACTCAGGACTGCACTGGCCTAGCAATGGCCTGGTCCTGAGCTGCTAGCGGGCAGGAAGGCAGTGCTAAGCCCAGCTCCCCTGGCTCCACCCTACAGTTCAGGCCCAGCACTGTGTATGAGGCTCAGGTAGGGGGCAGAATGCGGCTCTGATAACAATGATGATGACAGTGGTACCAAAAATTATGATAATTCACGTTTCTTGGATAAATACCCTCTGCCAGGCACCATGCTAAGCTCTGTACCTGCACAGCCTCATTTACTTCTCTCAAAGGCCCTATGCCAGAAGCAATGTTATTCCCACTCTGCACATGAGGGAACTGAAGCACAGAGACATTAAACAACCTGTCCAAGATTACACAGCCAGGAAGTGGTGGAGCCGGCAATTTGGATTTGAGCAGTCTCAGTAGAGAGTGGCCTCACCCACCACACGGCACTGCTTTCTAACAGACCAGGCTCAGGAGAGTTCATGATGGCATCATTTCCTACTGTCCCCTGGCAGGGGCAGAAAATGGCAGCCTCTTGTGTGGACCAGCCACCTTCTGGCCAGGTCAGAGCTGGCAGCCCTGTGTGTTGGAGGAAGGAAGAGGTTGTCACATACACCTTTCAATGTATTTTCTTGTCAGATGGGCAAAGTCTCCATTAGGGAGAGAGAGGACACCAGGGAAGCCTGATGCTGATCTCTGGGGGTGGAGAAGTCCATATCTAAGAGGCCCAAATGGGGCCCCAAGATGCCAGGCTCGACTGTTCCTCAGCCAGCCAGGCTCCTTAATTCACAGTGGTCCCGAGATGCTTCTGGCCAGCTCAGTGTCTCTACTGAGGGCAGAAAACCAGCACCAATCCATGGCAGCATCTTTCTCAGGTGGCACTGTGTCAGGGCCAAATAACAAAGGGAGGATTTCATGCAGCTGGTGTGTGAACTGGCAGCATTCTGTGTACTAACAGTCTCTGAATTTCCCCACCGCAGGTGCCAGCCACAGCAGACCTCCCCGGACACGGGCACCTTCAAACTGCTGGTGAGGCAGGTGTCAGCTTCAATCAACCAACTTCATAACCGAAAGGACCTCATGGTCCACGTAACCCAATCCTTCAACACACAGATGAGGAAACGGAGGTTGAGAGACAGTGCGCAACCCATCCAAGTACGGGACTCCACTCCTCAGAGGATTCACGAGTTGAACGTGCCTGGCACATGTAAGCAGCACCAGAGAGAGAGAGACAGGGAGGGAGGAGAGGGGGAAAGGGAGGAGGAGGGAGAGGGAGGAAGGGGAAGATGGGGCGGGGAGAGGTGGAAACTATTCCTCCTTAACCCTTTCCTCAACGCGGGGATGCTTCCTCCACCCCGCTCTCCACCCCTTCCCGGGGAGTCTAGTTTTCTGGAGCCCACCTCAGATGTCACCCGAGATCTTCAGTGACCCTGTCACCCCTTGCTTATTAAGGTGGCTAACTTAGCATCCTGGAAACGGGGATGAGGGAGGGAGAAGAGGCCGATGCTCTTGGGTTGGTCAGTTATTCTGTCCTTAAATCCATTTTGATTTTTAATCTGGGATGCAAGGATTGGCTCTGAGGAGATTCCTGAAAGCGTATTCAGAGTTTGTGGGTATCTGCATTTTTCCAGGAAGAGGGTCCACAGCTTTCATCAGATTCTCAAAGGGTCAGTGACCAGCAAGAGGCTCAGAAGCATCACCCTCACTGGCAGTGTTCTGCCAGGCAGGGATGCTCTTCTGCCATCGGAAGAGGCCCCAATCCGACCACTGTCCTTGGCTGGTCTGACCTGAGTGAAACTGGTAACAGCAGGTGGTGCCCTGGGCAAACAGCTCACCTAGAAAATTGCAGGGTGGGTTCTGTTTCTTGGTGACCCTGGAAGATGCCATCTTGCCCAAGTTCAATCAGCACCAACCGGAGGAAGCAGGCACCCCACCCTCTTGTCCTCAGCTGCCATTTCCAGTGGGGTGTGGGGCACGGGGTCCAGGCACCCTGGCTCAGGCTTCACGACTCTGAAGGCCACCATCCTCTCTGGCAGAGCTAGTGACTCAGACTGGCAGCTGCACGAGGAAACCTCCATTCGCAGGAGAGAGAAAGCACTAGACAATCTGTTCTTGTTTGGTCTTTTAATTTTAAAAGGGTAGGATTTGGCACTGGCTCCTGAATCACAGGTATAAATCAGAGCCCTAGTTCCCATGGGGCGGTTCCTGGCCTCAGCACAGGAATGGAGGCCCCCTTTAGGTGCACCCCAGCCAACGGCACCCCAGTCTCCCAAGCCGGGCAGCAGAGTTGTGCCTCCCTCCACAGTTGGTCAGTTATGTCCGATCTCTGCCTCCTCCTAGATCTCCCCGCATTTCCTACTGCCGCCCCGTGGAGCAGGACAATGCCCTGCAGCCTAGATGACAGTGACAAGTCTGCAACAGGCCTTTCCGGTGCCAGTTTTGTTCCCTTCTCTCAGCTATCCTCCCCGGGGCTGCAAGAAGGTCTCCTAAATCCCAGGTCTGCCCCCCACACTCCCACTTGGAACACTCACTCCACAGCCTTCAGAACCAAAGTGGACCTCCTCTGCAGGACACGTCTCCCTGCATCTCCGTCTAGACCTCTCCCCCAGTTCCTGAATCCAAACCTGCCTCCTCATTCACTCTTAGGGATGCTCAGAGCCACCTGGGCCAGAGCTCTTGACTGGCCCACTCACACATCTGTTCCTCCTTCCACCACAGCTTAGGAAAAATACCAGGATATCCTGATTTGGCTCAAGCCAAAAATCTAGAAGTTATCCTTTCCCTCATTTCTCTCTTCTCACTCCATTCCATCCATCAGCAAATCCTGTCAACTCTACCTTCAAAACAGATCTCAAATCTACCCAACTTTCTCCACGGTCTGCCTGCCCTTCTTCCTGGGATGGTGGCTGTGGTCCCCTAGCTAGTCTGCACCCCTCGAGTCCCTCCTAAATCTGTTAACTTCACAGGAGCCCCCTGATCTCCTGTCCCTCCTCAGCCCTAAAATGGAGATGATACTATGGGATTTAAACCCCAGCAAAATCTAATGATGCAACATGAAGTATTTGGCACTGCCTGGGCCGAGGAAGCACTCACTCACCAAGTGTTCAGCATTGTTAGCCATTATTCCCAGCAAGCTTCCGCTCAGGCACCATTGCTTGCCCCCGACACCCTCTGAGTCCCCATGATAGCAAGCACTACCTTTTCTGTGCCTCCCCATTAGAGAATGTCAAGGTCAGGGACCACAGTCAGGTGCTCTGGAAGCGTGTGACAACTAACTGAAAACGAACGAATGAATACTGTTTACTGGCTTGCTTGAACAATCTGGGAGAGGTCCTAGAAACAGTCCATATTTATAATCAGTACGTGCACACTTTGAAGACATGCACAGGGTCCTTAGAAATAATAAATTAAAAAATGACATAAAAGGAAAGATCTTAAGGGTCTGGGGAGAAAGAGCCTTTTGGGGTTGCAGGCATATTTTCCTTTCATGAGTGACTGGTTCCCCAGGGCCCAGGTTCAGTGTCAAGTGAAGAAACCCTGGGAGGAGAACCACCATCCATTCCAGCCCCACAGGTGCCAATTCTGCCCACAGAAAATCGAGATGGGGCAAGTCCAAGGGGCTCAGACAAAGACAGAATGGTGATAATTCCCTCTCCAGGGGAATGCCATCACCGGGCAGGGAGTATGGAGGGGCTGGCAAGGAAGGGAATGATCTTGCTGCTTGGCCTGCACTGCCCCCTCGTGGAAGGCTGTACTATTACAGCTGACCTGGGCGCCTGGGGAGGACAGTTCCTGCTCCCACTCTATGCACTCAGACTCAATCACCACCTCTGCTCTGCACTGTCCTCAAACAGCATTCCCCTTGTCAGTCTTGTTGGCCCCACCTAATCCTGACAAGCAGAAGAGGCTGGGCAAATGCGCCCGCAAGTGTCTTCCTGTGGTCACCATGCATTGATTATACTTTCACAACTTGTATTTACTGACCTCCAACAGCTTCTACTCCCTCTCAAAAGGCTATGTGTCCATCAGAACTGGGTGGGTTGGGCTTGCTCAGTATCCTTCAGATTCCCTCATCAGGCACCTCCTGTGCCCCATAAGTAGCGGCCCTGAGCAGAGTTTGCCTCGGGTCTTTGCTGCAGTCTCCTGCATCTTCGCTGCATTCACTGCAGATCCTGCAAGATCTAGGCTGCTTGCTTTCCACAAACATCTCTGGCTGGAACAAACCACTTACCCGGCTGGAGTGAAGACACCAACGCCACTACTGAAGCTGGAGTCACAAGAACCATCGGGGCCTCCTGGGGAGAGTTAAGAGGAACAAGGGGTCATGCTAAAGGCTGTTAGGGTCTTTTGAATGCACAAGATCCCTATTATAAGGACATACAGACGCTCTAGCCCGCCACACCTTGATTCTAGCTCTTGAAAAGGAACGTGGCTCCGGAGCCCTGAGGACTCAATGCCGACTTATTCCCCAAAGCTTTGAGGACAGACCCATGCTGGTAGGTTTTTAGGCAGAGTGATCTCACAAGAGGGACAACAGTGCTGAACACATCTGGGAAATCTCAGAAGAAACTATTGGCCCAAAGGCAATGGATGTTAAAAATGACTTCTGGGATACTCAACATCATTAGCCATCAGGGAAATGTTAATCAAAACTGCAATGTGATACCATTTCACACCCACTGGATGGCTAAAATAGTAAAACGGTACGGTGGCTTTGGAAAACAATCTGGCAATTCCTCAAAAGGCTAAACGCAGTTACCATAAGACCCAGCAATTCCACTCCTAGGAATATACCCAAGAGAAATGAAAACTTATGTCTATACCAAAACTTGTACACCATGTTCAAAGCAGCTTTTGACTCTCTACAAGAGTCAAAACGTGGAAATAATCCAAATGTCTATCAATCGATGAATGAACAAACAAAATGTGTTATCGCCATACAATGCATTATTACTTGGCAATAAAAAGGAATGAAGTACTGATACATACTACAACATGGATGATGAACCTCGGAAACATTACGCTAGGGGAAAGAAACCAGTCACAAAGGACCACATATTGTATGATTCCATTGATATGAAACGCCTACAATAGGCAGATCTGTAGAGACAGAAAGTAAATTGCAGTAGGTTGTTAAGGGCTAGACCAGACAGGATGTGACAGCTATTTTCTTAAATTAAAAAAAATCTTTTTATTTTGAAAGAATTTTATATTTACAGAAAAGTTGCAAAAGTAGTACAGAATTCTCTGTATACTCTTCACCCAGCTGCCTCTAATGTTAACATCATCCAGACCCATAGTTCAATTATCAAACTAGGAAAGTAGCATTGACACTAAACTATTAACTCAACTACAGACCTAATCTGAATTTCACCAGTTTTTCCACTGATGTCCTTTGTTCCACAATGGAATCCTGGACCCCACACTGCATTTAGTTGTCCTGTCTCCTTAGTACCCCCTAATCTGTGACAGTTCCTCAGTTTTTCTATATCTCTCATGAACTCGACACTTAGGAAGTCCTGGTCAGTTACTTTGTAGAATGTCTCTTGATTTGAGTTTGCCTCGTGTTTCCTCATGATTAGGTTGGCATTTTTGGAAGAATGCCACAGAAGTGATATGCCTTTTCAGTGCATCATATCAGGGATACATGCTGTCTATTGGTCTCATTACTGGTAATGTTAACCTTATCATCGATTATGGTAGTGTCTGCTGGGTTTCTCCCCTGCAAAGCATTTTTTTTGTAATTAATGAAATATCTCAGGGAAGATACTTGAGACTAGACAGATATCTGGTTTTTTCCTCAAACACTACCCCACTGATTTTAGCATCCATTGGTGGATCTTGCCTACAATTATTACTGTGGAGTCTGCCTAATGGTGATTTTCCAGTTTTCTCTTTCCTTCCACGATTATTAACTGGAATTCTTCTATAGGAAGAGCTGTCCCTTCTCAACCATTTATCTTTCTACCTACCTACCTATCTAATCATGCATCCATCCATCCACTTATTTATATCACTGTGGATCTACGGATATTTAAAACCACCATAATTAAATTGTTGTACAAATGGTACCAGCTTTGGCCTTTTAAAAGTTTTAAATTATACACGTAAAACATATTCTCATTCTAAAAATTTCAAACAAAACAAAGCCAAGCCCCCTACTCCTTAACCTCCACTCTTACTTCACTCCACACGCAGGTAACCACTTTACCATTAGGCAAGTACCCTTCTATGTTTTTCGCTTATCCTACTTTTTGTTTTGTAAACATAAATGACATCATAGGAAATTTTCTGTAACTTGCTTTTTTCACTTCTTATGTCTTAAAGCAGTGCTATTCCCTGTGGACCACAGACCTTTTTTTCCCTAGTTAAGGGGGCCTGGATTTCCACATTGAAGAGAAAAGCTCCGAGCCTCTGCCTGTCCTCCCCAGTCCCAGAGGCCCCTGGGGGATGGGGCACGGCTCGGAGTGGGCAGGAGGAGCTGTGGGTGTGGGCTGGGCCTGCTGAGCAGCCCCGTGTTGCTGGAACAGGCCTGGGGAAAGGGGAGGACATGCAGGGAAGCCTGGGAAGGCCAGCCAGGAACAGCAGCTGGGACTCCATGCTCCTGGTGGCCTCCCTCCCTCTTGTGTTTTAGAAACACACACATTTATAGATGAAATGATGTGATGCTGGAAACTGGCTTCAAATTAATTTCGGTGGTTTCCTAATTTTCACTCTTACGTCTCTCCCACACTTCCTTATGTAGGAGTGCAAGCATTTCTCCAGAATCCCAGGTAGAGAGGGGCTGCCGAATGGAAGGACCAGACATTTGATACTTTAATAGATACTGCCAAGTTGGCCTTTAGGAAAATTCTACCAATACATATGCATTTCAAGAACGGAGGAGCAGTCATCTCCCCAAAGCCTCACCAGGGATATTAGTAATCTTCTAAATGTTTGCCAAGTTGATGAGCAAAAATGATACATGGTTTTACTTCACAGTTCTCTGACTCCCAGTCAAGCTGAACATCTGTGGTTGCCCTTTTATATTAATTCCCTCTGCAGAGAACCGCAGTGTCAACAGTGCTATGAGCATAGCCTCTGAAGCCCCTGAGCCCAGCTGGAGCCTTCACTCCCCTACTGACTAGCTGTGTGACCTCAGGCAGGTTAGCTGACCATTTCCTCCACTGCCTCACCTGTATAATGGGGTAAGGACAGTGCCTACATCATAGGCTTGTTACGACAATAAATGAGCTAACATTTGTTAGAGTTTAAAACAAAAAACCTTACCTACATCTATATTTATTTCCCAACGAAAAATTCTTAAATGTTTAAGGCTTTTGATGCATGCTGCCAAGCAATGTATTTAACTTGTTTACTCTCTGCCTTCCCCCAGTAGGAATGTCTGTTTTTTCCAAAATCTCTACAGATAACATGTATGTCCTTTATAATCAGTGCGAAAAATGGGAGGTGGGGCTGAGAAGAGCGGAAGCTAAGGAGAAAGAAAAGACCCAGTTCCAACAACCTCCTGGTGCCCTGGTCCTCTGTGACCACGGCCAGCGTCACATGATTATTCATCTGCGGATCTGTCCCTGAGCTCCTGCAGGCAGGTCCTGCGTCTGATTCGCCCTGCATCTGGGTGTCCACAGAAGGTGTCGATACACTCAGTCCCATCGAAGCTTTGTAAATGGATGGATCCCATTACATGTTCACCAACGGAGGTCACCAGCCCTCCACTGGAAACCCTGTTCATAGCTCTGCTCCTCACTTGTACATGAACTTCCATCCCTGACCCTCTATGATCCCTCATTTAGGACCCACCAGGGGCCCATTACCACCTGGGCAACGTGATGATAAAAAACAAGGGAGCAAAAGCCCTGCCCCTGAGAACCTTGCTAAGTAGACGGGTGTACTACACAAGTGTATTAAAACAACTTGACACCAAAGCACCTTTTATTGAGAGTTTCTGGCCAGGGCCATGTGCTAAGAGCTGTACATGCAAAAATCTCCTTTGAAACTCACAACCACACTGTAGGTTCGGTTATTATTATTGTTGCCCTATATAACAAATAAAGAATCTGAGCTTAGAAAGCCCAAGCGGCTTGTCCAAGGGCAACAAATATGAAGTCAGCAGAGCCAGGACTCATAGGCAGGTGGTTGTGACCCCAGAATCTAGGCTAGGACACCTGAGCCTATTAGCGAACCTTATGAGGGGAACGGGGAAGACACATCGGGTACAGTAGGAGCTCAGAATCAGAGAAAGGACACTGTGCAGTAAAACACCCTACTGCAACTGGCAGGGCCGAGGAGGAGCCAGAACAAGTGGAGAGGGGCTGGGAGCAGCGTGCCAACAACAAGGGCCTGCCCTGACCGGAGCACGTGGTGAAAGGTGGGGGAGAAGCACATGTGCGAGCATCTGCTCACGCAGGGAGGGCCTGGTGGACAGGTCTCACCGTGGGTCTTGCCCGGAGGTGTGCGCTGAAGAACATGGTGTGCTGTGGATGCAGCAACACAAACCGAGTCGGGAGGGAAACCAGGCAGGAGGTTCCTGCCTTTGCCAGGTGGACCTGGCTGGAAGAGTGGAGCAGAACAATAACAAGAGTAAGTGGGAGAGGCTGGGATAAACCTGTTGACTGACTAGCTAAATCATTGCTGTCTTGGCTTGCTGGGACTTTCTCTTGGCACCTTCATAAAGTGGTGGTTAGTTACTAACTGAGTGGGTCTAGAGTGGATGTGGAGCCCCCAAATTAGCTGTTGCCATCTCTGGGAACCACTATAAAGAGAGTTTTGCACCTGCTGAAACAGTGTTTATGAGGCAGTAAAATTCAGAGCCAAGCTGCCTGAATGTACCCTGCTTTAGGATAAGATTCTCCTGAGCACGGAGCTGTTCCAAGAATGCTTAAGAAAACCACCTAAAAAGTTAAATAAGCTGCATTGGCCGGGAATCGAACCCGGGCCTCCCGCGTGGCAGGCGAGAATTCTACCACTGAACCACCAATGCTCCAGCTGGCAGGAGGTTTTTAGCGGCTGCCATGATCCACAGAATGCAGTGGTTACTTTCCAGAGGGCTTGACTTGCTGCCACATAAGCAGAAAGGGTGGGGCAGGGGCTGCCGGGTTTCACTTTGGGGGAAGAGGCACTAACGTATTTTTTTTTTAAATTGAGATATAATTCACATAACATAACATTTCTTAACACAAAGTTCACCATTTTAAAGTGTGTAACTGGGTGACTTTTTGTCCATCCACAAAGTTGTGCAGACATCACTATTTAATTCCAGAACATTTCCATCACCCCCAAAAGAAGCCAGGTATCAACATGTTAGCAGTCAGTCCTAATTACCTCTTTCCCTTCAGCTGTGCAACCATTATTCTACTTTCCGACTCTATGGATTACGAAGCACTTTTTAAGTCAGTATAAAATATTCAAAAGTTCTGCTTGTTGTGACTTGTCAAGCCAAAAGCAAAACAAAATAAAAATAAAAAAAACCCCATTATCCAAGCGAGAAAAGCAGGATGTGGAATTACATAAGTTGATCATACATATATGATCTCAAATACCTATATATACAATGGAAAATATATACCAAAATTATAATATTCATTGTCTCTTGGTGGGGATAGTCTTGCTTCTTTATATTTTTCTCTACTTTCCAGATTTTCTAAAATGATATCAAAAAATGAAAAGATAATATTTCTACCCCCGAGATTCTTCTAGTTTCTCCCAGTAAGAAACCTCCTGCCTTGGGAGGCCCACACTAACTTTTCTCTCCACGTTTTCTTTTTCAAGGAGCTGTCAAAAAGTTTTCAGCTGCTGCATTGGCCGGGAATCGAACCCGGGCCTCCCGCGTGGCAGGCGAGAATTCTACCACTGAACCACCAATGCTCCAGCGGAACACTGTTCTGCCTCCAGCTGTTTTTGCTGCTCTGGCTCCCGGTGGTGATGGCACAGCTGTAACCTGACTCCTGAGACTGCCAGCATGGAATGCTGCTCGATTCTACCAGCAAACCCACAGAGGAGGCCCATGGGGCATGTGTGTTTGAGGTTCTGCTCAGATGTTCAGAGAAGCCTGAGAGCAGCAATGGGAGCAAAGATTTTAGAAATTCTTTTGGCTCTCGGGGGCAGGTTCCAGACCTTAGTCTATTAGCCTTAAAGATTTGAGTAGATTCTGCATCAGTCTACTCTCCGGCTGATTCTGCAAAGGAGAACATCACCCCAAAGCTGATCAGTGACCTCTCAGTAAGGAGAGGGCCAAGAGATAAAAAGAGTCAGAGTTCTGCATAACATTTAGAGTCAAACTCCAGATTCCAATCAGCATAACAGTGGTTTTCTTCATGTTATGGATAAACAAGACACTAACGTTAAAGGAGTCTGGAAGGAGAGCAGAGCCATTTCATTTTTTAACGACAGTGATTGTGGCAGCAGAATTCCCAAGGACTGGGTAAACTGCAGCTGGAGCTTTCCTAACCCTCCCTCCCTGAAAGTGACGGGCACGGCAAGGCAGCCAGCCTCTCGGGGGCTGGATGTCTGCGGCCAAGATTCACGTGAGCCCTGCAGCCTGTACTCCTGCCATGCTCCAAACCTTCCTACATTGCGAACAACTATTTCCTATAGCTGAAGCCAGAAAAAGATTGAGGAAAGGCTTAACGGTCTTTGAGGCAGTAAGGGTTAAGAGCGTGGGTTCTGGAGGCAGACTACCAGGGTCCAAATCCCAACTCTGCCACTTAGTAGCTGCCAGATTCTGGCCTGTGCAGATGGGCACTTATCTTCCCTGTGCCCATCTGCAGAATGGGGATAACAGCAGTTCCTACCTCACTGGGTTGTTATCAGAATTAAGAGCTAACATAGAAAAGGCAGCCCTGGCTGGTTCAGTGAGGCCCCAAGTCAAGTCCTATGACCTCTGGTTCCCCGGACCCCTCCCTGGGAGGTGAGGGGCAGGAAGCAGAGCCTACTCACCACTGACTGTCCCCTTCTGCTTTGCCATGGTGTCATCGGGGTTGGGTTCTGCCTGCCTTAGCACCACTGGCTTTGGCTCGTCGGGCTCGTCGTCCTCAGGGGTGACCAGCTTCATGAGGCTCTGGTTGCACACGTTGGCCACCTCCTTGATGCCTGAGTCCACTGATGTAAGGAGCAGCCCCACTTGGGGGGTCTTCCCTAAACCTGAGGTCACTGGCACTGGTCAGGGGCTCAGTCCTCCACAGAGGTATGTTAGCGGGCAGACAGGCAGTCTGAACTGAGGCCCGGTCTCCTTGCCACACTGGTGTCCCCACAGGAGTGAGATGCTCCTGTGTCTTCCTGTAGGGCCCCTTCCTGGTGGACCTCCCTCTGACAGGATCTCCCCCACCCAAGGTGGGGCAGTAAGAGCTCAAGGGCTTGGAACCATGGGACCCGGGAGAGGCGCTGCAGATCTGTAAGTAATCAGGTGAGGTTTGGGGACAGTGGCATTAGCTCCGTGTCCCGGTACTGCCCTGGATCTCCCAGTCCAAGTTCAGCTCCGCCTCTTGCTCCCTCAATGCCAGGGACTATTTGGAGGTGTGATGGATCCTAAGGGAGCCCCCATGTCCCCCTCCAGGGTCCCATGACTTCAAAGCCCCATTTGGGGCTGCTCTTATTTCCTCTCTCCAGCGTGAAGGATACTTTTCTTGCGGTCATCGTAGGCCAGGCAGGGCAAGACAGCGGTCAGGATCCCAGAGGAGTAGGGCAGCATCACCCGGCCGGCCAGCTGGACGAACTCCCGCATCCAGCACATGGCTGTCAGCTGGATCAGGTCATCTGGAAGAGCAATTGGTGAGTTCCAGGAGGGTCAGCACGAACAGGTAGAGTGCTCCCTCTCGCTGACCATGCCCACAAGATGGGACTGGAGGACTGGGGGGGATCCGAGGGCCTACACTGCTTCTAACCTCACCAGTACTCTCTCGCCCTTGCTTTTTGCCTTCCAAAGGTACATACAGTACCAGGTAGGAATGGAACAACAATCTTACGACAGATTGTAAGAGTAGCCACGATTCTCCACTCCTCCCTGTGTCCATGTCCTCCAAAATGGGGCTCTGCAGCTCCTCCCATCAAGGGTTGGAGTTCATTCCCCTACTCCTTGAGCCTCAATTGGCCTTGCTACTTTGGCCAACAGAAGGGGTAGATGTCACGGTGTGCTTGGTTCAGCCTAGGCCTCAACAGGCCTTGCTCACTTCTACCATGTCTCTTGGGACCCCAGTGATGCCATATGAATGCACCTGGGCTAGCCTGCTGGATGATAAGACACGTGACCAAGTGTCCCTGTTGCCCACGTGACAGCCAGCCAACTGCCAGACATGAGCAAGACCATCCTAGATTACCCTGCCTCAGCCGACTCTCCAGTTGACTATAGGTGCATGATCCAGTCCAGCGAAACCTGGCCCAGATGAGAACCACCCAGCTGACCCGTAGACTCATGACCAATAACAAGTGACTGTTGCGTTAAGCGAGTGTGACTGTTGCGTTAAGCGAGTATGTTTTGTGAAGGTTTGACACTCAACAGAAGCTAATGGATACACAACCCCCCTCTCCAAGCATTTCAATTCATAGTGCTAATGCCAAGCTTGCCAGCAGGAAGGTCTCCAGATCTTACTCCCCTCCAGGGTCAGACGAAGTGGAAGGGCCTCCATGTTGATAGAGACCCACCACCCCACTGCTCTAGGATCCAGGGTTGCACTGCTTCACTCCTACCAGGACTCTATCCGAGACGGTGAGAGAGAAAGGTGCTTCTGAGGAGGTGACAGTGGCCATGGGGCCTTCACACACTCACCCGTGGTCTGGCAATGGATCACCAGGATGTTGGCCATCTCGGCAAACTTAACACTGGAAGGGTTCTTCTTAATTTCTTTCAAGAATTCTCCAAGGACCACCTCACACCTACCAATAAGAGAAGGAGAAGTGAAATAGTATAAGCCAGCCAGGGCTGGAGAAGCCTCCACCAGGGCCCATTTCTGCTCTGGGTTGGCCACGTACAGGGGAACTACACTTGGAACTGGTCAGATGAACATTTTCCAGGACTAGGGGTTGATGAACTCTGAGCTCCTCAAAGCAGGAAGCAGAGAGTGAACCTCTTGTTCTCCTGTCGCTGCCTGTCTGTTGGGTGTGGGATATGTGTGCACACTCTGCGGCCCCGGCCGGTGGCAGCTGCCTACCTCTCCTCCCTCCACTCACATTTTCCGAATCTCTTTGCCATTGTCGCCCAGGATCTGGAAGAGTCCATCCAGGATCTCCGGCAAATAATCCAGCAGGTTAATGTCTGGCACGGACTCCAGAACCAGGATCTGACCCAGGGAAAGAAACCAGGAGGGAAAGTTACACCAACCTGAGAACCTTCGTCTCCTCCTCACCAATCCTTTGGGACTGGGCAGTGAGAAGCGAGCACTGCTGAGGCAGCATTTCACGGCCCTGCAGGTGTCCCATGGTGGAGAGAGGGGCTAGCAGCTATTGCTTTTGTTAAATGTGCAGGGGATTAGTAATTGAACTCCAAGGAAATTCAGATGCCACGGGGAGAAGGGAACGCATAGGGAAGGACAGACAGGCTAGAAGAGGTGTAACTGCTGAAGCAGCACTATTGATTTCAAAGAGAAATTGGGGTGTGCCCTGGGACAAGGAAACAATTGTATCCTCATCAGGGACAAATACGATGGGCTTTAGGGGCAGAGCTGAATAAACGTGTTTTCGGACTATCTGGTGTCACTAGCCCTTGGAGGCATAACGAGGTTTCTCTGCAGTCACAGGAACTCCCAGGATGTGCCTGAGAGCAGACTTCACTAACCTAGAGGCTCATCACAGCCAGAGAAATGGGGTCGAGGGGCTGGACCTTACCCAAGAGATGATGAACTGCCGAGCGTACTGGTTGTTGGAGTAAATCCTCTCCCGCAACAAAGGGATGAAGCCCACCAGGTCAAACTTGTTGCTTTCTGTCACAATGTCCTGTGGACCGAAGGCATGTGAGCTGCTGAGAGCCAGCGGCCAGGGGCTGCCTGACCTGCCTGCATTACTGGCCCAGGGCTGGCACCAGGGGAAAACAGCAGAGCCCAAGCCAGGAGAGGTCCCCAGAGCATCCATCCTCTCATAGGCCAAAGGACAAGCAAAATGACGGATTTAAAGCAGGAGTCAAAGTCAAGAGAACTAATCAAATGGCAAAAACCCTATGTCTCCGTGGTCTGGATCGAACACCCTGGTGAGCTTAGCATAACCAGGCCCTGTCATTGGTTATGGGGCAGGGTGGTGTGGGAGGCGATGGGCAGTCTCCTTTGCCCTGGGTGGGGCTGGCATGAAGGGATGTTTACGGGTGATAGAACGGTTCTGCATTTTGATTGCACTGGTGACAATCGTATGCACTTGTCATAGAACTGGACACCAAAGAGTCAATTTTACTGTACATAAATTTAAAATTTTTAAAAATTAGGAAGAGTGTCCCCAGTGATAGAATTTATAAGCCATACAGACAGATAGAAGAAATATATATCTAAAAGTATAAGTGGGGACCAAGCACAAATACCTTTAAGAGGCGGTCCAGGAGCTCAGATCCGCTTTTCACGTTGGGGTCTGGGTCAGCAGCCAACTGCGAGAGGCACAAAGAGAGAGAGAGATGGTCACAGTCAATACATAAGACGAATCTACTGAAACCTCATGGCCAAGGCCTGGTGCAGCTTGGAACACGGAACAGGCACCTCTTTCAGTGAACAGATCAAAGAAAGGTGGGGAGGTAAGGGTGGGCACAATGCAACCCGGCTAAGGACCGAGACGCAGTAGATGTCCCTGTTCTGCTCAGAGACCTCCAAGACCTGCTGCCACCGGGTCAGGTGGTTGCTTCCCGTTGGCCTTCCTCACGGGTGTCCAATCTGAGAAGGCTGAGTCCTCTCTCCACTCCTGGAGGAGGGGACCAAGCAGCTGCCAGGCTGATACTCTAGGAATGACTGGCAGTCAGCAGGGCAGCAGAGCTTCAGGGCCACCCTGCGCCTGGAAGGGGAACTCCAGGAAGTGAGAGAGGCGTTGAGGAGGGTATTAGGGACTCCAAAGCTTTTCTAAGGAGAGCTTTTTCTAGAGCTTATCAGCTTTGCTCTCCCTGCAGGGGAAATACAGTCTGTACCACGGATTCACCATCTTCACCTTCTATAAGGGAGGTTAGTGCTTTTCAAACAATCGGTGTTTTTCCTTTCAATTGGTGGTGGACTGATACTGTCATAAAATGAATAAAAATAAATAGAGAAACGGAAAAAAACTGTAAATACAAGCCCATCTAAAAAAATTATTCTTAGATTGAACAGACACCAAGTGTTCCTGGCAGCCACGTGCTTATCTGCTCTGCTTGCATCTGGGAAAAAGGACCCAAGCACTCAAGGTCCCAGGTCAGCCCAGCCAGAGTGAGGAGCGGTCACCTTACTCAGCCCGTCAAAGAGCACGTTGAAGTGGGGCAGCACAGCGCCTCGGGCCACCTTGACGATGTTGTAGAGAGCCTCGCAGGCGTAGTAGCGCAGCCTGCTGTCTGCGTCATTGAAGCAGGTCAGCACCGGCTCGATCAACTCCTTCAGGTAGAGCCCCGAGTCCTGCGATGGAGCAGGAGGAGGAGAAGCAGCTCAGAAGGGGTCAGACCCCAGGCCCCAGCCCACAGTGTCACTAACACCCCGGTTCCTGTGGGGATGCACAGGCCTTTGTGTGAGGGCTGGGTGTGAAGACGCTTTGCGAGTTGGCCTCCCAAGATAAGGGCCACACCAGCGAACAAGGCTGCCAGGCTGCAAAGCCAGGCTTGCTGGTCTTAGGTGTAATGACAACGGCAATAAAACACAGGTCTGCCACGCTCTGCTGGGTCTTGGGGGTCAGAGTCAGGCCATCGCTGGTGTGTCTGTCCCTCCAGGAGAAAGGCCCACCTTTCCCAGTGCGATGGAGCAGGCCGCCAGGCCGATGAGGCCCCCTTTCCGGCTGTGGGGGTGCTGAGACAGCGCAAACTCCTGAGACAGGGTCTGGATCACATGCTTGATTTGCACGGTGTTGTTCTGGGCCACGAACTCCCGGACCAGCCTGGAGAGAGAGGAGAGGGGAGCTACAAGACCAGCGGAATCAGGCTACCCCTGCTGCTGGCTCCGGGCCTGGGGCTGGGATGAGGGAGGAAGATGACCTGTTTAGAAAGAGGAATCAGGAGTCAGGCACCTCAGGAGGCCTTTCCCAGTTCTGCTGCTGACTGGGAGGTGCTGGCTGAGTCATGGCTGTTTCCCTGTTTTGGGTCTCAGTTTTCCTTTGTGTACAACGGAATGAGGAACAGTGGAGCTATCTCACTTGTAGGAATCTGAGAGAATGCAAGTGAATGCCTTGTTGGGGGCCAAAAACCTCAAAGATCAACCGTCTTTATTCAACACTTGCTCAACCCTCCATTCATGCACCTAAGAGGTTCTCTGTGTCTGTGTCATTACTTCCAGGGACGGTGCTGAATCGGGCCCCAGTCAAATGGGCAAGATCCACACACAAACAAGTAATTGTAGCAACCAGGCACAAGTGATACCACAGAAGCAAGAAGAATGCCATGGGCTCATCTCCTTGGGTTGACTGGGAGGTGCCAGTTGGGTCAGATCTTAAAAACATCAATAGGCATTTTCCAGGTAAAGACAAAGGAAGGCAGGGCATCTTGGCACAGGGAAGAGCCTGGCAAAAGGCAAGGAGCTCTGAAAAGACATGGTGTATTTAGGGAAGGAGGAGGGGTTGGCATGTGGAAGGAGTGGCTAGAGACAATTAAAGGAAAAGATGATCCGGTGAAAGTTTTCCAGCAACGGGGTGACACGCTCACATCTATGTGTTAATTAGGTACCTCTGGTGGCAGCCTGGAGAGCCTGGGGTAGGGGGCTAGTTTGACAGAAGGAGACTGAAAAGTCCCCACAGGAGAACACCACAGCTATCAGGGTCAGGAAGGAGGGCCTGAAACATGGCTGAGGCAGTGGGAAAGAGCAGAGAGGGACTGCTTTACATTAAACAGACTAGCATATGAGCCCATGCAATATGGGAGAGGGAAGGAAGGGCAGAGATGCCTCTGCCTCCGAGGTGTCTACCTAGAGAGTGTCTAACAGGGAGAAGGGAACTCTGACGGAGGCCGCTTTCCTGGGAGAGAGCACCTGTGGTCACCTGGGGGGTGGGGATGCTCCCAAAGCAGGCCCTGCCCCAAGTGGAGGAGAGCAGAGGGAGGCCTGGTTCTTCAGAGACCAGTCCCTGTTTTCAGAGCCCAGTGGGCATGGAGGCCGAGACACTCTGCCCTTCGGAAGCTCACAGCGTCTCTGTGGCAAGAAGCCTCATGTGGGAAAATGGTGGCATGAGCAACCCAGATAACTGAGGGGGAGCTGCGGCCTGGGCATCAGTACGTCTTCCCAGAAGTGGATTTGAGCTGGACCCTGAAGAAGGCAGCGAGGGAGAAGGAATCAGAGCTGTTCAGGGCCAGGAGGAAATGCGTGGGCAAAGGCAAGGAGGGGGAACTAGCCAAGCTTGTATGGGGGCCCTGAGAACAGTGGCAGTGGGAAACCAACCAGGACAGGCTGGCTACGGCCATTCCGGCATCTCAGATTCGGGAGAGTGGATCTCACATCATGGGTAACAGGGAAGCTTCTTGTGCTTTTTGAAGAACACTGTCTTCGGATGCTGTGAGATGGATGGGGAGAGGGAGACTGTCCCACCATCCAGGTACAGGGACTGGTACCAGTGTAGCAGCTGAAGGTGTGGTGAGGGCGGTCTACAGATTACGGACTTTTCAAAGCAACTGCCTGGACTCACTGTCTAATCACTTTGGGTCCATTATGGCAGGTACACTGCTCTCCTGTTGTATAAATGGGGGTCTCAAGTTGCCTCAAAGAATTTTAAGGACAGTCAAGCCCAAAAGACAACTATTAGTCTGTGTGGTTCCAGCTCAGTGTGAGGAATCTGCTAGTAATTAGAGCTGTTCAAAAATAAATGTGCTGTGCTATGAGGCAGTGACCACTCCTGCAAAAAAGTTGTTCAATGAGGGGTTGGACAGGGTTTGATAAAGATTTAATACAGCAAGCCCGTAGAATGCGGCACCTATTCTATGCCAGGCACTGTGTGCACAGGTGAGCAACACACACCTGGCTCCTGAGCTGGAGGATGTGGGAGAAAAGACAGGTATTCCAGGAAGGCGCTGCAGAAATGGCCTGTGAGGTGCCTCTTCCTTTGATCTTTATGGCGTGAGATTCCATCATGCCCACCCCAGGGGGCTGAGGGCTATGGATGAACCAAAGGCCTCTGGGTGGAAGCTCAATGCCAGCTCCATAGGCTCCCACTCCCAAAACAGCATAATAAGGCCCAGCAAGGATGGCTCTATATAAACCCGTCTGGTTTCCTAAACTGGACAAACCAGCCAGGAGAGGCCCAGGGATCTGCCAGAGCTCCTCTTTGAGTAGTAATAGATATAGCCCCTTGAGAAAAGCCCTGCAGATGTGTCAAGAGACAGCTGGAGCATTGGTGGTTCAGTGGTAGAATTCTCGCCTGCCACGCGGGAGGCCCGGGTTCGATTCCCGGCCAATGCAGTGCTGTCCTTTTGCCTTTTCCTGGCAGGCTTCCTCACACAGAGATCTGCTGGAGGAGCCAGTCTTCTGAACCACGCCAGGGCTGCAGCAGCCGGAGGGTGCTGTGAATCTAACCACACTTCCCCGCTTAACAAGCACATGAACAGCAGCTGGGTTCTCCAGAGAGGCACCACCGGCTGTGGGACCAAGGCCTTCATGCCCTTCACCAGTGAGAGGACTCACTGCACCCCCTCAGCCTTGGCCAGTCTCCAGCAGGAAGCTGGGTTGAAACCTGAGAACTGTAAAGAACAGCTCACCGCACACGTGAACATGGAATGAGAGAATTCACACATCAGAGGGGAGAAAGTCACCCAACGTCTCAATGTGCTTTTTGCTACTGAGACAGAAGGACTTGAGCTCTAGTTTCTGTCCTGAGATCTGAAGGCAAATCAACTTCACACACCTACACCTACACCCACACATACACCTTCTGCCTTCTGCCTTCTCCCTCCTGCTCTGGAGCCTACGCTTTCTGTTCTTGCAGCTATGCTGATGTGGCAGCATCAGAGCCTGGCCTTCTATTCTATGAATCAGCAAAAATACAAGGAGGCCTAGGACTGGGGTTAAAGGGAGGTGCTCCCACAGCTGCTGACAGCTGGAGCATTGGTGGTTCAGTGGTAGAATTCTCGCCTGCCACGCGGGAGGCCCGGGTTCGATTCCCGGCCAATGCAGCAGCAAACTCTTTTAACCCTAAGAGACTGGATTTGAGATTTCACACTGCCTAAAGAATTTGTGAATACAGTCTGAGAACTGAGAATGACTTGTTTCTAGCTTGAGTTTTAAATACCTTTGATGAAAAACTCAGTTTCTTAAATTCCACAAAGATCTAGAACCTGTGCCTCCTTGTTCTTTTTTTTTAAAAAATTTTTTTTAACTTTATTTATTTATTTTTTTCCCCCAAAGCCCCAGTAGATAGTTGTATGTCATAGCTGCACATCCTTCTAGTTGCTGTATGTGGGACGCCGCCTCAGCATGGCTGGAGAAGCAGTGCGTCGGTACGCGCCCGGGATCTGAACCCGGGCCGCCAGCAGTGGAGCGCGTGCACTTAACCGCTAAGCCACGGAGCCGGCCCTGTGCCTCCTTGTTCTTGAGGAGTCCAGGATGTGGGGGATCCCCAAAGCCACGGAAAGCAGCCATGCCCCCCTCTTGTGTGCAGACAGTCTACCCAGGGACTCTGGCTGCTGACAGCACTCCCAGGGAAGCCAGGACAGGGTTCTGCTCGGTACAAGTTAGAGCACCAGTGGGGGCTTTGGCAGGGGATCCAAAGAAGATCCAGCCCTGCCAGGAGCAAAGGCCATTCTGAAACCACTTCCTCACCTGTCTCAGGCCACTAATGGCCCTGAGCAACTGGAAAGGGCACTCTTCCCCATTCTAGAGCCTGCATACAGGATGCATTCCCTGCCCTTGAGAGGCTGTCTGCCGGGGTCAGGTGGAGGGGAAACGAGAGTACACAAGGACTTTTGTGCAAAGCAGAGAAAAAAACCTGGTGAGAAGAGTGCAAGCTGAGGAGGGGGCTGGCAAGAAAGAGCACAACTAGCATCTTTGGTGGGAAAGCAATCAGGTGTGGCTTCACAAGGGTCAGCACTTGAGACGGGTTCTGAAGGATGAATAGGTGTTTGTTCTGGAGCTGTTCAGTATGAGGCAGCCCAGACAGAGGGAATAGCATGAACAAAGGCTCAGAGGAAGGAGAGAGGCATTTGCTTTGGCAGAACAAAGGACACAGGTGGAGGACAGGCAGGTTTCAGGGCTGCAGAAGCTGCTCCCAGTCATGTGCTTGGCAAAGGAACTGGCATTTAATTCCGGTGGCAGTAAGGAGCCATGGAAGGGGGGCCGGCCCGGTGGCGTAGTGGTTAAGTTCATGCACTCCGCTTCGGCAGCCTGGAGTTCGTGGGTTCGGATCCCGTGTGTGGACCTACACACCGCTCATCAAGCCATGCTGTGGCGGCGTCCCACATACAAAATAGAGTAAGACTCGTGCAGATGTTAGCTCAGTGCCAATCTTCCTCACCAAAAAAAAAAAAAAAAAAAGGAGCCATGGAAGGTAAGAGTAACTTGCAGTGGTGGGTGGTACGGATTTGAATGGCATTTAGGGAGCTTTGAAGACTATAACAGCTTACAGAGACGGAATGGTGAAAGAGTATGAGGAATGGGGCTCTAAGGTCGGGGTGACAGCTTGCAAGAGGAGCAGGGTCTCCTGAAGGGAGGAGATGGGCAAGGGGGACACTTGTGTTTAGCACTCCCCCGACTTTGCAGGCCCAGCAGCACCTCTCTCATTTGCTCTACATCAGCTGGAAGGCACCCCCAACGCTGAATCCTACCAGGGTTCAACTCAAGGTACCCCAGGCCATTACAAAAATGATGGCCTGTTCAAGTCCGAGGCTCTGAGACCCCATGTCTCTATTGTCTGCACCCTTGCACTTACAGGTAGATTATTCTTCATGTCCAGGGAAATAAGACAAACAATGGTTCCTTCTGGAGGGGAAACCATGAGATCATCAGCTTGGAGAGCCCTGGGCCTGGCCCTATGGGTCAACCTCTGGGCCACAGCATGAAGAGCTGTGGCCCAGAGTCCTCACCTTGGCACTCATGGCGACCAAAGCAGAGTCAGGCTGACCTCTCCAGTATTACTGCCTGCTGCCCAGCATAACTTTCCACTCCAGCCAGACCGGCCTTCTTTCTGGGCGCCGCTCATTCTACTTCTTACGCACTTCCCGTCTGCCCCCTCTCCGGGAAAGCGCCTGCTCCACAACCTATCCAGCCTTCAAAGGCCAGCTCCAATCCAACCCCCTGCTTTCCTGACCATCCCAGGAAGTGATCACTCCTCCCTTGAACGCTGAAGGACTCAGGGACCCTCATTCTGTACTCAGCAACGCGCGTACATTCTGTACTGGCACGCGTCACTGCTTCCCTCTCGTGTACGTTTCTAAGTCCACAGCTGCTTGATAAAGTCCTTGAGGACAGACTGGTACCACGCTCTCTGCATCTCTAGTGCCAGCTCTCTTCTCTGAGTCTAGTGCTCTGCGTACACTAAGTGGGGAATCAGTCAACATGTGCCTGGGGACTGGATCTGTGAAGGCTGGCAGAGCAGAACGACCACACAAGTTGTACGGCAAACCTGGGCGGAGCCCTGCCCTGCTATGTCAGGGGTGGTCTGCTAACCCAAACTTAATCTGATGGGTTAATCAGTACCTATCTGGACAGTCCTAAGCTCTTAGTGTTATAATTCAAGTTAGTAGGAGCAAAGGGCACCATTTCCGGGATCCTAGAACACACACTGAGAAGGGCCCAGGGCACCTGTGGAGGGGTGAAGGAGTGCTCTAACCTCTCTCCAGGGGCTCCATAATAGCCGCAGTCAACAGGACACCGCTTCTCTACTTCACAGGGGACACGCAAAGAGAAAAACGCAACTACAAAGGGAGGCAGAGTAAGTGAAGTTTAAAGTCCAGGCACCCCCAGTTCCAGGCCTATTCTCTCTTCTAAAGACCACATTGTCTCCTCTTTCATCTACAGGTTGTGCGCCACAGGTGGGGGATCTGAGACTGAACTAGTTTTGAAGTTACCATTTGGCTCAGAAACTCTCATGATCACAAATCCCTGGGACCTTCACTGACGTAAAGGTCACAGGTGTTACTGTTCAACGTGCCAGAGAAGAGAACCTGCTTCTGCCTAGTGTCCTCTAAAAAGTGTTGAAAACCTGGGCTGCCGAAGTGTCCTACAGAGGTTATTCAGGGGCTCTACTCTCAACTGGTCAGAGGTGTCGCAGGATGGGAGAAACACCCATTCCCCAGAAGGCACAAACCCCAATGCTGGCCAACTCCAAGCTCATGACTCCGCCCCCAACATTGCAAAGTGCCACACTGACTACCCCCTCTAACGGCAGAAGGAGCCACAAACAGGCTAGGAAGCATTTGGAACTGTCATCAGCCAATGGAGAACCTTGGGCCGTCCTCTCAGCAACACAACACTGCCCCTCACTGGACCCTTCTGTAACACAGCACAATGACAATCACAGGCCACGAGAGGGCTGGTGCAAGGACACCCTCCACGCTCCGTATCTCAGTTATTCCTCGGAACAACCTCCTCTGTAGTTATTATCTCATCTTCCAGATTTGAAACAGAGCCTCAGGGAAACCAAGCCCCTTTCCCAAGGTCATAGAGGATCTGAGCCCCTGACACACCCACAAAGCCCACGAATGGCCTTTCAACCATACACCAGTTCCTCTCCCCATCTTCTTAAACCACGTCAGCTGCAAAGGGAACACACCCAACTACGGAGGGCACTTCCCTCTTGTGGAACTGAGGTCCCCAGTGAAATGCAGCTCTCTCCACACATCTCCCCACACCCTTCAGTGTTCGGACATCCCCGAAGCATTCCTCCACCACACACAGGGAGCAGAGACAAGGTGCGTACTTGAGATGTTTTGAAATGAAGCTCTAGAGCTGGGCTTCTACTGTGCAAGCAGGCAGGAAGTAACCATTTGCTGAGCACTTACTGTGCCACATAACGCGCTGGATGCGTCACAGGCATTATCTAATTTAAACCTGAAAACAAACCACTGAATTAGGTATTAAAATGCCCACTGTACAGACAGGGAGACTGAGGCTCAGAGACATTAAGGAACACACAAGGTCACACAACTTATAGACAGTAGGTGCAGAAATCGAACCTAGGTTTTTCTGACTCCAAGGTCTAAAATCTTACCCACTATGTTACACTATCCTCCTCAAATATCATAGCTGCCACCTGCTGGATGTCTCTGGGGTTATTTCATTTAACTCCAATCCCATTTCATAGGGTGATGTCCAAATGTCCCAGCCAGTAGGTGGCAGAGGTTTTAGCCACTGCACTCATATTTCTATGCCTTCAGAGGGGACATCCTTGGCTGTAAGGTGGGGCTAATCATTTCAATGACTTTACACTGTTTTTAGAGAATTACATAAGATAATACATGTAATGTGCTCTGCATTGCACATGCTCAGCTAACAGTATTGGAGCAAAGTCAGAATCAGAGAGATGAACTGTGATCTTAGACACACACCACAAGATCACGTGCACTCACTAAACGTTGACTGAGAATCTGCTATGCTTCTGGCTCCAAAAAGGATAGAAAGATAGATCCAGAGCTGCGTTTATTCCTGTGTTGTAAAACTTTCAGCGTGGACTTGGGGCTGCTGTCTTTTTTTTTCCTGGCAAGTCCAATTATCTGTCCCAGTTCTCTATGTAACATGCTGTCTTCAGACGGCATATCCGGGCAGCAATTTCCCACAGAAAATCTGGGTAAACATCTCCATCTGCTTGGCTGAGCAGTTAAGTAATTTGGTTGCTCACTTGCTCACGAGTCTCGAATGACTGAACAGGAAAAGCAGAATATTTGCCTCTGAAGAAGGGCCAAAGACCTCTGGAAAGGCCTAAGAGTTAACTGACACAATATCCTGAGCATCCACTGGATACAACTGGAGAAACTATAAAGGAGAAACGGGTCAGACACAGCAGGAGGCACGTTTGGATCTCAGGTGACAATAATTGTGACCACTTAATGACTGCTTCCCTTATACTGTAACCAAACACTACAGGTGTTCATATTTTTTTAAACTGAAATATAATTCACACACCACAAATTCACTCTTAATGTGTACAATTCAGTGGTTTTTAGTATGTTCATAAAGTTGTGTAACCATCACCACAATCAATTTTAGAACATTTTTATCATCCTAAAAGAAACCCTGTACCCATTAGTAGTCACTCCTGACTTCCCCCTAAGCCCTAGGCAGTCACTAACCTACTTTCTGTCTCTAGGGATCTGCCCATTCTAGATATGTCATATAAATGAAATCATACCACACATGGCCTTCTGTGACTGGCTTCTTTCACTTAGTGTGTGTTTTTTTTAATTTTGTTTATTTTTTTCCCCCAAAGCCCCAGTAGATAGTTGTATGGTCATAGCTGCACATCCTTCTAGTTGCTGTATGTGGGACGCGGCCTCAGCATGGCCGGAGAAGCGGTGCGTTGGTGCACACCCGGGATCCGAACCCGGGCCGCCAGCAGCGGAGCGCACGCACTTAACCGCTAAGCCACGGGGCCGGCCCTAGTGTAATGTTTTCAAGATGCATTTTTTTTTTTTAAGATGAGTAAACTGAGGCATAGAGAGGTTAAACCAGAGGTGACAAACTCAGATGCTTACAGGGGCCAGGAAGGAGGTACAAGTGAGAAGGCCATGGGGGGTAAGACAGGCTGTGGGAAACGTGCCAACACAGGAGACAAACTGTGGGGCCCATATCCTGGCCTGGAGGATGACAGGAGGCCCCTAGGGTCCCCCCGATCTGCTCTGCGGGAATGTAGGCCCTACAGAGCCACATCTTCCAATTCTTTAAGAGAAGCCAGAAACCCGAATTTCTCTGTGAAATTTCTCAACTTAAAATATCCTGCAATCCAGGCCAAACCAAACAGGTCTACCGGCAGGACCAGCCCCTGGCTGCCAGTCTGTGACCCCTAGATTAAGCAATTTGCTGAGGGTCCCACTGCTAATAAAGAGCAGAGCTGGGTGGAATTCTGACCCACACTGCAAAAACTGCTGTAAGCCACTTGGTAATACATAGTGTCTCCCCACAGAGATGGTAGGCTCCAAAGAGCCAGGTCAAACCCAACAGTCCAACCTTTATCTGATCACAGAGTGCCAGGGATCCTTGCTCCCTCCCGTCCCCCTCTTCCCCAGCAGGCAAAGACACATTACCATCACATGTCACTTAAGGACAGGGATACATTCTGAGAAATGTGTCATTAGGCGATTTCGCCATTGTGTGGACATCATAGAGTGTGCTTACATAACCTAGACAGCACAGCCTACTACACACCTCGGCTATATGGCACTAATCTTATGGGACCACCGTCGTATATGCGGTCTGTCGTTGACTGAAATGTTGTTGTGCGGCGCATGACTATTCAAGAGCTCTAATTCTACAAGCCCTCCCTTGGGCTTTGGTGTTCCCAGAAGGCATGGCCTGGGCACCCACATTTGCTGGCTTTTGGAACTTAAAGTTCAGGAACACTGGAGACTTGGCACTGAGTCCATCCCTCGTTACCATGAAGCGCATCGTCTCTGCCAGCTGCAGTGAGAGGCCCTGCCATGGTGTGGAGCACGTCACTCCCAGCAGAGTGAGCATCCACCACATTTATCAGACTGCCTGCTGGCATTTCTCCCCAAGACTAGATTCTCCTGGAGAGCAGAGCCTGGGGTCTTACCAACCTTTTCATCAGGCCTGATCAGTGACTGTATCCCCTGAAATGGAGAGCCCACAAAACCTGAAAAAGCCATTCTAAAATCTTGGCCTAAGTGCCTTATCTTTTAGAAAATTGTGTAGATATGCTGGAGTGAGGCTGCAGGTATAAAAGCGCTCCAGGACTGTGCACACAGGCTCCCACATTTAGCTATCAGATAGACCCTGGTCACTCAACACAGCCTAGTCTTGAAATTCTAGAGGCCAGGGTCCTGCAGTTGAGCCAAGCCTCCATGTGTCTGCATTTTTAGTGTCTGAGAGGCCTGTCATCAAGATAAAAACACCCTCCTCTTATTAGCAATTTTAGTCACTTATTGGAACACTATATGCAATACTGGCTCTGTCACCTGAGCAGATGGGCTCTGGAAAACTGAAAGAAGCAGTTAAAACAACCATGGAGATTTTCAAGTATGAAATTTCTTTTATTAAATATATGTCACCCTTTTGGGTAGGGAACACCATTCATTATAGTGGGGAAGCCTTTTGAGACAGATGAACCTGGGTTTTTTATCCAGGTTCTAGCTGTGAAACCTTTGGAAGATTACTTAACCTCGAGTAGCTTCTGTTTCCTCACCTGTGAAGTGGGGTAACACTACCAAGGTCATAGGGCAGCCATGGAAAATACACAAGATAAGGGGCATATAATGGCCAAAGAGAAGCTTCTCTACCCTCCTCCCCCCAAATCAGGCAGACAGCGCTTTATACATGATCACTTTTTTTTTTATGATCACTGTTATGGACTGAATTGTGTCCCCCCACCAAATTCATATGCTGAAGTTCTAAACCCCATTATCACTGTATTTGAAGTGTTAAAAAAGAGACAACAGGCCCAAAATGAAGTCACCTGTGCTAAGCCCACGCCACCAGAGACTTAATATCTATCTTAATTACAGTTTCAACCTCTCCCAGGAGTGGAATCTTAAACCAGTCAATCTGGAATTACCTGGTCAGCACTAGTGAGGCAGTCTGCCTGCGAGACCCCTGCCATCCCCCAAAGGAAGGTGACTTGCCTGAAACATCCACTCTTTGTTAATAACTTCCTCCTGCCCCCTTTTTGCCTATAAAAGTTTTTCATTTTGTACAGCTCTTTGGAGCCCCTTTCTATTTCTCTTTGGATGCTGTCTGATTCATGAATTGTTCAATAAAGTCAGTAAGGCCTTTAAAATTCATTCAGTTGAATTTTTTTTTTTGAGGAAGATTAGCCCTGAGCTAACATCTGTTTTCAATTCTCCTCTTTTTTGCTGAGGAAGATTGGCCCTGGGCTAACATCCATGCCCACTTTCCTCTACTTTATATGGGATGCTGCCACAGCATGGTTTGATGAGTGATGCGTAGGTCCACGCCCGGGATCTGGGCCTGCGAACCCCCGGCCTCCGAACGGGAACGCGTGAACTTAACCACTATACCACTAGGCCGGCCCCTGAATTGTGTTTTTTAACAGGAGATAGGGCCTCTAAGGAAGTGATCAAGGTTAAGTGAGGTCATAAGGGTGTGGCCCTGACCCAATAGGATTAGTGTCCCCATAAGCAGAGACACCAGAAAGCTCTGTGGTGAAGCACAGATGAATAAGTCACTATTTGTCCCTGAACAATTTGTGAAACATACACTCTGAGGAATGTATCAAATTGGCACATCTCATTCCAAATATGGCTGAAGAAGGCTAGAAACTGACCGTAGGGTCTTCTAGGCCAATGCTTCTCAAACTTTAATGCACACATAAATCATCCAGGGATCTTGTTAAAATGCAGATTCCGATCCATAGGTCTGGGGTGATGCTGCAGAATCTCTTTCTAACAAACTGCCAGGTGATCCTGATGCTGCCGGTCTGTGGGCTACACTTTCAAGTTGCAAAGTTCTTAGACTGCAATGTTATTTCCCCACCAAAAAAGTACGGTCATTCATTCATTTAGATACCAATTGCCAAATGCTGCCAGGCACTGTGCTAAGTGCTGAAGATAAATAAAACAGAGTCTCTGCTGTTAAGGAGTTCATAGTTCAGTTAAGGCCCTAGGGGGTTTCTCTGAATTTCACAAATCAAGGGCAATATTGAATACAAAACGAATCCCATTAAAGACAAACCCTTACAGAACAACTGGCAGAGTGAGAGCACTTAAACAGGTTGTGCTGGAGGCAACAGTAATGCTGAGATGAATACCTCTGTTAAAGGACTCAACAGATGACTCAAGCTATGACAAAACCAGACATTACTGAGAAACAGAGTGGGCGATGGACAAAACTCAGTGTCAATGTTGCTTCAAAGCCAATAAAACCCATGGACATGGAGCCACATCTACAAATCAGCTCTACACACAGCATAGTGATGCTCATCATTAAGACTTGCTAGCATTAGTGAGAGCCAGGGTATAAACAAGATGCAGTATGAAAAGAGAGCAGTCAAGAAAGTGGTGCTTGATGAGAGAAGCTAGACGGTTTTGGACATATTGAATGTGAGAGCTGAATGGGAGGGTCCTCTCAGCAAAGTTCAACAATTTGGTTGAGGAGAAAACTAAAACCCAAAGCAGTTAAGGCAGTGGTTCTCAATGGGGCTGATTTTGCATCCCCAGGGGACATCTGGCAATGTCTGGAGACATTTTTGATTGTTAGAACTGATGGAATGCTACCGGTATCTAGTGGGTAGAGACCAGGGATGCTGCTAAAAATCCTACAATGCACAGCACAGCCCACCACAACCAAGAATTATCTGTCCCAAAATGTCAATAGTGCTGAGGTTAAGAAACCCTGAGCAAAGGAATTTCCCCAGAGTCAAAGAATGAGTTTCACACCATGGACTAGATTAGAGATGTCCAACAGAACATTCTGGCGATGGAAATGTTCTAAAATCTGCACTGTCCATTATGGTAGCCAGTAGCCACATGTGGCTACTTATATCTGAAATGTGGCTACTGTGACTGAGGAATTGGATTTAAAATTTTTATTTTTTTAAAATGTAAATATCTACACACGGCCAGTGGCTACCCTATTGGACAGGGCAGAACTACAATCCATAGTTCCTGACTCCCCAGACTGGCATTCCTCCAGTTTCACAGCCTGCTCCTTTCCACTCTTCTGAAATCACCCACCCACATGACTTTATCACAAAGATTTGACTGGAAAAAAATTCAAAGGTAAAACAAAAGAAAAATCTTAATAAAACATTCCCAGTTAAACACCTTGTTTTGTACATTGGGAAATAAAACAAAATGTCAGATCATGGTTACACATACACGTAATAAGACTGCAGAAGCAAGAAAGGTCAAATTATTTCTACTTCCACTTGTGGTGAAGGGTGATATGAGAGAGAGAAAACAAACAGTCCTCTGAGCCTTGAGATCTTGAGGTTTCAAAGGTGATTTCTCCACTTGGTCACCTAACAGTCCCTTT
Organism: Ceratotherium simum simum; assembly: GCF_057802395.1. Classification (NCBI taxonomy): domain Eukaryota; kingdom Metazoa; phylum Chordata; class Mammalia; order Perissodactyla; family Rhinocerotidae; genus Ceratotherium; species Ceratotherium simum. The sequence continues at coordinate 14,670,498 of NC_141929.1, forward strand.
CACTTCTCAGAAGCTGTGTAAGAAATGAGGCAGGTCAACATCACTAGCAAATTCTCATGCTTCCCACCTCCCTTTCATCAGAGGCCACTCTTTGATTTGCTAGTTTTGATGGAGACCACAAGGAGGGCTCACCATGTGCCAGGTACTGTGCTAACCACTAAACATGTTATGTCGCTTTATTCTCACGGCAGCCCTACACTATACACACGTTATGTCACTTGATTCTCACGGCAGCAATCTGGGGCACCAGGAGGTTAAAGAACTTGGCCAAGTCACACAGCCAGTCAGCAGGATAGCTGGGACTCCCAATCTCCTGCTCTTAAGCACTGCGCTAAGGGCCTGAGACCGGGGGGAATAACACTGTCTGGAAAGGCGTGAGGAATTCCCCCGGGGAGGGGGACCCTCGTATAGCCCGGGCGGGGTCCCGGTTCCGCTCCTCACACCCAACCCTGGGTGACGGCGGCTCTTACTTCTCGATCTCCAGCGCTGCCACCTTCCGCTTTTCGTAGAGCTTGTCATTGAGGGCGCGCACGATGTTGGGCGTGAGCGGCGCGAAGTCCTTCTCGGGGTTCATGGTGGCAGCTCGGGACGCCCCCCAGAGCCCCGCGACTCCTCAGCCCGCGGCTGCCCGGGCGCCCCGGGGCCAGGGGAGTCTGAGGCTCTGCGCTGCCTCCCACGCCAGCTCATGGACCACGCCGCCCCAGACCCGTCTGCCGCGCTCCGCCGCCGCGCGCCGCCTCGGAACCCGGGCCCGGACCCCGTTCCCGCACACCTGCCCCAGGCCGCCTAACGGCTCACACGACTCGCTCCCGCCCAGCACCGGCGGTGCTCAAGGCGCAGCGTCCATGTTACTTGGATCACGTGACTCTGCAGCAGCTTCCGCCTTCCGCCGCGAGGACCCGCCCCTCGCCAGCCACGCCCCCGCACGCTGGCCTCGGGTGGATTGGCCACGCCCCCGCCAGGCTCCACCTCCTCCGCTCACACTCTCGCCTTCCGCCCCCCATAGCCTGAGTCTGGTTTGAGACGTGCTTTGTGGGGCAGTGTATCGCAGGCGCTCGACTTCCCGCACGTGGCAGGCTTGGCGCGTTATGGCCTTCTGTAGACGTTGGTGACAAAGAAGGGCTCATGGAGCCTGACTCACTTGGCATAATTTATTCAATACTTACTGAATTTACTACTTAGTTACTAATTTCGAATATGCCAATATTTCCTAAATTGGAGTAATACCATCACGATTTTCGCCATTTCCTAGCCACTTGTACTGTTGTGTAAAAAATACTTTCCTCAAATCAACTCACTTAAAAAAATCTTAAATTCCTACTTTAGCCTTGCTTATGCTTGAAAATCATGGGTTTGAACAGTGATATTTTTCTAAAACATATTGAAATAAATTCTCAATTAAAAACAGTACTACCTGTCTACCACCTAAAATCTCAGGTACTAACAGTGGCTGTTACCCCACCCTTTGGGACTCGGGATGTGTTTACCATGCTCTGAGACCTTGAAGGGCTGGGTTACAGACAGCTGAAGCCCCGGATCTGCTGAGTGCAGGTCTCCAGGTGGATCCACTATAAAGCAGCCCCTCCAAGTGCTTTCAACCACACTAAATAGTTGAACAGAAATTGAAGTTGTATGGTAAAATTCTAAAAGGCACTTTATGGATGCAGTGTGGCTGAAACTTCAGTAAGAGGGAGATGCATCAGAGTTTCTTATTTTAAGCTTCTGCAGTGGACAGGGACTTAGGACAAGGGCTAGACCACAGTGGAGCCCAATGGGTATGAAATATGAACATAACATGTGGTGGTACTTTTCCCTAATGAATGAAAAGTATGCATGTAAAACTTATAACAATCTTGAAAACAGAGAATTATCCTCAATCCATAGATCAGAACCTGTGGGACACGAGTGAGAGGCTATGGTAGGCAGAATTCTAAGATGGCTCCTGAGATTCCTATCTCTTTGGATACATGCCTGTAAAATCCTCTCCCCTTGAGTGTGAACAAGACTTGTAAGTATGATGGGCTGTCACTCTAACAATTATTATATTATGTTATATAGCAGAAGAGATTTTGCAGATGTAATTAAGGTCCTTAATCAGTTGACTTTGAGTTAATGAAAAGGGAGATTATCCTGAGTGGGTCTGACCTAACCAGGTGAGGCCTTAAAAGAGATTTGAAGTGGGAGCGAGATTCTCCTGCTTGCCTTGAAGAGTAAACAGTAACAACAGTGAAGTGTCTATGATGGGCCACACGGCGAAGACCTTAGAGCAGTCTCTAGTTGCTGAAGTGGTCCCCTGATGTCAATTGCTAAGAAAATGGGGACTTCAGTCATATAGCTGCAAAGAAATGAGTTTTGTCAACACACTGAGGGAGCTTGGAAGTGGATCTTTCCTGGTTGAGTCTCCAGTTGAGGATGCAGCTGGCTGGCATCTTGATTTCAGCCTGTGAGACCCTGAGCCAAGAACCCAGGTCAGTCTATTCTGGACAGTTTCCATAAGAAACTGTGAGGTAAGAAATTTGTCTTGTTTTAAGCTGCTAGGTTTGTGTTAATTTGTTATACAGCCATAGAAAACAAATACAAGAGCTAGCCCCAAACTCAGTAAGTCATGGGAAAATTGTGTCTAGAAAAATCCATGAAAAATGTGCTTTCCTTTACTGGTGGGATTTTCACAGCTTTTAAACCCTTGCCAACACAATCTGATGAATGAAGGTGGGTGCACCAACAATCCGAAAACTGCCCCAATTATAGATTCGTCTCCAGAGGAAATGTATTGCTTAATAGTTTCCTCCTCTTACCTTGATACTAAGTAGCACTGATGACATTTCCAAATGTCTTGCAAAGTTTATGTCTAGGATTTTGATGATGGTTGATACAAAACAGTGAAAACAATGGAAATCATTTGGATTTATTTCTCCAGTGTGTATTCATTTCCACTGGACCCATACCGTATATAATATTTTATCTGTTTTTTTTTGCTGTTTGGTTTGACTTTTTCTTAAAGGTGAACTGGATTTCCCAAGGGTCGTAATATGATAGAGTTTTTAATAATTGAAACAGTAAGGAAATGTTTTTTACCAGAACAAACTCTTTTCTCCTGAAATCACATTCTGGACTAGGTTGCTAAGAAACCAGTTTCTCACTTAATGTCCTACCTGTAGCTTAGAAGTTCCTGGAAAGAAGTGGTTTCTTTTCTCTGATATCTTGCAAAATGCCAACTAATTAAGGATATTTATGCATAATTGGACTGGCAGTGGTGCTAAGAATAAAGCCCAAGGGCCTCCGTTGCCTTATCTACGTGCTCACTTCTCCTCTGACCCTGGTGGCCAGCCCTGGCCGGGCCTGCCGTACTCAGCCTCTTCTAGACTAGTGGACTGATACGCCTGGTTGCACACAGGCCATCGTTTCACAGTTGTAACTCATCTGTATCTGTGTGATGCCTGGCTGTTATTACATAATTTGTAGAGGATGCTGGTGACACCGTAAGAAACTGTACCCAAATCTTGAACTGTGCAAAGCAGTTTCTCCGACAGCAGTGTAATTTTGCGGGAGTTTTAGGGCAACACGGTTGAGGGGATAAGAGGCTTGGGAAATCCCACACCTGGAATTTCTTGAGATGCGACAGGCCCTCATGACGTCACAATATTGTCACCTCCGACCTAAGGCATGTCTCCCCCAAAGAAGTGGTTAGACCTAAGATGCTACACTCACCAGGGCCTTTGTGTCAAGTGACATCGGGGGGCCCCATTCATGTCGTATTCTGTGCACAGTGCTCCCTGGGGTCGTGCCACCTGGCGGCCCTGATGTTTTCTGACCACCCCCAGTGAAGAGTCTTCTGGTCTGCTTTGCTGAGAACGCATTCTTTCAGACGTAACTTCCACTAGCTCATTTTCAGCAAGCTTCTCCTGCAGCCCTCTGAGCTCTTTTGCCATTCCAAATTTGTTAATATGAGATGATTTTGTTTTGTCTTTCTGAGGCCAAGGAAGCATGAGAACAACCTGAAGGGAAGAGATGTACCCCATCTCAAGTCATCCCGGCAGGGGGTTCATGCTGGGCGGGGTCTGAGCTGGGCGCATGGTCCTGGGGAGAAGGGACTGCCTCCTTGCTCCTGGCCTGGGAGGCTTTGGGCCCTAGACTCAGTGGCTCTGGGAGAGCTGGAGCAGGGCTGAGGGAGGGGGAGTTGCCCCTGGCCACCTGAAGGCACCATTTTGCTGGCAGTGACACTGGGAAGTGGCCAGTTTCTGTAGCAGCCAGTGTCTGGGGCGGTGGCTGGGAGCCCTCCAGCTCAAGAGAGTATATCCAGATACTGACCCTGCAGTGAGAGGAGTCGCCAAGTCTCACCATCTCTGACTGCTGGGGTTTAGCCAGCTTTCGCATAGCTTCTTCCGTCTTCAGTGGCAACAACCATTATCATACTGAATTTAAAACTGTTGAAGAGGTGCCCCTTTTGAAGAATTGCTCCCCTAGCCCCAGCTGTGCCTCCAGTGAGTGGGTGGGAGCAGGGACATTTTGTGGAGGGCCAATTTTATCAACCAGGCCATAAGCAGAGTGGGTGAGACTCCTCTCTGGGGCTCTGAGGAAGAGCATTAGGGCTGTGGATTCAGTGACGTCTCAAGTTCTGCTAGTGGCCTTTAACCCAGGGCTCTCAACAGCAATGTGCCCATGAATCCCTTGGAGATGCCATTAAAATGCAGATTTGGATTCAGAGGGTCTAGGGCCGAGCCTGAGATCCTGCATCCCCAGCAAGTTCCCGGGTGATGCTGATGTGAGGAGGCTCCAGGCTTCAGAGCTGTACTGACCACAGTGTGATCCTCAGACCAGCAGCAACAGCATCACTGGGAACTTGGCAGAAATGCAAATTCTCAGGCCCACCCAAACCCACTACATCAGACCTTGAGGGTGGGGCCCGCAGTCTGTGGTTTAGCGAGCCCTGTGGGTGATTCTGGTAGATATGAAAATTTGAGAACCACTGGTTTATTCAGTCTCTGTGTGTGTGCAGTCATAGCACGTGGTCGTTGATCTCTGCATCCTCTCAGATTGTTCCTTAGTGCATCCTTTCTCATTTAACCACTGGGAAAATCTGTCGTCTAGTTCTTTGTCCACATGCCCACTAGCAGTGTCTTTGGTGGTTACAAAAGTGAATTGTCTGTTAAGTATAAGTCTGCAAATACTTTAGGAAAAGCTGCTTTTGGGACTAGCTGTGTGTAGAGTGTACTGGGCTGAGGGTTGGGGGGAGGTACAAAAGAAGTAGAAGAGTATCTTTCCATTAAAAAACACCTCCAAAAGCTTGTTGAAACATAGGTTGCTGGGCCACACCCCCAGAGTTTCTGACTCAGTAGGTCTGGGGTGGGTCCAGAGAATTTGCATTTTTAATAAGTTCCCAGATGATGCTGTTGCTGCTGGTTCAGGAACCATTTTTGAGAACCACTCCTTTAGAGCATCCATTCCCAAATGGCCATCTTCTTTCATGCCTCCAGTCTCTCTTGCAGGTGGGCTGTAGGGGATGAGAAGGGAGGAGGAGGTGCAGGCAGGGGGGACCCTCAGACGTAGGTGTGTGTGCGCAGAAGCAAACCCACTCCAGGGCCAGTCTTTAACCATCTTTATTCCAATATGTGGTGCCAACAGGTAGGTGGTCCTATTAATACACAGTGTGGGACCCAGGGGGAGAGTCTGGGCTGAGGCAGATGCCCCCCTCCTCCTTGGAGGTGGAGCTTCCCCAGTGCTTTCCCTCTGAAGAAAGGCACTGACTTAGAATGTCACTCTTCATGGGCACACAAAATAGCTGCAGTTTCCACATATCAAATGGGAATGTGGTCCTCTCCCTGGAGGATGTTCCTGACTCAGTTGCAGCATTAATGGCCGGGCAGGTGTTTGATCTGTAGCACTGGTTCTCAACTCTGCTGTACAAATTAAAAAAAAATGATGTCCATGTCCCTCCCCAGAGCAATTAAATCAGAATTTGGGGAGGTATGTTCTGGACCATAATTAGGTGATTCTGATGTGCAAGTGGTCCGAGAATCACTGCTCTATAGGCCGATTGCTGGGCACAGGGCTGGGGGTGGGAGTGGAGAACTGGGGTCTCAATTAGCATTTCTCCAGGACCTGGCCTTCAGTGAGAACTTCCTGTGGGAAACAGATGTGGGATTCAGAGATGAAGGGAGAATCCTCAGCCCCTGACCTTGCATTGACTGCCCTAATGTTATCTGTTCGTTGCTTTGAAAATACTGACTTACTTGGCTTTTATGTGAAAGCAGAAGAAGATACCACTCCAAAATAGAGTCTAAGGGCTCTTTAAGCCATTATGGGTTTTTAAAAGGAAATTACGGTGCCCCAGCATCATGCACTGCTAAGTGCTGTATGATAGAAGGCCATGAGTGTGATACCTGAGTCATCTTATTAAAAATGAGGATTCTTACATAGTACTTGAGCTTGGGGGAGATGTTAAGAAAATTCAGGGACTTGCCCTTGCAAAGTAAAATACAGCTCTGTTTTGTGTATTACCATGTTTAATTTGGAATATTTGTATTTCAAATACATATAATATGGAAATAAGTGCCCCTCTAATTGAATTGGAGGATAAAACAATACTTTTAGAATTCTGTTTATTTCCTCTATTCTTTGTCAGGCTAGAAAGATATAGATATTAAGGCTGAGGAGATGGCTTTTCGTTGATGCAACTGACCTTGGGTGCCACTAAGGAGTGATCCCCTTCAGATAATAAACCCACTGAATTCCTGTTTCTCTGCCTTCGCCGGGAGGGCAGGCCACAATCAGCTTGCTGGTGATGGGTGCTTTGCTGCCCGATGGGTTTCCTTCAAAGGAGACTGTAATGTTGTTGATCTTCTTGGGCCGCACGGAGTCCATGGCGCGAATGGAGAAGGCCGGGTTCTCCACAATGAAGGAGAAGGTGACTGCATTGTAGAAAACATTCTTGAAGGGGATGACTATGTTGTACCCAGCTCGGATCAGGAAGGGACCTTGGGGCTTGGGGGGTAGAGCCATTCCGAGGAGGGGGATGACATACTCCCCGCCTGTAAGCGATGACAGGATCAGGGCGCCCTTGCTTTCACCAAGGTGGCTGGGCTCGAAATAGACTTCCACGCTGACTTCACTGCCTCCCTGAGCCCCTGGGGCTGCATTAACGACCTTTTCCGTGTGGAAGTCTGGAGAGTCGGTCTGAAAGGGGAACAAATGCACTTGGCTCACACAGGGTCCTGAAGAGCAGCTCAGGTCTACCCCCAGCCCCTCCACTCTTGGACATCAGGAAACCTGCGTCGTGTGAGGCCGGGCAGGTTATACAAATGCCGTGTCTTTACAACTCCCTTAAAGAGCAGGTATTACTAATTATTATCCCTATTTTACCACAAAGAAACCGAGGTTGAGAGATGTTAATAACTTTCCCGAAGACACGCAGCTGGATTATGTTGGTATGGCAGTCACTGGCACTGTTCCCCCATAACCCTCTCTTCTTCCCTTCCATGCAAAGAGAAGACTGAAAATTGTGGTGAGTGGGTGGGACTAGTTCTGACAATTAGTTGCAAGCAGAAGTGAAAGGTGTCACTTCCACACTAGAGCCTTTAACTGCCAGTGCAAGACCTTTCGGGGTCTTTTTACCCCTGTGGTACTATGACGGGAAACATTTGAGATGGTGGTTGCCCTTCAGCCTGGATCCCCGAGTGGCTGTGATGAGCAGAGTCCCCTGCTGACTCTCACTGGATAGACAGCATAAATGAGAGACAAATCTTTGTTGTTTTAAGCTACTGACATATCAGGGCTGTTTGTTACTACAGCATAACCTAGCTTCTCCTGACTGATATGATTGATCAAGAGTCTATGCCTCTTGACTAGAGCCACAGGACCCCTGATGTTAAGTGGGCACGTGGCCACCCAGTGTGAAGGCTACACCTCCTAGCTCCCCTTGTTGCTCGGTGTGGTCCTATGAAGTTTTGTTCAATGGAATGTGAGTGGAAGTGATATATGCAGCTCCCCCTTTTCCCCTTGTATTTGGCTGGAACATGGACATCACGGTATGCCATCTTGGCCCCTGTGGAACAAAGCAACTCTTCAACGAGGGAAGAGCATCAGGACAGAAGGAGTCTGGGTGCCTGATGTCATGGAGCCACCATTCCAGCCCAAACTGCTTATGCCCATGCTGTTATTTGAGAGAGGAATAAAATTCTATTTTGTTGTTATTTTGGGTTTCTGTTTCAGTAGTTAAACCTATATTCCATCTGATGTAATAGGTAACATATGGGCCAGGCTCTATGAAAATGGTTTTATATACATATTTAAAAATCCTTGCAGCAATCCTGTGAGGTTGGGGTATTATCGCCATTTATAGATAAGCTTAGAGAGCTTTAGTAAATTATTCATACAAAGAGTAAGCGGTGAAGCCAGGATTCAAACCTGGCTGGATTCCAAAGGCTATACTCATGACCACTAAGCTCTACTGTCCTCTTTATTGATGACTGAGCATGCTGTGGGAAGCAAAACTATCCCCACCCCCAGCCCAGCTTGTTAAGATAGAAAATCTGTAAGGAGGAACCCAGGCCTGGTGCTCTTTATTTCTAGCTGAGAGTTTCAAGAGATGAAGCTCCTGACTCTGGGTTTCACGTTTCTGCACCCTCTGTGTCTTCCTGCCAGTATTTTTAAGCCCAGACTTCTGGCAAGGGAAGGGCGGAGGGTGGGGCAGGGGCTGCTCACCCTGCAGTAGTATTCTGTCTTCTGCCGGGTGTAATTGGTGAACTTGGCAAAGATGCTCTGGCCGCTGCCAAGAACAGCCTGGAAATGGATGGGCTTTTCTGGCAGTGCTGGTGTGGCCTTCAAATTGAGCTCATACTGGTAGTAACCCAAATCACTGTTGTGCAGCGTTAGTCTCCCGAAGGTTTCTCCAGCTTTCAGGGGCTGGAATTCAAATGAGAATGTGCCCTGCGAGAGAATACAGAAGCTGTTGTGATGCTGAAAGTCCGACCCATCCCCCGCCACCTCAGAGCAGGCTGGTGGCAGAAATGGTGCTTCACAAGCAAATGCTTACACTGCTTTTGAGCCCGGGGAGCCTCTGTCCAAACTAACCCACTTTCCCTCCCCTGGACCCCTTCTAGCTTTCCCTAGTCCACATATTTCTATATCTGGAATCTCTTTGAATCTAAAAAATAGGTACTGGAGCCTCTTGTGAGCAGCACACTTATGGAGATGGGAGTGGATGTTGACAGCAGGAGGGCTGAAGGTCGGCAGCTCCTTCTCTGCTCATAGCCAATTTCAGAGCAGCTTCCTGGGTTCTACCTCCATTTGGGGGGTGCTTTTTCCTTCCTCTATTACCACCCATAGCAAAACAAAACAAGAACAAAAGAGTATTGCTTATAATAGCAAAACAAGGGAAACAATTCAATGCATTAGCAGTAAGAGATTGGTTAAATAAATTATAGTTTACCCACTTCAGTGGAATATTATGTGGCAATTAAAAAGGAAGAGACAGAGCTATAAGCACTGAAATGAAAGATGTTGATGATATTGTAAGTGGAAGAAAGGAGGTTCCAGAAATGTGTAAATAAAGTACAAGTTCATTTTAGTGGAGAAGAATATGTCTATGTATGTATAGAAAAGAGACAATAAGGATATATATCAAATTGTTACCAGTAGTTGTCTTAGGGTGGGGGAAATGGGATTGTGGGAACTGTTAATTTCTATTTCAGATACTTTTGTATAGTTAAAATTTTGTTTTTATCATGCGTAGGTATTGTTTCTTTAAAAAAAAACTAGTTCTTATTGAAGACCAAAGAAAAAGAGGATATCATTAAAAGTTGTAGACATTTAATAGAAAAGAATATAGTATAATAATTTAATGATTTTACCAATTTAAAAATTTAGATGAAAATGGACAAATGTATAAACAAATATAACTTACAAAAACAGACTTAAGAAGATAAAGAAAACCTATATAGTCCTATAACCATTAAAGAAACTTAGTCAATAGTCAAGAAGTTTCCCTTAATGAAATTCCAGGATCATAAAGCTTTACTTGTAAGTTCTACCTGACAATCTAGTATACCACAAATTCTTCCAGAGAAAAGAAGAAGAAGGAACCCATCTCAGCTAGCATAATCTTGATACCAAAATCCAACAAGGCTAAAGGAGAAAGGAAAGTTGGATGCCAGTTTCCCTCCTGAACATAGATACAAAATGCCTGATAAAAATGTTATCCAACTGAATCCAGCAATATATAAAAAAGAGAACACTGCACAGCTAAGTTGGGTTTATTCCATGAATGAAAAGTCGGTTTAACATTAGAAAAACCAGTCAGTTGCCACATTAACAAATTAAAAGGAGAACAATCAGATGAACGTCTCAATAGACACAGTAAAAGTATTTGATAAAACTCAACATCCATTCATGGTGTTTTAAAAAAAAGCTCTTAGTAAACTAGAAATAGAAGGGGATATCCGTAATCTGAGAAAGAGTATCTATAAGAAACCTAAAACAAACATCATGTAAACGGTGAAACTTTGAAAGCTTTCCCTTCAAGATCAGGAAAAAGACCAAGGATGCCTTCTATTGCTTTCTAGTCAACATTGTTTTGGAGGTCTAGATAGCCATATAAGGCGTGAAAAGGAAATTAAAGGAAAAGGTTTAGAAAGGAAGAAACAAAATTGTAATTATTTACAGATGATATGATTGTACATGTAGAAAATTGAAGAATTTATAATTAAAATTATTATTAATATGTAAATTTTATAAGATGATTGGGAACAAAGTCAATATACAAAAATCACTTATATTTCTACATGCTTGCAACAAATAGAAAATGAAATTTTAAAAAGATGCCTTTTACAATAGCATCAAAATACATAAAACCTAGAAATATATCTAACAAAAGATGAGTAAGCCCTCAACACAGAAAACCAAAAAATGTTATTGAGAGAAATTAAAGAAGACTTAAATAAATGGAGATTTGCTCATGGATTGGAAATCTCAATATTGTAAAGGTTTGAATTCTTCCTATGATACATAGGCTCCAGGATGGCCCCCAGTAATCCCCACCTCCTGGTATTCACACCCTTGTCTAGTCCTCTCCCACGCTGACCCAGGGTTGGTCTGTGTGACCACTAGTATATGGCAGAAGAGATGGCATGTCACTTCTGAGATTAAGTGGAAAAGACTGCGGTTTCTGTCTTATGCACTCTCCTCCTTTGCCATCTCACTTTCCCTTAGATCTCGCACTGTTGGGGAGGTGAGCTGCCTTGTTGAGAGCAGCTCTAGGGAGAGGTCATGTGGTGAGGAACTGAAGCCTCCAGCCAACAACCAGGAAGAACTAAGGCCTTTCCAACAAACACGAGTGAGTTTGGAAGCAGGTTATCCAGCCCCAGTCAAGCTTTGAGATGACTAGAGTGCTGGCTGACAACTGAATACATCCTCGTGAAAGACCCTGAGCCAAACCACCCAGCTAAGCTGCTGCTCTTGGATTCCTGATCCTCAGAAACTGTGTAGATAGTAAATCTTTGTGGTTTTAAGTTGCTAAGTTTTGGGATAATTTGTTATGGATCAACGGGAAATCTTATACATTCCTAAAATAAACTATAGATTCAACATAATCCCAACCAAAATGTCAACAGGTTTTTTTTTTTTTTTTTTATTTTAAGAACTCAACAAGCTGATTTTAAAATTTATAGGGATGGGCCAGCCCCGTGGTGTAATAGTTAAGTTCGGTGTGCTCTGCTTTGGTGGCCTGGGGTTCGTGGGTTTGGATCCCAGGCACGGACCTACACCACTTGTCAGCCATGCTGTGGCAGTAACCACATACAAAATAGAGGAAGATTGGCACAGATGTTAGCTCAGGGCTAATCTTCCTCAAGCAAAATAAGAGGAAGACTGGCAACAGAAGTTAGCTCAGCGTGAAACTTCCTCACCAAAAATAAATAAATAAATAAATAAAATTTATAGGGAAATGCAAAGGGCCAAGGATAGCCAAGGTACTCTTAAAGAACAAAAATAGAAGAGATTATCAAGTCTTAATATAAAGCTAGTGATGGTTTGCTTGACCAGATATCAAACCATACTATAAATCTATAGTAATTAGGATTCTGTGGTATGGGTACAAGTTCAGAAATTAGATCATTATTATATCATAGAAAAGCTAGAACAGATCCATGCATATATGGACCCTTGATTTATTTCACAAATGGCCCTGTAGAGCAGTGGAGAAAAAATGGTTTTTTTAGTAAAACAGTCTCAGACAATTTATATTCACTTGGAGAAAAAGGAAACTTCACTCTTACCTCACATCATACATAAAAACCAATTCCAGGTTTTGGGCAGGAAGATAGCAGCAGCAGCAGCATAGTTTGGAATCTCCACAAATTCCCCCACAAAACACACAGATTAAGTAGGTTAACAATATCTATAACAAACTAAGTGAAAAGGTAACCCACAAACCCTGAAGTATGAGTGGGTAGGGCCCAACTACTAATAGCCATGAGGGTCATGTGGTTTAAGCCACTATATGAGAGGAGGAGGATAGAGAGCAAAGGAACTTCAGCCCTGAGAGCCAGAGAACCCAGAAATCACACCTAATCCGAGGGGTCTCACTCAACCTGGAAAACTTGAGAGGACAACCGACAATAGCAGCCTAAGCTGGAGGGATGATTTCAGGCTCCAGTTTACTGCTAATTGCCAATGCGTCACAATAAGATTGGACGACGTGGGGCAGTGTAGGCCATTTGAACGCTCAAAACCAAGTTACTGAAACTCCCTTCTAAGACAGCACCCTGCACCAGGAGAAACCTCTGAGAGTAGAAGCTATTTGACCATAACTGAGACACTAAGGGCAAAGAAAAGATAAAGCTCAGATAAAAGTGGAGAGGAGAAAAGGGAAAACAAATCTTAAAAGTACAAAGCTGTATTTAAAAAAATTTTGTTGTAACAACAGAAGAGAGAACCTTGGATACATGAAGCTATGCAAGATATCCTGGGCTACCTTTTCCTTCTAAGAGCATGGAAAAACTTCACGTGAGCAACAGAAAAGGGGTAACAAAGTGAATGGTGAGCAGAATAATATTGCTATACACAATGAAAATATGGCAGGAAGAGATCTCTACAAAATTAAGAGAAAAAGAAACAGAACAGATAAGATAGAGAAAGTACAGGGTAACATATAAACCTAAATATGTTAGTATTTACATTAAATATAAATGGTGTAAATGCTCTGGTGAAAAGTGAGGATTGCTAGACTGGATTGAAAAACCAAATCCATCTTATCTGTTTATAAGAGACACATTTAAATTGTAAGGATACAGAAAGGTTGAAAGTACGTTGATTTAAAAAAAAACATACCATGCAACTACTAAGCAAAAGAAAGCTGCGTTATTATTAGACAAAATAGACTTTAAGGCAAAAAGCGTTATTAGAGACAAAGAAGATCACTTCATAATGAAAAGAGTTTCAAGTCACCAGAAAGATATTATAATTTTTATTTAACTAGTTACATAGCTTCAAAGTATATAAAGCAAAACATGACAGAACTACAAGGCTAAACAGACAAATTCACCATCATAGTTCAATGCCCTAACATACTCTCCTAAAACTGACCAAACAAGCAGACAAAAATAACAGTGGGGATATAGAAAATTGAACACCAAAATGGCAAACACATTCTTTTCAAAAATAGATGGAGGATTAGAAAAAAAAGATCATATATTGGGTCATAAATCAAGTCTAAACAAATTCTAGAGGACTGAAATAATATGGAATAAATACTCTGACCACAAAATAATTTAAAAAATGCTAACTAGAAAAATCCACATTTGGAAGCTAAGAAACTTCAAATAACCCAAGAATCAAAAAAGAAGTATTAATAATAATGAAAATTAGAACATTTTTGAATTTAATGAGAAACAATACTACATATAAAAATTTGTGTGCTGCAGCTAGGGCAGTACTTGGAGACTTATAATCTTATATGTATATAATAGAAAATAAAGAAGACTAGAAGTTAATGCACTGAGCATTCATCTTAGAAATTAGATAAAGCACCAGTAACCCAAAGGAAGCAGAAGGAAGGAAATAATAAAGCATAGAAATCAAGCAACTAGAAAGCAACCATTCAATAGAGAGTACCAACAAAGCCAGAAGATGCTTTTTTGAAAAAAACAATGTTGAGAAACCTCTAGCAAGATTGATCAAGAAACGAAGAGAGAAGGCACAATAACCAATGTTAGAAATGGAAAAGGGAACATCACATAAAAAAGGTAATAAGAGGATATTAACAACGTTATACCAGTATTTTAACTATATGGATGAAATGGACATGCTCTTATCACTCAAGAAGAAACTCAAGAAGAAACAGAAAATCGAAATAGTCCAATAACCCATTAAAGGAATTAAGTCAGCAGTAGACAATCTTCCCACAAGGAAAACACCAGGCCTCAGTGGCTTCATCTGTGAGTTCAAGGAAAACATAATTTCAATCTTTTATAAACTCTCTCATAGAATCGAGAAAGAGAGAAAATCCCCGACTCTCTTTCTATGACGAGCAAACTGACACCTAAACTGGGCAGAGTGTGAGGAAGGGAAACTGGTCCATGCTCTCCTGAACACAGATGCAAATCTCCTACACAAACTGTTACCCAGCTGAAATTAATGTTTGTGAAAAGGGAAATGAAGCTCCCAGGGAGTCATCAATTTATCAGGAATTGATCACATTGATAAACAAAAAAATCTGACAATACCAAGGGCTGGTGAACTCTCATTACGGATTGGCAATTATCTACTGATTGGCAGTTAAAGGCACGTGCACCCTATGACCCAATGGTTCTACAGTAGGTGTACACTGTGGAGAAACATACGCACATGTACACCAGGAGGGCACTTGTGCAAAGAGATCCACAGAGCATTTCTCATGATAGCCAAACACTGAGACCAACACAAATGTCTGGCCACAGTAGAGTGGATATTTAAATTGTCGTGTAGTCATACTTCTACAGCAGTGAAGATGAATGAACCTCAGCTGCATGCAACAACACGGATGACTGTCACAATACAAAATAGTGAGCAAAAGAAATAAAACATTAAAGAATGTATAGAGTAGGATTCCTTTTGCATAAAGTTCAAAAACAGGCAGATTTAAATTATCTTAAAAGCAAGTAATGATTATTATAAAATAAGGATAGTGGCAACTTTTAGGGGTGAGGGAGGGAGGGTGTGGTCATCGGAGAGAGAGGTTTCTGGGGTGCTGGCAATTTTTTATTTCTTGGCCTGCGTATTGGTTATGCAGATTATTTATTTCCTAGTTGTTTGTTTAAACAAACATGTTTGTATGTGTGGAGTGGGAGTGCAGGGGACAGGCTGGAGGGGCTGGAGCTGGGAAACAGATGAGATTTGGATGGAAGTTGGACAGTGAGCATTTGGAGCAATAAACTGATGAAAAGAAAGTTTATCTTCCCACCAGTTCGTAATTCCAGGTCGTGTCCTCCCAACCAGTCAGAGTTTCTTGTGCATCCTTCCTGAAGTGGTCTAGACATAAACGAGTGTATATGTGTGAGTGTGAGTGTGTGTGTGCGCGCTGTACACTTGATACACTATTACGTCCCTTGCTTTCCTTTTCACCATATATAGTCTATGTTACTTTTACAATTAGGAAAAACAGGAAAAATATGTTAACTTTGAACAAGGCAAACACACACAGAATAGAGACAAAGGTTATAAATAAGTCCCTTTTACGTGTCTGAACCAAAGCTCTTATGTGCCCCTAGTTTACGTGAGGATTTGGGCAGTAGAGGAAAGGAGAGAATGGGAGTGTGACTGATCCATCTTCCCTTCCCTTCCTGACTAGCCCCAGGGCTGGCTCAACCTCAGGGACACAGAATGTGGATCCAGAGGCTCCCTGGGCAGAGCCTCTATCCCAGATATCAGGGGGCCTCTGCAGCCAGGGCCGTACCTCGGAGTTAGCAGGCACCACAAACAGGGAGGGCAGGCTGATGTCGGGCACCCTGCATTCCATGGAGAAGGTCACCGAGTAGGGCAGGGGGTTCTCCACTTTGATGGAGGCTGATGTGCTCTGCCGGACGGGGCTCACCATCTCGATGGTTTTGATGACGCCTGAAGGGATGACCCTGAAACTCACCGTGTAGAATAAGAACTCGCTGGTCACCTCGTTTCGGAAGATCACCTGAGTTCACAGGCAAAGCGGGAGGAAGCAGGGCAGAGGTTAGCCGAGGGTGCTCTGCCGTCTACAGGAGCTCCTATCTGTCAGCAATGCCTGGTACATGAAGCCCGGGTCCCAGGCTGACATGGGCTCCCAGCCTATCTGAATCTCTATCAGCCAGCCTTTCTCTTTAGGTATTCTGCTCTGGGTCCTCCCAGGTGAGCGATTATTAAATAGCCTGGGTTTGCATTAGAAGAGGCTAGAGCAGCACTGTCTAGTGCTGAAGGGGATGGTGTTCCCACTAGGGACAGCTGACTGGCCCTGGGGAACAAGCAAGACCTTGAGAGGTTCATGTTATAGTGGCTTTCACTCCTATTCCTGTTGCTGCTGGAATAGTAGATAATAATAATAATGATAATGATGATGATGGTGATGATGACGGCATCTAACACTTAATGAATGATTACTGTGTGTCAGGCACTAGAAGTACTTACTTAATTCACACAATTTGTAGGCAGCATTATTATTCCTCTCACCATTGTTTTTTTTTTTTTAAGATGAGGAAACTGAGGCTTAGCAACATTAAGTATCTTGCCCAAGGTCACATGCAGAGAAGTGTCAGAACCAGGATTTGAATGAAAGTTGGACCGACTCCAGAGCTCTCGCTTGTGACTGCAGTATATTGTTCCCTCACCCCCGAGACTGACTTGTTGATATGCTGCTCACCTTTTTAAGTTCTTTTCCCAGATGACTGATGATGCTGAGCATCTTCTCATCACATATCTACTATTCAAGTCTTTTGCCTTATTTTAATACTTTGAGTTGTTTATCTTATTATTATTAGGCGGTAATAGTTCTTTATATATCTGGCTTTTTACTTTCAACTTCTTCCTGTCTTTAGATTCAGAGTGCTTCTGACACCCGCTGTCTTTTAATTGGAGTGTTTAGTCTTTTACATTTAAAATAATTATTTATACATTTGGGTTGACGTCTGCCTTCTCGCTATTTCTTTTCCATTTGTCTCTTTTAGTTTCTCATACCTCTGTTGCTACTTTCCCGCCTTCGTTTGGATCAATGTGTAATCTTTTGGAATGTATTTTATTTCCTCTACTGGCTTCTTAGCTATATTTTTAAGAGATTTGTAGCAGTAGCTCTAGAGCTGACAACACGAATTTTTAACTTATCAAAATTCATTTAGAGTCGGTGTTTGATCGCTTCCCCCTTTACAACAGAGCTCTTATGCCTCGTGCCTCCCACTTCCCACTTCACAAATGTAGTAACCTTGCTAAAGTATAATTCCACCCCATCTTTCGTGCTCTCCTTGTCATATCTTTTACTTCTCCACTTTACAGTATTGTATTTGCTATAAACTGTCAGTTGTCTTTTAAAGAAAGTTCTAAGAAGAAGAAACATATATTTTTATATTTACTTACTTATTTGCCATTTTTAATGCTCTTTCCTTCCAGTAGACCCAAGTTTCCATCTGGCATCATTGTCCTTCACACTGAAGAAAACTTATTTGTGTGTTGTGCAGTAATGGAAGTCTGCCAGCAATGAATTCTCTCACCTTCTTTTACCTGAAAATGTCTATTTCACGCTCTGATTTAAAGGATATTTTCAGTGATTAAAGAATTCTAGGTTGATAGTTTCTTTTTCTTTCAGTGCTTGGCAGATAGCTTTTATTATTTCTGAAGACAAGTCAGTGGTCACTTTTATCGTTGTCCACCTGTACGTAATAGATCTTTTACATCTGGTGGTTTTAAGCTTTTCTCTCTGGTTCTTAGCAGTTTTACTGTGGTGTGTACAGGCATGGTTTTCTTTGTATTTCTCTTGCTTGAGGTTTGCCAAGTATCTTGGCTCTGTAAATCATTTAAAAAAAAATCAAATCAGGGAAATTTCAGCAATTATTTTTTCAAATAATTTTCTGCCCCATTCTCACTTTCTTCACTTCGGGGACTCAAATTACTCCTATATTAGACCATTTTATATTTTCTCACAGGTTCCTCAGGCTCTGGTTGTTTTTCTTCAATCTTTTTTCTCTCTGTTCTTCATATTGGAAACTTGCTATTGATTTGTTTTAAGTTCACTGAATCTTCTCACATCTTCAATCTGCTGTTAAGCACATCTAATGAATTTTTTTCAGTTTATTGTACTTTTCAGTTCTAGAATATCCATTTCGTTCTTTTTTTTTTTTTTTTGAGGGAGATCAGCCCTGAGCTAACATCCGTGCTAATCCTCCTCTTTTTGCTGAGGAAGACCGGCTCTGAGCTAACATCTATTGCCAATCCTCCTCCTTTTTCTCCTTCCACAAAGCCTCAGTGGATAGTTGTATGTCACAGTTGCACATCCCTCTAGTTGCTGTATGTGGGATGTGGCCTCAGCATGGCCAGGGAAGTGGTGCGTCGGTGCGTGCCTGGGATCTGAACCCGGGCCGCCAGTAGCGGAGCACGCGCACTTAACCGCTAAGCCACCGGGCCGGCCCCATTTGGTTCTTTTCATAGTTTCCATTTATCTGCTGAGATTCCTTATTTGTCTACTCATTAAGACTATATTTAATTATTTGAACTGTTTTCTTTTAGTTCTTGAACGTGTTTATAAAAGCTGCTTTGAAGTCTTTGTCTGCTAAATCCAACCTCTGGCCCATCTTGGAGTCAGTTTCCACTGACTGCTTTTCTCTTGACTATCGGTCACATCTTCCTTCTTCATGACAACTCTAGTAATTTTTCTGTGTGTTCTGGACACTGTTAATGATCATTGTAGAGATTTTGGATTCTGTTATCTTCTTTGAGAGTGTTGATTTTATTCTAGGAGGCAGTTCAATCACTGATTTATCACCTTAAACTTTTGTAGGTTTGGTTTTATGCTTTGTTAGAGCAGATCTGTGGAAAGCTCAAGGTGTTTCTCAAGACCTTCCAACTTGGTGGGATTCAATCTTCAAATTTTGTCCTCCCTGTAGACCTTGTAGATGCTTAGTTTTAGGCTTTTGAAGGGCTGGTCCACAGAAGGCCTTATCCTAAGGGCGTGGTCCTTTCTTCTGGCCTTTCTGGGATTTCAGCTGGGTTCCTAGGACGTTAATGAGGTGTTAACACAATCTCTCCATTCTGGCTGGGCCAGACCTCTAGTGTTCCCCAGCACTGATTAATGTATTGTATCTTTGTTCCTTTATCAACCTCATAGCAGCTGTTCTCTGGTAAATCTCATGTGGTCTCATCCTGTGCATGTGCAGTCCAACCCTCAGCCAAGGACTCTGAGGGAAACTCGCACACAGACTTTGGTTCCCCTGCTTCCAAGCACTGCTCCCTCCCCTCTGGTGCTCTACCTGTAGAGACCAGCTATTTCAGCTGCACCAAACTCTGATTTCTGCCTCGTCAGTTCACTGGGCCTACTGTGCTTTGCTTAGACTCCAGCTCATTGCACTGCAGTCAGGAAATTGTCCCTAGGCAGAGAGCCAGGACAATCATGGGGACTCATCTCATAAGTTTTCCTTCTCTCTGATGGACTGCAGTATTGTGCTGCCTGTGTCCAATGCCTGAGAAGACTTGCCTCAGAGATTTTGTCCAGTTTTATGGTTGTTTGTGGTGGGAGGACTAGTTACTCCATGATAACCAGAAGCAGAAGTGCTTTTGATTTTTAAAAACTTTTTTGTTATTGTTAATTTTAATACATATAACTGTAAAGAGATTCTGTGATCTGGGTTCACTGTCATTTTTGCTCAAAAGTCTTTATATTTACATTTTAACACATAGATTTACTTATGTTTTTCTGTTCACATCTACCGTTTTATGAGTATCTCTATTCTCTCCCTATCCTTCTCTATAAATGAGAAAACATCTCTTATTTCCCATTTGCTTCCAACTGAATGAGAAATTTTTTTTCATTGCTATATTTTATTCCTCCCCTTGCTATTTCCTATATTGAGGTCATATGAAATATTCATTTCAGATTGCTTTTAAATGATTATTTGAAATTACCTATCAATTTAATTTTGATTCTTTGCTCATTGTATCCTTGTACTTTCCTCTTGGATTCATTTACTTCTTTTTAAAATTTTGCTAATTTAAAAACTTCCAATTTTGTAGTATTTCTTTCAGACAGGGATTGTGTACATGGGTGGGTTACTTTTAGTTCTAGCATATTTAAAAATATCTTTATTTTGCCTTCATAATAGTTTTGTCTGGAAAAAGAGTTCTAGATTGAAAATAATTTTTGCGAAGTAGTTTGAATAGCTTACTCCATTCCTTCTTGTGTTCAGTGTTGCCATGAGAAATCTGATGTCACTGTGATTATTATTTCCTTTTATTTTCTCTTATTGTTTGGCAACTCAGTGGGTCCCTTCAATTAGAAGTCTCAGTCTTTCTGAAATAGCTCTGAAAATTTTTCTTCAATTATTTGATAGAGTATTTTATTCCTTCTATTATCTTGTGTTTCTGGTTCAGAAGCTGTCATTAGATGGATATTTAGAGCTTCTTGATTTATATTTTATGTCTCATATTGCCTTTCATTCTTTTTTTGAAACAGCTTTATTGAGAGACAATTCGCATACTATATAATTCAGCCATTTAAAGGGTACAATTTAGTGGTTTTTAGTATATTCACAAAGCGTGCAACCATCACCACGATCAGTTTAGAACATTTTCATCACCCCAAAAAGAAACCCTGTACCCGTTAACAATCACTCCCCATTTCCTCCTAGCCCTTCCCCTCTGGCCCTAGGCACCATTAATCTACTTTCTGTTTCTATAGACTTGCCTACTCTGGACATTTCGTATACATGAAATCATACAATACATGGCCATTTGTGACTGGCTTCATTCACTTAGCATAATGTTTCAAGGGTCATCCATGTGTTGCATGTATCAGTACTTTATTTCCATCTTTTTTTATTGCTAAATAATATTCCATTGCATTTATCCTTTCAACAGTTGATGGACATTTGGGTTGTTTCCATTCTTTGGCTCTTATGAATAATGCTGTGATGGACATTTATGTACAGGTTTTTATGTGGACATATGTTTTCATTTATCTTGGGTAGATACTTAGGAGTGAAACTGCCGAATCATATGGTAACTCTATATTTAACCATTTGAGGATCTGCCAGACTGTTTTCCAAAGCAGTTGCACCGTTTACACTCCCAACAGCAATGTATGAAGGATCAAGTTTTTCTACATCCTCATCAACACTTGTTACTTCCTTTCATTCTTGCCATTTCTTTGTGCTCATGTGCTAAATTCTGGTGATATTACTCAGCTCTATCTTCTAACATACTAGTAATCTCTTCCTCAGAGTTCATTACACTATTCAGCCTTTCTCTATGTTTTTCTATTCCAAATATTCTGTTTTTCATTTTCAGGGTGTCTAATTGATTCTCTTCCACAATAGCCTGTTCTTATTTCATAGGTATGATTATCTTCCTTTATTCCTGTGAGGATATTAATAATATTCACTAAAAATCTTCTGTTTGCTTTAATAACTCTTTTATCTCAGAGGTTCTTACTTGTTGAGTTGGTATTTCTATTTTATGGTGGCTTTTTTTTCTTCAGATGTTTCACGATTCCTTGATTTTAAGGTTCTCTGTTAGCCTGTCTGTGCATGTGATCTGAGTGGAGAAGCCTACCCCAGTGATTACAGGAGAGGAGGTGACATGCTGCTGGGTGGGTTTTGCCACTATCTCTTCTGGAGCAGGGAGATGTGTTCCTAGATTCTTTTTTTTTTCACTATAAAATCTTTCCCTAGGTGATTTCATCCTCCATCATAGCTTCAAATACTATCTATAAATGGGTAATTCCCATGTAAGATCTTCAGCCCTGACTTCTCCTGTGAGCTACTGATCCATAAATGCTCCTTTTCTTCAAAGCACTTATCTCACATTGTAATTATACATTCATAGTGCAATTATTTGATTAATGTCCATCTCCCTTCATTGGACTGTGTGTTCCATGAGAACAGAGACTGTGCCTATTTTTGATTATTGCTGTGTTACCAGTACTTAGTATAGTATGTAACATATATGCTCAGTAGATACTTATTGAACTAATTAATAAATTGGGAGAAACAGCTCCTGTGTGAAAGACCCTGTGGTGTCTTGAAGTAGAT
This sequence comes from Ceratotherium simum simum, assembly GCF_057802395.1. NCBI lineage: Eukaryota > Metazoa > Chordata > Mammalia > Perissodactyla > Rhinocerotidae > Ceratotherium > Ceratotherium simum. Next base: position 14,692,724 of record NC_141929.1, read on the forward strand.
TGATCTGAGTTGAATCCTAGTTCTGACATTACTAGCTGTGTGTGTTGAGTGCTCAGCATGATGCTGGACACTGAACACTCAGAAAATGGGATCTTGTGTTATTGTGGTCTGGTGTTTGCTGGTCCAATGTTACCTACTGCTTAAGGATTTTCATGATTCGGCTGCCTTGGAGGCTTGGCATGGGCCTACATGATGCCTGGCTGGCCTTGCAATTTGGTTTCATCTTAAAGAGGCTGGGAATCCTGAACACCTTTGCCAGGTCACTCTAAATGGTCAGCCCAACAGGATAAGGATAGGCTGGCTGTGGGAGGACCTCTTCAGTCCCTAACACCAGGATTGTCAACCTCAGGGTCAAACTCCAGGGTTCCAGGGCAGTGCCTTTAACATGTGGATACCTTTGCAGTGTACAGTCCCTCCTTGTGGGAAAAGAAGTTCAGCTTATAGTCTTTCTTGGAGCCAGACAGTACATCAATGTAATCAAGGCCCTTTAAGGTGACAGTGAGGTCTGGCTTCTCTGGTTTCATCATTTCCACAATGACCCGGAATCTGGGGGAGCACAGGAGTACGAGAAGAAAGGATAGAGAAAATGAGACTGTTTGCTCAAAGGAAAGAAGCGAAGGTGCTAGCTCTACTCTTTATTTTATGGAAAGCACATGGTCCAGGGTTCTAGTCTAACAATGACAGTTACTGCCATCTATTGACCACCAGGTACCGAGTCAGTGCTCTGCATGTATTACAGGCATTTAATCCTCATAGAGTCTGTAGGAGGTACGTATTGTTATCATCTCCATATTACTAATAGGAAATAGAGGCCAAGAGAAGAAAGATAACATGCTTAGGTAACATGACTAGTTATTGGTAGAACTAGGATTCAAACTTAGGTCTGGGCCTTTATTCACTATACTAAGTGGGCAGCTTTCAGTAAGTTACACCTCTTCTCTCAGGCTTTGGCTCCTTCTCTGTAAAAGAAAGGGGCCAGGCTGGTTGGCCTCAAGCTCCTCAAGTCCTTTCATTCCCCTCTATTCCCACTGCAAGTACAAGATACAAGGGGTGTCCTTCTCTGGCCAGTAGCTTAGGTGATAAGACAAAGCACTCAATAATAACAACCATGATTATTGTTTTGATAATAATAATAACAGCTAACATTGATTGAGCACTTATTTTGTGCCAGGCACTGCTCTGGGAGATTTACAAGTAATCAGCCTTTTATAGATAGCTCTGAACGGGAGACTCTCTCTGCTGTCTCAGAGTTCAGGCAATGCCTGACCACATCAAGGAACTTTATCTCTGACACTTTTAGCCCCTCAGTGTCCTCTAGAGGTCTTGACGAGGGGAAGAGCCAGGCTAGACAACGGAAGTCCTCCCTCTGTCTCCCCCACCTTGACCCCTTGCCCTGCTCCCTCACCTCTGGGGCCTGTTCAGCCAGTTGGTGATTGGCAGGAGCTCAGTGTAGGGTGTCTTACATGGCACTTCACGGTAGATATTGGCCACGGCTTTGGGGAGCTCAGCAGTCCCATGCAGTGCATACAGCCAGCCAGTCCCATCTGGGAGGGGGAAGAAGAGGGTGCCCTAAGGAGAAGAAGAAATTTGGTCAGAATGACACAGGGGTTCCTTTATTAGGTACCTCTCATGCATGGTAGTGACTCAGGATTAATGGAGGCTTTGCAAATAAGTATAACACTTTTGTTTCAAGAGTCATAAAAATGATCATATGTATTTGAACCAGGAATCCCACCCCAGGGAACTTACTGAAGAAAAATCCCTCCAGAGGAAAAAGTTACATATATACATACATACATATATATATACACACACACACACACACACACACACACACACACATACACACACATACATATATTACGTATATATTAGAACCGTTTATAATATTGATAAAAATTTAGAGATAACATTCAACAATTGGGGAATGTTAAATAAATTATGGAAGTCTCATACAAGGAAATATTAGCCAATGCTTAAAAATGGTTATCATGAAGACTATATAATTACACAGAAAAATGCTCATGATATAATGTAAAGTGAAAATAAACAGGATGCAAAACTGGGTATATTATGATGGCAGCTATGGCTGTATCTGAATAAGGATTGGTAGTGAAGATAGAAGAAAATAGTTCACTTTTTTTAGGGTGAAAGATTGTGGCTTCTTTTCTTTTTTGATTTTTATTACAGTCATTATATGTTATTTGTACAATTAAGCTAAATATTAATTGCTTGCTCCGTTTCAGAACTGAGCCCTGGTTCCAAGAGAATCCCTTATACATGAAAAAGTATGGACAAAAAGGGAAGCTTTGGCCTTGATAATCTGCATGATTCTCCATTGTTCCAACATGATTTATGGGGTCTCCTCTTGTTCTAACATTCTCTGAGCTCCCAAACTGTCTCCTAGCCTTTCTCGCATAACTCGTCCCTCCAGCCATGCCAGGAAACTGATGGGGGTGCCTCAGTCTACCTGATGCTTGCGGTTCTCCAAGTTCATGGTGCGGGGCTTGTAGGTAATCTCATAGGGCTTGTTTTGCTGATGGGGCTCCAGGGTGATGAACTCAGGCCCCTCCCAGTGCTCGCCCTCAAAGATGGGGTGCAGATTCCAGGTCTGGTTGGTGCGGTTTGAAAGCAGGATGGTCTGCGTGTGCTTGGAGCGCACCTGGCAGGTGAAATTCACCACCTGGAAGAAAATGGGCACCTCAAGCAGGCAGTGGAATTTACAAATCTGGAATTGAAGGGAAAGATTCAGTCTGGAGATACATATTTGGGAGTTGTCAGTATAACAATGTTTTTATAAAGCCAAGAAACTGGATGAGATCATCAAGAAGTAAGTGTATTTAGGAAAAGGAAGGAATTTAAGGACTAATTCCCCACTGGCACACTCCAATGTTAAGAAGAATCGGAAGAGGAGATGAGAAAGAGCAGCTATTGAAGTAGGAGGAAAACCAGGAGGAGAGGGTGGTATCCGGGAAGCCACGTGAAGGAAGTGTTTGAAGGAGGGACTTGTTTAGGGTGTTAAACCCTATCGATAGGTCAAGTAAGATGAGGGGTGAGAACTGGCCATTGAATTTAGCAACATGGACAGTGTGGTGTGGGTGTAAAAAGAGTGAAATAGATAACGAACAAGGATAGAGTTCAGCAATGGACCCACACATACATGGTCAATTGGTTTTTGACCAAGGTGCAGAGGCAATTCAAAGGTGAAAGGAAAATCTTTTCAATAAATGGTGCCGGAACAGCTGGATATCCGTATACAAAAAAATAAAACAAATTTTGATCCATATCTTACACTACATACAAAAATTAACTCTAAATACACTGAAGATCTAAATGTAAAACTTGTGTCTTGAGTATATAAGGAGCTCTCAAAACTCAATAATAAGAAAACAAATAACCCAATTAAAAATAGAAGATTTGAACAAACACTTTAACAAAGAAGATATATGGATGGCAAATAAACACTTGAAAAGATGCTCAACATCATTAGTCATTAGGGGAATGCAAATTAAGAATCACGATGAGATACCACTACGTTATCTATTAGAATGGCTAAAATTAAAAAAGCTGACCATATCAAGTGCTGATGAGCATGTGATGCAAGTGCAAATGTCAGACATTGCTGGTGGGAATGTAAAATGACACAACCACTTTGGAAAACAGTTTGGTAGCTTCTTAAGAAGGTAAACATATACCTACCCTATGACCCAGCCATTCCACTTCTAGGTATTTACCCAAGAAAATGAAAGCATATGTTCTTGCCAAGACTTGTACACCCATGTTCATAGCATACTGTATAATTCTATGCAACATTCTTGAAATAACAAAATTACAGAGATGGAGATCAGGTGTCATTTTTACCATAAGCAATGTTGTCAGAAACACAGTTGAGAGTGTGCCATTAGGTTTCTAGGAACAGGGCTAGGGTTAACAGGGTTAACAGGGTTAACCCAAGGCCATTTTTTCTTTTTTTAACAATAGAGAAGGAGAAAGGTATTCATCCTTTACTCACAGAACTTATAACAGAATTTGATCTAGCCAGAGATGTCAATGCAAACTTCCTTGAGAAACTAATGCCTGAGTTGAGAGTTGAAGAACGAACAGGAATTAACTAAATGAAGAGGGAAAAATGAAGACTCCAGCAGTAGGAATAGCATGTGCAAGGGCCCTATGGTGGGAGGGAGCAGGTGTGAATGTTTGATCTGGGAATTGAGGACTGTTTGAACAGAGCCGATTGTTTCTAGAAGGCCTGGCTGAGTTCACTTGTGGGGCTTGCTGGGCCCACTCAGGCCACTGGCCCATCCCTGGGCAGCACCTACTGACCTCTTTTACTGCAGGTGGTCCCACGCAGACTCCAGACAGGGTTAGGTTCAGAGGATTGCCTCCCTGGATGAAGCAGAGCAAGTTTTTATAGAGAGTCTCCTTGCCCACCTCGGTGGGATGGTAGGTCACATTGAAAGAAACCACCATGCCTGCGGTGATATAGCCTTCTTCTGGGCTGATGGAGAAATGAGGCTCAAATTTCCTGGCATCCCATTTGAACCTTTTCCAAGACAAAAGGAGACAAGGAAGACAGTTTACTAATATCCTGGGGGTGTCCTCAATGCTGCTGAGAACAAGAGGCTTTGCCTGCGCTTTTAGCTGGGAGGTTCACTCCCCTGTGTACTCCCTGGGGCCCTGGGACCTGGGAGAAGAAAGATCACTGGGCAAAGCAGAGGCAGGTGGGGACAAGGGCCCGGTCCCTCCTGGATAAGATGACTCGGCTCCCTCTCAGAGCTGAGCAGGGGGGAAGTGGCTGCATCTGATCTTATTGTCCACGAGTGACACATTGGGGAACATGTGCATGAACACGCTTATACCTGTGTCCCCAACGTGGCATGGCTAGGAAGTGGCTGGGCTAGGGCTAGAACCCTCCTGAGACTGGGGCCTTAACCACTCCTTGCACTGCCTCTCAGTTCAGATCCAGGAGGTGGAGACAATCCCTTCACATGCTCTTGGTGGCACTGGGATCCGATGGCCCTGTGCAGTCATCCCTCTGTGGTCTGGCACTGGGTCCAGGCAGGGACAGAGGGTGGACAGTGCAGGCCAGTGCTTCCAGTCCCAGGGCTGCTATACTGCACCCTCAGGGAGCTGTTCCCACTGGGGTCTGTGTGAAGGGGGCCCCCTGCAGGTGTGCGGTGCACAGACTGCACAGCTATGACAGCATGCCTGAGTAGTGACAGGGGTGGGCATCTGCTAGCAGGAGGGAAAAGCATAGAAAGGAGAGCTGCTGTAGATATACCTGGCTTCCAATCCCATCTTTCCCACTTCCTGGCTGTGTGACCTCGGGCAAGTCACCTAATCTCTGTGAGCCTCAACTTGATCTCTGAAACAGGGACAATATAGTACCTGCCTTAGAGGGTCCTGGGATAGTGAAATGGGATATTATATGTAAGAATGCTCAGAATTGTACCTGTACACTGTAAATTCTTGCTAAATGCATTATTTTGGAAAAGTTACTTCATCTCTTTACGCCTCAGTTTTCTCATCTGTAAAATGGATCAGTCATAGTCTTAGTCTAGAATTGTCCTTGGGATTTAATGAGATGAGCCATGTAAAGGGCATATAAGAGACACTGAGCAAATGTTCTCTATCATATTAATTTTAGTTATCATGGTAGTAGTGATCACTCTGGTGAGGTCACTGCTGTCACATCTTAAGGGAAGGGAGGGGAAACAAATAAAAAGCGGCCACACTTGTAAAACAATGTCTAATTCAAATCCAGGGTCAGAGAGCTCTGGTCCAGTCAGGGTGGGGCGCCACTCTCCTACCTTGCACCCATGTCGCCCGTGTTCAACATGAGGAGGCGATGCGTAGCTTGCGTGCGATACACGACTGGTCCAAAGGGAAGATGCTCCTGGTCCAGGGAGATCTCTAGGGCCTGGCAGCAGCCGCTGAGAAGGAAGAGGGGGCGCAGGATCCCCATGCATTCCATGAACACCTCCTCGGAGAAGGGAGGGACACGCTTCTGCGGAGCAAAGGTGACTTCCAGCTTACGGACTTCTTTGGGCTTCAGGGTGATGTTGTGGAATGGTATCAAGGTGATGACCTGGACAAAAGGACAATGGGACTCAGCATCTGAGGGCAGGGGTCTTCTGAAAGAGGCCTCCATTCCTGGAGGTCTTGCTGCTGGGGCTATAACAGCCCAGGGGTCAAATCTGACTTCTGCTCTCCCTTACCAGCCGTGTCATCTTTGGTAAATTACTTAAACTTTCTGTGACTTACTCTATGGTGAAGATTCAGAGCATCTGCATAAAACGTGTGGCACATAATAGGCATTTAATAAATGTTAATTCTCTTTCCATCCCCTCGCACATAACTCCTACTTTCTGGCGGAGGAAATAGTGAGAGGAAATTGAACATACTCAGCGCTCCGGTGTTTTCCCAAGGAGTGCTCCCGGGGCTCCCTGCATCACGCTTCCCAGTGTGCTGGTTCAAATGCAGATCCCCAGATCCTGCCCCAGGCCCACTGACTCAGTCTTCTTGGGAGAGCTTGGACCTTGCATTTTCAAAAGTGCCCCGGGTGACTCATGTATTCTAAAGTTTGAGAACCACTGTTTGAATTCGTATGGTCTGCTCTTCCCCTCTTTGTCCTGGTAAAAATCAAATCAAAATCAGCTTTAAGGAAGCCAAACCCCTTTTCATCCTTGAGCTCCCTTTGGTACAGAGTGCTGAGTAGTCACCACCAAGTGGACTGTGGCAGCGGGGAGTGAGATAATGGGCTGAGAAGCTGCAATAGGAAAGTGATCTTAGAGACCTCTCAAAACACAGTGACATTAGAAGTGAAGCCCAGGGTGATGGTGTGGGCACAGGTCACTCTGGCAGCTTCTGTTTGGTCACCCAAAGAGGCAGAATTGATACAAACTATTAGGGGCGCCAGCCCACCGGAACTGAGGACTTTAATTTGGACTAATGAGGAAAGGAAAGCAACAAGCTTGCCCTCTTTCTCTGGAATGCAATGTGGGCAATGTGCGGTCTTGGGACGAGATGCCCACTGGATCTCTGCTTTGGCCAGCCTCTCACGGCCAATTTTTCTGTCTCCTGCAATCTCCACATGGTCCACAGGATTCCTGCCACACTGAATCACATCTAGGTTTCCAAAAGCACTGACCCTTCTGAGCTTATATATCTTTGCCAGCCAGAAACACCCCTCCCCGAGCTGCCTGGAGTAACCTCTTCATCCTGTAGAACTCAGTACAGACCTCTCTCCACTGCGAGGCCTTCTGGGGCCCCCAGCCCTCCTCTGGGCAGCCCTATCCTGATTAACACCCTGCATCTGTGGTTTCTAGGCTGTTCTGGGGTTGTTTATGTGTCTATGAGCCCAAGAGATTGTGAACTCCACCAGGCCAAAGTCCATGTCGTATTCACCTTGCTATGGACTGAATTGTGTCCCCAAAATTCATATGTGAGTGGTATTTGGAGATGGGGCCTTTGGGAGGTAATTAGGTTTAGAAGATATCATGAGAGTGGGACCCTCGTGATGGGATTAGAGCCCTTATAAGAAGAGGAAGAGACACCACAGATCTCCATCTCACTGTCTCTTTGCCATGTGGGGATACAGTGAGAAGGTGGTGGTCTACAAGCCAGAAGAAGAGTCCTCACCAGAAACTGACCAAGCTGGCACCCTGATCTCAGATTTCCAGCTTATAGAACTGCAAGAAAATAAATGTCTATTGTTTAAGCCACCCAGTCTATGGTATTTTGTTATGGCAACCCAAGCTGAGTAAGACACACCTTTATAGTTCCAGCACCTAGCACACATTTACTGAGTAAACATAAGAATAAATTGAATGAAGGAATGGATACAGTCCATCCTCGGAATGAAACAGATGTGGTCCATTTTCAAAGGGCACAGAGAGTCACAGATGCACACAAAGGTTTGTTTACATGGATATTACAAGGTTGTTTGTAATATAAAACATTAGAAACACCTGAAATGAGCAGAGATAGAGGACTGGTCCATCTACATCATGGAGGTATAAATGAACAAATGACATTGAATGACATGTTTATGATATATTACTAGATAATAAAAGTAGGTTTCAAAACAATGTGTACATTATAATTTTATTTTTGTAAAAACAATTGTGTGGGAAAAACACTGGAAAGATAGATAGGCACTAAAATGTTAAGTGATTATTTCTGGATGTGAGATAACGGGCAAAATGTTTTTCTTTATGATTTTCCATATTTTTCAAATTTTCTACAGCACAGATTTATGTATCTTCATTAGAATCCAGATCTACTGAATTCCATCAAGCCAATTCTCTTTCCATTTCACTCTGTTGCCCTTTAGAGGTATGTAGCCTCTTTAAGCCAGGGTTTCCTTATATGTAAAATGAGAATAATAAAAGCTCTAACCCTATGCTGTTTTTGTGAAGATAGTCAGAGGTGGCACATGGAAGGCTTTTAGAATGGTCTGGCACATTGAAGGTTCACAAGAATTGTGAGCTGGTAGTGTTGCTAGCATGGTCATTGGAATCACTGGGAAGCAGGAAGAGGCCACTGGGAGCCCCGAGCACCAACCTTGGGTTCCTGGAGTTCTGGAATCGAGAACAGTACTGACTGGTTAAATGTGAGCCGGGCTTGGCTGTTGTTCATGATGGAAACCGTTTTTTTCACAACCTGTCCTGGCAAGACAGCTCCTAACTTCACAATCCTATTTGCTGGATCTAGGACTAAAATCTGTGGGACAAGAAAGAGAGGAGGGAGGGAGGGTTCATTGTTAATGAGAAAAATAAATATGATACATCTTCCCTGGTGTGGCAAGGGTCGTTCCCGCTCTTCCAGTGTCCTGCATTCTTCATATTGGATGGGCATTCACTCACTCAGTAAACATTTATGTGCATAAAATGCCCTCAACTTGTCACACAATCACAAAATTACAACTGGGTTGAGAGATGTGAAGGAAAAGCTCAGGGTACTTGAGAGCATATTACAAAGCACTGAGCTAGTCTGGGGGTCTGGGGAGGCCTCTCTGAGGAAGGTATGTTTACACTGAGAGCTAAAAGGAAGGGTAGGATCTAGTTGATTTGAATCAGGGTGGGCATGGAGTGGAGAGCGCCCCAGGGGAGGAGACAGCCTGTGGCAAGGCCTTGAGCTAGAGGGAGGGGCCCAGTCAAGCCCTGCTGCTGGGAGCAAGTGGGAGACTTGAGAAGATCAGTTTGGAGGGACGTCAGGTTTTATTTTGGGAGAAGTGGGAAGCCAGTGAAGCATGGAGTGACCCAATCAAATGTGTTTTGTGAGTGCTCTGTCTCGCTCCTCTGTGGAGATGGACCTGAGAGGGCAAGAGAGAAAGCCTGGAAGAGTGAGAAATGATGGTGATTTAAATAGAATGGTGGTAGTAGAGGTGGGAAAACTAGATACATTTCATAGTCCTCATCTAAAGCACTGATCAAAATGTTTGCCTGGATCAGGCCAAGATCAGGCTGGGCCTTGCCCTCCAGGATAACATTGACCCACAATGAGCATCACCTACTGGTCTTTGTAATTTGATCAGTCACTAAACTGCACCCCCTCTCCCGAACTATCTTTATATCCAGGCCACATGTTTCCATTTTGTCTGAAAAGGCAAGAGAGTCTCCAGCACCAGCCTGTGAGCTCCTGGACATCAGAGAGCATGTTTAAGTCACCTCTGGATTTCCCCAAAGCACCTGACACACAATAGGTGCTGAATGAGTGAATGAAAGTATGAACAAATGAGAGAATCAATGACATCAGAAGAGACCCTATCACTGGCTTGGGTGCAGACACACCAGAGGGCTTTGTCTTGTTGCTCCTCTGGCTTGATGGGAAAGCTGCCAGGAATACTCCCCTCCCATTTTCTTTTGGTTGATGAAATGTCCTATGTGTTCCTGAGAATCTTGGAAGGTCTTCAGTCTTCCAAAACCTCCTATGAAATTCAAATACTCCCACCAGACGGACACCTTAAATGTTGACCAGACACTGGGAGGAAAAGGATTAGCAGCATGACTGGACCATTCCCTTGCTATTAGGAGCACCTGGTTAGAAGGAATGCCCTCAATCAAATAGAATCCTGGGATCTATGGCTGGCTGGAGAACGTTAATCAATGTTAAGGTGTTAAGGAAAGATGTCCCATAACTGAAACAAATGTCTGCCTATGTTGCTTAAAACAAATCTTGCCTATTAAACCTGAAAACAAAACATGCCCTACTGTGGGAGAAAAAGGATATACTTGGGATGCTGCATCTGATGGTCTCAAACTTCTTCAAGAAAAAGAATGTTTCTCCAGTGCCTGTGATCACTTGCATCCGTTGATACAGTAAGTTTAGTACTGAATAAGATCTATGCTTCACTTGAGTCCGATTTGACAATTCACCTCTCAGTGGGACTGGCACTTGATAGAGCAGTTTGGGGCGAGGAAACGTGGAGAGGAGAGGAAGGGTGTGGGCTCAGATGGGCCAAGGTGGCTAGGAAGGGCAAGAAGGAGGGTGCCAGCCTGAGGATCTCCCCAGCTGTCTCTTACCTTTATTTCTGTGCCTTTCCCTTTGATTTCAACTACTTGTTGTGAGAGCCCATTGATTTCAAAGGGGATGAGTTCTCGATAATTGATACTTTCTCGAGGATAAAAGGTGATTGGAATCTCCAGTGTCTTTCCTGGCTTTAACACATTAACACGGAAGTTCACCTCGAGGTGGGTGGTATTGGTGTACAAACAATCTATGCTGGAGGAAAGCAGGAGGAAAATGTGTCAGCTCTGAGACTGAGGCTGACCCAGAGGGACTGATTCTGGCCCTTGTCTCCCTGGGCTGGGCACTGGTGGATTTCCTGCTCTGCTGTCCTAGAGCCAGAATTTATGTGCCAGAAGGGACCTCAGCAATGATCTAGCCCACACTCTTCTGGGCACAGTTGAGTTACTTGCCCCAAATCACACCCCGAGATCCTGGCTGAACCAGGTCTCAAACTCAAGGTCTTATGACCCTTTGCCCACCACTCTTTTGCCTCTACTTATCCTGTCTTGATAACATAGCTCGTGGTTTTGGACCCTTTCATAAGAAGGAAGTGCTACTAAAGTAATTGGGTGGCAAAGCACAGTGGAGAGGAGCACGTGTTCTGGAGTCAGACAGACAGGAGTTCGGATCCGGGCTCTATCCTTAGATCCGAATAAGCCATGTGACCTCAGAAAAGTTACTTAGCCCTTTTGGATCTCTGTTTCCTTATCTATAAAATGGGGATAGTGATCGCTACTTCATAAGGTTGTTGTGAGGATTAAATGAGATAAAGTGACTAAATGAGTCACGTAACAGGGCACAGAGGAAACATTCCATAAAGGTGAGCTGTTATTATTACCACTAATTGCTCAAACAGAGCGAATCTTCAAAGACTAGGTCCACCCTACCCCACCTGTGGGTAGGAAGGCCTCTAGATCTCTTCTTGTCTGCCATACGGGGATTTAGGGAAGGAGTCTAGCTAGGCCAATAAATAGAGCTTAACGCCTTAAACAAAGTAAGACTCAGATTAAATTAAATCATGAAAGAAAGAGTGTAGGTGGGTAAGATTTTTAATTAGTATTTAAAATTACATGACACTCTTATAATTTAACTTTCAGGATAATCCTCCACCTCCTTATCATAACAACAACAACAATGGCAGTAGATAACAATAATTGAGCATTTCCTATGTTCTAGGCGCTGTTCTTTTTTTATTTTATTTTATTTTTTTTTGTGAGGAAGATCAGCCCTGAGCTAACATCCATGCTAATCCTCCTCTTTTTACCGAGGAAGAACAGCTCTGAGCTAACATCTATTGCCAGTCCTCCTCCTTTTTTTCCCCAAAGCCCCAGTAGATAGTTGTATGTCATAGTTGCACATCCTTCTAGTTGCTGTTATGTGGGACGCGGCCTCAGCATGGCCGGAGAAGCGGTGCGTCGGTGCGCGCCTGGGATCCGAACCCGGGCTGCCAACAGCGGAGCACGTGCACTGAACCGCTAAGCCACAGTGCCCGCCCAAGGCACTGTTCTAAGTACTCTCTCTAGATGAACTAATTTAATCCTCCGAGTAGCCCTATAGGGGAGGTACTATTATTACTAGCCCCCACTTCAGGCAAGGAGACAGAGGTACAGAGAGTTTAAAAAATTTGCCCAAGGTCACATAGCTTGGGGAAGAGCTGGGATTTGAACCTAGACCTGGCTATCCAATATGGTAGCCACTGGACACATGTGGTTATTCAAATTAATTAAAATTAAGTAAAATAAAAAATTCAGTTCCTCGGTCGTACTAGCAGCATTTCAAGTGCTCCAGAGCCACATGTAGCTGTAGGCTGCCATATTGGACAGTGCAGATATATAACATTTCCATCATTGAAGAAAGTTCTATTACATAGTACTAATCTAGAGAGTTTTGAGTAAATACAGGTCTCTGAGCCAGTCTCTGGAGATTCTGTTTTGTAGGTCTAGAATAGCACCCAGAACCTGGACTGTAACATTCTATACAGGGATGGTACAGAGGAGCTGGATTTGAATCGGAAGGCTTCGTCTCAGAATAGACCTGCCATTTACTGCAAAGTCATTGGCCTGAGAAATTCACTTTTTAACTCTCCAAACCTCAGTTTCCACATCTATTACATGGGGAAAAGAAATGGAAGCCATCAAAGCTCTCATCGGGTCATTTGGCATTGTCTTCCTCACTTTAAGATGAGGATTTTTAGCAGAGTAGCTCATGGCTATCCAAGTATCACTATCAGTGGTGGGGAAAGGAGACTCAGGATTCATGCCCAGTTGTGTTTGACTCTTTCCTCTAATCCTTCTTTTTCTCTCTTGGCAGGACTTCACCTGTGTGAAGGACCCGCAAGGAACTGCAGAATCATATGGAAGCTCTGGGAAGTCTGCTTACCTCACAGACGTTTCCCCCATGTTGGTGATGACCAGGGTTTGTTTGTATTGGGGCATCCCGGCTTGGTAGATAAAGCAGGTACCAAAGTTGTAGCTGGTGAAGGAGAAATGGATGGCTGGGCTCACAGCACAGCCTGAGATGGTGCACATAAATGTTGGACCTTGGCTGATCTGTGGGAGGCAATGGTAGGTGGAGCGTGATTAGAAGTGGGAGGAAAGGGCCCTTCAAGTCCTCAGGTGAAGGAGGGAAGCAGTTGGGTGCTTTAAAAAAAATACAGGTCCCAGGGCTCCCTCTGCAGACATTCTGATTCATAGGTTAGAAGTTTGTTTATTTAAGAAAAGCAAAGTGGGATACTCTGCAATCAGACCCACATTGGCTCTTGCTTTGCTCTTGCAGCAATGATTCAGCTTGAAGGCAGAGGGGTGTGGCAGAGACTGTTAGTTACTACCCGACATCAACTTCCCAAGTCTTCCTTATTAGCAGGACTCTGATTGGTTACCAGTGTGCCTAGGTGAAAATACTTGATTTCCCATCCTTCCTTGCAGCTAAGGGTGGTCATCAAACATAGTTCTGGTCATTAAGATGTAAACAGTTCTGGTCATCAGGATGTCCTATCTCAAATAAAGAGGCAAAGTCTTACTGGCAAAGTTTTTTTGTCTTCCTGCCCTTCCCCCCTGATTTCCACTCTGGAATGCAGACATATGGCTACAGGTGGGATGGTCAGCTTGTGACCGGAAGATGACAAGAATGAGGTCAAAGGCCAATATGCCAAGGGTGAAAGAGCGGAAAGATAGCAAGAGTATGGGTCACCACCTCGACTTCCAACCACAAGATAATACACGCACCCATGGGTACCTGAACTTAATTTGCTCTTCAAAAACTTTTTATGTTACGAAATTTCATAAATTGATAATTGATTTAAAACAAAACATCCAATATTCATTCTAAACATCATTAGAGTAAACATTGTAACAGTCATTGGTACCAATTTTCATAAACAAGTTTATAAATTTAACAACATTTTCTTTGTTTTTAAAGTCTTTTTAAGGCTTTTAAAGCATTCACATTTTGTGACTGATTTCCTGAAAAGAATTAAAATTTATCACCTTCAACTTTCCTGCCAATTAGAGTAGGAAGATCTATGACATGTGATGTTTCTTTTTGCTATAAGAAATGAAAGTTCTGAACAAGTTCTCAAAAAGTATGAGCCCCTTCTGAGGCCACATGCCTGGCATTTCTCAGGGAAGATGGCTGCAGCTCTGCCAGTGAGTTCCAGGCTAGGAGTTTTACAGTTTTGTTGTGTTTTAGACTGTGCTATCATTTAACTTCCATCTAAATTATTAAGTGGCCAGCAACTCACTTTGGGTCCAATTGTTTTACCCTGTTTCTCTCTAAATCATCTTCTCCTTAGGGATCTGAACAAAGATAATGTCTTTTCACTCTGTTGATTTTTTTCTTTTGCTGCACAGAAACTTTTTAGTTAATGTATTCCTACTTGTTTATTTTTGTTTTTGTTGCCTGTGCTTTTGGTGTCATATCCACGAAATCATTGCCAAGACCAATGCCATCAAGCCTTCCACCTGTGTTTTCTTTACATTTTCAGGTCTTAACATTAAAGTCTAATCCCTTTTGAGCTGAAAAAGTGTATTGTGTAAAAGGGTTCCATTTCATTCTTTTGCATGTGGATATTCAGTTTTCCCAACACCATTTCTTAAAGAGACTATCCTTTCCCCATTGTGTATACTTGGCACAGTTGTCAAAGATCAGTTGACTATATATGTGTGGATTTACTTCTAGGCTCTCTATTCTGTTCCATTGGTCTATATGTCGGCCTTTGTGACAGTACTATACTATTTTGATTGCTGTAGCTTTGTAATATATTTTGAAATCAGGAAGTGTGATGCCTCTAGACTTGTTCTTCTTTCCCAGGATTTATTTGGCTATTTGTGGTCTTTTGTGGTTCCACAGGAATTGTAGATTGTTTTTTCTATATCTGTAAAAAATGTCATTGGGATTTTGATAGGGATTGCACTGAATCTATAGATGGTTTTGGGTAGTATGGACATTTTAACAACAGTAAGTCTTCCAATCCATGAACACAGGATATCTTTCCATTTGTTTGTGTCTTTAATTTCTTTCATCAACGTTTTATAGTTTTCAATATACAAGTCTTTCACCTCCTTAGTTAAGTTTATTCCTAAGTATTTTATTCTTTTTGGTGCTATTGTAAGTGGGATTGTTTTCCTAATTTCCTTTCTGGATAGTTCATTGTCAGAGGATAGAAAAGCAACTGATTTTTTCATGTTGATTTTGTATCCTGCAACTTTACTGAATTAGTTTATTAGTTCTAACAGATTTTTTATAGAGTCTTTATGACTTTCTATATATAAGATCATGTTATCTGCAAACAGGGACAATTTTACTTCTTCCTTTCAGATTTGGATGCCCTTTATTTCTTTGTCTTGCCTAATTGCTCTGGCTAGGACTTCCAGTACTATGTTATAATTTGTTTATTTTATTTTTATTTTTTTCTCCAGTAGATAGTTGTATGTCATAGTTGCACATCCTTCTAGTTGCTGTATGTGGGACGCGGCCTCAGCATGGCCGGAGAAGCGGTGTGTCAGTGCACGCCTGGGATCCGAACCCGGGCCGCCAGCAGTGGAGCACGCGCACTTAACCACTGAGCCACGGGGCCGGCCCCCAGTACTATGTTAAACAGAAGTGATGAGAGTAGCCATACCTGCCTTGTTTCTAATCTTGGAGAAAAAGCATTCAGTTTTTCATTGCTGAGTATGATGTTAGCTATGAGATTTTCACATATGGCCTTTATTATGTTGAGGTACTTTATTTCTATTCGTAGGTTGTTGAAAGTTTATTATTTTTTTATCATAAAAGGGTGTTGAATTTTGTCGAATGCTTTTCTGCATCTATTGAGATGATCATGTGATTTTTATCTTTTATTCTGTTAATGTGGTGTATTACATTAATTGATTTTTGTATGTTGAACTATCCTTGCATCCTAGGGATAAATCCCACTTGGTCATAGTGTATGATCCTTTTGATGAGTTGTTGGATTTTGTTTGCTAGTATTTTGTTGATAATTTTTGCATCTATATTCATCAAGGATATTGGCCTGTAGTTTCCTTTTCTTGTGGTATCTTTGTTTGGCTTTGGTATCCAAAAGAATTGAAATTAAGATCTTGAAGAGATATTAATACTCCCATGTTCACTGTAGCACTATTCACAATAGTCAAGATGTGGAAACAGCCTAAATGTCCATCAACAGTTGAACAAAGAAAATGTGGTATATACATATAATGGAATATTATTTGGCTTTAAAAAAGGAATTCTGCAATTTGTGACCACATGGATGAACCTTGAGGACATTATGCTACATGAAATAAGGCAGTCACAGAAAAGTTAATACTGCATGATTCCACTTATGTGAGGTATCTAAAATAGTCAAGTTCATAGAATCAAAGAGTGGAATGGTGGTTGCTAGGGGCTAGGGAGAGGGCAATATGGGTAGTTATTAAACTGAAGTTTCAGTTCAGCAAGACGAATAAGCTCTAGAGAGCTGCTACACAACATTGCACCTATAGTCAACAATAACGTACTGTATGCTTAAAAATTTGATGAGTAGGTCTCATAGTAAGTGTTTTTACCACAATAAAATAAAATTTAAAAACTGTAATAAAAAATGTAAAAATGAATAATAAAATCTAGAATCTGGAAAACAAAAACAAAAATCAGTTCATCATGAAAAGCACTCTAACTTCAATAGCTGGGATTTTGTTTTGATTTTTTTTGCCTTGGTTTTTCTGTTTGTTTTGTTTATTTCAACACAAGAGTAAAACTTCACTATTATATATGTTGTCTGAGATCGAAACCAATCTTAGAAAATATACAAAAACCCTATTAATTTTATGTAAACACAGAAACAAACTATTTCCTTCAGAATTATATTGTAAAAAATCTTTAACATATCTGCTTTAAGGAAAACATAATTATTGGCAAATAGCTTTTGCAAATTCTTATTAGTGGCACATTTAACGATGTTGGTAAAGACTAAAAGAAGTTGAATGTTGCATCATCTCTGAAAAACAAATGTGAACTTTTAAATAAATTAACCATTTAAAGAAAAAAAGATAGTGTCTTAGGCTGGGCATCCCAAATTTCCTTTTGTTGTTAATTTCCTATTTCATTCCATTGTTGTTGAAGAACATATTTTGTAAGATTTCAATCCTTTTAAGTTTGTCAGGGTGTGTTTTATGGTCTATATATCCTGGAGAATGTTCCATGTGCACTTGAGAAGAATGTGTATTCTGCTGTTGTTGGATGAAGTGTTCTATAGAAGTCTTTTAAGTATAGTTCATTTATAGTGTTGTTCAAGTCTTCTGTTTCTTTGCTGATCTTTTGTCTATTTGTTCTATCCATTATTGTAAGTAGGGTACTGAAATCCCCAACTATGATTGTTGAATTGTTCATTTCTCCCTTCAATTTTGTCAGTTTTGCTTCAGGTCTTTTGGGGCTCTGTTGCTATGTGCGTATATGTTTATAATTGTTATGTCTTCTTAAAGAATTGACTTTTTTACCATTATAAATTTTCTTATTTGTCTCTAGTAATAATTTTGGCCTGACAGTCTATTTTGTATGGTGTCAGTATAACCATATGCTGATTTTCACTTTGATTGCAGAACTGTTTGTTTTCAAAGCTACTGCAGAGCTGGGGAGAAGGGAATGGGAATAGGGTGTGGGCAAGTTAAAATACCACACAGCTTGCTGTTCTTACAGATATTCAGCCATCTTTCTCGAATAAGTGCTCCTAGGATTGTTGCAAGCCTTTGGTCAATTTTGAGAGTTCTGAAAAGGTTGATTTTGATAGTTTTTGCCAGTATTCTCATTGCTAAGGAAGACCAGCTTTTCAGAGGTCCTTCTCTGCCATTCCTGCTGACATTGCAATTCCTTGGTTATTCATTCAATAACTTATCTTAGAAAATGTTGAACAGATTTTTTCTCTCCTTCTCTCAACCTCCCATCTATCTCCCTTATTTATTTTAATGGCTGCATGGTATTCCAGGTCATGGATGGTAAACTGTTTTTCAATTGACACTTACTCACCAGACACCTCAACCATGGATGAGGCCTTTATACCAGAGATTGTGGGACTATCTCCAACACAACCACTCTCCAGGAGCTTCCAGCAGGGTGGAGAAGACAAGGAACACAGAGAATTAATCTCTCAGGACAGAATGCTGTGAGTACTTTCAGTTTCGGACAATTTTAAATGGTCTCACCTTGATTCTGAGTTCCAGGCCCTTCAAGACACATTTCTTAAATGGTTGGAAAGACAAGGAGGCTTGTGCACTCTGCCCCACATCCACACTGCCATCAGTGGGTGAAAATTCCAAGTACTGTAGCAGGGCTTTGGGGCCAGACAGCTCTGCCTGGAAGCTGAAGTTGAACTTTCCAGTGTTGATAAAGTTGAATTCACACTGGACACATTCATTCAACTCCACCTGAGAGACAGAGAACAGAGTAGTATGTTCAGTGAATGCAAACCACAGTTCCCTTCTCTGGGGTCAGGATATGCAACATGTTGGGGGAAAATATCTTTTGGGAAACAAGGATAGCAGTTGATGTTTGTGAGTTGATCATCATCAGCTTAATGTAGTCAGATATTCCAGCAAGAGCTACTAAGTGTTGGGGGCCCCTCATATCTGAAGAGTAAGATGGCAATTTAATTCTTAGACATCCCTTAGTAGCCAAACATTCTTCCTGTATGTTTAACACAAGCATCCTTCCCCTTCCCTACCATCTCTCTACCCCCTGAAAATTGAAATAAGAAAAGTTTTCACATCAAAACTATATACATTCTGGGGATGGAGCTGCTCCTGGCATATTTATGTTCTCCTGGTCTCCCTGGCATTTGAAACAGAGAGATTCAACTAATATTCTCTTGTACTGCCTTTCCCAGCCACTGTGGAAACCGAGAGAGAGAGCAAGGCCCTCTCACACCTTTACCTCATAGAAGTTGACCGTGGTGGTCTGGTTGGGAGTCAAGATAGTGGTCGAGCCAGTCCTGTCCTTGCACTTGACCTCTGCATTCATAGTGTAGCCCTCAGCCTTGACATTTAAGGTCAAGGGGTGGGCTTTCTTTTTCACATTGCAGATCAAATTAAAGTTCACATCTCCTTCCTGCTTTGGTGTGAAGAAAATATCAATTGGGAACCTGGTTGGGGAAGAAGACGGCAGATTAGCTGACTAGGCCAACCTGCTAAAACCTGCTAAAGAATATGAGCCCAATGGATTAGTGGACACACTATGAGGAAAAGGCATCACAACTCCAAATTATGATGAATTTTGAAGATTTTCCAGGCAAGGGGGCACATTGCTTTATGGATTCACGAATACAGTAGATAGCAAGAAAAAGAATATAAACATAAGAGAAATGTTGAGAACAAGGGCTTAAAATTCTCAGTGCTCCACAATTCATCAGGAAAATGAACAACAGGGAATAGGTAGGTCAGAGGTGGATTTGTCAATATGTAAATTTTAGAGTTGGAAGAGACTTTATAAATGTGGTACTTTTAGGGAAACTGATTCTTCTGGGTGGCAGGACTAGGACCCCAGTCATGTCAGGAGGGTGCAGTCCTGGGGGCCTTCTTTTTTCTTTACCTGGACAGTGGTGGGATCCAACCTTCCATGGGACATACGACCAGGCTGTTGCTGAAACCTTCAGAATATCGGGAGTTGTCCTGGAAGGCAAAATTGAACCCCTGCTCCTCTTTGTTGATGATCTGCACGGTCTCCCTGACTTCTCTGCCTGAGGAGGAAATATTAACCTTCAGTGGAGGCCTCATGGCTGCTCCTGAAGTATTTCAGAAGATACTGCTTTGCAGGCAAGAGGAAGCCTTCTTGGAAAAGATTCTCCAACTTCTTTTCTCTCCTCTTCCAAGCTCCTCAGCCTTTGACTACCTCTTTTCCTTCCTTTTGCTCTACAAATGATCTTCCTCCCCAGGAGGATTCCACCTCTTCCTTCTAGAACTTTACTCCATCAGTTGCCTGTTCCTGCTAGGTGGCTCCTCTGCCTTGGTTATAGCTTTCCTGGGATTCTGATGACACTGTTTTTGCTCATTTATTCAAATCCAATGCCTTCCTGCTTTTGTTAATGGGGGCCTCACTCTCCCTGGTAGGCCTCTTAGCTCTGCCTATATCTCTGTAAATAACACCTGCATTGAACTGTTTTGAATTAGACCTTGGGTATGTCGTGAGTGTCCTGACATGGCCCTAATACATCTCCTATCACTATTTTGCTTTTTCTTACTTTCCTTGATTTTTGTAGAGAATTTATTTTTTCTCATAAAATTTAGAATCATTTTATCCAATTCTCTTCTCCTCCAATCCTTTTGGGATTAAAGTTGCCAGATTTAGCAAATAATTTTTTGGTATAATTATGTCCCAAATATTGCCTGGGACATACTTATACTGACATAGTTATACTAAAAATTATTCGTTGTTGTCTGAAATTCCAATTTAACTGTGCATTCTGTATTTTATCTGGCAACCCTAGTCGGGATTCTAATTGGAACTTGTTTAAATTTGCATTTAATTTTGGGAGAATTGACAGATGTTCAGATTTGTTTGGGGGCATTTTAATAAGATTTTATAGTTTTCTTCACATAAGTCCTGTGCTTTTCTTGTTACCTTTATCATCAGGTATTAGAGGTTTTGTGCATATTGAAGGGAATTTTTTGTTTCTGTTTCCAGGTGCTTATTGCTAAAAGAAAGAGAAACCATTGATTTTTGCACACTTTTCTTACATCCAGCCACTTGCTAAATTATCTTGTTGATTCTAGCAGTTTGTTTTGGTTTTCTCTAGAGCCTCTTGAGGTTTTCTATGTATGAAATCATCAGCAACAGCAAAATGAGATCATTTTGTCTCTTTTTTCCCAATGTTTATGCCAATTATTTAATTTTCTTGTTTTATTGTATTCGCTAAAATCACTAAGAAAGTGTTCAATAACAATGGTGATTAATGAGCATCTTTGCCTAATTCATGAATTTAATTGAAGTGGTTTTAGTGGTTTATTACAAGATAATATCTGCCTCTTGACTTTGGTTAATCTTCTTTATTTAAGTTTTTTCCTCTATTCCTATTTTACTATTGGAGTTTTGTTGAGAATATCTGCTGAATTTTAGCAATGAATTTTCAGTATATATTAACATGATTAATATAATATTCATGTTAATATATTCATATGAACAATCACATGATTGTTCTTCTTTAATCTGTTGATGTAATTATTATATTGAGGTGCATCACCCTTGCATTCCTAGATTAAATTCTGTTTATCTTGATGTTATTATTCTTATGTTACATTGCTCATTTAGTTGTTCAAAACCTTACTAAACACCATAATCTCCTCCTACCTACTTATATGTATCAGTACAAGAATGTATGGAAATAATACACATCAAACTGTTAACATTGGGGGCCGGCCCCGTGGCTTAGTGGTTGGGTGCGTGCACTCTGCTGCTGGCGGCCCAGGTTCGGATCCTGGGCGCGCACCGACGCACTGCTTCTCGGCCATGCTGAGGCCGCATCCCACGTGCAGCAACTAGAAGGATGTGCAACTATGACATACAACTATCTACTGGGGCTTTGGGGGGGAAAAAAAAAAGAGGAGGATTGGCAATAGATGTTAGCTCAGAGCCAGTCTTCCTCAGCAAAAAGAGGAGGATTAGAACGGATGTTAGCTCAGGGCTGATCTTCCTCACAAAAAAAAAAAAAAAGAAAAGCAAAAAAGAAACTGTTAACAGTGGTTTCCTCTGATGGAAAGAGAAGGATGACACAGTATGGATGGGGAGAGATTATTAAACTTTTCTTCATATAACAACACCACATTGACATTATAAAAAATATTACTTTTATAAATAAAAAATATAATGAATTACTAAAAAATCCTCTGTCTTTTACACACACACACACACACACACACACACACACACACATACATACACACATACACCATCTGTGTGATAGACTCATAGGGCTATAAGGACCTGGCAATCACTTCCTTTATTTCCTTCAGGTCTCTGCTCAGATGTCACCTTCCCACTGCTTATTGGCCTTCCTTATTCCCCCTACCCTGCTTTACTTTTCTTAGGAACACTTATCAACATCTGACATACTATATACTTTGCTTTTTCATTTTTGGTAGTTTGCTTCCTATTACTAGAATGTAACCATCATGAAGGTGGGGACTTTGGCTTTATCCGTTGCATTCCTAGCTCACAGAAGAGTGCCTGGGTCATCCAGAGGGCTCAATAATATTTGTTGAACCGAACAAATGCGTGAAAGGATGGCAGAGAGATCTGACCACTGTGGCACAGACCAAGAAGCAAACAAATACAGCCCATAATCTGTGGGCACATGCAAGTAGGATGGGGCTGGCATGTGGTCTGGAAATAGAAATGAACATAGTCCAGGCCTTAAAGGAATCTTCCAAGTAGGATCTGTAGCAAGGCTCCTAAATTTCCTTAGGTTATTAATGTGTGAGACTGGAAGATACTTGTTGGAGATTAGATGGAGAGGTAAATATTTTGTGGCTTTGTGAACAGTGATAGAGGCCCTCTCATGTGCTTCTGGAAGGCACCAGGAAAAGTTCCCCACACAGGTCTGCTCCTGGAGCTCAATGCTGGGTTGGTTCCACTCCACCCCCACCCCCCAGCCCCCCAGATCATGCCAACTCTAATATAAACCAACAGGGCAGCCTTACCAATGAGGAGACAACTGAAGTTGAGGTGTGACTTGTCTAGATTTATGAGAGGGTCAGTGGCTTTGCCAACCAGCAGGAAAGGGACTGTGATGTTGTGTTCGGGGATTAAGAAAGTCCAGAATGCTTCCATGATGTCCAGATGGAGAGGCGTGAACTGGAAGACAATCTAAGAACACAGTTTGGAACAGAGTGGTAAGAGGCCCTTCTGTTTGCTTACTCCATGTGCCTTTAGAGGCTTGTCAGCCACTGGGGTTATGATGGCTGACATTAGCAGGTCATCACTATCTTTCTATCCTTTCTGTAAGGGCATGTAAGTTTGGCTGTACCAGCAACGTCAATGTCTGTTTGCCCTGCCCACAGGTTTGTCTAAGGGGGTCTATCCCACCCAGAGCCCCTGAAAGGTAGGCTGCCATATTTCACATCATGTTTTTGGATGGCATGTAAAAATGTAGAGATTCAGGTAGAAACTTGGAATTGTGGCTTTTCCTGAAAAGTTTGGGAGAATTGGCAACCCTGGGCCCACTGATCTGTCTGGTGGTCATCTGCTAGAGAAGCACTGTGGCCAGCCAGCTCTGGTGCCCAGCATTCCCTATCATTGTACCCTTGGCCTGCTTCATTCATTTGTGTGACCTTCCTGAAGGCAGTTGAATTTGTAATTTGTTTCATGGATTTATTTCTGCCTCCAAGGTTCTCTGCAGAATTTACAGGACATGGGGCCTGCAGATCTGTTTTGGCAGCAAGTTCACATTTCTTTAAGTCTGACCTCTAACCTAAATCCCTGTGCAAACATTAGGACTAAGCCTTGGGACATGCTCCACTTTCCTGTTTTGCCCTTTGGCCTGACCAAGTGACAACACATCCGTGTCCTTTCACTGCTGTAAGTCCCTTGGACAAAAGTAACTCTCTACTTCATGTTACTGTATGAATCCTAGAGTCCCCAGGCATTGGTGTCCAGCTCCCCTTTCCTGCTTTAGTAATCACAATTTTTAAAACTGAAAATACTAGAGCTCTCTGTTTCTCCATGGCCAACCGAGAGAGCTCAGGTCTGTCTTGTTCATGAGGATTGCCTAATGTAGATGGCAGCCACGCAAGAAATACTTGTTGATGGATGCACCCTAGGCCGGTCTCCTTAACCCTACCTGTGGTCTACGGCACACTTGCTATGCCAAGAGGGACAGAACGATGAAAGCCCTGGGTCAAGTGGTCCTCATTGCACATACCTCAGCTTTCTTTTCAGGGTGGATTAAGCCCTTCTCTGTAAGGCATGTGAAAGCTGGAGGGTTCTGTAGACTTTTCATTTCTTCAGACATCCAGCAGAAGGAGTAGGTGCTGTTGGTCGGGTTCAGGATTGTAAAATTCCTGGCGGAGGGGGAAGAATTGATAACAGAGAGTGAGAGAGGGGGTTGAGGATTAAGAGAAACTTTCTTGACACCTGCCCTAGCACAGTCCGCTATGTGGGAATCAGAACTATTCTGGGCACTTTGTTAATGTAGAAATGAAAACTGCATCTCATTTTGGGGTCCAAAGTATGGCCAGAGTTCTGGACTTTGGAGTAATAATGATGCCAAGGGCCCTTCTGTCCCAGTGATCCTCTGTGGTCAAGGTGGTGGTCAGGGATTATATTTTTGTCTTCCAAATTTTCCCCAATGTCAAAACTAAGGAGACAGAATTCAGCTTCCTTACTGTAGCAGTTCTCTTAAGTCAAACCCAAGGATATCAAGCCTCCTTCTGGGAATCAGTCTAGCTCACTTCTCTGGATTCTTCCTCTGAGTTCTTTAGAAGGATCAACTGATATGAACTCAACCAATGCAAACCTACACAACTCACCGGAGATTTTTCTCTCCTATGTTCGCACTGGTGAACTCAATCACCCGGGTGTTTGGATCCAGAGCCCCACCACTAGGCCCTCGGAGATCTGGGTTGCGCCGATGACTGCTGATGTAGTCCGAGTCTTTTAGGTCAAAATGGCAGATGGGCAAGAAGCTCTGCCCTTTTGCTGACAGGACTGGGCCTTGCTCACCAGGTGGCAGGTTGGGAATCCTGAGAGGTCAAGGTTATTTTTATTTATTTTTAATTTTTTAATCAATTATTGCTTTCTTAATTGGTTGGAAATGAATATTACATCTACCAGCATGTGAGCTTCATGAGAGCAGAGGCTGGGTCTGTCTTGGTCAACAATATAACCTCAGTGCCTTGAATAGTACATGATACATAGTAGGTGTTCATTAATTAATTGTTGAGTGGATGAATGCACGAATGGGCTGAGTATGAGGTGCCTGAATTCTGGTTCCTTATGTGTACCTAAGTATGGCCTCACTTCCTCCATTGGTGGTAAGAAAATCTCCCTGGTAAAATGAGCACAGAGTCTTACCCTCTGGGTCCTCTCATAGGCATTTAGTGGGATATGAAAAGTAACCCAGAAATCCTAACAAAGTGCCCTGAGCTCCTTGGAGAAAGTGAGCTGGATGTGAGCAGACTTCCAGCCCCAGCATCAAGTTTAGGTGGCCCAGGTGTGGGAGGGGTCCCTGCAGTGTGATTGCAGGGTTTCCAGGAGGCTCTTATGGCTCACATAGTTCTCTGCCACCCTACGCCATGGTTCACAGAACTCCTCTGTAAGGTGGGTGTTCTCCATGGAGCTTCCTGGGAGTGGGTACCACATCAGGGACTTTCACTGCCAAATGTTATTGAATTGGCTTTTCTCTTACTGGGTCTGGGCCCCATCTATTCCTCTCCACCACCTCCACCACCTCCACCACCACCACCTAATATTTATAGTGCTTATTGTATGCCAGGCACTGTTCTAAGCTCTTCACTTGAATTACCTCAGTTGGTCTTCACGACAACTCTACAAGGTCAGTATTGTTATTTGAATTTTACAGATAGGGAAACCGAGTCTCAGAAAAGGTACAAGAAAACTTCCAAGTTCATGCTTGCCCCAGTACTGGAACCCACCTGGTTGTCAACCATTCTGTTGCCCAGCGGAATCCTGTATGTGGCCAGGAAGGGGGAGGTAGGCAGGAGAAAGAGTCTAGAGAGGGTTGATGAGCAATGCAAAAGACCAAATTCTCTTTGTTCGCCAAAGTCTGGCCCCTTTGAATCTTTCCAAAGGGAAATGTGGCAGTTTGGGGCTGAAGAAGGGCCTGGGGTTGGAAAGAATGGTGGTAGTGGTGGGACAGAAGAGGGGATAGGAGCTGCAGAGCTTTGTTCTGGGGAGTGCATCTCCTTACTGGCAGAAAAGATTGCTCTCGAAGTCTCCAACCTCCAATGGAGAGAATTTCACTTGGATCTTCTGAGTCTTCCCCACTGGCACAATGCCTGAGGTGGGCTCCACAGAGAAGGGCGGTGGGGAAGCTTCATTCCAATGGTCCATGGCGCTGTCCAGAGTGCTGACCGTGCGCAGTGTGCCCTGGCTAAGCTGATCTTTTTGAGAGGAACCTGGGGGCAGACAGAGGGCCAGTGATATTTTGTGTTTGCAATGGGAGGGCAGGAGGAAGGCAGCCCACTCACAGGGCCTTAGGGACCCTCTGTGGGGTCTGTGGGCTCACCTTTTCTGGCAGGTATACTTAACTTTTGGCACTAGGGGTAAGGAATTGGCTCATATCTCTCACAGGTGACTGGTGAAAAATATTTCTATTAATTCCATCAAGTTTTCAAATTTGTTTCCTTTTGGCTCAAGGGAGTAGCTCAAGTAGAAGTCTGTGGGGCTTTTGCCTCAAGAATAATGGGCTGTGAACATAATTTTTGGAAAATCATTGTTTTAAAGTAGGGGTTCACAATCTGGGGGCCCATGGATAAGGGCCCATTCGAAAGGTCTGGGAATCTCCAAAACTGGAACGGTAGTAATGGATATTTGCCTACCAAGTGCTGGGCCCTTTTTAAAGTGCTTCACATGTACCAATTGTAAATTGGGCATGGCGTGTATTTCCTGGGGAGATGGTTCATGGTTTCCTCAGTTTCTCCAAGGGTCCGTAATCTCCTAGAGGGTTAAGATCTAAAAGAAAAGATTCCTAGGGATCTGTGAGAGGAGTGCTGGCCTAGTGGGGGGCCAGAGTCTGGGCTCCAGGAGGGCAGAGGTCAGCTCTTGAGTTTCTTAGGCCCATCTGGCTCTGCGGATGCCAGGAGGCCTCTGCTCTGCTTCTCCTTAGGTACATAGGGGACCATTAGAGCTGTGCTCGCTTCTGCACCAACGAGGCTCTTTTACTAATTAGGGACTCAGTTCAAACCCTGGGTTTTACCTGTCATTGCATTTACCTTGGTTATCTGGCATTGCAAAGCTGACAGCTTTTGCTGCCTCTTCTGAGACCCAGTTGAATTCCAGCTGCACATCCCCTGAATTAATCAGTTCAAGCCTGCAAATGGATCAGGGGATGGATTTGAGAAATGTGCGGCAGATTATCTTTGTCCTGTCTGCACATCATCTATACTGTTACTTAACTTTTTTCTTTAAGTCAAGTCACTTGGTTTCTTAAATATGTCTTCGAAAGGCAAGTTTTAAGCAATTTTATCTGAAATCAGGTATTTGATATACTAGTCATATTTACTTCTAAAACATAGAAAATATATACATAGCTGTTAAGAGTAAAAATATTCAAATGTTTAGCACTTAAAGTCATCTTGCATACCAAGAGCACTGTATGCAATGAGCTCTCACCATGCATGCATCATGGTAATCCTGCAAAACCCCCATGAAAGAGGAAACAAAATCTATTTCACATGACAGTACCTGCCTTTGGTGCAAATGCCATAACCCCTCCCTTCCTGAATCACTTTCCACCAGAAACAACGTCCCTGTGGTCAGAAACCATTTGACCCCTGCCTGAGATGTGTTCACAGGCTGAGACACAGACTTGTCTCAAATTCTGGATCAGTGGAGCCTTTTCTTGTGTCAGGTTTCCCTGCTCTAAGTCAAGAGCTGGGAGATAAGAGCTTTTTTTGGAATCATTATTAAACCTGATCACAGACAGTCACAGCAGAAGGACGAGGCCTCAATACAAGAAAATGACTGTGTAAGAGAGAAACACACATGCTCTTCCTGGTTTTAGGGGAATAGTGGGAGTTGAGAGTTGTTGGGGGGATAGGTCTAGGGCGGGGTGTAGGGATTAGATTTCCATTACCCAATCCAGGTAGATCATGCAGTTCCCTGAAGTCAAGGGCTGTAACCTCAGGGGCTTGTGTTGATTGTGTGAATTTATGAGCATTGGTCTCTGTCCTAAAGAAAATTTTTATAAAGTGGAGAAATCTCAGTGGCACAGAATACTTTTCATAAAAATAATTCTTGATTTTGGTCAGAGGTCAGCAAACTTTTTGTAAAAGGCGAGATAATAAGTGTTGTTGGCTTATGTGCCGTAGTTCCCTGCAGCAGCTACTGATTCCGCTGTTGTGGGGCAAAAGCAGCCATAGACGTCAATGAAAGGGCCTGGCTGTGTGCCAACAAGATGTTATTTACAAAAATAGGCGGCCAGCTGGATTTGATCCATGGCCCAGTTTGCCGACCCCTGCTTTAGGTAAAACGGTCATCAGCAGAAGATCCCATTTCCTGCCTCCTATCTTTTGGTTCTATAACAATTTGAGAGGACAATTTAAGTGCAACAAATGCAAAATGAGTCCAACAAGTTAATTACCAATTTCCACAAAGTAGAAATGTCAGTGGTTTACATTTTTCTGTTTGTAATTCTCAAAGAATAGTCACAGGACTTCTCTCTTTATCTGTCTCTGCATATGCCACGCTCTCTGCCTAGAAGGCCCTTTTTTCTCGCTTCTTCACTTGGATACCTCCTATTTGTCCTGCAGAATTCAGCTGGGGCACCACTTAGTCGGGGAAGCCTTCCCTGACCCTCTGTCTCTCCCCATATCTTGGTCTGCTTTAGGTAGACTTCCTACTGCATACACAGGACACCATACTGCAACCACCAATTCACCTATTCCTACCCATTCCTCCACCTCCAGACTATGAGCTCTTTGAGAGTAGGACTCATGGCATCCTTCTATGCCTGTGTCTGAGTGTGGGTAAAGGGTTAACATAACCCTTTCTCCTTCCAAGGGCAATTTTGACTTTGAATTGGCTTTCTAGCTCTGCTTTCCTGGGAACCTGATCAGGGAGAAATGTCAGCTGTATTATTAGGCAACTTTATTTATAGTAAAATTGACCCCTGATTGGTAAATTGTATCTGGTCTGGGAGGAATTCTGATTACTTGGAGGGAAGCCATAGCTCTGGGGTTCTCTGAGTGGAGTGACTCTTATAACTGAGAATGTCCCCTGCAGGGATCCTGGAAGCTATAGCTATGGAATGGTTAGGAGAAATGTTGGCTTCTGTTGGTCATGGGGTTTCTAAGCTAAGATGGGCCCAATCCCCATTAGTATGGATATTGTCTGAGCTGTCACATGGGGGGCCAACAGGAATGGGTCCTGGATGGCAGTGTGGACCACTGCAAAGACTATTCCCACTGCAGCATGCCTGATGCCACCCTCCTGGTAGACTGTGTCTCTTGGTCTATTTCCTGATTTCAAGGGTGAACTATAACAGTTTTGTGGGTCTGAATGTTTCCCTGGACCTACAAAAACACTCTGGCACCTGCTACACAGACGTGATGCCTGGTACAGCTGCTATAGACACAATAAATAAGGAATGAGTGAATGGATGATGAATAGAAGAACTCTGGGAGTGTCAAGAGGCTTTTGAGGACTCACTCAAACACTCGGGTCTGGTAAACCAGGGTTTCCTTAAAGCACACATCGCTCGTTTGGCACTGGTATGAAGCGAAATTCACATTGGCACTGATCTGAAGGTGCAGTTCTTGGTAGTTTTCTTCCACTACTGAGTGAGCGGGCTCAGGATCCGTCTCTATCACCTGTAACAAAGGCGGCAGTGTCCTCAGTGATGCAGAGAAGCTGCCTCACAGGAATAACAGGGGATAAGACAGCACTTTGTTCTACCCACGCAGATGAACACCGACTCACACCCTCAAGTTGCAGAACAAATGATGAAGGTGAACCTAAAATGACTCATAAATAGGAAACGAAGAAATTGAACAACAAGAAATAACTGAGGGCATTAGGCACAGAATGAGTTTTGGGGTCAGATAGACTCCAAAGAAGGTAGAATAAAGGAAATCATAAAGATAGGAACAGATATTAGTGAAATAGAAAATAAATCTAAAACAGAGAGGACCAACAAAGCCAAAGTTGTTGATCTGAAAAGATTTTAAAAATCTGTAGTGAGACTAATCAAGAAAAAAAAAAAGAGAAAATAGAAATAAATATCATAAGTGAAAAAGGAGACAACACCATCTATCCTACAAATTTAGACAGATAAGAAAATATTATGGATAATTTACAAAAATACATATGAAAACTTAGTTGAAGGGAAAAGTCCTAGAAAAATAATTTAATAAAATTCACTCAAGAACAAATAAAAAAAACCTGAAGAGTCCTATTACTATTAAAGAAATTGAATGGTAGTAAAAAAAATCTTAAAGACCTAGATGAATAGAGAGCTATACCTTGTTAATGGAAAAGATGAATTAATATTATAAAATTGTCAATTCTTCCTAAACTAACTTATAGATGTAATCCAATTCCAATCAAGTTTCCATAGGGTTTTCATAGTACTTGGTAAATAGATTCCAAAATTATATAGAAAAATAAAGGGCCAAGAATAACCAAAACACTTCAGAACAAAACAGTATGGAGGAGGGACTTCCAGATATCATGAAAAGATACATTAAAGAAAATGAAAAGATAGGCTATAAATTTGGCAAGGACATTTGCAGACAAATAAGAGTTTATCGAAAATAAATAACTCACACTCATATCTTTCCAAGATAATGCCCAAGCGTTTTCCAAAGTGGTTGTACCAAATTATACTCCTAGGAGCAAAGAGCCACTTTGCAAAACACTTGGGCCTTATCTCAGAAAGCTGAACATTCACATATCCTATGGCTTAGCAATTCCACTTTCTATGCCTTGGTTTAGGAATATAAACTCTTGCAAATGAACACCATGTGTGATATGAACAATAAGACTCACAGAAACAGTGTCCATAATAGCAAACCCCAAAATAATTTTCAAAAGAAGAATGGATAAATAATAACGGAATTTTATAGCAGTGAAATGGGTGTACTTTAGCCACATGCAACAAGGATGATCACATGCAATAACCATTTTTTAAAAAAACTAAGTTAAAAACTACAACTAAACAGTATGCCTCTTAGAATGCATAAGTTAAGGAAGAAATAAAAAACAAAAATCAAGGGAATAAGCAAACAAGATTCAGGATAGTGATTACCTCTAGGATGGAGGGAGGGGATGGAATGGCTGAGAAACACACAGGTAATCCATGTGTTAGGTAATTCTTGTGTTGGTGTGGGTTCATCTCTGTTTATTATATTATTAAAAAGAAATCAACCAAGGAATAATTAAAAGAGGGGCATGCATGGACCAAAGATGAGATCCTGTCATGAACCAAAGATTATAACCAGTCTCCTTCTGGACATCTGAGGGAAAAAGAAAACAACTAAAAGACTAGCCATGACGTTTTTGAAGAAGAAAAAGGTGGGAGGATTTGCTTGACTGGATATCAAGACTTAAACTAAAGCTCTATCAATTAAGATGTGTGGTCCATGTGGTATGTGTGGTACAGATGGCAGGTGGCATGGTTGGAAGTTCAGTTTGTCACTTTTGAAGTCAAGGTCAAGTACAAGGGGAACCTTTCCTTTTTTCCATGAAAGAAGGAAATGATGAGACAACATGAGAGCAGTAGGCATCCAAGCATGGCAGTTGTCAGATTTGTGCTTGATGTCCCTACTCACTTTTCGTTTTGTAGTGAAGGTCCCAGGCGTGTTTCTGGGCACATCCATCCACTTGATTGTGTGCATGCGGTCATCCCAGTCGGGGACTTGGTCTGCAGGGAGCTGAAACATGATCTTGGAGAGCTTGCACTTGATCCCCATCTTCTTCAGGCTGATGGGCACGTCTGACTTCAGGGTCACTACTACATCCTTGGCACACCCAGGGTGGAGGTGGCCGATCTGGGGAAGAGTCTGGTATTAGTACTTTTGGAAATTAAATCTTGAGGACTCTTGATACCCAATGGTGACGTTCTAGAGAAGGGGTAGAGCCAAAAGTCTTCGCAAAAAAAATGCATCATTCAAGCCTGCATATGTAGATTGTTTTAAATATGTACAAGAGGTTCTTAGATAGAAATACAATCATAAAAACAAGAACAGCTAATATTTATCAAACTGTTACTTGCTTCAGGTACTATTCTGAACTTTTACAGAATTCTACTAATCCCCACAACAACCCTATAAGATGTACAGCAATTACACCTATATATACCTAAAATACACCTAAAATAACAGACAAGGAAACTGTAACTTGCTCAAGGTCATACCATTAATATTGGAAGAGCTGGATTCAGACCCAGGCAGTATGACTCCAGATACCACACTCTTAACCACCCGTGCTTCTTAGTCAATATGATCTATACGAATTATGGACGATGTATACAGTACATTAGCAGTTCTCAGAGTGTGCTCTAGTGACACTTGGGATGCCCAGGACCTTTTCAGGAGTCCAAGAGGTCAAAACTACTTTCATCATAATAGTAAGATGTTATTTGACTTTTTCATTCTCATTTTCTCATGAGTATACAATGGAGCTTTCTACAGGTTACAAGACATATGATTTGCATCAGATTGAATGCAGAAGCAAATATGAGAATCCAGGTATCAAAGAGATTTATAAAAATGTAAAATAAAGCCACTCTTGTCACATGATTTTTTTTATTTTGGAAAATATAGCCATTTTCATAAAAATATGGTATTTATATTAACATGTAGTGAGTTTATTGTTATATTTAAAAATGAATAAATACATGTTTTTAAACATTCTCAGTTTTAATTTCTAATATGGTAAATATTGATAGACATAACCCACATAAACCAAAGCTCTTTGGGGGTCCTCAATAATGTTTAAGAATATAAAGGAGTCCTGAGACCAAAAAGGCTGAAACTCACTGAAGTATACCAGATGTAGGAGAAATCCAATTTGGTCTGTAGAATAAAAGCATTTGTGACTTAGCATACATAAATACATATCTATATAGTCCTTTCATGTTTCTGATCAATAAAAAAACTCTCCCTCCTCTGGAAAGTGAAGGGAGAAAAGAAAGCTTAATATTTCCCAAGAGCACAAATGTGCCGTGTGTGTCTGTGTGTGTGTGTGTCTGTGTGTGTGTGGGCGTGCATGTGTGTCGGTGTATGCACGACAAGTGTGCGTGGGTGTATGTAAACAGACTATAAGAAATTCACCTGTGCCTACTTTGACTAACACTTTACATCCCTCCAGGAAGCAAAACTTCCTCATGATAGCACTCAAAGACTTAAAGGTGACAAAGTAGGGCCCCCAACCCTTCTTGCTCTATCCCCCTGGAGTCTGTGCTTGAACTGACTTGGTGCCCAAAACAGAGTAGGAAGCAGTGGATACATCTGGGTTTCCCAGTGTCCTGGGTCCTCAGAAGTGAACTGTCTGTGAAAAGCAATTGCTGGCCAGAGGTCAGGATCTGCTACTATGTTGTCCTAGGCCTTGTTCAATGTTGAGCTTTGGTCAGCAATTCATGAAATGTATGCTGTGAGACGCTAAAAGAAGGGATTAGAAAATTCCAGGTAAAACAAAGTTAACTAGGTTTTAATACACTGAAGGGCACTGGGAATCTTTAAGAGAAAGATGTAATTTGCAACACTTTCTAAATCTCCACAGTTGTCCACAGAACCTACCGCTCCCATTTTAGCTTTTGGTGAACCACTTTGCAGGACTGATGCCTGAAAGAACACACGTCCAGGGGGACACAGGTATACACTCTGGGATAGGAAGACTGGGACCTGTTTTCAGCCACACAGGCCTCCACGTAATTCCTCAACATCAGCCTAGCACCGGTCTTGGCAGACCTCATTCTCTGCTGTTACACCAGAGGGGACAGGAAGGGTGTCATTAGGTACTAGGTCTGAGTGAGGGGTGGTTCCTGGGTTCCTCACACAGCCTGAGAGAAAGATGGTTCCAATTTGAGATGCATCCGTCACATCCTGTATACATCCATGGGAATGGACTGATAATCAAATTGGTGTTGACTTAGGCCTAAGGGAGTCCAGGAAACAGTGAATGGTTTTCACTTACCTGTGGGGAGAAAGAAATTGTAGCTAAAAGTGGCCATTCAAACCGTGCCACATTCACTTGGCTGTGATTAGTGACTGTGAAGCTCACATTATAGCAGTTTCCAATGTGGCAGTCCCCAAATTGGATGTGGTCCACCAGAGCAGCTAGGGGACAGAAGCAGAAGGCCAGTGAGTCTCCCCTGGCCTCCTCCTAGGGCTTGCTTCCCGGGGGGGCAGCACCCGAAAGACATTGTGCCTCACCCTCATGCAACCCCTCCCTCCTTGGATGGTTATATTGGAAAAACCTGGAGTCCCTGAGTGGCAAGGTTTCCCTCCCAGGGTATTCTGCTTCACCCATCCATCCATCCATCCATCCATCCATCCATCCATCCATCCACCTTGGCTTTCACCTCCATTTGTACAAGAGAAAACATAGGCCCCCAACTCCATTTGTCTGCTGAAGCAGTACTATTAAGGGTTAGAGTTGCCAGATAAAATACAGGAGTCCCCATTAAATTTGAATTATGGATAAATGAGTAATTTTTAGTATAAGTATGTCCCATGCAATATTTTGGGATATACTTGTACTAAAAAAATTATTTGTCATTTATCTGCAATTCAAATTTAATGAGGACTCCTGTATTCTGATTTTCTAAAACTAGTAACCCTATTATAAGTATGAAGTCTGATTTCTGAACTAGGGTTCACTGCTGGTTCCTGCTTGATCTCTGACAAGACAGTTGTCACCTTGTAGCTGCAAACAAAGGCGAAACATCAGATATGTGAGGAGCGTTGATTTTAACCCATGTTGTATAGACTGCCTAATGCTACATTCCAAGACTATAATTAAGCTCCTAGAAAAACCGAGAGATTGTGTTTATAACTCATTTCACAGCAATCAGCCACACAATTAGGATGCTTAACAAATGCTTTTCAATAATAATGATGAGGTAAATTTTCTCCTATCCCAAAGAATATAGTCAACGAAAAGAAGCTGCAGGCTTGATAGAGTGCAGAGCAGCATGTCTTAAGCTTTAGTATACACAAATCACCTAGGGATCTTGTTAAAATGTCGATTCTGATTCAGTAGGACTGAGATGCTGAGGTGGGGTCTGAAATTCCCATTTCTAACAAGCTCCCAGGTGATGCTGATGCTGTAGGTTTCAGTACATTGAGTAGTGAGGCTGTGGAGAATGATGTTCTAGAGGTGGCACAAACTTACAACTCTAATCAAACAAGCCCATCCTTTCTCTTAGAATGCCTAGGATTCGTGGTTTAGATGAAACAGACAATGCCAACAAAAGCAAGCTAAAAGATACAGATAGGGAAAACTACAGAGAGACATGTATTCACTTCTTAGCTAATCTGGAATTTGAATTTTAAATTTCACTCATTAGATAAACTGGAATTTGAGCTCAAACTATAAGCTCCCTAAGGGCAGGGACTCTTTGGAACTCCAGGGCTCAGTGCAGTGCCTGGCACATGTGCACTGACACTCAATAAATGTTCCTTGAGGGAATACATGAATTAATGCAGTGACTGAGCCAAGCCTGACAGAGCGTACAGTAATGAAGAGGAGATTCATTCCTAAACTCCCAGGAAGCTAGCCGATCTGTTATTTAAATTTCACTCTCATTTAAAATGACCCAAGAGCCAACAGTTGTCAACACCTTACTGCTGCTTCTCCCACCTGCTACAAAGTCTTCCATAGTGTTTTCCTCGATGACCTCAGAGATATCTAAGGCCTCCTGGCTGGTGGGAGCCACCAGCCCGTGAATGTTGTCCAAGGTGATGTCATCCTCATAGCCCTCTCCCACCATATGGATGACAGTCTCCTCATACTGGTTGTTGATGACTGACAAGCGGATGGTTCCTGTCATTCTCCCAACCTTCTGAGAGTGAAAAAAGACATCAAATTCAGCTGTGTCTCCAGGAGGAACAACCAGGGAGGCCGTGTGAGCTTTCTTTGCTGCAAAGAGAAGAGAGAGACATGATTTAGAACCAGTTTAAAGGAAGATGCATCCATAAAGACCCTGACTCTAGGGAAAGCAGCCCTATTGTGGGAATGAACCTTGCCTAGAGAGGCCATTGGTGGTGAGACTGGGCATCCTACTCTGGCTCGGTCCTGATTAGTTCCCTAACAAAACAGCCACTGAGACCCACTGCCCTCTAGAAGGTACCCTCCCCCTGATTTACCAACCTACCTTTTGCATGTGGTTTGTTTTCCTCTATGATGTAGATGTAGGAGGTAGTGGGCCTCCCTTTCAGGGAGAAGACTCCTAGTTGGTCCCTCAGGTCCACATGCAGCTGGCAAAAGAAGGCATGATTGAGTGTTACGCTTACAGGCTGCTCAGGGGTTTTGAGTCTGGAGTGAGATACTGTGCTGTAGCCAAAAAAGTCATCATGCCTAGTGCTAACTATTTTTAGTTTCTTACTTAGAGGAAGATATAATAAATATTATACCTGGAGAGGACAAAAGAAAATTTAGTTCAGCCCTTGTTATCCAAGTGAGGAGCCAGAGCCCAGAGATTAGAGGTGAATTTTAGATCACACAGCTAAATAGTATCAAAATGGGGTTGCAAGGCCTCTGTTACTGACAGAGGCAGTTGTAAAACATGCGCTAGACTAATAAAATGGAAATGAATACACATCATTCCACAAGGCCTTGCATGAAGGTGAGCTCCTAAAAAAAGTACCTCATAGGTACTAATGTAGTAGTTGCCTGAGAATGTCATGTTGAACATCCTACCAAGAAAAGAGAAAAACCAAGGTGGGCATCTGACCTACTTAGAGAAAAGGGAGGTTTTCCAGCCCACCAGAAGCCATATATCTGATAAAAAACACTAAAGCCATATATCTGATTTTAGGTGTGAGAAATCAGTAGATATTTTTAGAAGATAGTAATGCTGTCACCATCATGAACAAGATTGAATAATATAAAAAATGAGGCACAAAGAAGGAAGAAATAGCTACATCACATAGGAAGCTTTTGAGATAAAAAATTATATATTTAGAAAAAACCTTAATAAGAAATTATACAGAAGAATTGTATGAAAAAAATATTGACATATAAGAAGATCTAAACAAATGGGTGGGAATTCTAAATGTTGTTCCTGGCAGAGAGGCTAAATACTCTAAAAGTAGAAATTCTTCCCAACTAATTCATAGGATTCCCAGTGGGATTTTTTGAGGAACATTATATAAAGATGAGTAAAGTTCATCTGAGAGACTAGATATGCAAAAATTGTTATTAAAAATTAGAAAAATGGGTAGTGGGTGGGCAGGAATTCATGGAACTAGACACTAAAATGTTTTATAAAACCACAATAATGAAAACAATGCAGAGTAACAATAAAATAGGTAATTTGGACCCAAGACAACAAAAAAATGCTAATTATACAAAAATTTTTTTAAAGCATCATAGACTTAAGAAGATAATGAAGTGTAACCAGACCAAGATCTGGCCGAGCTTGGAAATCCAGAGAGGCCAGCCTAAGTTTCTGGGCTGTTTCTGACCTGGGGCATCTGCCAATCTGAAAGAGGTAGACGGAAGGCTGAACTGTGCTTTTGACGGTCTCTTGGTGCTGAGAGGGCAAAAGTCCAAGGCCTGTGAAGGGTGGGAGTGCTTCCTTTGTCTGGACTGGGACCCCAAAGGTCTGCACCATAAGACAAAAGATGAGTTGGATATAAACCAGCTCTCCCAAGGATAGCAATACTGTTCTGAGTCATCTCAGTAATCCCGAAAATCTCAAGTCCTAAGAACAGTTTCAGGTGATCCTGAATACCTAGTGCTCCCAAGTACTAGGCAGAAGAAAACGAAAATTGTCTCTGAAAAAAAATACCATCATCCTTAGTCTAATTATTTCTACATAACTTTTCAAATATAATACTCAACACATGATCAAAAGATAACCAGGCACGTGAGGAGACAGAATGTGGGCAAAAATGAGCAGAAATAGCAGATATCAAAAACAGACCCACAGGGACTACAGATTTTGGAATTAGCAGGTATAAACTGCACAATGCCTATGATTACTGTGTTCAAGAAACAAAAGCCCCATCTGACAATTTCAGCATGAAACTAGAAATCATATAAACTGATAAAGCAGATTTGAGAAATAATCTAATAGAAATTCTAGAACTGAAAAATAAAATAACTTAATGGAAGGTTTAATAAAAGATGAGCAGCTAAAGAGAGAGTTAATGAATTGAAGACAGGTCAAAAGAAATTATGTGGAATGAAGCCCATAGAAACATAGATGGAAAATACAGTGAGGTTGCGAGAGACAGAGGATATGTTGAGAAGGTCTTCCACACATTTAATTGGCCTCCCAGAAGGAGAGATGAGACAGAACGGAACAGAAGTAATATTTGAATACATGTCTAGGAATTTTCCAAAAGTGATCAAAAGACATCAATTACAGAAGCAAGAAACCTGGTGAATTCCAAGAAGGATAAATTAGAAGAAATCCCACACCTAGACATATCATAGTGAAACTGCAGAAAATAAATAAAAAGTGAAAATGTTAAAGATAGCCAGAGGAAAAGATTGTTTTAAAAGAACATTTTAGACTTATAGCTGGCATCTCAGCAGTAACAATGGAAACCAGAATACACTGGAATAATATCTACCATTTGCTGAAAGAAAACCACTGCCAACCCAGAGTTCTATAGCCAGTAAAAATTACGGTAAAATTGAAGGAGAGGGGATGGCCCCTTGGCATAGTGGTTGGGTTTGGTGTGCTCCACTTCAGTGGCCCAGGTTTGTGGATTAGGATCCCAGGTGCGGACCTACACCATTCATCAGCCATGCTGGGGCAGCGACCCACATGCAAAGTGAGGGAGGACTGGCACAGATGTTAGCTCAGGGCTAGTCTTCCTCACTCGAAAAAAAGGGGAAGATTGGCAACAGATGTTAGCGCAGGGCAAAACTTCCTCACCAAAAAAAAAGAGAAATAGAGATTTTAAAATAAAAACTGAGAGAATTTACCACCAGCAGATCTGCATTAAGGAAATACTCGAGAGTATTTTTCAGTAGTTAAGAAAAGGATCTCAGATGGAAAGTTGGAGATACAGGAACGAAGAGCAATAAAAATGATAAATATGTAGGTAAATCTAAAGGAGCCTGTATAGATTGAACTGTAAAAATTGAAGTGTATAAACAACAACAACAACAATAATAGTAATAATGTCTTGTAGGGTTTAGAATTTACATAGAATCCAAAGCCCTCTACAGGTTGTACCCTTACTCTACCCTTCTATTTTCATCTCCCACTCCTCTTCCCCCTGTGCCCTATGCTCTCACGGAGCTAGCTGCTTACTAGTTCCTGTTGGTACCTTACATTTTTTTGTTTCTGTGCCTTTGTCTTTGTGGTTTTCTTTCTCCACCTGGGATGCACTCACTGCCATGCCCCCTTACTGAAACCCAGCTATCCTTCAATGCCCAGCTCAAATGTCATTTTATAGTGAAATTCTCCTTGATTCCCTAGATGGGAGTAGATCATTTTCAAAATCCCTACAGTTCTCTGTATAACACTTACACAATTTATTACTTTTTTGTAAAATAAAAACACAATTTAATTGCTGAACCAAAAATCCCTTCAGATGTTGCATTTCTCACCCTCGATGAGATTTCTTTTGTTTTTTCCTTATTACAAATGCAATGTTCATTACAGAAAAAAGTGAAAAAATAAAGAAGACACTAAGAATACCCATAATCCTACCCACTCAGCTTGGGGTATATCATTGCACACTGGTTGGCACAGTAGTTATTAGTGTACTATGTAACCTGCTTTCTTACACTCCTTGAGGGCAGAAACCATGTCTGATTCCCCTCTGCATGTCCCATGTCTTACACAGGTTAATGTATGAGGAACATCAAAGAAGAGGTCCTCATAAGTTAGAGATGGCAGAGACCCCAATATCAGAAGTCTTACTTCTGAGCGATTCTTTTCCCTCTCCACCCCTTGCTTCATCCTCCAGCAGTACCTGGGCGGGGATGGTGCCACTGTTCTTGAGGATGAGAGGTAGTTTCTCTGAACGACCAAGCAGAAGCCTCTTAAAGAGGAGAAAGGGGTTTCCATATTGGTTATGGAGCACTGGCCGCACAACAGTCACCCGAGGGAGGGTCCCCTCTCCAACGATATCAAACACGAGGCTTTTGTTCTTGGTCAGGTTGCTGCAGAGAACACAAAGATCGAGGCCTGTCAGCCTGACATGGCAGGAATGACATTCCACACAGAGTGTGGCCCGCAGCCCTGCTGCAGGAGAGGAGGCTGGGGAGCTGGTACCTGGGCAAGCCATCCAACGTAGCCTCGAAGATACACTGGTAGGTCTGCATGGTCTGTGGGGTGAAGGACACTGTGGCAAAGGCATGTGAGTGACTGGCAACACACATCTTGTTGGGTTCCACTTCAAAGATGTCGATGATGCGGGCAAAGATCTGGGGAGGGGGAGCAGGGACCAGCATGTGTTAGCTACTTTGCATTTACACAGGGCTTGCTGCTTATCTCTATTGTCCCTGCTGTGAAATCTCCCTCGTCTAAGCTCTGCGGTAGACATGTTCCATTGCTTGCATAGTCATGCCCCTGGAAAGAGCAGTCTAGATACTCTGGGACCCGCCTCTGAGCAATAACCAGCTGGACTTGGCTAGACCTGTGATCTTTGACTCAAATAGCTGAATTAAACCAGATCTCAGATAGTCAGATTTGTCTCTCTCTCTCTCCACTAAATTAAGATGCCCAGAGATCGTTGTGGTCGCTGATGTAGAGCTGAACTGGAAGCCAGATGAGATAATGGAACTACAGAGGCACCCTGAATGAGAGACACGTGGCCTCTGAAAGACGGACAGAGTCTCTGCTGGCCTTCTGACAGGTGGATTTCAGGTGGCAGCTCCAGTCCCATAAGGCTCTGGCTACCTGGTGTGTTCTGCCCTGTGTCTGAGGTCTCTGATTCAGTGAAGCCAGCCTCGCTTTGTTTGGGCTATCCTGAGTGTGCCTCTGCTCCTTGCAACTCCAAGAGGCTGAGCTAGAACAACTTCCCACAGCACTTTATCTGTTCCCATCTGTGGCAGTGTTTTGTGAAGACTGTAGGGACTGTAGACCCCTGGCACGGCCTCAAAAGGATTTTTCATTCTCGTGGGAGGCAGGTAGGATTCAAGACTGACTATTCTCTCTTGTTCTTAACCTGAGGGCACTAAGGTTTCTTTGCTCTTTCCAAGGGATAGTCTGCAAATTAGGGAGGAGGAGAATAAACAATGTCTGCAAATCCCCTGTTAAAAACCTATATTTGTTTAGAAATCAGCTTGCTCTCTTTTTATTAGTACAGAATAGGGAGAAAGCTGCCCCACTGTGTTCCAAATAAGGTCAGAGCGTAATGACTGGATGTCACCAGGATCTGAGGGAAGTCACAAAGGGGATCCAACCCTGCCCTTCTATGGTAACAGTCCCCGGGGATGCACCCTTTATTCTCAGCTCTAGGCTAGGGCAACCCTCTTGGTGATCTCCCCACCACCATCAGCCATGTGAACAATGCCAGCTCTGGGCACAAGGACCACCTGGGCCATGATTCCACCTTTGGGCAGAGAACTGAAGCAGCTGGGATGAGACTAGGCAGTATTTGCAGCACATCTGATTGGAAATCAAGTGTGTGAAACCCGCTGGCTAATAGACACAATACTTTGTTTATTGCAGGCACACAGTGAATGTTTGATGGATGAGTGAGTTGCTCATTCATGTGTACCAGTTTATCACAGAGGTACTCAGCGGAGACACCATCGGGATAAATTTGTGGCTCTTAGCTTAGGGGAAACTGCCCAGTTACCTCCCATAACTTCTGGCAGGGCCTGAGAGCCAGATAAGCCCCACTCATGTATAGAAGCTCCAGAGCACAGGTTTCCAAGAGCTCTTTCCCTGGCTTTATGCCAACTATGGTGGGCTGGAGCCATTTGGGGTTGCCTACCTTGTTGGAGATGGGCTTAACTACAATGTTCACATCACAGGCGATCTTTCCTGTGTTGCTGATCTTGAACCGAGCCTTGGCCTGATGGCCTACCAGAACATTGCAGAAGATGAACTTGTTCTCATCCTCCACAAACAGGCCCCCGCTCTCTACGGTTTGCACAATGTTGTACAGGTTGGCGCTGCTACAGATCTGGTGCTCCTCAAATATCGAGGCATTATTGTCAGTCACGAAGGCTGGGGAGTGGAGGGAAGACTGTGAGGTGCAGCCTGATAGCCTGACTCCTGCTTTCTGTAATTCCCAATTTGGGGGTTTGGGTTCTGACAAAGGGCAATCACAGAGGAGAGGTAGAGGAATTCGCACAAGGGGGTGTGAGTGATGGGACAAATTCTATCTTCCCTTCCTCTTTTGTATTGCTCTTGTTGGTCACAAGACCCCAACCACTTTTTCCTCCCAATGGTAAAGAGGGGTAAGATCTGGGATCTGGGGTGGGCTTAGGAAGGAAGGAGATATTTGGCCTACTTTGGTGTGAGACTGCAGGGTGCCTATAGCCAAAGCAAGAGGTGTTCTCTCTGTGCTTCATCTGAGATCTTGCTGGGTTAAAGTTATAGCGTGCTCAGTCATTGGCATTGTTCGCTGTGCATATGTTGCCCACAGGAAGCAGCCTGGCCAGGAGCAGGATTCAGTGTTCCTGGATCCTGTGCCATATCCCATTGCACCGTGATTTCCAGATAACACTATTCACCTCAGGATCCCGGACCAAACTCAGGGAGACCAGAAGTTTAAAGCTGCACACCCTCTTCCAGGCAGGCATGCCTTAGAAGTCTTGAAGGAAAAATAAGGCTGAAGACACTAGAGGAAGTTCTAAGGTCCCCAAGGAAGCAGTCCAGCCATGTCAGCTAGACATTTCACGGCAGAGGGCTTGTTACAGACAAAGGTCTTTTAAAGGGTGCTGTCCAGTCTGAGTGTTCAGTACCTGGTAGACAGGCTTCGGCCAACAGGCCATAAGGAATGCCAGCAGGGTGGTCTGTTGGGTCTCGGTCAGAGATGTCGATAGCTATGAACTCCTCACACCTTCCCACAGGGTCAGCCATGCAGTCAACAGTGATGACCTGCATTCCTCCAGGAGGGATGGAGCCAAACCCAGGGTACACGGTGAACATGCCATGGGTGAAGCGAGCCTGCAGGAAAGGGTGGAAGAGGCAGGAGGGGTGGAACAGAGTGGGTGACAGAGTCTGAGCCTTTCCACCAGAGTCGTGAGTTGGTGTCAAGAGGGACTGGTGGGGCCTCTCCCCACAGGCTCTCTCTGGGCTCCAGCTCTTCTCCTGGAGGCAGCGAGGCCCTGGGGAGTCTTAAGGGATGGGATCTCTCAGGGCTTCTTTCCATGCACATTCCTTCTGACCAATCATGACAGATTGGGG
The DNA here is from genome assembly GCF_057802395.1 of Ceratotherium simum simum. NCBI lineage: Eukaryota > Metazoa > Chordata > Mammalia > Perissodactyla > Rhinocerotidae > Ceratotherium > Ceratotherium simum. The sequence goes on from NC_141929.1 coordinate 14,735,928, forward strand.
TTTAAGGGAACAGACATATTCCACATAGTACAACACTTACCCAGATGGGCATCTACCTGCAGAGGGGTGCAAATGGAGCAGTGGGTAAGATTACCGACTTTTGAGTCAGATACTCCAGGATTTGAATCCCAGCCCTGCTATGTATTAACTGTTTGACTTTGGACAAGTGACTTCTCTGAGAATCAGTTTACCCATAAAATGGGGCTAAAGCCCCTACCCTCAGATCACTGGAGGCTCAATGAAAGAATGTGTATGAAGCACTTAGCATAGCATCTGGCACAGAATTAGTGCTCAAAAAATGGGATATTATCATGCACTCCTCTGATTCTTAGGAGCTTCCTGCCTCTTCTTCTCCCCCCAGCTTTATTGAGATATGATTGACATATTACATGTGTAAGTTTAACACAATGTGATGATTTGATACCTGTATATATTGCAAAACGACTACCACATAAGGTTAGCTAACACATCTATCACATCTTCAATGCAGATGTGATGGCTGGAGCTACAGTAGCCATCTTGGAACCATGAGGAAACATGAAGAGAGTTACAAACATCAACAAGCCTCTAAACCAACACCAGCAACTGCCTACCTTATTTAAATATATCCTACTTCTTTAGACCATTAATATTGGATTTTCTTTTATTTTCAGCAAAACACAATTCCAATGTACAAACTAAGCACCTCCTCCTCTGTGAAGCCTTCAATGACTTTTAATAGCTGCAAGGAAGAGTAGGACTTCATTCCACCATCTTTCTGGAGCCTCTCCCTCCATACACAATTATAGTATTCACCACTTTGCCTGTCAATTGCTTATTCATCCTCTTCCTTTTATAAGTGTCTAAAATATTTCCTCTACATCCATTTAGAACCGTATCAGACTTTTTCTTTAATTGAGAAACATAATTTAGAAAACCCAAGAGGAGAAGGAAAGTCTATTGAATTTACCCACGTAATTGCTTGCCATGTTTTTTCTTCCTTCTGATGTTCCACGATTCCTTCTTTCATTATTTACTTTCTGTTTAGAGAACTTCCTTTAGCCATTCTTTTAGGAGAGATCTGCTGGTGGCAAATTATTTTAGTTGTCCTTCATTTGAGAATGTTTTGATTTTCCATTCATTTCTGAGGGATATTTTTGCTGGATATAAAGGTCTGGGTTCACAGTTATTTGCTTTCTGCACTTGTAAAATGTTGTGCCACTTCCTTCTGGCCCCTATGGTTTTTGATAAGAAATCTGCCATCATTCAAATAGTTTTCCCCCTATATGTAAAGTGTCATTCCTCTCTCACTGCTTTCAAAATTTTTTGTCTTTACTTTTTAGAAGTTTGACTATAATGTGTGTTGGTGTGGATTTCTTTAGGTTTATCCTGTTTGGGATTTGCCCAGATTCTTGAATCTGTAGGTTTGAATCTGCCAAATTTGGGAAGTTTTCAGCCATTATTTCTTTGAGGACCTTTTCAGCCCCATTCTATTTCTTGTCTTTCTGGAACTCCAATGACAGGGATATTAGATTTTTTGTTATAGTTCCACAGGTCTCTGAGGGTCCGTTCATTTTTTTTTCTAGACTCAAATAGACTTTCAATAGACTTAAAACAGAGTCTATTTTCTCTCTTGTTTAGATTGGGCAGGATAATGGCCTCCCAAAGATTTCCATAACCTAATCCCTGGAACCTGTGAGTATGTTGCCTTACATAGCACAGGGACTTTGTTGACATGATTAAATTAAGAACTCGAGATGGGGAGATTATCCTGGACCCAATGTAACCACAAGGGTCCTTAGAAATAGAAGCAGCAGTCATAAAAGAGAGGGAGATGTGACTGTGAAAGAGGCTGGAGTAATGGGATGTATCCACCATTGCTGGGTTTGAAGATAGAGGAAGAGAATCATGAACTAAGAAATGCGTGTGTCCTGTAGAAGCTGGAAAAGGTAAGGAAATGAATTCTCCCCTAAAGTCTCCAGAAAAGAATGCAGCCTTGCCAATATCTTGACTCTAGCCCAGTGAGACCTGTGTCAGACTTCTGATATACAGAACTATAAGGTAAACAATTTGTATTCCTTTAAGCCACTAAGTTTGAGGTAATTTGTTATGGGAGCAATAGGAAACAGATACAGAAATTTCTGTTGTTCTGTCTTCAAGTTCATTGATTCTTTCCTTGTTCCCTCCATTCTGTTGTTGAACCCACCCATTTAATTTTAAATTTTGGTTATTTATTTTTTCAGTTACAAAATTTCCATTTGGTTCTTCTTTATATCTTCTCTTTCTTTGCTGAGACTTACTATGTTTTCATTTCTTCCAAGTATGTAATTGCTCTTTGAAGCATTTTTATGTTGGCCACTTTAACATCTTTGTCAGATAATTCTACCATCTCTGTCATCTCAGTGTTGACATCTATTGCCTGTCTATTTTCATTCAGTTTGAGATCTTCCTAGTTCTCAGTATGTTGAGTGATTTTCAACTGAAATCTGGAATTTCTGGATATTATATTATCAGACTCTGGACCTTATTTAAACCTTCTGTTTGAGCTGGCTTTCTCTGACACTATCCTGGCAGGGTAAGGGAGGGCACTGCCTCATTCCCACCAGGTGGGGGTGGTAGTCCAGATTCCCCATTCAGACTTCTCACTACTGCCAGGCAAGGTTGGGAGTTCCAGTTCCCCACTATTCCTCGACTGATACCTCCCAGGAGGGGAGGGGCAGGAGTGCCTCGTGACTTTTTTGTTGATGCCTGGGGTAGGGAGGTCCACTGTGGGGAGGGGAGGGATGTCTCATTACCACTGGGTTGGGGTAGAAGTCAAGGCTTCCCATGTAGTATCTCCACTGACAGTGGTGGAGGTGGTGAGGAGTAATGAACGTCCTGGCTCCTTATTGGGCTTTCTTGGACACCACTTTGGTGGTGGTGGGGGTGGGGGTTGAAAACATCTCATTATAGCCTGGATAGGGTGGAAGTCTAGGCTCCCCATTAACCTTTGCTAGCAGGGGTGGGGTAGATTTTTTTGTTGTGTTTGACTGTAATAGAACAGTTCTTATGTGAAAGTTTTCTGCCTTGCTAGGCTGCTCTTGGTCTTTTCGCTAACGGGACAAGTCTATTTTGGGGGCTTTTTTGGGTCTGTGACTGTTGATGTTTCTGGGTTGCTGGCTTCTTCAGCACCCACTCTGGGATATATGAGGCAAAAAGGAAACTCAGGGAACTCACCACCATGATGTTTGTTGGGTCCCAAGGACCCTAGCTGGTCTGATTTTTTTCTCTCCACCTTTCGGTCTTCTGTGTTTGTTTCGTACATAATGTCTAGAGTTTTTAGTTGTACTTAGGAAGAATAGGGAAAAGTATATTTACTTCATCTTCTCAGAAGCAGAAGTCTTCAAATGTCCTTTTATTTAAGCCAGTCTGAATGGGCTTCTGTTTCTTATAAACAAATGATTCTTGATTAAAATATATATGAAGACTTGAAACAATTTTTAGGCAGTGAGGAGCCAGTGAAGGTTTCAAAGCAAAAGAGGATATCCAAATTAAAAGTCACAACACCTTGTCTTGAAATGAAAGTGATCTTTCAATATAACTATTTAATATTCCTGCCACAGTAGATTCAAATCCTGCTATCCTAGGGAGGTATATGTTGCAAGAACTAGTTGGGAGGTGGCCTTCCAGGGTTTCTGTAAACAAGGAAAAGGGCACTCACCTGGTTTGTGGTGGTTACTTCTTTCTGAGCAGAGTCGGAGAGCTTGGTAGCTTTGGAAGGTCCAGTCTTGTAGAAGTTCTCGCTTTCCCGGGATCTCGCCTGTCTAACATGGCTGGCTCTGATGAAAGAAGCAAGCATACAGTCTCAGGTTGGGGTGGTGTCATTAAACACCTGTCTGTCTGCTTGCAAAGTCCCTTCTCCTAGGAATGGGGGAAAGGGCTCTTCTTTGCCCCAGAGGGCATCAGGGTAGCACAGTTAGCTTCTTCATCATTAGCCAAACTCATTTAACAATTGTAAGAAAACTATGCAGTAATTGTACTTATTAAATATGATTCATAAAGACATTGAAAATTACTGAAAGAAAATAATAATTTTTAAATCTTTACTTGAGTTTACTGGAAAGCAGTGTGTGGAAAATTATTGGCAGACATCAAAATTTTACCTGATCTCATTTAAAAATGAAATGGCAAATAGATTAAATTCTGTCCTTTTTCTTCACATTTATAGTCATGATGTTGTTAAGACTTAGTTTAAGCAAGAGCACAAGCACAGGTATCGGTAACTGTTCCCCTCACGTGATGCTAGTTTCCCCAATAATTAGTTTGTCTAGAGACCAGTTCACCTAAAATATTCAAATGTATTTGAGATGCAAGCAATCTTAAACTTTTGAGAGTTTTATATATTTGAGCATTTGCTTGTTTAATGACCAGATCAAATGAAGTTCAACCCCCTTTTGAGTGTTTTGCATGAATTTGTGCGTGCTAAAATGAAAAATTAGAATTAAAAACAATTTAAAGCAAAACACAATTAAATTATAATCACTATAAAAGAATATTATTAAATTATTATAGGATAAACGATAAAAAAAATCATGTTGAAATTAAATTTGGAAGAAAGAGACTTTAGACAGTTTAACCAAAAATTACTTAGTATATTCAAACTTCGCCAAAATGGAAGACGATATCCATAAAAATATAAAACAATTACAAACAGTGTAAAGCTGCATGTCTGATTTAAAACAATTAACTAGAAACTCAATTTTAAATTAATGGATAATTAATTAATTAGTAAGTCAAGACAAAGTGCCTTGGGAATTGGTAAAACCATCCCTAATTTGCCAAAAAAGAATATGACAATCAAATAAAAGCCAAAAAGCACTCAAAAAGGTCAATTGTTTTGGTGTATTGATTGAGAGCCACCTTTTGAAGAATACAAAGTTTTGCTGTCGGAACAACTATGAAGTTAGCTGTCGTGGTAAAGTGTCTTCGTGGGGAGAAGGTAGTAACAGTCCTGGTAGACTGAAGGCATCACCATGCTTTCTCTAGTTCACATTTCCAGGATATCCTTTGCCATTCCCCATCATGAAGCACAGCTATTGTGAGATAATAGAAAATATATGTATATTGGTCTCTGCCCCAGTTCCTGGCACAGAGCTCCTGAAACCCTTGTAAATTCCTAAGTGATAAGAGTACTAGGAGCATCTATTGTTCTAATATTTGGCTTTTGACCTTGGTTCCTGACACAGGGCTCCTAAAACTCTTGGAATTTCCTGGATGATAAGAATGTTTTTTGTTCTAATGAGGTGACTCTGGGTCGGCTCCTAGATGGGGGCTGGTCACCAGAAAAACCAAGCCATGATTAGAAGCTTGGCATTTTCAACCCTACCCCCCATTCTCTAGAGAGGGGAGGGAGCTGGAAATGGAGTTAATAATTGATCATGCCTATGTGAGGAAGCCTTCATAAAATCCCAATAGTACTGGGGTTTGGAGAGCTTCCAGGTTGGTGCCACATACTGGGAGGGTGATACACTCCAATTCCATGGTGCTCAGGACACTCCCAGACCACACTCTATGTATCTCTTCATCTGGATGTTCATCTGTATCCTTTATCACATCCTTTAATAAACTAGTAAACTTAAGTAAATGTTTCCCTGAGTTCTGTGAGCTGTTCTAGGAGATAATCGAATTCAAGGGGAAGGAGGTCCTGGAAACCTCTGATTTGTAGCCAAGTTGAACAGAAGTTGTGGGTAACCTGGGGACCTACTACTTGCAATTGGCATCTGAAGTGAGGGCATTCTTGTGGCACTGAGCCCCTAACCTGTGGGGTCTGATGCTATATCTCCAGGTAGATAGTGTCAGAATTGGGTTAAATGGTAGGACACCCAGCTGGTGTTGCAGAATTGCTTGGTGTGGAGAAAAATACCCAACCATCTAGGGTCAGAAGTATTGTGAGTATGGTAGTAGTGTGAGTGTAAAGGAGAATTGGGCTTTTCCCAGCACAGCTATGATTTCTTTTGATTTAGCTTGCTGTTATAGTAGTCCCTTGACATCCTACAGAATGATAGACAGGGCAAAGACTTACCAGTAAGTCTTGCAGCACACTAGAAGTACGAGGACAACAGACACAATCCCAAGCAGAAGATTTTACTTTTGTTCAACTAAAATCTATCATATATTTGACAGCAGTTAGAAAATAAATGAAATCTGGAGTCAGAGATATGGGTTCAGAAATGAGATCTACTGGTGATTTCTTGCATAATCTTGGATGAATCATTTCTAAACCTTAGTGATCTCACCCATAAAAGGGGATTGGATTGAATTATATAAAATATATGACAGCTCTTTATAAAATATAAAGCACTAAGTAACCAGGGAGTGAATGGTCTGAGTTAAGTAAATACTTGTCTTACACTTTCTTTTGATGAGTGGGGCTCTGCCCTGTCAGCTTAGAAAGGGCGAACTTGAAGTCAGTAACACCTTGATTTTCTACGGTGAAGGTGGTGCTTTGACGAGTGCCACAGATCAAAGCCCCAAAGCTGATGCCAGAGGAGGGGTTGATGTTGTATTTGGAGAACACTGCATTCACAGAAAAACTAATTGAAGTGCTGCCAGTGATTTCTTCTCCTTCCGCCATACTGGGCTCAAAAACCTAGAAAGGAAAGAAGGATTGGGAAGATGTCAGCCACTGGCATAGCTCCAGGATTCCTGTGACTGTCTACTTCATTCTCTATCTTTGTCATTGACATAAAGCCAAGTTCTTTATTTCATTCTCTTCATATTATTGCATCAGCAATAATATTAGCAAGCACTAACATAGAGCTTACTATGTACCAGCCATGGATTAGCATGGACCAACTTTGCCTCCTGTTTACACTTCCCCACTTTTCTTTTGCACTTGATGATTAAACTCAGCTTCCTTGTCTCTGGTGCTCCCCAAAGACTAGGGGCCACATTTCCTCTCTGGCACTCTCAATTTCTGATGACTTTGCACACCTCCCACTGACCTACCCATGCCTGCTAGTTGAGGGCCCTGGTGTAGTCTCTGGTTGCCACCCAGGCCAGCCCTCCCTTTTCCTCCTGGAGCATGGGTTATACCATGTACTCTTTTCGACACAAGTCTCACAATCCTGCCATTGAGTGAGTTTTCCCTTTGAACTCTCTTACCTTACAGTGCAGAATTTCCTGGTGCTCAATCTTCACTTCCTTTTTTGCACGAAAGAACACCTGAACATTTGTGGGCTTGTCCGTTGTGGTCAGTAAACCCTTCTTGGGTTGGACTGAGATCACGGAATTTTCATTGGTCCATAAAGAGTCCACAGAAAAGCTGAAAGACAAGGTAAAAAGTCAGCTTAAGTCATTATCTAGGGAACCCAAGATACTAGAGAGGAGACTCTAGACTGTTAAGTGCTTGCCATGTCTGCGGTCCTGTTTAACCACTATGCCTAGCAGTGTCCACTGTGCTTTGTGCACTGTGACCACCCCTCCATAGCCAGGACTGACTGGCCAGCAATTGATGCTTGAGGCAGATAGCCATCTCCGGCCTGTGGTCAAGAGGTGCCTTTGCAGGAGATCTCTGTCCAACAGGGGCACTTGATGGTGGATAAGGACCAACTAAATTAATTCATCTCTCTCTGTCTGTTTCTCTCTCCCTGTCTCTCTCTCACTCTCTTTCTCTCACTCTGTCTCCCTCACCTCTCTGAGACTAAATGCACTTCACAGAGAAGGAAGAGTGATGCAGAAGCCAGGGGATCTAAGGAAGGAGAGAAAGTGGGGGGCGGGGAGGGCAGCGCAGAAGCCATGCAACAGAGGCACTTGGACAGGGAGGCCATGGCCCAAGGCGGGTGAGGTGAGAAGCCACTGAGAGAAACTGACTCATGAGAATGGCAGAGGGACTGGAGCAGCAGTGAGGAACTTAAGCTGAGGAGGGACATGTGGAGTTGCTGTGGGGATCCAACAGTCATCCCCATGCTCCAGAAGCCCTGGCTGCTCCATTGCTGCATGCCTGGTGCTTGTGCTCCCTCACTGCCCTGCACATCCTTTCAATGAACCCTGATCACCTATTCCAACCCGAGGGCGACTCTGTCCCATGCAACCTAAAAGAGCAGAGCTAATGCCCTGTCATAATCTAAAATGAAACTCACAAATGGGCAAGAATCCATTCAGCACTAATTCCAAAGGGGCAGTGGCTCTCTTCTGATTTGTTTAGCTTTTATGTATGTTTATTTATTTCAATTTATGGTTCTAAGTAATGGTAGTATTGAGGTAGGACCTTTCTAATTTCAGCATTCTTTTAGCTGAAATGAAACTATCATGAATACACTGAATTTCTTCCAAATCTGCAAAGGGGACGTCCCTTTATCAACTGTGAACTCTTCTGGGGAAAGGATGATCTTCCATAAAATAGACTAGCCATGGGCGCTAGCACTGCCACCGAGGGTTGTGTGATCCCGCCTAAGTGACCTCCTCCCTCCCCCCACCCAACGCCAACCTTTCCTCTCTGAAGAATCTCCTTTATTTAACGTTTCATTTTTAATCTCAAGAGATGAGCACAGCTGGAGCTCTATTCCACCAGGCCGTGATTTGGATTCTATGATACAGTGGTTCTTAAAGTTAAAAAAGAAAATTGGAAAATCCCTTCTTCACATGAAATCTTATGAGAACATGAACTTACGAAACAGATAGGAGCCAAAAGGAGGGCAGGACAGCTTGAGGTCAGGTTCCCCCATCTCCATTCTCTTCCTCCACCCCCAGGACCTTCCCTCACCCCAGTATCTCCTCCTCCCAACGTTTCTCCCTGAGTCTCTTCCCCCACACCCAGACTGCTGGGGCTCCAGGTGCATTCAGAGGGCCCTTAAGGGTCCCTGTAAAGCCTCAGAATTGAAAGCAGTATGAAAATCTCTGCTCTCTTAGCAGTTGGAATTCCATTCACTCAAAGCCAAGAGAGGCTAAAAGCAAAGATGGTTCTTATGATTTCCTTGATTGATTTTTTTTTTTTAATCTTCCAGACAACACTCTTCTCCCTATGTGTGGATGTGAAGGACCACATGCCCAATGATTTTCAGGTTACCTGAACATGATCTCGTATTTCCCACGGTTCTTCAGTTGCAGGGACTGCTTCACCTCCTCCATGACCCTCACAATCCCAAAATCGAGGTGTCTTTCAGATCCTGCAGAGGCCAAGGGCCGGGGTGGGGAGGGGTGAGTGGGCATGGGAGATAGAAGCAGGGGAACTCCCTATTGAAGTTCACATGGAAAATCCATGGTAACAGTTTCAGAGAATTTGTTTTCTGAAAACACTGTGGCTAGGGAAAGCTCTCATAACTGAGTCTTAGCAAACAAACCACAGACACTGCTCTTGCACCCAGTTCAATGGGGCGGCTCCCTCTGGCTTCCATCCTAGGACCACTGTCCTTCCGTTCACGTCTCCCATTAGCTAATACTTCCCGTATTTAAAAAAAATTTTGTATCAAGTGTATAATATACAGAGTTGGGATAGTACATATAAATTTACATTGTTTTACTTAGCATTACATCATAAGCATGTCCCCACATAATTAAAAACTCCTCATAAATGTGATCTTAATAATATACCATGATATGGCTGTTCCATAATTTACAATATTATTCAATATTACAATACTATTCAATTACAATATTATTAATAATATTCCATTATTGATAGATGTTTAGATTATTTCCAATCTTCCATTATTATAAATAATGCTGCAATAAATATCTTCGTACATAAGACTAATGACATCTAGGCAAACATGTAGCTCTAACATTCCATAAATCTTGCTAAGAAGGAGACCTATCAGAGGAAGGAGGGATAGTGGAGAACTGCACGCTAAATGGAAGGATCTAACTTGGGTGTTAGGGCAGTGTGAGGGGCAGACTAATGCCGCCTCCAAAAAAGATGTCCACATGCTAATCCCTGGAACCTGTAAATATGCTAGTTTACATGGCAAAGGGGAATTAAGGTATCAGATGAAATTAAGGTTACTAATCATCTCACTTTAAAATAGGGAGATTATCCTGGATTCTCTGGGTAGGCCCAATATAATCACAAGGGTCCTTAAAAGGGAAACAGAAGTGGGAGAACCAGAGAGATGGTAGTGTGAGAAGGACTTGATCCAACATTGCTGGCTTTGAAGATGGAGGAGGGGGACCTTGAGCCAAGGAATGTGGGTGGCTTCTCGAAGCTGGAAAAGGCAAGGAAATGGATTCCCTCCCAGAACTTCCAGAAAGGAATGCAGCCCTGCCAACACCTTGATTTTAGCCCCGTGAGATCCATTTTAGACTTCTGTAAAATAATAACTGTATTAATAAACTGTAAAATAATAAATTTGTATTATTTTAAGCCACAAAGTTTGTGGCAATATGTTATGGCAGTGATAGAAAACTAATACAGTCAGGGAGATAGGTACTCACACTCAGATGACTGCTCAGAAAAGAACTTTGCAAATTTGATATTTATAACCACCCCTTTTCGTCTCTAGTTGAAGTTAAGATTCGTAGTAACGTTGCTAACATCCCACTGGGGCTTGCATTACTATTTACTGAAATTCCACCCCCCGCCCCAACAATCACTAGTCTTCCTCTACACAAGAAATACACTGCACTAAAAGATGTGACTTCTAAACACCCTTTCCTCAAAGTGGTCCACAGACCTTTGGGGAAGGAGATGTCTAAGGCGATGTCGTAGGACTCTGCAAAGATCAGGATATTTTCAATTTGAACAACACCAACAAGATTATCTGCATCTAAAACCTGTTGAGATAAGAGAAATTCTTCAGTAAAAGCATGAACCACGAGGTGCTTGGAGCCTGAACTATGTAATATGCAGTGGGAATCATGACGAAGGCAATACGGCACGGAAGATTCTAAAGAGTATTTAGCATTTGTCTTCACTGAGCATTTGATAGGATTAGTGTTTGTGATAACACACTTTGGGGAATGCTGGTGTAGACACTCCATATAAAAAGAAGGAAAAGGGACTGCATTTTCCATCTTGTCCACTTAACTGGGTTTAAATTATTTGCACGATTGTCGCTACATTACTGAAGTTTGGGCTGCGAGTATGCATCACGGGAAAGTGTTCTTTGGAACTTTTAAGCCAAATAAACCCGAAGAGCATTTTTCTGACAGTTGAAGTGGAAAACTTATATATTCTTAATCATACTTACTCTACTAATGTTATAAATCTGAATTGTTCTGTTCTTTGTTTCTGATTCAACCCGTGAGAAAAGTGCTAGATTTTTCATATAAAATAAGTGTTTAATGTTTCTTTTTTGTTTTCAAATGTCTTATTTACATGAACATCATTACTATTAAAGTTGGAAATATAGATATATTAAAAAAAGGCAAACACCCCAGCCTCCAGTTGCTCACTGTCCCCTCCGTTGTCATTTCTGGTGGTAATCCCTCCCTTACTGTCCTGAGGAACATCTGAACTGCTCTCAGCTGTCAGCTGGACCCAACTGTTGACTCTTGAGACCAAGGAGGGGGCAATAAAGGGTCCGTTTGTCAAGGAGAGTTGCCACTGGGCAGTGGGTGTGTCTTTCCTGCGTCTGCCTGGAGACCACCTGCCTCTCTGCTGAAGCTTCAAGTTGGAAAACTAAGTCACCAACTCCCTGTTACTTGTGCTTCGGGTGCCTAGCGGGAAATTTGCAGCTGTCACCAAAGTCAAGTTTTAATTTAGAGTTTCCATCTTTTCTTTCATCAAATATTTTGCCAGTGTTTCACAGAACAAATAGCACCGATTTGAGTTTTACCTTATTTTTGTTGCTCACCCTGAGAGAGAAGACAACAAGAAGGGCTGGCAGCAGGAGGGAAAAATAGGACATAGAACTTGGATTATCAGCTCCAGGACTTATATAGTACTCTTCTACTGATAGATACCAAAACTGGAGGCATGTTTATTACCTAAATGGTTTACATTTACTTTTTTTTTTTAACCTGAAAAGGTTGTCAGCAAGTATAATTTGGTTTATTCTGAAACAAGTTAGGTTCGCTTTCCTGGTGTGTGTTGGGAGTTGGGGGGGACTTTAATTCCATAGTGGAATCTGCGTACCCAGAGCATTCTATTTCCTTTGCTTCCCCACTGGGGGGGGGGGGATTATATTTTGTAACTGAGGAAAACAGGAAGGACAATTTAAGAGGTACACAAATAAAACGAAATGAGTTCACCAGAGTGCTTTCCAAAGGGACTGGAAAGCAAGGCATTTCCTGGGGTAGTTGTTGAAGGAATACAATCTGGGGAAGAGAAGACTTAGACCACTTTGGGGGGCCTGAAGGAAGACTCACTGTGTCTGCCTTGCTGGAACACATAGGGATGCCATGTCAGTTGTTAAAATGCAGAAATGTTTCCATACCAGTTGGTAAGCAGCTGTCACAATGACCTCTCCAGGTGTCCCCTTGCTGCTTGTCTCCCGCCCCTGCCTCCCCACCATGGAGACAACTGGACTCCCCATGATCCAGCAACTAAAGGATGAAGTTGGCACAGCTAGGACCCTACCTCAGCCATGTGGCCTGCGTTCACTGTGCAGAGATCTGTGTCTGTGTAGAGAGTGGTGTTAAAAATGTTGACTATCACCTCTGGGCTTCATACACATTTGTGGATTGAATGAATCTATCAACATCTGTTTTTAGCTATCTGAAGGACTGTCATGGGTAGGTGATAAGAGAGATTAAATCCATTGACTGGCTCCAAAAGGTAGAAACAGGATTAATTTGTGTAAGTCACAGGGAGAAATCTGAACTCAACCCAAGGAAGAATTAACTGTCAGACCTGCTCAAAGGAAGATAGGTTGCCTGGAGTGTTGGTAAGCTTTCTGTCTCTGGAGGTATTCAAAGAGAAGCTTGGATGACCTCTTGATGGTTGAAGAATCAATTCAAGCATCAAAAGTCAGTGACATTCATTCATTCATTTTACAGATTCTACTGAGCGCCTTCTATGTCCAGGCCTGTGCTAGACACTGGGGATATGATGGCGTAGTGGGTTGAATGGTGGCCCCCAAAAAGGTATGTCCATGTCTTAACCCCTGGAACCTGTGTACGTGACTTTATTTGGAAAAACAATCTTTGCAGATGTAATTAAGTTAAAGATCTTGAGATGAAATCATCCTGGATTCTCTGGGTGGGCCATAAATCCAATGACAAGTGTCCTTGTAAGACACAGAAGAGGAGAAGACACGGGCATAGAAGAAGGCCATGTGAAGGTGGAGGCAGAGATTGGAGTGTGTGGTGACAAACCAAGGAACACCTGCAGCCACCAGAAGTTGAAAGAGGCAAGGAAGTGTTCTTCCCTAGAGCCTTCAGAGGGAGTGTGGCCCTGCGGTCACCTTGATTTTGGACTTCTGGCCTCCAGAACTGTAAGAGAATAAATGTCTGTTCTTTAAATCAGTCAGTTTGTGGTCATTTGTTACAGCAGCCCTAGGAAACTAACACAAATGATGAACAAGTCAGGGGAGATCTCGTCCCGATGGAGTTCACGTTAGAAAGGAAAAAAGAGAGAGGATAACGTCCGAAAGGGGTAGGTGCTCTGAAGGATAGAAGACAGGGTGAGTGATTGCACATAAGAGGGGATTCCCTCGATGGGATGATTAGGGGAACTCATTTGACGCAGTGCTGTTTAGTGGACCCCACAGAGCCTGGGGACAACATTCCTGGCAGGGGTGCTGCAAGGCTGGGGGCCTGAGGCAGGAAAAAGCCGAGATACCACGTGACAGGAACCACTGAGTGAGAGCAAGGGAGGAGGGAGATGTGGATACAGAGGCAGGCAAGGCCTCAGAAGCAGGGGAGGACCTGAGCTTTCTTCTTATTGCAATGGGAAGCCAGCAAAGTGCTTTAGGAAGGAGAATGACTGAGAGCGTAAAGATCCCTCTGGACACTGTGGGGAATGAGAAGAGGGAAACCAGTTAGGAAGCCTCTGCAGAAGTCAGGTGAGAGATGCTGCAGGAGGCCTGGATGAGGGTGGTGGCGGCAGTCTAGACAGAGAAGTGGATGGGCAGGAGACACATTGGAGATGGAACTCACAAGACTTGTTGGAGAACTGGGTGGGAGAGGAGGCTGTCAGCAAAAGCGGGGAATCGAGGATGATTCCCAGGTGTCTATCGGGAGCAACTGGGCAGAGGGTGATGTTTACTGAGATGGGAATTTGAGGGGTGACTGGGTTTGGGGATGTGAAATCAGAAATCTAAAGCTTACCTAGGGACAGCAACACATTCATTAATTCATTTATCTGATCATTCACTCCACATTGATTGAATGCTCTGTTCTTGGCACTGGGAACTCAGTCATGAACAAGACTGCCTTTATGGAACTTACAGTATGTGCACAGCAAGATGTTGTGGGTTGTGGGTTGTCAATCAGGGATCAGATGGTAGTGTGTAACAGGGAGACCTGGCTTAGTGTGTGTGTGTGTTGATAGTGTGTGTGTCAGGGAACCCAATGTGTATACATTTTGATGACCAAGTCTGAAGACGTGTGAAGCCTCACCTCCAACCGAATCGCCTTCTTGATGTTGACAGGTTTAGAGGGTTGGAAGTACACTCTCAGGCTATACTCAGCATTGGGGCTGATGGTCCCCTGCATCATGGACATGGTGAAGTCATCACCCAGGTGCTCCAGGTTGGTGATCCGCCAGGCCACAGGCAGGGGTGTGATGTTGCGGAGGTGAACTATCTTGGATTCTTTTCTGCAGAGACCAAAAGAAATATTTTCCAGTTTCAAATGATTTTGATTTATTACCGCAGGTCAGAAAAAGCACTTCTGATGATTTCAGTTATAGCTTAGTTCACTAATCAGTATTTATCAGGAATGGGGCCTGGTAATGATGATCAAGGAATGCAGGATACATATCATAACAATATGCTTTCTCAGTAGCCCCCAAAATAAACATTCTCTATCTAGAATAATATAGTTCCAGTGAATGAATATGTGAGTTCTAGTGTTCTCTGTTTGTACTCTAATTTCTAGAGCAAAGATTCCTAACCTTTTAGGGTAATGGACTGCTTTGAGAATCTGGAAAATGCTAGTCCTCCTTCTGAGAAAAATGCAAATATGCACACACTTTGGCTGTTGATCTTAGGGGGCTCCTCAACCCTGCTGAAGTCCAGACACTGAACTCAAGTTACCAACCTGTGAACTCAACCATCCTGGTTTGCACAGGACTGGAAGTTTCCCAGGACGTAGGACTTTCAGTGCTAAAACCAGGAAAGTCCTGAGCAAATCAGGATGAGTTGGTCACCTAGAACTAAATGTTCTTTAAATTCCATTCCAGTCCTAGTATCATCCAGAACTCTACCTGCGCAACAAGAGCCGGTCAAAATGCAATTGCCTGGGGTCCAGCTCCAGTTCTGGGCGAACCCCCTGGCAGCTTAATTTAAAGACAGCTGGCTTTGGGTTATCCTTGATGCAGCAGACAATGCTGTCGTTAAAGACACCAACTGCAGTAGGGTAGGCCCATACGTTTAGCACCTAATGGAAGAGTCAAAACAAGGTACATTTATGCCGAGGATGCCAAGGCCTCAAATTTCCCCAGAAAGCCTTGCCCTGGTAGACTTGTTTCCATGGGACTGTACCTGCTTCTCATTGGGTTTCAGAATCATGTTGCTAGGCTCCAGGAAGTAGGTGCTTGCTTTGACATCATTCTGAAAACAGAAGAACACCTCCACGACCGCTGGGGAATTGTTCAGGATTGTCAGTGTCTCCATGTTGCCTGGGAACAAGGATGACTTGTACCTGAAATGAACAAAAATTAGGGATGTGGATGTGAGGACTGACTGAGAGTTCACGTGGAAGAGGAGATGGTGAGGTGCAAGGCAATTCCAAAGGAGAGAGTGGTTACGCTGAGGCAGTGGCATGGAAGCTAAGAACACAGGCTTTGTAGTTGTGAAGACTTGCAGCTGTGACCTGACCTCCCCAAGCCTTGGTCTCCTCATCTCATCTCCTCAACAGATGATAATACCTGTTGGGATTCTATGAGTATTAAATGAGATAGTGTACTGAATGCTCTTAGGACAGCTGCAGATATCAAATGCCTAATAAATGGTAGTGATTATTATTGCAAAGAATTCTGAGAAATATGCAGCTCTGTTCTTCCTAATGTTTATATTCCCAGGAGAGATGATCATTTGAGTAACTTGTTATATCACATCTGTCTTACAGATGACTTCCTTCACCACCTTATCCTATACCTGCACATGATGTTACTGTGCCGACAAGGATTCATTTGGCATTGCTCACTGTTACAAGGCTGTTTCTGTTCCTTAGTATCTTAGGGAGAGATCCACAGAGTTGAGCACTGTGGGCATTGGAAGCTGCTCAGTTAATGGTACTGAACAGAAAAGGAACCACAGAAGGCCCAAGGAATGCCAATGAAGATGCACATCACCAGAAGTCATAGCAGGGATCCATAGTACCCAATGGTACCTAGAAACAGTCTGAAAAACTCTTTGGACAGGCTATGATGGAGGAAAGAAGGAGAATGAGTGTAGAAACCAAATCAGAGTCAGAGATACAGAGCACTCTCTGTGTAACAGCCAAAGGGGTGGTGGCCTTCACATCTAACCGGTAATCACCACCATCCAGCACTGTGCTAAGTTTCATGTGCATTATCCAGTTCTGTCTTCACAAATCTGTAGGTGAGTACTATTATTTTCCCATTTTGCAGATGAGGACATTGAGGCTCAGCAAGGTTTAAAAGAGTAAACAAATAATACGTGGTTGCCCTGGGCCTTGTTTCTGGGCCGCTGTAATCCCTCTCTTCCTGGACCACTGTTGCCTGGCCCCAAATCCTGGTTAATTCCTGCGGTGTCCCAAACACATGCCTCTCTGAATGGCCATGATTTCCCTGACTCCCACTCCCAGGTTGCTCTATACATCATGTCCATCAACCTGACTCCCACTCCTTCTCTCTCCTAAGCCCTTCTACTGGGTCTTGAAGATCCTCTCCATCTTCAAATGCTCTTCATCTTCCCTTTCTAGTCCAGCGTCTCAGGAAATAAACTAAAGGTATTAATGGAACAGAGAACAAAGAGGGCTCGTTAGTTCTACCAGGTAAGCATAGAAATAAACACTCTCTACTTATTACAATAAATGCTAGATTGAATGAAGACATGGTTAGACCTTGGTTCCAGTTTTGGTCTCATTTCCTTGCCTATACAATAAGAAATTTGTATATAACCGAAAAAACTGGTGTCACTAAAAATTTATGATCATCAGCCTCACCTGGGCCCCTAATTCTGCCTGATAATTTTAATTTATTTCTCTAATATCCCCCCTCTCCCACTTTCCACAAAAACTGTTTCATACCTTCTCCATTTTCTCAATATTTTTATCTTCCTTTCACTTCCCTCACTGTTAGAGATGACCTCACATCATTCATCATGGAGAAAACAGACAGCGGCATGGGAACTTCCTCATCATTCCAACCAAATCTGTAAACTTACCTGCACCTGATGCCATCTCACCTTCCTCCTTCCTAGTATGAGATGATGGTCCCTCTTCCTGGCAAAGGCCAGCATCTCCATATCCCATTGTGTTGTCTCAGGGAGCTATACCACTGATGGCCCTTACTTCCTTCTGAAACTCCAACCTCTTCCTCCTTACTTCCCCGTGGCATCCAAACATCAGGAGAACAACAGTGTAGGAGCAGCCTTCCCTGGACTCCATGTCTCCCTCCCATCCTTGACTCCCTCCACATCTCTTCACAGCCAAGCTTTTCCAAAGACCTATCTTCACACCCTGTCTCCATTCTCTCACCTACTGACTCTTCAACCCACTTTACTTGGGCTTCATTCTCAGAAATCCCCCAAAAGCGCTCCTGCTAAGCCCCCTATAACCTCCATGTTGTTGAACTCTGTAGATGTTGATGTCCTCATCTTTCTGCCTTCTTTGCGGCATTCAACGTAGCTGACCACACCTTCTTCTCATGGCTCCATGACACCACCCTTTCGTGGTTTCTACCAATAGCTCTGGCTCTCTTTCTCATCTCCTTTGCTGGCTTCTCCTCTTGTGAATGGAGTTCTTTGAGGCTCCATCCGTGGTCCTTCTCTCCTAAGTGTGTACTCTCTTCCAAGATGATCTCATCCATGCCCATGGCTTTTTTTTCTTTTTTTAAAATTTTTTATTTATTTATTTTCTTCCCCCAAAGCCCCACTGACAGCCCCAACTGAAAGCCCAGTAGATAGTTGTATGTCATAGATGCACATCCTTCTATTTGCTGTATGTGGGATGCGGCCTCAGCATGGCCGGAGAAGCGGTGCGTCGGTGCACGCCCGGGATCTGAACCCGGGCCACCAGCAGCAGAGCGCGCGCACTTAACTGCTAAGCCATGGGGCCAGCCCATGCCCATGGCTTTTGTTGTCTTGAAGACAGACTCTCCTCTGAGAACCAAAACCATAGAGACTATTCCATGCTTGATGTGGCTACTAGCTATATCTCCCAAGGATTTCAAACTCAACACATCCCAAAGTGATCTCTTGGTCCTACCCTTCCCCACCAAAACCTGGTCCTCTTCCAGGCTTTCCCATCTGGGAAAATGGCACCCCCATTCATCTGGGTGCTTAGCAGAAACTTAGGGCACAAGAACCCAGTTCTCCTGATTTGTGGTTCAGGGCTAACTGCTACGTCTACACAGGAACCTGCTTGTACTATTCATGAGTCCAACTCAGTAGTCTGAAATCTGCTTTGAAATAATGGAACACTTACCTATCTCTTGATTTTCCACAAAGCAGTGGCCCGAAGTAAAACCTGTCCATGCTCATAATATACTTCTTGAAGATGGCCTTATTTGTCTTCATGTCCATCTTCCACTGAGGGAATACCACTCTGAACACAGGGGAGGAAGGGAAGAGGAGAGGCTATCTGAATGGAAATTCAACACCGCCACTTGATGTTTACATGAACCCAATGCTCTCTGTTCAGCAAAGGGTCCAGGTGTCTGGAGACAGAAGGACTCTTAATTTGAGGACTTCAGTTGAGCCTTTCTTCCCGTTCCTTCCTTCTCCCCAACCCTGAGTGAAGATAGTACAATTTGAACTTAAGAAAAAAGATTCCCAGTGGTGTCTTTCATAATGAGGGGCTGATGACAGAGCTGAGTTGGATTTCCTGTTCCAGTGTACCCAGCTAGAAAACTTCCTGAGAATCCCCATGGAAAACTAGTTCTGGTGGATATTAGCTAGCTTTTGAGTTCTTTGTCCAATGTGGCCCCTTGGTGAGAGTTGCAAAAAAGCTCCCCTTGGTGGACAGCTATAAAAGGCCCCTTTCCCTAGGGGAGTTGCCTCACTAGCTTGCTCATCCAGGTGCTTTTATGTGGTGCATAAGGGACAGAGTGGTGTTTGGTAGCTCAGAAAAACACCTGCCCATGGAAATTCATACGTATATTGAAATTATGGGATAAAAAATCCTACAGGAAATATAAAATCAGTTTAAATTTGCTTAATAGTTAAATAAGCAAACTAACTTGCCAGAGGAAGACTTTTCCCCCCTCTTCATCCCTATTAACATTTTCTTAATCAGTCTCATGTCATTCCTGGCTTAGTCAATGTCAAAGACATGGAAGCCAATACAGCAAGAGGTCTAGAATGCTGTCCCAGTCCACATTAGTATTAAGATTCACCTTGTTCAACATACCATGGGAGAAAACTAACATGTATCTGTCAACTTGTTCTTTTAAAGGAAAATACACTTACTTTGGGTCTTGGCAAATGTATGGGTAAGTACAGATGCCTTGGCATTTGAGGTAGTAAGGGGAGCAAGTTCCAAGGATCTCAAAGTTAAAGACTTGCTCAAAGTTCCCGAGGTCATCAGAAGAGAAGTGCACTCTCAATGTAACCTCACCGTTGGCTGGCACGACCCACCGGAAATGATTTAGCCTGCAAATGACCACACAGGCATTTAAAGTGAGAATGCTTCCTTCGAGCCAAGAGAAGACAGGATTGTTGCCTGGGAGAAGTCCTGTCTTTCTGGGGTTAGGCATGGTGATCCACAGGGCCCCACAGGCAGGAGAGCCCTGTTCCCATCTGGTGCTGTGACAGCCACATCCTCGATTTGGGGCTTCAGCCTTCCCCTCCCTGGGTTATTTGGAGGCCCACCTGATGAATTTCTCCTGGGAGTGCTGTCCATAGAGGTTGTTCTGGTCTATGTCTGACAGGGGGGCAATGGTTCCAGAAGTTCCCCCAGAAAGACCCTTCCTGTTGAAGGCCATGAGACGTTTGTCCTTCTGAGTCTCCCGGGCCTGATCTGTTTTTTCTTTCACTTTCTGTCTGCTCGCTTTAGATGAGGTGGTCTGCTCCTCCTGGGCCTTAATTATAAATAAGCACGAGGTCTTAAGTACTCATTTTACATCTTACGCAAACAGAAGACATAGATGCCTACAACACGTCTGCAGTCTAGGGTGACGGTGCTGCGGGTTCAGGATGCTGGCGACTGCCTGGAGCAGAGTAGGGCCCAGCCTCATGTGTTGGTGAGAAGTCTAGTGCTTTTCTTGGCACCCCATTGCCTGAGAAGGAGGCCAAAATCCTGAGAAAGCTTGAAGCTGGCAGGGAGTGTGTTCCTATATTGCATTTTGTTGTGTTCTTTAGTATCTTTCAATTTAGACTCCTCACCCCCTCCCAATCACATTAACTTTTTGGAGAGACCAGATCCATGTTCTTACAGAATATTCTATAATCTGAAATTTTCTGACTATTCTCACAGTGCTATTTAACTTATTTCTTTATTCCCTGTATTTCCTGAAAACTGAAAATTAGGCTTAAAAGCTTGATTAGATTCATGGGGATGCTGTGTTCATTACACTCCATCACAATGGGGGACAAATAATGTCAGATCGATCCACGACTGTAGATGCAAAGTGTGTTCATGTGGCTAGGGTGGTGCCCGCCAGATGTGGTCACGATAAAGCGGACTTCTCCCTGTGCAGCTGGCCAGTCACCTGTGGGATGATGCTCTGGCTCAGAGTGAGTGTCTTGTTCCCCAACAAACTTTTGCTTTTTGTACCCATTGGCACTCCTTAATTAATTATTTCACTGAAGATAAAAGAATAGTGCTTTTCTAATTCTACCATTCTTTCTAAAATTTGAGCTGCCATTCTTCTAGAATGAAAAGCTTTCCTTTGTCATTTGGGGATGAACTAGAGTTCCTCCTAAAATGATAAGTTAAAGAATGTTTAACTCTTTCCTTTTAATGGCCAATTTTCAGAATAAGAGATTGGGGTAATAGTCACCTCTGTCAGTGGCAGTTTTTTCTTCTTTATCTTTTTTATTTGGACTCTGCTTGAGTAAGGCCTGCCCACCGATGCTACTAATCTCAGATGATGATTTTCTACTTACTTCTAAGTTGAAGTTTGGGGTAGACTCTGTCACCAAATTGTGCTGTAGCAAGGCCTACAGGTGATCTTATTTGCTGCTGATTTTATTTATTCTTTACTGATATGCATGGCTTGTAGGAGGCTGTGTGGAGAGATTCAGTTGGGCCACCATATTCCTCTGGGAATAAAAAGCTCCTTTATAGTTTTTAATACACATACCTTCTGCATATTATTGGTCAAATCTATTTTCCTTTGTGATTTATTCTATTAACTATGTATATATTTTCTTCTACTTTTACAGGATTTCATTTTGATTACTTATATTTTTAATCCAGCTGAAATTAATTTTATTGTATGGTGTCAGGTGAGGAGATACAAAGTAACTTTATCCAAAATATCCAACCTTCCCATCATAACTTCTTTAATAATCTGTCCCTTCTATAGTGGTGTATGTTCCCTTAACTTGTGTCTGTTGATTCTTATATTCTTATGCACTGTGTGAATTATCTTAGCTTCACAATACATTTGAATATCTTTTTAAAGAACCAGTTTTGCTTATTTTTTTCTTGCAGATGAGCTTCTGTTAAAGTAATGCAACAAGTTCCCTGAACCATCCATGGGGACTGGAAAGGCTGGGAGATGAGACTCAGTCATTTTCAGTCTCCCTAGGAAAAGCCAGACCCGGGGAAGTCAGCTTGAAGAGGCTCACTCGGGGTCTCTAGGAAGGGTCCCTGATGTGTTGAGGGAAAACACCTCAGTGAGCATGGCTCCCAACACCATACCCAGTTTTTGGCCACGTGGAGGGCGACCTGCCCTCTCCGCCCATCTGAAGTCCTGCCAAGGTCAGGAAGACAGCTGCTGGCTCTTTACCTTCACAGAGCCCATGGCGGTGAAAAGCTCTGCTTCTGCTTCCGTTTCTCTTTTCTCCTCCAGCAGGAGGAGCTCCTCGGATGGCGGAATTATAAACAAAAATTGCTTCTGGATTTCTGTCGTGGCCAAAGGCTGTCGCTTCACAGGGTAGGAGATGATTGAGAATAAGGCGGGAGGTGGGATGGGTGGTCCAGAGGCACCCAGGCCCAGCATGTCTAGGATCTAAAGAAAAAGACCATGGTTAGTTTCCTCTGCAGAGGATGGGCTACCCCTAACTGCCTCCCTGAGTGAGCACAGGATGGTTCAGACCCTCCCGCCTTTCCCTCAACATCCTTGGGAGATGCCACTGCAATGGGCATGTGTCAGGGAAGGGGCGTGACGGGCCTGACACAGCTCTGTAGGTCCTTCCAGATCCCACGGCCCCAGACCAGGCTGGGGCTCTTGCTGTGGGCTTTGTGCTCCCTGTGCCTCTCTTATCATAGCCCTGTCCCTTTATTGTGACTGTTTAATTGTGTCTCCACAAGTGGACTGTACGCTCCATTAGGACAGGAACCAGGCCGATAAGCACGTGGCCTACCACATATAGGCACTCAAAAAACCTCTGTTTAACTTAAAGAGACCCGCTCTTAAGGTTCTGATATCTATACTATAGAGTTGTTCCATCTACTTCCAGATTCCATGTTAATTTTTCTTTTATCTTTAAATGTTCTTTCCTTCCAAAGTTGAAAGAAAGTTAAGATTGGAGCACGTCAAATTCAGCAGAGGAAAGAAAGCAGAGGTTCTGGGAACGGGGTAAAGGATGGGAATGAAGAGAGAAGTCAAAAAGAAACTTAGAGAGAAACAATTTACTCCTATAGCATTCTCCCATTCTGCTCTTTTACACAGTGAATGAGATTTCTCCAGAGCAGATGGCCTGAAAATTTAGTAGCAACTTCCTTCTCGGCATGGAAAACCCTCAGAATAAGGATGCTACCTCTAGATTAATTGCTGTCTTCGCAATGGTAAATGTTATAGCCCACCTGAGTGCCCATTCATGGACCAAAGGGGCTATTAGGCCTAGCAGGTAACCATTTCCACGTAATCCTGTGTTTCTAATCCTGTGGGTCAGGCTGCTAGTTATTTTCTGACTAATGTGCAGCTAGAGTTAACTCCCAGGATGTAGGATGTCTGTGAGGAAAGGGAGGAGTAATTTATACCAATTATTAAACTAATAGAGCCAGAGAGTTCTTTAAGCAACAGTCTAACCTACGGCTTGGAATGTGCAGAGTACAAACCAAGGCAAGAGGACAATCTTGGCTATAATACAAGAGTATAAAACAAGATGAGAAGATGTTCTTTTTCAAAAAACATATTTCTAGGGAAAAAAAAAGGACAATGATTCCTTACCTAAGCTGACCTGAGGCAGACTTGTGAAAGGCGTGGAGTTCGTGTTGTGTGTCCTCCAACTGTCCTCTGCCCCTTTGGCCTGCCCTGGATGGCTGTGGCAAGACTCTCACCATGAGCCCACACCACATCAAACTCACCTCCTGAGGAATTACCCTCACCCTCCTCAACCCTCACCTGCCATATATCACTCTCAGGCCCTGTTCTCTACTTTTTATGGTTGCATTGAGTTTCTGATAAACTAAACCAGAGGTCAGCCAGTCAAAACTGACACCACCACCCCTGCCCCCTTGCTACTTGTTTTTATATGTATGGAAACAGTAGTCATGCCCATTCATTTACATATTTTTACTGGTTGCGACAGAGACTGTGTGACCCCTCACCTGAAATATTTGCTGTCTGGTCTTTGACAGAAAAAGTTTGTCCCTGGACAAAAGGCTATAATAACCATCCCCTCCAAACCACTGCCCAAAGTGGCTTTTGGATATGCAACACTTTTGTTTCTAGGAACAAATAGCTATCTAATAGTATAATTTCCGTCAGTGTGGGAAGCTTGTGGGAAAAAGATTTTAGAGTAGTTGAGCCTCCTGCTTCACCCCAGAGTACACCTGCGTCGCCAGCCGGTAGCACAAGTACTGGCAATATTAAAAACCAACTGTATAGGTGGGTTTTTATGTGGTTAGATGAAATCATTTAGATCTGTGGAACTTTCTATGGATTTTCACTGAGTAGAAAAGGTTTCTTTCAGCTATTATGTCTTATATCCAAGAGAGCATCAAAAATTAAAAAATTAATGGAATTAAGGAGATATAGAAAGAAACGTTTTTGTGACAATTAGCACACTAGCCGCCACTTGATTGTTACATCTCCATCCAGGAGAAGAGTCTGTACCTGATCCCCCTTGGGGAGGCTGTCACTCTCCAGGGCCTGCTTCCAGCTGGACCCTTCAAAGTCAGGCGTCTGGATGTTTATCAATGGCACACCCAGGTCCTTCTTCCCTTCGTGGTCCTCCTCCCCTTCTCCCCCTCCTCCATCGCTCTCCTCCAGTGCCCGGAGCTTCTCCAGACGCTCCCTCTCGGCCTTCTCCCGCTCCAGGCGCTCCTTCTCCGCGCGCTCCTTCTCTGCGCGCTCCCTCTCCCGGTCCTTGCGGCCTCTGCGACCGCCCGATGGCGCCTGGCGCTGGTCGTCCGGCTCGTGGGGCGTGTCCTCGGCTCCGGGGTGAGGCAGCAGAACTCCTTGCTTCCGGTCCCAGTAGGCCAGGATGTTCTGGATGTCCTTCAAAGTCAACTCATAGATCTTAAACTTGTGGGCCAAATGCTTGTCAGTATCCTTTAGGAGGTCCCCTTCGCTGTCCTCTTGTTCCTGGACGAGAGGAAACCCCAGTGTGCTTTCGGCCAGTTGGTTCTTTCTCTTCCTGCTTAGTTCTTCCTTCTCAGTCATGGCCTGCTCCCTAACAGACACCTTCCTTTCTATTGCATCCGTCTTGACCTCTAGTTTAGAAAAGGTAAGATTCTAGAAGGCAAAAAACACACAAAATGTGCTTAAAACAGTTCTTTAAGGGAGAGCAAATCACATAAGGAAGAGTAAGAGGAAGTTTTGTTTCACAGGATTCCAGGCACCTCTTATACACACTAGGGTGGTGCCTAAGAATCGCTTTGGGAGCTTTTACCAAAATATCGGGTCTGTAGTCCTTCCCTGTTGGAGAGCTGGCACTGTGCATTTTGAAAAACGTGCATAGTGACTTTGATGTGCACTCCCGGCTGAGGGTTGCTGTTCTGAAGGATCAACAGAAAAAGATCACCAAAAATGATCCTTCTGCACCTGCCTTCAGGTGCCTCGGGAGAGGCAGCAGAGTGGAGTGGTCCAATCTCGGCTGCACCACTTGCCAGCTCTGTGACCCTGGGCCAGTGTTTCACATCTCTGCCCCATCTGTATAATCGGGATGGTAATATTAATAACTGCCCCAGAGGGCGAGTGAAGATTAAATGTGTGAATACATGTAAAAAGCTTATAACAGTGTCTGCCACAGAGTAAAGGGTCTTACTATCAAGTTATTAGAATTACACAGATTATGTATATAGTGGGTATCGTTGGGAACAAACGGGAGTTTAGAGTCTGGCTGTGCCTCAGGCTTTTAAAAAATATGTGTTTATTTAATGAACCTGGCACAGAGAAACCAACTTTATTCTTTTTCTCACTGCCCTTTTTTTTTATTGTCATAATAGTTCATAACAGTTCATAACATTGTGAAATTTCAGTTGACATTATTTGTCAGTCACCACATAAATGTGCCCCTTCTCCCCTTGTGCCCATCCCCAACCCCCTTCCCCCTGGTAACCACCAAACTGTTCTCTCTGTCCGTGTGTTAATTTATCTTCCACATAAGAGTGAAATCATGCGGTGTTTATCTTTCTCTGTCTGCCTTATCTCGCTTAACATAATACCCTCAAGGTCCATCCACGTTATTGTGAATGGGACGATATTTTCTTTTTTTATGGCTGAGTCGTAGTCCATTGGGACCCCTGGACACTGATTGCTCTGCCCTCTGTCTACCCAGATGTGGTCACTGTCTCACACTCACCTACTGGGACCAGTCTGCGCCTTGGCTGGAGTCTGGCTGTGGTTTCGCTCTCAGACCTCACGGTGCTGAAAGAGGTGCTGTGCACACCAGCCAGCTACACCCCTCAGCCACGATCGCCACCTGGACGTTGCTCTGCCCATCTGCCTTTCCCATGTCACAGGGGGCAGAGACGTGACTGCTAAGCTTGGCAGGCTGATAGACTGTTGGTACTTGTCTGCAAGGACAAGCGGATGCCAGAGCATCTTCCTTGACTGTTATCAAGGATATGCTCTTGGTTGAAGGCAGGTGCTTCACGACTTTGTGGCTTACTGGAGGCAAATCTTTAATACTAGCCTATGTAGTTCCATCCAGGGGACTGCTGGGGACAGTGGGAAGAGCAAGGACTGTGGTCAGACATAACGGGGTGAGGTCCTAGAACTGTGACTTCATCTCTCTTAACCTCAGACAGGGTTCGTGTCTCTGAACCTCTCAGGGTGGGTGGGATGCCCAAATGACAGAACTACATAAAGCACACACACAGCACTTCACACACATCAGCGTTCAACAAATGCTGGTCCCTTTCCTCCTGCCTTCTGCGCCACCACAACATCCAAACAGCATGAGGTCACTTTTCTGGAGGGGAAATGTGCCAATCGGTTGGCTGGTTGCGATGGCTGAGCCCTCTGCTTCTGCCTCAGGGTCAGGAGCAGGTGAGGGTTGCTACCTGCCGGTTTGCTGCTTGGGATTTCTTCACGGGCGGTTCCTCCTTTACTGCTCCTTGCTTCGGCTTTTTGATCTTCCGTTTTAGCTCATCTTCTTCCTTTTGCCGCTCAAGCTCCTGCTGTAGCTTCTTTTCGTGCATCTCTTTCGCCAGTCTCTCCAGCTCCCTTCATCAAACCAGGCAGAGAAAACAGAGTTCAGAGGCCCTCCTGCCCGAGCCCCTCCTCTGCCTGGGATTGCCCGGTGTGGGGACGGGGGCAGAGCTTTCTTGGGCGTAAAAAAGAAGAACAAAAGAGAGCTGGGTAAGCAGGAAGGAAGGAGGAAGGGAAGAAAGCAGGAAAGGACGGCTCACATCTGTCTTTGAATGGTCATTCAGCAAAACTGATTAATTGAAACTCAAATAAGAAGAAGTCTCAATTAATCTGTATTTCTATTCCAATCTGTTTTCAAAGGAGAGCAAGGCAAGGCCTGAAAACAAGCCTGATGTTAGCACTTTTTAAAAGCAACTTTCAAAGATTGTTCTGATTTTAGTACAGATGAGGCCCAGCTTCCTACGCTGTCACGTTTGATGTTCAGACGACAAGAAGTGGTGTTTCTAATAGCAGCCCCTACCACGGCTAGCTTGGAGCCATGGCGCCGAATCTGAAAGCCACATTCCTCTCCTCTCCTCTCTCTCTTTCCCTTCCTGCTACGGATTCAGCCATGCCTGCCCTGTTGCTAACGGCAGAGAGGGCACCAAGGCCGGGCACCAAGTACAAACAAGTGTGGAGGGCATAGCATTTCTGAAAATATAAAACCCATCTATTTTCATCTCCAAGAATCCCTCGTTGTTCCTGGTTGCTGTGGCTTTCCACCCACTGAAGCCGACCCATCATTACTTCATTACTTTGTGTGTGCGTGTTGTATGTGACACAAATAAGTCATTGCTGAGCTTTGAGGATCGGATCTGCATTTTCTAAGTCCACCATGAGATAAATGCCTGGAAGCAGTGGCCTGGATGAGAAAGAAAAGAGATTCCTCTGGAATCCCAAAGCTCGACTTTTCATACCTCTGGAGGACTGGGCATTTTTACAATGGACCATGCAGGAGAAGAGATGAGGGCATACTGCAGGGGAAGAGAGGGCAAGAAAGCTCTTTTGGGGTAAGTGGGACAAGTCTGGAGGTGGAGGGAGAGGAGAGAAGGGGGTTAAATTGTAGGCAAGTATCTTGGCTCTGCCCCCTCCTATGTTTGGAATCCTAAGGAGGGGCAGGCAATAAAACCCCCCTCCGCGGGCACAGTTGAAGATCTGAGGGCAGAAAGGACATATGTCCCACTGCCCACCTGTATCTGAGATAGCCTGAGATATTGGCTCCGAGTCTCCTGGGTCCCAGGTGGTGTGGAGGGGATCCAGTTGTTCCCATGTGGCCTTCAGTGAGGGGCACAGAAGGTGGCTCAGAGTGCTAGCTTAGGAGCCTGCCAGGGTCTCTGGTGAACTGCTCAGGCTGAGGATCAAGTAGGAGAGGCAGCCAGGCCACAGGGAATGGGCAGCACTACCAAAGGCCAAGTCAGTAGTCAGGGCAGGAGGAGAAATGGCTGAGGTATGAGTTCATGCCCATGTCAAGAGAGCAGCCCCCTGGCCACCAGCAGTGAACACCTGAGTACAGAGGTTGACAAGCCACACCTAGGGGGTAGCTGTCAGGGGGAGCCAGTGGGAGCCCCAGGACAGCACAGGGGCCAGAAGCCCCTTCCTCCATTACATTCCATAATCTTCCCCCTAGCCCCAAATACACGCAGAGAGAAGGACGGAGAGGAGAATGGGAGAAACTCTGAAGGGCTGCAGCAACCAGCACCCTGGATGGGCAAGATATGTTTTCCTACTCTCAGCAGGTCATCCTCCTGGGTCTCCCGTGGCCATTGCTATCCCCCTGGAGGATGACCCCAGTCTCCAGGATGGGCCACATGCCCAGCTGAAGCTGCTCTTGGAGGAACCACTTCCAGTCTGGCCAGCCCTTGGTTCTGACCTCTTCTTCCTCTCTAGGAGGGCCCGCTGAACCTCTCGATTAAACACGATTTTCTCCTCCTCTGTCAAGGCATCATATTCTTCCTCATCCATATTTTGGAGACGCTCCTTCTCTTTCTCAAGTGCTTCCCTGAATTTGTGCTCTGTCAGGGGAAGAGAGACAAGGAGGTGAGGAAAAGTCACACTAGCTTTGGCTGCGGGGTCTCCCAGTGGCTTAGCTCTCAGCCTAAACAGGCTGCGGAGGGTCTGCGACAGTGACAGGTGACTGGTACAGCAGCTGGCATTCGTAATCTCTGGTGGGATTTCCTGCATTCACACAGTTCCAAAATTGGTCTCCATCTGTGATAGGCTGAATAGTGGCCCCCAAAGATGTCCGTGTCCTTACCCTCAGAATTTGTGAATATTTTACCTTACCTGGCAGAAAAGATTTTGCAGAGGAGATTAAGTTAACGACCTTGAGTTGGGGAGATTATCCTGGATTCTCTGAGTGGGCCTAATATAATCACAAAGGTCCTTATAAGAGGGAGGCAGGAGGATCAGAGTCAGAGAAGGTGATGTGACGACAAAGCAGAGGGAGAGAAGGAGATGTGACAATGGAAGCAGAGGTCAGAGGGCTGCAAGGACGGCGCCATGAGCCAAGGAATGCAGGCAACCTCTAGAAGCCGGAAGAGGCAAGGAAAATGATTCTTCCCCATTGCCTCCAAAGGAAGATAGCCCTGCTGAAACCTCGATTTTAGGACTTCTGACCTCCTGAATCGTAAGACTGTGTTGTTTTAAGTCACCAAGTGTGTGATAATTTGTTACAGCAGTGACAGGAAACTAATATACCACCCATTGACTTTATCCATTACGAGCACATGCCACCAAGGTG
Organism: Ceratotherium simum simum; assembly: GCF_057802395.1. NCBI lineage: Eukaryota > Metazoa > Chordata > Mammalia > Perissodactyla > Rhinocerotidae > Ceratotherium > Ceratotherium simum. The sequence goes on from NC_141929.1 coordinate 14,765,603, forward strand.
CTCAGGGTGACAGAACCACTTGCAGACCAAGGGGAACTGTCTTCCACACCCACACATTCCAGGTCCAGAAGTGTGGTTCTCACTCAGCATAAAGACACTTGGCTTCTTCACACTTCACTGCACAACATTCTCACCTTACATTCTTGTAGGTTTGAGCTTTGAGCTCAGAGATCTGCACCTGAGTTCTTTCTCTGACACTTACTAAGGGATAATGACAGATAAGAATGATAATTACTCCTTCATAAGGTTGTTGTGGGCATCAAATAAGCAATTATGTAAAGCACCTGGCCCAGTGCCTGGCACATTCATAAATGTTCAATAAAAATTAGATTTTATACTGATGCCTGGTGCCCAGGCCTAGGCCAGTTGAATCAGAAGCTCTGCATGCAATTGGAGAAACGCTGGCAGATAAATGAGCTGCTGGGTTAGTGCATGGGGGAGTCTCTCCTCTCTCCCAAAAGACATACAATCATCTCCAGCTAAAACCCTCAACCATTAGGGCTTCTATCTACACACCCAGCTTCACCCCTCTCTCCCACTTTCTTCTCATCTTACTCTCCCCTCTTTGAACCTCCTTAGTGCCCTGCAAGCACTACGTTCTCTAGCCTCTGCCCGAAACTGCCTCCTTCCTCCATTTTCACTCATCTAACTCCCATTGTCCTTCAAGGCCCAAGTCAAGGTCCTTCCCAGTGAGAAGCTGCCTTTGACTCCCTCTAGCTGTGGGTACACCTCCGCCCTCGCTTCCCTCTGTTAAAGCACTTACCAAACTGCACTATAATGGTCTATTTGTGGGTTCTTCCACTGTCCTATGAGCCCTCCATTCATCACCCTCACCCCCAAGGCAGGACCTTGTTTGTCTATTCTTCTGTGTCCTGTAACCAGCAGGGTGTCAGACACAGAGTAGGCAGGCACTCAATGTTTGTTGTGAATGAATCCCAGAGGTGGCAGATCATTAGAGGTGCTATAAGGCGTTAAGAGCATGGGCTATGGCATCAGACTGCCTGGGTTCAAGTCCTCGTTCTACTATTGACTAGGTATGTACATTTGGGCAAGTTACTTAATTCCTCCTTTCCTCGATTTCCTCATCTACAAAATGGAGATAGAGGTACAATTATCTCATAGAGTTGTTGGGTGCATTAAATGAAGTAATCCATAGCAAGTGCTTAGAGCAGAGCCTGGTGAGTATTGAGGCCTCAATGGTCAATGCTAGTGACAGAAAGGACCAGAGGGTCCTAAGATGCTTCTGTAGTTAGAAGCCTCCACATACGGCACTTTTTATCCATTCTCTCTCTCTCCCCAAATTTGCTTATTTCTTTTCTAGGCTGCCAATATTTCTTTCTCCTTCTCAGTACCTTACAAGTCTATGACAAAATCCTACATTTATAATCATTGGAAGTGTGTGTGTGTGTGTATGTGCACACGTGTGCGTGTGTGTGTGTAGAAGTTTGTAGGGTATGTCAGGAAATAGGAAATAGGTATTAGCCAATTCCTTTACTGGAGGTCTTATTTTTGAAGGATTATTCATTATAATAAATAAAGCCCACATGTTCCTGAAAATTAAAAAAAAATTTTTTTTTCATGTGATAATATTGTTACTTTATGCTGCCTTAGAACTTTTTCAAATGCAGATGATTTAGGGGAGAGGAGCCCATAATGCAGCTGTGAGAAATTTCAATCCAAAGATAATTGAGAAAGTGAAAAGTGATATTTTCTTTCAAGTTGGTCATTATGGGGAAATGAGCTTTCTGGAAAACCAGGAAGCTGGAGGTCAAAATACTGCTGGGGGATGCCTGTCATTCTTCCTGATTTTTCTGTGGATGAGAATATAAGGAAACGGTTGGGTTCTGCTTAACAACTAAGAGAGTCCAGTGTTTGTAAATATTTCCTTAAATGGAAAAGCATTATGATTTGTGTAGATTGTTCTAGAAGAGAGGGGGAAGGCCAGTGAGGAAGGGAAGTGATGTAGGCAAAGCTGAGACCAGAGCAGGACGCTGCCTCCCAGAGACAGTGTCATCTCCTCCCTTGGGGGCCAAGATTTGCTAGGTCTGCGCCTGACTTAATTGGGAACTTGAGCTAACAGTACTCTGTGTGTGTGTATCTATTTTTAATCACTGAAAATTTTTTCCAGGCTACTGCTGTAATGACAGAAAAAGCAAAGGCTTTAGAGTTATGCAGACTTTACTAATCTGCTATGTGATCTTACACAAGACTTTTGATATCTCTGTGCCTCATTTTCCTCATCTGTACAATGGGGATAACAACCTTCACAGGGTTATTGTGAGGATTAAGTGACCCAAAGTGTCATTTAAAGACATTTAAAGTGCACAAAATGTCTGCTGCGGTGCATGGTACACAGTAGGTTAAAATGTAGAAGTCGTCTTGTAAAGTTTATCAGCACCTCTAGTTTTACAGGAAACACACAGCTGGCTTAAACAAAACCAACAAGCTAATTGGTCACCCGAGTTGGGATGGAACCCATGACATGTTTCCCTCAGGTTGGTGGTAATTACAGAGAAGGTGAAGGGTGCCGTGCGATATTGGGGGAAAGAGGAGTGTGTCTGTTGTCAGAAGAGCTGGGTTCATCTTCATTCTATAACCTCAACAGGTCACTTGTGTCTCAGTTCCCTCATATGCGAAGTAGAAATAAGAACTCCCAGCCACGGCCCAGGGCAGAGGTGGGACGCCAATGAGACGGCAGCTGTAATAGCTTCATTTAAACCCAATGGATTGTCATGGCAGGGAAGCATTTTAAAAAGGCTAAAGCTCTGTTGAAAGGAAAGACCTGTAAGGGCTTGGGAAGGGCAGCCCAGGAGGGTATGGGGCCTTGCCTTCTTGCTCCTTTTTGGCTTTCTCCTGGGCCTTCATGGCTACATAATCCTGGGCCATGTTGAGAACATAGATGTGCTCCCGGTTGCCAATGGCCTTCAGCAGGCAGAGGAGAGCAGTAGCCGCGTTCCGAGCAAAGAGAGTCTCGAGGCTGTCAAACACTACTCCTCGGTAGCAGTCGCTCAGCTGAAACCAGAGAGAGCAAAGACGGTTACCATGGCCATAGATCCTCCCTTCTCTGTGGAGAAAGCTGCTTGCTGGTGCTGGTGCTGTTACTGATGCTGCACTTGGCTCTGCAGACCTACCGGACCCCGATGAAAATTCCATTAAACTGCCCTTCCAACTGCTAAATTCAAGGTGTTGTTATAAAATAAAAGAATAAAGATTTTATCAGTCATGAAAGATCTTTATGGTACATATTTGAATAATAAAGGATTTATTCCGTCTCTACGGAAATAAAGAAAAACAAAATGTTAAACTGAGGGTTTGGGGAGATGCAGGAGGTGGAGGGAAAGAAGATGCAAAGGAAAGATGTCGCCGGCCACAGAATAACAGGCAGCAAGGGAGCAGTAGCAGATGGGCTGTTTGCATTTTTCTGAGTGGCATCACTGCCTTGGAGGGTGGTGATTTTGATAATACTAACCATTGAAGAACAGCCTCTGCTCTACTGCAGTGTTGCTCAAAGTGCAGTGCGTAGACTGACCACCATTGGCCAGGAACTGATTACTACCAGTTTTTGATGAGACAAGAATCTTGTGTCAGAACGTAAATCAACTACATCACTAAATAGTTCAGCTGCCATTTTTTTGTTTGTAGCAAGACTTTGTGGACAAAGGAAGCCGTGCAAGCTCCATATCTCAGCAAAGACCAGCACTTTGAGTGGCACAGCTCGACTGGCTTACTTTGGGCTTTACCAGTGCTCTCAGCCTTTAATCTGGTGCATGAGACACCTGCACACTTATTAGAGCCCCTCGCTCACATCAGTTGAGAGTGATGTTACCGTTAATGCAGGAGCATTAACATAAACCTTTAACGTAAACCATTTCCACTGATGACATTCCTCCTCTTCTGGGAACCTCAAGTCTAATTTTGTTATATTTAACTGTGCAATTAATACTGTAGATCAGTTTGAAAAACGAAACACACAACTCCAGGAACTGGTGGTCGATTTAGCTCCCTAGAAAACAGAAGCAGCAAACAGGCTCAAGTGGTAACCTCCCCCATCCTGCTGATCTTGTTTTCTTTTAACGGTATAACACTTAAAATTGTTTTTAACAAACGGAGTTACTGTGTTTCTGAATTTAAAGGCAATATGTCATTGTAGAATAATGCAGAAATGTATCAAGAAGGCTAAAAATCTATAATCCTGCTGTCCAAAGATAACCACAGTTAACATGTACTTGAAGAGTATTTACTGTGTGTGATATGCATTTATAAATATTTTTATAGAAATGTAATTGTGCGTTACATACTATTTCATAATTTGCTATTTTCACTTAATAACATATTGCAAATATATTGTTACAGCAATTAACATAACTCTCAATTCTAACTTTTTTTTTTTTTTAATTTTTTGTTTATTGCAGTAACATTGGTTTATGACATTGTAAAAGTTTCAGGTGTACATCATTGTACTTCTATTTCTGCATAGATTACATCATGTTCACCACCCAAATATATTGTTACAGCAATTAACATAACTCTCAATTCTAACTTTTAATGGCTCTACATTGTAATTTTTAACACACCACTGTAGGGCTGTACTGTGCCTCTTTTCTCTTTTAATGTGTAACATTCTGCTCATTGGCACTTTAAGAAGGTGAATGGCTACAGCCAGCAGACTGAGCCAGGGTCAGGGACTGATAAGCTGCCAAAAGGAGAAGTAAATGACTGTTGGGTGAAGAAACACATCTTTCCTCTGCAGGGTCCCTGGGTTCTGAGCTGTTGTGGGTGGGCGACAGTTCAGAATCTCAGCTCACAGCACGGGGCTCGTGTATGAGCCCTGCAGCTCTGTGCAGGTGGGCGTGGACGCACCTGTATGCGCTCGGCCAGGATGTGAATGAATAGTTCCTCAGGGAGCACACAGCTCATGAGCCCCGTCTCACCTCCGATACTGGCGCTGACACTGAGCCGGCGCTGCGTGGGCCCTGAGGGGAGAGGGCTGGAGGAAATCTGTTGAGTGGGAGAAGGACCAGGAGTTAGAATCCAGTTTGGTGTCCCAATAACTCCTATACTTATGAGCCATATGACTTTGGGAAAATCATATAACCTCTCTGGGCCTCATTTCCTCGTCTGTAAAATTGCATTGTAACATGGAAGATTCCTATCTTCCCCCCAAAATTGCTGTAAGCTTTAAGGGGGAACACGGTGGAAGGTGCTTTGTGTATGTACTGAACAGCACACGTTTGTTCATTCATTCAATGAATATTAGTTGAGCACCTATTATGCACCGGGACCCTTTTGGTACTAGGATTACAGTAACAAACAAGGCCAGCAATGTTGCTGCCTGTGTGGTCCTTACATTCAAATGGGGGAGATAGAAAAGAAGCACATGAATATACAAATCAATCGTATAATTTCAGAGGGTGATGAGTACTAGGGGGAAAATAATCAGGCAAGGGAATAAAGCGCGATGACAGGATTGGACTCTGGCCATACCTGGACAATGTGAAAGAACAAGACAAGATCCTGAGAGAAGAGTCTTTCTGAGAGGGCACAGCAAGCTCCTTCAACACAAGAGTGCTTGTGGGTATTTGGGGAGCACACAGGAGCCCAGTGTGACTGGAACTGAGAGAGCGATGGGGAAGATAGTCAGGCTTCAAGTCAAAGACACAGTCAGGCCAGAACCTGCAGGGTTTGTAAGCCACGCAAGGATTTTATTCCAAGCATTATGGGAAGTTGTTGGCATGTTTCAGGCAGAAAAATGATCTGATTTTTATTTTTAAAAGAGCGCTCTACCTGCTGCATGAGGTGACAGGAATGGACGCAGGAAGGCTGGTTAGTAGGCTATCTCTGTGGTCAAGGCAGGAGATGATGGTGGCAGGGACGAGGACGGTCCTGGTGGAAGTGGGGAAAAGTGGCTGATACAGGATATATTTTTGAAGTAGAGCCAATAGAATTTGGGATGGTGTGAGAAAGAAGCATCAAGAATGGCTCCTTGAGTTGTGACCCGAGCAAGTCAGAAAATGGTGAAATTATTTACTAAGAAAGGAAAGACTGAGGGGCTGGCACCACGGCCTGGTGGTTAAGTTCAGCGCGCTCCTCTTTAGCAGCCTGGGTTCGGTTCCCAGGGGTGGACCTACACCACTCGCCGGTGGCCATGCTGTGGCGGCAACCTACATACAAAACAGAGGAAGACTGGCACAGATGTTAGCTCAGGGCCAATCTTCCTCAACAAGAACAACGGAAAAATAAAAAGTAAAAGAAAGAGAAGACTGAGGGAAGAACAACTTTTTGTTTTGTTTTGTTTTGGGGGGAGCAAGAATCACTCTTTGGATGTATAAATTTTGAGATATAAATTTTTCTAAGCCACTCAATAGAGATACTGAATGTAAGTTTAGGTATATGAACCTGAGTTTGGGGAGAAGTTAGGGCTGGAGATAGAAATTTAAGGGTAATAAGCACACTGAAAATATTTAAGTATTTAAGTAATGAACTTGTTGACATCACTATAAAGAAAAGGTAGATAACAAAAAGAAAAGAGTAGATGACTTAGTCTTAGCTACTCCAAAAAAACTAGGAATCTGGAGGAGATGGACAAGTGGAGGGAGTCATTAATGTGGCAGAGGGAAAGTAGAAGACTATGGTGTTCTGAAAGCCAAGGGAAGAAAGTATTTCCAGGAGGAGGCGGTTATCAGCTGCCAGAGGTCACATGAGATGAGGACAGAAAACCGGCCACTGGATTTGGCAAGCTGAATGCCAATGACTTTGAGAAGAATAGCCAGTGGAGCGGTGAGGACAAAGGCCTCACAGGAATAGTTGAAAGAGAGAATGGTGGTGAGGACAAGGAGCAATCATGCAGCAATTCTTTGGAGGAATAGCTGTGAAGAGGAGCTGAGAGATGAGGTAATAGCTAGAGGGGGATCTGGGGTCACTGGAAAGTATTTTTAAAGATGAGAAGTAATACAGCATGCATAGATGCTGATGGGAAGGATCCAATAGATAGGGAAAAAAACAAATGGGAGAGAGGGGACAATTGCAGGAAGTTAGCCCTTGAGTAAGACAGAAGGGGTGGGGTCTGGTGCACAGCTGCAGAGCCGGGCCTTGGATGAGAGCAGAGGCAGTCACTCAGCTGCAGGGAAGGCATGGCACTGGGTCAGGATAAAGGCTGGATGGTAGATTTGGTGGTGGGAGGATGAGGTGGTGATCTTCTGGTTGGTGCTGCTCCCTCTATGAAGTCAGAAGAAAGATCATTAGCTGAGAATGAAGAAGAAGCTGTCTTAGAGGTTTGGAGAATGATGACAGCAACAAAATAGTTATCTTGAGGAGATGGAGGGTAAATTTACTAGGGCAGATCAAGGATCCACTTTAGATTTGTGGTCTTAAATTTAAAATAACACCATGACAGAGAGACGAGGATTTTCTCCAGCTATGTTCAGCTGCCCTGCGTGGAGGAAGTGGAGAATTGGGTTTACCAGGGATGAAGTTTTGCTTGGAGAGTACAGTGAAGGAGCAAGGAAGTGCCTATAATGACAGACCACAAAATCCAAACTGGATAAGTGAAAGAGGTGGTAGGCATTGAAGATGTGGACTGGAGGTTTCAATGGGACCAATTACTTACCAGACTAAGTCATCTGGAAAGTTAGACGGTGGTTGTCAGAGAGTGGGTTGTGCAATATAGAGATCTCGGAGTTTATGGGTAACGATGAACAAAGTCTAGAATACGGTCACGGTAGTGTGTAGCTGAGGAGGCCATGGAATTGAGAAGTGAGAGTGTTGGATTAAGTATCATTCAAAAGATCAGGATTTCTAACTGGTGCTTTCCTGGAACAAGGTGATTTAGAAATAAATGACCTTGCATTACAGGTCATATCTTCATTATACGACATATTACACACTTCTTCCCATTTGCAACATGACTAAAGTTTTAGTCATTGGAGAGTTCATGCTTTAGGAGAAATTTAGAAGACCAAACAGCCCTCTCTGGGTAAAGCGCTCTGACAGGGTGACTGTGGCCCAAACCATTTGAGTCTTGTCACACTGGAGCACAGCAGGCAGCCACATGTGGGAGCTCTGATTTCTACTGTGATCTTGAACAGGTTTTAAGTTTCCTATTTATTGAAAGGAGATTGGAGTCAGAATTAGGATTTTTTGCTGCCTTTGATATATTCTAAAAGCCTTACTTCACTGTCCAGATGGACAGACCAAACCAAAGCAAATGATTCCCCATGACACCCTATTTAATACAAATATACGAGTTTTAGTTCACCCATAAACGTCTATGTAAAGAACATCATATTAGATCATGGAAAAGAGGGTTAAAAGGATGATGCTCCAAAAGAAACTGAGTCAATGGTTTCAGTTCCCAAGGTGTTAGAAGAATGTGCGACTGAAGTGAAGATCAGAGACATCATCTGGCACAAATTCAGCCCTTTGGGATGCCCCATCCGACCTGTATACCTCCTCTCACATGAAGACCTTCACCTCCACTCCATCCACTTGCTCTCCATTCACCCTCCATCATCCACTTGCCCCACCAACCCTCCATTCACCTGTCCCATCCAACGTGTGGGCCTCCTCTCCTATAAGGAACTTCACCTCTGCTCCACGCACCTCTCCCACTCCCCTTATAGCACTCTCAGACTATAACAAGACCCACAGACCCTTTCACTCTTCCTGCTTCTCCCATTTTATTGTCCTCCTCTTAACTCCTTGTCTACCTAGGGTGGACTTCCCATACTGATGCCATTCTTAACTTCCCCCTTGTTCTGAGTGCATCCCCATCCCTGCAATGATGACAACTTCTCTCTCTGCCTCCAAATGAGTGCTGCCAGGGGCCACTTAGACAAATCTTACTGTGAAGTTATGGCTTCTCATCTTGGCTGGGCCATGAGCATTCTCAACTATCTTTTCTTTTGTCCACCACCAATTTCTGATTCTATTCCTCAGTGGGCACATCAGGGCTTTGCCACTTCCCTCAAGCATGCTCTTCAACCCAACCTCCTCAATACTTCCTGGAAAGACCTTGCATCCTAGCCTAGAGCCGTTCAGCAAGACCTTCTCCAACCTCTGCTCTCCACTCCACTTTCCCCACACGTACCTGTATCTGTTTTCACCTTTACCGACTCTAGAGAAAGCTGGCTCCTGTATCTTTTAACCGTGCTTAATCCTGCCCTTCCTGCCTCCTCCTGGAATCTCATTCCTTCTTGAGTGGATCATCACCTTATATTTCTCCAGAAGCTCCTGTCTTTATAGACCTGCTTGTGCCTCCACCTCCTTTCAGAGAAAGAACTCTCTTGACCCCGGGTTTGCTTTTCTAATGACTACTCACCTTTTTTCCTTCTCTTTCAAACATCTTAGAAGCCTACACACACTTGACTCCACTTTCCCACCAACAACTCATCACCCACCTGTCTCTCACAGTGCCATCCACTGTCTCTGGCTTCAGCACCTGCTATTCTGCCCAGATTGTTCTCAAAGTCCTTTGGCACATGGCTCAAACTCTCTGACCTCTTTATGACTTTCCAAGACTCCCTTGCAGCCATCCTGCAACTTATATTAATGGTTCCTTAGCATTCCCTTTGTATTAGGTTGAGCCATATGAAATTACTGTTATGGAGTTCCCAAATGGTTGAATATTGGTGATTTCATATGGTTCAACCTAACTCTTTCTACACACTTCTTTTGTCTCCTGTCTCATTTTTTCCCCAAATATTTGAATGTGTGGGTTAGCTCCATCATCAGACTCTTAGTGCAGCTTGACTGCATGGAATTTGCTTTATTTATCTTCACTTTGCCAGCACCCAACCCAGTGCCTATAACATTAAAGGCACTTGCTGAACACCTGCTGGATGAACACTCCTTTCAGGAGGAGTGGTGCAGGGACAGTGCTCAGGCCTGCCTGGCGAGGGCACCCAGAGCAGTGAAGTTGTGCTGACCTGGCTGCAGGATGCTGAAGAGGAGGAGGAGGAGGAAGGATCTCAATTCCCCTTTCAGGGAGCCCTGATTTATACCTGTGGCGTTTCAGATGAGTGCTGGTGATGCTGCTTCTGAGACCCAGAGCCGTGGCTCTCCGCTTTGCCTTTGGTGAGCAGCACGCTCCCACGCACAGTCTTTGCAGGTTTAATATCAGGGGTTACCAGAGTGGATTCCGAGGCGAACTTGCCCAGGGTCTCACTGCTCAGTCGTATTTGTCCCACGGCATTTTGGCTCAAAGCAGCCTCCTGGGCTACATGGAAAGAGTGGATTTATATTAAAAATCACCTTAGGATAATAAGGAAATAACAGCAGGATGGCATGCTGAAACCCAGTGTGATTCTCTGAAGGAACAGAAAACCATCTCCACCTGCAGCTGGCTGAGTGGGGCTTGGAGAACAGGCTCCGCCCACTGAGGACTGGACGATGATGGGTCAGTGGGAAGCCGGGCCTGGAGTCCAGGGCTCTTCACAGCTCATCTTCCCCGTGGATCCCATGTTAGTCTGCCCCACTTTCTCTTCCAGCCCAGAGGGCAGTCATTTCTGAAACTGCTGGTATACTACAGCCCTGCCCTGGAAACCTAACACCTGACCTTTTGTGGTTCTATGCAATGGTGATGCCAATGAGTGGCTTGGGTAGGGCATTCTCTGCTCCCACAGCAGAGCTGCCCAGAAGAGCAAATAGACCAAGTAATAACAGTGTGTCTGTTGGCAAATGTGGCTTCAAGATTAATTTCTTCGTTTCACCTCCATCCCCTCTTCCAATCAGATCGTCACCCTTAAGCCACTGAGAAGTTCCCTTTCAGAATCAGTGATTGATGTAATTATTTAAGAGGTTACCATGACAGCTGTTCAGAAACACTCTTGCTAGAGTGCCTTTGGCTTTTATGATAAATTCCTGCCCCTCCTAGCCCCAACCACAATGGCAAGTCCTGTCTCATGACGTCCCCTGGGGCTCCTACTCTACAAGGATGGACCATGTGCCTCTGAAGGAGAACGGGCTGTAGCAGACGCTGTTGGCGCCCTAAATGTGGTGATGGGGCTGTATGCTGTGCAACTTCCCCGTTTCTCTAGCTCTCAGGCAGACTCGTTAAGACTTATTACTCCTTGTTGACCATTTCAGCAAATTAGATCCCGGAACTCCCTTGAGAGTTGTCACTATGCTGACTCTGCTTTATCTTTTCACGCAGCTCCATTCCTTCCATCCCCCAGGAGCTGATTATAGGTCCAAGGACTCCATACTGCACCTGGGGACTGCGGGGGAGCCTGAAGCCATCAATGGAGCAGGTGCATCAACATTCTGCTCCAATTATAGAGCTTGTAGGTCCTGTGTTCATCCAGGCCCCATCACCCCCCGTCCCTCTAGGCTCTGCCTTGATAATGACTGCTCCAGCCTCCTGCCACACTGTACCTGTTCACTTCACTGTGAGTCCTGTTCCTCCCCGGCCCATCCCCCTTGACTGACTGCTCTGGAATCTCTTCTGTGCTCTCCACATGCCTTGTACCTTTCCCTGTCCGTAGCATCATTCCTCTGTATCTTAAAAAGCTAGTTCTTCTTGACACAATACTAATAAAAGTTTTCATTTGACTTTTCCTTTCTTTCAAGATATCATTTCACTTCTTCTTTCCTTCACTGCTCAGTTTCTCAAAACAGTGGTCTAGTCTAGCTCTGGCCAATATGTACGTAATTTACATTTTTCTAGTAGCCACATTAAAAAAGTAAAAATAGATTTTAATGGCATATTTTATTTACTCTATATCCCAAATGTGATCATTTCAACACGTAAACTATATAAAAATTATTACTGTGCCATTTTACAGTCTTTTATTCATACTACATCTCCAAAATCCAGCGTCTATTGTACACTTACAGCACATATCAATTTGGACTAGCCACATTTCAAGTGGGTACCGCATGGGATGGGCAGGTTTAGATTTATCGCTTCCTCTTCAGGAACGGTACAGCCTGTTGACTCCACAGCAAACAGCAAATGTAGGTTTAGGCTTAATCACTCCGTTGAAAGAATTTTCTCCAGAGTCACCAATGACCTCTGAACTGTGAACCTCAGTGGTCCTCTTCTCAGGGATCATTCTATTTGAACTTTTGGCAATCTTCAATTACGTTCATTTATTGATTCAATACACTTTTATAAATCTTTACTCTGTGTCTACCACAGGCCAGGAACTATTCTAAGGGCAGGAAATATATTAGCGAAGAAAACTAACACAAAGCCCTGTCCTCAGAGGCTTACATTCTAGTCGAGGGAGATAGACACTAGAGTAAATAAATAACATAAATAGTATGTGAACTAGTGATAAGGGCTAGGAGAAAAAGAGAGGGGGATGGGTCCCCCAGAAAGCTCTTCCCATCCCTCTCCCTCCTGCTGTCTCTCTCCTTGACCTTCCTGCATCCCATTCTCCTGATTGCCCACCCCTCTGACCCTCACTCTGCCTCCTTGGCTTCCCTTGGCTTCTCCTCCACCACTGCCTCCTAAAATGTTAGTGTTCCCTAAGGTCCCATCCTGCCCTGTCCAATCCTTTAATCTCTTTCTGGAACTTTCTGGGCTGATTTCCTCTACTCCAGTGGCTGCACCTCTTGCTTCATTTAGGAAGACTCCCCCAATTATATCTTTAGCTTGACATTACTTTCTCAGGCCTCACTACTGTGGGCTTCAAAAACTCATTTAATTTTCCTCTCCAGCAAACTTTCTCCTCCTTCTATGTTCCCTATCTTGGTAAATGATATCACTCTGTTCCTGGTTTCCCTAACTAGAAATCTTGGTGTGACCATCTTGAATGCTTCCCATTCCTTTAATTCTCTCCCTGGCAGGTGGCTATCAGGTCAGCCGGCCCAGGCCCATTCATCTTCACCTTCACTATTGCTTCCTTTACAAGACATTACAAGAGTTACTTTCCTACTGTGACCTTCTGGTCATTTCTCCCATAGGGTGAAAACTGCCCAACTCCTCTTTTCCTTCAAAATAAAATCCAAATTCCTAATCTTGGCATCAAGGTCAACTATGATTGGCTTCAACCTGCCTTCCCACCTCTAGTTTACTGTCAGCTTCCCTGCTCTCTTGGTCTGGAATGTCCTCGTCTTCATCTTTGCCTATCAACATTCTCCTGCTCTTTCAAAGCCTATTTCCATGAAAACTTCTCCAAATCACACTTATTGGTACCCAATCCCAAGCTTGCTCTTTCACAGAAGCCAGTATTTAGGTTACAACATTATTTTCCTCTGCTCCAAAAGGGCACATGTCTGCTCCCCTCCAGGTGTCACTCCCAAAGGTATGGGCCACATCTTATTCATTGTCCTGTTGCCTCTGTGCCAAGTGCATGCCTGCATTGGGCAGCCAGGAGAGCTGTAGATGCTTGGAGAAGAGAATTCTCCTCTGGGCTACTAAGTTGGCAGCATGTTGTAAGTCAGCCTTCAACTGGGCTATTGAAGAAAAGCTCAGTGAGGGAAACACAGAAGATGGGGGTTAGCAGGGGGGGTGATGGCCACTTGACCACAAAAAGTCAGAGGAAATGGCTCTTACCAGACTCTTCTCCTTCCTTCATGGACTGCTCTATGGCAGCCTTGATGCAGAGCTCGCGGGCCCGAATTCCCGGGATGTTGTTGCCGTCGGAGATGGCTTCCAGCACAATGGAGTCGATGTTCAAGCAGGCTGCATTGTAGTACTTGGCAATGCTGACTGCAGTGGCTGACTTTCCTATAAAAAAGGTCGGGGGACTGAATTTCCTGGCTCTCATTTGCTCAGTGTCCTAGACAGAAAAAGCTTCTAGGATAGAGGCCCCTGTAAAGTGATCTCTCCAAGTGTTCTGTCTCTAAGTCTCTCGTGTAGCCAGAGGTGGCAGCAGAAAGAGAAGGAAGACCTGAGCCAGGAGTTAGGACCATGGATTCTGGTCCTGATTCTACCACCGATGCGCCATGTGCTATGGCAACTCACATCCTCTCTGGATTTTCTCCTCAGTTTAAAAAGTGATTCTCTCAGATGATCTTTAAAAATCTTGTAGCTCTTACTGTCTCTGAGTCCAATGGGAAGACTTTTTTGGTTTAAAGAATAACTTGCGTTAATTTTTATTCTCATTTCAAAATGCCTCCTCATTAAAAAGAAAGCAGAAAATTCAGAAATAACAAAGAGGAGAAAAGAAAAACAGATCCATAATTCACTCATGCAGAGAGATTACAGTTAGCATACGGCTGCTAAGCATGCATATGTAACTATTTTATTTATATTTCTCATAAAAAAAGAAATGGGTTACTTGGTAGGCTGGATAATGGCCCCCCCAAAGACATCTGCATCCTAATCCCCAGAACCTGTGAATATGTTATCTTACATGGTGAAGGGAATTTCCAGATGTGATTAAATTAAGGAGTTTGATATGGGAGATTATCCTGGATTATCTGGGTGGGCTCAATGTAATCACAAGGGTCCTTACAAGAGAGAAGCAAGAGGGTCAGAGTCAGAACAGGTGATATGATGGTGAAAGCTCTCTAAAGAGAGAGAGACTGGAAGATGCTACAATGCTGGCTTTGAAGACGGAGGAAGGGACCATGAGCTAAGGAATGCAGGTAACTTTTCTAGAAGCTAGAAAAGGCAGGGAAATGAATTCTCCCCTATAGCCTCCAGAAGGAATCCAGCCCTCTTGCCCATTTTAGACTTCTGACCTCCAGAACTGTAAGAAAGTAAATTTTCATTGTTTTAAGCCACTAAGTTTGTGGTTATTTGTTATAGTAGCAATAGGAAATTAATACAGATTACAAATCCTACGTATGGTATTTTTTTTCTCAAAACAATATACCATGAACGTCTTTCTATGCATTCAATACACTTCTATGGCACATGTTTTTTTATTTACATACAAAATTTACCATTCTAACCATTTTTAAGTGTACAATTCAGTTGTATAAGTATATTCACATTGTTGTGTAACCATTACCGCTATCGATCTCCAGTACTTTCTCATCTTCCCAAATGGAAGCTCTGTACACATTAAACAATAACCTCCCATTCCTCCCTCTCCTCAGCCCCTGGAAACCACCACTCTACTTTCTGTCTCTATGAATTTGACTACTTTAGGTACCTCATATAAATGGAATCATACAATAATTGTTCTTTTGTGCCTGGCTTATTTCACTTAGCATAATGTCTTCAAGTTTCACCCATTTTGTAGCATGTGTCAGAATTTCCTTCCTTTTTAATGCTGAATAATATCCCTTTGTACCACTTTTTTTTTATCCATTCATCCATCAAACAGTGGGTTGTTTCTGCCTTTTGGCTATTGTGAATAATGCTGCTATGAACATGGGTGTACAAGAGACTGTTTTTATTGGCAACGTAATTCACGATATGAATGTGTTATGGTTTAATTAACCAGTTCCCCATACTGAATGCTTCAATTGCTCCCAACTTTTTTTATGGGAAACAATGCTGCAGTGAACATTCATGGAGTTAATCTTTGTCCACATCACTATTTTCCTAAGATAAAGTTTTAGAAGTAATAATGCCAGGTCAAAGGGTTTACACATATTTTTCCTCTCTGTTTTTAAATAATTTAATGTCTTGGATTTTTCTCTAATATTTTAGTGTTTTTCAATTATTGAAAAAATGTAAGCTCAAGCAATTCAGAGATGCACTAAGTAAGAATGAGGTGTTCCCACCTATTCTCTACCTCTGTATCTCTGAGGTTGGCAATTGAACAGTTTGAGGATAATCCTTTGGTATATACATTTTCAATAAAAGAGTCTTTTATTGCCTCAAAAATTACATGTGCAAACTTCACCGTAAACCCCAAAGGAGCAAGCCCTCCGAGCTGTGGCATACCTGACACGGGCGTCCCATGGATGATGATGGCGATGCCTCTCCGGTTCTTGGCCATGCGGCCTTCTGCAGAAATATCGATGCCCAGGTAACGAGCGATCACTTTGCTTACTGGGCCATTCTCTACCTCTCCAACTTCCTCTGTGGGGGGGCTGTCAACACTCTGTTTCTTGTCAGCTGCAAATTAAAAATATACATGTGCATGTGCCCATGTGTGTGCATGTGGACACACTCAGAAATCACATGAGTTCTGATGGAAATGGGAATGGCTTTTTCTTTCTAAATGTTGTTGTTTTAAAATGACACACAATCTGCTGCAAATGTTGCTGCAGTCCTCACTCCCCACTCTGGTCTATGAGAGCGCCCTTTTGGCTCATAATTTGTCCACAGCCACAATTGAAAATACAGGTACTCTTTGACTCTTAATTCCATTTTGGGGAATCTCTCCTGCTGAAAAATAATATTTTAAACTAGCTGAATTTGCAACATTAAGGGAAATGGGTAAGTAAATGATGGCATATTCATATTCTAGAATTAACACATAGTAGTGCTAGAAGGCTCGGAGGATGCATATTTTGGGGAAAGGTGAAAAGGCATGGAACAGTCTTCCCAAATTCTCCTTAGAGACAACTGGTACCAAAATATTAAAATGCTTGGTTACTTTGAAACATCATTTTTTCCAGATTTTCCTCATCCTCTTCATCAGGGTAGATCTTGGACTCGACCACAGGGACATGTCGCTCTTCCAGGTTGGATGTGACAGAGATCCCTCGGCTAAGTGAGGTCCTCTTCGTGCTGGTGGAGGTTCCCCGTTCTGACAAGGGCGTATCTTCGTCTTCTGCCATGGAGCAAAGGATGGAAACACATGGAAGAGTTGGGAGGGGGACAATGGAGATGGGGGCAGAAGAGGAAGGAAAGACAAAGAAGAGAATCACTGAACCGGTTACCATAATCTTGGACTATCCGACCCAAATAAACAAGAACTGCAGTCAGTAGGCTGTTAAGAAGTTTCTCTGCCCAAAGTGTTTCTACATCAAAACAAACAAACAAACCCCAAATTACAGATTTGCTTCAGAAAATTTGGAAAATTCAGAAGAGGAAAAAATTATAAAATTTAGCCGTAGAAAGAAATAGAGATAGACAAAGAAACGGTGACAGAGGAATTGCAGCTTAATTTTACGATACCAGCATAGGAGAGCTGCAAGCTCTCAGATTTTTAATTTTTAGTTTTTCACAACTGAACTTGGGCTCATATTGTACATACCCATTTGTAGCCTGCTTTCACCCTTAATTTATCATGAACATTTCTCCATGTCATTGTTAAGCACATCTACCCTTTCGTCTGCTCAGCACCTTCCTCATTGCCCCTGTTCTGCAGAGTTTCAGTGGGGGCGTTGGACTGTATAAGATGACCCCCCTATACTTCAGGGCCAAGGCACCCCTTTGGTTTAGAATTTGGATTTGAGTCAGAGAGGCTGCAGCTCTCCTGTGAATGATGGCGGCGTGACTCGGGCTGCTGGTCCTCCTGGACGTGGTGAGGGAAGCAGAGAAGGACGGTCTGCAGCATGAGACCAGAGTGAGCAGATGCTCAGAGCAGTGCTGGTGAGAAGCAGAGTGTGTGCCTTCCTAGGCTCCGGTTGGACCCTTGGGTCTTGGCTCTAAACTACCTTTCAATGGGCCAAATGAAAAAACAAACCCACAACTGTGGTGTGTGAAGACAAGGACAAAAAAACGAGACAAAGCCACAGGGCCCTTCTCTGACTTCATGAAGTCCTTTGTACAAGGCAGCGCCTTGCAGCTTTTTGCCTGGGGCCACCAGGCAGTCCTGAGTTTAAATGTCCATCCCCTACCCGCTTCCTGACTGTGAGCTCTCAAGGACGGGGGCTGATTTCATTGATCTTTTTTTTCCAGCACTTCAGCTCAGTGCTTGGAACATAGCGGGGGCTTTTTATGGGCCTAATTGGTTCCCCTAAAATTC
The DNA here is from genome assembly GCF_057802395.1 of Ceratotherium simum simum. Classification (NCBI taxonomy): domain Eukaryota; kingdom Metazoa; phylum Chordata; class Mammalia; order Perissodactyla; family Rhinocerotidae; genus Ceratotherium; species Ceratotherium simum. Next base: position 14,783,365 of record NC_141929.1, read on the forward strand.
ATATGTTGAGGTCCTAACTACCAGTACCTTAGAATGTTACTGTATTTGAAGATAGGGCCTTTAAAGAGGTAATTAAGACAAAAGGAGGTCATATGGATGTCCTAATCCACCCATAATCCACTATAACTGGTGTTCTTAAAAGAAGAGATTAGGACACAGACACACATGGAGGGAAGACCATGTCAACACAGAGGAAGACAGCCATTTACAAGCCAAGGAGAGAGGTTCAGAAGAAAACAACCCCTGCCGACCCCTGATCTTGGACTTCTAGCCTCCAGAACTGTGAGAACATAAATTTCTGTTGGTTAAGCCACCCCATCTGTGGTATTTGTGATGGCAGTTCTAGCAAACGGATAGTGCTCAATGAGTATGACCAGGAGATTGGGTGAGAGGCAGCTTTCTTCTCTCATTTCCTTTTAGGGCAAACTAGTATCTCTGACTACCTTCCTTGAGAGACAAGAGAGGCCCAAGGGCAGGAGAAATGGATTCTATTCAATTCATTCCTTCACTCTGAGAGCATATTTATTGGGTGCTATGACGTATCAGGTACTGTTCCATGCACTGGGCTTACAAGTGAGGAATATGTGATCACTGCCTTTATGGTGGCTTCTTGTCTAGGGGAGGAGACAGATCTGAAGAAAATAATTACACATATGATGATGGTTACACAGAAAAAGAGAGTAAGTAAGAACAGGGAAGGCACATTTCCAGGGTGAGGGCATGGAGAATTAGGAGGGAGAAGCATGCATCATGACAAGCCACACAATCCTACAGGTCATCAAGGAACCTTGATGCTGAAGTGCATACAAGGGGGTCCCTGGGTGGATGAGGGCATAACTCAGGGGCACTGGGCCAGGAAGGGCCAGATTATGAGAACACGGTCCAGCTTTGTGATTGAGGTTTGGCCTTGAGGACCACGGAGGGCGACCTCTTCCTCGTGTGAACTCCCATCCCTACCTTTCTCAGGGCACCAATTTCTGCCGTGCATGATGTATTACTTTGCATTTACCTAGGAACACACATGGAGGCTGTGGAGTTTAGTGGTTACCATCACGGACTCCGGAGTCAGAGAGACCTGGGCTTGAATCCTGATTCTGCCATTTAAAACGGTGGACTTGGCCTCTCAGTGCGTTATTTCTCATGTGTATGCGTAAAGCCCTCAGCACAGGGTTTGGTATCTAGCAAATGTTCTTCTATATCTTTATTAGCTGTTTTTAAGTCTTAACTCCCCACTAGACTCTAGTGAGAGCAGAATGTGTCCCCGTCTCCGCATCCATACAATGGGGATATCAGGACCATTTTGTAAGGGTTAGAAATGAAATATGCAAGGCACCTCCCACCTCCCTGGCACCTGGCAGGTGCTGAATAACTGGTTGGTCTCCCAACAGAGATCATTCAAAGAAGCTAGGGCAGCGGCTGGAGCCAGGGGCTCTCTGCTTGAGTTCTTACCATTCTCCTCTGCCAGACTCGTCAGACATTTCACCTTCGTCTGCTCCTCTTTTGACCGCTTCACCTCCTTAAAGTACTCGTACAACTCTGGGAGCAGCTTCTCCCCCGGAAGGCGGGGAGGCAGCAGCAGGGTGTTGTAGGAATCATAGCCCTTCAGCGTTCGCAAGATCTGCTCAAGGAGAACGGGAACTGCCGTTGGTCTCACTGGAAGCTTCCTCCCCACAGCCCTAGGTGGATCTGCTCATCCACCTCATAAAACCTCTGCTCCTGCCTAAGGCTGGGGTGTGTACAAAAGGCAGGGCCCTTTGGAGAGGTCTAAAAAGTAAGGCTGAGCCCTGAAGCTGAGGATAGAGAATCTTTATCTTGCCCCATTTGGGCCTGGGCAATTCACATGTGGAAGAGAATTTTCTTCTTGCTTTAAAAATAACATATACTGGGGCCGCCCCCTGGCGCAGCGGTTAAGTGCGCACGCTCCACTGCGGTGGCCCGGGGTTCGCAGGTTTGGATCCCGGGGGTGCACCGACGCACCACTTGTTGAGCCACGCTGTGGCGGCGTCCCATCCCATACAAAGTAGAGGAAGATGGGCACAGATGTTAGCCCAGGGCCAGTCTTCCTCAAGAAAAAAGGGGAGGATTGGCATCGGATGTTAGCCTAGGGCTAGTCCTCCTCACAAAAAAAAAAAAAAAAGAAAAATAACATACACTGTTTTTCTTTTGTTTTTCCATTGACACAAGTACAGAACTCCATTATCCACTTTGAGTGACACGTTCTTAGAAAACACTGTGGTTAACAGTATTATACTGGATAAGGTGGTTGTCTCACAAACAGAGGATCCAGGGAAAAACATGTAAAATGGTATTAACTATGTGTGTGCGTGTTGTGGGGGGCGGAGAAGGAATGTGTATTAGGATTGTCAGACGAAATACGGATGCCCAGTTAAATCTGAATTTCAGATAAACAATGAATAATTTTTCTAGTATAAATATGTTCCATGTCGTTTATCTGAAATTCAAATTTAACTGAGCAACCTGTTTTTCTTTCTACTAAATCTGGCAACCCCATGTGTATATATATTTATAAAGCATAGTAAAATAAAGTCCTAGAAAGCAATTACTTCCTATATGACTTAATTTATTGGTGTGAAAAATCTGTTTTGCTAGGTAACCCGTCTCCAGGATCACCACTTTTAGTTGTTTGAGAAGCACTGTTAATAAGCTCATTCTAAAATTTATATGGAAGAACAAAGGGCTAGGAATAGTGAAAACACTAATAAAGAAGAATAAAGAGAGAGAGGATTGCCCTACCAGATATCAGGGTTTATGAAGCTAGAGTAATAGACAGAGTAGTATTGATGTTGGGATAGACAAATTGACCAATGAAATCAAAGAGAGAGCTTGGAATGGACCCATTCATATACGGACCTTTGATATAGGACAGAGGTGGTGTGGCAGATCAGTGGGGGAAAGAAAGGAATATTCCAAAGACTAGTTGATGGAGAAACACAAAGGCCTGGCCAGTTTGCTTCAATTGGGGCAACTCTAAAGAGCCAACCCAGGTCCAGAGATTTCTGTGGGATCAGTTGAAGTCTCTGCTGCAATCTCATCACAAATCATCTTCTCTCTTTGCCCAATTCTACGTTCCTTATTCTTCGCAGGTGTTATTCCTGAGAGTGCTCCCTAATAATCCTTCCACATGCAAATCTTGGAGTCTTAGATTCTGCTTTCCATTGAACCTGACTCACAACAGAGGGTGCTGTGCCAAGATAAGCCATTGAACATTTCGTAAATACCTAACGAAAAGACTCCCTTCCAGAGGGACAGATTCTCATTCTGAGAAAAATTTCTGGATGCAGAATCCGAATTGGGCAGAACACAGACACTGAAGGTAAAGAAGACAGAAGATTCAAGGGCCGAGTTAGGGGAGGTCCAGAGGAAGCAGAAGCACCTTAGCTAAGGCATTCCCAAATTCCTGACCCACAGAAAACATGAGATAACAAATGTTTATTGTTTTAAGTTGCTAAGCTTGGGAGTAATTTGTTTTGCAGCAATAGATAATTAATAAGCAATAAATAACTAAGCATCAGACTTCATGAACAGTAAAATCTTACGAGAAAACAATGGAGCAACACATTTAAGATATTCAAGCACAGAAAATGTGAGCCAAGGGTGTTATATCCAACCAAAGTGATCTTCAAGCATAAAAGCCACAGATAAACAGTTACGAACATGTGAGTACTCAGGGAATATTGTTTCCATGATCCCTTCCTGACAAATCCACTAGAGAATGAGCTTCAGACAATCCAGTAGTGATTGGAGAAGCTTCACCACAAGGACTGGTGTTGAGAATTGAATATGTTTAAGTGTATAACTAAGACTAAATGATGGAAATTTGGTCCTGCCATCTTAATATGGTGAACTCTGACACTATAGATATAATACAAGAAGCAAAACATGGAGGAAGTGTACATGAGATAGCTACCCAGTAGGCATTAACTAGAAGTAAAAGAATATCATTTTAAATTAGAAGGTGGTGGGGAGAGGGAAAAAGAGATTACTAGCTAATTTCATTATTGCTCATAGTAGGGAACTAAGAGGCAGTTTCTAAAAATTAGGGTACTAAGGGCATTAGATAAAAGTGTAGTTCATACGGCTCAGCCTCAAGGTAGGAGAGCAGGGTAGAGATAGTAAAAATGGACTTAGATAGATTAATGGAACAGAATAGAGATCCCAGAAATAGACCCAAATAAATACAGCCAACTGATCTTTGACAAAGAAGCAAATGCAATAAAATGGAGCAAAAAGAGTTTTTTCAATAAATGGTGCTGAAACTGAACATCCACACACAAAACAAAACAAAAACAAAATAAGAAATCTAGACAGATATTATACCCTTCACCAAAATTAACTCAAAATGGATGATAAACCTAAATAAAGCACATAAAACTATAAAATTCCTAGAAGATAACATAAGAAAAAATCTAGATGGCTTAGGGTATGGTGATGACTTTTTAGATACAACACCAAAGGCACAGTCCATGAAAAAAGTAACTGATAAGCTGGACTTCATTAAAATTAGAAACTTCTGCTCTGCAAAAGACAATGTCAAGAGAATGAGAAGATAAGCCACAGACTGGGAGAAAATATTTGCAAAAGACACATCTGTCAAAGGACTGTTATTCAAAATATGTAAAGAACTCTTAAAACTCAACAATAAGAAAATAAACAACCAGATTAAAAAATTGGCCAGAGACCTTAACAGACACCTCACCAAAGAAGATATACAGATGGAAAATAAGCATATAAATAGATGCTTCACATCATATGTCATCAGGGAAATGCAAATTAAAACAACAAGATACAATTACACACCTATTAGCATGGCCAAAATCCAAAACACTCACAACATCAAATGCTGGAGAGGATGAGGTCAACAAGAACTCTCATTTATTGCTGGTGGGAATGCAAAATGGCACAACCACTTTGGAAGACAGTTTGGCATTCTTATAAAACTAAATATACTCAGACTGTACGATCCAACAATCATGCTCCTTGGTATTCACCCAAAGGAGTCAAAAACTTATGCCCACACAAAAACCTGCATATACACGTTTATAGCAGCTTTATTCATACTTGCCAAATTTGGGAACAAACAAGAAATCCTTCAGTAGGTGAATGGATAAATAAATCGTGGTATGTGCAGACAATGGAATATTATTCAGCACTAAAAAGAAATGAGCTATCTAGCCATGAAAAGACATGGAAGAACCTTAAATGCATATTACTAAGTGAAAGAAGCCAATCTGAAAAGGCTACATACTGTCTGATTGCAACAATATGACGTTCTGGGAAAGGCCAAACTGTGGAGATAATAAAAAGATCAGTGGTTGCCAGGGCTTGAGGGGAGGGAGGGATGAATAGGCTGAGCACAGAGGTTTTTAGGGCAGTGAAAATACTCTGCATGATACTATAATGATGGATACATGTCATTATACATTAGTCAAAACTCATAGAACATACAACACCAAGAGTGAACTCTAATGTAAACTATGGACTTTGAGTGATTATGATGTGTCAATGTAGGTTCATCAATTGTAGCAAATGTACTATTCTAGTAGGAGATGTTGATAATAGGGGAGGCTATGCATGTGTGGGGGCAAGGGGTATATGGGAAATCTCTGTACCTTCCCCTCAATTCTGCTGTGAACCTAAAACTGCTCTAAAAAAATAAAGTTAAGAAAAAATGGACATGGAGGAGCAACTGGAAAATATGCAGCCCAGAACAAACAGAAAAAAAAAAGGCAGATTTAAGCCCTAACATAATTACATTAAATGTAAATGGTCTAAATACACTAATTACAGACAGAGACTGCCAGAGTGTATTAAAAAAAGACCCAATTATATGCTGTCTACAGGAAACTCACTTCAAATATAATCACTGCCACATATGTTCTTTACCGTTTGAATTTTAACATGAGCATGTATTAGTTTTTCAATTAGATGTTTCAACTGTATAATGAGATCACAAAGAAGCAATGAATTCTGCTCAGGGCAAAGAAGTAGGTCAGGAAAGGCTATAAAGTGATCTTTAAATTGATGAAGAAGGGTTCAAGGGGAAGAAGGGGCAAAGGTCAGGAGGAAGTTGTCCATGCAGAGAGAAGAGCATGAGTACATGGCAGGGCCCAGCATGGGTAGGAAAACAGCGTTTGGTTTTGGCCTCTGCTCACCTTCTCTTCCATGAGATATTGCTGGTCAAGTTCTAAGCAGTAAAATTCAATGGGAAAGTTGCAGGGATTCTTCACTATCACCTCAGCCTCGTCTCCAGGTGAACAGGGCAGCAGTGGCCCCAGCTCCAGAACTGAATCACTAAATTTCAAGCATGGCTGTAGACCTTGCCCCTGCAACAGCAGTGTGAGCTTCTGAGTACTCTGGGCAATCTGGAACACCATGGTTTGGCTGTAGAATTTCTGGGAAACATAAAAAGAAAACAAGCATCTGAATTTTTTCTGTTACATGCCATGTAAACCTGGAAACCCCTAGAGGGACAAAATTGATCCCATTTTGAGTAAGAGAGAAAACTTTTCTTATAAAATTGCATGGGTGCACTTTATATTACTGTATTAATACTGCATATCTAGCATGCCAGGCACTGTACCAACTGCTTCGTCACTTGTAGAAGGCCCTCTGAGTGCTATGCTCATATCCCTCAGACCCTCCAGTGTGCTCAGATGTCCCACTACCACTGTCTTCACCTCTGGTCTCTCATTTCATGGGCCTTGCTGCTCATGGGCAGGCAGGGAGGAGCAGAAGTGCTGGGGAAATAACACCTTCTGGGAGCAGTCCTCAACCAATGACTCTTGGGAGTTACTGAATAAATACCCTAGGTCCCAAGGGATAATTCTGAAATGTGCATTTTATCTATTTCCTCAGAGTTTCCCAGTAGGATTAAGCTCCAGTTTCCAAGGCAGCTGGCTCACTCGCACACCCTATTAGCTGCCTTCCTTTCCCTTATCACCTTCTACTTCTCTATCAGTGTTCCCTACACTTCCCAAATAATCTGCTTGCACTCAAATCCTTGTCTCCAGGTCTGTTTCTTGGAGAATTTGAATGAACATATTTCCATTATTTGAAGATACAGTTAAGCAGCAGGTCAGGGATGATCAGCTAGGGCATTCAGTTCACCTGATAAAATTACAGTCCATATGCAGTTGCTAGTGATACCAACTATCCTAATCTGGTTTCCCCAGGGAACTCACTAAACATGTGGATTCACAGGCCCCATCGCTAGAGATCCTGACTCAGTAGGGGCAGGGTAAGCCTGGAGATACTGCATTTTTAAAGAGATGCCCAGGTTGTTTTGATACAGTTGGGCTCATGGCTTGGATTTGGAGGCCATGACTGGCTTCATGATTTGAAGAGCTCCTAACTCTCTTAGCTCAAGGGAGAAAATAAGATGGACGGAATGTGTACAGACATACATAAATGTACAGAAAAATGTCTATTGTTGGAGACAGTAAGAGAATGAATTATTGGCTAAGAGGGTTTTCTATATAGTTATGGGCTTGGCACCTTATGACTCAAACTTCTATATTTTAATTGTTTTTTATGGAATTATTTCTAAAACATTTCATTTATTTCCTTGTTTTGTAACACAGAGTATTCTGAATACATGTTATAATGTCTAAGAGTTATTAGTGTGGACATCAGTGACTTCTCTCTGCTGCTGATGGGGATACAGGTATGGATTGTAAGAGTTGCAAGGCAAACCAATTCCTTGTATACAGCCAATAAATTCCTCTGCCAATTGATGGAAACATTTTATTAACTTTTTTTGGTGAGGAAGACTGGCCCTGAGCTAACACCTGTTGCCAATCTTCCTCTTTCTGCTGAGGAAGATTAGCCTTGAGCTAACATCTGTGCTTATCTTCCTCTATTTTGAATATGGGACGCTGCAACAGCATGGGTTGATGAGCCGTGCATAGGTCCACGCCTGGGATCCAAACCTGCTAACCCCAGGCCACTAAAGCGGAATGCACGAACTTAACCACTACGTTACCAGGCTGGCCCCACATTTTATTAACTTTGACCAATTCCAACTCAACATTTATTGAACTGCCTGAATAAATCTTTTTTTTTTTTTTTTACTGTATTTACTGATATTTCCCTCATTCAGTAAAACATCCAAGATCTTGAGTAAACCCCTTGACAGCCTTAGGACTCTCTAAGAATGGCAAACATATTAATTCTTTCAAAAGGGTTGGGGAGATTTTGACAATGATAGAAACAGGGGCTTTATTTTAGAATCAGATATGAAGTCATTGACTTTTCTTCTTTCTCACTGCAGATTCTTAAGCATTTCCTCAAAGCCATTACCAGGAAAATGAGAGTTAACCACAGGTATTCTATAAAATTCACATCGATTTTTTCTTTTAAAAGAATAGAGTAGAGAAAAACATCTCCCAAATACCTTAGGCTTTGAGCAAAAATCTTTACAGTGTAACCTCTTGAGATCTTCTCTGGTTCTAGGATTTTATTATTTTTACTGTGTTCTTTGACAGGAGTAGCTCTGTGTTGATGGTGTTCACAAAAGAAACACTTGTGAGGCCCAGGGAATGTATCTACCAGGAAGCACTTATTATTATCACAACCACTGATGGTAACAGTAAGTAGTTATTGAGACACTTACTACATATAGAGCAGTATGCTGTGCATTTTATTCATATTAATTCATTTAATTTTCAAAATGACCCTATGAGGTAGCTATTGCAGGTTGATAATGTTTTACCTGAAACCCTAGGGGCCAGGTGCTTTCAAATTCAGATTTTTAAAAAGGTAAACACAGTGCATATACCCTATGTTACGTAACATCCCCAGCAGGGTCTGGGGCAGGTCCCTTGTAATAAAACATATTAATATTTCTGCAGTTGCAATGTTTGACTCTGCAAACTAAGTGGGATAAATAAGGGTTAAGTAGTCTAATGTCAGTTCAGAAGAGGTTTTTCTGCCAAATGAGTTTGGGTCTGAAACTTATGAAATTTTTTTCCAGTTTTTGGAGCTTATTGGATTTTAGAATTGCAATAAGGGATTTTTGACATGTGGTATTATTATTTTTCATTTTATCTAGGAGCAAACTGAGGTTTAGTGAGGCTAAAGTAATTTGCTCAAAGCCATGCAGCCTCTAAGTGCAGAGGCAGAAGGCCACTAACCCAGGTCTGCTGATGAAAGTCATGGTGTTAGATAGATCTGCTGATTCCAGGGCTGGTGCTCTTAACCACCAGGCCACACAGCTCCTACGTGAACCAGAAGCACTTGATGTCATAATCAGAATAGCAAGGCACAGGTCATTCAAAGATTCCCTGCAGACCCAAATCAAGCATGGACTTTGAGCAAAGCCCAAAGAGATACAGAGAGTCTGAATGAAAACACATTTCTTTAAAGCTTACCTCTTCTTTGGGCATGAATTTCACTTGCACATTGGACCTCTCACCAGGATCCAAGACCCCAGAAGTGGGCTGGATCTCAAAGATCCGTGTCGCTGGTTTGGATTCAGAATCTGGTTTCTGTTTTAAGTACTTTGGCATGTGTTTCTCCAGCTGGTTAATAAATATTAGACAATTAGATCATCCTCTATGGAAAATGGACTTATTCCATCCTCTACTCACTCAGCCTACATTTGCTGAGTATCTCCCAGGTGTCAGGGAACGTGTAGATACCAATGGTACAAAGATGAATAAGACACGTGCCAGACAGCATGGCCTGACACGTCCTTGAATGCTGGGCTAAGGGCCTAGATTTTACCCAAGAGGCAATGGTTGTCACTGAAAGTCTTTGAGCAGGAGAGTGAAATGATAAGAGCGAAGCTCTAGAATTACAAATCTAGCTGAAACGGAGATGGAAAAAAGGGGACCAATGGGCCACAATTCATTTACCTTGTTAACTGGCTTATGGCTGTGGACAAACCATTCACAAGGGACTTGGAGATGATTGGAAAGCTGAATAGTTTCCACGAGGCATTGTCCACACTGAATTGTGGCAAACTCCACTTTTCCACAAGACAGTGTCATACTGGGGATGGTCACCTTGGCTTGGAGACAGATGTGAACTGTTGGCCCTCCAACCACCTAAAGCGGGCATAAAATCGCTGTTACCATGCGGTGTGGCATGGGGGTAAGAATCATGGCTCTGAAATAGTAACTGGATCATCCCAGGGGTGATCGGCCAGCAGAGCTGGAGGCTGGGGAGGATCAGCTGGGTCCAGCAGTGCATCTTTCTTACCTTGATGGGCAGAATGACCTCTTTGTATCCAACAGAAGGACTGACCCCTTGTGGGTCAAATCTCACTTCAAATGTTTCTGTTTCACAGTAAGGTAGATTCTTCACACGATCTAGCTCAGTACTGAAGCCTGGACCAAGACAAACAAAATTCTTTGTGGGAAAGAGAAATGGCAAACAAGAGCAGCTCTAGATACAGCCCCTCTGGGGCAGGATGACCATTCGAAGTATCAATTAACAGCCCAATGATTCTTTCAGCTGATCCCAGAAGAGGCATGAACACTACTCAGAAGGACAGTACAGATGGGCACCTTGTTAGAAATGACAAAGTCCAACAGGAAAGGGTCTCAGTCTGGTTACCTGTGTCGTGAAGGACACGTTTTTCTGCGTGGAAGGACACTGGGAAGTGACTGGTGTTGGTGATCTTGATGATGTGGGTTCGGACGTCACCAAGGATGATGTAGCCAAAGTCCAGAATGTATTCTGGCAGCTGGAGTCTGAAATGGTTAACAAACTCTCCTTACCAGTCAATCTTCCAAAAGTGAGCAATTGTGACACTGTCTTCTATCTCCTGTGCACGATTCTATTCTCCGGAGTGTAGAAGAACTACTCTCCAGAACGGAGAATAGGAACAAGATACTTCCCCCAGAAGTCCACACTGCTGTTTCAGCAATTACCTCAAAACACATTCAGTGTGGGCCCTCATGGACTGAAACCGGGCAAGTCCATTCGACAAAGCCGGAGGTTTCTAACTTTAAGATGCAAAGACCTGCCTGGTCGGCTGGATGCTAGAGCATGGCAGAAATGTGAGGCAAGCGGATTTCATTCCTAGATGATCAACCATTAATTCAAGGAGCACTCTGGTGGGCAGCACTGCTTGCTCTGCTACACTCTGAAACAAACACAACACGGATGGGCACTCACTTGGCCAGTTTGCGGCGACTTCGAGGGCTGAAGTCATCTGTGGAATCGGGGATAATTGTTTTCTGATGTTCTATTGCATAATCTTGGACTATAAGTCGCTCTACTTCCATCTGGAGCTGAGCACTTAACTGGAGCAAGAGAGAAGAGCAAGTGAGCAAATTCTTTTAGAACATGTGTTCTCAATGGGGGCAATATCACCCAAGGGAGTGAAAATTGCTTCATGGAAGGGGGGACAAAAAATCTTAGATATTACAATGGGTTGTGGCCCTCCAAAGGGCCACAGTATATAAACAGATATACAGTATATTTGTGGTATTAAAATTTTCGTGGGGGGATAAGGTGGGGTAAGCAAACTGGTACATCTATACCATGGACTACTACTCAGCAAGAGATAGGAATGATCTATTGATATTGATGGATCTCAAGGGCATTATGCTGAATGAAAAAGGCCAATCTCAAAAGGTTACACACAATATGATTCCATTTACATAACATTCTTGAAATAATGAAAGTAAAGAGATGGAGATATATAGTGATTGCTAGGGGTGAGGGATTGGGAGATTGGGGTGGCTATAAACAAGTAGCATGTAAGGGCAAATACAAATGAAAAATAAGAGGCTTAATTCTCCCTGTTGAAAAGAAGAGACTTCTCCCTGTTCCATTTTCTTAGAGCATTTACTTTAGAAGACTTGTAAGTTCTTTCTCTGTCTCTTTGAAATGTATACAAATCTTTTTAAAGGCTAAATAGGCCTCTTGTCAGCTTACAACCCTGTGTCTTTCTCAAGTGACTCTCTTGAGTGTCTTTCTCAAGGACCTGGGAACCATCTTCTTGAAATGTAATCATCAAGGAAGATAGAGCCCTTATCTCCCACTGTCTCGGGGTGGGGTGGAGGAGGGGGTCGGAGCCTGATTTCAGAGGCCCCTGTCATAAAAACCGGAGAGGTTTGTCTTTCCTTTGGATAAAGCCAATTAGCTAACACAGATGGTCACCCCAATTACCACGTGCATTTAGGATGAACTATGTGTGACAAATGGTGCTGTCAAGTCCTCTTACTTGAGACTAGTTATAGCTCTTACTTAAGGACTAGTTACTGTTTACCTTGAGAACGTGTATGCAATGGGTTGTATCTGCTGGGCTACATAAAAGGCTGAGATTTCCTTCTGTCTTTGCAGTCTCTTAGTGGACTGCCTGTGCAGCGGATCACATTCTGGTTTAATACTTATTCAGTAATAAAATTGTTTTCTTTCTCTTCTACCTTTATGGAGAGATTTTCTGGGTTGGAAGGCAATTTTGTTTTTAATTCTATTTCCCCAACAAGTACAAGAGATCCTTATGGTGATGGAACAGTTGTGTATCTTAACTGTGGTGGTGGTTACAAGCTACATGTGAAAAAATTGCATAGAACCACAAGCACTGACACACACACACAGACATACAGACACACACACACACACACACACAAAAGTGCATATAACATTGATGAAGTCTGAATAAGCTCTGTGGCTGATACCATCAATTTCCTGTTTTGATATTATACTACAGTTATGTAAGATGTTACTATCGAGAAAAACATTTTTTTGGAACTTCCTGTGAATCTATAATTATTTCAAAATAAAAAGTTAAAAAAATTAATACCAAACTATTCAAAAAGATTACATTTTACATACAATAAAAATATTTCGTGTGGTATTAGGAAAAAAATGTCTTGGAGGGGGGTAATAGTGAAAAAAGGTTAAGAAATACTGTTCTAGAAGGTCCAAACCTTAAGTCTAGGGCCAAGCAGGGAAGGTTAATGTGTGGAGTGGCCCATAATGAGACAACAGGGAGTGGTGGGAACTGTGATAGACTGAGAGAGGAGCATGCCTCACCCACAAGCATTCTCAGTCATTTAGATTCTAGAACAGCAAAACCGACCCTAGGCTTGGCTCCTGAGCCACTAACAGTGGACCCTGCCTTGTGCAGGAGGACTAGCCCCCTCTGCCTATGTCATCACATCCTCAGAAACCCTATCCTAGGTCTACTGCCAGAGACAGCTGTGCTAAGGCTCTGAGGAGGAGCCTCCTGGGAATGCGGTGAGCAGGGTAGGGACACTGCTGCCCCTCATGGACAGAAGAGGGCAGAGGCTAAGAACATGGTCTTAGGAGTTGGACAGGCCTGGATTCAAATCCTAGCTCTGCTGCTTGCCTTGGGACATGCACTTCACTTCCATGAGTTCTGGAAAACTGTAAAGTTAAGACAATAATGGCACCGTACTCCACTCCCCCTGCCCCACTGTGGGAGGATTTAATGAAATAATAACGCAGGTCAAGAGCGTGGCACAGGCCTAGTATAAGAGTTCAATACATGGTAAGTGGTGTTATTACTCATGACATTCTTGGAGCTAAGGTTTACATTCAGCCTCCGCAAAACAAGTCATTGCTGGTGGCCTTTGGGGCTCCCAGTCTCCCCAACAACACTCCTCTTCCCCAATTTAGAGCTCCCTCTTAACCAGTCTAAGGCTCTCTAGCTACATACATAATTCTTCCTTAGGACAACAGTCTCCTGTACATTTGCATTTTAAAAGAAGAGCACAGGGAGAAAGCAGCCTTCATGGTCAGGAACAGACTATTAAGAGAGGAATTTCAGGGAATAGAGAGGGAGGACATTTTGGAATTTGCCTTCATATCCCATCACAGCGGCAGCCTTTATTTACAAGCCAGGTCACTCCCTCCCTTGAGAGACCACCTCATGGCTTGGCTCCCAGCTGGAGGCACCACACACTCCTGATTGTTCCAGAACTTCTTTGGCTGTCCATCTCCCCCAGTTAGTTGTTGGGTAACTAAGGGCTCTATTCTGAATTTACCCTCTTCCCTGCTCACTCAATACACTTCCCAAGGAATTTCACCATTTCCTGTGATTACAATGACCATCTGATGACTCTCAAACCACTTTCTCCAACCTCTCTCTCTCCCCAGGTCCACAGCAGTGGTTCCAACTCCCTATTGGACATCTCCACTTGGATGATGCACAGAAATCTCATGTGTAATAATGGACCATCATGTGTAATAATGGATTTCCCTCCCTTCCCTTTCACCCTAAACTTGCTTCTCCTCCTGAGTTTCCTATCTCAGTGCCCCTTCCTTACTTTGTCATCCAAGCAGGACACTTGGCGTTCACCTCTGCCTCACCCCCACATCCAACCAATCCTTAATTGCTGACCATTCCACCTCTGGAATATTTCTTGAATCTTCTCAATTCTCCATACTCCCACCGTGATCACCTTTGTTTACACTGCCACCATCTCTCATCTAGAATTACTCCATCAGCTTTTTAAAAAACTGATCTCATCACACCTACTCTCTTCCTCCCCAAGCCCCTGTCCTCTCAGAGGCAGCCAGAGGGATCTTTTTAAGATACAAATCCATTACCCAGGGCCCCAGCTGAAACACTTAGTGACTTCCTATTGCCCTCAGGATAAAGTTCAAAACCCTTAATAGGTTCACTAGGGGGCTGCTTACCTCTTAAGGTTCCTCTTGGCTACCTTACCTCCCTCTTTCTTTGCTCTACCGATATCTTTTTCTCCTTTCTGTTCCTCAGAGACACCATGTCCTTCTTGCCCCTGGACCTTTGCACATACTATCCTTCTGCCACATTCATTCTGTGCAGATTGAGGCTAATCTTACCTCAGAAGATTCATCTTCAGGCATTTCCTCAGTTGTCTCTAAGTGATCAAATGTTTCATACTTGTACTCTTTTTCTAGGTTTTTTCTAGCCTGATTTAAGAAGGTTTCATATTTTTCATTTCCTGTGGGGGTTGGAAGGAGAAGGAAATCAGGATGGTTAGAAATATATGAATTATGCCTAAAACACAGACTCTCAGCTCAGGGTCAATAAAGAGAGAGGGGAAG
Organism: Ceratotherium simum simum; assembly: GCF_057802395.1. Taxonomy (NCBI): domain Eukaryota; kingdom Metazoa; phylum Chordata; class Mammalia; order Perissodactyla; family Rhinocerotidae; genus Ceratotherium; species Ceratotherium simum. The sequence goes on from NC_141929.1 coordinate 14,798,395, forward strand.
TGAACTTTCTGATATTTCACCTGCCATATTTTCTCTGCTTCAGAGGGTGAGGTAATTTGCGAGTGAGTTGAATTTGTATTAGAGACATCACTGAGTTCAGTGAAATTCGCTTTAGTGAACTACCAGCTAGTCCTCAAGAACTTAATGGCAGTAATGTCCCAAGTCACTTGTAGGGTGGCCAACTGGACCCCAGCTTTCTTGATCCTCTCTCAGTTCTAGCACTGACAGCTGAATGACCTGGAAACACTTCCATGCTGGACAAACCCAGATGGCTGGCCACTCTTTGAGTTAGTCTTATGTTTATTAAATCTCAATTAACAAAAAGCATATATTTGGGTCGGGTTGCCTTAACCACAACTAAATAAGCTACAATCCTCCAAATTAGGGAGGGTAGGCAATCTGTGCAGAGATTTCAGACACCCAAGTTTACAAGTAAACCAGTGCAAATTCAAATGATTGATGGGCCAGGTAGGCAAAGTAGTTAAGGTGCCTACCATGAAACAATAGGAAGCGCTGGGACCACAGTGAAGGGAGTACAGAAGACCCAACAAATGGTATTCAGATTTAAATGATTTTAAAGCCCTGTACAGGCCAAACCACATCTACTGCCTGTGGGAGATCAAGATTTGGCCACCCTGAAATCTATCTCTTTACCTTGGTTGTTTTCTCTAGGGACATTTGACCTCCCCCACTAACTGCCTAAAGAATTTGACATGGTGCCTCCTTCCTGGAACAGATCTATCATGATGGCTGTAAAGATAACGTAGGGTAAATGTTACAATAGGAAAGGCACCAACAAGCCCCTCTTATCAGAAGTTCTGTCTCTCTGGCCACATTCTCTGGATGACCCTGCGAAGAGGTGCCAGACAATCATTTACATTTATAAGGGAAATCTCCATTTGTAAAGGTATCTCCCTCTCTGTTTGGAAAAGAGAGGGGGATGAGCTCATTTCTAGTGACTCATCAATGTGGAAGGTGAGGCCTTGAGCTACATAATAAACCTTACTCTTGTTTACTGTGTTTTAGTGGTAATCTCCTGTAACTGACTCCCTCCACCCCCAAAATCCTCCTTTGTCATTGGCTAAAAATGATATTTAAGACGAGAATTTCTGCTATTGTGTTGAGAAACGCAGTGTCCCTGCTTTCTCCCATGTATACATGTTATTAAACTTGGTATTATTTTCTCCTGCTAACCTGTCTTGTTGATTATTTGGCCAGCCAGAAGAACCTTAAGGGAAAGGGCAGAGGGAGATTCTCTCTCTTCAGACACCCAAGTTTACAAGTAAACCAGTGCAAATTCAAATGATTGATGGGCCAGGTAGGCAAAGTAGTTAAGGTGCCTACCATGAAACAATAGGAACACCTGCTGGGACCACAGTGAAGGGAGTACAGAAGACCCAACAAATGGTATTCAGATTTAAATGATTTTAAAGCCCTGTACAGGCCAAACCACGTCTACTGCCTTAATGGGGCCAGCTGGGCACCCAGTTTTCAACTTGGTGGCAAAGGCTTTCCTTCCTGACAGTTATATGTGAAGTCGGATTAAACTCTGTCTGGCTGGAACTCTAGATGCTAGAATATAACATTGTCTTAGATTTACTAATATTGGTCTTCATATTTTCAGGGAGCAGACAGTTAGGATTTAACGGATGATCATCAACATGTGAGTTAGTGACTTTGGGGAATGGGGTAGGAAGAAAGGCTGAGATGTGAGGGCTTAGTCTGAAGCTGTTTAGGGAACAGGGATTTCAAAGAGCTTGAAGAGGGACTCACGAAGAAGAGTGAGAAGTTTCTCTTGACCCTTCGTGCCATATCCCACGTCAGGAAGAAAGAGCCAGAGAAAGTCTATGGCTAAAAGAGCTGCTCAGCTGAGCTTCTGGAAGTGACAAGACAGAAATATTCTGGTACAGGGGGATGGCTCCAGGGGCCAGACGTTACCAGAAAAGCCTTTGCTAGGCATGTGGGCAGACACTTAACTGCAATCTAAATTAGCCTCCAAATTGTGTACTGCCAAAATAAGGGGTCAGGACCTTGGTTGCCTTTCTGTATGGTTTATATTTTGAGAATTGTACTCCTTGCAGTAAATCAGCCTTCACCTTCTCAAAGGCCATCTGTGAGTGTGTTACCGGGAAAGGACAACTCAGGAAGAGACTGTAGCTGGAAGGAACGTGTGCTGGCGGAAAAGGTCTTTGGAAATGCAATTTCCTGATCCCTCTATAAGTAATTCAACGAGGCAAAACTGGCCAGGGGTCTTAATTTGGGACTGCCGTGGACTATATCTTGTCTCATTAAACTCAGGTCACCAAGTCAATTTCAACTCTTAACTTTTTTTTTGCAATTGAGGAATAACACAGGAGGGAACTAGAGAGGACTGCCAAGCAAATAATGCGAGTAGCCATCAACCTTCCAATGAGCAAAGCTAAAATGCATCCTCGTCCCTAGTGGGGAAATACCGCAGTGAGTAGTAGTACCTTTGAGGTTCCTGGGGAGATCGAGGCAGATTCGGGGGAAGATTCCCTCTCCACTCAGAGTGATATTTTCTGCGTCCAGGTGGGCGATCTGTATCTGGAAATTCCTTTGAAAGACCTCAGGTACACCAGGTAAATAGTAAACCTTCAACACCTGCTCCTTATGCGAACTGATAAAACCCTACACAGCAGAAAGACCAGAGAGAACTTTCAAATTTACAACAGTCTCCTGCTTCTGGTGGTTTGATGGACTAGATAACCCTAAGTGCCTATTGTGCTGGCTATTCTCCACTGACACTCCTCCCCCAAGACTCATTCCTCTGAAGCTATAAGAAAATGATGAGCAAACAACAAAAAAACAGGCAGCGTATGTAAACAGGCATTTCCTTAAAGAGGAACCACAAATAGTAATAAATGCAGTTAAAGACTCTCATCCTCATAAGTGATCAGGGAAACGCAAACTAGGATCATAATGAAAATTTTTTTTACACCACAAGATAGGCAAAATTTACCAAATTTTGGTGAGAATATGCATCAAAAGAAACTCTTATACACATTCTGGTGAATATCAGTGGGAAGAACCACTGTGAAAAACGTTAGCATCATCTAATAAAGTTGAACATATGACCCAGCAATTTCACTCCTAGGAAAATTCCCTAGGAAAACTTCCATCTGTGGTCATAAGACGTGTACAAGAATATTTGTAGCAGGACTGCTTCTAATAGGAAAATTTTGAGGAAGAAAACCCAAATGTGCTTTGACAGAAAAATGAAAAATTACTTTCAGTATAGTTCCAAAAGGAATATTATTCAGTAGTGAAAAATAAGTGAATTATAGCTATGCACAACAATATGGACATCTCAGAAACACATATATTGGGTGAAAAAAGCAAATTGCAAAAGATTATATTTAATAATCATTTTCATAAAGCTCAAGACAAAGAAAAATCCCATAAAACAAAATCTCCATGAGGGCGAGTATATTTGTTTTGTTTACTGTCCTATCCTCAGTGCTAGAAAAATGCCCAGTCATTGTAAGTGCTTAAAAGTTTTGGTAAATTAAATAAACTAAAAGTACTTTGTGTAAGGATGCATTCATATGTAATAACACTGCATTTTAAAAAGGGAATGATAAACACAAAATTCAGACTAGTGGTTACTGGTTAGGGGGTAGCAAGCAGGGGCCTGAGATAGAGAAGGAGCCCAGGCGGGTTGCAATATATCAGATTGCACACATACCGACATATAAGTGACTTGAAATATATTAGCAATGTTCTGGATTTAGAGATGGGTGGCAGGTTCAGGCACGTCATTTTATTATTGTGATTTCTAAGTCAGACACAGGTTAAATAGATTTCTTTTGTAAACATCAAATATCATATACTAAAACTTTTAGAAAATTATGAATAAGGTCATACAATATAACCTCTAGATCAGTAATCAGAAATAAAAAGTGGAGGAATCATGTGGCTCTAAATCAGCTTGGAATCTGAACTGGGAAAAATAATACCAGTGTTAAGTTCAAGTTATTGAGAAGTGTTTCAACAGTCATTTTTGAATGACCTTTTATAATTTTTGAACATATTTTATTATTTTTTTGATATCATAAGTGATGCATATTCTTTGAAGTCAAATTAGAGAGTGAAGAAAAAAGTTAAAAAAGATCACCAGTGGTTATCACTGACACATAAATAATAACACATCAATGTATATCAATCCAGATTTTATTTAAATATATACACACATATACACACACACTGGAGGTCTACTAGCCTTAGTAGAGTTAATAAACTTATCTCAAACCCCCAAACTGCCTGTGACATCATTGCCATGAGTTCTACGAGAAGCCATTGCTTAATTCTCTTCTTTCTGCCTCCACTCTCTGACTTCCTTATATGCTGCCTATTTCACTGCACAGAACTGAGCCGAGTCACCAAATTTCATATGAAGCATTTTATGAAATGTTGCATATTTTATGGAACGTGTGTGTGTGTGTGTGTGTGTGTGTGTGTGTGTGTGTGTGTAGGGGTCACAGGTGGGGTCAAACTGCAGAATGTGCAATGTTTTGTGGTCCCAGGATTCACCCTCCCACCCTCATTCATTCTATCTTCTCCTCATCCCTCTCTTAAGCAATCCACAAAGTTTTCTAGTTTCCCACAGAGTAGTTCTTCCTGCCCTCAATGCTCTGGGGGTGGGGTCTCAGCTTTTATCTCCAGCACTTACTCCAGAAAAATATGAATAACTCAAACCCAAAGAACGCTGAATGAGGGGCCGACCCAGTGATGTAGTGGTTAAGTTCATGTGCTCTGCTTTGGCGGCCCGGGGTTTGAAGGTTCGAATCCTGGGTGTGGACTGACACACCACTCATGGAGCCATGCTGCGGTGGCCTCCCGCATACAAAATAGAGGAAGATAGGCACAGATGTTAGCTCAGGGCCAATCTCCTTCACCAACAACCACCCCCCCCAAACCCTGAATGATCCATATTCTATATAGAAACTGAATAAGGGGGAAAAACTATCCCCCAAAAGGAATATCTGGCATTAGAAGCAAGTTCAGCTAATTCTTCCAAAAACAGATTATTGGGCCGGCCTGGTGGCAGCATAGTGGTTAAGTGTGCGTGCTCCGCTTTGGTGGCACGAGGGTTCACAGGTTCGGATCCCGGGCGTGCTATGTCGGCGTCCCATATAAAGTAGAGGAAGATGGGCACAGATGTTAGCCCAGGGCCAATCTGCCTCAGCAAAAAGAGGAGGATTTGGCAACGGATCTTAGCTCAGGGCTAATCTTCCTCACACACACACACACACACACACACAAGGACAGCATGGAGAAAGAAATTTCTGAGCCAATTTTCACTTACTAACAAAGATATAAAAATAGTAAATAAAATATTAGCTAACTGAATCCAACAATATATATTTAAAAAATATATATATTTTAAATGTAGATAATAGCATATAATGCACAGTGTTTTTCATCTTCCTTTTCTTTGATTTTTACTTAACAATCTATCTTGGAATTAACTCAGTATTGGTATTGGTACGCTTAAAGCTGCCTCATCTTTTTAAACTGCTGCATATTATTCCACCGTATAGTTTTAATACATTTTAAAAAACTAGTTCCCTCCTGGTAGACATATAGTTTGTTTCTGGTCTTTTGCTATTGCTGTTACAAATTATATAGGAAATATTATTATAGACTTACCACTTTGCAAATGAGGGAATACATACGCAGGATAAATTCCTAGAAATGGAATTTCTAGCTCAAAGGGTAATTTTGATAGATATTGCCAAATTGCCCTCCAAAGAATTGTATCAATTTACTCTAACAGCAGCAATGTGAGTTCAAAAGCTTTAAAAAAAACTAAAGAAAAAAAGGACAGTGAAAACATAGCGGTTATGATAAAATGATAGAATAGAAAGAAAACATTAAGAAAACTTTTAAAAATAGAAAAAATAAAATACCATGAAAGAAATACCAGTGATTTCAGTTATACTAAGAATACAAATGTGTGAAATCTCCCTATTGAAATCTAAGACTTTCAGGTAAGATTAAAAAGTAAAATCCAACTACGTTTTAGGAGGGATAAGCCTAAAACAAAATGAAATAGAATATGAGCAAATGATGTAAGGCAGAAAGAAAGCAGGAATCACAATATTTTAGGAGGGATAAGCCTAAAACAAAATGAAATAGAATATGAGCAAATGATGTAAGGCAGAAAGAAAGCAGGAATCACAATATTAACACCAAAGTAGAATTCAAAGTAAAAAGAATTAAAAGGGAAGAAGGCAGCAATTTAAAATAGATAAAAAATATACAGTCCATGATTAAGTTTCATGAGTTAATAGTCATGAAATCTTGAGTGTCAAATAACATAGAGTTGAAAATGCATAAAACAAAAATTTTTATATATTTGTAGAAAACAATAGATGCAGAAATGGACAAAAACATTTTATATACCACTCAGTCTTAGAAAAATTAAGCAGAAAAAGATATAGAAGATTTGAATAATATAATTATTCAGGTTAACTTTAATAGAGGGTCATCATAATCTGCATTCTATAGCCCCGACAACATTATTTTCGAACTTGGTTGAAATATTTCAACAAAAAACAAAAATTTGAAATTTTTGAATATTTTCAAACATTGGTACTAAAAATCATTTTAGGGCACTAAAATATATTAATAAATTAACAAAGTAGGAATTAAGAGGGTCATACTATCTGGCCATGAAACAAACAAAAAAAACCCCCTCAATATACATTCCACATTAATAAAAGTTTAAATAACAAAACAAAAATCTTAGGCATTTGGAAATTTAAAGAAAAGAAAAATATACTTTAAAATAATACTTGTCAATAAAACTACAATTCTAGACAACCTAGAAAATAATGAAAATTAAAATAGTAGATATTAAAAGTATGCAAAGTTGACTTCCATTTTTTTAATCTTTAATTTTCCTAAAAATTATGGAATGAGGCTAAAGATGTACTTAGGCATATGCATAGTCTTATATTTTTTCATTATTAGTTAAGAAAGAAAAGTAGGCATTCAATTTAGGAAGTTAGAGAAACAAAATTCACAAGAAGAGCTAAGACAAACTGGAAAAAGAAAAAAAAAGGGGCCTGACTTATCAGCTATTAGGATGATTTTAAAGCTATAGCAATTAAAATAGTGTAGTATTAATGTAGACACAGGCAAACAGATCAATGAAGAATAGGGAAACCAGCAATAGATCCAAATAGATGTGATAATTTAGGGGAAGAACAGACTTTATTATCTAAGATGACAGCACTCATCTTTGGATTGTAAGATTATGAATAGTTGTAATTTCATTGTTTATCTTTTTTAACACTTTCCAATATTTCTATAACAATTATATATTATTTTCATGATGAGGAAAATCCAACAAAAGTTCCTTAACCCTGATGGATCAACATGATATGAACAAGGAACCACCTCCTCCATTTGCTTCTGAAACCAATTTGGCTCACCTGCTAATGAAACATTGCTTTTATTTGTTGTAGTCAGTGGAGAGGAGGCCCTTGGCTTCAAGGGATTACAACGGAAGTGTGAAGATATAAGTGGAAATAAACTATTCTTATAATCATGAAAAAAAATCCATGGGGTTGCATCTGTCTTGTTCACTGTTGGACCTCTGGTGCCTGAGCAATGCCCGGCTGATGCAGGACTCAACAAATTCTTGTGTAATAAATGAGTGGAGTGGCCTGGATTTATTTATTTTTCTTTCTTCTGAGAGCTCTTAAGTTTTAATTAAAAAAAAAAAGTCACACATAATCCTGGCAGTGAATGTTTAGTGCAATCTCACATCCCTCTGGAGTGTGGCTCATAGCTGTGAATTTGGGGCCCTCCCACAATTATCACGTGGCCATCACAGGTGGGAAGGCTACTTACTGAGAGCGGCAGGATTAGGGGCACTCCGGGAAGAAGGCTGTCTGGTGAAGCCTGGTGGTCAGTCAGAACCTTGAACTCAAAGCCAACCTTCCCAGTGTTCTTCAGCTTGATTTCGTTCTCTGTGACATGGTCAAACAGCTTGAGACGAGAAGAAGGAGAAGAGTGACTCCTTTGTCACCCACCATGTGGGATGCTGTCATCATCCTGACAAAGGTGGGTAGACAAACATGCCTCACAACAAGGATTTTATTTTTGTGATGTAGACACTGGCCAGTCCACATTTCAGCATCAGAAAAAAAGATGCCCAGTGGGGCGGGAGGAGCACTAGACCCTGGACACCTGGATCTGGTCTTAGTTCTTCTAACAACTAATTTCATTTACAATGGCCATGGGGTGAACATCTAAGCTCCCTGAACCTCATTTTCTACACCACAAAGAACCCATGTTAGAGGATCTTAAAGTAAGCTTTCTGTACTAAGAAGATTTGCCTTTTTTTTTGGGGGGGGAGGTGGGAAGATTTGAGTTCAGAATGTTCTAGAATGAATTTTCTGTTTATGCAGAGAGATATGGGAGTAATAGGCTGGATATGTTCTTTTTTCCTGGGATTTTCCTAACATAATTCAGCAGCTGGTTCAGCAGGCTCAATCACCACAGACTGAGGCGACTTCAGGATTCTCAGGACAAGCTAGGGGAAGGACTACTGCTTCAAAGAATACACTCTGAGCTGAGCCAGAACCAATTGCGCAGAGGACTGTGGAGAAAAAGAATGAAAGAGAATTCTATTTGTCCAACACAATGGACAAGGTCTCAATAGGTGTTAGGTGAATTTGATTTTAGGCACAATCTTTAACCTATAAACACACATGCATACACAAAACACAGTGAATATACATGCAGTAGCTAAATAATGGGGGTTCAATCCCCATTAAAATTTGGTAGGAGATATGGTCTCTGAGTACATAACACAAAATCTACTTGGGAAGAGAAGATATACAGACATAGAATTAACTGACAATTATTCCAAAGCAAAAATGAGAAAGTACATTATATTACGACAAAGACTATATTTAAGTGCAAAGAGAAGGTAAAGAAGAGAAAGATAACTGAGGGATGGAGCTGAGCTGGGTCTTATAGTATGCGTAGGTTTGGGGTTGGCAGAGTGGAGGATAAGAGGGATACTGTAAGATGAAGTATGGAGGCAGGAAGGGTTGCGGTACATTAAGGCCAGTGGGTAAACCAGCTTGGCCACAAATGAATGAATGGGCTACAATGGGGAATTATGAGAAATGAAGTTTACCGTGTAAGGAGCGTCAGTTAATAGAGGGGCTTAGGATACCCTCACCCAGGTGGAAGAAACTGGCTCTGATCCACCTGGGTGACAGAGAAAGGAACTCATGATTGAAGGCCTTCTTCGACCCAGGCACAGTATTGACAAGACACTGTACTTAAGTAACCACAACCACCTGGAGAGATACACATTGCTATCCCATTCCCATTTTATAGATGAGGGATACTGAGGCTTGGAGAGGTTAGGTGATGTGCCAAGGTCACACAGCCAGTAGGAAGTTAAACCAGGATAACATCCCAGTTCTTCTGACTATAAAACCATGCTCTTTTCTCAATACCATGTTGCTTTCCTGAATGCTGCTGGGGTTAATTGGTCAGGGAGTGATAGGATGAAAATGCAATTTGGGGAAAATGTATCTGGCGATGATGTTTAGATGGGTTAGCGGTAGAAGCTATGAATGCATTGTAGCCCCTTGCTTGAGGGGGTCTGTGGACCAGCAGCATTGGTGTCACCTGGGAGCTTGTTAGAAATGCAGATTCTCAGACTCCATCCTGGACCTGCTGAATCAGAATCTGCAGCTGAACAAGATTCCCAGGTTATTTGCATGCACCTTACAGTTTGAGAAGAACTGCTATAATAATTTAGGCATGGCTTGATGAGACCCTGTAGTGTGACAATCTCAGTGGTGATGGGAAGGGAACACTGACCCCGAGGGATCTGGTTGGATGAATTAGCAAACCCTGGGTGCTATAAGGATGTGGGGAGACGAAGGAGAGAGTGCAGTGGAAAATACCTTGGAGATTGTAAACTCAAGGGACTGAGAAGATAGTAGTGCCATTGAAAGAAATGGAGAAGTTGGAAAAGGATTCTGGATTGAGAGGGAAGAGGCAAATTTTAGCGTCTAACATGCTGAATTTCAAGAGACAGTGAGAAGAGCAAGTGAAAGTATCTGCCAAACAGTTGGCAGTGGGAAGATGATCAGGGTTAGGGAGGTACATTAGGGATCAAGGACAGGGGTGACGGAGAAACTGTGATGATCGGGGTTCCAGAAGAGATCAGAACCCAAAGACCACGACCTATGTTTAAGGCAAAACCAGAACATCTCCGCCGGTTGGTTGGCATACCTGTAATCCATAGTTAATATCCTTGGTGTCAAAGGAATAGTTGACCAGGGATGCCTCTCCCCTTAGCATTATCTCATAGGTGGGCCCTCCTTCCACTTCACACAGAGCTTTAGTCCGTGCAACGATGTCGCAGTGTCCATAGAAGGTGAAAGATACCTGGCGGCTACTGTGTGGCTGCAGAACTCCATAGAGGGGCAAAATATCAAACACCTGCAGAGAAAGTCATTCTATATGAGAGGATCTATCGGGATGAAGGACCTGCAAAGGGTAAGTTCAAGTTAAGTCAATTCACAGATTAATTCCTGACTTTAACTTGTTTGACGCCATGAAAGGTGACTAGCCCAGCACCCTGAAAATATATGATGGTGATGGCAGTAATAGTGCTCTGGCAAGATTTAGATTTCTAACGTGGGGTAGGTGCTCAGTGAGAAGAGTGAGTATCCGATGACTTCAGGGCCCTCGAGTGTTACTTACTTCCTCTATCCCAATGGAAAGCATTTCATCTTGTTCAAAGATCCGTAGCAATTCCTGAAACTCCACCTGGCTCTGGTTTGGGTCTATTCTTTCTGTTTCAGCAGAGTTCATTTGTAATCCCTAGAAATTAGAGGTGTGAGGAAAGGCTAGAAAGTGTTTATAATGGGTCATTAATGTGCTCCTCCCCATCACTGACAGAAAAATGAAGTATGTTGCTTATATTTTTAAAACAATACATTTTTTTCTACGGAGATAATTGGACGAGTGCCCCAAATGTATGTACAAGGATGTTTATGGCAGTGGTATTTATAATAGCAAAACTTTGGAAGCAAACTAAGTACCTATAAATAGGGGATCACTTTAAATGAAGTGTGTGGTACCTCTATCCATGGAGGATGAAGCAATGTATATTTAGGGACTGGGAAGGATGTGCATGACATATTATTTAGTGAAAAAGCAGTTCCATTTGTGTAAAATTATATATGCCTATGTATCACACTTGACGGTGTGAGCTTGTGTACATTCATTCAGAGATTTGTACATGCAAACAGAGATATGTGGGAGGTTGTTTGCTAAAATTTCAGTAGCATTTTTCTATGAATGGTGGGATTTTGAGGATTTTTGCTTTCATTTTTCTGTATCCTTGAGTTTTCTATAACAAACATCTTTGAAAACAAAAAAAATTAGCATTTAAAAGACAAGTGTTCTATATACACACACACACTACTCTAAAAAATTTAGAAAATAAGGGAGGTTTCAAAGACAGAAATACAAATCAATCATTAGGTTACACTGTAGATATATGTATATGTGTGTGTGTATAATGTGTGTGTATATATGTATATATATTTGTATTCTGATTTTTCAGTTGGCATTATGAGTGCCATCTTCCCATGTAACTAAATATTCTTCACAAGCATCATTTAAAACACTTAAAGAAAAAGAAAATATAGTATTTTTTTTTTTTTTGTGAGGAAGATCAGCCCTGAGCTAACATCCGTGCCAATCCTCCTCTTTTTACTGAGGAAGATAGGCTGTGAGCTAACATCTATTGCCAATCCTCCTCCTTTTTTTCCCCCAAAGCCCCAGTAGATAGTTGTATGTCATAGTTGCACATCCTTCTAGTTGCTGTATGTGGGACGCGGCCTCAGCATGGCCGGAGAAGCGGTGTGTGGGTGCGCGCCCGGGATACGAACCCGGGCTGCCAGTAGGGGAGCGCATGCACTTAACCGCTAAGCCACGGGGCTGGCCCCTATAGTATTTTTTTACTTAATATATCAGAGATTGCTCCAAATCAGTATATAGAGAACTTTCTCATTTTCTACAAAGGATTTTATAGTATTGCCTTGTGCAGATATAATTTAGTTTATTCAACCCGTCTCCTATTGGTGGAGTTAAGTCGTTTCCAATTTTTCTTGTTTTTACGAACAAAGCTGCAATGTACAAGGATAGTTACATGCCTTTATGTAAATGTAAAGGCGTATCTGGAGAATAATATCCTGGGAGAGGAACCGTGCATTTTAAATTTTGATATACTTGCCAAATTGTTTGTCATAGAGGCTATGCCAATTTATACTGCTACCTACAAAGTATGAAAATGCTAGCTTACCTCCATTCTGCCACTACTGAGACAAACCCCATTTTAAAAGATTGTATATCATTATGGACATACAGTAATTTACTTTCCCAATGTTTTGCTATTTCTAAAGTGTTGTAACAAACATCTTTGTACATAAATCTGTTATCACCAATGATTTCCTTAGGCCATCATTCTAGAAGGAGAATTTATGGGTATGAATTTTTAAACTCTCTTGATCTCCTCTTTATTTTTACTATGGAATTATTGAGGAAAATAGTTCTTTTGCAGCCTCTATCTAGGGGCTGGGAAGAGCACAAGATCAACCAAGGTCTAGAGGTAAGTGGCTTTTCCATTACAGAGAAAATCCCTTTGCCGAGGTGTTCGGGCTCTCATGGAGGTGTTGGCTCTGTGGCTGTCTGGATAAAGTTTTGCAGCCTCATTGCAGCCAAACCCCAGTACTGCACTTGCCACTGTGCTCCTGGCTCTGCTTTTATGTTATGGGAAGGACCCTTGACTTGCCAACCCATCCAGGGAAAGGAAACCGTACATCTGAGATAACAATGGTGGGCACTTTTGCCTTTTTGTGTTCTCTTTCTTCAGATCCAACATCTTCATCCACAGGGACGGTCCTGGGGAGTTTAATGAAATGTGGAGAATCACTCATTTGGCAGCCATTACAACACAGTCTTCAGCTGTGTAATAGCCCATCCTCCTCTCCCCTACTACTGTGCCCCAAATAATAGATGGGGTTCCTATTCAAGGGAGGTCTTTCTCAAGAGATCAGCTGGTCAGTGCCCTGTTACTCCCTGCCTCCCACCATGCAGTCTAAGGTATCAAACTGGTCAATTTTCCGTAGGTACCAACTCTTCTTTCCTGGCTTATCAAATCCATGTCCAACTTACAAAAAGTTCTGGGAAGCTCTAGAAATTCTTCAGACCGTTTGGATGTGTCCCCAGTGCTCAATGTTAAGTTTCATCATTTGTTGGGGCGTTTTAGTGTGAGGATATAATGTTTGGCCAATTGTCATATCCTTTTCTGCTTGCTACACCCTACCCTGCTTGACCTGACCCTGGCTGCAGACCTGCGACAGGTAGAAAGGGCAACGTGATAGGAAGGGCTCAGTCCCCCAGGACTCAGGAGGCTATGACCTCCTGAGATCACAGGTGATTTTCAACTCCATATCCCAGACGCCTAGTCCAGGGCCTAACACATAGAAGGCACTCGTTAAACTGTTGACTGGTGAGTGGTTGGATGAGTAAATGAGGGATGAGTTTGAGAATGTAAGTCAGTGTAGAGAAAAGAATGCTATTTAAAAAAAATCCATTCTGGCTTTGCATTTGCACTTACTTAACAAAATCACTTAGATCAGTCTCAGGGGACTCTATGGCTGGGACTGCTGGTGAGCTGGGAGATGCTGAAGTTCCTGGGACGGACTCCTCTTGGGACAGGGGGGCACTGGAGGGGTTCTTCGGCCATGTTACAAACCTGCGAAGGCATGGAAGGGAGGACACAGGCACACATCAGCTTTTGCAAATCAGTGTCCAGGTGGGCTCTCAGTTTCTAAGGCTAAGCTCCAAATCCTAGACTAGGCAGGTCTAGAAGGGACTGCTCTACACTATCCCTTGGACTTACTTTGTTCAAATCTTAGCTGAGGTTTTGCTTTCTCCTAAACCTCCAGACCACCCCCTCCCAGTCTGGATCCAGTGACTCACCTCTGCACACCCACAGCCCCTAGGCTTCCCTCTCACACTTATTTTTCCCCTCCCTGCTAGACTGTGGCTCGCTGAGGACCTGTATCTAATATGGCATCGAATACAGTGTGTGGCCTGGAGCAGGCACTCAGGCCTGGTCACGGATGAATGAGTTACCAGGGCTCCTGCTCCCAGATAACCAGACGGCAGGGCTAGGTCCTGTAAGCGAGGGCTCAGCCTCTGCATGGCCCTGCCTCCTACCATGTTTGCTCTCTGTGCCTCCACTGCTTCCCCCTGGTCCTGGCCCTGCCAGCGAGCTTTGCTGCCACTCAAGTTCTCCAAGCAGAGGACCAAGAAGGAGGTGGGTGACTGCACCAGCTGGTGCTCAGTCCATATGTTCAGCTTTCACTGACTAGAAAGGCCTTTGGTCACAAATGCCAAAGTGGTGGGGTCACCCCCATCCTTCCTGTTCCCCTCAGGGTGCATGTGGCTTTTTATGGTACTCCCCCCTCCCCCATCTGAAGCCCTTGATATTAATTTCAACCCAATTTCAGTCATATATTCATTCTATCCTCATATGCACTCTACTTTTTCTCAGAGGCTCAGCAGAAATGTCATCTATTACATGAAGCTCCCACCACTGTCCCATGTTCCCACCGGAAGAAAATTTTCCTTCTCTGAAGTTTCACAGCATTTCATCTGTACTTCCTTTGGGATACTGTTCACTCTCTACCATGCATCAGAGTGCATTTCCTAAACTTCGGGCATTCCTCTACCAACTTCATGATTTCTGCCATATTGAGTATCACCTGATAAATCAATTTTATTGAGGTATAATTTACATACACACTACACTCATTTTAAGCATACGGTTTGATAAATTTTTACATATATATATATATATGCCTGTGTAACCACCACCATATTAACACACAAAACATTTCTATCATCCTAGAAAGTTCCCTTGTGCCCCTACCCAGTCAATCCCCACCCTGGCTCCAGACAAACATTCATCTGATATATAATTATGTTACTACAGATTAGATATGCCTACAGTTTCATATAAATGGAATCATAAATATGCACTCTTTTGTGTCTGACTTTTTTCACTCAGCATAATGTTTTTTAGATTCATCTACGTTATTGCAAGGAGCAGTGGTCTGCTTTTTTTTTTTATCGCTGAACAGTATTCCATAGTATGGATGACTAGCGTGTTTACCCATCTTCTTGTTGATGGACACCTAGGCTGTTTCTAGCTTTTAATATGCAAAGAACATTTGTGTACAAGTCTTTGTGTAGACATATGTTTTCATTGCTCTTGGGTAAATTCCTAGCAAGGGAACTGCTGGGTTGTATTGTATATATATGTTTAACATTATAGGAAACTGCCAAATTTCCTCTAATGTGTTACAAAGTGGTATTATGACATTTTACACTACCACCCACAGTGTACGAGAGCTTCGGTTGGTCCACATCCTCACCCACGCTTAGTATTCAGTCCTTTTAATTTTGACTATTCAAATGAATATACAGTAGTAGCACTTTGTGGTGGTCATTAATAGGCTTATTTTATACCATTACTATCAATTATAGACCAGTTTTATCTACCATATTTAGAACAATCAGTACAATGGAAAAAAATCAATGTTATTATTTTCTTGCTTGATGAAGGCTCTGAGCTGAGCCCTACTTTCCCTTTTTAAAAAGAGAGATCAGTTCAGTTTCCCCTTGGGAAAACTCTGGGCACAACTACTGAACTGTGAGCTCTTGGAGGGCAGGATCCAAGATATGCCCTCTTTATAGCCCCCATAGTCCAGGTCTTATATCGAAAGCATGAGCTCCACATATGTCTGACTGAATAGATAGGTGAATGCATAGATGGTTGAACGAGAACAGGTAAGCAGCATGCAGGGTAATTTGGCTATTCTGCACCTCCACCTCCACCCCATCTCCACCTGGGATGGCCTTGGAGAAGAGTGGAAAAGCTCTTTTTGTCTTATTCCGTGAGCTTACATTTGGCATATTCCAGGCCAGATGTCTCTAGGTGACATTACCTTAGGCTGAAACCACACCATTCTGGGCAGAGGACTCATGTTGGGCTGGGTGCTGGGATGCTCACTAACATAAAGATTCCTGAACCTCATCCTTGGGTAAATTCTGATTCGGCAGGTCTCATGTAGGGCCCAGGAGTTAGCCGTTTAAGAGTCTTCCCAGCTGATTCTAATGTACAGCCAGATTTAGGACCTGTCATGGGTAGGAATGGCAACATGATGCCTAAGGACTGGAACTGATAATGAATATGGGGCTATTACTCAGCCCTACCAGCTAGGGACAGTGGAAATCAGCAGAGGATGATCTGGAGCACTTATTAAATCACCCCAGGTCAGCAGAGACACCTGGGGAGACTCTGCCAGATCGCCGCCCCACATAATAGCACTCTCTCATCCAACATTTGCACCCCCTTGGGATGTTGTGCTGAACGAAAAATAAAAAAGCATATGAGAATATCTGTAAAGGAAAAATACAGAGCTGCAGAGTGTCTGCAAACAACACCTCCGTTGACAATGATACCTGGACAACTGGGACGTGAGAGGTCTCTTTGGAAACAAAGGAGACCAGTAAGGCAGCCTGACTGCTAACAGACGGAGCCACGGGAGACAGCGAAACCTTTATCATCATGAAGGCTGTAACTTGTCATTAAAATTGAAAACCTGCTGCAAAAAATTGAAATAGAATGTTGGTAGAGTTTTTTGGATCAGATTTCATTTTACCCTCAGGAACAGATGATTACTTTCCTGTTATGCTGACCCAAACAGGATTAGATTTGGCTATTTTTAAAAGGGAGTGTGTAGCAAATGAGAAAAATCAATATTGCTCCAATTTCAGAGCTCCCTGTATCAGACTCGCTGGAGGAGCCAGGAAAGAAGCCTCCCTTTAGCTGTGACAGAGCTGCAGGAGTGTCAGCCACACTGGCGATCAGCCACACTGGTTTGGGCTCAGCAGTCTCCCTCTTCAGACTTTATTTTCAATTCTTGGGTAGGTTAGGGTCAATACAATCTTTTATGCTGCAAATTAAAAAAAATCCACCCCTCTTATTTCCTGCTCTCCCTTCAATGGAAGCAGTGTTGCATCAAAATAGAAACCCAAAGAACATGTTGTGTTTCAGTTCATATTTTGTGTTGTAGTTGAGATGATATTTAGAGATGGAATGGTATGTGTTGGACACCTGTTGAAGTCTGTGCAGTGCAGCAGAGGTCTCAGAAAAGGGGAGGCAGCCTTGTAGGAGACACAATGACTTCTCATCCATTGATTCATTGGACCTGGATTCTGGGAGTGTCCACTACAGAGGGTGAAAACAGCCACTGGTTGGATAAAAAGGTCCTGCAGGATGCTGTTGGTGCATCCTCTTGATCCGCTTCACTGGGACGGTGTACTCATCCTCTGGGTGTTGTGTGTGATGGTTGCACCTTTCTCTGGCGCATTGCCCTGGCTCGGTGGGAGCTGTCTGGGAGGTTATGTCTTCACTCCCATTAGGGTGCAAACTGCAGGCAAGGACTGTTTGATGAGAGTGAGGGCCGTAAGAGCCCAGCCTCCTTGTCTCTGACTGGGACAAACTCTGATGCAATTCACTCCAGAGCACCCCACTGGGTCAGGCAGAGGCTAGACTTCTTCCGAAATCACATCTTCCCCTAGTGTTCCCCTATGCTCTATCTTGTTTCTCTTATCGTCTTCTAGTTTCTCCTGAGAGCCCTCCCTCAATAAATCATCTGCCCAAGAACCACCATCTCAGGTTCTGTTTCTAGGGAATCCACGTAGCACTGTACAATTCCAAAGATAATAAAGTCAATTCTTGCTTCAAGGGACTCAGAGGCTGGTAGGTTAGAGTCAGAGACATAGGACTGGGTATAATTCGGGGCACAGGTGCTCCAACAGCAAGATGTGCAGAGAGCACAGTAGTTCAGAGCAAGGCTGTGAGGTCAGATGACATGGATTTGAATTCTGGCTTCCCCATTTATGCACTACATGACCTGGGAACTCTGTTAGCGACAGAACCTTCCTCATCCAATTGTTGTGAGGCTTAGTTCATGTAGCAAACTCAGCAGGGTGTCCGGGTCATAGTAAATGTTCAATGCACGTGAGCTGTTCTTGTGCTGGGGTTGGTGGGGATTACCATCACTTTTGGAATTCAGATGAGGGAAGAGTCTATTGGAATTCAGATGAGGGAGAGACCAACTTGCCCTGGATGCGTGAGGAAGTCTTCATGAAGGAGGAGATGATCTAACTGCATCTGGAAGGAAGAGTGGTACTTTTTTTGATGAAGAGTGGAGAGGATGTATAGCCTGAGGGAAAAGTATCTGTAAAGGAAAGAGGATTGAGAGAACTTGGACTCTCTAGGGATAAGTGCAAAGTTTGTGGTAGGAGGAGGGTGTATAGTTGGTGCCAGTTGGAAGCAGATGATAATGAGGAGGACAGTGATGATGACAATGATGATGATGAAGACTGTAGAAGCAATGAGTTGGGAGCCAGTGATGGCCAACAGTGGGGGCAGGCATGACAGGAACAGGGCAGGGCAGCCACGGGGACAGGAGAGGTGCTGATCCTCCTCTGGCCACTTTATTTTTACTGTTTTCACACACTTCCTCCTCCTGGCATTGAGTGGAGGAGGTTGCCGAGCACAAATAGCAAATGTGGGGGGAACATAGGTGACCAAGGGATGCTTATTATGGTGGTCCCTACTGTCTCCTCCACTATTCTCTTATTTCCATCCCTTCTGTCTAGCCAGCCTTGCTCATGGGCAGCTGAGGAGGCAGCAGTGGCAAGAGAGTCTTGGGTTGTGGTCTATCCGGATAGGATCCTCAGCCCAGGGCCACGGTCCTGCCCTTCCATCTCCTAATATGTCCTGGAACTTCCTACCCCAACTCCACCTTCATCTCCGTTTTCAACTCCTTTTCCAAGGCTGCCACCGTCTTCTAATCCACAGTCCCTTCTGCAACCCAAGTGAGATTTCTGATCATTTCATTTCCCCACTTAAAACCTTTTAGAAGACTCTTGATTCTCCTGAGTACAAAGCTGACTCCTTAGTGAGGCTTACAAGACCCTTCATGGTCAAGCCTCCCACCCCTCCTGCTCCTCTGTTTTGATATCAAAATGGGAAAACATCCCACAGCAGGCACCTAGTGTCCTATCAACGCTCCTAGCATGGTTTAGAGGGCCAGTTGGAGTTTTCAACAATCCAAGGATATGAATGTGTGCTATTCAGCATAACTGATTTCATTGTTGAGATATTTTCTCCTATAGTCACACCTCATATTTCCATTGTTTTTAATTTATAATCTGTGTGCCATGTTATGCAAACCACTCATCTTTACTTGTTAGATCAGGTGGTTTTGTACATTCCCATTCTTCCTCTCAGCTATCTAACTCTGCCTCTCTCATTTTCTTGAACTGCTCCCTCTCTTCCTCTTTCCTTCCCTCCCTTCCTTCCTCTGACTCTACACATCACAAACCTGCTCCAGATTAGGTAGGCCCCTGATTGCTGCTTCTAAAGGGAGCAGATTATAATCATCACTTTAAATCATGTTAAAAGTGGGCAAAATCCTGAGCCTCTCTGGGCACAAACACCGAGTCCCAGCCACGTTTCCATTTTTGCCTGGCTTTGTGGTCTTACACTTGCTGATCCTCCCACATTGGGAAGTAAACGACAGACGGAAGCAGATGGGGCTGGCTCAGTGCCTTCCCTACAAGCACGTTCTAGCTCTGCCACATGAGCAGGGGAAGTGAACTGCACATATATACCCACGATGGAAAGCAGCCTGCCTTAGCACTCTGACTTTATTATGTCCCAGAATGCTTCCAACTGGCCACCTGTGCTAAGGTGGAAGTTGGTGGGACACAATTGAGTAGCTGAAACTCAAGTTACTCAGTCCCTAGGACGTGAAAACCATATTTTTTTTTATTGATGTTTTAAAAGTTTATAACATTGTGAAATTTTGGGTTGTACATTTTTGTTTGTCCACCACCATATATATGTTTCCCCTCACCCCTTGTGCCCACCCCCTACCTGAAAACCATATTTTTAAAGGTTCTCAAAAGGAGTTGCAGTTGGTGCTTCTGGAACAGTGGTTCTCACTGCAGCTGTCCATTGGAATCACCTGTGGAACTTGAAGAACACCTGATGCCTGAGTCCCACCCACAGAGATTCTGATTTACTTGGAGTCAGGATATTTAAAAGCTCCCAACGTGATTCTAACGTGCATTCAAGGCTGAGAATCACTGACTGGTGATTCAGTGGAAAGAATATCACAAAGAATGGTGATAAAACAAGAGCCCTGCTATGGGCAGAATGTTTGTGTCCCCTCAAATTTCATACGTTGAGATCCTAACCCATAAAGTGATGGTATTAGGAGATAGGGCCTTTGGGAGGTGATTAGGTCCTGAGGGCTGAGCCCTCATGATTGGGATTAGTGCCCTCATAAAGGTGACCCCAGAGAGGCAGCTTGATCCTTTCACCATGTTAGCACACAGTGAAAAGATGCTATCTATAAATGAGAAGTGGGCCCTCACCACATACCAAATATGTCTGCACCATGGTCTTGGACTTCTCAGTATCTCTAACCACAATAAATAAATATGTGTTGTTTATAAGCCACTCAGTCTCTGGTATATTATTAGAGCAGCCTGAACGGACTAAGACAGGCCTTAATTAGGTAACTGCAGCCAACATTTATTTATCACTTACTCTCTACCAGGTATTATATTAAGCACTTAATAAGAACTGCCTAATTAAGGCTTTGCAACAGCTCGATGAGATGGGTACTATGATGGTCCTCAGTCTTCAGATGACAGAACTGAGGCTCGGAGAACAAGCGGTCGAGCTAAGTTAGCCTGGCTCTAAAGCTCATGCTCTTAATAACTTTACTGGAAAGTCTACCTGATCAACAGGCTGAA
Organism: Ceratotherium simum simum; assembly: GCF_057802395.1. Lineage (NCBI taxonomy): Eukaryota > Metazoa > Chordata > Mammalia > Perissodactyla > Rhinocerotidae > Ceratotherium > Ceratotherium simum. Next base: position 14,819,380 of record NC_141929.1, read on the forward strand.
TGCTTCTTGGCCTACTTCATGCCATGCCATGACCATGGCAGTAACTCGCAAAGTAGGCTTTTTCATTTTAAAAGTAACTGGAATCCACAATATAAAGACTATACAATGTATTGTCTAGAACCTTTCTTTGGAAAAAGAGAGACCCATCCTGATTGTATCTAGATAAGGAAAAGCAAGACACAGTTGACCTTGCCCTTTGATGTGTCTCCCCACAAAGAGTTTTGCTGTGAGGTGAGTGGTGGAGAAATGTGCCCAGAATCTACCTTGAAGCTCTCAAGAGGGATTTCCGTGAGAAATGGCCACTTCTATAAAAGCTCCAGAAGGTGTCCCCACTGCTACATGCTCTTAGAAATGCTGCCGAACAGGTAGGCTGTGAAATCTCCCTTACAATCAGCTTCAAAGCTCTTCAGAAATATTTTCAAAACAGGATGGTTTTGAAAGTCAATTTCTTTTAACACCTGGTCTTCAGTAGATGTAGCTAGCTTTGGGGGGATTTTAATTAAGATGAACTCACAGCTAAATCAAATGAACTCTTTTAAAGAATCAGATCACTAAATGAATTAAGCAGACATAACCCTAACTCAGGTTCGGATATGCACTGATACTTCCCACTGATTTCTTTAGAAGCCAGCCTAGCTCACAAAGAATATCTAAAAGGCTGATGCCTTCCACCGATGTTGGAGACATTGGGAAGATGCCCTAAAAGAATGAATCTATAATAAGGTAACTAGAGTTCTTCTATAATAACATAAAAGCAGTAGAAGAAGTTTTGTAACACTCAAAATTGAAATGAAAAACAGCACAGTTCATTTCTCTATGGGGTAAGAGATACGGTATCTCAGGAAATTGGACTAAACTGAACTACAAATAGAAGCAGACTATATGATTTCTAACATGGTGATCGCTTTTAAGTTAAATATGAAGAGAATGAAAGGTCTCCCTCTACTTGGCCTTGAGTCACTTGCAGGCCAACTACAAAGGCAGGAACTTGTTTTTGGAAGTTCAGACTTCAGAGATGGCTTACAGCCCTCCCATTAGTCTCAGAGGCTAATCTGATCCCTGGTCAGATAAATTAGCTGGCCCATCACAGCAGGAGGGGAGAGTCTAGACGGATGGGCTATGGGAAGCCTGGGTGATGGAAGGCCTGGGAAGCTTCCAGGGACATCAACATGGAAGATGAGCAGGTCTGCTGGAAGTTGACTTCACACTGTTCTCTTTTCCAAGGGGCTTCAAATTTACTAATAATGTCATTATTTATAATGGGGGTGATGAAACATGGATATTCATTTCATTATTATTCTTAAACTATGTATGTACGTTATATACACTTTTGCATATATGATGTAATTTCACAATAAAAAGAGAGTGGCTATCACGGAACACGTGGAGTAAGAAAGGACCTTGGGCTGGCCCCATAGCTTAGCGGTTAAGTGTGCGCGCTCCACTTCTGGCCGCCCGGGTTCGGATCCTGGGTGCGCACCAATGCACCACTTCTCCGGCCATGCTGAGGCCGCGTCCCACATATAGCAACTAGAAGGATGTGCAACTATGACACACAACTATCTACTGGGGCTTTGGGGAGGGGGGAAAGGAGAAAGATTGGCAATAGATGTTAGCTCAGAGCCAGTCTTCCTCAGCAAAAAGAGGAGGATTAGCATGGATGTTAGCTCAGGGCTGATCTTCCTCACAAAAAATAAATAAATGAAAGAAAGGAAGAGAGGAAGAGAGAAAGGGAGGAAGGGAGGAAGGGAGGAAGAAAGGAAGGGAGGAAGGAAGGAAGGAAGGAAGGAAGGAAGGAAGAAAGGAAGGAAGAAAAGAAGAAAGAAAGGAAGAAAGGAAGAAAGAAAGGAAGAAAGGAAGAAAGAAAAAGAGAGAAAGAAAGAGAGGAAGGAAGGAAGGAAGGAAGGAAGGAAGGAAGGAAGAAAGAAAGAAAGAAAGAAAGAAAGAAAGAAAGAAAGAAAGAAAGAAAGAAAGAAAGAAAGAAAGAAAAAGAAAGAAAGGACCTCAAATGGGTAATGAAATCCTCACTGATCTCCTAGAGAGGCAGTTTCAGTTAAGTGAGGGGGCTGAAAGCCAGCTTAAATTGGGTTGGTGAGTGAATGGGGCAACTAGTGTATTGTTTTCTTACATTTTCTCATACAGAGATGGCGATTAATACAACAAGAGGATTAAGAGAAGGGCTTTCTAAGATCTGGAGCACTTGTACTGAGGGTAAAGGCATAGAGAGACTGGAGATAGTAAGAGTGAGAAGAGATTATGGATAGGGAGGGGCACAGATGGGAAGTTTCATCACCTTGAAAAGCAACAGATGTCAGAGGGAAGGACATGAGATGATGAAAGCGGTAGCCTGAAGAAAAGTAATATCTAGTGTGGACCAGTGGAAACCAGGGAGAAGCAAGCCACCTAGCAATGCAGTAGGAAGCCGGAGGGAGGTATGCTTGAGTAAGAAGATGGTGAGGAGAGCTGAAAGGAAGTACCAATCTGGGAAAACCTTTTGAAGAAAAACTGGTGGAACGTACTGACCAATTGGGTACTGAGGGGAGAAGCAGAATCGAGGAAAGAGGACACAAAACCAGACAGGCTAGAAGGCTGGGCATGACCTTGGGAATGTCCATGATCGACTACCAGGGAATGACAAACTGCTTTCCAAAGTGACTGTATCAATTTACACTCCCATTAGCGATGTATGATCATTCGTCCACATCCTCAACAACACTTGGTATGGTCGTATTTAATTTTATCCAATCTGGTGGGTATGCAATGGTGTCTAGCTGTTGTTTGAATTTCTTTTTTTTTTTGAAGAAAAATTTTTTTTTCTATTTTCACTTTCAGTTTTTATTTATTTATTTAATTAATTTTTTGTTTATTGCAGTAACATTGGTTTATAACATTGTAAAAATTTCAGGTGTACATCATTATAATTCTATTTCTGCATAGATTACATCATGTTCGCCATCAAAATACTAATTACAACCCATCACCACACACATGTACCGAATTATCCCTTTCACCCTCCTCCCTCCCCCCTTCCCCTCTGGTAACCACCAATCCAATCTCTGTCCCTATGTGTTTGTTTATTGTTGTTATTATCTACTACTTAATGAAGGAAATCATATGGTATTTGACCTTCTCCCTCTGACTTATTCCACTTTGCATTATACCCTCAATGTCCATCCATGTTGTCACAAATGGCTGGATTTCATCGTTTCTTATGGCTGAGTAGTATTCCATTGTGTATATATACCACAGCTTCTTTATCCATTCGTCCCTTGATGGGCACTTAGGTTGCTTCCAAGTCTTGGCTATTGTGAATAACGCTGCAATGAACACAGGGGTGCATGTACCTTTACAAATTGGTGTTTTCAAGTTCTTTGGATAAATACCCAACAGTGGAATAGCTGGATCATATGGTAGTTCTATCCTTGATATTTTGAGGAATCTCCATACTGTTTTCCACAGTGGCTGCACCAGTTTGCACTCCCACCAGCAGTGTATGAGAGTTCCCTTCTCTCCACATCCTCTCCAACACATGTGGTTTCCTGTCTTGTTAATTATAGCCATTCTGACGGGCGTGAGGTGATATCTCATTGTAGTTTTGATTTACATTTCCCTGATAGTTAGTGATTTTGAACATCTTTTCATGTGTCTGTTGGCCATCTGTATATCTTCTTTGGAGAAATGTCTGTTCAGGTCTTTTGCCCATTTTTTAATTGGGTTGGTAGTTTTTTTGTTGTTGAGGTGCATGAGTTCTTTATATATTTTGGAGATTAAGCCCTTATCAGACGTATGGTTTGCAAATATCTTCTCCCAATTGTTAGGTTGTCTTTTCGTTTTCTTGATGGTTTCTTTTGCTGTGCAGAAGCTTTTTAGTTTGATGTAGTCCCATTTGTTTATTTTTTCTATTGTTTCTCTTGCCCGGTCAGACACGGTGTTTGAAAAGATGTTGCTAAGACCGATGTCAAAGAGCGTACTGCCTATGTTTTCTTCTAGAAGTTTCACAGTTTGAGGTCTTACATTCAAGTCTTTAATCCATTTGGAGTTAATTTTTGTGTATGGTGTAAGGTAAGGGTCTACTTTCATTTCTTTGCATGTGGTTATCCAGTTTTCCCAACACCATTTGTTGAAGAGACTTTCTTTTCCCCATTGTATGTTCTTGGCTCCTTTGTCAAAGATTAGCTGTCCATAGATGTGTGGGTTTATTTCTGGGCTTTCGATTCTATTCCATTGATCTGTGTGTCTGTTTTTGTGCCAGTACCAGGCTGTTTTGGTTACTATAGCTTTGTAGTATATTTTGAAATCAGGAAGTGTGATACCTCCAGCTTTGTTCTTTTTTCTCAGGATTCCTTTAGCTATTCAGGGTCTTTTGTTGTTCCATATAAATTTTAGGATTCTTTGTTCTATTTCTGTGAAAAATGTTGTTGGAACTTTGATAGGGATTGCATTGAATCTATAGATGGCTTTAGGAAGTATGGACATCTTAACTATGTCAATTCTTCCAATCCAAGAGCACGGAATATCTTTCCATTTCTTTGTGTCTTCTTCAATTTCTTTCAGAAATGTTTTATAGTTTTCAGTGTACAGATCTTTCACCTCTTTGGTTAAGTTTATTTCTAGGTATTTTATTCTTTTTGTTGCAATTGTAAATGGGATGGTATTCTTAATTTCTCTTTCTGCTACTTCGTTGTTAGTGTACAGAAATGCAACTGATTTTTGTACGTTGATTTTGTATCCTGCAACTTTACCATATTCGTTTATTACTTCTAAAAGTTTTCTGGTGGATTCTTTAGGGTTTTCTATATATAAAATCATGTCATCTGCAAATAGTGACAGTTTCACTTCTTCCTTTCCAATTTGGAGCTCTTTTATTTCTTTCTCTTGCCTGATTGCTCTGGCTAGGACTTCCAGTACTATGTTAAATAGGAGTGGTGAGAGTGGGCATCCTTGTCTGGTTCCTGTTCTTAGAGGGATAGCTTTCAGTTTTTCACCATTGAGGATGATATTAGCTGTGGGTTTGTCATATATGGTCTTTATTATGTTGAGGTACTTTCCTTCTATACCCATTTTATTCAGAGTTTTTATCATAAATGGATGCTGTAGCTTGTCAAATGCTTTCTCTGCATCTATTGAGATGATCATGTGATTTTTATTCTTCTTTTTATTAATGTGGTGTATCACGTTGATTGATTTGCGAATGTTAAACCATCCCTGCATACCTGGAATAAATCCCACTTGATCATGGTGTATAATCTTTTTGACATATTATTGTATGCGATTTGCTAGTATTTTGTTGAGGATTTTTGCATCGATGTTCATCAGTGATATTGGCCTGTAATTTTCTTTTTTTTGTGTTGTCCTTGTCTGGTTTTGGTATCAGGGTAAGGTCGGCTTCGTAGAATGAGTTAGGGAGCTTCCCCCACTCCTCAATTTTTTGGAAGAGTTTGAGAAGGATAGGTATTAAGTCTTCTTTGAATGTTTGGTAGAATTCACCAGGGAAGCCATCTGGTCCTGGACTTTTATTTTTGGGGAGGTTTTTGATTACTGTTTCGATCTCCTTACTGGTGATTGGTCTACTCAAATTCTCTACTTCTTCTTGATCCAGTTTTGGAAGGTTGTATGATTCTAAGAATTTATCCATTTCTTCCAGATTGTCGAATTGGTTGGCATATAGCTTTTCATAGTATTCTCTTATAATCTTTTGTATTTCTGAGGTGTCTGTTGTAACCTCTCCTCTTTCATTTCTGATTTTACTTATTTGTGTCTTCTCTCCTTTTTTCTTGGTGAGTCTAGCTAAAGGTTTGTCAATTTTGTTGATCTTTTCAAAGAACCAGCTCTTGGTTTTATAAATTTTTTCTATTTTTTTTTTGGTTTCTATTTCCTGTATTTCTGCTCTGATTTTTATTTCCCTTCTTCTACTGATTTTGGGCTTTGTTTGTTCTTCTTTTTCCAGTTCCTTTAGGTGCATTGTTAGATTGTTTATTTGAGATTTTTCTTCTTTGTTGAGATAGGCCTGTATCGCTATAAACTTCCCTCTTAGAACCACTTTTGCTGTATCCCATAAATTCTCGCATGTCGTATTTTCATTTTCATTTGTCTCCAGGTATTTTTTGATTTCTTCTTTGATTTCTTTATTAACACAGTCGTTGTTCAGTAGCATTTTGTTTACTCTCCACGTATTTGTGCCTTTTCTGATTTTCTTCCTATAGTTGATTTCTAGTTTCATACTGTTGTGGTCAGAAAAGATGCTTGGTATTATTTCAATCTTCTTAAATTTATGGAGACTTGTTTTGTGGCCTAATATGTGATCAATCCTGGAGAATGTTCCATGTGCATTTGAAAAGAACGTGTATTCTTCGGTTTTTGGATGGAATGCTCTGTATATATCTACTAGGTCCATCTGTTCTAGTGTGTCGTTTAAGGCCAATGTTTCCTTATTGATCTTCTGTTTGGATGATCTATCCGTTGGTGTAAGTGGAGTGTTAAAGTCCCCTACTATTATTGTGTTACTGTCTATTTCTGTTTTTATGTCTGTTAATAATTGCTTTATATATTTATGTGCACCTATATTGGGTGCGTAGATATTTACAAGTGTTATATCCTCTTGTTGGATTGTTCCCTTGATCATTATGTAATGCCCTTCTTTGTCTCTTTTTACAGTTTTTGTTTTAAAGTCTATTTTGTCTGATATGAGTACTGCTACCCAGCTTTCTTTTCATTGCCATTTGTGTGGACTATCTTTTTCCATCCCTTCACTTTCAGTTTGTGAGTGTCTTTAGGTCTGAAGTGTGTCTCTTGTATGCAGCATATATATGGGTCTTGTTTTTTTATCCAGTCAGCCACCCTATGCCTTTTAATTGGAGCATTTAGTCCATTGACGTTTAAAGTAGCTATTGATAAGTATGCACTTACTGCCATTATTTAACTTTTTTTTTTTCTCAGTGTTTTAGTAGTCCTTCTCTGGTCCTTTCTTCTTCTATACAGAATTGATGGTCACTTTAGTTTGACCTCTTTCTGAAAGCTGTACTCTTTAACTCCCCTCCTCCCTACTTTTATGTTTTTGATATCATATCTAACCTCTTTTTTGTGCATTTGTATCCATTACGTTCTTATCATGGAAATAGATAATTTTTCCTATTTGTGGTCTTCTCTTTTTCCCTTAAATAAGTCCCTTTAACATTTCTTGTAGCACTGGTTTCTTGGTGACAAACTCTTTTAATTTTTGCTTGTCTGGGAAAATTTTGATCTCTCCTTCCATTTTGAATGATAACCTTGCTGGGTAGAGTATTCTTGGCTGTAAGTTTTTTCCTTTTAGCACTTTAAATATATCATGCCATTCTCTTCTAGCCTGTAAGGTTTCTGCTGAGAAGTCAGCTGATAGCCTTATGGGGTTTCCTTTGTATGTAACTTGACATTCTCTTGCGGCTTTTAGGATTCTCTCTTTATCTTTAATTCTGGACATTTTGATTATGATGTGTCTTGGTGTGGGCCTCTTTGGGTTTATCTTGTTTGGGGCTCTCTGTGCTTCCTGTACCTGGATATCTGTTTCCTTCCTTAGGTTAGGGAAGTTTTCATCTATTATTTCTTGAAATAGATTCTCTGCCCCCCTGTCTCACTCTACTTCTTCCGGGACACCTATAACACGGATGTTAGTGCCCTTGATGTTATCCCAGAGGTCCCTTAGACTGTCCTCACTCTTTTTAATTCTTTTCTCTTTTACCTGTTCACCTTGGGTAATTTCTTCTAGTCTTTCATCCAGCTCACAGATCCGTTCTTCTGTATCCTCTACTCTGCTTTTGAGTCCCTTTAATGAATTTTTCATTTCCAGTATTGTATTTTTCATTTCTGATTGGTTCTTTTTTATATCTTCCATTTCTTTGTTGACATTCTCACTGAGTTCATCTATTCTTCTCCCCAGATCAGTGAGCATCCTTAACACTCTTAGTTTGAACTCTCTGTCAGGTAGGTTGCTCATTTCTGTTTCACTTAGTTCCTTTTCTGGGGTTTTGTCCTGTTCCCTTACTTGGAATGTATTCTTTTGCCTCCTCATTTTGCCTCTTTCCCTGTGCTTGTGTCTACGTATTAGGTAGGTCAGCTACGTCTCCTGCTCTTGGATAGGTGACCTTATGTAAGTGATGCCTTAGGAGGCTTCCAGTGTGCTTCCCTCAGTTCTCAATGTTCTAGGGGTGACCCCTATGTGGGCTACGTGTGTCCTTCTGTTGTGGCCTGTTTGCTCTCCCTGTAGGCATCCAGGGAGGCCAAGTTATGCTCCTGGCCAGCTGTTGTAATGCTCAGCTGCTTGTAATTGTTGTGGGCCCTTCAGTCTCTTTATCAGGTGTGGGGAGCCCCAGCACAGTTGGCTGCAAGTTCTAATACCACATTTGTGTTGCAGTATTTCTTTTAAGTGAGTAGGCCCCCAGCGTGGCAGGTTGTTAGGCTCAGGGCCTTACAATTGCTGTAAGCCTCTAGCCTATTAGGTCTTTTGTCAGCTCTCTGAGGATTGCAGCTGGGTGGGGCTGGCCTCAGGCACAGGAGCACCCAATTGTTTCAGGCTTTGGAAGGTGGGGCAAACCCCCATGCTGGTGAGGTGAGGAGGTGAGTTCCGAGTCTGCTTACGCTGCCATCTTGACTTGAGATCCCTGTTGTTTGAATTTCCATTTTCAAGATTACTAATGAGGTGGACCATCTATTTATATCTTTATTGGCCATTAATATTTCCTCTTCTGTGGATAGAGGATAGAAAATAACTGCTCATTTTCTCCCATTTTTAAATTGAATTTTGTTTTTTCCTTCAAAGGCATACTCTATATATTATATACACTAATAATTTGAAGTTCATACACGTGCTACAAACTTCTTTCAGTTTGTGACTTGTTTTTAAATTCTTTTTATGGTGTCTTTTCATGAATAAAAGTTCTCAAATTTGATGCAGAAACTATGAATAGTTTCATTATGGTTTTGTGCTTTTTGTATTTTACTTAAGAAATTCTTCCTTATTCAGAGATCATCATGACATTATCCTACATTTTCTTCAAATTTAAAAAATTGACTTTGACACTTGTATTTTTAACCCATATGGAATTATTTTTTTGTATACTGTGAGTTTAGGGATCCATTTTTACTTTTTTCTCTATAGATAACAGATTGTCCCTGGATCATTTACTGAATAGGCCATCCCTTCTCCTTTGTTTTACAATTTCAACTCTGTTATGTTTCCATACATGTATGGGTCTGTTTCTGGACTCCACTCTGTTCCTTTAGTCTATCTGTGCACCAATACCACACTTATAACATTATTATATTTTTATAATAAAGTGATATCTGGTAGAGGAAGACCTCCTTGTTTGGAGGGGCTTAGCTAGTCTCATCCCTTTGCTCTTCATATAAGTTTTATGATCAACCTGTTGGGATTTTAATTGGAATTGCATTGAAGCTATAGACCATTCTGGGGAGAAATGACATCTTTACTAAATCGAGTCTCTTATATATATATATATTGTTTTTGAGGAAGACCAGCCCTGAGTTAACATCTATTGCCAATCCTCCTCCTTTTTTTTTCCCCAAAGCCCCAGTAGATAGTTGTATGTCATAGCTGCACATCCTTCTAGTTGCTGTATGTGGGACGCAGCCTCAGCATGGCCGGACAAGCGGTGCGTCAGTGCGCACCTGGGATCCGAACCCGGGCCGCCAGTAGCAGAGCGTGCGCACTTAACCGCTAAGCCACGGGGCTGGGCCCCCTAAGCACATTTTTATTGCATTCTATTTTCTATTTGTTGCTGCTATATAAAAATACAATTGGCTTGTATAACTTATATCCAACCATCATCCTGACTAAATTCTTTTTCTAATTCTAGTAATTTGCCTGTAGATTATTTTGAGTTTTCTATGTAGATAATCATAACATGACAGTTTTATTTCATCCTTTCCAAATCTAGTCTGTTTTATTTATTTTCGTATCTTCCTGCATTGGCTAGGATCTTTAGCAAATCGTGGAATAGAAATGAAACTTTGTCTTGTTTTTGATTTTAAAGGAAATTATTTTAGCATTTTATCATTTTCTCAAGTTATCCTTGATCAGATTAAGAAATTTTCCTATGAACAATTGTTTAGTTTTATTGAATGGTTTTTCCTTAATCCATTGAGATGATCATATGGTTTTTCTTCTTTACTGTGGTAATGTGGTATATTAAATTATTAGATTTTCTAATGTTGAACCAACCTTACATTCTAGGAATAAATTCAACTTGGTAATGATATCTTATCTTTTTGTCCTTTGCTGAATTCAGTTTGCTAATATCTTGGTGGATATTTTACATTTATATTTTTGAATTAATGAGTGAGAATGACCTGAAATATTTATGTCTCTGACTTGGCTTAATGGGTTTTGGTATGAAGATTAAATTAGTTTCACAAAATGAGTTGGGTAATATTTTCTCTTTTATTTTTCTCTAAAAGTATTGTATAAGTTTGGAATTATTTGTTCTTTTAATGTGTGGAAGAATTTGCCTTTATCTATCAGGACTTAGTGATTTATTATAGAAAGATTTGAAACTATTCAACTTATTCAATGATTGATTATAAGACCATTTGGATTTTTTTTTTTTTGAGTCAGTTTTGCTAAATTGTATTTTTCTAAGAATTTGTCCCTTTTGTCCAAGTTCTCAAATTTTTACCATAAAGTTGTTCATAAAAGTCTCATCTTTTTAATATGTGCTGCAACTATAGTTATGTCACTTTTTTATTCCTAATAAAGGTTATGTCTTTTTTTTCTTGGTCAGTCTTACGTGAACTTGTCAATTTTATTAGTCTCTTCAACTAGCCAACTCCTGGCTTTGTTGATTCTTTGTATTTTATGTTAATTTTCCCTTTCCTTAATTTCTGGTCATATATTCAGCATTTCCTTCTGTCTACTGTCTTTGGCTTTATTTTTTTATTTTTATTTATTTTTTTGCTGAGGAAGATTCGCCCTAAGCTAACATCTGCTGCCAATCTTCCTTTTTTTTTGGTATGTAAGCTGCCACTATAGCATGGCCACTGACAGACAAGTGGTGTAGGTCTGTGCCCAGGAACTGAACCTGGACCGCCAAAGTGGAGCACACTGAACTTAACCACTAGGCCACCAGGGCTGGCCCTCTTTGGCTTGCTTTATTTATTTATTTACCCAACTTTTAATGTTGTGAATGTTTAACTCAATTTTCAGCATCTCTTCTTTGATCACATAAGCATCTAAGGTAGGGTTTTTGCATGGCAGTACTATTGACATTTTGAACCAGAAAATTCTTTGTTGTTGGCGGCTGTCTTGTGTATTAAAAAATATTTAGCAGCATCCCTGGCCTCTACCCACCAGATGCCAGTAGCTCCCCCCAACTGTGATAATAATAATAATAATAATAATTAAAAAATCTCCAGACATTGTCAAATGTCCCCTGGGAGTCAAAATCGCCTTCAGTTGAGAACCACTGATTTAAGGCTACAAATTTTCATTTAAGTACACTTTGGCTTCATCACCACTAGTTTATTTTCCTCATCATTCAATCTAAGTATTTTCTAATTTTCATTGTGATTTTTTTCACCCATAGGTTATTCAGAAGTGTATTTTTTTTTTTTAAGTTTTTGTTTATTGCTGTAACATTGGTTTATAACATTGTATAAATTTCAGGTGTACTTTAAAACATCTAAGCCTATGTTTTTGTTTACTTGTTCATTTTTAAATATCTATTTGTTATTGATTTATAACAACAGATTTGTTGAGATTTGCTTTAAGCCCTAGCATATGGTAATTTTTCATAAATATTTCATAGGGCTGGAAGATTGTTTTTTCTTAGTGCAGTGTTCTACATATATCAATTATATCAAGCCTGTTGTGTGCAAATTGTCTGCAGTAGCGCTGTCCAATAGAACTTTCTGCATTGATGAAAATGTTCTATATCCGTGCTGTTCAATACAGTAGACATTAGCAACATGTGCTTATCAAGCACTTGAAATGCGGCTAGTGTGACTAAGGAACTGCATGTTTAATTTCAAAAAATTTACATTTAAATAGCTACATGAGGTTTGTGGCTACTGTATTGGACAGAACAAGCTATATAGTCTTGCTGATTTTTTTGCCTGCTTGACAGAGTGTTATTAAAGATAGTAGATTTATCTATTTCTGCTTGTGGTCCTGTATTTGCTTTATGTATTCTGAAGTTATGTTTTTAGATGCATAGAGTTTGGAATAATTATATCTTTCTTGTGAACTGAACTTTTTAAATGACCTAGTAACCTTCTTGATTTCCAGTAATGCCTTTTTGTTTTTAAGTCTATTTTATCTGATATTGCATAGCTTCCCCAGAACTCCCTTAGAACTTGTCTGTTATATCTTTCCCCACCCTTTTACATTACTGTGTCCTTATTTTAGGTGTGTCTTTTAAAAATAGCATAATTATGAATAAAATCCAGAAGTACAATCTTTTTCTCAGCTAGTTTTATTTACCTTGAGTTCAATTATCAATATATTTGGATTTATTTTATTACATTATTCTGTACTTTTTATTTATTTAACTCTTTCTCTGTATCTTTTCCATGTAACCCCTTCCTCTACTTTTTGATTTATTTTGGATTGATTATATTTTTCCCCTTCACTTAATTTTTTTCCTCTTCTAATTATGTACTTTTACTTCTTTTCTTTAGTTAAACATATCAATGTCTAAAATTTACCTTTTCCCTCTTCTCGAGCAACTCAAGGACCTTAAAATCTTTAACTCTAATTTCTCCCCTTCTGTCCTGAATAGTATTTTAGTCCTATATTGATATTATTTTAATCCTACAGATTATATATTATTGTTATTATTTTATAGTTAATGGTAGTTTAAATTTACCTGTAATGTACCATTTTGTTAGTTCAGAAATCCTTCTTGCATCTCAGACATTATGTCTGGGATAATTTTCCTTCTTCCTTAAGTATATCCAGTAGAAGTTCCTTTAATGAGTCTGTTCCTTTAATGGGTCTGTTGCTAATGACCTCTTGTGGTTTCTGTTAGTCTAAGGATGGTTGTTTCTGCTGACTCTGGTTTACGGTAGCTTATGTCACTCTCTTACTTAAAACCCTCCCATGGCTCTTCACTACGTTTTGAAAAAAAATCAACCTCCTCAGCAAAGCCTAGAAGGCCCTACCTGACCCAGCCCTGTAGAATTTTCCAGTCATATCGCTACCTCTCTCCCTGACTCATGGGCTTCTGCTACTGTGGCCTTTTCACTCTTCAAATGTTTACTCATATCTTTACTGATTTTAACTTTTTTTCATTGAAGATTGTTATGGGCTGAACCATTTCTCCTTGAAATACATATGTTGAAGTCCTAACCCCTAGTACTTCTGCCCTGCTGCTAAGGGAATAGTCTTAGGTCACCTGCCGCTCAACCTTCAGCCACACACGCCTCAGAAGAGCAGGTCGTGTAACACTCTGAGCTGGTGAGGGAGGCCACAGAGGTTCTGGTTAAGACTCTCGCCCCTCGTCCCTTTGGGCCCAGGGCTCCCCTTCTTAATCTCACCTAGATTAATCCTTTGGGAGTGCTGTCTACTTCCTGCCAGTTTATGAGGGAGGGGGCTAGCCCCCATCTGCACTGGGTTCATTCTTCACGCTGTGAAATTGTCCTTCTAGCTCAGACACAGGAGGGGGGAGTCAGGAAAGAAAGGGGGCGGGAGGGGCAGAAGAGCTGGATGTGGCAGTTTGCCCGAGGCCAGCAGTGGCCACGTCTGTTTCCTCTTTTTGACCCCTTTTGCTCCCTCATCAGAGCTACTTTCCCTCTAGCCTCAGGGCTCCATGTTTGCTTTTTTCTCTTATCCAAACTGCTCTGCAAGGAAAAGAAAAAACATGAGTGCAGAAGCTTAAAGGGTTCAGAGAGGAGCAGGGCCTGTGGGAAAGAGAGGAGGATATTTATGGACAGCGACAGACACCTGCGGCCCAGACCCTGTGGGGTCTCCACGTGTCCTGAAATGGCTTCAGACTGATTTCAGGAGAGAAAATCTCAAAGCTGCCTCTGGGATACCGCTTCTCAAACATAGCCCAGGGTTAGGATGACAGGGGTACTGATCCACTCAGCGTCCTCGATAAAGGAATGGCTATGACAGCTGGCATTTACTGAGCATGTCTTATGTGATAGGCACAGTTTCAAGAGCTCTGCAGGTAGGGGCTGATTTGGTCTTCACCACTTCCGAATGTGGGAGGCGCCATTATCATTCCTCTCATTTCAGATGAGGAAGCCAAAGCTCAGGGATGCTCAGACACCCGCCAAGGTCACACGGGGCAGGTGGCCGAGCATGAGACTGCCTTAGAGGCCAGGCTCTTGGCCAGCACACTGAGCAGCCCGGGACACTGGGGTGTAAGGATACCCAGTGCTTGCCCCATTGGATTCAATAAAGCTATTTTTATTTTGAAAGAAAAATAAAAAACCATGTGTCCCCTTACACATTTTTATTTTCTTGGTTGGGCCCTTAGGCAAAGCAAGGGCCTGCCCTTGATCATGGATCTGGGTGTGCCTGGCTGCAGGGAGGAGTGGTGGGGAGGACAGGGAGGCACTGTGGGCATGGCTTTCCTGACCACACACGGGCCGTGACCTGCTAAAGCCTGGCTTCAGCCTTGATGAATGTGGCTTGGTACAGGAAAAGGATTTTCTACCCTTGTCAGAAGGAAAAGGGGTCTGGGTCCATCATCTCAGTGTCTAAGGACCCTATAGCTCCAACACTTTAGGATCCTGGGAGTGCTTCGCTTAGCAGCACTTAATACGGAGGAATGAAGGACAGGAAGGGACCCTACAAGAACCTGAAAACAGCCACCAATTTCAGATTTTCTTTCATATCTTGCGGACATAGGCATTTTATAGACATATCTCATTTAATCCTCATAACAACTCTTCTAGGATTCTCCATTATCCCCATCTTACAGGTGAGTAAGCCAGGGTACAGGTCACATGGCCAGGAGGACAGAGCCTGATTTTAATCAGCTATGTCCGATTCCACAGTCCGAGACCTCAACTACCACTAATATATCTTAGAAAAGTTCCACTTTCAAGGCAACAGAAATTGAGGGATGACGAAGAGATAGATGGAAGCATCCAGAAAATAAGGCTTCCTCCACCCCCTCCTCCATCCCTTCCACCCTTCTCTTCCAATCACAATATTGAACAACTGACACTTATCACAGAAAAATCAATGTGAGAACAATACATGTTCCTTTGCTGCAGGAGTGGGCTCTCTTAGGCCCTCGTATTCAATTTATTTATAATCTGATTTGGAAATGAAAAGGCAAAGCTGTCCTCGGAGACCGCTCGGCACACGTGTTCTAAGTTCTAGCATCGCCTCAGCTTTGCTGCTCTGAGCCTGGGCAGAGACGTGAGCCGAGCGAGAGTCCGTGTTGGCTCTCTCTGGCGTCTTAGAAGTAAAGGCTGCTTCAAGTGTGGGCTTCCCTGGGCTCCTCTTTCATCCAGATGCCGTGAAGCATCATGTTCTCATCCAGCTGAGCAGTCAGGCTGAAGAGACAGACCCAATAAAAGGCACGTCCCTGCAGTGCTGGCTACGCCTGCGTGCATACTTCATATTTTATCCCGGCTTCCACATTACATGTGTATGTGTGGGCGGCACAGACTGGCATCTACCAAAGTCAGTCTAAAGCCTGTCATACACATGAACTCACGTGGATGAGCATGTTCCTAAGCTATGACTGGCTTTTTCTCTTGTGGAGTGCTTCTTTAGCATGCTTGACCATTTCACTTCTCTCTTTGTTCTTATATGTGACGTGACAGCCAACTTGGAAAGAATATATATGCTCAAACAAGAGAGATGCTTTAAATGTATGAGTCAGAATTGCCTACAAAATCACACATGTGCACACACACACGTGCACACACACAGTAGATGTACGTGTGCTGTGACAGGCAGGAATGCTGACAGTGTCTAGGCATCCTCATACTCCGCCTAATAAAAGAAAAGGAAAACCCTCTTTTATGCTTTTGTTTCTTTTACTAACAGTAAGGCTTAGAAGAATTCTAATTGGAAAAGAAAGGTTAGTGTTGTTATATCTCATAAAAGTGTCCTTTAGCCAACGAGTGGCTTATGTTTTTCAGATGGCCCCCGTCGACAGAGCCTATCTGGAGGGCAGGTGGCATTTTTTTTTTTGCTACTCAAGGTGACATTTATGTCTTGAACCTTTCCATTTTGGAGGTGCCAGGAAGCTGACAGAAAAGACTCTTAAACCAGTTATGAAACGATTCTCCTCTCCGTACAGACAGCAGTGGAAGCAGAGGGAGCAGCTGACTGATTAAACAATACCCTTTAGGACTAACTCCATGCTAAAGACCGTGCTGGGCACTGGGATGCAGAGGCAACAGGAAAGACATGCTCCCTGGCCTCAAGGGGATTAAGAGCCAGCTGGGAAGTTGGACTGAGCCATAAGTACAGGTGCGAGGAGTCCCCACGGAGATGGGCTACCAGTGCTGATGACAGGGGCTCTCATCTAGGGAAGCGTCTCGGGGAAGGCTTCCCTGGGGAAGGACATTTAAGCTGAGACTTGATGAGGGAGCAGGGGCTGCTTGGTGAGGAGTGGGGAGAGCTTGAGCAGAGAGAGTGCAGTTAGACAGGAAGGGCACCAGGCAGGCAAGAGGCTGGCGTGGTCGGTAAACAGAAAGAAGGTCCGAGTGGCGAGGGGACAGGGAAGTGAGAAGAAACTGGGAAGAACGCAGGGACCCACACCTGCCAAGCAGAACACAGGAAGTCTTTTGTATTTTATCCTAAGAAGCACGAGTGTCATTAAAAGCTGAAAACTGGGGCAGTGCCATGCCTGTCACTTGGCTACTGAGTGGATGACGGACTTGTGGCACATGAGTGGAAGCAGAGACCAGTTAGGGGCTGTCACAAGGGTCCAGGCAAAAGGTGATGGTGACTTGAACTAGGGTAACAACAGTGGAAATGGGAATGAGAGGTTTTTAGAAGGCAGAGTTAGTAGAACTTGGCTATGGATTTGATGGAGTGGGGGGTTAGGGAGAGGAAGGAATCTGAATGTCTCCCAGGACAGTGATGTCATTTACTGGGACGAGGGCCCTGGAGGAGAGGTGAGAGGGGCAAGGGGAGAGCCTGAGTTTAATGCGGGGCATGTTGGACATGAGTCACCTGGGAGACATCCAAGAGGAGACACCAAGAAGGTGACACAGAGCCAGCCCTGGTGGCCTAGCGGTTAAAGTTCTGCACTCTCCGCTTTGGCAGCCAGGGTTTTGTTCCTGGGTGCAGAACCACACCACTCGTCTGTCAGTAGCCATGCTGTGGCAGTGGCTCACACAGAAGAATCAGAAGAGCTTACAACTATACACAACTATGTACCGGGGCTTTGGCAGAGGAAAAGGAAGAAAAAAAGGAGGAAGATTGGCAACAGATGTTAGCTTAGGGCGAATCTTACCCTGCAAAAAAAAAAAAAAAAGAAGGTGATGTACTTGGAACTCAGCAGAGGGGTCTGGGTGGAGAGACACATTCGGAAGCCTCAGCAACAGGGGCTAACTGAAGCTGTGGCATGGCTGCAATTGCCGGGAAGAACAGAGGGCCCAGGAGGGAACCCTGCTAACCCTGCTCCTCCTACTCCAGTGGAGTTGTTGCCGGCCGAGAGCTGAGAAGGAGTAGTCAGTCGAGGGGATGAGAGGAAAAGCAGGAGTGTCTGGTGTTATTCAAGCAAGAAAGGAACGTGTTTTGGGAAGGAGGGATTGGGCAACTGTGCTGAATGCTGCTAAGATTTATCTTTCTGAAAAAACCTGTCACTCGCTTGATTACAAATCTCACTACCGCCTCCAAGAAAGAGTCTGAACTCGTTATCATGGAATACCAGGCCTCTCATGCACTACTGCCAATCTACCTCCCCAGACTCGTCTCCCCTGACTTCTCCCCCACTAGTGAAGTCTGCGCTGTGGCCGTGCTGACGTTCCCTCTGACGACACTGGAACGTGCGTGTCATTTGTCTCTCCAGCCTTCATTCTCTTATATGTCAGTTTTTGTCCGGAGATCTGCCCTCTCTCACCTCCTTCAGTCCATGTGGTTCTGAGGTCACCATTGCAGCCCTTGGTGTGGGGCATGTGGCCAGGCCAACGCTGATCAGTGCTTTGCCCTCCCCTGAGAGTGACCGGTTGGAGGAGAGGACAGGAAATGTGAGTCAGAGTCAATCTCATGGAAGTTCTGGAACAAAGGCTCATGTTCCTTTCCAACAGCTCAGAATCTGCAAGGACGTGGCCCCAGGAGTGCTGGCAGCTATTTGGGGACCATGGGAGAAAAGCTGATCTGAGAACTCAGCTAACACATGAAAGAGCAGAGCTGAGAGACACAGACTCAGGCCTCTGGGACATTGTTTGAGTCTTTGCTTTAAGCCAGGCCAGAAGCCAGAATGAATCTGGACTTTTGAACTGTGGGGACCAGTGAATGTGCTTTCCTTTTCCTTTTTGCTTAGGGTCAGGTTTACTGTCACTTGCAACAGAATCCATGAATCCTAACTAACACATACACGCTATTCCTCTTACCAAGAATGTTTCCCTGCTTCTCTGTCTGGAAGATTTAGCTGTGCTTCTCCGTGCAGCCTTCTCCGACCCCTCCAAGCAGTCATCCCTGCTCTATCCTTCCTCAGAGCCCGGCATTATCATGTGTCCACTGTGGTTTACACATCTGCTTCCCCAGCAGCCTCTGGCCAAGAACCATGTCTCATTCACTTCTGTATCCTGACGCCTCATACATTATCTGGTGCACATGAGTCACTTACTGAATGTTTTCTGAATGAATGAATGAATGAATGAATGAATTATAAGCAGAGGCTCAATATCAAGATATAGGAAGATACTTGCGAGAGGAAAAAAATGGTTAAATAAATGCTTAAACCAAAGAAAAATTAAGTGTATCATCTCCGGTACTGGCCAAGTACATTTTAAAAATGTCAATAATTTAATTATGGAAATGGCCTCTCAAAAATAAAAAATAAATAAAGCATGTCCCTTGTTCCCAGATGGAATAAACTCGTTTAGCTGTGTTACATCAGAATAACTTCGCAGAATCTGGTATTTGAAGCTCAGCAGATCAGCTTGGCTGATTTTTCCATAATTATTTTAAATGTTCACCATCTCCAGAATTTCATCCCAAACCTTAACAGTCCTGGGCCCCTAATGAGCAAGCTCCATGGCTCAGGCCCAGGCCCAGCTTCAGTGCTATGCTGGGTCATCCTTAGATGTCTACGGAAGACATCCAGAGCAAGCCGTTGTTACCGTGGTAACAAGCGCGGAAAGGAAAGGGTGGCTGTCATCTACGAGATGAGGATCGTGTACAGGAATCACGACAAGCCAAGGAAACAACACGAGGCTTCCTCAGGTAAGAATGGCCATTCAACATAGGTGCTGAAAACTGAGCTGTCAAAACATCTAATAAGTAAGTATGCAGAAGCCCATTCATTCTGGTCACCGAGGCTTTTGACCCAGATGAAGATGTTGCTGGGGCCTGACTAAACAGGCTGTTTATTTTTTTAAAGGAATGTTTTCCAAATTAAGTTTGGATTTAGCTTCTAATTGAATTTAAATTTAATTGAACAGGAAAGACACCTGTAAACACAAATATTGTGAATGCAGCTTTTCCCTTTTGGCACTCACCGCCTCTCACTATTTTGTACGTACATATATACATGTATGTCTGTATATATACATCTCTGGGCCAGAATGGATCCCACTGAAACATGCAGAACAGGCAACACGGAGCTCAGTGCTGCACACACTCAGTGTGTATTGTCCTATGCCATTCACACTTTGGGTATGAAATTCTTATTAAGAAAACTCTACAAAGACTTTCTTTTTTAGTGACAAATTTCTAATGATCCAACCACTAGATTCAAATTAAAGCAGGTTTATGGATTGGTGCTTGTAAAGATGTTTTATCCGCCTTTCTTGTTTGGAAATCTAGGATGGACCATGATTTTAGGCTCCTTGTTACTTCTGTCAATAATTAGTTGTCAGAACTGAAAGTATTCACGAAAAACCAGTACACAGAATACAGGAAACCCAGTGCAAAGCCCAAGGTGAAAACAAACGAAGAGCAGAGAGGGGCCGGCCTGGTGGCGCAAGCAGTTAAGTGCCCATGCTCTGCTGCGGCGGCCCGGGGTTCACGGGTTCGGATGTCGGGTGCGCACCGACGCACTGCTTGTTAAGCCATGCTGTGGCGGCGTCCCATATAAAGTGGAGGAAGATGGGCACGGATGTCAGCCCAGAGCCAATCTTCCTCAGCAAAAAGAGGGGGATTGGCATCGGATGTTACCTCAGGGCTGATCTTCCTCACACACAAAAAAATAAAGAGCACAGAGGAGCTCTGTGGGGTTGCCAGAGCCATCTGATGGTGGTACCTTATCTGATTTTCCTTGTCATCCACCAGGAAGAACCAGCGGAACTTCACAACCAAGGGGCTGCAGTTGGTCATTGTAATGTACCGGATGACCTCAGTATCGTTCAGGATACAGCCAAAATCCAGCTCCATGGTCTCAAAGCTGAGGTTGGGGTAATGCACTTCTCCACGCAGGTTCAGGCTGTCTACCTGGGGGTGCTCCATGTACTTGATTGCTAGAATTTCTTCTGCCACCCAGTTGTTTAAATCATTTCTGTAGGAAGGGTCAAACTTGACCAGCAGGTTTTTTTCTCCTCCAATCTCCAGTTTAATAGGCTACAAACAAGATAATGGGGAATTACCAACCTTCGTACTATGTGTCTCCAACCTGATACAGGAAACAGGACAACCAAAGTTATTTATATGTATTTATGTACATACACACATACAGATACACACATACACACATACAGATTAGTATGAAATATATACATATCCACACTTTATTTATCCATAATTATGTATTTAGAATTATACATAATTAAACAGCTAGTACATCTATATTAATATGTATATCTATCCATATTTATCGATATCTATAGATATTTATATTTATGCATACACATATATTTTATTAGTTGAAAATGAAAGCAAGGAAAATCTGGAAAGGAATTATTCGAAGGAAGAGATTTTGATAAGCATTATGAGGTTATAAGGACTGAGGAGTTGTAAAAGGGAAAATCTATAATGGATAACTATTATAAAATATTCTTAACCAAAAATAAATTAGATGGTAAAATGCTCTTCCTAGACAGGTGGGGAAAGTTCTTTGCTTAAGAAATGTTTAAAAAGGCTTTCTAAAGCACTGGAGGTGGGGTTGTGAAGAGGGTGACCCAGAAAGGGATGGATTAGGTAATTTAATTTCTTTTCTAATGTCTGCGACACTAACTCTTAAGCACAGTGTTATCCACATTCCGAGGTTTCCTATTCAACTTCAAATGGCACTCCAGAGCTGTACAGAGTTTGTTCGGTAGATTTTGTTTGTTCTTTTCTCTTTTTGATTCAAATCCCCATGTGTTCCTTGATGCTGAGGCCACAGTAACACCTTCCCATAGAAAGCCTGGCTACGAGTTGGCTTTTTTAGGAATTGCTCATTTCCCACATTTAATCGGCATGAATGCCACCTCCTGGTTTTGCAGAAAGGGCCCAGGGCAGTTGGGAGGAATGCACACAGGAATGAATCAGTTTACAGATTCTCTCTGCACTGAGTTTTAAGGGTCAGGTATTTAACTGTGCACTTCAGTGACGTGATTAGATGGTTTCAGTTGATAAAGCCAGTCACCTGATTCAAGAGTCAGAGAGGGTAATGACTCTTCGGTGGCTAATCCCATCTGAGAGCCTAGCTGGCCACTTGGCGCAGGTGGCTGGACACAATTTAGAACCCATTTTTGTAGACCATGGCATCTGTGGCACTGATGTCACAGTGCTTGGTGTTTAATATCTATGAAGATTGAATTAAACAATTTTTTTCCAGGGGAATGACTTTGTTGTTCTGTGGAAATGATGCATATCCACAGCATTTTACATTATATACAAAAGCACAAAGGAGAAATTAGAAACTCATTGAAAATTTCACCATATATTATTTTTCAGAGTTCACATTTGGTAAACATTAGTCCAGACAGGACGGATGGATAAATAAAAATTCACAAAAATGGAATTGGACTATATTATTAAAAAAATCATGCTTGAATTTCTTCTAAAACAAACCTGAAATAAATTTTCTTATACAAAAGATGTTAATCCTAAGATCATGGACTCTGGAACCAGGCTGCTTGGGTTCAAATCTTGGCTCTGCCAGTTACTAGCTCTATGAACTTGGGCAAAGTTGCTCGGCCTTCCTAGCCTTCAGTTTCTCCAACTGTAAAACAGGGGCACTAATAGTACCGACCTCTTTTTAAGAGGATGAAATGAGTTCAGACGTATTCAGAGCAGTGCCTGGCACATAGTGTATGGTATATAGATGCCAATTATTACTATTATCCCTTTAAAATCAAGAGAAAAGACAGTTCAATATTAAGCAGTTTCAACTTGAGCCACTGACACTCAGCTGTAAAAGGCGATGGAATAGCACCTATGCTTCCCACACACATCCAAGTTTTTATTGGCTATAGTGCTAATTTTAAAAAGCTGAGGTTTAAAACATTCTGTTCTGAAATCATAACCATCAAAGTTGTTTAGGCTCAGTTCTATAGTTAAACGGACTCAGTGTTTCCTACCAGTCTTTTCCTCACAGTTCTTTTCCTTCCCGAGTGCCTTATTTGGTTCTTCTCATGAATGGTTTTATTTCATTGGCAAGTTGGTTTTTCAACAAGGGTGCATGAGTGCTGTATTCACTGATTCCTCGCATTCTGAGAGTGTCTGCCTGTTACCTTCAGACTCAAGGGACAATTTGGCTGGTTATAAAATTTTGGGGTCACCCTTTCTTTCCCTCAAAACTCTGTAGCCATTGCTCCATTGTCATCTGGCATTGAGCGTTATTGTGGAGAAGCTCAAGGTTAGTCTAAAGTCTTCCCTTGATGGGTCTCTTCTGCTTAGATGCCACAGAATTCTTTGGTTCTCAATAAGACCAGTCACTTCACTAAGATATGTCTGCCTGTTGAATATTCTATGTCATTTTGTCCCAGGACAAGATGTGGCCTTATTTTTAAAAATCTTTAGAAACATATTTCATTTTTATTTTTAACTAGATAGGACAATGAAAAGCACATCACCTTTCTGCCCATCTCCCCACCTCTTACCCAAGCCTTCCCTTCCCCTGAGGTACCAAGAATACAAGTGTCTTGTCTATCCTTGTGGAGGTATTATATGGATATAAAAGCACATTCATATATGTTTTCTTTTATTTTTTACACATTTAATAGCATACTATGCACTCTTGTTCTGCATTTGCTTTTTTCACTGGACGATGACTCATCAGTGCTTTTGGAGCTGCCTCATTCTTTTTAACAGCTGCATTTTCTTCCATCATATAATTCTGCCATCATTTATTTAACCAATGTCCTATTGACAGATATTGGCTCCCAGCCTTTTGCTCTTATAATCAATGTCACATGAATATCCTATATATATGTCATCTTGTATATTGTGTCTATGTCTATAAGATAAATTCCTAGGAGTGGAATAACTAGGTCAAAGAGTATGGGCATTTAAAATTTTGATAGCTATTGCCACACTGCCTTCCAATGAACACTTCCCTGACACTGTAGGGGAGGGCCTGTTTCCACATGCCCTTCTTGCTCTTTACCAATCTGATAGGGAAAAAAAAATGTGTCATAGTAATTTTATTTGCATTTCTTCTAATATGATTAAACTTGAGCGTATTTTCATATATTTAAGAGCCATTTTATTTTTCTTGCTGTGAATTTTCTGTTCATTTCCTTTGGCTATTTTTCTATTGGGTTGTTGGTATTTTTCTTGTTGATTTGTAGAAGCTATTTTTTAACCTATATGTATGCTTTTATTGAAGTTATACATGCAACTAATAGAAAAGATCAAACTGTACTACAAGAGTTATTACAAGAAACAGTAGTTCCTGACCCACCCTGGCATCCAACAATCCTGAGGGCACCATTTCTCAATTCCTGTAGTGGGGCTGGTCTGCAGAACAGTTTCCTTTGGCAGAGAGCGGAAGATCAGGTGGTGGACACACCCCAGATACCAGAGATCATTCTGGGATGTCGACACTGACACTAGAAACATTAAATTTCCCAAACATTTTGAGTAACTTCTCTGGGGAAGAGCACTTATCTTTAAGTCTTGGGATAAAAGGCAGCTGCCCATGTTTTTTGTGTGGGGTCGGGTGTGACAGCTGTCTGGTGCACATGGAATCTCTCTATTTTCAGCGCTCTGCTCACACTTGTTGCCTCTTGAGTCCAGGCTACTTGGGATGAATAACTCCCACATCTTTGCAGCCCTATTGGAGAATTTTCTAGGCTGCAGGTTTTGTGCCTTTTTGTCAGCCCACTCCATCCTCATTCTAGCTTGTAGAATTTGTTTAAATCTCTCATTATTTGGTTATACCCATCCTCTGCCCCCTTTATTTTATTGCTCTGGGCTTCTTTCCTTTTGAACATTTCTACTTTTATCTTATTAAGGTTTCAGGAGGGACAAGAGTGGGTCTAATCTACCACCCAGACTGAGAAAGCTACTCACGTCTGAATTTTCATTTTCTCATCCATTTGTTTCCCTCTGCTCTGTGAGTTCACTCTTCATCTCCTCTTTGAACCCTGGTATCTTGTAGCTCATCTTTTTAGAGTCAGGTCATGTCATCTGTAACTTCTTTGAGACTGTAGAGAACTACATGTTTGTACTTGTGGTCTTCTTCCTGGTGTGGGTTCCCTTAGAGCAAGTTTTCACCAGCCTCTTGCTTATGATCATTTCCCTCTTTTATTTCTCTGTTCAAAGATCCTAGCTGGTTTTTCCCAGCTCGTGCTTGAATGAGACTCACTAAAGAATGGGTGGGGAGGGGCAGGAGAGGGCGGCAGTGCAGTTTACAGCCACTAGTTGGGTACTGTCTGCAACACCCTCTCACCAAGTGGCTCTGGCCCCCATCTCCCCCAAAGACCCATCTCTCTGAGTATGGCTCACAGCAAATCTCCTTAAGTCATGGGCTCCCTCTTCTGAGATCTCACGATTGCTGCCTGCCCTCCCTTCCTCATTTATACCACTTTCCCATTGGCTGTCTCCCTAGACTGGGAGGCTGAACACAATGGTGTGTGGATCTGGTTTCTCCTTCAATCCTCATTTCCTACAGCTCTGCAGTGCCACTTGTCCCATGGCCCAGCCATTCCCACTGGTGTCCTCATGCCCAGCAAAGGATCACCAGGATGATCTTGTAGGGATGCTTAGACAACACTGCATCCTGCCCCAGACTGGTGGCCCGGTGAGCTCACAGCCTCCTCCCTCCTCCTAGTTCAGATTTCTCCGTATCTGGAGATTGGCTGGCTGGTTTAGGGACTGGGCTTCGGCTACTTCCTCATTTCCTTGAGTATGGAGGTTTGGTCGGTTTTGAGGGAGGGGAATTAAAAGATCTTTACTATCATTAGTGGGAAGACACTGTTTTCAAAGGTCAGCTTCATTATAACGGGCAGGAATGAGAGAAATATCATAATGAGCCAGAGTTCTTACACCATTAACAATAGTTTTCCTACTGATTGATATTGGAATTTATGTATGATTCATTTTAAATTTTCTGTATTTTTTCCTCCTTGTTGCCTGGATTCTTTATATTTTTCTGGACTGAAATTTAGGTAGTGTACTGACATTATTCTCTTCCTTCATCACACACACAACTCCCCTAGGACCTTGTTAGGACAGCCCTCTGTCAAGTTACCTCAGGAGGTAAGGGCAGAGGAGATTTATCCGTTTCACAGACGAAGAAGGGGCCGCTTGTTGAGAGCAACACGTTCACTGGAAGGGTGGAAATGTTCTTCATGACCAAGGGCTGGTAATCAGGTTCTAGGATAATGTTAAGTTTCTGCAAAAAAGGAAAAAGAGGAAGCAAACCAAGTTATGGTAAACATAGTAAGCCTTCAGGAACAAAAGTCTCATATTAACTGTTAGCAGAATTAGTGCTCCCTCTCCCTCTCTGTCTCTCTCTCTTTTTTCCCTTGTAGAGATTTAGATAAATCATTTGGAATATATGGTGAATTACTGAGACGTGAATCTACATAAGCCAGAAAACACAGGTTAGATTTCTTACTTTATTGTTGCCTAGTTAAAAATCACCAATGCAAGCCCTGCCTCTGGATATAGAACCATTACCATAGAAGTTTCCACAGTGTCATAAAACAAAATTTAATAAATTAGTGATATCTTGTGGGAGAACCCAAGTATTATTATAATGACTAAAACATTTTTTCTCTACACAATATTTTTTCCATGCTTAAAATACCCAATTTTCAAATATACTTATCTTGTTATATTGACAAATGCTCATAACTGTTCCTGTAAATTTTTCCTGATGACACTAGGATAGTTGATTTAGAAGCATCTTTTCACTCTGTTAGACATATCAAATTTAATTTTTCAACTGGAGAAAGCATCAGAAATGGATCTTGAGCTGGAAGTTTATGGTCAGACTGGATTTCTCTCATTCTGATGTTGGGGTCCACAGAACTCCTTGTGTGCCCTGGAAACGGGGTCTTTTAATATCAGCAGGAAGTGACCAGAAGGCTCAATCCGCGGCCTCCAGAGAGAACCTCCCTCCAGTCATTCCCTGGCTCTTCCAACAACTCTAGCCTGTTCTTCCAGACCTCTTTTGATTTGCTTTTGCTCCTTGCTCTGATTTCAGTTAAATCCTCCTGATTCTGTATTTTGATCTGACTCTGTCTCTGCTTCTTTGTCCAGCATTCTCTTCCTTCTACTGTGGTTTCTAGATCCCCTGATTCTGAGCAAGCTTGGGTGACCAGTGTCCATTGTGTCTTAGTCAGTCCGGGCTGCTATAACAAATATGGTAGACTGGGTGGTTTAAACCATAGACATTTATGTCTCACAGTTCTGGAGGCTGAGAAGTCTAAGATCAAGGTGCCAGCAGGTCTAGTGTCTGGTGAGGGCCCATTTCCTGGCTTGTAGATGGCCACCTTCTTGCTGTGTCCTCACATGGCTGAGAGAGAGATCATCTCTCTTGTCTCTTCTTATAACGGCACTAATCCCATTCATGAAGGCTCCACTCTCATGACCTAATCACTTCCCAAAGCCCCCACCTCCAACATCACCACACGGGGGACTAGGGCATCAACATATGAATTCTGGGGGGACACAAACATTCAGTCCACAACAGTTGGCTCGAGCCTCCTGCCTCAGGTGTACTCCACCAGCCCCCCGTGCACTTCCGAAGTTCTTTCAGGGATTCAGTCTGGGCCTTACCATGAGATGCCAGCCATTGTTTCCCTCCCTTTAACACAATAATATAAGTATAGCATTCACTTCCCATTTGCAGATCGCATACTACAGTTTGGGGGAGGGATGAAGCAGCACTTTCGGGCCATACAAGGGCTGCATGGAGAACTGTCCACTCAGGCTGCTGTGTCACTGCAGGTAGCTTTGAAGTGAAGAAGCCACACTTGGTTGGTTTTGGCAAGAGGCCATTTAGAAGATAGTGATGAGAAGGAGTGGATGCACAGAGCACTCGTTCTATTTTAAAATGACCCCTTCTCTCTGGGTTGTCTGTCTCCCCAGATATCAGGAGACAGAATTCGCTGCTGGACTTCATGAAGCAAACCAGCTGCTAGTTTCAGTTGACCTTTTCAATTCCACAGAGATGTGGTTTCATCTCCGTGGTTTATGAGTGGTACAATAGTTATAAAGTAGCTCAAATCTGAGGAAGCGGTTATAGAAAAATTCTCCCCATAGGCAGGGTTGGTATCATTATAGTCTAATGTACTAAATCAGATACACTGCCTGAAGCCTAAAATAAGAAGATGGAATAGATAACAGGGTGTTATCTAATTAAATCTGAATATCAAGGCCTAACAGGTCTCTTTCACATGCTGGGTAATGAAGGTGCATTTCTTCATTGTCCCTGATATGGATCAAATGTGAGCAGGAAATGAACAATGAAAAATACAGTAGTTGGACAGATTTCAAACTTGTGATATTTGGGGGGAAGGAGAGAAGAGCAAAAAAAAAATAATCAGGAGGTTGTGACAGTTCATTTTTTAATTCAAGTCACTGCCATATTCAAAATATTTGCTATTTTATTCTGGTGATAAATTCAAACAATAGACATTTAAACAAGAATATATGTGTGTGTTTAAACAAGGCTTAAGGATATAAAGAGAAGAAAAAGAACGCTACCCACACATTTATATGAGTGTTTATGGGCTTAGAAAAAATATCTAATAAGCAACTAAGTCGCATATTTAACATATACTGTAATGTTCTACACAGAATAACTATTCAATAAACATTCACTGAATTTTCTTTGAATAGCTACCTTTAGAGAAAATATGAAAAAATTTGGTGCAGCTGTCACCAATAAATATCTTTCCTGATTACTTAAAAAAGGAAGAATTTAAAACAGAGTAATGAAAGCTTAACAACTATAGCAGGAAGTCTTGTAGTATTTTCTTTTTATATGTCTCATGGATCTTGCCACAGTTAGTTTAGTACCCTTATTCCACCTCTTCAATGTCTACTTTCCCCACTAGTCTGTGAAGCCAGGGTTTTTGCTGTGTCTTTGCTGCCTAATACACCAGAAGTGCTCAAAAATTATTTGTTGATTTGAATTGAACTTGTACATCTCACCTCGCCTACTTGACTATAAGCTCCCTTATTCATCTACCAGCAGAGCATGTTATCTGTGCTCAATAGATATTTATTTAATACAAATAAAGTATGACAGAATCCACTACCAGAACAGCTGGTCTTGAACATTCTCCTATAAGCCTCCAAGTAATGAGAAGAACCCTGGTTTATTCCCCCATGACTGATAGGCATTGCCACACCCCATCCTTTTGTATGACAGGACACTATCTCAGGACTTAGCTTTGACTATGTATGTCCCACACTATGGGACAATAGCTTACTTAATGGTTGGTCTTCCTAGTCATCTGTGAGGTTCATCAGGGAAGGACCATTCTCACTGTTGTATTCCTACACAGCGCCTGGCACATGGGAGGCCTTAATAAACATCCCACTCAGCAGCCAGTGTGACTGTTTCAATGAATAAATCTGACCGTGTCACTCCTCTCCCTCCTTGAAGCCCGCCAACGGCCACCTACAACAAAACCCAAAGTCCAGAACATGCCTCCCAGTCATGCTACACTCATCTGGCCCCTGCCCACTTCTCTAGATGGACCTCATGTCATTCTTGGCATATTCTCTGTCTAAGGTGGCCTTTCAGTTCTATATACTCACCAAGCTCTTGCCTAACTCAGGCCCTTTGTACGTGCTGTTCCCTCTGCTATAATTCTCTCCCCCTCCCTTGTCCCAGACTAATTTCTATTTTTCATTCAAGTCTCAACTCAAGGCACTTGCTCAAGTCTAGGACCACACATACAAATAAGGCCATATCTCCTGATATATGCTCTCATAGTACCTTATACCTCTTCTTCACAGCACTGTTTAGAATTGTATTTTAAACAACTAAATTTTAATAATTTATTTACAGTCTGTAACTTCGACCAGTCTCTTAGCTTTCCTCATGTCTGGCTGGTTCACCAGATTTTCAGCACCAACACAGTCCTCAACTCAGAAGAGACATTCCATACATATCTGCTTTGAACAGTAAATAATTCTATGATGGAAGTCTGCCTATGAGTAGGTCAAGTCCTACTGTGATATCTCCCTGACCTCTTCACCATCCCGACTCCCTGCTCTGAGCAGCAGTCATTCCCATCTCTCCCCTGTCCTCTGCCTCCTCCATTTATTGCTTGCTCTTAATGGCCATATAAAGTCATGGACAGTTATAGCCATAGAAATTAAAGAGTGTGAAGCATATAGTTTAAGTTGATTATTCTCAAGCAGTGTTAGGTGACCTACATAATAGCTTAACTTATATCTCAGTTTCCTCATGTACATCATGGGAATGATAACAGAACCCACCACACAGATTATTGTGAGGCACAACTGGGAAAATGTATGTAACGAACATGGCTTGATGCCTAGCACATACCAATCAATCAGTGGTAGCTATTCTTACTGATTATTATAATTATCCATAATTCTACTCCAACCCTTTCTATACTGTGATGTTTATTTTACCTAGTTAGAGTAAAATGATTGACTAAAATGCATTTTCAGTGCACTGGAATACCTCCTCACTTTGGTCTTATACAACAGGAACGATGGAAGTAGAATTTCCATAGCAATTTGCATTTCAAAGGAATGTAGGTTTAGATTCAGAATTTTTAGTTGAATGTGTATTGGTCTCTGGAGCTTAAAACACACTGGCTGGGTGTGAGTGTAACAGGCTTCCTATTAATTTACCTTCCAAAACGAAAATGTGAACATGCTGAGCCCTGGTTGGAGCACCCAGTCTCCCCAGCACAGCCCCACTGACCTTCTCCAGTCGGTATATGAGCTGCTTGGTGGAGAGCTGGAGAAGCG
Source organism: Ceratotherium simum simum (assembly GCF_057802395.1). NCBI lineage: Eukaryota > Metazoa > Chordata > Mammalia > Perissodactyla > Rhinocerotidae > Ceratotherium > Ceratotherium simum. The sequence goes on from NC_141929.1 coordinate 14,849,846, forward strand.
GAGCTATAAACTCACAGATGATATTCACAGTCATCAGTAAGCTCCTCCCCTTTTGTGCCCCGATGATGGCGTGGCACACCAGCTGTTCTTTGACTATCTGCAGACGAGATACAACAGCATTTTTGGAACATCCATAGCTCTGAAAACTTATTTCTCAACAATCAGCAAACTGATTCTCAACTACCTGTCTGGGGATACCAGGGAGAGCTCGTTTTTCTAAATAGTGCATTTCAGGGATCACTCTCTGTCACACAATTAAAGTCTGATTGGTTAAATATGTCCTGGATGGATCCTGTGTCTACTTCTGACTGCTCCTGAGGACACAATCAATTTACATTCAGTTCAACCAATATATATATGGAAGACATATTATGCATCAAGGCTGTTAGGGGCTGGACATACAAAACAGTGAGGGACAAGGTGGATAAAATCCTTCACGGACTTACAGTTCAATGGTAGTTATATGATTTCTTATCAAGCTAGTCAGAAACTGTGGCCGGAAAAATTTTGCCTTTCATACTTGAATACTTAAAAATCATGCCACAGAAACTCACACTTCTTTGGACCCAAGAGATCCAGATTTTTATAAAGCAGAAAGGACCCAAAGTGAATTTATATCATGAATAGCTTGTACTGAAGAGTACTCAGGTTTCAGAACTTAATGAATTCAAGTCTCTTCTCAGTTATGTAGCATAACTTGGAAGAACACTCAGGGAAGCTTTTAGTAAAGCTTAAACTGAATTTAGAACACCAGTAGCTCAGATTTAATGCCTATAAAACTATGGTCAACTCTTGATAATGACATTGTAAATGTGCTCCTGAAACAGGCTCTCAATGTCTTGAGATGAGGGGCTGCCTTCTATTCATCTTCGCACCCTTAGTGTCTAGCATGGTGTTTGTCATGTGGTACCTACTCAATAAAAGTTGACTGAACCCCTGAATAAGAGAGATAAAGAGTATATTATACACTCCATAATAGGAAATAATTTTTTTTTTGCACTGAGGATGTTTTACCAGAAAATGCTTTGTGAAGAAACAACGTAAATAAAATAAAGCGCAATCCGGGACCCTAGAGGAGCTAGGCAATGGACCAGCTTCTCCATCTTGTCTGCTGGGATACTAATTTCTTTATTGTTTCCTATTTCATAAGGAGAAAGTTTAGTATCACCTCCTAATTAGGTGACGCCAGCAGGAGCTCAGGCAAGCATCATTTCTTATTCATAAAGTCTGCATTTGTGAGGTAGAAGAGGCTCATAAGTGATTTCAGAAGTTTCTTTTAGGTTTTTGATGGTTTCCAATCTCCATGAGGGAATAGGAATAAACAGACACATGATTTGGATCTGCTTAAATGTTTTAAGCAGAATGGTGATAATGTAAATAAGAACAGACCATCAGAGTTGCTGAAGATGAACTCAGCTTTTTTATTGGTACATTAAAAGATGATGATTATAAGTGTGATGCTGTTGTGTCAGGCTGAGAGGGAAGGAACGAGGGACGTCCCAATACCTGGATAGGAGAGGCAGCTAAAATTGTCTGTAAAAACATCCTTTTTGAGTAAATATGAACTGAATACTGCTAAGTGTTAATAAGAGGCTTAGCATTGGCTGAACGCTGGGTGTCCCTATACCAGAGACTTGCTGGCTGGTCACTGTTGACCTTGGGGATGAGAATCTTTAAGTGGTATTTTAAGGTTGGGTTCATGGTAGCTGTAGAAACAAGCAAAACTGAGCAGAGCTGAACCCTGAAAGCAATGAGTGCTGCCATGGCAACTTGGTCTGTATGAAATCCTTGAGAAACCACATCTTTTCTTCAGATAAATGTCAAGAGACTTTCCTAAGAAATAGATATAAGATTTGTTTAGGAGAAAAATAGCTTCTAAACACATTGTCCTCTTACCCTGGGAGTAGCAGAATAGCCTTCGAGTATCACATCGATTGTCTGGCCTGGGTACAGCTCCATCCTGATAGGGTGGAGCTGAAACACGGGGCTCTGGGCATTCCTGGCCTTCTGGGAGCTGTGGGGCTGGGGCTGGCTCTTAGTAAGTCCCTTCTTCGCCAGGCCCTTCTTGTTCAGCTTGCCCTGGGGACAGAAATCTTCGTTCATCCAGAACAACTGTTGGACCCGACGTCCCTTGTTGGTCAACTTGAAGTGGTAATAATAGGTGTCCAGGCTGGAAAAAGGAAGCAGGAATTGAGAGGACTCAACTTCGAAGTGTTCTTTTCAGCTCTACACCCTTGGGATTTACTCCTCTGGAAGCATTTAAAAAGTGAGAAATGAAATATACATTATTTTTATAAAATTTAGGAAGGCTAAATCAGGGTGCTACTAGGAGCTACCACAGTAATGGGACAGGTAGCATCTACTCATGGGGTCCATAGACTCGAGTCAGTGACCTGGGTTTGGTCCCTGAGTTGCCATCACCAGGGAATGGGCCCCCACCCATCCTCACTCTTTCTAAGCGGGTCAAGCACGCCACAGAACACACACAGTTCATGTGAAAACCCCTCTAATTTACAAGAAACAGTTCTGAGGAGTGAAAGGAAAGCAAAAAACCTATTGGAGGAGAAGAGTATTTCAAACTGTGTTGAGTAAATTTCTATTGACCGAGTGAAATGTCTTGTGATGGGCTCAATTTGAAGGGAACTTTGAGGAGAAAGGACACATATCCTTTAAGCCTTACCAAAGGTCAAGGGGACTGTAACGGACCAGAACACCAGCTGGACTGGTCATTTTTCTCAGACTAATGTACATTAAAGATGCTGCTATTTCCTTCGTTCATTCTTTGTCTATTCATTCATTTATTCCACAAATATGTATTAAGGACCTCTTGATTGTGTGGCTCTTTGCTAGACACTGGGATTTCTAAGATCTTGGAGGTGGTTCAAATGTGTTTTTGTTTGGGATTTTTTTTTAAACTGATTTGTAAGCTTACTTTAAAATAGTATTTTCGGGGAGAAAACCCATCTCAGGACTGTTTTTTATGTTTTAAATTTGATTAGGCTTTGAGATTTCATCCCCTCTATTCTTCATCAGGAAATGACATCTACCTAATAAGTAAGTTGAAGCATCAGATAAGTAATAAGAAAGGGTATTTGCCAGTTGGCAGGTGTAACCATTTCTATCTAAATATGTGTTCACAGGGCACGCTTATTGGAGTCTGTACTCAGTAGCTTGACTTCATGGCTAAGAGTAGGCTTTGGGGGGAAATAATAAATAATATAAACTGTTTATAAAGTAGGCAGAGTCTCTGTCACTTATTCACAGTATATCTTTCAATCACCATAGAAATCCAGTAATAATAAGTATATTTACTTTCATTTTATAGATGAAGAAATAGAAGCTCTGAAAATTTAAGGAAGTTGCCCAAAAACATGCAATCAGAAGTGTGATATGGGTATTTATTTAGACCCATATGCCCAAAAAGTTGGCAACTTTTTCTCCGAAGGGCTGAATAATAAATATTTTAGGCCTTTCGGGCCACATGGTCTGTCACAACTATTAAATTTTCCATCGTACTGTGAAAGAAGCCATAGAAAATATATGTACATGAATGGGCATGCCTGAGTTCCAGTAAAACTTTATTTATAGAAACAGGTAGTGGGCTGCAGTTTGCCCATTCCTGATTTTGAGGATTCTTCTGGAGATTGTTGGCATCATGATTTTACGTCATAAAGAATAACAATAGGGTTTAGGCAGAGGACAAATTGGCAGCTAAAAGCTACAGTATTCTTCTGTACTGATAGAAAACTATTAGCTAACTCTCCAATTCCAGGCAAGTGTCAGAATATCTTTGGGACTATTTGGCACTATTTGTAGACTAACGAGAACATGTAATTAAGTCTGGTTTGCAGTATATTGTTTTCTATAATTATATCCAAGTGCACCTAACAAAGAAATTTGGAAATATAAGCACCGTATGCAATGAGAAAATTCCCTTGCTTATGTTCCATAGACAGGCAGAGAGGAGCATTTTTCTATCTAGTTGACACAAAAATTGTAATTGGATGCTTCTCTGAAAACATATGCAATTTAACTATCTGACTTGCCTGTTACTTAATTCCTATTGGTTTATGGTGTTTTCAGTCAAGTGCCATGTTTCGTAGATGGAGCAGAGGAAAGGATGCATGGAGGGGCTTGTGGGGAGAGCTCCTAGCTGATTTTTGTCAGGCACAGCTTCGGAAAGCACAGTGTGCCCATCGTGGTTTCAGGGCCAATTAGACCAGAAGGCAGGTGCACTCCTTTGAGATCTGTTCACGGTATTGCAAGGAACGGGCCAAATTCAACTGGCCCCCAAGAGTCGACTAGTGACAGCTGAGTGACTCCTCTGAGGAACTATGAACAAATCACACATATCCTCTACTGTTAGCATTCAAACCTCATATATTTTTAGAGCCACATTTAGATCGTTCTGCTCAGAGATGTCTAATGCTATACCACCTTTTGTTTAAATTTTTAGACTCTCTAGCTTTTCAAGTGGAGCCATTTGCAACCATCTCAATTGTTGGTTCTACGGTGGGAGGCAAGCAGAGGACAAAACACCAAAAAATTTACTGGTCTTGCAATACCTGATAAGATACATTTGCAATAAATTTTTACCTTCCTAGATATACACAGGTTATCACTAAGCTGCACCTATTTTCTACATTCATTGAGAGGGATTAGCAGTATATTGGAATCAAAAAGGAGACATCATGGTTGAGATTCTAAATTTGTCACACAGAAGCCACTACAAGTTTGAGAGAAGAATGCACTTCCTATGAACCATCTCTTCTCTAGTGTAGAGGGACACAGCTTGGAGAATGTAACCAAACTATGACTAAGGTGTCTTCTGTAGCTGATGTACCCATCCAGAGGGGTAAAAGTGAAGACAGGAAAAGTAGGGGAGCTCAGGAGGCAAGTTCTATTTACTTAAAAATAATTTTCCAAAGTAGAGGTGATGCTCAGCCTATGCAACACTTGTGATATCTACAAGAATTGATCCATGATATTTCCCTACCTAAAATGTGCTCCCAAATCGAGTTCTGGAGCAAAGGGCTTATCTGAAACAATGGTGGAACCAATTCCTGAAGCCAGGACAGGAATCCGGTAGGTGTTGCTATTTTCAATGTCCAAAATGACTGTGTCTTTGAATGTCAGTATGTCATTCAGGTTGGCCGTCAGTGTCAGTTGAATATCAGTTTCCGGGGGAACCATGCCTTCATTGGGTTCAATCGTCCAAAGGGACTTTTTGTGTGCCTGCAACACAAGACCATAAGTTAACAGGGAAGATATTCTTGGCTTTTCACTCTGCACATGTCAAAGCCCTCTCTACTTCAAATAGCTGGCACTGTAGACCTCGACATCAGAGACAAACATTATTTTTTCAAATCAAAGCAGCTGGGTGTTTGTTGGCTTTTCTTTTTTTTCAAAAAGCAATCTGACTATGAAGAGCAAACCTACAATTCTACTTTTGAATGCTCTGTGAAGATTCTTTACATCTCTTTCTCAAGATGACAGCCCAGTTCTCTAACAAGCTTATACTCATTATCTGCTCTAATCTCCAAATTCTGAGATACCAACAGAAGGTCCACCATCCTTCCTGGAATGTGGAATTTTTCAAAGAAATGTTTTTCAAGTACAAAGTTTCTATGATGTTATAGGGAGGATGAACAGCTTTCATTAATACACACAATGTAGGAAGTTGTCTTGATTTCTGTTATTTCATAATAATCGACAGAGTTTCATTTGCCAAAATTCCAAACTTATTTTGAAACATATGATAGGACTAAATTACAGAGTTGGAAGTGACTCTCACCAATCTGTTCCCTTTAACTGATGAGACCCTCATAGCTTACTCCCTTTCCTCCTCAAGGTCTTTGGCCAAACAATACCTCTCAATGAAGCCTACTCTGACTATTACATTTGAAATTGCAGACCGCCCCCCAGCACTCCTGATCCCCTTTACCCTTTTCTATTTTTTCCGCTTAGCACTTATCTTCTAACATAGTGCATAAGTGACTTATTTAATATGCTTGTCTGTCTCTCTGCACTAGGATAGAAGCTCTCCATAGAAGGGCTTTCTGTCTTTTTTGTTCTTGTTGGTATTGTACACTGGTATGCCCCCGGCATCTATAACTATGCCTGGTACATAGTAGGTGCTTAATAAATATTTGATAAATGAACTAATGTATCTGCCCTTTAATCAAACCTTTTGATGTTAGAGAACTCATTTCTCATCTAAGGTAACTTATCCCAAGTTTTAACAACACAAACTATTAGATATCTCTTCCTTATATTAAGTATAAATATGTTTTTCTGGATCTTCCATACATTGGTATTTTGTCCACTCCCTTGGAGGTAAACAGAATAAGTTGAATCTCCCTCTTTTGCTTAACAGCGCTTCAAATCTTACATCCTAGCTTTAGAGGAAAATGTCATATGGTACAATCAAGCTCCCAAGTAAGTTGAAAATTTAGTTAAAGTCTCAAGTCATAAAAAATGACTCATGCTATAAGCATCTTATTTAACCTAAAAATATAAATTCTGCTTCTTTGATGGTAATCTCTCCATTTTCTCAGGCTGCTTTTAAGATTTTCTCCTTGTATTTAACTGTTTGTAGGTTCACTATATTGTGTCTAGTTATGGGTTTATTTGCATATCCTGCTTGGAACTTGCTCCTCTTCTAGAATCTGTGGTTTGACATCTTTTATTTCTGAAAAATTCTCAGCTGTTATCTGTTTAAATATTGTTTCTGCCTCATTGTCTTTCTCCTATAATTGTACTACTCCACTCATCTATGGGTATGACTTTCCTAATGTAACCTCTCTGTCTCTTAGCCTCTCATCTGCATTTTCCATTCCTTTGCTCTCTGTGCTTCATTTTGGATGATTTCTTCTGAGTTATATTCTGGCTCACTAATTCTTTCTTCAGCTATGTGTAATTCTCTGTTATATATTCCTATTATGTTCTTAATTTTGTTTTTCATATTTTTGAATTCAGGTTTTATTATTTATACTTCTTTTTATACATTTTTCAGCCTACTGAGATCTTTTAAAATCCTGATTACAACATTCGACTTATTAGCTACTCCTGCTAGTCATCTGCAAATTTGATAAGAAAATTGTTTTTTAGACTTTTCAAGTAAATATAGCAAATACATATTCAGTGGGTCTGAGGTCCAAGTGTTGTGGGAGACATAAAAATGTCCAGAGCACATTTCCTGCCCGCCAGGAGCTGACAGTCAGGGAGACCATGTAAACAAAAAAATGCAAGTCAGAAGGAGGCTAGGGTGAAAGTGCTTCAGGGAAATTTAAAGAACAAGATGCTTTTCCAGAGTAGAGGATATTGAAACCTTTTGATTGTATGACAAATGTACCATATACATTTTCTTTTTTCTCCAAATGTGAAATTGGGCTTATCAGGTAGCGTGATCCCTAATGGTATTATGCTATTGATTAATAAAATTCAAATTTATTCTACTATAATTTCATATATAAACAATTATCTCAGAATTAACAAAAAAACATCAGGGGCTGGCCTGGTGGCATAAGCGGTTAAGTGCACGCGCTCTGCTGCGGCGGCTCGGGGTTCGCCGGATCCCGGGCTTGCACTGACGCACCGCTTGGCAAGCCATGCTGTGGCGGCGTCTCATATAAAGTGGAGGAAGATGGGCACGGATGTTAGCCCAGGGCCAGTCTTCCTCAGCAAAAAAAAGAGGAGGATTGGCAGATGTTAGCACAGGGCTGATCTTCCTCACACACACAAAAAAGCATCATATCCCTATTTGGATTGCTATATCATTTAAATCAATTCTGACAGTCCTGTTCTATTTGGGGGCATAAATTACTCAGAAATACTTATATGGATTAATATTCATAGAAAATATTTAGTGATGACCAACAATGCGTTGGGAAAAGGCTGAAAAAAGAAGAGATGTAGAGATCATTTAGAAACTTCCAGGATAATAACAGAGAGGCAAAGCCAAACTTTCCACTTCATTGGAGAAGAGTTTGATTATTCCCTTATGAATCTTCTTGGCTCCTCACACTCTTATGAGCATGGAAGCTCAGAAGAAGCCCTCTAAAGAAAAGCACATGGAGAAAAGCAATAACTGAAAAACAAATGTAAAATATACTCTGTGGGCTGGATTTGAGAGAGCATTCCAGTCCAATATTATCCTTCCTCTATTTAATTTCTATGACGTACTTCTCCTAGCAAAAAGAAAAAGAGAGAAATGTAAAAACACATGTGGTTCTATGAGGATGTATATACAATGTCAGGCTACGAATCAGAAACTTCCTGACAAGTGTAGGTCAGGTTTGGAATACAGCTGCACTGATGAGGTAAATAAAAAGAATATACTTTGCAATTTGCAGGCAAGATTTAGAAATTTCAGCCAGGCAGAATCTCACAGGGTGGCAGTGCTTGGAGTGTCACCAAAATCCAGGTCTGGCCCCAGTGCAGATTTGGAAACTGGATTTGGTCAGTGGGTCTTGAACGGTCACTCACTTAGGAACAGGCTTACAGGTACTTAAATAAGGAAAATCAAACATTTAAACCCAAATGCCAATTTCCCAATTAACAATTGAGGAAAATCCTGTTAGACAGACCAGAATGCCAGTTACATTTCCTCTTGGTTTGAAAGTCTACATGAGAACTAACAAATAAATTGCATTTTAAAATTTAAATAATTAAATGAAGCAAAGATGAACAGTTCTCAAGATTGTAAATTGCTTATAATAAGGATGTAGATGAATGATGATGAGGAAATTTTAATTTTAGGATTAATGGAAATTATAGATTTAACTCTAAGTCAAGAGTCCTATTATTACTCATGATCTTTTAAAGTGGGACATCTCTAGAGACATAGATATAAAAGAAAACAATTAAACATTAAATACCACACTAGAGAAACTAGAGCTGAGATGGGATATTTGTATGATAATAGTCTCTATTCAAAGGGCACTCCCAGAGAAAAATGTTGATTCTTATATGACTCAATCTGTTTTTTCAAAATTTTTTCTCTAACTTTTCTACTCATAGCAAATTAGCCCTAGTAGAGTACTCAAATATTAAGAAAACAGTAAGCAAAGTCTGTCTTTCCAGAACATTAACTTGCATTTGTTTATAATTTTATCTTAAAATATTAGTAACAAAAAGATAATAATCCTCATAATTTAATTTTCAGTATTATAGATCAATTATTATTGGGAACAGAAACTACAAGGATTGAATGTCACTATACTCTGCTCATGTTTAGGTTCAAAGAAATAATTTCTTGGCACCTTCTTAATTTATTCACAAATTTTTTTAAGTCTATCTTAGTCCATTCACAGCAATATAGGCTTCTTCTAGCATGCATTTTGAAACTCTCATAGCCTCCATCCATACCAAGTTCCAAAGCTGCCACCATATTTTTAGGTCTTTGTTACGGTAGCACCCCACTCTCAGTACCAATTTCTGCCTTAGTCAGCTTGGACTGCTACAACAAAGTACCATAGACTGGGTGATTTATATACTACAGAAATTTATTTCTCATAATTCCGGAGGCTTGAAGTCTGAGATCAGGGTGCCAGCGTGGTCAAGTTCTGGTGAGAATCCTCTTCTGGACTGAAGACTGCCGACTTTTCATTGTATCCTCACATGGCAGAGAGCAGAGCAGAGGAAGCAAAGCTCTCTTGTGACTCTTCTGAGGGCACTAATCCCATGCCTAAAGCTCCAGCCTCATGACTTGATCTAATCCCAATCACCTCCCAAAGGTCCCACCTCCTAATGCCATCACATTGGGGGATAGGGTGTCAGCATATGAATTTCGGGGGAATACAAACATTGAGTCCATGACATTTTGCCCCAGCCCCCCCAAATTCATGTCCTTCTCACATGCAAAATACATTCATTCCATCCCAACAGCCCGCAAAGCATGCAACTTGTTTGGTTTCCAAGGTTCACAGCTGGAGAGGAATTTTACCTCAGGATGAAACTACATTGAGTGTCATTCAGACTTGATTTAGTTGATATTTAGATGAGACTCCGGACTTTAGACTTTAGAGTTGATACTGGAACGAGTTAAGACTCTTGAGCTGTTGGAATGGAATGAATGTGTTTTGCCTGTGAGAAGGGCATGAATTTTGGGGGGCTGGGGCAGAATGTCATGGACTGAATGTTTGTTCCCCCAAAATTCATGTTGAAACCTTACCCCTCAGTGTGATGGTATCAGGACGTGGGGCCTTTGGGAGGTGACTAGGATTAGATGAGGTCATGAGGGTGGAGCCCCCATGAATGGGATTAGTGTCTATATAAGAGTTATGAGAGAGCTTGCTTCCTCTGCTCTGCTCTCCATCTTGTGAGAAGTTGGCAGTCTGCAATCTGGAAAAGGGCTCTCACCAGAAATCGACCATGCTGGCCCTCTGATCTCAGACTTCCAGTCTCTGGAATTGTGAGAAATAAATTTCTGTATTTTATAAGCTGCCCAGTCTATGGTAGTTTGTTAAAGCAGCCCAAACTAAGACACGGTCCTGAAGTAAAAATACTAATATCCTCTAACATATTAATTATAGAAAATAACACAAAAATGAATTCTAAAGAGCTCTAAATGCAAATTAAATTTTCTGTAGAAATTTTTAAATAGACCAATGTAGCTTCATTTCACGAGTTTTTATTACAGTAGATAGGAGTCTTTGACTTACATCATTTTCAGTCTGACCTACACAATCAAAGCAATACGTGGAAATAGATTTCTAATGCTTGAGTAACTAGCCTTTCTCCTTGCTTAGAACTACTAGTCTTACTTTCAGTTTTTAGTTCTAGGCTACTATTTTAGATAACGTAATGCTAGCTGCTGTAACAGAACCATCCCTGATGCTCAATGGCTTGATACGATAGAAGCTTATTTCTGGTTCACATGAATTCCAATTGTGGCAGGAGTGAGGATGGGCTTCTGTTCCATTCAGTCATTCAAGGTCCCCAGCTAAACAGATTCTGACATGTTTAACTTGTGGCTTCTAAGCCACTCTGGACACTGACATCCAGCTGGCCAACGAAAGAAGAAAGAGGATGAAGAGTGATATGCTAAGATTTTATGCACCAAGCCTGGAAGTGGCACACATCATTTCTGCCCACTTCCACCGGCCAGAACTCAGTCATGCAGCCATACCTAACTCCAAAAGAGGCTGGGAAATGTCATCTGGCTCTGGGTCCAAGAGTAAAGGGGGATGGGTGTGGTGAATTGCTAGCCATTCTCTGCCAAAGCTACCTTGTTGGTTCAGTCTGCTGCCATATCCTCAGGTCTTCCCCCAACTGCCCTGGATCTCAGATTTTGGAAGGTGCAGAGTTTACTCCATCAGAACACAAAAGTGGGAACATAACTTGGTATTTTAACTCCTATGGGAATTTCAGGCCCAGAGATCATATCCATCTGCTGTTAGGACAAATAGAGGGGCAGCTAGAAGATAAAATAAGAATGTTCTAGGTAAGATCATCTCACTCTGTTGGCCCTTCTTCCTAAATTTGTGGCCCTAGAGCCCTCTATATAGTTGTACTCATTTATGAGACTCAGCTTACAATTAAAACATAAATCAATGCCATTTTTGTCCTTCCTTTATCAAAAAACAAATGTCTTTCAGAAGAGGGTATTGTCAATGTCATCTTTCCTGTTATAACCATTTATTTTCCTTCTCTAGCCGGTAGCACAGGTCAACACTCTATTCACAATGAAGAGAGGGTGTCACCAGCATAAGTGCTATTTCCAGTCAGGGGACATTAGTTTTCAATGAATACGTACTATTTCTATTCTGATTGCTGCTGACACAGGTTGGCTGCTCTGAAAAGGAGACCTGAAGTTGCTTTCCAGGGCGGAACTGGTAAGTTTTCCTTTTGATCAAGCTTATTAATCAATGTTTGGCATAAAACCAGGCAGCAAAGTATCATAGAATCCAAGAACGAGGCACATTAAAATGCCAGCTGCTAAGGTACTGGGCTATCCTCACTGAAGGCGAGGCTCTAAACGGCTCTAACACCCTTGTGACTCTTTGGTATCTGACTTTTAGGGGTATCCTTTGTTTTTAGGGAGGACTTGGTCTATATGACATTTTTGTTATGAGATGGCAAATTTGACTAATGAAGGAATGAATGAATGATAATCATGATAGCCATGGAGGACATTCAGTAACCTTTCCAAAATCACAATACAGCAAGACAATATCTGATGGAAACAGGTTAGGAAGGAGAGCTCTGAAGGAAAAGAGGTGGGGGTTTGAGTCCCAGACCTGCCACTTTCCAGTTACTGGACCTTGGGCATGTCACTTAACCAGGCCCAAGCTCAGTTATCTCATCTGTAGCTCATGATGCTGACTGCACCTTCTGCATGGAGTGGTGGTGATGGTTAAAGGAGGTGATGCATGGAAAACTCAGAATAGTGTCTGGCACATAGTAATTCCTCGCATAGGAAGTCCTCATAAATGACACCTATTTTCATCATTTTACCAAAAGTTGAAATGCCCCATGTGACACATAATTATGGGCTCAATAGTATTTTCTAAAAACATAGAGTACAAAACTGAGAAAACAAAGATGGATGCTAAAAAAGCATTTAACATACAATACTCTTGCCAGAAGAGAATCATGTCATAAGAGTTTATGGTAGGCAGAATTCTAAGATGGCCCCCAAGATCTCCATCTCCTGGTGTATAGTTATCTTCTCAATATCTCCCAGTTATTTAATCAGACACTAATCTAGGTGCTGCTGTGAAGGGATTTTGCAGATGGAATTAAGGTCCTAAATCAGTTGACTTTAAGGTTGGGAGAGTATCCTTAGTGGGCCTGACTTAACCAGGTGAGCCCTTAGAAGGGCCTGGGCTCTTCCTGGTGAAGAGATTCCAAATGAGAGGACCTATGGACAGGGCCGCATGGTAGGGAACTGTGGGTGGCTCAACAGCAGCTGAGAGCAGTTCCTGGCTGACAGCTAGCAAGAAAATGGAGGCCTCTCATTAAGGAGGCCTCTCATTAAGAAAATAAACTCTGCCAACAACCGAGGGGGCCCAGAAGTAGATCAAGCCTCTTGAAAGGAATGCAGCTCGGCCAACACCTTGATTTCAGCCTTTTGAGATCCCAAGGAGAGGAGCTAGCCAAGTCATGCCTGGACTTCTGACCCATGGAAATTGAGATCATAAATTTGTGTCGTTTTAAGCCTCTAAGTTTGTGGCAATTTGTTACACAGCAATAGAAGACTAATATAGGGTTTCGCATATTTGCTCCAGAGATGATAAAAATGAACTTTCCCTAAGCCTTCCATCAAGACTTCGGCAACAGCCACCTCTGTTTTTTCTGTGAATTGGGGCTAGAAAGCCAGAGTCATGACAGCAGCCCGTGAACACGCTCAGGAGGTTTGTATGTGTGTGCGCATACAACTGTGTGAAAGACGGAAAAATCGCAATATTTGCAATTCAGAATTCCATGCCCACTGGTGATTAGCGTAAAGCTCTCTTCCCTGAGGTTCTACATGTCTAAAGATAACATTTGCTTTTTATTTGACAATAGGGCATCAGCACACTTTGCATACAGTGCTCAGCTCCCAACAGTCAGAGCTTTTATAAGTTTCCTTATCATGTATTTAATATTTGCCATGAAAGACAGAAGGGAGCACTACTGTTTGCACATGTCACTTCAACAATAAATGAGAGGGAATACACTCAGGCAGACCTCCTATTCTGTAGTGCTAATGACTGTGAAGCTTGAAGAAAATAGCACTGTGCACTTTTCTTCAAAATGACTCATTTGCCAGTTGAAATCTGCAAAAATTTCCTTCCATGGAATGATGAGACACAAACAACAACAGGAACCAATGTGCAGAGTGAGGGATTTCTTTGGATTTATACTATTATCTCAGCAGATGATCAGTTCTTTGTGGAACAAGAACAATGAACAGTCACCGAGGCCTTGCTCCTTTTCATCTTCTAAATGGTGTCTCTGGTCATGTGGTTCTCCTCCCTGAAGTGAGTCACTTTGCTGCTTAAAATAATTAACTGAAAATTAGGAGATGCAGTACAAAAGAAATGGTGCCAGAGCTTCACAAGAGAGGCAGAGAGGGTCATGATTAAAAGAGGGGGCTTTAGAGTTACATGACATGGCGGTCAGCTCTGGACTCCGCCTTTTGTAGCCAGGCAGCCTTGGACTCATTTTAAAATCTAAGTTTCAGCTTCCTCACTGTTAAATGTGCTACTTGAAGATGAAATAAAATGGGTTCCAAGCATCTAGCACTTTGTCTACTACAGAGTAAATACTCAACAAACGGTGGTTATTATTAACGTTATCTTTCAAAACTTCGCATCCAGTTCTCCTTCCTGCTTGGGCCCTCCCCAATCTACATTGTTGACAGGACTCTTTCATAGACCTTATTCTGTTCCTCTCCTGCTGATGATACTAGATGGCTCTTCAATGTCTGGACCAATGGTGCTAAATCTTTTATCCCCTTTAAGAATGCTATGGAACCCCTCCATAGAAAAGGCACACACACACACACACACACATACACCAAACTTTACATACAATTTCCAGGGTCCATGGACCCCAAACGTGGTGGATAATAGTCACTTTTTCTGCTTGAAACACGGCAGTCTGCAATCAAGACTTAAAACCAGATAGGAGGTTTTGGTCAGGAGGATTTATTCCAAATTCTTCATAAGAGGGCCCCAACGCACTTTCCCAGGCTTACTTCCTAGGCACTGTCAATTTCCAACATGAGCCATCACACCAGATCATTCACCCTTCCCAAGTGTGCTGTACATCCTCACTGCATCAACTACGCTGCTCTCTGGAATGTACACCCCATTTCCCTGTCCTCCTCCTCCTTGTCCCCGAAGACTCCACTCAAGTGTTTCTACCTATGAACATTTTTAATTTTACCAAAGAATTAATCACTTCCTCCTCCATGCCTACATATCATAATATAGCACACTGTAATACTGTATTGGTTGTGTATTCATTTCTTTTTTGAGATTGTAAACTCTTTGAAGAAAGAGACCATTCTATTTAATTTTATGCCTGTCACTTCAGTTAGCACAGTACCAGGCATGGGGAAGGTGCTCAAAAAATATTTATTTGTTGGTCAATAAATATATGAAAAATGTTCAGCCTCACCAGTAAGCCAAAGAAACACAAACTAACAATACAACAGTTTTTCATCTGCCAGATTTGGCAAAAACAAACAAAATGTTAGCAAGGGTCTCAGAGAGGGTAACACTCTGCAACACTGCTGGGGTCAGGATGTAAATTGGTACAAATCTTCTGGGAAACAATTTCATAAGGTTTATCAAGACTTTTAGTTATATTCATGCTATTTGAACAGAAACTGCACTTCTAGAAATTTAGTCTAAGGAAACAGTTAAGAATGTGGGCAGCAATTAGGACAGCATTGTTTACAGTGGTGAAAAACTGGAAATAATCTATCAGTAGAGGATTAGTTAAATCAACTGTGGTAGAGCCAAATGATGCAATAAAATCAGTCACTGCAAATGATCCGAACAGGAATATTCCTTGATAATTCATATCAAAAGTGGCTACACTACATTGTTGAGTGAAAGTAGCTGGTAATGAAACAGTACTATCCCACGGGAAGGCGTGGGAATACACAGACAAACCCACATAAGCAGTAAAGTTTCAGAAGAGGTACATCAAAAATTTAATAGTGGTTATCTGCAGGGTGGCACTATGAGTGATTTCTCTTATCTTTAATTTCTGTTTGTTCTATAAGGATAATGTTAACTGTGTAACAAGAAGACACCCACTCATATTTATTGAATGAATAACTCATCCTAAAAGGATATGATCACTCTTTCTCTTTAGAGCCCATTTCATTTCAACACCGTTTGCTCTCTTGCTTCAGTTTCATGCCCAGTTTCTTTCTTTCTTAGAAGCTTTTTCTTTAAAAATAAATAATACATGTACATGGGGTAAAATACAACTGGATTCAAGGGTAAAGAATCTCTCTCTCATGCTTGCCCGTGGCCACTAGTAACCATGCCCAGAGGCAGCCACTGTCAGCAGTTATCTGTGTATCTTTCCAGAGATACTTGTGACTTAAAAAAAAGCATATTTGCATATATACTTTTTCTTACATAAATGGTAGCATACTATACATACTGTCCTGCAGCCTGATTTAAATTTTATTTTTATGAAAAGTATACATATGTATAATTTACAAAGTCAAACGGTTCTAGAAAAGGCAGATTGTGAAAAGCAGTAGTCCCTTGAGCACACTTCCGTTCTTCTCCATTATTCCCACAGTTGCCCAGTAACGGAGGCAACCACTGTCAATCCTTTTAGCATTTTCTTTTGGCCTTTGCCTCCCTACCTCTAAGTAAGCTACCGCTACTTCTTGATTTTTCTTGAGCTTTGTCTATTTTCTTGTCTCTATGGAAGTAACGATAGCTCTTTTCTCTCCATCTCTCCTAATCTGTTTCTCTCTCCTTCACTGTCTTCTCCCCATCCTCCCAATATAATGAAAACTTATTATTCTCTTGTGAGAATTTACACCATTATGAGCATGCAAATACTATTCACAGCTGAGCTATGAAAAGTGTACTATGATTACATGTCCTTTCTTGTACAAACTTCCATTTTTCCAGGAATTATTGTCTTGTCTTTGCTTGGTTTTTAATGTATCTATCATGGACTCATCCCCAAGTTCTCAATCAAAAGGGTAAGGCTTCTCTCAGTTCCTTCAGAAACATCAGATTCTCTATCACTTCCATCTTCTTAGAGACAAATCTCTCTTGGAGCCATCTGTTCTGCAGCTCCTGTCTGGCCTGGCTGCTCTCTGGGCCTGTGACTTGGCTGGCATCCTAGGAATGCCAGGCAGCACCACCCTGCACATTCTTTGGGCTTCTCTCCTGTGTCTCAGCCCCTGTTTCCTGCATCTCATGTCTTCCTCACTTTGGTGGAGCACATTCTTCAGTATCTTCCTGAGAAAGGGTTTGTGGAGTGTAAATTTTTTGAGATCTTGCATATCTGAAATGTCCTTATTCTACCCTCACACTTCAGTCTTTTGGATGGTGAATTCAAGATTAGGATTTATTTTCCTTCAGAAAGTCTCCCCTCTCTGCCCAGTGTTGCTGTCTACAAGTTTGATGCCACTCTCGTTCCTAATTTTTTGTTTTTGACCATTAATTGTGTTCTCTCTGGAAGTTCCTCTAGTCTTCTCTTTGTGTCCAGTGTTCTGGAACTTAACGATGGTTTGCCTTTACATGGGCCCATTTTCATCCATTATGCAGCATATTTGATGAGTCTTCTGATAAATTCCTCTCTGTTAATTCAAAATACATTTCTTGTATTATTTCTTGCATAATTTCCTCACCTCCATTTTAAAATTTGTTCTTTCTGAAATCATTTACTTGAACTGAACAAATCATCTAATTTTCTAATCTTTCCTAATTTCTAGCTTTTTCCTTGTTGTTCTACTTTCTGATAGATTCTCAATTTTATTTTCCAATTCTTTTGTTGAAACTTTAATTTCTGTGATCATATTCTTAACTTCTATGAGCACATTTTTGTTCTTCTTCTTTTTAAAAATATCACCCTGTTCTTGTTCATGGATGCAAAGTCATCTTTTAGTCTCCTGAGATTATTAATGATAATTTTGTTTTATTTTAAGCTTTCTTCTCACTGTATCGTCTTTGTTTCCTTCAAGTTCTCATTTTTGTGTTTTTTGGTTTCTTACTTATGCATTACTGGCTTTCTTGGTAGAGCCTGATTAAGTACTTATTTTTAAGAGTGAAGCACTACAACCACTCTATGCTTGGGTAGCAGCCAGCCAGGAGCCATGCAGACATTTTAGATGCCCAACCATCAGTTTACTTCTGCCTTTTCTTGTTGCTGGTGAAATTGCCTGGAGAAGAATATTCCAATCTTCTGCCCATGTTCTGAGAATTGAGGGAGAAGGGGACTGCAGTTCTACCTTTCAGCATGAAGACTTTCTTGTAGTCCTCTTATTTTCATAATGGTATCCTGCCCTCAGCAGTACCTGAGAAGTCAGCAGCCAGTTTAACATTATTCCTTTTAAAGTAAACAGTCTTTTTTCTCTGGCTGCTTTTAATATCTACTCTTTGGTCTCCAGCAGCTTTACTATAATGTGCTCAGATGTGGTTTTCTTTGTGTTTATATTGCTTTATGTTTATAACGCTTTTTGCATCTGTGACTTGATGTCTCAGCCATTACCTCTTCTGCTCCATTCTCTCCTCTCCTTCAGGTACATGAATAACCAAACTTGCTGTCTTTGTTGGTTTGTTTTACCAACTCTTCTACATTTTTCATCCTTTTATCTCTCTGTGGTTCATTTGGGTAGTTTCTTCAGATCTAAATTCCACTTCCACAATTCTCTCTTCACCTATATCTAATGTACAGTTAAACCCATCTATCAAGTCCCTAATTTCAACTGTTGTCTTTTTCCCTAATTTCAACTGTTGAATCTTCAATTCCCCTTAGTTCTCTTTTATACTTCCAAGATCTCTAACAAAACTTTAAATCTTGCCTTTCATTTCCTTGAGCATATTAAGCATATTGCAGTTTTCTATTAATTTGTCTTGTCTCCTTGTATGTCTGGTCATGTTAACTATTGGACATTGTATATAAAAATTTTAGAGATGCTTTGAGGCTTAGAATAATGTTTTTTTCCTTTGGTGACAATATCTATTTGCTTCTGGGAAAGAAGTCAGGGGAACTAGCAATCCTGGATCTCCTTTATCCAGGCAGAGATTAAAATGATTTGAAATGAGAGGCTGTTCTAGTTTGCCATAGTTCCCAGGGTGTAGCTTTTCCGAGTCCTAACCAAAAGTCTGGGAGATTTACCAAGTCCATCCTTCTCCAATTTTTATCTCTCTAGCCCACCCTGATTCCAGTTTTTATCTTCCTAGCCCAGTGAGTTTTCCAAAAGTTCCTTTTGGGGGCTGGCCCCGTGGCTTAGCGGTTAAGTGTGTGTGCTCCGCTACTGGCGGCCCGGGTTTGGATCCCAGGCGTGCACCAATGCACCGCTTCTCCGGCCATGCTGAGGTCACGTCCCACATACAGCAACTAGAAGGATGTGCAACTATGACATACAACTATCTAGTGGAGCTTTGGGGAAGAAAAAAGGAGGAGGATTGGCAATAGATGTTAGCTCAGAGCCAGTCTTCCTCAGAAAAAGAGGAGGATTAGCATGGATGTTAGCTCAGGGCTGATCTTCCTCACAAAAAAATAAATAAATAAATGAAAGTTCCTTTTGGTTTTTCAACCTCTTCTGGAACTGTACAGGAACAGTAGTCATAAATGCTCGCCACATATTTGTTGGTTTCTTTTTTCTTTTGGGTTTTTACTGGCTTCGTTGCTCTGTCATTCCCTCAAACTCACGATTTTTCACATTTCTCCCATCTTTTCTCCTTGTTCTTAGAGGGAAGTAGTTTGGACAACAGATTGAGTAGAAAGCGCTTGGTCACTAATATGCTGAGAGTTCTTGTTGGTCAAACAATTGCCCTATCTCTTGATTTCCTGATTTGTGGGGGAAAAATAGTCTGTAAGAATTTTTAGGCCATCTGAGTTTTATTGTATGAGGGAGGCAGGTATATATAATGTTATATTGCTCTTAAGTAATATGTACCAACAATCTTTCGGGCTACTAGGATATATGTTTGAGCAAGGATGATAATGGTCTTTCTGAAAGTCATTGCCTTCTCAAGACACGGTGATAGGTGTCAGATCAAACACAAGGCATGAAGATAGTTAAGTAAAAGGAAATAGACAGCTCTTGAGCACATAGCCGTGATTTACACAGTGCCAGGGAGCACCTGTACAAATAAATGAATAAGTAAGCTCCAAGGATATAAAGAATCAGAAAGCTAATGAACCTGAAACTTCTAAATAGTAACGTCTTTGCTAATAAACCTCTTTTCTTTGATGTGGAAGAACACATATTCATTCATCAATACAAATGTTTTATACTTTACAGGATGGTTTCACTGTCAAAAATTTAGAGAAACAAGTGACGAGTGAGGGAAAAGGCAGCATTAGAGCTCCCATTTCACAAAGCTCTGTACTACATGGATCAGTTAGTTTGAAACCTTAGGGCTTCTCTGACTGTGCCTTATTTCTTTTCCTTTCTTATCTAAGAAAGAAATTTAAAAGATATTAAGGTACACCATCATAAAAAGTTAAGTCTTTCCACAAGCCATTTCACCTAGATCTTTTTGTCTGTCATCGTTAATAATCAATGATACCATTTATTGACTGCCAAGTGCTTATTTTTCACCAGGCAATTTCTACGTATACTATGATGTTTTATCTTCTAGAAGCCATTATTAGTTCCATTTAAAGAGAAGCAACCAAGCCTCAGAAAGGTTAAACAACTTTCCCAGAGTTAGTGCATGCAGGGTTTGGACTTCATTCCAGATCTGTCTGAACACAACACCCTTACTCTCGATAGTACAGAATACTACTTCAGCACTCATATACTCAACAACTCTTTATTGAGTGACCATATGTAAGACAATTGTGCATGACACATGACCATGCATGCCCTCAGATAATGTTGTCCTTCCTTCCCAGACACATCCCAATTTAATGTCCTAACATCCCAGAGGGGAATTTTTTCTTTCAAAGTACAAAACTTAATGTTGCATACAACAATTTCACTGCAACTGACATTAAAAAAAGACATATCCCAACTGCCATCCTGTGGAGAGATGTACCATGTCTTATATGCCCCTCCAGTCTCTGCCCTTTTCCTTGTGACAGGGAAGAGGAAATGGGACTGAGGAAGAGCATGATTGCTCCCTGTTAAACATCATGTGATCAGGATGTATGTGTGTTGGGGATTTCATACAATTAATAAACCTTTACACCATGCTGCTTAATGCCTCTCTTCTTGTCTTTGCTCATTATATAAAACTGCTTATTTCATTTTGTACTAGATTATTATTGAATACGACTGTCCACTGTCAGCGCACAAACAGGCAGAATAAATTCTTTAGTTGATAATGACAATGATAGCCATCTCTTAAAAGTGACATGAGTTGGTGCCTAAGTCAGTTCCAGCTGCTATAACAGAATACTAAAGACTGGGTGGTTTGTAAACAACAGAAATGTATTTCTCACAGTTCTGGAAGATGGAAGTCTGAGATCAGAGCATCAACATGGTCAGGTTCTGGGGATGGCTCTCTTCAAGGATACAGACAGTCGTTTTTCTCATTGTATCCTCACCTGATGGAGAGGTTGAGAGGGCTCTCCAAGGTCTCTTATGAGGGCACTAATATCATTTATGAGGACTTATCCTCATAACCTAATTATTCCCCAAAGGCCTCACCTCCTTATACCATTACATTGGGGGCTAGGATTTCAATATATGAATTTGGGGGGGACACAAACATTTAGTCTGTAACACTTGGGTTGATGATGATGCTGGTAATGGGGAAGAAGTTATACATTTTTATGGAGGAGGGAGGGTGAGATTTGAAAAAAAAACACACATTTGATCCGTGTAAAGGAAGTTTTACCTTAATCTCCCTCTGTGGTGACAAATATTAACAGTATGCCTGAATAATAATTAATTAGAAAAAACAATTTGTTAAAGCTAATTAAGACCTGGGACATGCAAAATGAAGATGGAAAAGTTTGCAAAGCCTGCAGGAAACCAATAGATTTTTCTTTTATTTTCTGCATAGCTCTTCAGAGACAAGGGAACCAAACCTCCTCCTTTCATTTTGGCTTTAGATTATACTCAAACTAGTCATATTCAATCCGTAGAGCTGTCGTTCTAAATTCAGGGAAGGTGCTGACCCATCAGGTTACTTAACATTCAACCAATAGCTTTCCTTCTCTCAGTGTGGTTTCTAATCAATATGATCTGCTGGAATCTCTCTTCTGGGTTTCACATTTAGCTTTGCCAAAGTAAAAGAGGTCTCAAATGAGGGTAGGGGTGAGAGGCTTACAGCTCTCTGTCAAGCACAAACCTTTGCTTCTGGAAGTCTCTTGATATTATTGCCACTGGTACCCTCTTGTGACTGAATGAGTCACTTGGTATGGCTCAGGAAGAGCACAATCCATTTTGGAATGACTTTTATGTGGTAAAAGAAAAGATGTCCACCATGATAAACTAGAATGTTAGTCTCTTCTTATTTCCTTATTCCCGTGAGTTTATTTTACAGATTTTTCACAATTAAGGCAAACATATAAGAACTCTGTTCTCTTATACCAACTGAAGACACATTTCACCATCCCTTCGAAAGTGCTCACTGATAATATATGAAGCACTATAAAAAGTAGTTAAGGGGACTGACTATAAATCAATGAGTTTAAGCTTTAAAACATACTTTTCACTCTAATACATAGAAAAAAGAGATAAAATTTGGAAAAAATGAAGAACCAGGCATAATTGTACTCAAAAACAAGATAAACATTGTATGGACCAGAAGTGGAACAGAAACAATAAGGAGGGCCTGAAGCTACAGACCTCCTGGGCTCTAAGTCCTGAAACCAGTAAAAGAAGCTCAAGGGGAAAAATGGAAACCAAAATGATCCTTCAGGATAAGGGCCAAGGTCCCCAGCCAAGAGAGCTTCCCTGTGTTTGAAAGAAGGATGAACAAAGCTGTGATGTTCCTGAGGCTATAGTCTATACACAGACTTGTGTCAGTGGTGGTGGACATGTGGTGGAGAGGTAGAGACTGTCATGTGGACAGGGCCTAGGCCAAGCCACTGTCCAGTGTGATGACCCAATCTGTGATTTCTCCAATATCCCATGGGAAAAAAGGCTCAACACTTGATTCTGGACTAGTGATATTTGTCCAGGGTGAAGGCAAATGTAAAAAATGCTAGATAAGGAGGTAAGAGTGCTGAGAATGAGAGAAAAACATACCCACCCCAGATTAATCTATCATTTAAAATTCCAAATGCTAGGGCTGGCCGGTTGGCACAGTGGTTGGGTTCATGTGGTCTGCTTCAGCGTCCCGGGGTTCGCGGGTTCGGATCCTGGGTGCACACCGATGCGCCACTTATCAAGCCATGCTGTGGCAGTGTCTTGACGTGAGTGCAGCCATATTTGGCCGCTCCATTGACCTACAGCCAGCAGCACACCAAGAAATATAAAACTGCTTTCTGTGTGGAGGGAACTGGCCTTTTTCCCGGGAACTGGCCTTTCTCCCATGGAGATAGTTGCAATTTGTAACATTTCAAGGTCCTTCAGGCGTCATAGCCCGGGGCAGACTGGCCATCTGTGCCAGGCTGGGATGATAACAAGGGAAAACAATGCACGTACACAACCACTGGGCTGGGATGATAGCCAGGAGGCTCAGTGCACGTATGCCACTGATAACCATTTGTGCATGGGAACATTGAATGTTTGCTCTATAAACTCTGTAACTGTTTACTCTGGAAACTACCGATGCTATATAAACTGCTGGAGATTGAGGCCTGGTGAGAGTCTCACCTGTGGAGGGGATGCCCTGTCCAGGACCTCTGATGATCGGATTCCCACCCAGCCGTGTCAATTGAAGGGACTCTCCCTGGCAGTGGGGCATGGATGTTGTGAGTAACCGATCTGATGTGTTCTCTTTTCAGTCAACCTGGTGTTTCTCTTTCCGGTTGACTTGTGTCATTTCCCTTTAGTTGATGTGGATGTTTTCCCTTTCCAATAGATCTGATGTTCTTCCCTCTTATCATATGATCTATTCGAATCTGCTGCTATCTCAGTTGATGTGGATGTTTTCCCTTTCCAGTTGAGCTGACGTCTTTCCCTCTTAATATTTGACCTATTTGGATCTGTTTGCAGACTATCGCCTTTACTATCCTCTATATAATAAAATATACCTTCACTTCATTTGTTTGGAGTGGAAAGTTTCTTTTACTTCTCTGATCAAATCCCCCAAACCTCTCATAACAGGCAGGCATCCCACACATAAAGTAGAGGAAGATGGGCACAGATGTTAGCCCAGGGCCAATCTTCCTCAGCAAAAAGAGGAGGATTGGCAATGGATGTTAGCTCAGGGCTAATCTTCCTCACCAAAAAAAAAAAAAAATCCAAATGCTAAGAAGGACAGCTGCAAACAATCAGTTAATGAATTCATTATTGAGCAATTGATAGAGCTAACTGAAATTGATTAGAAAATCTGCCTGAGATCCTCAAAGAGATGCAGGATAACAAGGATTATATATATATATAATATATATATAAAACAAGGATTATGAAACAAAAACATGGAGATATGAATCAAGAATCAAGGCTATGAATAACCAATTATAAATCTTGGAATTGATAAATATAGTCACTGAAATTAAACTAAAAAAGTAAATAGATGAGATAAACTTTAGACTTGTCAAAATCAAAGACAGAATTTGTAAATTGGAGCATATCACTGAGGAGGCAGCACAGAGTGATGAAGAGATGAAAAATATGGATGAGAAATAAAAATAGACATATAGGTCATATGGGAACATATGTGTGTGTTTGTACTAGATGTTGTATACAAACACATACACAAACACATATAAGGATGTGTGTGTTTGTATTTTTTTTTCAAAGTAGGAAATAGAAGGAATGGCAGAGAAGAAACATTTGAAGAGATAACGGAAAAAAATTTCTGGGATTTAAGGGTCAAATCCTCTGATACATTAAAGACAAATTTAAGAAAATCAAGAATAAAAACACAATCTCAAAAGCAACTGGTAAGAAAGACAAATTACCCATAAAGGAATAATAATCAGACTAACAGCATAATATTATCAGCAACAATTGATGCCAGACATCAATCTTCAAAGAAAAAATACTGTCAAATAGAATCTTATACTCAGCTAGGCTACCATACAAGAGTGAAGGTGAAATCAAGATATAGTAAACATACATAAACTATGAGACCTCTAGCATAGAACTTAGAAGGATATAATTTAGCAAGAAGAAATGCAAATCAAGAAGGAAGCAGAGAGATACAAGAAATAAAAGAAGAATAAAGAAAAATCAGCAAACTATTTTGGTAACTAGTGAGTAGTTAATTACTGACTGACAAAAATCAACAATTTTGTTTGTGGTAAAGGATAGAAGATGCAAAATTCTACACAATAATAAAAAAAACGATGGGAGTGGGGA
The DNA here is from genome assembly GCF_057802395.1 of Ceratotherium simum simum. Classification (NCBI taxonomy): domain Eukaryota; kingdom Metazoa; phylum Chordata; class Mammalia; order Perissodactyla; family Rhinocerotidae; genus Ceratotherium; species Ceratotherium simum. The sequence continues at coordinate 14,874,918 of NC_141929.1, forward strand.
AAGGTCAAGAGATAATAAATGTGTGATAGGGTCCTTGTCTTATTCTTGAGGAGGACCAAGGTACTAAATCCTTTCATTATTGTTAGAAAAAGATATAATTTATTCACTAACAATGTAAGTAGAGCTACTTAAATTAAATAAATAAAATAAATAAAATCCATAGCTTCTAAACAAGTACGGGAAAAATGTATGTGAAGTAGTAGTGGCTGGAAGGGGGCTTGGAGAAAACTTATCAATCCAATATATAGCAGAAAGGGAGAAAAATAAAGAAGGAAGAAAATAGCATAGTATATAGAAAATGACATGGTACAAGTGAGTCCATATACATCAATAATCACAATAAATTTTAAAAGGTTAGTCTTGGTATGGTAGGTTGAATAATGGCCCTCCAAAGATGTCCGTGTCCTAATCCATGAGATCTACAAATATGTTGCCTTTCATGTCAAAAGTGACTTTCAGATGTGATTAAGGATCTTGAAATGAAGAGATTATCCTGGATTATTGGTGTGGGCCCAATGTAATCACAAAGGTCCTTATAAGAAGGAGGCAAGAGGGTCAGAGTCAGAGAGAGAAGATGTGAGGATGGAAATGGAGGTCAGAGAACAGAGAAGATGCTATGCTGCTGGCTTTGAAGATGGAGGAAGGGGTCACAAGCCAAGGAATGCAGGTGGCCTCCAGAAGCTGGAAAAGGCAAGGAAATAGATTCTCCTCTAGAGTCTCAAAAAGGTATGCAGGCTTTAGACACATTTTATTTATTTATTTATTTTTTTATAATTTTATTTATTTATTTATTTTTTCCCCCAAAGCCCCAGTAGATAGTTGTATGTCATAGCTGCACATCCTTCTAGTTGCTGTATGTGGGACACGGCCTCAGCATGGCAGGAGAAGCGGTGTGTCGGTGCGTGCCCGGGATCCGAACCCGGGATCCGAACCCGGGCCGCCAGCAGCGGAGCGTGCGCACTTAAGTGCTAAGCCACGGGGCCGGCCCTAGACACATTTTAGACTACTGACCTCCAGAACTGTAAGATAATAAATTTGTTACAGGAGCAATAGGAAACTAATATACTTGGCAATTAAAGGACAAAGTCTATGTTTAGATTTTTAAAAATCCAGTCATATGCTATTTAAAAGACATTTCAAACAAATCAACACACAAAACAAATCAACACACAAACACAAATCTGAAAATAAAGGAATAAAATGATATACCAGGCAAATGCTAACTAAAGAAAGCTGATGTAGTAATATTACTATCAGGCAAAATAGAATTTAAGTCCGAAAGCATAAATAGGGATTAAAATGCACAATATATTATGAGAAAAGGAATAATATACCAAGGAGAAATAAAAGTCATGAATTTATATGCACCTATCAACACAGCTTTGAAATACATGGAGCAAAAGTTGACATAATTACAAGGAGAATTGGAAAGTGGGAGAGTTTGATAAAATCCTATCAGAAACTGCTATATCACACAAATAATTAGTAAGGTTGTAAAAGATTTGAACAATACAATTGATAAGCTTGATCTAATACAAACAGACAGATAGATGATTAGTCTGTTGCACTCAATAACTAGAGATTCTATATATATTTTTAAGGTCACATGAAAAATTTATAAAAACCAACGATAGCTATATCTTCCAAAACACAAATTCAAAGACTATGTGTCATACAAACCATGTGTTCCAACTTCATTAGAGTTAAATTAAAATTTATCTATTAAAATTCCATAAAAAGGGGAAAATGCTAAGAATTAAAAATATTTACCCATATATAACTCATATATTAAAAAGAAAATCATAGTAGAGATTATAAAATATTTATAACAATAAAAAAGTATTACAAATAAAGGTGTGTACTATGCAGCTAACGTATTGCATAAAGAGAATATTTATAAACTTTAAATGCACTATTAAACTAAGATTTAAAATATATAAGTTAAACATTCAAATTAAGATGCTTGAAAAAGAACAAAATAACTGTAAAGAAAGTAGACAGGAAAAAATGGTAGGACTAAGAGCAGAAATTAGTGTATGAACATTTTTAAATCATAAGAAAATATTTGGAATAATTTTATGCCAATACATTTGCAAACTTATATAAAATGAAAATTTTCTAGAAAAATTTAAATCTGAATAATCATTATAGAAAATGAATCATTAGTTAAAATTTCCTTACCATTTCCCATATACCTCCCACCCTCAATAAACACACCAAGATCCTGTGACTAAATGGCTTTATCATCAAGGAACCAATCCCAATTTATACAGATTATATAAAGATCTTTTCAAAGATTAGAAAAAGAAGTAAAGCTAACTCATATAAGAATACGATATTCTTGATACCAAAACCAGAAAAGTGCAATGTAAGAAGAAACTGTAAACAAACAGATGCAAAAGTCTAAATAATATGATAGCAATCATACCAGCAGTGTACTCAAATAATTTTATAACTGGTTGGATTCATCCCAAGAATGTAAAGGTGATTCACAACCAGAAAATCTACTAATTTAATTCACTGTATTAACAGATTAAAGGAGAAAAATCATATCATGTGAATAGATATGGGAAATACATTAAGTGTCAGTACACGTTCATGGTAACAGAATAGGAATGGATAAGAACTTCCTCAGTGTGACACAGGGATTTACTAAAAATCTGTAGGAGATACTATGCTTAAAGTGAAACATTTGAAGCTTATTCATTAAAGTTGGGAATAAGATAGAGATGCCCATTCTAACTTACTCTACTATTCAATATTACATTGAAGATCCTATTCAATGCCAATCCAAAGTTGAAAATAAGAAGCAAGGTATAAGACTGCAAAGAAGGTCTGCAGATGAGAGTTTACTTACAATTAGAACCAATGAAGAGATGTGTGACAAAATTGAAGGCTGATACAGATGGATATACAATTTTCAATAGTGTTCCTATACACAATTAATATCTAATCAGAAAATGCAATGAAAATAAGGTACCATTCACAAGAAAGAACTTAGAAGAGATGACAAAGGATGTGTAAGACTTTATTAAAGGACATAAAAGAAATCGTAATAGATATTCAGGCTGATTATAGCAGTACAGTTCTAGTGTTCCTTTTCGAGTTGTATAAATTTGGACTTCTTATTCATCATCCCTGTGCCTCATTTTCCTCATCAGTAAAATAGGGATAATAGTAAAACTCACCTAATCAAGTTGTTGAGGATTACATACAATAATACATACAAAGGACTTAGAACAGATGCTGGTACATAGTAGGAGTTAGCTATTATTATCATTAAGCTGTACCATTTAAGACAGAGAGGGTATTGACACTGGGGTAGATAAATGGAATACAACAATAAGCTCAGAAACATACCTAGACATGTATTAGATCTGGAGTGTGACAGAGGAGGCATTACAAATCAGTGGAAAATGAGAGCACTGTTAAGTAACTGGTGATAGAACAGCTGGCTTTCTTTATGAAAAAAATAGACTTCATTTGCATTATATATAAAAATATAAATATATAGCTAGCTGGATTAAAGATGTGAAAAAGAAGAGCCTAAAACTACTTAAATAAAAGAGCAGGAATATATTTCTTAAACCACAAATAAAAAACAGACACAAGGAAGGAAAGCATTCATAAAATTGATATCAAAATGAAAAACATCTTTAAAAAATCCAAAACCCCATTATAAACAAAGGATTAGGATCCACAATGTATAAAGAACTTCTACAAATAGATAATTGACAGAAAAGGATACCCACATGAAAAATTCTCAACCTCAATTATGAATACAAATTAAATTTTATTTCATTTTCAGACTAGCAAGAACTTGAGTCTGACCATACTAAGTTTTGGCCTACTAGAGAAATAGATATCTCAAACACTCCTGGAAGGGCACGTGATGTAACCACTTTGCTGAACAATTTGGCAATATATAAGGAAGCTGAAAATGCACCTGTCTTAACACCCAATGATTCCACTGCTAGATATATACTCTACCTATATACACCAAAAGTATATGCATCTTGCATATGTACACAAGAAGACATGTATTCTGTTCACTGCAGCATTGTTATAATAACTCACTGTCAACTAGCAGGCAGAGAAATAAACATACTACTGGTAAATGATACAGTGATACAAATTATATACATCTAAAAAGCAATAAGATGCCACTATATAGTATTTATGAATACATATATACTTGTAATAAAATATAAAAAACATGGCTGGGATACATGGAATTCATGGTAAGTTTGCCTCTGGGGAAAGAAGGAAATGGGACTGGCAAGGAGAATATATGGGACTCCAACTTTACCATTACTATTTGATTTCTTTAAAATAAAGGATCTGAGGTAAATGTGGGAAAAGGTTAACGTGTTAGGTTTTAGCGTCAAGTATGTCTCTTGAATTTTTCTGTATAAAAAAAATATGTTAAATATACACAGTTCCTGACCTCTAGAATCAAATATTTCTGTGGTGAAACAGAAAAGAACTGGACTAAAATTTAGAAAATCTGAGTTCTAGCAGCGCTGCCACTCTTTTACCATGTAACCCCGGTCAGTTCTCTTGACAAAGAGAACCTCAGTTATCTGATCCGCTCAGTGGGGACAAACCTTAAGGGGAGTGGGTGTGTGTTGAGGACACAGAAAGTGCTATGGTGTAAGTCATATTCAACATGAGAGTTTAGCTATGAGCTAAAAACCAAATATTATATTGTAAATGTACATCTTAGTAAACAAAGCTACTATTTTGCAAAACCTATCATAAACAAAAAAGAATATAAAGAGGATAACAACTGCAGGGGGTCTCTGATTCATGCCCATTTCTTTCCTTTTTCCTCATACCTTATTTTCTCATCTGTTTCCTTCCATAGAAGTAATGGTTCATTTTGAGGATAGAGCTAATCTACCCATTGAAGGCTGAGAAACAGTTCATTCCATCTTCTCTTCATCCAAATTATGTTATTAAGAAATATCTTAATAACATCATCTATCAAAAGGCCTTGGAGAATTACTGTTTGCCCATTAGAAATCTCTCTAGCATTAATTCCCTAATACGGCAAGTGCCCCAAAGGGAGGACCAAGTTCTAGATCTGTAGTGTGAGCTTCAGGTATGTAGGGATGGCATAGTGTAAGAGGTATTTCATATAAAACTACAGATTTCAACAAACCAGTTACTACAAGAAGTTAAAAATGAGCTCTCTGGGATGGCTACAATTTCACTCTCTCCTCAAACGGACAGGGTCCAGCACCCAAAGTTTCACTGGATGTTGAAATGCCTGCCAATCTCCTTCTGGGTTTGTCTATTTATTTTGTTAAAATAGGTCATAACTTTGTATTTAAACCTCTTTTAGGAGCTATCATAGTGAAGAATTTTTACACACATTTACATACGTGAACTGAATGTTTTGTCATACTACATTACAATGGATCAAAAAAAGTAGGAAAGTAGACTGTGTGTCTTTATTTCAGATATACAATTAAAGGAATCCTGGTTGGTTGAAAAATGATGTAATGGAGGTGATTTGCAGACATACATTTCAATGCATCTCAGAACAAAATGAAGAGTATCTGGTCCTTCTGTCTATTTCAGAAATGCTCCTTGATTTCTTCTCCTGCCCTTTTAGCAAAACCTGCTCTTCTGGGTGTTTCTACCTTTAAGGGTCTTTTATGAGCATGAAATTAATTAGGCAAAGTTAGGTAGTACAGTAAGCACAGTGGGAAAGAGCATGGGTCTGAAGTCAGACCACCAGGGTTCAGAACCCGACTCTGCCCCTTAGAGGTTATGGCAATTTACTTAACCTGTCTGTACCTCTGTTTCTACCTTGTTAAAATAGACAGTATAACAGTATTTTTCTCACAGAGTTGCAGTAAATGAAATATAGCATATAAAGTTGCAAACAGAACTAAACAAACAGTAGTCATAAATAATGTCATCGTATTGTCATCATCAAGCCTGCTGCTAGGTGCTGGGAATTCAAAGCAGAGACCATGCCATTTTAAGGAGATAGGCATATAAATACGCAAATATAGAAAGGGGGCCCCTACATAAACGAGGAAATAACCCGATGGCTTAGGATCTGAAGGAGATGTGAAGGCCCGATGATTCCCTTGATGCTACCTCACTGTGTATTTCTATGGCAACTGACCAAGAAAATAAATATTTAAAAACAACTATGCTTGAATGAGGCATCAGAATCCCTGTTTCCTGGATCCCAGAAACTCTCAAGATCTAACTACAATGGCCTCTCCTGATGATCACAGAGGCAGAAGGCTGGTGTGAAGCCGTGCCAGCTGATCCCAAGGTGTCCCTGACAACTGTACACAAGTTCTCAACTTAATGGTGCCTGAGGCTGAATTAGAGCCAAGAGCAAAAGGAAAAGGATTCCAGATGCTTCCAAACAAGTGTTGGGCAATGCACTTGCTCTGCCTAGCAAGAGGCACTCAAGCAAAGAAGGCCCAGTGCTGAGGGCCCAGGGCTGGGGGAGACTACCATCTTCTCGCCCTCATTTCTGCTGTCCCCCAGAGAGAGGGAACCCATCTTCCCCAAAGAGCACTGTGTATACCAGCAGAGTCCACACAATTTTGCCAGAAGGGCCTGTGCATGCTCTGCTCTCACATTCTGGTATTTTTTACCCCTCCAAACTGGAGGTGACCTACTCTATTGTTTTGAGTCCTTCAGCTTAACCCAAATAAGTCAGCCCTTTGGGAACCTTCAGGGGAGGCTGAAACTTCAGGCATCCCAAAGCAAAGGAGAACTTAGCGCTCCAGGCCACAGAACACTCTTCTTTTACAAATCAATTTATTTACACTCAGGATAACTTAAGCTTTAATGGAACAGAAAAAAATATAATCTTAATTGTTTCTTCACTCCATATTGTACTAAGAGATTTCAGGTGTTTTTTTAAATCATTTTTTTGTATAGCATTCATTTCTGAGAAATTCAAAATCGCTTAGTGTCATTTATCTTCCCAACATCACTGTGAAGGTGGGCTTCCAGCTTCCCAGCTCTTGACCCCTCCAGCTGATAACGAACAGAAGTTTCTTGCTAAGGGAGAATCAAATCACAGTGGTCACCACGATGAGCGGCCCATGCTCAAGGCTGAGCATGACGGATAGCTGACAGTGGGTACCGCATCTGGGGAGAGCAGACACTCACTGACAGCCAAAAGAGGGGAGAGAATGACTCCTCCTGTCAGGGTATCTAGCAGGAAAGAGAACTTCCAGACCTGAACTCATATAATAACAGAAGTGAAGAATGTGCCCTTGGCCCTACTTATTTCTGAGGGAGTGAGAAATTAAATGCAATAAATATCTGATCACCACCTACCTGGGTACTGAGCTCTAGGCTTAGGTGGGGAACAACTATTAATTGCAACTCTGTCCTAATGCTTAGTAATTTCTGTAGCAATGAATTTGCAAGTCCAGTACTGTACATCATGTTGAAATTTAATAATTCAATTTCCTTCCACTGTAGTTAATCTCTGTTAGTGTAATTCAGTTTCTATAATATTAACACATACAGTATTTACTAGGAAATCCATCAAAAATCCCAGCCTAAATATGAAAGGAATTTAATTTTCACCTAAGAGAACTACAGTTGAAACTACTTTTATGCTATAAGGGCAATCAACTTAGTAAACACCAGTTTTCCAAGAAAGGATTGAGAGAGAAACACATTCTACAGCAGGTCACTTATATCACACGTTTGGCTCCTTGGGACTGGAGCTTACTGATTTAAGATGATATTAAAGAATCAAAATATGGAATCATGAAACCTTGATGGAAAAGAAAAAGTCCCATTTTAGCAACCAGCTGGGTCATTCAATACATACACTATATTAATAAAAACCAATATATCCTTCATGTGCTTTTTGTTTCTTAAAATGTACAAAAAGTTGCCATAAAAAGTGAAATCTGGAGATATCTGAGAATGAGAGGGAATCGTTGCTGTATTTGTACGCAAGTGTCCTTGCTGTCTCTGCCCATCTCCGTCCTCCGTAATCCACTGGGACCCTCCTGTGCCACCTCTCATCGTCCTGAACAGGTCGGCTGACTCTTTCCCTCCCGCACTGTGAACTCTGCACATACAAAACTGGACCAGAAGCAACACTCCCTAAGCAATACCTCAGGCTTTCCACCAAACACATCAACAAAATGGATAATTGGATAAACACAAGTAAAGGCATCTTTTCTGTAGGATTTTTCTTTAAACATTATTAAACATTATTCTTTACACAAGATCCACAAGGCACTGGAATAAGAGTGGGGTTGTGTCCCAACCTCATGTTAAAAAGAGCAGTGGCCATACAGGAAATGGCTGCCTTTACAAGGCGTGATGACAAAGGATAATACAAATGAATAACGATAATGATAAATGGCTGCTGAGGGGGACCAATGACTCCGAGGAGCTGTCAGAAGTCAACAGAAAACTATGATCCTATTCCTTCTGGTAGTGACTTTTAAAATTTAATAATGTTTGATTTTTCAGAAATATCTGACAAATGCTGAAACCAAATGTTTGGTTTGGTTATCAAGCACCGCTTATCAAACCCATTCAAATGTCAATAATTTGGGGATAAGAGAAGGGCTATACTATTTTAAATCTTATATTTAAATTTATAAAACTTTTTCTAAAATCAAGAATGCTTTCAATTATTGGATTAGAAATTCCCAAATTGTGCAAAAAGTGATATTATCTCTGTTAAAAAAAATTACCTTATAGAACACAAGCAGATCTACATGTCATTATAAAATACACAGAGATAAGATAGACTCATCTCTAGAACCATTTAATATCTATCTTTGTTTTGCTGTTTTCTTTAATTTTGTAGGATTTTGGAAAATCCTATCTTGTTGTATTTCATAATCCTTATAAACTACATTAAAATATTGTTAAAAGAAAGAGAGAATAAAAATAAAATAAGCATACTATCAAATCTGTAGTCCAAAGGGTTAAAATGAAATCTAAGGAAGCATTTTTAGGTATAGAGACATTTTTTTTTTAAATTTTTTGTTTATTGCAGTAACATTGGTTTATAACATTGTATAGATTTCAGGTGTACATCATTATACTTCTATTTCTGCATAGATTACATCATGTTCACCACTCAAATACTAATTACAACCCATCACCACACACATGTGCCGAATTATCCCTTTTGCCCTCCTCCCTCCCCCTTCCCCTCTGGTAACCACCAATCCAATCTCTGTCTCTATGTGTTTGTTTATTGTTGTTATTATCTACTACTTAATGAAGGAAATCATACGGTATTTGACCTTCTCCCTCTGACTTATTTCACTTTGCATAATACCCTCAATGTCCATCCATGTTGTCACAAATGGCTGGATTTCATCGTTTCTTATGGCTGAGTAGTATTTCATTGTGTATATATACCACAGTTTCTTTATCCATTTGTCCCTTGATGGGCACTTAGGTTGCTTAAAAAGTGTTTTCTGGAGGTGTGCTGCTGGGCTTAGGTACAGCTGAATAAGAGATCTCTAAGGCATCTTCCTGAACTGGGATTATACTAAATATATTTGCTTATATACCAAACTACATGCATATTGTGTTTCTTAGTCAAGAAAAGAACTATAATAAAGAGGAACTGGGGATGAGAATGAAATAGTTTAACGCAGTTGAACCATGTAAATCTCTGCTTCTGGTGGTCATTTTTAAAGGCCTGTTGCGAAAATAGGGCCACTGTCTGTAAAATACAGGCAAAGCCTGTGTTTTCATCACATGACAGTCCCACAGTCTACTCACCATGCGTGCCTGAAATAACGCAGGAATGAAGGACTGGTTAGAAAGGTTGAGGATCCTGGAGGAGTCCTTCAGGACGTAGATATTGCCAAAATCAACTTCAGTGGGATGTACGTAGATAACTGGGCCTTCTCCGATGCTCTTTAAGTGACATACCTGCATTCCGAGAGAGAGAGAACACAGGAATAGCTGAAAATGGCTGGCTTGTAAAATCAATTGAAACAGAAGCTTCTAGGCACCACTTTAACAAAAAGCAGGGGCATTAAAAGGGTGCTGATTAGACCTGACATCCTTTCTCCCTGGTAGTCAGAGGGACACAGAGATGGCCATGCTGGTCAGACCTGTGAATCCAGCCTGGAATTCCTGCCCAAGAAGGATGATCCACTTCCTTGGGTCAGCCCAGAGCCCTGCACTGAGGGGAAACCAGGATAACGGTCCTCTATATGCCACCTGGCACTCCAGCCTCAAGACCACTTAGCATGGGGTTAAGGACTGGCACTTCAGAGTTCAATGTGGCTGGATTGAGTCCAGTTCCATTGCTTTACTAGCAGCATGACAGGGCTGTCCAGTGCACACAGTTGTGCAGGTTAGGGACTGAAATCCACCTTGCTCTGCTCCCCTCGCCTGTGCCCTTGGCCAGGCATTGTGCCTACCTAACGAAGGGGGGCCTTTTTCTTTCATAAAGTGCTGTCTGCTCAGCGAGCGACACTCTCATGGGCTGCATCTGTGCAGGGCAGGCACAGGGTAGGCTAGTAGGGGACCTGGATGGTGGCATCTTTCAGGGTGGCTTGCCTTAGGGATGCTGCTTTATAAGTCAGGTGGCTTATCTGTGGCATTTTACGTGGAAGAGATAAAAGCAAAATCCTAGTTTATTACATCTTCTAAGCAATCAGAATCACTTCCAACAAATGTATGCTGCCATCACCCGGCTTCCAAGTATGCCAAATGTCTAGAGATTCATAGCCTATTGGGCACCTTCCTTTAAGATTCAAGATTCAGGGCTGGCCCTGTGGCTTAGCGGTTGAGTGTGTGCGCTCCGCTGCTGGCGCCCGGGTTCGGATCCCAGGCGCGCACCGACACACTGCTTGTCTGACCATGCTGAGGCCATGTCCCACATATGGCAACTAGAATGATGTGCAACTATGACATATAACTATCTACTGGGGCTTTGGGGAGAAAAAGGGCAAAAAAAAAAGGAGGAGGATTGGCAATAAATGTTAGCTCAGGGCCGGTCTTCCTCAGCAAAAAAAGAGGAGGATTGGCATGGATGTTAGCTCAGGGCTGACCTTCCTCACAAAAAAAAAAAAAGATTCAAGATTCAGGATTCATCCTTTGATTCAGCTCAAGCAGCAGAGAGCTTCCCATGTTTCCCTCTTCCCATGCTTGGAATGAGACAACTTCTCTCAAGAGCTTCAGTAGGTTAATTTGGGCTATGAGTCCAAGTATATACAATATAGGATATATATAGGAATTATATATAATATAGGATATATATATAGGAATTATATATAATATAGGATATACATAGGAATTATATATTTATAATATACCATATACATATATATGATATACTTGTATATATATCCAGTAATTTACAGGAAAAGATCCAGTAAGTAGTGAGTGACACCAATCTCAGAACCCACATGTAGCAAGCGAGTGATCCCCAGCTTTTCCCCAGGAACAAATGAGGAGGCTGTTAAATATACAGATGTGCTGGCCTCCTCCCCTCAGGGATTCTGATTTAATAGGTCTGGAGAGGGGGCAGGCGTGTCTGTGTGTGTGCGAGAAACTCCTGATAGGAGTTTAAGAACAATTGCTACAAAACACCACCACTTGTAGATGTTTTCACAAATAGATTCCTGAAGTAACACAGCGTTAGTATCTTACCATTGCAGAATGAGAATGTAAAACTCTAGAACCACAAACAACTGGAGGATATGTGAATATGGTGTGTGCCTTAAATGTGGAGGCTTGAAATGCCTGGCAAGAAGTACAGCAATTTATTATTTTGGTGAGGGAGATTGGCTCTGAGCTAACATCTGTGCCAAACTTCCTCTACTTTTTTGTGGGTTGCCACCACAGCATGGCTTGATGAGTGGTGTAGGTCCGCACCTGGGATCCAAACCTGTGAACCCGGGCCACCAAAGCAGAGTGCACCAAACTTAACCACTATGCCACTGGTCGGCCCCAAAGTACAGCAATGTTTAACTGTAATTCTAAAAATTGGCTCTCACCATAGGTGGCTCCCGGCTCCCGAAGGTCGAGATGTAAACTGTGGACCTGTATTCTCCAGTGACCTGGGTCTCCAGGGCCAGAGGTATGTCAACGGTGCTGTGGGGGGGGATGATTCCACAGGGAGTGGGACTAGACAGCAGCACGGCGGGCGCATTCTCACATACCTGGTGGGAGAGACAAGCTAGAGGGATAAGCAAGCCCCTGGCACGGTACAAAATCAACAGCATATTAGATTATTTTGAAACAAGTGTTGTCCTCAGTCCATGGAGGTTCTTTTAGAAATGTATCACTGTTCAAGCAAGTAAATGGGGATGAGCACTGCAATTCAGACAAAAGGAACTTTGGCTAAGTGCATAACGCCCTAAATCCAAAGTGCACAACCCAGCAGAGTGCAGAAATTATCCACAACATGAATTAGTTCAGGACGACAGCTTCCCACGGCCAAATTCCTTAACCCGGCCTTCCTCGCCTTCATGCTTCATTCCCCACCACCTCGTCCCTTTGCGCTCCACCAGCAGAGGCCGCTGGTATTTCCTGAACACATGATACTGCTTCCACCTCCAACCCTTTGCACTTGTGGTTCCTCTCTTGGAATACCCGCACCCTTTTTGACCTGCCTGCACCCTCACCCCGAATGCCCCCAGGTGTCTGCAGTGCTCGAGTTGGGCCTTCTCTGTCCCCAGGGAGCATCCTGCAGTCCTTGTCCACAGTGTGCACTATCAATGTCTCCGTCTTCTCCACGGGCTGTAAACTTCTTAGGGCACAACCTGGGCCTCTCCTCAATACATGCCCACTTTCTGACCCAAAATGTATACTCAGCACATGTTTTTTAAACTGGGAAATAGATAGGTGAATGAATGAATGAAGGTTGTCCAGTGTTTACGAATGTATGTTCCTCAGAACCCTGCTCGGTAGCATATTACTAGCTTTTATGTAAGAACAACAGTAAATAAAACTTTAAAAATCCCACAGCAAAATAAGATTGAGTAATTCTGGAAAACACTTTTCAGAGCCTCAGCTCCTGGAAAGAAGGACAGAGCGTGCAGGTTTCACCTGTCCGGAGCACCCCCTGTCTTTCCACAGCTGTTCTGGTCTACCATGGCATAATCTAACGCAACCTCCCTCTGCAGCCTCACTCTGCCCAGCCTCACTGGACCCTGAGGCAAGAGAAAAAATCAGGAATACTGACTCCATCTTTATGAACATTTTGCTATTTTATTTATCATGGACTTTTTGCATTAATTTTGATTTCTCACAATGTGGCATGAAACTATTATTTACTTTGATTGCCGAGTTTTTTGACTCCTTCCTAAATTTTGTCCTTGAGGCAAGTGCGTCACCCTTTCCCCAACCCAGCTGTGCAGAAATAGCTTCCTCATCACCCCAGAGGCAGGCTCTGCTTTGAGTTCTTGAGACACAGGGCTAGCTGCTCTGCTGCTGAACATCTGAAAGTTAGAAAAGTTGTCTCCCGTCGCTCCAACACTTGGCTTCAGGTTTTGTCTCAGAGAAGCCCACAGAATAATTCTAATTCCCTCTTTTACATAATAATAATAGCCCTTTGACTGGTGAAGGGTAGCTGTTTGTCCTAGCTAAATCTTCTCTGTTCCAGATTAAACACTGTGTTAGCTGCTCACATGACTTGGATTTCCAGATGATGTAGACTGACGTTCTGGTTACTCCGAACACAATTCATTTTTTCTTTTTTTTCACGTTTCCATCAAAAAAAATACAATGTCAAGATCTGCAGACAAAATTCTGGCACTGCTTTTATGGGTAGCTATCTCCCTCCTTGAGTGAACACAGTGTTTCTCTGGTGCAGCCTAACCCTGCCTCGGTTTTGTGGCCCCCACACTGGTCTTTTAACTCACTTTGAAGCTGTAGCCAAATAAAACCCCCAGTTGATTTTTTCTGCATGAATTTTTATTAGAGTACTGTACTTATAGAACTGAGTTTTAAACCCAAACGCATTCTTGGTAAACTGCATCTCATTAGTAACCTTCCATTACCCTAGTCTGGACAGATCTTTTAGAATCTTTTATCCATATGTGTTTAGCTACTTAATCCCCCACCTAGCTAGGTGTAGTGGCAATGTGGACAGATCCATTTCACAAAACATTAGGAAACAATTCCTCTTTTCTCATTCTTATATTATCTCCAGGCTTCTGGTCCAACAAGTCCATCTATAAATATTGCACTACTATATCTTAGTGATATTGTTCAAGTCACAGCCATAGACATAAATGAAAACTCCTAGCTCTGCCTCATTTCCCATGCATGGTTAATTCACAGGCAATTATTAGCAGGTGCAACTTCCACCTGTTGGCTTAAATGACTCTTTCCTTTCTTTTTCAAAGGTAATTTCCCCTGGAAATAACCACCTGTTTACACCTGCAGCTGCTCACTCATGCAGGTGGCAATCCAGCTGTGGCTTTATAACACCATCCCCAGATTATCCCAGGGTTAAAAATCAGAATTACATTAAGTCATGTGTTCAGGAATATTGCTTTTTAGAAGGATTTCTCCTTCTCATTGAGGGAATCCAACTGAAGGAAAATCAACAATGAAAAAGGATAAAGTAACTCACCTGAGGCAGGACCTCATAGCATCCTGGGAGGTCATTATGATTGACAAGCTGGACCGCTTTCTCATAAGGGTACTTCAGGAAGCAGCGCCCGAAGTCCACCTCTGTATTAACCACATGGAGGGTAGGTACAATGCACCTGCTCAAAGGAAGGAGCTCATTAAAGAATTCAAAAGGACAGATAGCTTGTTTACATATGGAGAATGCAGAGTCCCAAGTTAAGCACATTTATCACTGTCACATAGTAGTTTTTCTCTAATAACTACATTAATCATTTTCAAATCTTCCCTCCTGTCATCTGTGCCTCTTAGCCCCCAGTCACCACTTTTTAATCAAAAAATAGCTAGAAGCAGGACTCCTTAAACAGCTGTCTTCTGTGGATAATGACTAACATTTGCACTGTTTTTCATATTTGGCCTTCCTTTGGCAAGGGGCCCCCACAGTGCAAATTCCTTAGGGTAGTGATCTGTTTCCATGGTAAACAGGGCCAATGCCACCAGCATGGGGTCCTAACTAGCTGTGACACTTTGGACCAGTCAGAGTCCCCTGAGGACTAGCAATAGCTCACGCCATCTAAATAATGGTAATAATTCTAATTCCTGTGCAGAACAGCTGCCTGGGATCAGTAGGCTCAGGCAGCTGCTCAACCCAGAACTGGCTTTGTGACAGCAGTGCTCAATGCAGAGGGGGGTGTCGTGGGGGAGAGGGGGGGAGAGTTGTGTGCGGGGGAAGGGAGGAAGTGAAGCCCTGTGTGTGCAGTTGGTCTATTGTTAGGTGACTTGGGTTTTACTTTGTGTCTGTGAATCTCAAAGTCGGACCTGCCCTGCTGCACTGTCACCATATAGTGCAATGGCAAGGAGCACTGGCGTTTGAATTAATCAGAGCCAGGTTCACATACTGACCTTACCAAGTACAATCTTGAGCAAGTCTCTTTCCCTCCCAGAGTCCCAATTTGCTCATAGGCAAAATGAACGTAATTCTAGGGATTGACAGTGGCATCATTAACTCTTCTTAGGGTGCTGTGGGAAATACAGGAGATAATGTGGATGAAGAGCATAGCACAGCGCCACGCAGGGCTCGGTAAGAGAGGATTAACCTGCGGTAGAGGGCACAGCGAGCCATCACTGCTGGCTCTCCGGGAGAATTACTTTAGGGAGCAAGTTCTAAAGGCAAGTCTTCTGTTGAGAGTCTTCGAGCAGTTCCCACAGATTACACCATGTGGGTCACAGGGTATATATGGTAGGAAACTCACAGCCTCTTAGGTCCTCCCTTTTTTTTTTTTTTAATTCATGATTTTCTATTGATGGCTGCAGGGAAAGGGACTTGAAAATATCAGAATAAACCCACATAGAAAAGAAAAGCAAGACTAGAGAAAAAGGCAAACTTGGGTACAGGAAGGACAAGATGAAAGAAGTTTTGTTGTTTTTAAACAAACAAAACAATTAGGTTTTTGGAAGGAATACTAAGTAGATCATGGCAAGGCCTTGACTTTCAAGTTCTTTTAGGGCTGCTCTTTGGCTTCGTCCAGACCCAAGACACAAGAAATGGTGCCAGTTATCATGGCCCCACCAACCAGCATGTCTGCATCTTCTCTAAAGTGTGTCTTCCCAAGAGTCACAAGAGACCTCAATTCTAGGGATTGATATATTGTCAGAGTTTTACTAAGTAATTCTCTTTCTTTCCTTCAGATGGCATTTTCATATACACACTCTAACATCCCAGATCTGGACACTTGGCTTCGGCAAGAGTGTGGCCCATGATTTTATTTAGGATCACTGTCACCATCAGTAGGTGACACATAACCCTCAGAAAGACTGTAACTTGGTCAAGGAGACGCAGTTAACAAACAGCAGAGCCAGGATCTTAACCTGACTCCAGAGCCCCTTGCTGCGTCTATTAAAAAAGACGGAAGTTGGTGAGGGTTCTGAGGGGTTTATATTGTTAGGGAGGGCCTTGTTTTGGGGGCCTGCTTGCAGCCTGCATTCAAGTCATAGCAACAGTGTCCTGGAGCAGGGTCATCTTACTAAATGGATCTTCCACTGCAGGACTGCGAGCACCACTCTTTCTGCTGCATAACTTCCAGAGTACCATATTTAAAGATAAAAATAACAAACAGCAACTGTTCACCTCTTCCTGCTAAAACCCTTTTAGTTATGTACTTGTAAAGTTAAGAGGATGTGGAGCGAAGGGAACTCTCATACACTGCTGGTGGGAGTGCAAACTGGTGCAGCCACTATGGAAAACAGTATGGAGATTCCTCAAAAAATTAAGGATAGAACTACCATACAATCCAGCTATTCCACTGCTGGGTATTTGTTCAAAGAACATGAAAACACCAATGCGTAAAGATATATGAACCCCTGTGTTCAATGCAGCGTTAGTCACAATAGCCAAGACTTGGAAGCAACCTAAGTACCCATAAAGTGACGAATGGATGAAGAAGATGTGGTATATATACACAATGGAATACTACTCAGCCATAAGAAACCATGAAATCCAGCCATTTGTGACAACATGGATGGACATTGAGGGTATTATGCAAAGTGAAATAAGTCAGAGGGAGAAGGTCAAATACCGTATGATTTCCTTCATTAAGTAGTAGATAATAACAACAACAAACACATAGAGACAGAGATTGGATTGGTGGTTACCAGAGGGGAAGGGGTGGGGAGGGTGAAAGGGATGATTAGGCACATGTGTGTGGTGATGGATTGTAATTAGTATTTGGGTGGTGAACATGATGTAATCTATGCAGAAATAGAAGTATAATGATGTACACCTGAAATTTATACAATGTTATAAACCAATGTTACTGCAATAAAAAAAAAAGTCATACCCATTAGAGAGCACTATTATTCTTAACACTGCAAAACACACACATTCCTTCTCTCATCTCCACCAAAGGCGTGTTTGCTGTTTTAAAGCTTTGTCATTTGAATATCAGATTCAGCTTCCCTTCCCAGGAAAGCAGAACAAATGCAACGTGAACTGGTGGCAGGCGAGCTGCCTTCTGGAGAGGCAGCCCATTACTGGCGGCTCAGGGGAGACTGAGGGAGAGAGAAAGCAGGTGAGTGTGGTACCTCGCTGTAATTAGGAGAGCCAGCACTTCTTCCCCGACGCCCTCCACGTCCACCACCAGGGCCAGCTCGTATTTCTGTACAGTGTTGGAGCATAAGGTCACCTGGAAAAAGAAAGGTGAAGAGCTGCTCTTCTAAAAGGCCAGCTCTCTCTGCACAGGGGAGAAAGGAGTCGGGGGAGGACCACCGATGAGTGCGGCTTCTAAGTGCTTCACGGGATGTTTGGTGTTTTACATTTTTAGTTGAACAAGTTACATTTTGGGGTCAGCGCATGCTGAGTTTTTTCAAAGGCCAGGTTAGAAACCAAATAGTTTTTAGTACAATAGCTTTGCTCATTTCTGAGGAGGTTGTTTCAAAAAGCCATATACTTGCATAAGGGGAAAAACGACCCTGAAGGATGAGCAATATCAAACAAACTTTAATTATTGCAATTTTACTCGTTTCCTACACCTCTGGGCTATTTAAATTATGAAATTTCAATACACTGATAAAACACTACAGCTAAATTTCTCTTTTAGCAAAATAAATGAACATAACCATGTCAGTTCCAGAAAATGGCATAAGAAATCAACTAGTCTTTTTTTTTTAATCAAAATCTTGCCCTGCGCCTTCAATATTCATTGTTAGAGCAGAAAACAGAAAGCTCCAAAGGCTAAAGTCTACCCAAGGACAACATCTGGCCAGCATAATTTTACACTACGTTTTTATTTACTGTTGTAAAACTTTACATTTAGGCTTTTGAAGCCTTGTTACAATTTTTAATTGCTTAAAAATGATTTGTACTGGAAGAGATACTTGTAAGTCTAGAAAACAGCTTCTGGCATCGGTTAAGGCTTTTCTATCTATAAATTATGTATCAGGTACTAATTAAAATTTTTCTTGGTTGCAAAGGGATTCATTGGATGCAAATTTGAATCTACACAGACATGGCTGAAGTGCAGATCAGGAGGGAAAATGAAGCTTGGAGAAAGCTTTTCCAAATACAAAGGAAAAATAAAGTGAAGAGGAAGTTATTGATCTGGAAAGGAAACTTGTCAGATTTGGAGAGAAGCAGCTGCCCCAGCATGCAGAGATTCCTAGAGTGACTCCAATCCTTGCTATGTCTCTGAGCTGTGGTTAGAGGGCAGAAGAACAAGTGGTTCAGGGCCGGCCCTGTGGCTTGGTGGTTAAGTGCGCGCGCTGCGATGCTGGTGGCCCGGGTTCGGATCCCGGGTGCGCATCGAGGCACCACTTCTCCGTTCATCCTGAGGCCGAGTCCCGCATACAGCAACTAGAAGGATGTGCAGCTACGACATACAACTATCAACTGGGGCTTTGGGGGGAAAAAATAAAATAAATAAAATCTTTAAAAAAAAAAAAAAAAAGAACAAGTGGTTCTGACAGAAGGCCACTAGATAAACACCATGTCTTCTAAAATCTCCCGGTACTACATAGGAGAGGCAAAAAAACAGGAAAGGTAGGTAACATGTAGGCTGAGTATTACTAAGTAAAAAATAGATAAATTCATTGCAGCAACACTTCTCTGTGGGAAAGTCACAGTTGATCTGAATGGTTGTGTCCCCCCAAATTCATAGGTTGAAATCCTAACCCTGAATGTGGTGGTATTAGGAGGTGGGGCCATTGGGAGGTGATTAGGTCATGAGGGTGGAGGCATCATGAACAGGATTAGTGCCCTTATAAAAGAGACCCCACAGACCTCCCTAGTCCCTTCCACCATGTGAGGATACAAGGAGAAGTCAGCAGTCTGCACCCTGGAAGAGGGCCTTCACCAGAACCTGACCATGCTGGCACCCTGATCTCGGACTTCGAGCCTCCAGAACTGTGAGAAATAAATTTCTGTTGTTTATAAGCTCCCCAGTCTCAAGGATTTGTGATAGCAGCCCAAACAGACTAAGAAAGCAACCCTGAGAAGTTATAATGCTATGTGATATCAAACCTCATTGGACCCATTGAGAAGCCCTTGGAAGAGCCAAAAACTCCCAGAAAAGATTTAGAATGAGTGGGTTCATGGTGAGATATTATGAAGCATTTAAAACAAATTTTCGGGATTAAACCAAAGCTGAATTAAATATTCAAAGATAATGACTAAAGAGAAAATTACTGACCTTAGCTATGATGTCTTATCTTTTTTCTTTCCCAGAAAAGATAAAATCATTTTAATTAAGCAGCCTTCAATATTGCTAGACCTAACTGTTTGGAGAAGCAAAAGCAAGTGAGGGAGGACAGTAAAACCTTTCTCAGTGAGCCATGAAATAATTCTGCTGGCGGCATCAAAAGGCCATGACCAAGCATCACGGACCTAAATATAAAGGGCTGTTAGGAACGTCACATCCACACTTGCCAGGAAGCCCAGATTCGGGTTAAAAATCTGAGTAAACTGGGCATCGTCTGTGGCATAAATCTGGACATTTACTGGTATAAACGATTTGAGTCTGAAGGAAAGGAGGACCTCATTATCAATGAGTTCTTAAATCTTTCTATATTAGTACCGATGGGTGCACCATCTGTATAGAGCAGTGGTTTCATTAGAAATTGCTAGAATCCACTGTTCTGGTGAAGGCAACGCATCCAGATTGATGGAAATCCACTGGCGCAGGGTCAGTTCTTTTGCCCAATACATTTGTATCCGGTTTCTTTTGCCACGGTAGTTTCTTTCCTGATAGGCCCACTTTCCCATGTGAATTAGAGGCACTCCCTCCCACTGACACTGGGTATACAGAGCAAACCCGAGATGCGGTCCCAGTAGCTATCTGCGAGTTGAGCTGCTTGGCCACGTGTGCTGGAAGGCTGTGCACTTTACCCTGATAGCAGCAAATCCTTGGGCGCGAATGGTGCCACAGTCGGGGGTGATAGTGAATTCTTTTGGTTTCATTATGGGTGGTTTCATTTCCTCCTTGTTCCAAAATGGCCTTTTGTTGTCTGAATACCGCTCACAACTTGAAATGCTTTTATGGCCAATGCCATCCCCAGGGACACGCAGTTTGAAGGTCATGGGGACCAAGGAGGTATTATTGAGGCAACATATCAAGGTATGAGGAAACCCTGGAAAACAAAATATGAGGTGAGAAATGAAAGCCCCACGGTAGCCTCCCTTTAACTTCAACCTCCCCTAGCACTGCTAAGCCTCTTAAATGAATTGTCTCTGCAACTCATCACTACTTGCTTAACTCCAACTTTCCTTGATATTGTTTTCACTGGTACAATTAACAAATACATTTCATTCATTGATTCAATAAATACTTATTATCCCTTTACTATGTAGCAACAATAGACATAAAACAAGCCCCTTGATCATCATCCAGGCCCCTCTCAAGAGGCAACCTCTGTTATCAGTTTGCTGAGTAGTCTTCCAGAAGTATATTTTGCAATTAATTTTTGCATAGAAATACAGATTTTTTTCCCCCAAACATAGAATCTTGTTTGCTCTTTTTATTTGCCAATGTATGAAAGGAGAAGTCTGTGAGGTTTGCCCGCTGTGTGACCCACAGCCTGCCAAGACATTATATAATTCATCCTGGACCTGTCTGGGGCTCGTGCTCTCAGGGTCGATGACAGAAAATCAAATAATAGCCTCTCTCTTGAGAGACTTTACGATCTGCTTTTGAGCCAGCCAGACGCTAACACGTCGGCTTTTACCTCCCTTAGACAAAGCTACTTTTTCATGCTATATCTAGCCCTCCTACATTCAGTTCGGTGAGACTCATGTTCCTTTCCAAAGAGATGTAGATCCTCCTTGCCCGGCAAGCAATAAACTTAGCTCTGATTTTGAATTCCCTAGGTGGCCATTGTATCTGCTACTACTTTCAGAAGAAGAATGATCTATAACCATAGGAGAAAAAATATGCATATTTCTACTGGATGCAAACACTATTCTTTCTACCTTAACCCTACTGCAATAAAATACAATTGGTCTCTTGGAGTAATTACTGCAGTACTGCAGGGGGTATCTTGAACCCATCTACTTCTCTCCCCATGGCTGCACTTTTGTCTACACATTAGGACTGTTGGAGGATACACATTCATGTTTGCTGTGTGATAACACACCTGCCAATCTATTTGGAAGAGATCTTTTATGGAAAAAGAATTGTCTGATTAAATGCACTTGAAGGATTACTCTTGGAAATTCCAGAGGAACTGCTAGAAAGTCAGTTTCACAATCGTGCAATTGCTACATTTGACTTTTTTGAACTTTCCCAACAATGATTCTTGAAACTGCAGATCTTTTACCCTTATTTTACCTGACCATTTATGGAATAAACATTCTTCTGCTGTAGGGTGTATTATGGAAGTGGATCCTATAAAGATTCAGATGGGTCCTTCCAAACCATTGCTCAGACTACTTTCCTGAAGCTAGAAGATTTTCAGAGAATAAAGCCAATTATAACCTCCTAGCTAGAACAATATCTTGTACAGCTAGCTACCTGTAATACCCCATATTGCTTGTTAAGAAGCTGAAAGGAGCGAGATATCATTTTATTAAAGACTGAAGGGTCGTTAAAACAAATGTTATTCCTAGGTTTCTGGTTGCACCAAATCCTAATACTATTCTATCTATGGTTCTGTCTGAATGCAAGCACTTTACAGTGTAGACCTCTATTCTCTCTTCGTTAGTAACTAGTACCTAAAAACTCAAAATTTATGTGCCTTTTCTTGGAATAATTAACAACATGCTTAGCCAGAATGCCTCAAAGATCTACAGAGGCACCTTCATACCTCTCCCAGTACTTAAATAGTGATTTAAAAGACAATATTTTCAAGAGGTTTGATTCTCATTCAATATGTGTATTTTCACCTGGCCTAGAAAGCCCCTAAGAAGACTTAAAGAAACTAGGAACAAAAGATCATGAGGCTGCAAAGAAAAAATTTCAGTTCTGACAGAGGTAGTACATTATTTGGAACATGATCTCTCTCTATTAAAGAATGGACCCTAGCTAAGGAGAGTATTAAATTGATTCAGCAATACCCAAGACCAAGAATTAAATTACAATTGATAGACTTTTTGGGATTCATGGGATATTTTAGACAATAGATTTCCAATTTTTCTAGTAAAACAAAAATCTCCACAAAGCAAAGAGAAATGTTTTGGCAGATCATTGTGAAAAACAGGTGGTACTTTTGTAGTTGTCTATAGAAATAATTTAGAATATGGGAGATCAATAAGCACACCTGCACAACCCATTTTGGACATAGAAAATTCAGCCTCAGACTTAGAAAACAAACATTGCCTAAAATTGGGATCCTCTATCCATTTCAATGGTCTCTAGCACACCAACTATGATGTGCCCCAAAGTCTGACCTGGTCTTTGACAAAAATCTTATACCACAGGTCCCATCATAGATAAGATAACCTCTCAATAAGAGTTGATGGGAAAATTTCTTCTCTGTAGCTGGGGATGTGGCTGGCTCCTGCCGGACATCCTGCTATCATATTCCAGGAAAACTGTGCAGTGGTCATGGGTCTAAATCATACTCCAGAAGACCTTTCAAATATAAATGGGCTGTGCCCAAATCAAGCAGAATATGTTCTTGTAATTGTCTGTAAATTCTTCAGATGGATTTGAGCCTTCCTATATAGAAAGGCCACTGCCATAAATGTGACTAAGAGATTATACACTATAACTTTCCCACCTGGGGAATATCAGTCTGACATAGAAGAGTTATAAAGAATCTTACAGTGTGTTAACCATTTGATCAAAAATGTCACAATCCCCAGTCCTTGGGAAATATAGAGCATAAAAATAGTATTATTGATCTTAAATTGGCCAAGCTCCTTGAGGCTCTTGGAGTTCTTTAGTGAAGAGTTTTACCTTTAGTTCTAGCCATCAGATCAGGTTAGCTCTGCCTGGAATTCATAAACTGTTTGCCTTAGGAAATAATAACTAGAAGATCCATGTGATTACATAAGTCTTTTATCAATCTGAATCAAGCTTGCTTCATGCAGACGTAACTAAATATTGTCAAGAACCAACTCATCTATAAGTTCAAGAAGCCTTCCCTAAAAACTCACCCTCAGAAGCTCTCCCTTCTTTCAACCTCAACAATGAGTACTCTGAAAAAATATACCAATAGTCTTCTTTACAGCCTTCTAACAACGAACCCTACAATTAATTATGAGGTGGACCTTTGGCTAAAAAGATGCTCAAAGAAACTGAATTATTGGCAGAAGACATGTAGAAAACTACTCTTACTGGAGCTCTTAAAGGGAACTTTTCTAAAAAACTTCCAGAAATGGATGATCTTCAGAAATAGATTGCTATTCCAAGGTCCTCAGAGCAAGCAGACTTTACATGAAGTAGAAAGATTCTGCCCAAGACTGATGGAACAACATTTTGCTAGATGACTGACATTACTGGTTTTCATATTTTCCTTAGCATAATTTTGTTCTTTATCATTTTGCCATATTCTTCTCTATTTATTATCTTAAAGTTATATAATTCTGATATCCCCTGTTATGTCTCCCTTACTATTAATGATAACTTACTTGGGTCTAGGCTTTGCTTGCGCCTATGCCCTATGATCTCTTTTGCCAACCTTTCTAAGATCTTTCTACGATCATTACAATGAAGCTTTGCTCCTGACTCCCTACTTCACACCCTCCTCATCTAACAGTTAGTTTCCCGTTGGCATCTGGAACTATATGCACCCCTACTGGTCTTTCATCCTTGAGCCAATAACATGCTTACTCTTATCTGCCTCATCAAAGCCCTACTTGCAAATGTGGGGTAATAATCAGAAAGTTTCCGATAAATAACTCTCCAATGGACCATGTTTCTTTGTGATGGGAGAACAATCTACCTGGAGGAATAATGATACTTTGTGTTGGAGTCACGAGGACTCTAGGTCCAACTTTGGGATTTGAAAATATTATCACAAAATTGTCCCTAACTTTGGCCATTACAGTACAGAATCCAGAAGCACAACAAAGTAGTTTTGAAAACCAAATAGCTCTAGATTTCTCGTTGGCAAGCAAAAATGTGTATTTTTGTTATCATTTTCTGCCACATTACAAAGAAGATTAAGGAATCCATATCCAAACTAAAACAAAAGACAACTTGGGTTTTGAAGGTGGACTTAGGAGAGATAAGTTTTCATGTCTCGGACTTGGGGAGTCTTGGGTCATGGCTCTGTATTGTCTTTCAGCCTCTTGTCTAGCTGCTACGTCATCAAATAGTTAATTAGATATGCTACAACAAAAGAAAAACAAGCTGTTTCTCATTTTCACCTAAGCTAGTTACCAAAACTTCCAGCTGGACCAACTATGAGGAAGAGCTGTTGATTACTATCTCTACAGCTCAAGGAAATTATGAATAAATTACCTAATGATGGCCTTTTGTGTATCCTTAGGGAAAAGAGAGGACCAAATGGAAAACTGTTAATGGAAAAACCTACCAAGCCTTGGAGCATGCATATGTGCTTTTACCCATGTGACCCAGAGCTTGCCAGTATCAAATACAGCATTTTGAGTAAATTGGTGGCATCTCAGGGATATATATATGCTTCCTGTTTGCCGCATTCCACTGAAATGTACTATTAGGGGCCTTGATGTTTTTAAACATTTGGATTCTAGATAAAAGCATTTCAGATATTCTTGGGGCTCGATAATTGGCTTACCATTGGTATAGCATTTACATTAACATTTCAGAGCTGAGCAATAGGGTAGATTCTGGACAATGAATCAGTGTGAGATTTTTTGAAGTAACTGATTTGAGGTGCTTACTTGGACGTGTTTTCTCCCTCCAAGGCAGTATGATATAGGGCATATTTTCCAAATGTCCTTGTGCTGGACTTCATATTTAAATGCCCGTGGAAGGGTAGGCTGCTGTCATGTGTCAGTTGCCCAGACCTCTCCATGGACTCAGTTTGAACTGTGGGAGGACAACTGCATAGGTCTTCGGGTTTACTAATTCACCTCTTACTGTGCATCAGTCACAGTCACCCTTGAGAGAGTGTGTCTCTCTTAGTAGACCACCACACACTTTTCAAGTTGTACGTCACATTTATTTTCCTTCAAAAGAGTGTATTTATCACTCAAACATGCTCTACAAATTTGTAAAAACCTCTTCAGCTATTTTTATATTGTATAGTAACAAACAGACATTCAACTTCATTTACATAGATTTTCCTATAGTATGTATCTCACCCAATATAACATAGATGGGGGGGGCATTATATAAATAAATGTGTTCTGAATAAATAAAACTGTCATAATCCTCAAATGTTAAAGCAAGCAATAAAGGCATTATGAATCAGCTTTTTCTAAGGAACTCTTTTTCCCCAAGTAGAGGAGCCTACTTGAAATGAAGCAAAAGAACTGAAAGTCAAAATGGGAGGCAATAGAGAAAAACGGAAAGGATTATGGAATATGGATTTAGACGAGGAGTTCTCAACCTTTTTTCTTAAATTATCACCTCCTAAAAAGAACAACTGTGATAAATTAATTTGAATTCAAGCCAAATCAATTTATTAAAATATGACTTAAATTAGATTTAATTTCTTCCTAATGAGAGAAATTACATACTAAGGAATAAGATTCTGTTCTGTAGGGTTGAACTTTGGAGGACGACAAACCTTTGTTACATCTACATTTTTTTCCCAACACCGAAGAACCAATTTTTGCTGCTTTGGGGCAACATCACCCTTGTTGACGGTGCATAATTTAGATAGATCTCAATTGAAACACTAATTCTGCCACTGCTGTGCGACCTTAGGAAGTTTCTTAACTGTTCCAATGCTCAGTTCTTCCATCATTAAATGAGAATCTTAAACAGTACCTCCTGAAAGGATTGCTAGGAGGTTTAAATGTAGTACTGCACGTAATTCACTTAGCAGTGACTGGAAATCAAGGAAGAACCAGTAAACGGAAACTTTTGCTGCTACTGCTTTTACTATTGTTATCGTTTTGATTGTCGGGGAAGCTTAGACAGGAGGAAATGACTCAGGGAAGTAATTGAGTGAGAAGACAACACAAACATATAGAAGGGTCTTCAACTTGGAGTGATAGAACACCTGAATCTAACCACCACTGAGTTCACTTTACACTCGAGAGCATCTCTGTGAAAAGGCTGCTATGTAGCCAGATCAGCAAATCAAAATCTGCGTATAAATAGAATGTGCACAATGTTCAGAGAGTGGAGTGAAGTGTGAGGCTTTCTGTTGTTCCACTGCTGGGAGAGCAGGGACAGCCATGGCCTGACAGCTATGAGTGCCCAGGATGCAGTTACAACTTTCACATATAAACTAGGAAATGGCACCGAGACGCCACTGCTGCAGAGGAAGGAGAGAACAATTCTAGACCCTCTCAGCCATTACCATAAAAAATGGCTAAGAGAGATTCTCTGTAAACTTCCTCCTCCCATGGGTGAGAAAACAAATTCTACTCAATTTCTAATTTAAAATGGAAAAATACTCACCAAAGGAAACATCACCAAAGTGCAGAGCAGGAACATTAAAATGGAAGGTAGGTCCAATGACACAGCCTCTGGGAGTAGGAATACAAGTCGGGGGAGTGGAGAGAGAATCCAGTGAATTCAGGGTAACAATCAGGAACTGGGGAGAGGGTAAGTACTGAAAACCATAATTTGGCATTACAACAATTATAGAATCTAGGACTTAAAGAAACTATGAGATGATGGTCTATCACAGTAGTTCTTAAAATTGTTTTTCAAGACTCAAATCATTGGGTTTTAGCAAACGATGCTCTCGTTAACTTATTACTGTATTCCTACCAATGAATGAAGCAGAGCAGACACATCACCAAAGTAGTGGCATAAAATGTTACTGTGGATGAGGCACATATCATGAAAAGTTATTAACTCAGGCAAGAAATAAAAATTGTAAGTCTAACCATATAATAAATATCAAAGACTATTGATGATACCGGTATTCCTTGTCCCACACTTTGATAAAATTGTTTCATTCCAGTGCCTACCACCAACTAGTTGTGATGCTGGCCAGTCACTTTACTTCTGTGGGCTTCAGTTTCTTTTCCTCACGTATAAAAGAGAGGACTGGAATAGGTGACCTTTAAAGACCCTTTACTCTAAATGTTGGTCTATTTCTCTCTCAGTGCAAGGCCTCATGATCTTGGAGCAATGCTCTAGCTTAAACAATAGAGAGATTCTACAGCTTCTAGCTGCCTTCAGGTGCAGTAGACAGCATAATGGTCCCCCAAAATGTCTATGTGCTACTCCCCAGAATGGGTGAATATGTTAGGTTACATGGCAAATGAGAATTAAAGTAGCAGAAGGAATTAAGGTTGCTAATTGACTGGTCTTGAAATAGGGAGATGATCCTAGATTATCTAGATGGGCCCAATGTAATCACAAGGGTCTTTAAAAATAGAAGAGGGAGACAGAAGAGGAGGTCAGAGTGATGCAATATGGGAAGGACTCGCCCAGCTGTTGCTGGCTTTGAAGATGGAGAAGGGGGACCATAAGCCAAAGAATGTGGGCAGCTTCAAGAAGCTGAAAAAGGTTAGGAAATGGATTCTCCCTTAGAACCTCCAGAAAGAAAAACAGCCCTGCCAACACCTTGATTTTAGCCCAGTATGACCTGTGTTGGACCTAGGATCTATAGAGCTGTAAAATAATGAATTTGTATTGTTTTAAGCTACTGAGTTTGTGGTAATTTGTTACAGTAGCAATAGAAAACTAATACATTAGGTATTTGTTTATTCTTGTTTTTCTCCATGACCCATGTCCCTAAAATCTTTAGACCAAAGGTAAGAACTGAAATAATTCCCCATCTATGCACCAAAGCTTTTAAAAATTGTAGACACACAGGTATCAGAAAACACATTAAACATGAATCTCCTAATTCACCCAGCTCCAAATGTTGGTGATGGAGGTGTGGCACACCATGCTGAATGCATTGGTGCCCTAGCGAGTCTTCCTGCTGCTATAGATCTGACCATAATGTGGCGAGAGGCTGTTGCAAATCTGGGAGGAGCCATCACAGCAAAGACTCAGTGCAGCAAGTTTCAATTCTAAAATCCTTTCTCAGAACCATCTATTCTATCTCATGCTAATGATTCAAAGTGGTTTCAAAAGGAGTGACTGGTACTCAGCATGGAATTAGGATCCGGTTGAGAGTGAAGTCAAGTCTACAGGTTAGAAACGTGACTTGTAAAAGAAATTTTGGGGGGCCAAAGTAACAAATAGATCAAAGGTGTCTGAAATGCACAAAAGGCTAACAAAAGTAAGAAAGAAGCTCACAAAATTGCACAAAGCAGTCATCTAATTAGTGCAGAAGTAAAAAGAACCGGAGTTAAATCACATTTGTTCAAAGGCACATATAACTAGCTGAACTGTAGCTGAACACCATCTGGATTTAGATATGGTCACATTCATTCTAATAGGGATTCTGAATATTAGGATAGTGTCTGTCAAGACTGTGCCTTCCATCAAGGCAGTGGTTTGTTAAAATTATAATTTTAAAGACTAAAAGAGAGAATGATTAAATTATTATGATATGAAATTATATTATACATATTATTATATTATATCATGATTTGTTTATTGAGATTTGCAAATACTTTCTCCCATTCTGTAGGTTGTCTTTTCAGTTTCTTGATAGTATCCTTTGAAGCACAAAATTTTTAAATTTTGATGAAGTCTGATTTATTTATTTTTTCCTTGATTGCTTGTACTTAGGTGTCATATTCAAAAAACCTTTGCTTATTCCAAGGTCACGCATATTTATACCTATGTTTTCTTTTAACAGTTTTATACTTTTAGTTATTACATTTGGGTCTTTGATCCATTTTATGTTAATTTTGTATACGGTGTGAGGTAGGTGTCCAACTTCATTCTTTTGCATGTGGATATCCAGTTGCTCCAGCATCTTTTGTTGAAAAAACTATCCTCTCTCCCATTGAATTGTCTTGATACCCTTGATAAAAATAAATTGACCATAAATGTGTGAATTTATTTTTGGACTCTCAATTCTACACCATTGATGTATACGTCTATCTTTATGCCAGGACAATACAATCTTGATGACTGTATCTATGTAGAAAGTTTTGAAATGGGAAATATTAGCCTTCCAACTTTGTTCTTATTTTCCAAAATTGTTTTGGCTCTTCTGGGTTTCTTGCATTTCTATATAAATTTTAGGATCAGTTTGCCAATTACTGCAAAAAGGGAAGCTGGGATTTTGATAGGGATCATGTTGAATCTATATATCATTTTGGGAAATATTGCCATCTTAGGTTAATATTAAGTCTTCCAATCCATGAACACAGACATCTTTTCATTTATTTAGGTCTTCTTTTAAATTCCTCTCAATGACGTTTTGTAGTTTTCAATGTACAAGTCTTGCACATTTTTTGTTCAATTAATTCCCAAGTATATTATTCTTTTTGAACATATTTTAAATAGAATTATTTTCTTAACTTCATTTTTGAATTTTCATTGCTGCTGTCTAGAAATACAATTGATTTTTGTATATTGATCCTATATCCCGCAATTTTTCTGAACTCATTTATTAGCTCTATAGTTTTTTTGTGAATTCCTTAGGATTTTCTATATACAAAATAATGTCACCTACAAAGAAAGATAGTTTTCCTTCTTCCATTCCAATCCAGATGCCTTTTATTTCTTATTCTTGTCTAATGGCCTCGGAGAGAACCTCCAGTACAACATCAAATAGAAGTGGCAATGGTGGACATCTTTGTCTTGTTCCTGACCTCAGTGGGATAGCAGTCCGTTTTCACCATTAAGTATAACGTTAGATGTGGGTTTTTCATAGATTCCCTTTATCATGTTGAGGGAGTTCCCTTCTATTCCTAGTTTGTTGAGTTGTGGTTTTTTTTTTTAATCATGAAGCGGTGTTTAATTTTGGTGAATGCTTTTTCTATATTTATTGAGATATTATGTGGTTTTGGTTCTTTATTCTATTAATATGCTGTATGACATTGATTGATTTTCATATGTTGAACCAATCTTGCATTCTTGGAATAAATCCCACTTGGTCGTGGTGTACAATCCTTTTTATATGTTGCTGGTTTGATTTGGTTTGGTAGTATTTTGTCAAGGATTTTTATATCTATATTCATTAAAGTTACTGGTCTTTAGTTATCTTTTCTTGTGATATTTTTGTATCAGGGTAATACTGGCCTAATAAAATGAGTTGGGAAGTGTTCTAATCTTTTCTATTTTTTTTTTTTTTTGTGAGGAAGATCAGCCCTGAGCTAACATCTGATGCCAATCCTCCTCTTTTTGCTGAGGAAGACTGGCCCTGGGCTAACATCCGTGCCCATCTTCCTCTACTTTATATGGGATGCCACCACAGCATGGCTTGACAAGCGGTGTGTGGGTGCAAGCCCGGGATCCAAACCTGTGAACCCTCGGGCCACTGAAGTGGAGTGCGTGCACCTAACCGCTATGCCACTGGGCCGGGCCCAAGTCTTTTCTATTTTTGGTGGGGTGGAGGAGAGAGTTTGTGGAGGATTGATGTTAATTCTTCATTAAACATTCAGTAGAATTCACCAGTGAAGCTGTCTAGGCCTGGGTTGTTTTTGTGTGTGCGTGTTGGGGGGAGAAGATTTTTGATTACTATTTCAATCTCCCTAAACTATTATAGATCTATTCATATTTTTATTTCTTCTTGAGTCAGTTTTGATAGTTTGTGTCTCTCTAGGAATGTGTCCATTTCATCTAGATTATCTAATTTGTTGGCACACAATTGTTCACAGCAGTCTATAATAATCCTTTTGATTTCTGTAGGGTTGGTAGTAGTACCCCTCTTTAATTCCTGATTTTAGTACTGTGCGCCTTTTCTTCTTTTTTCTTGATGAGTCTCACTAAAGGTTTGTCAATTTGTTGATCTTTTCAAAGAACCAACTTTTGGTTTCATTAATTTTCTCTGTTGTTTTTCTTTTTTATTTCATTAATTTCCACTTTAATCTTTATTATTTCCTTCCTTGTGCTTGCTTTGGATTTAGTTGGTTCTTCTTTTTCAGGTTTCTTAAGGTAGAAATTTAGGTTATTGGTTTGAGCTCTTTCTTCTCTTTAAATATAGGCACTTAACAGCTATCAATTTCCCTCTAAGAACTACTTTCACTACATCTCATAAGTTTTAGTATACTGTGTTTTGTTCCATTCATCTCAAAGTATTTTTAAATTTCTGTTGTAATTTCTTCTTTGACCCATTGGTAATTTAGGAGTACGTTTAATTTCCACATATTTGTGAATTCCCCAAATTTCCTTCTATTTTTGATTTTTTTTTTTTTTGCAGGGAAAGATTCACCCTGAGCTAACATCTGTTGCCAATCTTCCTCTTTTTTTTTTCCTCCCCAAAGCCCCAGTGCATGGTTGTATATTCTAGTTGTAAGTCCTTCTAGTTCTTCTATGTGAGCTGCCACCACAGCATGGCAACTGACAGACGAGTGGTGTGGTTCTGCGACTGGGAAATGAACCTAGGCCACCAAAGTGGTGAGAGCGCCAAACTTTAACCACTAGGCCATCAGGGCTGGCTCTTTGGTCTTTAATTTCATTTCTTCGTGGTTTAAGAGCACACTCCATATGATCCAAATCATTTAAAATTATTGAGACTTGTTTAGTGGCTTAACACATGGTTTATCCTGGAAAACGTTCCAAGCGCACTTATTAGGTGGAGTGTTCTATAGGTGTCTGTTAGGTCTAGTTGGTTTATAGTGTGGTTTAACTCTTCTATTTCCTTTATGATCTTCTGCCTAGTTATTCTATCAATTGAAAGTGGAGTACTGACATCTCCAACTATTATTGTTGAATTACCTATTTCTCCCTTTAGTTCTGTCAGTTTATGCTTCATGTATTTTGGGGCTCTGCTGTTAGGTGCATACATGTTTATAATTATTATATCTTCTTGATGGATTGACTCTTATTATTGTAAAATGTCCTTCTTTTGTCTCAAGTTAAATTTTTGTTTTGAAGTCTATTTTGTCTGATATTAGTATAGCTATTCCAGCTTTTTTTTTTTTTTTTTTTTGTGAGGAGATCAGCCCTGTGCTAACATCTGCCAATTCTCCTCTTTTTTTTTTGCTGAGGAAGACTGGCCCTGGGCTAACATCCATGCCCATCTTCCTCCAGTTTATATGGGACACCGCCACAGCATGGCTTGCCAAGCAGTGCATTGGTGCGCCCCCGGGATCCGAATCAGCGAACCCCGGGCCGCCACAGCAGAGCGCGTGCACTTAACTGCTTGCGCCACCGGGCCGACCCCTACTCCAGCTTTCTTTTGGTTACTGTTTGCATGGTATATCTTCTTCCATCCTTTTAGTTTCAACCTATTCATACTTTCAGATCTAAAGTGTGTTTCTTGTAGACAGCATGTAGATTTGTTTGTGTGTTTTTAAAAATCTATTCTGCTAATTATGCCTTTTAATTGAAGTCACTAATACATTTACATTTAATGTAATTACTGATGAGGTAGGATTCATGTCTTCCATTTTACCATTTGTTTTCTGTATGTCTTTTTTCTTCCTCGATTCCTCCATTATTGCCTTCCTTTGTGTTCAATGGATATTTTCTAGTGTAGACTTTTAACTCCCTTGAGGTTTCTTTTACTATACTTTTTAGTTAGCTTAGGGAATAGTTTAGGAGATGGGTAATCACATCCTGAATTTGGATAAATAATTCACAGAGTCAAAGGTTAAGACAGTAGGATTCATGCAACAGGAATGTCTAACAAACCCAAATTCACCAGTCAGTGTACCTAATATACAACCTTGCATATAGGAGGTGCTTCATAAGAGGTTATTAGATGAATATCCAAAATACACATTTACTCCTAAATAGAATAGCAATGTGTGTGTGTCAATAGTTAGATACAGTATTAATTATTAGGCTGGACTTAAAATGGGGAATGGCCAAATGAAATTGGGATGGGCTTTCTTATTCAACTTGAAGGATAGTTAGCCTGTCTTGGCCAGCATTTTGCTTTCTCTTTGTCTACATGAAAAGTAAAACTGTGATCCTTTAATATCCTATACTTCCTTACTATAGATAGGGCCATTATTCCTTTTATCTTAAATGTTTATAAGAGCAGAGATTTAAGGTTTTATCTTTCCCATTTTTGTATGGAGGCCTGTCCATGATGCTGGATGTTGTGGAGGGTACTCATGATTCTGAACAATACTTCCTGATGCCAAGAAGTCAGGAAGCCTTGATCCAGTTGGAGGCTTTCAAGAGCTGATCTTCTGGAGCTTATTGAGGGCAGGAGACAAAGGTTGCATTTGCAGGTTTGCTCTTCCTGCTTCTCCAGATAACCACCTGCACTGCTTGTCATGAGATGTGAATTGTTACAAAGAGGGGTTGAAGTTCATATAATGTGAAAAAGTCCTCCTATCCTTCTTATATTCTGCATATCTCTGAAGGATGTCAATCATGGGCCAGGACAAGCACAGTACCTCTTCTCGAAGAGTCAATGTTATTCATATATCTGGAAAGCAACTCCAATCTTTTCTATTATCACAAACACAGATGTATTATGGAAGAGAATGTCAATGCCTTGTGAATGCTTCAGATAAGTCTTGAGACTTAAAAGAAGTTTATGATTGTAACAGGTTGTCTTAGCCATGCCACAGAGCCCTTGAAGCATATGCATTCACTCTCCTTACTTGTTAGAGGTCATATTAGTTTGCTAGGGCTGACATAACAAAGTGCTACAGACTAGGTGGCTTAAACAACAGAAATTTATTTCCTCACAGTTCTGTAGGCTGGAAGTCCAAGATCAATGTGTCGGTAGGGTTGGTTTCTTCTGAGGGACTCACTCCTCTGCTTGTAGATGGCCATCTTCTCTCTATGTCATCACATGATCTTTTCCTATGTGTGTATCTGTCCTAATGTCTTCCTCTTATAAGGATACCAGTCATATTGGATCAGGGCCCACCCATATGACCTCATTTTACCTTACTTACTTCTTTAAAAGTCCTATCTCCAAGTTCAATCACATTCTGAGGTACTGGGTATTAGGACTTCAAAAATGAATTTTGGGAGGACATAATTGACTCCATATCAGGGATACTTAGGTGGAAGAATTGAGAAGAAATGATAATCATCTTTGAGCTGATCTTGAGATTCTGAATTTCCAGTAGATATCATGAAATTAATGTTTTCCTGGGATTCTTCAGGCTATATGCATTTGTTTCTTTTCTGTTATCTCCAGACCCCAAGGGAGACCTCAGCTGTAGATGGAGGGAGGTCCTGCTAGCAGTAACCATAATAAGAGAGACTGCCATGATAATTAACAACCTGTTGCTGTGGGAACCCAGATAGAATCTGCAACGTGTTCTGAAGATATGATCTTTCTAAGCACCAGGAACCAAAATTATAGATCTGCCCAATGGGTTGGTCACAGAGAACTTCTTTTTAAAACCTGCTCTGCTATTAATGACTTTCAATTATCACAAGCAGCTGGAGAAGCCATCAAAAGACTTCTAACACAAACGCTGCGAGTGCCTAGCCTTGGCTGACTGACTCTAAAGTAGACTTTTCTATAATGCCTGAAGACATTATAGGTAAAAGCATTTAAAGAATTTCCTTGAAATGAAAATGAAAGATGAGGGTTTGGAAAAACTGTGATAATAGCCAAAGCTTAGTCAAGAAGATGATTTTATCCAAGTGTTACTATAATAACTTATTTTTCCTAAACATCCTAAAACAGAGAGTAACTATAAATTAGTTTAATGTTTAAGTCCTTATTTTATAAGGTTATAGCTTATAGAAAAACTAGATTCCAAAATAGCAATGTATCCATGTTACAATAATAAGTTACACATGTTCAATAGAAAAACACTGATGGAAATTTAAAACATCCCATTATGTTGATATGTTCATATCAATAAAGATAGTTATGGACATCCAAGACATGATCTAGTTTTGAAGTTTAAGAAAGAAATAGAAGTATAATGATGTACACCTGAAAATTTATACAATGTTATAAACCAACGTTACCACAATAAACAAAAAATAAAAATAAATAAATAAATTAATTAATTAATTAAAAAAAAAAGAAAGCAATAGGTAAAAACTTCAATTAATTTCCACATTAGTTGTAGATGGATCTTACCTAACGGTCAGTTTCACAGGTTCAGGTGACCCAGTGACATTGACCAGGAACTCTTCTTCGAAGTGCCCCAGGATGGCAGAACTGAAGGAGATTTGGACAGCTTGGACTCCACTTGGTTCAATGATGCCTTCCTTTGGACTGAAAACAAAGCAGGCCCCCAAAGCTGAAGTAGGAGGGATAACATTGAAGAGGGCATCAATGCTGCCTTTGTTGGATAGTATTGCCTGTATCAACAAAAAGGCAAGAATGAAAAGGTTGACAATGGACTTCTGATTTATTTTCATATAATTATGTGGACGTATTATTAACACCAACACAGAGACAGTTTCAGGAATTAGAATCAAAGAAAACTCCAGGGAGAAATGAACAGTCTTTGATCTTGAATGTTTGAAGATGGGAATCCAAGCCAGGAAGTAATTTTGTGTTTTTAGTTTCCTCTTTAAAACGGAGTTAGTCATATGTATTATACTGATGCTATAAAGACTGAACATAATCATGACAGAAGAAGAGACTTAAAATACCTTTTTCTGATACTCTCTGTAAAGTAACCGAGGGAAGGTAGGTATTTATCTCATACACGTGAGAAGGCCGAGATTAAGTGGAATATAGGAAGATAAAAAGCAAGTCAGAATAGAGGAGCAAGAACTACCTAAGCCTATGTTTGTAATGGAACTTGAAGAATGTAAACGAGACATCATTGTGGATTCCAGATTGCAAGGATTCTTATGCTGTTAGGTAGATAATTGTTGTGCTGTTAGACTTCATTCCACTGGATATTTTCATCTCAAAATCTATTGGATGGATAATTGTTTGGGGATGCTTATGCAAGCACTTGCTTTACTGTAGAAAAGTTTTATTCCTGTATACTAGTGTTCTAGAACTATGTCATTGCCCACATTTGATTGCATACCAGGTGTGTGTAGGTAAAAAGCTCATGCCTGGCATTCAGAATCCTCACAGCTGGCTCAGTTTACTGTTCCATCTCCCACCTCCCATAATTCCTGTCCATGAGCCTGTACTATAGCCACACAGCTCTTTTCCCGGGCTTGCAAGACACAATCTCTATTCCTTGGCAATGCCTACACCTGAACTGGTGAAGAGCATGTTCTCTCTATTTATGTAGGAACTGCCCTCGACTTACACTCAAGACATTGGAAGCACAAGAGCATGAGAGATCATGAAGAAATATTCAGAAAGGTATGTGGGCTGCTAGGAATTTCCAGAAGGGGTCGAATGTGGACAGAGGTTAAGGAGAACAAGCTCTGAGAAAATGTTACAGATTTTTTATTTTTAATTAGGGGTCATTCCTGCCCTTGAAGAGAGTAACTCCAATGGCATGTGATTGCAGAATCCAGAGAACAAATGTTTAGGGAATGAGTAGGGGCAGAGGAAATGGTGGTTGACTATTTTAGATTCCTGTTTTGAGAAAATTAGTAGTAAAAAGTGAGAAGGGGGGTGGCAAAGCTTTGGGAAGGTATGGTAGAGGACACCTGGTATATTTATATTAAATGAGATAATGCATCCTAAGTAGCTGACCTAGACGTTTGTTGTTGTAATAAGAGAGGGGGGCTAGGTAACCAAGGGAATGGGGTCGAGGTGAATGTGGGGGGTCTACCAGCTCAGGTTGCCTCCCGAGAAGCAGAGAAGAAGGGATCAAGAGCATATGTAGGATAGAGTCAGGGGCCCTTGCAGAGGAAGGCAACCACTTCTGCCAAGAGAAGATGGATGATGCACCAAAAAAGATACATAACTAATTGCTGCTTGATATTTTATTCATCTTTTTACTTTTATTTCCCATCTCCCTTGCTCTGTTTTATTCCCTGGTTGTAGGAATCATGCTTCACCGTCATTCCTTTAAAAGAGCCCACGTAGAAAAGTGATTATGATCACAGACTCAAAAGTCAAATGCCTGGATTGAAATCCTAGCTTTGTCACTGACTTACTAGCCGTGTGACCTTGGAGAACCTGCTTAGCTTCCCTGTGCCCCAGTTTCCCCATATGTAAAATGTAAGTACTACTAACTTCCCAGATTGCTGTGAAGATGAAATTTATGAATTTATGTAACTCTGAGAATAGTGCCTGGCAAAGAGTGCTCATAAATGACAGCGATTGCTATTTATATCCCCAGTGCCAAGCAGAATGGGTTTAAAATTTACTGTGCTTACGAAGCAACTGACACATACTAGTGGTAACTTGAAGGACCCTCGTTCCTCTCTCTGAGGAGATGCATGGATTGCCTTTTTATTTTTTTGGTTAACAGCAATGTTTCATCCAGATTTTCTATGAGGTGCCGGCTCCTCTATTTTCGAGAATATCCGTGTCATTCTTCTGCCCTGACAAAGCAGCTCCTACTTATGTATCCAGAATCCAACAGTCATCTGGGACACAATTCTGAGACCTTTTGATTACCGGTAATGTCCTGACCCTTGCAGCCCCACTCCTTGGAGAGAAGAAAATTTATGACAGAATTTCACCTTTCATTTGTTTTCCTTCTAATTACACTGGGGCATAGTGTATACTCTTGGGCTTATGGTTTATTCCTCATGTAGCTGCTAAGCTCAGCAATGATTAAGGGCAATAGCTGGTTATTCGAATTTGTTTCAAGTAGGTAACATGACAAATTGAGAGATGCAATGAGGCATCAGCATTCAATATGCAGAGAGGGCAAAATATTCCCGTGAGGAGCACCTTACCATGGCCTTCTCTGCCACTGTACAGCTCTCAAAATTGTCCAATCTGATGTGGTACCTCATTTAACACTTATTTAGCTGGCTGCGGTTTGCTTTACTGTTCAAATCTGGGATGATGGAAAACGGTGACCTAAAGTACACTTGTGCTAAATTTGTAAGAAATTATCATTACACTCAGGGAAACCCTATGCATTTTGCATCAGAACTAGAGGTCCTTTTCTGATGTGGCATCTGCAAGGTATAGTCTATAAGATGTAAAGGTAATTCACACTGGATAAATTACAGAAAGAATATCAATTTCATAAGAACTATGGTACCTTTTTTTCTCCCTAAATGACTCATTTTTCAAAATGCAACATAGTAGCTGTGCCACTTTTCATTTTATGACAATCATGTGACTGATTTCTTCATTTAAATTGTGCTCTTAACATATATTCCACCTCATCATGACATTGACATCTCTGTTTACCTTTCACATCATCCTCTTTAGGCCTTAGTTGCTCTAGTGAATGTGGGGACAAACGACACTATAGAAAGCTCTCAACCTTAACCAGGCATTTACTTCCCATGCCAGGTTAGGCTGGGCCAAGAGGTGAGTTGGCTCTAGGCTGAATTTGCCCATGGAGAGAGCCTGAGGGATTGAAAGGCCAGCAAAGGGCCTTCTCTTCACTAACATTTACAAACTGTGTGACCTTGCCAAGTTACTTACCAAATGGGCAGAGTCAGGTTTGCTGTTCGCTGAACCTATTTCCTCTTCTTCCTGTGGTTACAGCTAGACTACATTTCCCAGCCACCCTTGCAGTTATGGACAGCTAATGGGATGTGAATGAAAGTGATGCGTGCCATCTACAGTGCCATCTCCTATAAAAAATCTTTCTTATATGTCAATTATACCTCAATAAAAATATAAATTAATTAAAAATCTGTCATGTGCGTCCCTCCATGCTCTTTCCTCTCTACCAGTGTGATATATGTGAGCCTGCAATCTTGCAGGTCACATGTTAGAGGTGTCAGAGCCATGAGATGGAAGGAGTCTGGGTTCCCCATTCTCTGCTGCAGGAGAGCCATCCACTGATTAGCAACCTCGTTTGGGACTTTATGTAAGCAAGAAAATAGACTTCTATCAGGTTTGAGATAGCATATATTTTTGTATTTGTTACAGTATCTAGCATTACCTTAACTAGTAAAACTTCTCTAAGCCTCAGGTTCCTCAGCTATAAAATGGGAATAGTCATTGTACCTACTCCATAGGGTTTTGTGAGGACTAAATGAACTAATGCATATAAAAGCACTTGTACCATGCTCAACACACATGGAGGGTGATGTTGTTGGTGGTAAACCACTATATGTTTCATAATTCTCATTTATAAAATAGGTACAGTAAAACCTACAGTTTTGTAATGGTTAGAAACTACACACACACATACAGACATGCACACACAATAAAACATGGAAACTGACACCTATTTGTCACTCATTAAATAACTGCTTTTATTATTACCTATATAGAAATACCAACATTTACAATCTAGAAATCTTTCTAAAATAAAGTTTCAATAGCAATAGTTTGATATAGTGTGAAAGAGTGCCCTAGATACAAGTTGAGTGGTGAGGTGACACAGAAGCAACTTTGATCCTGAAGAACCCATGAGTATATCTTGTAAAAGGATTATTTTCTATTTAATTGGAAAGACAAAGCAGGGAGGTTTCTTCCAGAAACCACGATGACTGGTTTTTAAACCATGGATTGGAGACCAGTGCATTTAGAGAAAATTCTAAAGTGTGAAAACAGCTATCCTCATTAGGACATTCTGGAAAATGTAAAAAGCTGTCTATCCTCTGATCAGTAGGATTTATGTTGTTAGAGAACAAGCACATTAAACAGATGGGGAGTTGTATTTATCTAGAAATTGAGGAGGACAAAACCTTTGTAATCTACAAAATGATGAGGATGAAAACCAATTAAATTATGGCTTTGATGCTTTTTAGCTTTTAGTAAAGTTAGAGAGGGTTGAAGAGGCTGGAAAAAGTTGCTCCCCTCAACAAGGCTAGGAGAGAGGAGGAAGAGCCAGATCATGGCAAATGGATGTGATTGCACAAATTGTCTTTCAGTAAAAACACACACAAAATAAGCAAAAAAAGCCAAGTACTGTTTGAGTTTCAATGAACAATTCTAGTGCTTACCTCATAACAATGTACAGATCCAATGAAAACTTTTCCAATATCCAGCAACTCAAAGTTGAAGTGAATCTTCGGTCCCATTCCTTCCCCTTTGATTCGGAGGGGCAGACGAATCTCTCGGCCTATAAAAACAATTCAGACTTTGTTACCCTAAATAATGCTTTATTACCCCAAATTACCCACAACTTGTTACCAATGTAAGCAATCAAGATTAGTGCACTATCTTCCTGTACTGAACTGAGGGAACTACAATTTAACCAATGCTGAAGATATAGCTTATCTTTAAGAAACAGGAATACTGTTAGTTTCTTACCTTTAGAGAACAGCTTATATTGCAATTCAGGTTGACATTTTAGCAGAAAAAAACAATTAAAAATTTTAACCCAGTATTAACTGTGTCCTTAAGTTTCTTATAAAGGAAAGTAATTTCTCTATATCAGAGAAGAGTGACCACTGACTGCTTGATGCTTCTCATCAAATGAGAGTCACCATGGGGCTCCAAGGATGTTGTTCTCACCGATCTTCCCCAGATTTAGGAAGAGCCAGGGTGTTAAGGGATCTGAGTCTTGGAGTCTTCCCTGACCCTTTGTATTTCTTTCATGTAGAGGTCATGGAAGGCACTAAACAGTCTCCCTTATTACACATCCACAATGGACCCAGGGCCAATACAGAGCACAAACCTTTAAAGGACTGACTAGTTTTGTTCCTTTTTAAAAATGGATATATCTTCATTTGATAATACATGACTGTTACATAAATGTTATAGAGAAAGGGGAAGTTCTCTCATAATTCCACCAGCCAAAGGCAACTATTGTTAGCATTTTGGTGCTGATATTTCCATACTTAATCATATTTAAATACTCATAATATAAATGAGAGCATATGCTAAATATTATTTTGTAACCTGCTTTTTTCACTTAACAATACCTCTGGAACATTTTTACGTATTATCACCAAAAGATTGAGGTAAATATCTGTAACCAGTCCCTCTTGTTAGATATTTAAGTGGTTTCCAACTTTTCACTACAACAAATTATAATGTAATTAATATCCTTGAACACATTTTTGAACAATTTTCCTATATTTTCCTTAAGCACTTTGAAGATATCATGCTACTGTTTCTCGTCTTCCGCCATTTCTGTGGAGGGCACAACTTACAGTCTTATTGCTCATTTGAGGTGATATGTCTTTTCCTCTGACTGCTTTAAGGTTTTCTTTTCGTCTTCAGTTTTTCAGCAGTTTCGCTATAATTTTCCCAGGTGTGGTTTGCATTTATCTTTCTTGGGGTTTGCAGCACTTCTTGAATCCATAGAGAAATGCCTTTCATCAGTTGTTGGAAATTTCTTAGTCATTATCTCTTCAAATATTGCTTATGCTGCATTTTCTCACTTCTTTTCTTCTAAATATATCTATAATATTATATATATATGGAAATATATAATATATATGACCTTTTTGCCACATTCTACTTGACTCATGCTCTTTTCTGTGTTTTGTCTCTACATGCTTTAGCGTGGATATTTTCTTTTGATTTATCTAATTTCCAGCTTACAAAATCTATCTCTGGCTGTACCTAGTAGGCTACTGAGTTCTTAATTTGTCGTTATAATTTTTCAGATCAGACTTTCTACTAGATTTTTTGTAGTTTCCAGGCCTATGCTCAATCTTGTCTTTAGTAAGAACATTAAAAAAATCTGTGTCTGATAATTCCATTATTTGGCTCCCTCTGGGTTTGTTTCTACTGTTTATCTTGGTGTTCAATCAGATTGTGTTACCTCCTCAAATACTTGGTTATTTTTGATTGAGTGCTGATCAGTGTATATAGAAAAACTGTAGAGATCATTTGAAGCCCTAAGAAGAGGTTCTCCTCCTCCAGCTTCTGGCTGGTGATTAGGGGGCATTAGCACTCCCAGATAACCTAATCTAACCATCTGTATCTAGGATTCTGGTAGAGAATTAAGTTCTGCAGCAAATCATTTGAGTGACTATTTTCTTAATTCTCTGAAGAAGGGTGTGTAGCAAATACTATTTTAGATATAAAAGAAAAGTTAATTCCTCATACAATAGATGACTTAGAACATTAGGGATTAATTATCTCTTGAAACTCCAGTAGGGAACTGTCTTAATCAAATTAACACTTGAAAAATGATCCAAAGCTGAGCTTCAGTCCTTGTGAGAGCTGGTCCATTTCCCGGCCCCACTTCACTGGGTCCCACCCTTAAGCCTATGGGATTATTAGGGCCCTTTCTCCTTGGGCATCCCATGAACTCCTATGTTTTCTTTCCTAACTCAACTTTTCAGCTGCTCTGCAGTATCTACCAAAAAGTCAGTGTCGCTAAGGATAAAGAGGCCCCCAAAGTCAGATTGTCTTGGTTTCCTTCTTCTCCTGGATCTTGGCCCATAATTTTTCACTGTCCTGGTAGCTCTCTTTTGCCTTCAAAACAGGTTTGAAAAAATATTTTGCCTTGCTCTTATAGTTGTTCTTAGAGAGAGAGAGTTGATCCAAATTAACCAGCCGACCATTATTGGAATAGAATTGCCAGAACAAAGGGATGCACATTTGACATTTTGACAGCTATGGGCACACTGCCCTCCGGAATGGTAGTATTAATTTACACATAAACATCAACAGTACCTAATGATTCCTATGTCTCCACATCTTCCCTGACAGTAGGGATATCACCACTTCTAAAAATCTTTGATAGTTTGATAGGTTTTCCTTCAATTTGCACCACTTAAATTTCAAATTATTAAGGAAAAATGATGTATTTGCTCTGTGTGTCACATTTTGAACATTCAAAGTAGTTTTGATGCTCTGTTAGATATAATTTTCAGTATTATAGCAAATACATTTTGAACAACCAAGTGATATTTCTAATTTATTATCGTCATTATAATGCCTTGTGACATTTTATGTTCCACTATCTTCTGTTG
Organism: Ceratotherium simum simum; assembly: GCF_057802395.1. Classification (NCBI taxonomy): domain Eukaryota; kingdom Metazoa; phylum Chordata; class Mammalia; order Perissodactyla; family Rhinocerotidae; genus Ceratotherium; species Ceratotherium simum. Next base: position 14,918,420 of record NC_141929.1, read on the forward strand.
CTATTTAGCTTCTGTATCTTTAATGCCTTCTCTCCATGACTGTCCTTTTAAAGACAGGAATACTTGTCTCTGTTTCCCCTCTAGTGCTTGGCAACATAGTGGTTATCATTAGGCAAGTATTATTTTGATTATAAGAAACAAAAACAATCCTAGCAATATTTGGGACAGCTGATTTATTCAAAGGGTCCCTCCAATCCATTTGATCCCTGGAAAAGAGGTTCCTTCAAAGATCAGGTGTTAGTGTTGACAATACTCTAGAACATAAGTAAAACTTTCAGAGAGCACAAACCTCGACACCCTACTCCATTTTTTTAGAGTTCCAATCTATTAGCAATGATTTGCACTCCTTGGTCAAGAGAAAAGCATTTTGACAGAGATCCAACTTTCAGAATGGCAAAGAAAGAGAATTGCAAATATACTGTAGAATAAACTGCAAGACTATTTATAATTGTCAGGATTATGGCCTTCCCCCTCTGTTACCTTTACTGTCTTCCTTAATTAAAAAAAAAAAAAAAAAAAAAGATGTGTTATAATAAAGCAGTGAGCCAATGTTTCTTTGGGAATTATTAATTACTTCAAAGGAATTTGTCTTATCTGTAGCTAGCCATTTCCCTTACCCAGGACAGAATGTGAGTACAAGTATACTCAGCTTTGCATTTGCAAGAGTTAGTCTAAATTTTAGGGTTACCTTACAAATGCTACTTTTCCACAAGATTTTTGAAGCAGGGATTTTTTTTTTTTTTTTTGTCTTGGCAAAAGGTAGAAAGAGGGACAGGCCTGAAGGAACTAGTAAGCTCTAAGGACAGATTCCTTATTAGAAGAGCAAAAGTTTTAAAAGAATTTTTAAAAAATAGGGCAGTTTCTCATCTATGATTACAATGTCCTGGTTTCACACACAAGAAGCAGAGAGATGCACTATCAAACCCCTATAACAGCCCTGAAATCCCTCAATGCAATAGATTACACTGCATTAAATACCAGAAAATGTAACCATGGGCTTTCGAAACCTGCCATCTAAGATATCTTAGATGTCCAATATTATACTTGAGCTCCATTGCTATGCAGTAAGACAAGAAAAAGGGGGAAAAAGTATAAATAGGAAGAACAAACTGCCATTATTCACATATTTTAGATATGTCTACCTGGAAAATCCTAAAGAATCTATAAATAATTTTTTAATTAAGATAGACTAAGATTGATGGTTACCAAATCAATATACAAAATTTGACTGCATTTCTATACACAGAAACAATCAGAAAAATTAATTTTCAAGATACTATTTACAATAGCAACAAAAATATAAAGTACCTAAAAATAAATCTAATAAAATGTACTTAAAACCTTCAAGGAGTAAATCATAAAACTTTAATGAAAGATTTTAACAAAGATATAAATAAATGGAGAACTAAGCTATGTTCTTGAAAAGGAAGACTCAATATTATATAGTTGTCAATTTTTGCCCAACTGATCTATGTCTATAATTTTAATGCTCTACCAAAAAAAAATGCCAGCAGGTAGAATTTGGTGGAATTTTATAAGTTGATTATAAAATTTAAATGTAAAATAAAAGGGCCAATAATAACCAAAATATTCCTAAAGAAGAATAAATTGAGGGGACTTGCCCTTTCATATATTAAAATCTATCATAAAGCTATTGTAAAGATAATGTGGTATTGGGGCAGAAAGTGCAAAATAACTAAGGAAACAGAATACAGAACTCAGAATAAATGCACACATATATGTAAATCTGATTCATGACAGAGCAGCTGCTGAGTATCAGTAAGGAAAGATGGACTATATAGTATAAAGAGCTGAAACAACTGGGCATCTACATGGGATCTGTGGTTGGCTGAACAATGGCCCCCAAAGATATCCACTTCCTAATTCCTAGAACCTGTAAATATTACCTTATATGGCAAATGGGTGAATATTATCTTATATGACAAAAGATGTGATTAAGTTAAGAATTTTGAGATGGGGAAATTATCCTGGATTATCATGATTGCTGTAGCTTAGAAGTTGTCTTGAAATCAGGTGATAGTAGCCTTCCAACTTTATTCGTCTTTTCCAAAGTTGTTTTGACTCTTCCGGGTTATTTGCGTTTCCATATGAATTTTAGAATGAGCTTGTCAATTTCTACAAAAAAAGCAGCTGGGATTTTGATTTTGATTGCATTGAATCTACAGATAAATTTGGGGGAGAAATGACATCTTAATGATATTGAATTTAACCACCTATTAACAAGGTATAGCTCTCCATTTATTTAGGCCTTTAATTTCTCTCAGCAACGTTTTGTAGTTTTCAGTGTACAGGACTTATACATTCCTTGTTAAATTTATCTCTAAGTATTTTATGTTTTTTAATGCTATTGTAAGTGATATTGCTTTTTTAAATTTCAATTTCCCATTGTTCATTGTACAGAAATACAATTGATTTCTCTCTATATAGATCTTGTATCCTGCAACCTTGGACACATTTACTTTTTAGTACTCGTTTAAAATAGATATTCTCTAGCATCATCTCCACAGATGTTGATTCAATAAAACATAGATGAAACCCAAGAATCTACATTTTTAATAAGCAGCAGAGTTTTCTGAATCAACCAGAGCCAGATTCTATGCAGATTCTCTAAGGACATTACCTCTAGAAACATACGAACATATGAACAGTATTATGTTAACTTCTGACAACGTGGCAGAGTAAGATGGCAAAGTCCATCCTTCCACTTCAAATACAAAGAAAAGCTTATTAAAAATAAGACAAATATATATTTTTAATACTTATCCAAGCTCAAAAGAAAGAAAGAAAGGAAAATAGCAGGTGCTAGAAATAAATAGAGAACTTGGAGATTTGCAAAGTACATACAGGACTCATGGTCTAGTGGCTTCAGTTTTAAAACACTCATAGAAACAGGACATATGGATTTGCTCCTATCTGGGAAGGAGGAACTGAATTTATATCCTTGCATAAATCCAGGACCTTGGATAGGATACCTCTTTACAAAAAGGAGACTAGAAAAATTCTACCTTTTGGTCTAGGGAAGCAGTGATGAAGCTTGTCCTCTACCTAGCACTCTGAATAGGGAAAGAGCCCTTATGAGAAATAAAAGTCCCATGTACAGGTATGGGATCCAAATTTACACTATATTATAGGTGAAAGAATCAGAAGCTGAGAAAATAGAAGTTGTAGGGTCCTTGGCAGAAGAAATAAAAAATTATTCTGAAGGAATACTTCCCTGATCCAGTACTCATGCTGTCTTAGTCTGTTCGAGCTGCTATAATAAAAATACCATAGACTGGGTGGCTTAAACCACAAACATTTATTTCTCACAGTTCTGGAGGCTGAGAAGTCCAAGATCAAGGCACTGGCAGATTCAGTGTCTGGTGATAGCTAGCTTCTTGGTTCATAGATGCCATCTTACACTGTCTCCTCACATACAGGAAGGAGTGAGGGAGCCTTCTGGGGTCTCTTTTATAAGGGCATTAATCCCATTCATGAGGTCAGTGCCCTCATGACCTAATCACCTCCAAAGGTCCCACCTCCATATAACCTCACATTGAGGGTTAGGTTTCAGCATATGAATTTTGGGTGGCACAAACATTCACTCCATAGCACACGCTAAAGATGAGCTCGCAATACTAATATTTCAAACCATCTGAAGAAATAATCCAGTATGAGGAAAATCAGTCGTTAGCACAAACACGCAAATGAGTCCCCCAAGACTTTGACATAATAGAAAACTCCTAAAGAAACTCTAATATAGAAATCTTAAAATCTTTAAAGAGTTAAATGGAGAAATCGAAACCATAATGAAGGAGAAAAAATGAAAGCATTAAAACTATATAGAACTTTGAAAACTGAAAAACCAAGTTGATGAAATTAAAAACTGAATAGATGAATACACCAAAGAGTAGACAGAGCTGAAGAAAGAATTAGTCAACTGGAAGAAAGGTCTTAGAAAAATACCCAGAATGTATCATAGAGAGACAAAGAAATAAAAAACGTAAAGAAGTTAGAAAACATGGCAATTCCACAGGAAAAACATACATCTAAAAGAATTTCCAGAAGGAGAAAATTGAGATACTGAGATGAAAACAATATTGAAGAGATAATTACTGAGAATTTTCCAGAGTTCATGAAAGGCTCTTAGATTGAAGAAGCATACCAAGTACCAAGTAAGATTAATAAAGGTAAATTCATCACAATGACACTGTAGAACGCCAAACATAAAGTAATTTTTAATATCAATCTGATAGAAAAGACAGATAACCTAAAGAAATGACAATTAGACTTCAGTAGATTTCTCATGTCAACAATTTTGCCCATTGTCCACACTATGAGGAAGCAAGCAGCCACATGGAGAGTCCATGGATACGGGTTCCAGCAAATAAAACCTTGTGAAGTCCTTGCCAACAGCCAGGATCAATTGCCAGACATGTAGGTGGATGAGCTATAAAATATCAACTCCAGCTTCAAGCTTCTTCAGCTGTCTGTGTGTGGAGCAAAGAGGAGCTGTCCTTGCCGAATCCTGACCAAATTGCAGATCTGTGAGCAAAATAAATGATTGCTAGTTGTTTTAAGCCACTAAATTTAGGGTGGTTTGTTACTCAGCAAAAGACAAATGGAGCAAAGTAGCTTAAACAACTTAGGGCTTTTATTTTGCTCACATATCAAGGACATTGGGAAACGTGGATTTGGGGGAAGGAAGGGTTTAGGAGATTATGCTGCTGCTGCTGCTGCTGCTGCTGCTGCTGACGGTGATGATGACTGGTAAGCACAAATAGGAGAATCAACATTGATTCGATAGCTACTTTCTCTTCATGTTCCTGAACCATAAAATTGTATTTACTATAGCTTTTTAATAAGTTTTAATATATGGTGGGGCTAGTTTTCTCACATCATTCTTGTTTTTCTGAATTTTCTAGGCAATCCTGCTTCATTTCTTTCCTCCATAAGAACTTTGGAATCAATCTAATTTTAAAAAACCTTATTGATATTATCATATTACATTTACAGGGATAACTGATCTATTTATGATATTCATCTTCCTGATCCAAAACATGGGCATACCTTTCCACTTGTCCAAGTTTTCCTAAATCTGAGTATGTATACACAGATATTTGTATTTTTCTTTATGTTTGAAAGATTTGATAATTGAAAATATAATTTAAAGTAAACATAATAGTTGAGCAAGAAAATAATTTCTTATTCATAGGACTAAGAAACTGTATGTTATTAGGAGGTTGTGGTCTGATGAGTTTTGAGAAAGAAAACCTACAAATACGTAGAGTATTACTCTCTTATTACTCTGAAAATCCAAAAATGTTTTTAATGATTGGGGTGACGTAGCTTTCTCTTTCCTAAATCTCCATTCTTTAGTTCAAATAGGTAAAAAATCAAAAGCCCTAAATTGTGCTAAAAATTCAGATGCTTCTCTTACGATGTACAGAATGAAAATGGACAATGAGATTTCATCTTAATTGGGTCTTTAAAGGAAACAGGTACATCTGGAATCATTTCCACCATGCTGCTTTTCTGAATTTGACTCGGAAGCACCTGTTAATGATGTTAGCTAGCAATACATTTCACCGTTTAAATCAGAAAGTGTTGCTTCCTTTGAAGTTCCCATATGGTGATCCAAACCAAATATGTGTAGTTTCCCTTTGAGTTTTTTAAAAAGGTAATCTTCATAATTAAATTAGGCATTTCCACATTTCATTGGAAAATCAAGATAGATGAAAGACCAGTTTCAAGATCTAGATCAAACCATCAGTAAGTCTTTACAAATATCTAACATACAGGTTTAACTACTTCTAAGAAAATCTGAACATTTTAAATGAAGAAAAAAATTCAGTTTCAGGTTAACTGAAAAGATTTAATTATGTTATATTTGTCATATTCAGATCTAAGCAGGTCACTCCCCTGCTTAGAGCCCTTCAGTGATTCCCCACTGCACTCAGGATGAAGTTCAAGGTTCTTAGTCTGGCAGTCAAGGGCAGCCCCTGTGAACTGCATCCTACGGACTCCTCCAGCCTCCAGCATCCTTTCCTGCCCCAATCTCTCCCCTCTCAAGTCTCTCTGGCAGCCACACCATGAGAACTTGCAATTTCATGATAATGTTACGTATTTTCGCACAGTGTTTCTCTGTGTATTTTCACAGTGTTTCCCTGCCTGACATGCCCAGCCTCTCCTTTTTTTTAATTGACTAACAAGTACTTTAAGAGTCACTTTCTCTGGGGAACCTTCCTTGAAAACCCCAAGACCGAGCTGTATGTCCTGTATCCTCTTCTAGTATTCACTCATTCACTGTATAGCATTGCAATATAACTGTTGGTTCATGTGTCAGTTTCCCCCACTCAGTCTACGCTTTCTGAGGGCAGGAACTATGCTTTTGTACATCTTTGTACTCATGGTGCCTAGATATAAAAGCTTTCAAAAGAAAAAAGGCTGCAGTTGGAGATGTGGGTTGAATTTCATGCATCCTGAAAGGCCTTCCTCAAGACCAATGGTGCTGGCCTTCCCTGCTACTTCCTGCCTCTGAACATACATTCACACAATGGAACACTACACAGTGATGAAAATGAAATACAACTAGAGCTACAAGCAACAACATGGATGAGACACGCAGATTGCTTCCAATTACATACATTGCAAAAAGCAGGCAGTACTAAATTGTAATCTACAGCTATACATACATAGGAGTAAAAACTATAAATGAAAGCAAGGATATAATGATTATGAAGGACAGAATGGTGATTACCTCACAGGGAGGTTGGGATAAGGGGAGTGTGATTGGGAACGGACACCCAGGAGGCTTCTTGGGGCTGGAAATACTCTATTATTGATCTTGGTGGCAATGTTTGCCTTATAATTATTTGTTATAATGTAGATGTATGTGTATTAGTTCCTAACTGCTGCTACAACAAATTACCACAAACTCAGTGGCTTAATGTACAAATTTATTATCTTAAAAAGTTATAGAGGTCAAAAGTCTAAAACGGGTCTCATTGGGCTAAAATCAAGATGTTGGCAGGGCTGCATTTCTTTCTGGAGGCTCAGGAGGAAAATCCATTTTCTTGCCTTTCCCAGTTTCTAGAAGCTGCCCAAATTCCTTGGCCCTTCTGTTTTCAAAGCCAAAAATGGCAATTGAGTCTTTCTCATAGAGCATCACTCTGACACTGAGACTGATGCTTCTGCCTCCCTCTTTAACATTTAAGGACCCTTGTGATTATATTGAGCTGCTCACATAATCCAGGATAATCCCCCTACTATAAGGTCAGCTGACTAGTACAGTCATGCATTGGTTAATGACAGGGATATGTTCTGAGAAATGCATCGTTAGGTAATTTTGTCATTGTGCAAACATCATAGAGTGTACTTTCACAAACTTGGCTTGTACACCATACTACTCACCTAGGCTATATGGTACTAATCTTACAGGATCACCATCACATATGCGGTCCGTTGTTGACGAAAACGTCATTATGCGGCACATGACTGTAATCTAAATTCCATTTTCTGACTTAATTCCTCTTTGTCGTATAATATAACATATTCATAGGTTCTGGGGATTAGGACATGGACATCTCCGGGAGGCCATTACTCTGCCTACTGCAGCGTGTATTATGTACATTTCTGAATCTACGTCCTATTTCTTAGTGACAAAAGGTTAAAAGTTAAATTGTGGTATGTAAATACAAAGGATTCCTATATGACCATGAAATAGAATGACACTTTTTATTTAGTGTTATGGGAATAATCTGCAAGAAATATTTAAAAAGCAATGTCAGAACCATTGTGTAAAGTATGCTATCATTTATGTACAAAGGTGTGAGGAGGAAGCACACATATGTGTATTTGCTTCTGTATGCTCAAAGCACAGGAAAACAAAAGCAAAGCAAAACAAACTAAAACAAGAAAAGGGGCTTTTCTATCTGCCTAAGAAGTACTTCTTAGTGACCTAAAACCAGGAGGTTTTGCCAACCCTTTGAAGATAATAGTAAGGAATCATCACCAGCCCTTGAAAAGACACATAGAATTGTATGGAATTTACAGGGAAGATAATATGGAATTACTACGTAAACAAAGCCCTTCTCTGGCAATTGTATCTTTTAAAACATCACTAACAAAATAAAAAAGAATGTCATGCAGATGGAAAATTATACTATTCAGTTTACCCAGGATGTGAATTCTGTGGGAGAATTCGGAATTGCAAACGAAACAATAGATAAATACGACTAGTTATGCAATGTTTGGGAACCTCCTGGAGAGCAGCCAATCCCCTGGAATATGGCCAAGCATGATGTCCCAAGGGTGCTACAGATGGGAGGGAGGTGCCACCACCTGTGGCATGGGGGCCACTGGTGCATTGCCAGCCTGTGTCTGAACACTGATGTACCAACTTTTCCTCCAGACCCATTAAGAAGTCTGGGGTAGATGACACTGGTCTGAAGTGCGGAAACAGACTTATGAAAATTCAGAAACTCCTAGTCCATTCTGCATTCATTCTGGGGCAATCTTGTGAATCCCACATTCATGCGCAGGGGAGAGACCAGATCAAACTACGATTAATTCACTCATTTCATTCATTTGCTCATTCATTTAATCAATATTTATTGCGTGGCTTTATCTTCTTGGTGCTAACAGCATAAGACATAGAGTATCATTCCAATATATACATTTTTTAAAAAGGCAAACTATACTATTTTGCTTAGGGACGAATACATAGGCGGTAAAATTATACATGAAAGCAAGAAAATGACTATCATAAAAGTCAAGGTGATGGTTACATCTAGGGAAGGGAAGCAAACATCTTCAGGAAGACACGCACAGCTTGGGGAGGTGAAGGGCAGCAGTCCTGGGTCAGGCAGCCCATCCTTCTGCACTGTTCTTAGATGGCCTGACCACACAGAGAACATGACTGCATAGATATGGACTGAAAACAAGCTGGTATAACAGAATAGTGGGATTTTTGCACTTGAAGAGACTTTTATGATTGTGCATTATCAGTACTCTCCCCCCAAGTTTAAAATAACCACCACAGCCATATGCCCGGGAGACCTACACATAAAACAGCAGAGGTATGTAGCACTAGCTACCCTGAAAATTAAACCCATTTTCTCACTCTTATACAGGTTTCCCCCACTATCCAAAATTTCGCTTTATGCCGCTTCCCTTTTATGAAAGAACTACATTAGTATCTGTTTTTGCTAACTGAAAGCGTGAAAATAGCGTTAAGTGTTTGTTTTGCAGTGAGCGGTCATAAGGACACAGTGCACCCCGGGCAGTGAGAGCCGGGCGCCACGCTCCTTCCCCGGGACTGCACTCAGCATCAAGCCGCCATAGCTCTGAACTGTCTGAGAGCAACTGTGCTTTATCTAGGTTTATTTTGGTAGGTTATTTTTGGGTCTAGGAACGCTCAAAAATTTTTCCCATGTAAATTAATGGTAATTGATCCTTTACGCATTTCAGCTAATGAAAGGTTTCGTAGGAACGCTCTACTTGCGAATAGCGGGGGAAACCTGTATAGGAATGAACAACCACAGACCAGAAGGCATTAGAAGGAACCCTGTGAATGCACTGCATTCCCTGGAATTTTCTGACTAATAAATATCACTATTTCTGTGGACATCCTTATTTAATAGCTTGGAATGGCATTTGATGGCATTTGTTAGTCATGTTGATGATTAAAATCTTGTTCTTTGACAACAGATAATCAATTCTGTGGGTCAAACACTGGACTGTTAAGATTTCCAGAAGAGTAAGGTGAGAAAAAAAATGGAGGGAAAAATATTTTAAAAAATAAAATAAAATTTTCCAGTGCTGAAGTGACACATAAATAATCGGACTCAAACGGCCCATAGAAAGCTGGGGAGCATGAATTAGAAAAATTTACTCTGAGACAACAGCTTCATGACATATTAGACTCCAAGTAAAAAAGAAAACCCTAGAAAATACTGAGACAGAAATAAAAGGCCACCTATAAAGGAATGAGATTTAGGCGATCTTAGACTTCTGAATTTTTACAATAAAGTTGGCACAATATCTTCCAAGTTCTGAGGAGAAATTATTTTGAACCTAGAATTCTATAGTCAGCTAAACTATCCAGCAAGTATGGAGGCAGAATAAGACATTTTCAGGCATTCAAGGATCAGTTTCCCTTCTCTATACCCTTTCTGAGGAACTTACTTGAGCAAAGTGTTTAAACGAAAAGATGTAATGGACCACACATGGAAATTAAAAAAAAAAATTCCTGGATAACAAGTGTGTAGGACGTGACTGATCTGAATTAGAAAAAGAACTGGTGGACTCTGAAAAACATGTCTTCAAGGAGAAGAGGAGCATGAATTCTAAAATCAGATAGGAGTGAAAAAATGAGGAGTTAGAAACCACAGGGGGAAAAAAAAAACCCAAAGCGGTACAAAAGAGTCAAGTCAATTATGAAGTAAGCTAAAACAAGGCATAATTGTGAGAAACCTATGGACAGTAAAGAAAGAGAATCTACTTGATATAGACCTAGGGGCATTCTTTGAGTGACTATGGGTCGGAATACTCAACCAGCAGAGGATAAAATGCAACCCAAGAATACAATGTGGCCCTTCAGCATATAAAATTTATGTAGACAAAATAGAAGACTTGAATATGGTTATCAGTCAGGATAATATAAAAGTAGAGCAACTCACAGAAGTTCAGAGGGAGAAATAGGGTGGAATGGTGGTGGGCAGGTTAGGGGTCCCAATATCCTTACGTGTCAAGAGATATTGTGGAGTTGATGGAACAAAACATTTAGTTTTAAGTATATTATTTAAGACTTTAAATAAAATGCATAAAATAAAATAAATATATTAAAATAATTGGGTTGCCAGGGGCTGAGATAGAGGAAAGATTGCCTGCAAAGGGGCATGAGGGAACATTATGGGGTGACGGAGAGATTCTATACCTGATTTTGCTGGTGGTTACATGACTGTTTAGGTTTGTCCAAGTTCATAGAACTGTATACCAAAAAAGGCTGAATTTTGCTACATGTAAATTATAACTCAATAAGCCCAGGAAGAGGTAGAGGAAATACAATTGAAATGAATCCTCATTATTCATATTGGTGACTCAAATTGATAAATCAACAAATAGCAATATAAGCATAGAATTAGCAAGGGAAGTTACCACCACAAGAAACAGCTAAAAGTGCTTCTTCTTGGATGCAGTACTGGAGAAATAGACTACTATTTAGCTTTAGAATCTTACTATTTACATGTTTTACATATTTACTGGCATCAGCATTTTTTTTTTAATTCTGAAACATTTTTAAAATACAGAAAAGTTTCCAGAGTAGCACAAAGAACTTCAATACATCCTTTACACAATAATCTCCTTTATAGCAAAGGATCCAATCCAGGCTCACATGTTGCACCCAGATGTCATGTCTCTCTAGTCTCCTTCAATTTGGAACAGTTCTTCAGTCTTTTCTTTACTTTCATGATCTTGATATTTTTGAAGATTACAGGTTGGTTATTTTGTTTTGTTCTTCAGTTTGGGTTAGTCTGATGTTTCCTCATGATTAGACCCAAGTTAGGTATTTTGGCTCTAATATCAATGAAGAGATGCTGTGTTCTCATTGCACCCCAGTGGGTGGTCCAAGAGGTTGATTTGCTCTATCACTGCTGGTATTAACTAACACAACATCTACCAGCTTTCTTCAGTGTAAAGTTAATCTTCTTTTCTTTATAATTAATATTTTGAGGGAGAACATTTTGAGACTATGTAAAATCCTGTTCCACACCCCACTTTCACCCATTAGTTTTGAGATCCATTGATGCTTTTTTACCAGAATTGGTTATTACTGTGATTACCAAATAGTAAATTTTGTTGAGTGGATTCATAGATTCCTCTTTATTCAATGGATTATAATCTATTAGTGTCATTATTTATTTTGATTCTCAACTTGTTCCAAGTTTGGTCAGTGGGAGTCCCTTTGCTGGCTTCTGTGTCATTTTGACATATCATTTCCTTACTTTGTAGCACAAGAGGATGTTCCAGACTCATCTTGTTCTTTCTCTGCCTGAGTCCTGGAATCAGTCAATTCCCCAGGGTTCCTTTTAGCGGAGGGTGAGAGTTAGAAACCAAGCTTTGGGTGCTAGGTGTGCTCATTGCTGGTAGGGTCTCAAAACCTCCAGGACCTCTCAATGGACATAGGTAAAAAATATGCATATGTATGTACATATACATGTCCACACATTTATATTTATTTCGATATCTATGCGTATCAACAGCTGTGAGTTCATATTGGTAACTCTAATTCCATTCCGTTACCAAAGAGCTCATCTTAGCCTTCCTTCTTTCCACATTTGTATCTGTCTCCTCCAAGAGTGAAAAATACAGGCTCTTGTTATTCTCAATGTATTTAATTTTGCTTAATTCCTCTATATGTATCCAATCTCATGAAGCCATCGGGTTGCCACCCTACTTATATACCCTCCTTGTGGCTCTGGCCACTGCCAGGCTGCCTTCCCACTTGGCATGCATTTTTTGACAAAAATTTAAAAAAGGAAAAAGCTAAGTAACCAAATACTATAAAAAGAACAAAAAATAACATTGTAAGAATTTGTCTCAAGTAATATTCTTACCGCTCTAAAAATTGTCCCCCACCACCACACCACAATTATAATGTACTTCAAAGTTTGATCTATTCTAGAAAGAAGTGTGACTCGCATAGCTTGACTCCATTATTCCCTTGCTGATATCGTGCACTGCCAATAGCGTGAACCTACACACACACACACACACACTCAGGCGCTCTACTTTATGCTCTGGGCACTTGGTAACCTGAGGTTACCACACAGAGGAAGTCTTTACCTGAAATGTCACAGTAAACAGTCTGTTGGTAGAGCTTGGCTTCCAGAGGGTTAAAGTACACAGTGATTTCAGCTGATGAGTTGGGCCAGACATCGCCTTCCTAGAAAACATGAAAGAATCATTACAAAACAATCTGATGAAAGGAAGGGACTGCTTTTAAATGTTGTTTTTATGTTATAACTCCAGGAAGTTCGAAGGAAATATTTTTACTGTAAATAAAAGAAAGCACTATTTTACCCAACAGGTAGTAAACTTATGTTACTTGTTAAGAGGTAGTACAAGTTGGAAACAAGCTTCAAAGATAATTTCAGTGGGTTCATAAATATATAATTAGTTACTAAAGGAAACTAAGATGTTTAAGGGCATTTGTAAAATTTGAATATAGAATGACCATTCGTTGTATGCCACTGTGTGCCCAGCACTGGGCTTCAGAGACGAAGAAAGGTGTGGTCCAAGACTGCATGGAACTCGCATCTTGGTGGGATGATAAACACATATACAAATACTTTATAATATATGTGATAAGGACTGTACCTATATAAATAAGGTCCAGACAGGCAACAGAGAAAGCAGTACCTAACTTCCTTGATGGAGGAACCACATTCCTAACGTCTGAGGTGACAACATAAGGAAATACTCTTATTCTGTGAAAACATAGCAATGGCCCAAGGCCGAACAATGGCCAGATCAAACCCTGGTTCTGATCCAGTGTGATATTTCTCGCTTTAATTCAAACCATTCAAGAGACATAATCAGGAAACCAAGTTGTGAAATTGTAATGCAACATGCCACATATCAGAACCCTCTTGAGGTATTCTTTGAAAAATATTTTTGTACTAACCATGTAACCTGGAGCCTCTTCATTAACTCCTGTAAGAGGAGATGCTAATTGCACTTACTTCAAAGGGTTTCCTAAATTCTGACGAGGTCATGCAGGTCAAATGCTTTGCCCCTGGCTCAGTACATAGTAAGAGCTCACTAGATAACTGTTTACTATGACTGATGTTATTTTTATGCCACTTGGAAAGACTAAATGAAAGCATTGGGAAAATTAGGGGGAAAAGTGTGTTTTTCCTATGGTTTTTGTAAATAGGGCCAAGTAGGGCATAAGTGATAAACACATCCAAAAATCTATAAATGGTCCCACCAGCTAAATAGAAAACTAAGGAGAGACAATGAGAAATAATTAGGCTCCAGTTTCAGACAGTCCCTAAGGCATATTCCATTTCCAATCTGACTAGAAATGAACATAGTGCTGGAAAAAAAGAATCGAGCAGGGAACAAAATGGTTTAAAATGCAGACATCAAACAAGAGGGGGCAAAGAGAAAACTAGAGCCTTTATTTATTAAGGTAAGAGTCTGATCAGAGTGCTTCTCAGGCAGTGTTCCTGACTTCAGAATGATGAAGGGCTCAGAGCCTCCGAGAAGTAGCAGTGATGGCCGCGACTGGCATGTGGGTCCTGGAAGCTCTCATGTCCCGGACGAGCCCGCTAGAATGAAGGCTCCATGAGGGTGGGCATTGTTTTATGGCCAGCGCCTAAACCAGAGGTGGCTCACAGTTAGTGCTCCACGTATTTATTGAATCAGCTGTAACCACTCAGTTTGCATGCTGTGTGGTTATTAGGGATGCCTGTTCATCTTTGCAGCCCGTTTCTGTCATTTTTTCCCCAACTGGAACCACGAAAGTCATATAGTAGAGCTACAAGGGACCTTTGAGATCATGCAGTGAATGGGGAAGTCCTAATCACTTCCACTTATTTAGGCATTTCACTGTAGTGCTTCTCCAGACCTTGAAACAAGCACCTGTTTCTGTCTGATACATGGCAAATACCTGGTTCCTTTTCATGTGAGGGGGCTTTAGTGATATGGAGTGTTAGGAACACTCATGGCTACAATGGGCAGACAGGCCAGGCGGAAGAGGTGGCTCATTCGTTCCCTGGTGTGTTAGTGGGTATTCCACCTCAGAACGACTGAAGACCTGAGCTTCCTCCTAACCCATGAGACAATTGTATTCCCCTGGTTCGTTTAGACTCTGGTGTAGAATGGATGTAGCTGACCTGTTCCTATTCAAATTGACTGACCAAAGAAGCCATCTTGAATCCTGAGAAAAACCTATGCTAGAAAAGTCTCACCAGAATAGTAAGAAGTGGCCCCAAAAAGGATACACTGGAAATCAGAGAAGCTCAGTACATGTGGGCAAATTCAGGGGTCTTTTGGTTTGGGGTGGGCCAGACTACTTCCAAAAGCATTATCCCAGCAAGACAATCCAGGGTCCATATGCATACAAGAAAGCAACACACTTAAGTTCTATCCCAGAAGCACTCTTGGACACCCATCATCAAAGAAGTCTGATTATCAGAACTGGTGAGTTGGAAATGGCGGGATAGACACGCTCCAGAATCTCCCCAGAGGAGGGAGTATTGATGTCTGGATGTGATCCAAGAGAGGATCATCTGATATGGAAGCTCCCTGAAGGCTGAGAAGCCCTTCTGCTTGGTGAGGGAAGACCAGTGCAAGGAAATCTGAGTCCACAGGGTTCAGACTGAGCGAATGGGACTGTGGGCTCAGTGCTCTCTTATCCTGGACTGCAGCTGTTTTATTGTGCCTGCGACATCTGCTAGAAACTTGCAGCTTTTACTGTGCCCTGGGAGATAATTCAAGGACAAATCCTATTCTAAAACCCTCTCTGGGCTTGTAGCAGGTAATGTGCACTAAGAGGGCTGTGTGTATCTGTGAAAACAGAAGTGTGGTCATTCGGTTTGCTCTCACAGAGGGATGCTTTCAATATGAGGTCATTTGAAGGAGTTGGGAACATGTACAAGGACACTTTTATTTTTCAGTTGGGACTAAAATAAAAGTCACAGAACTTCTATTTCCTTATAGCAAAAACTTAACAAACCCTAGAAATGGGCAATCAGCCTAAAATGGCCCCATTTTCACTTATATATCTTTGAAACATTTCATATTACTTCTCCAACACTTCTGAAATTAACTTCCATGTTATTTATGTCTCTGAAAAGAATTTTTCTTTCTTTGTTGCTCAGTTCTGAAGTTTCTTTCTGAAAACCAAAACATTCAGAATTTTCCCTACTGGCTCTGACATCAATATCCTTTCTTCCCAGTCCTATGAAACCAGCCTCATCACACAGAACCGCCTGCTGTTCTGCTTTCCTTCCATATGACTCCTCTCCCATCATTGTCCATTTTCTTGCTCCAAATGAGAGATTGAGTATATAGGATATAATCTGTGAGTGACTATTTTCTTGTTTGTTGAAAATAATTGTCAAAATGGCCTTCAGTTATATTTTAATTATCTTCCTTCATGGGCTTAATGTTTTGTTTTTCCCTGGGACCCATAATTGCATTTCACTCATTAATCAAGTGACCTGCTAGAAGGAATCTACTTTGAATTTTTAGGTCTAAAGCTAACTCCCATATTGCAGTTTTTGCCCGAATATTAAATATCTCTGGAAATGGAACTTTGTGTTTTCTTCTGGAACAAGAACAACCAACCAAATGACTTGACTGACACAGTTCTGAGACATTCTGAAAGCTGTCTATGAACCTACTGCACTGGTTCATGATAAGTGATTAATACAATCACGAGAAAGGTGCCCTTTAAAAATGATCTCCTTAAAAAATTATATTGGCAATGATTAAAGGGGCTCTTTTAAAAATCTCCCTTGAAAATCCTTAAATAAAAAAGAAAATATTTTAAAAATAACTGTTCTTGCTCCCTTTCTATTACTCATCTCCTTCCTTTCTTCCTTCCTTCCTCCATCCCTACCTCCTTCCCTTCTTCCCTCCCTCCCTCCCCCCATCCTTCCTTCCTTTCTTCCCTCCTTCCTTCTTTCCTTCCTCCCTTTCTTCCAAAAAAGGATTATTTCTTGGAAATTTTGCAAAATCAAAACCCAAAGCACAAGAACAGAGACTTACATATACATTTAATTTACTTGGTTTATCTGGAAAGTAGTTTAAAATATGACTCAACGCCTATATTTATCATACAAAATAGTTGCATTTTAATTCCCAACTTACATTTAGAATAGTGATCCAAAGGTGTGCCCACTCAAACATTATACTTGCCAATCATACTCTCTAATCTGACAAGACACTGAATTGTATCTAACTCCAAATCATATTTGCAGTCATTTACTGAAAGCTCAGGTTCCCAGCACTGTGTTAAGTGCTGATATACATTATCTAGTTCAATCTAAAACCTCGTAAAGTAGTATTATCCCCATTTTAAAGATGAGAAAACCAAGGCAAAGAGAAGTTAAGGATCTCACTCAAGGCCACACCATAGTAAGTGGCAGAGCTGTGATTCTATGATATTTTTTTCTTCAATGTCCTGAACCTCACTGCAATTATAACAAAAAGTCAGGTGTCACCTTTCTCACATCATAAAAAAATTGCCAGAAGAAATTTAAAAACATTACAACCAATAATCAGGTTTAGATTAAGCCAGCATGACCTGGCATTCCCATCTGGCAAACAGTAGTATGCCCTGAATGCTCATATGTTCAGGCACCTTGGAAGGTGACTCACAGGAGGTTCTTTTGGATGACACAGTCAACATTAGTATGTGGCAGCTCTTGAGAAGTACACTGGTAGATCTTTATCAAGTTATCCTGGTTGGGTCATGGTGCAGTCAGCTCAGAACAAGGTCAGTGAATAGAGACTTGAAGAGCAGCTATCATGTGTGATAAATTCCATCATGTTCCACCAAAATGGAAATATTCTTGAATACGTAAACAAATATTTTCAGCTATCTTATTATATTTAAGCAAAATGTAAAGAATTTCTCTTGCGAAATAAAAACATTCTCTTATAGGGGCTGGCCCGGTGGCATAGCAGTTAAGTTCGCATGCTCTGCTTCGGCAGCCCAGGGTTCACGGGTTCAGATCCCAGGCGTGGACCTATACACTGCTTATCAAGCCACGCTGTGGTGGCGTCTCATATAAAATAGAGGAAGACGGGCACAGATGTTAGCTCAGGGCTAATCTTCCTTAAAAAAAAAGTCATCTTATAGTCAAATTTCTATGAATCAATCAGGGAAAAAAAGAAGCACTAATTAGAAGCTATAATCTGTTTCACTAACCACAATTGCTCTTCTAGAAACCTTCAGATCAATGAGAGAAATCATTGCTCTCTTTATTGTCACTTGGGGCAAATAAAGTTATCTCAAAGAGAAATAGGAAAAGACAATGGAAGCTAAAAAACTGAAGCTAAACTATTCTAATTATCATTGAAAGGAAAGATCTAATTGGCAGATGACACGCAAGGAGATTTTTCTACTCCATTACATCTCCTGGGACAAAAAACTGTGAATTCAGTAAAGTTTTGATTCTCAAAATAATGACCAGAAAAGTTTCGAAGAGGGGGGTCTAAGATCTGGCCATCTGTCAGAGGAAGTTTCACAAAAGGTGTGCTCTATTTTGGGTGAGATACTCCAATCATATACAGTGAAAATTCCACTGGGGTTTTACAGAGCTGAGGTAGTTGTGTGTGATGTTCATGCCTTTCTCTGGAGAGAACAGATTTGTGTCTTTTCCAACAAGAAAGGGTGTTAACTTATTTTATGAGTCGTGAGGAACCTTGCTGTTTCTGACTTCCCTAGGCCTCCCTCCACCTACACTGGTTCTCCAATACAATAGTGAATGTAGCAGCACAACTGGAAAAGGTTTGCCGGAGCACAAAGATCTGAAAGGACGAACAATAACGAGAGGCTGAAGAACGGGAAAACCGTACTGCCGGAAGAGCTGTGACTTGTCAAGGACAGTTTACTCTCAGCAGACCCCTGTCCTCCTTTCTCCTTTCTGGTATCCATTTCCAAGGAGTCAGCTCCCACATGTTTGCAATGTTACTCATGGCTAATGGTACAAGAAGTGGAAGGGGTTTGCAGCAAAAAGCTGGATCGTTCCTCTTTGGTAGCCATCTGGGCTTCCACCCCAAACCTGGTTCTGCTGAGCTCACATGCTCTGCCGATTTGGGAAAAATAAACTGAATTTGAGCTGTGCTTTCAAAGTCTGAATTGCTGAACCACATGTTTTCTGCAGGCTTAGGTGACAACAGAGCATGGTTTACTATTACTTACATGGTAATAAAGGAATTATCAAGTTTCTCTCCCTTTTTAAGGCTTAGTTAAATTAAGCTGACGCTTCCCTAGGGGTACTGGATGAAGTTTTCTTTGATGGAAAAGACACTTGCTAACAGAAGCAGAAATGTTTTCCCTGCTCACTGGTGCCAGCCAATTAGCTAGGACCTGTTTGGGCAAACACCTTTAAATTCTCAGACCTTTCTTTTTAAGAAAATACCAAGTGTTTAACATTCAGAAAATTGCTACATCTTAAAAGCGTGAGTTGAGCCGGCAGTACCAGAGTTCAGAAACAAGGCCAGTACATTTGTGCTGTGATTTCTCAGAGGACTCCTCCATGTCTATGGAAATCAAAAGCTTAATTCTCTTTTTGCCCTGTGTTATTCTTCTGCCTCTCAATTCTCCGCTTCGTGTTTTTTGTCTTTGAATCTCTCTCACTCAGGGTGCCCAAGAGACCTAAGCTGAGGATATAACAGAATGAGACTGTCAAAATTCTGTACAGCCAGAGTCCATCTAGTAAAATAGAAGATTATATTTCTGAAAGTAGTCAATTCCACTTGCTTTTCTGGAAGGAGAAAACATGCAAAATAGACTCGATTTTGCAATTCTTTTCCAAAGGGGAAAAAAAACTATACAGAAGCAGGTGGCTTGAGAAATGATCAGTATTCTATAGAGCCCAGTACCTTCCCTAGGTAAGGAATAAATGGAAAAATTTAGGCTAATTACATTAACACTCCAAGACATTATCAAAAGAATTGACATGAGGAACTTGATATAAATAGTAATAATATACTACATGCTTTAACGACTAGAACAACAATTATGGTTACTATTAGAATACCAATAAATTACCAAGTAAGGCTAAAAAAAATTTCTTCTAGATCTCTGTCTTGTATCTTCCCAGGACTGCCTTCTCCATGTGGTCACTCTGGATCCTTGCCTACCGCCTTTCTCCATCAGTGAACACCTCTGGGGTTTCTCAAAAGACAAACCCCCATCTCTGCACTCTGTGACCACATCAGTACCCAAGACACCCCAGCATAACTCCTCAAAGTTCGAACAAGAGACCCTATGACAACGCTGTGAAACAAGCATGATGAGAAGAAAGTGAGCCAAGACAATGGAACTAACCAGTGGCCAAGTGAACAGGTGGTAGAACAGAGTAAGAACTTGAAGTTGTAGAATTTTGGTCAGTCATTCTTATAGCACTGAGTCAGACTACTTCTCACATGATCATATTAATAAAATTTGATTAAATTCAAACCCATCAGTGCCTCTGGGCATTTTAGGGACAGTGGCTGATCTCTTGATCTTGAATCTACTTGCTTTAAATTGAAAAAGCCTCTAAAATGGG
Organism: Ceratotherium simum simum; assembly: GCF_057802395.1. Lineage (NCBI taxonomy): Eukaryota > Metazoa > Chordata > Mammalia > Perissodactyla > Rhinocerotidae > Ceratotherium > Ceratotherium simum. The sequence continues at coordinate 14,938,720 of NC_141929.1, forward strand.
AACAATGTTCCCATAAGACACTCAATATGAGAGAAGACAATAGGGGCTAAACTAACCTTGGTTTTAGCAGATGCATTTTGAAGAACCAAGATATATAGACATAGGTCTGAGAAAATAAGCATATCATTTCTTATTTCTTTTCAGACCCTAAGGTAACAGGTTTTTTTCCTTTTTAAGTTTACCTCATTTGAAGACAATGTCCTTCCTCAGTGTCACAGAGGCTGAAGAGCCCATCAGAAAGCAAGCAATGTGGTCTCTAAGCCCCTACATCAACCTTTTATTTTATTTTTATTTTTTGAACAGCATGTCAATTAGAGATTAATTGCTAGATCAGTAGGTGACACTGCTTGGTTTAATCTTCTCTGCTTCTACTGTGAACTCAACTCATATCAAGAAGCTAATTAAAAGGAATCACACCCTAATAAAAAACTAATCGCTGATGCATAGCTCAACTGTCAGAAATTAAACAGTGGCCATTTGGTATAACTCATCTGATACGTGAGCAAGATTCAGAAGAGACCTTCTCTATAAAATAGTGATGAACCAGGCATAACAGGGTTGAAAGACATGTAAGATGGGTCGATGAGCTCTCAGCTGGCTGGTTCTTCTCTTGGCCATCCTTCTGTGTGAATTCACAGCCTCTCTTCCCTTCGCAGGGCCTCTAAAGGTCAGCACCTGGGGGCTGTCTTGGGCCCTCTGCAATTTTCCTTCTTTGTTCTGCTCTTAGAATTTCTATATGCTTTTCTTGCTTTCAGTGAAGACCTCTATAGGATACTCACAAATCTTGCCTCCATTTCTGATTTACTGCCCATAAATTCAGTACTGCATTTCCAAAACTTTTTGGATATCTATTGTCATCTCAAATTCAACATGTTCAGAACCAAATTTGTCACCATAATTGATTTCCATTCCTTCATTCCCTCCTTCTGTCTTTCTAGGCCTGGGGCACAGATGAGGATAAGGCATTGCTTGACTGTAAGGAGTTCAGAATCTGTTCCCAAATTGGAGAATCATAACTTACGAATCAAAAAGAATCAAAGTAACCTACCCCCATATACTTGTTTTATGTACAAGGCAACCAAAGCCAAGGGAGATCAAACAGCTTATTTAAGGTCACATTTGCTATTGGCAAAGCTAGGAGTTAAACCCAGGGCTCCTGACTTGCTAATTTCTATCAAAAACATCATAATTCTCCCAGTCACTCTGGTTCAGAGCTGAGGAGATATGTGATTCTTCACCATGTGTTACCCTCAATGGCCAGTCAATTGAAAAGCACTTTAGTGTCTATCTTTCGAACATCTCTCACATTTGCCATTTCTTTTGCTTTCCATTACCGGGCTGACCATCCGGGTCAGCATCATCCTCACACATCACCCTGAGCTTGCCTATAGAGATGTTCAGTCTCCTTGATCCTTCCTGCACCAGTGCATTTCCCCTGACCAACCTGCACCACTCATCCCACCCTCTGTCCGCCCTCCTCCAATCTGACCCACATGTGGCTACCAGGATAATCTTCCTAAAACACCCTGAATATATCATGCTCCTGCTTTGAACCCTGTAGTGAGTCTCAGGTAACCTCAGCGTGGTGTGTGAGAAAAGGGGTCTATGGTCACGGGGAAATGTTGCTTACACTCTACCACTTAGAGAATCACCTTCTCTTGAACCAGTACTTCCCAAACTTATTTGACCACAAAACTTCCTTTTTTCAAGGAACACACATTACCACCCCTCAAATTCAGTATTTGCAGAAACACACTGTGGGAGACAATATCCTATAGGCTATAGCACAACAGGTTGGCCAGGCAGCCCAGATCTCCTCTACTCTCCAATCTTATTTCTTATATCTTCTATGACTGCCTGCTCCAGAAAAACTGGTCTATTCATTATTATTTAATATGCCAGGAACCTAATAGTTTCTCTTTTCTTTGTTTCCATAATTTCTCCAGCTGGAAATATTTCCCTTCTTCTTTTCCACTTAATTAAATCTTATCCTTCCTCCAAAATTCAGTGCAGATCTCATCTTTTCTATAAATCCTTTCCCAACTCTCTCATCCAAAACTATTGTAGCATTTACTTACCTGTATCAGAAAACAAAAATCTCTACAGTAGAAAACACCCATATCCACATTTGGATCAAGAAGCTAATGAAATGGCAGAATTTTCCCATCAAATACCTTCAAAAGTAATTTACAAGGTAAGATTATATTACACTCACAAGAACTGTATTTCTATAAAACTATCAGGACCTTTAAGAGGAAAAAAAAAGGAGATTTAACATCAATAAATAATTCACTATAACTGACACTGAGTTCTGCTGTTTTGACCAGAATGACTTTAGGAAGACACTAGGAAAGTTTCATGCCTTCATTCTCATTTTGCAAAAATTGTCAAGAACCAACTAATGAATACTATCATGAGAAGAAAACCTGAATAGTGTACACAAAAGACAAAATCATTACAGATGCCATAAAGACCATTTACACTCTAAGTGAATATTATCTCCTTCCTGTTTCCAGTGATTTTTTCCCCCACACAATATAAACATAATTAGTCTCATTTATTTAAAAGGTACCAGTTCTGTGTATCATTATCGAAAGAAAATATTTTTCTTCTTAATGGTGAAAGAATGCCTTGTGATAAGAATGCCCAGTTCCTATCTGGAATTCAAAAACAATCATATTAAATGCCATATTTTAACACCCATGTATCTCCATCAAGAAGCTTGGTTCATGAAAGAGAGCATGAGAAGACAAAAAGCTGAGGTAACCCTAGTCTTTCTACTTCTGAATTGGAAATGTACAGGACACACTTGTGGGTCTCTCACCTCCTCCTGACCACCAATGTTTGTAATCCCAGAGCATGCACTTCCAGAAGGCGATGAGAAATGGGACAATAGTCATCAGGCTGGATCTCTAGTACTGGCTGGGAAGAATATTGGACTGTCCACATGCTGGACCCCACAGGCAAGTCTAAGATTGTCAGGACCGATTGTTCCTCCCTGCCTCTGCCCCACTCAGCCAGTTGCTTGCTTGGACTTGTAATGCTTTTCAACATCTTTGGGCTTGACATGTTTTCACTCTTGGTACCTGTCCTGTCCTTCCAAGACTGTATGTTCATCTTTATTTAACTTCTTGCTTGTCTAACTCATCATATCTGAAGATGTCTTTGCTCACTGAGCCCTGGACAGTCTTCTGACATGATAGAAGATTCAGCCTCAACCCACATCTCCAACCTTGTTTTCCTACATGAACCCTTTACTTCAAGCAAACTGATCTATTCATGGAGGCTTGGATGAGCTATGCCATGCACATCCCCAATTTTGTTTTTCCAAAGTCCCATCCTACAAGAACCAGTTCAAAAATGCTCTGCTGTCAAGAAGCCTTCTCTAGCTTTTTAGCCTACAATAATCACCTCAGCCTCTGAACTAGTGTACTGACTGTCTTCATCAATGATTCACATAGCAGGTCCCACAAAACACTAGTACCAAAGAATGTCTCCAAGGGGAAGGCTCCCTCTTGGAGATTTACAAGGCACATTATCATATTAAAGACTTTTAGAAGTCTTATAGCAAAGAAACCTTTCAAACAATATTGAACCCAGTGTTTCTCAAACTTATTTAGCCGTGGAATTCCTTTTCTATGTTATATCCTTTAATAACAATTTGGAAGTGGAGACATAAGGAAGACAGGTCTACACAAGTCAGTGGCATTTCCCACAAGTGACCCTGTATTCTAATGTGTCCTTGGGCCTACATCTTCTCTCCAACTGGTTTGAATGGTAACAATCCAGCAGCTCTAAGTAGCTGTGGGCTTTCTCAACTCCTATTGCTATCTTTATCCTCACATCACTCTGTGATTGCTAAGTGTAAGGTAATACATAGTGCCCAGCACATAGTAAATACGGAAGATGCTGGCTACTTTTCATTTTGAGGCAGTAGGGCAGAGTGGTCAAGAGTTTGGTCTGTGGCATCAGAGACCATGTTCTAACTCTGGCTCAGCTCTCACTAGATGGACAGTGAGGTCAAAGACTATGTCTGTTTTGTTCATCAATGCCTGTTCACACACAGTGCCTGGTACAGAACATGCAGTCAGTAAGTATTTATTGAGTGAATAAAGGACAAAGAAGTTCTCAACCAGCCACCAGGGGACATTTGGCAATGTCTGGACACAGTTTCAGTTATCACAGTTAGCATCTGGTGGGTAAAGGTCATGGACGCTATTAAACATCCTACAATGTACAGGACAAAGACTTATCCAGCCCCAAATGTCAACAGTGCAGAGGTTGAGAAACGCTGCTCTAGAGTCAGGCTAATCAGGGATAAATTTCTAACTAATGCCACTGTATGGCCTTGAGCAAGTTATTGAATTTCTCTAAGTCTTAATTTCCTCATCTGTAGAATAGGGAACTGATTATATCTTACAAGGTTGTAGTAATATAATGTATATACAAATGAGATAAATTGGGTAATGCATATAAAGTGTTTAACACAGTGATTGGTGCATAGAAAGTGTGACCTATAAGCATTCTTACCATTAATGTTCATTCATTGTCTCATAATGATGATGAGCCTCTTCAGATGGAATCTTTACACTCTCAGAACTCACTACGTCAATCCCGGGGTGAGTACTCTCATCAAAATAAGCCCTGCACTCCCACAATGTTTACTGTGTGGTCAGATTGTATTTATGTGCTCACCAGGGGCTCAATAGTGAAAATGTTATTCAAGAAGAGCACGCTGTCTGCCTGAACCAGCCTTCTCTGATTCTCAAATGTGCGAGAGAGAACAGAAAGACGTTCTCGGAGTGAAGGATCAATAATGCACTCTTCAAGAAACTCGTCAGTCTCATTCTTTTCCTCTTCGATCAGATCATCACAGACTCTAAAGAAAATACAGGAAATGTGAGATTTATTTTGGTACTCCCAGGAAGAAGTTTGAAAAAGGCTCCCCTCCTGTCCATCCTCCTGGAAAAGGTCTAATCCAACACCCTGGGGTGTTTCCTCCTTGCCCTGAGTCTGTAACATACCAGGTAGGCAACCTTGTACTTCAATCTCTCAAGAGCCTCAGTTAGTCACTTCCTTCAAGAAGTCCTCCTGGGCTCCCTGTCCTACTCAAGCCCATTTTCTTACTCCTGAGCCCTTACATATAGTGGGACAAATATTTTATTTTAGGTAATAGTGTCTTCCAGGCTGCTTTTTAAATATTTAATATCTGCCCTGCTGCTCACACTTCAAGGACAATTTTGTTTCTTTTACACCTTGCTTAGCTTTAATTCTTTCTTGACTATTAGTTACCTAGAGAACAGAATCTAGAGCCAGCAAGGACTAGGTTTGGATACTAATTCTACTGTCTATTTACTAGCTCTGTGACTTTGGGAGTTACCTAATTCCTATAAGCTCCAGTGCCTTCACCTATAAAAATAGAGATAATAGGAGCTCCTCCATCATAAGGACAAGTTGAGGATTAAATGTGATCAAGGACCTGGTGCAGTTTCTGGGACAAGGCAGGTGCTCAATAAATACTAGTTTTCTCCCGCCATCAACCATAAGCAATTACCAAGCTGTTAAGCTTATAAAATGCTCAAACTACACCCAAAGATACCTCCTTTTCTCTTTCCTTCTAGCTCTTAATATCCATGATGATAAGTCAGAAAAGCAGCCTTCCCCAACCCTCTACTCTTTGCCCTCACCAAAGCTGTGTTCACATTACTCCTGGTATCAATTACTTCACCAGAACTTTGAAGACTGAATTTTATCTCCTCCCAGGACATACGATCATTTCCCCAGCATCTTACTGGTATTACTAATGGTGAGAGATAAATTATTTAGCAATGTGAGTGCTCAGTGAGAGCCTCAGATCACTGAATTCCTGTCCCAGGCCCCAACTATTTTCTAAATGACTTCATGCAAACCATATACTCAGCAACGTCAAATAACTGTTTTTAATAACTGTAGCATTCAGAGTCCTTTGGTCACAGAGCATAAAGAAGTCAAAGAAATGGGTTCAGTGTGTTCTGGTCCCAAGGAAGAAAGCATTCTGTGCTTCCTTTTTATTGCTTGTTGGGATCAGTGTCCAAGGTAACCAGAGCAGCAGTCCTTCTATACTGCTGGGCAGAGCAGGGCAAATTAAAGAGAGCTCCGTACACAGAAAGAAAGCAGACCACATATTCCTGCAAGTGGAATTTATGATACCTATCTGTAGGAGTAAATCCCAAAGAAACAATCATGGATGTAAACAAAGAGGTACAAAGAGATTCATCACAGTGTTAGCAATAATACAAAAAGAAAATGGAGTAAATTTGATGTAAGAGATTGAAGGATTGCTTAAACAAATAATGGGAGTCATAAACATTACATTTATTTAGGGGCATTAAGGGGAGTGGGCTGTGGGGATAAAATGCTGCATGTGGACCAAGGATGATAATGCTCCACGAATTGAGGAGTATGATTAACTCAACACCTACACCAGAAAACAAAGTGAAAATTCCCAAATGCTGCTCTTCTCCCATGCTGTTGGGACTCTTGAATCAGTAACAGCCCTATAATGCAAAGGGGAGAGGGGATACCAGATGTCTTCCTCTTTGCCCTCTGATGGAGAATTGAAGCCATGGCTGAGTCTAAGAAGGGAATGTGAAACAACCCCTTGAGCTGGGTTGACTCCAACAAGAGCTTCTATATACCTCAGTCCATTGTTTTGCTATCTGGTCCTGCTGATATTCATGGTCTCTTGCACTCAGAGGTGGTTCTGTTTTACAAATGAGGGGACCTCTCATCAGAGAGCATAATAATACACCAGCCTTCTCTTTCAAGTAAAACCATGGATTTAACCCATTTTACAAATTGGTCCGGTAGCCTCAACATCCATTACCTTCAGGCACCAAGTACAATCCAGCCCATGGACTATAGGCAATGGGTAAGACTTATGTCTCAGGTACTGTAGTGTTGAAACAGTATTGTTCCCTCATCTTGAAGTGCTAGAGACCTGCACCCTGCTCCTTTGCAGCACCCCCACGAGGCGGTAACTGGATGCTGAGGAGATTAAAAACTAAGAGCCACAGCCTTCACAGCTGGGAGAAATATTCTTGTGTCCACACTTGGCATGGAAAGGATGGAGCCATTCACCTTCAAATGAACCATGTAACCCTGGACACCAAGTAACTCTGTGATGACTGTTATAAACTGAGGACTAACAGTCCTCTTCCTACTTATCAAGTACTACTCAAGTCTTCAGATTCTTTTATGAGTCTGGGGAAGGGAAGGGCCCCTCAAACACAACTGAGATTAAATTTTTATTACTACTTAGGTGGAAGGCTCAAAGCCCAATTAAAACTGATCTATCTAGGGAAACATGTCATTTCCTACACTGGAATGCTGTGGAACAAATCTATTCTGATCACTTTGTGGGGTTTCCATTGAGGATTCTGGGAGTTCTTGCACAAAGCAAATCTAGAATTAGAGCCAGCTACTATTGAGACAATGGCTATGATCTTGAAGGAGAAATGGGGAGCAGAAATCCTCAAAAGCTCATGCCAAGTCTCTGAATATAATAAAATGTGATGAGAATGAGTATGAAAGAATCTTGTAGGATGTTTTATAATCCCTCAAGGCAAGGTGGAGGAGGTAAGGAGGGATGAATGCAGCCTCCATTTTTGAAGAGATTAATTTCTCTGCAAGCCCCAGAAAAACATCAAAAAAGAGAGGGACCTAAAAGGTAATTTTTTAAAGGTCCCTACATCTGATTCTGATGGTTTAAAAAAAATGGAAAAAAATTTCAAAGCCCAGAACTTCTTCCTAGAGGAAGTGACATCTTCATTTTCAGAGTCTGGAGCCTGGGATTAGCCCAAGGTACCCAAATCTGGGCACATGTCCTAGGTTTGTACCAACATGTTGCAGTAGGTGGAGAGGAAGTCATCCTTCCTGGAATGGAAATGATAAACTGCCAGAAAAGAATATGGCTTCCTATTCCCGAGTAGGACTGAAATTTCTCCACTGGGAGAAGAGGTATCCAAGTCTTTGCTCAGACACATCATCAAGATGCTGGAGCACAAGAAAGCCTGATGGCTGGAATAAGATGTTGAGGGCATCCATTAAAGTGATTAGCATTCTTGAAGTCAACTTTCAGCCCCTGTAGATGAATGCCTTGGGACAAGCTTTACGCCTTGTTACAGCTGGAGAGGAGCAGGCTGACGCTTGAGTCTCACCTAAAAATTTACACTGAAGTTTTAAATCTTAGGTCCTGGGGGTGCGCAAAGGGAAACTTTAGTTTCTCAAAGTATGCATGAGCCCATTTAGGATAGACCTTCTCTATTCCAGTTCAGGACCAAAGTCAACCTTTCTCCCTACATTATAACTACAGAGACTGCTGAGGGAAGAGGAGAAAAGAAGACGTTGCTCACCATCAAGAGCAGGAGAGTCAAACAAAGATTATTCCAGGGATTCCTGCACTGGCCTTGCTGGGGAGCTCCAGAGAGGATTTATACCATTAGCTAAAGATCTCACTGCTGCTTCTCAAGGATGAGTAAATGTCTACCCACAAGCAACATTCTCTACATGAGAACATTCTGCTTTATCTGCCACTGATGTGTGGCCCAAAAAAACCTGACGATTTGCGATGTGGAGGAGAAGGGGGCCTATACCCACAGCAAGGCACAGCCACCTACAGAGGGGCAGCCACCCAGAGACAGGAACTAAATATTCAGTAAAGAGCAAACCTCTCTGTGTTTGCCTTGCTTTTTGAAAGGATGGGCATTTCATGGCTAGTTACATCCAGGAAAGAATCCATGGCTAATCAGATGAAAGTTGTGGTATGCTTGGGGACATGTCAAGGAACAAGAGAGGCATGGGACAGAAGAGACACCCTGCTGAAATAAGAAATTAGGGGGAGGGAGAGGAAAAGGGGCAGCACAGTCCTTGGACTCTTCACTTAGATCAACCAATCCACTTTGCAGGAACATGAGTTATGTGTCACCCAAAGTGACAATGGACGTTTTCTTATTTAGCCATCTGAAGCCACTTTTCAAGTTCACTGTTTAAGGGAGGGGCATGATCCTAGATGATAAAATTAGGCTTCCAATCATGGTTATGAAAATGCTATCCTATGTTGTTCCCTTGCTACAAAAAAGTTGCTAGAGGAACTAATAGAAAGAGCAAGAGAGAGAGTGAAAGAAAGACAATGCAAATACTGCTGTTTCTTTACTCCTACCCACTCTCCCATTTTATCTTTAAACACGCTTGGACCATTCTGATTGTTGGTATGCACATGTCAGCTGGGAAATCAGGACAAATGAAGCGATGGATTAGCAGTTTCCTCTTGCCTTTTTAAACTACGGGTATTTCTATACCATGAGGCAAAATGAAGTTTTTAGACAGGAAAGGCTTTTCTTTTCTCACTTTTTAAAGATGACACAGTGGCAATCCAGTGATTAAAGCTCATTGTCTGAATGATAAAGCTTCTGGTCCACTGTGTCCTGTCATTGTCACAGCTCCTTCTGATTCAGTTAGGGACAGCACACTGGGGGATTTCTGCCTGGTTTCCATAGACCTAAGACTTTTATTTTTATCACATACTAACTTGGTTTAAACAAAGCTTTGAAGCTTCCCAGGGCTAATCTTTAATGAAAATGGAGAGGCAAATAAAAAAGGCTGAAATAAATTCCAATGAAAGCAGCAAGAGTGCTAATTCAGGGAGGACGGAAGGAGATAAAATTGCAAATGGAGTTTAAAAGAAGCAAGGATAGATTCAGTTAAAAGAAATATTCAAAATTTTACAGTGATGAGATTAGTTAAAACAGTTTAGTTTTCCATTTTATTAATTTTCTCCATTGCCTGAAGAATCATTTTAAAAACCAGAAGATTAAAGATACTAACAAGAAATCATCATTAAATCACATGGTTAGCAGGGATTGAGCAATGCTATTAAAACTGAGAATATATAAGCCATTATATCTAAGCCCTTCTTTTTCCTTATTCTTCATATTTTCTAGAAATATCTTTTCACTGAAAAAAAAATTCCACATTGATCTCAATCGAAAAGAGAGTGTTTCTAGAAACCCTATGAAATCTGATCAATCTAGTTAGGGTTATGAAAAGAAATACAGACACGTAGATTAGTTTTGAGAGAATAGTGAAGAATGATGCATTTGGTCTTTAAAATCCAGGAGTTCAGCTACTGACGAATTATAACCAGGTGAAGATTAACTGAGGATGGACAACATTGTGTTCCACATAGCTCAACTCAAGCTCTTTAAATGAAGAAAAGGAGCAGCATACACTAGAACAAAAATATAACAATTTGACATTGTTTGAATTGGTTAAATACAAAAGTCACTGGTTTTTTCCTAATAACTGCGTTCTGTGTTCCCCAAAATTACAGCACATAGGTGATTTTTCTTACAAACCTATACTTTTCTCTGTCTTCCTCTTCCTGGGTAGCAAATATCTTCCACTGGAAATGGGCAATTATGTTACTGCGGTTGTGAATTGTTATTGTTCGCTGATTGGCCAGAGATATGTAGGTTTTCTCAATGATCAAGGAATTCTTGTCCAGCCTTATATTCATGTCTATGGCAGCTCCATATAGAGATACAAACACTTTTTCACCTAGAAATTGACAAAGTATAAACATACTTTGAGATTTATTCTAGAATAATGCTACATTTTTTAAAAAAGCACATAGCCAAACATAACCAGGCATGCAAAGAAACAAAAATCCATATGTTAAAACCAGCAGATGCAAGAAAAACAGAAACAGATCCACAAAGAATCAGATACTAGAATCATCGTATATAGACTATGAACCAACTAGGCTTACCAATTTAAAGAAACAAAGGATGAGTTTGAAGCTATATCCAAGGAGTAGGAAACCAAAAAAAGATCTAGAAAATCTGAAAAAGAGCCACACAATAGTCTCTTATAGAAATAAAATAGAATCACCTAAATTTTAAAAACTCTAAGAATATACTTAATAAGGGAATTTTATGAAAAAATTAGTGAAATGGAAGATGGTTCAGAAAATACAAAAAGGCAATATGAAGAAATAAAAATATATGGAAAATGCACAATGAATGGGTAAAAGACAGATGTAGTGAGAAGGTATATACTCAGAAGGAGAGGAAAGAGATAATGAAGCAGAGACAATATTTCAAGAGAGGGTGGTTAAAAGTTTTCTAGGCTTGATTAAAGGCATCAGTTCACAATTCAAAAAGCCCAATGAATGTCAAATAGGATAAATTAAAAGAAATTCATACATAACATGTTACAGTGAAAATCAAAGACAGAGAAAATCCTAAAAGCAGCCAGAGGAAAAAAGATAGATTATCTTCAAAGGACCTATGGTAAGAATTACAACTAACTTTTCATCTGAAACAATAGAAACTAAAAATCAATGGAATGGCTTCTTCAATATGATGAAGGGGAAAACAATGCAAACCAAGAATTCTACGTTTTTTCAGCTTCTTTTGTTTTGTCTAAAAATGTTTTTGTTTTGTCTTCACTTTTAAAGGATATTTTCAATGGGTAAAGGATTCTACGTTAGCATTTTTTCTTTCATCACTTGATTAATGCCATTTTACTGTCTTCTGGCTTCCATAATTTCAGCTGAAAAGTTTGCTATCGGTATTATTAGTGTGCCTTTTAAGGTAACATGTCTTTTTTCTCCGACTTCTTTTATGATATTCCCTTTGCTTTGGTTTTCAGCAATATTTGTACTACCAAGCATTTGCTGAGTTTTGTGAACCTTTGATTAATGTCATTCACCATTTTTGGAAAATTCTCAGCCATTATCTCTTAAAATATTTTTTTTATCCCATTCTTTCCTCTATTTCTAAGACGCCAGTTACACGTATGTTGACCTTTTGACTGTGTCCCATATGGCTTTTGCTTTCTGTTCTGTTCTGGGGTTTTTTTTTTTTTTTTTTTTTTGGTCCATTTTTCTTTGTTTCTCTCTGTGCTTCAGTTTGGATATTTTCTACTGACCTGCCTTCAGGTTCACTAATCCTCTTTTCTGCTGTGTCCATTCTACTATTAAACTAACACTATTAGTTCTTAATTTCCAACGTTTTATTTTCAGTATAATATTGTTATTAAAACCTACAAAGATAAAACAAATAGGCCAATATATAGGCTGATTACACTTCTGAATATCAATGTAAAATCCTAAATAAAAAATTAGCAATCATGATTCATCAGCACATTAAAAGAATGATACTTCACAACCAAGTGGAGTTTATTTCAGGAATGAAAGATGGCTCACTGTTAGAAAATCCATTAATATAGAACAGATCTAAGGAGAAAAATTATATAATCTTCTCCATTGATGTTGAAAAAGAATTTGACAAAATTCAAAACACATTTTTTGTTAAAAAACTCAATAAAATGAGACCTGATAGAATTAAAACATAGTATCAAGTCTCAGTAATTAAAATAGCATAAAGAGAACGATGGAGTAGAATAAAAAGTCAAAACAGACCCAGATACCTGTTGGAACTTATTAGACTATAAAGGCAGCATCTCAAATCATTGGTAACAATAAACTTTGTAAAAAAAAAAAAAAAAGTGCTATTGGGACAACTTGGTAACCATACGGAAAATCCTCACATCTAACATCAGAATAAATACCAAATAAGTCAAATATTTAAATGTTGAATATGCAACCATAAAAATAGAACAATACACAGGAAAACTTCTTCATAACTTTAGAGGGCAAAGTTTTCTAACTGTGACTTAAAATCCAGATTCCTCTAAAAAAGATTAACAAATTAGATTACAAAAAATGAAAAAAAGAAATTCTGCATGGCACAAAAATTCATAAGCAAAAACAAAAGACAAGCTAGGTAAAATATTTGCAACTTATATCTCAGACAAAGAGATTAAATCCCCAAATATATAATTGTCTCTTAGAAATCAGTAAGACAATCCAATAGAAGAATGGGTTAGAGTTGCAAAAAAAGAAATATGAAAAAGACGATGTTCAACTTCACTCACAATAAAAGAAATACAACTAAAGATGTATTTATATACCATTTTCCCCCATCAAATTGCAAAACCAAACAAAAGTTTGAGAATATAAGTTGTTGTCAAGACTGTGGGGAGAAGGCACTCTCATACATTGCTATGTGAATGCAAAATGGCACCATTCTTCCCCACTCCATGGAGTGAATTTGCTGACACAGATCAAAATATCTATCAAAATTACAAAACTATTTTCCTCTGGCCCACTTCTAGAAATTTATCCCATATACGAGTCAGAACAAGATCAAGAGTATTCATTACAGCATTGTTCTTAATAACAATAGAGTGGAAACAGCCAAAATACCCATCAAGAGAAGGCTGGTTAAATAACCTGTGCTACACCTAAAAGTGGAATACTGTGCAAGTATAAAAAAGTACACAGTGATATCAAAAGATCTCTACGATATATGATTAAGTAGAAAGGGTAAGGTTTAGAACAACTCACATAGTATGTTATTTTTGTGTAAGGGGGGAAATAAGAATATGCATTCATGTTTTCATCTATTTGCATAAAAACACTGCAAGGATATACAAGAAACCAATAAAATGAGAGCAGGGAGGGGTGAATGAGGTAGGGTGGAAATAACACCCTTCAATACATACTTCTATAATATTGCTTTAATTTTTGAATGTATGAATACACTACTCTTCCAAAACTTTACTGTAAAAAAGGATTATAGGGCCTCCAGGAAACATGCAAAGCTGCTAGATAGCACTAATAATGAAAGAAATAGAAAATAAAACAGACTACCATTTCATAACCATCAGATAAACAAAAATCAAACAGTTTGACAATGCTGTTTTGGCAGTATATTGGCAAGGATGTGGAAAAAACAAGAATTTCCATATACTGCTGATGGAAATACAAACTGGTACAACCACTTGACTAACCAATTTAGTACCCAGTGAAGCTCAAGATACATTTGCCCTGTAACTCAGCAATTGCTGAGTTGGTCCTTAAGGACAAACTTCCAGATGTTTGTCCTTAAGGACAATCTCACACAGCTGCACAAGACATACAATGATACTCATTGCAGCATTGTCTGTAATAGCAAAACTCTAGGAGCATCCTAATATTCAATAGGAGAATAGATAAATTATGGTATTTTCACAGGCTAGAGTGTGTTGCATTAGTTAAAATGAATCAGAGCTATATGTATCTATGTGTTTAAGTCTTTAAAACATAATGTTGAATGAAACAGTCAAGTTGGGAAATGGTATATACAGTATGATACCATTTATGTGAAGTTTAAAACTACTCGAGAAAATAGTATATACTATTTATGGATAAGTAAATATGTAGGAATGGCATAAAAATGCACCCAATACAGCTCCTCTGAGGACTAAGATATAGGAATTAGATCAGGAAAGAGTAACGAGGTGACTTCAAATCTATAATCTTTAGTTATCCATAGAATAAAACATCTGAAAGAAATGTGTATAGTGAAATGTTGAGATGTGTTAAATATAATGGTTGTTGATTATATTATTTCTGTGCTTTTGTGGTTATTTGAAATATTTCATTGTTTAAAAACTAATCAAGGAAAAATTAAATCCAAGGGCATATTGATTTCACATGAATCTAGGGGTCAGAGAGGCTAATGCCATCAATTTGAGTTGCTCACTGAAAAACTGTTCCTTCCCAGAAATATAGCAAGAGCCACTGTATTCTTTTTGAGAACCATCTAATATTGATTTTTTTCACCACTGTCTTCTAAAACTCATCAGATCCACAAAGTGAAGGAAGCAATAATTCTTGTCTTGTCTCCACAGCTGTTGAAGTACTTTTCACACTCACTTTCATGAAGACAATCTTGACAAGGGCCCCCAACCCCTAGCTACTTAGACGACCAGCAGGGTGGAAGGGGTATTGAGCCTGTGAGATGGTAAGGCTGCTGGTCCTCAGCATTAGCGTGTTTTTGTGACCTTGGAGTGCTCGTTCCCACTCCGGTTTCTTTTTGGTTTCTGGGGTTGAATGCTGCAATCACTGTAGATGAGTTAGCCATCGTCATTTATTATGTCCTCGTAAAGATATATTTTGTGGAAAGTCTCATTACCTCTTGCCAGTTTTGCTACTAACAATCAAGCAAAAACAAATATGAACAAAACTAATTTTACCCAAAAAAATGTGAAGCTAGCTATATACCAAATACATTTCATACTGTGATTTCAGTACTTTCTGACAACAGAGGACCGTAAATAAAATATATGAGTAGAGCCATAGATTCTCTAGGGAACTAACAGTTGATGGGAAGACTGTTTCTCATGTCTTGGTCACAGCAGGGTCAAATTCACCACTAAAGCAAACTGCTGAATCCAACTTCTTCGGAAGTGTTCTTTCTTTGAAAGGTTCAGGAAACAAATTACAGGGTTTGACTGAGCTCACCCAGCACATCAGTGGCAATGCCAAAATCAGTTCTTAATCTGCACAGAGGGAAGTGTAGGACTGTAGAAAGTGTGCAGGCCTCAGAGGGTGCCAAAGACCTGGGTTCGAGTTCCAGCTTTACATAGGTGTACAGTCGTTTAACGTCTCTGGGCCTCAGTTTACTCATCTCTAAAATGAGGGGAGTTAAAGAGATGTCCTCTAATGTCCCTTTAAATACTAACACCTAGTAACTTGAGTCTTCCCTTGCTATGTAATTTACGGAACCCTCATTCCACCTCCCTAAACAATCCCTGACCATCAGTACGCCCTAGCCTCTGCCATTCTCTATCCTAAACTATGGATTCAGAAATGAAGAAAAGAAAACTAGGCCAAGGAATGTTTCCATTGCCTCTAAAGCCATGTTAAAACATTTGCTTCTTTTACCATAACTATATTTTGCCAGATTTTCGA
The DNA here is from genome assembly GCF_057802395.1 of Ceratotherium simum simum. Classification (NCBI taxonomy): domain Eukaryota; kingdom Metazoa; phylum Chordata; class Mammalia; order Perissodactyla; family Rhinocerotidae; genus Ceratotherium; species Ceratotherium simum. The sequence continues at coordinate 14,954,561 of NC_141929.1, forward strand.
ATTATAATGGCACACATTCATAATTAATTATAATAATCACATAATTGAAACAAAGTTTATGCAGGTAAGTCTGTATAGGTATATTCAGATACATATTATTTAGTAGTTTCAACTGCAAGCTTTCATATCGCACAATTACTTGCTATGTTATATTTTGGTATTCCTTTATTGGCCTTTAGGAGAAAAAAAAGAGTTTCTTTATGGTTTATTAGACTAAAATACGTAAGTAACTGTAAAACTTCCCTGTGCAGTACTAACATTACGATTGCTTGTATATTTAATAATAATACCTCATCACACCTTTGGGGAGAAGAGCCTATTTGCCAACTTCTGACTCCTGAATTGAAATATCTCCTCTTCAGTAAGAGACATAATACTTTAAAAAATGCTAAATAAGTGCATCAGCTCTATTTCCTGATTCTGCCAGTGGTGAATGTCACCTCTAAGTTGAAGCAATCTCACCAACAGGCATTGGAAAAAAACACTGCTGTGCTCCTACTTCTGGTGCTCATTCAAGTAACCAAAGGTTCAATTAGAATGTCTTTTTTTTTAAACCTTTTCTGAATACTATATCTCCTTGAACCCTTAGATTATATAAAGTTTCTCAATACCCAGTTGAAAAGTGCAGAACTTAAGCAATTAATCATTTGTTTGTCTCTTCATAGGCAAATAATACTTTCACTTCTCAGTTTTATTGAAATGATAGAACTAGTTTACTCATCTGTTTTGTTTTGTTTTGTTGTTACCAATGTAGTCTTGAGTAACTGTATTCTTAACCTCTTCTGTAGAGATTAGTTTGTAAAAGGTATCAAGTTACTTCAGTTCTTTCTCAGTTTTAGACTACAATAAAAAAGATAGCTAAATCATTTCTGGGATAAAATCGATCGCTTAAACAAACTTGATTTCACTATGTAAGGGCATACACAGGAAGAAAGGAGGGGAGAGCTCTGGTTCAGGAAAATGTTAACGAGCAAAATATTAGATATTGATGAAATTTACACTGGACCTCCTTAATTGCTAGAGCACTGGTTCAAAACTCTGGTTGTCAAAAAAGCAAAATCTCAGGGCCGGCCCCATGGCCGAGTAGTTCAAGTTCCACACGCTCTGCTTCGGCGGCCTGGGTTCGCAGGTTCAGATCCCAGGTGCGGACCTACTCCACTCATCAGCCATGCTGTGGAGGCATCCCACATACAAAATAGAGGAAGATGGGCACAGATGTTAGCTCAGGGCTAATCTTCCTCAAGCAAAAAAAAAAAAAAAAAAAAAGAGGAAGATTGCCAAGGGATGTTAGCTCAGGGTGAATCTTCCTCACCAAAACAAAACAAAACAAAAACAAGCAAAATCTCCTAGCTGCATTTAATCAAGAATATATCCAGTGGAGGACCAGCAACAAACAAACACAACCGTTAGAAAAGTGATTGAGTACTTCCTGCCAAGGAGTATCAGTGCTCCTCCTTTTGGAACACTGTTTGATGAAGGATGAAGAAAAACCCATGCTAAATTTCCCTCCTCAAATCAATTCATACTTCAAACAGCTGCAAAAAGTTCAACCATGCTTATTTGGTGAAATGAGAAGCCAATGACCACGGCTGTTTGGAAAAGCTCCATGATTAATTGTGTTTAGGCAGTCATTACTGTTTTTCACTAATGAAAGGTTATAGGTTCTGGTCATTGATAACCCACAATAAAGACGAAAATATATTCTTATTAGCAGTTCATTTCATATAAGAAAAAATGCTACAAGACAGTTTACCTCTGTCTGCAATCTTTAGAAAATGACTATTCGTGAACCAAAGTTGACACCAAAACCTCAGGGTGTAAAAACCAACTTTTCCAAACATGATTAAATTTTAACAGTAAAACAAATATTCACTTCCTTTAACACAGGACTATAAATGTAAGTACAGGTGTGAAACTAAATACTTTAAAGTAAAATCCAGATAGAGCACCACTGGGAAAATGCAGATGCATTTCAAAGTCAACGGATTAAGAGAGAAAAATGCACATGTAGTAACATGAGAGAGGAGGGAGATGATCTACTATGCTGGAAAAAGCACTCCAAAGGAGTTGAGCATCTGAGTCAGGTTCTAATTGTGATTCTGACTAGTTATGTGACCTTGGGAAAGCCACTTAATCCCTTTTTTTTTTTTTAAGATTTTATTTATTTATTTTTTCCCCCAAAGCCCCAGTAGATAGTTGTATGTCATAGCTGCACATCCTTTTAGTTGCTGTATGTGGGACGCGGCCTCAGCATGGCCAGAGAAGCGGTGCACACCCGGGATCTGAACCCGGGCCGCCAGCAGCGAAGCGCGAGCACTTAACCTCTAAGCCACAGGGCCGGTCCAAGCCACTTAATCTCTTAAGGCTTCAGTTTTTCGTTTCTAAAAATCTAAGGACTGGATTAGTTTATAACTGAAATCTTCTCTCAAGTTTTGCTTCTATTGATCTATGACCTCTCTAAGCCTGTTAGTCTCAAAACTCAAGCAAAGAAAATTTTTAGACATTATACTCCCAACATATATAGACTTGTTTATAAATTATACCCATGTACTAGAGTACTCATGTCAAATACATTAAAAATACAACCCAAAATATTAAAAAGAATGAGATAAAGATAAAAAATATTTTAAAGATAATTTATTTGATATGTTTACCAACAATTAATTATTTTAGTGAGAGCAAAAAGATTGACTATGTTTCATTCTTTTTTAAACTCCTGGTTTAAAACCTTGTGATATAGTGATCCAAAAGTCACTTTTAGGGGCTGACATAAACAAAAATGATACCTCACAAAGATACAGAGATCCAGATGGAAGAAAAATATAACTGACTGAGTTTATTAACACTCATATTTTTTTCACTTTCATCCACTATCAACACAAATAACACAAAGGCTTTTGTTGAAATTCAGCTAATAATTTCCCCATAACGATAACAATTACTTCACTGTCAAACAGAAGATTCAAACCCAAATATATCAGTATTTGCATTCAACATAAAAGAACCGAATAGTACAATTAAAAGACAAAGAGTCTCAGACCGGATTAAAAAACAACACCCTGGTGATGCTTCCAAATGTCACATTTTAAATATGAGGACACAGAAAAGTTGAAAGAAAAAAGATGAACAGAATATACTATGCACACACTAATCAAAAGAAAGCTGCTGTACTATGCAAATATCAGATCAAGTAGGCTTTAATGTCAGAAATCTTACTAACAATTAAGAGATATCTCATAATGATAAGATGATTAATTCAACAGGAAGTTATAATAATCCTAAATGTATACACACCAAAGACCATAGCCTCAAAATATATAAATTAAAACTGATATCACCAAAAAAGATAAATACCAAATCCACAATCACAGTCATGGATTTTAATGACATCTTCCAATGACTAACAAAACAAGGAGACAAAAATTTAGTAGAGATATAGATTGAACAACATGATTATTAACGAGCCTGACCTAATTGATATTTATGGAAGTTCTACCATTTTCAAGTGCATAGGGCTCATTTGCCAAAGTGAACATATTCTGGCCATAATGTAAAGCTCAACTAATTTCAAGGACAGAACTCATGTAGAATTTATTTTCTGTCACTGGTGGAACTAAACTAGAAATCAATAGCAAAAAGAAAACTAGAAAATTTCCAAATGTTTGAATATTAAGCAACACACTGCTAAATAGTTAATGGGTCAAAGAAGAAATAAAGATGGAAATTCTAAAATATTTTCAGTTAAGTGTTAATGAAAATAAAACATAGGCTGAAGATAAAGTTAGGTCTAGAGAAAAATTTATTTACTTAAATGTGTAATTAGAAAAGCAGAAAAGTTGAAAAGTCAACGGTCTAAGAATCCCTCCTAAGATTTAGAAAAAGTACAACAAATTAAACCTAAAGAAAGTTGAAGGAATAAAATAATAAAGAGCATAAATCAATGAAATTGAAAAGAAATGAACAATAGAGAAAACCATTATAAAAGTTGATTCTCTGAATAAACTAATAAAATTGATAAAGCCCTAACAATACAGATCAAGAAATAAAAAAGGGGAAAAGACACAAATTACCAATATCAATAATGAAAGAGGAGATATCACTACAGATCCTACATGCTTTACAAATATTTATGGTTATATGAACAATTTTATGCCAACAAATTTAAATTTTTAGATTAAACGGAAAAATTCCTTTAAAAAGTTTACCAAAAATTACACAAGAAAAAATAGAAACATTTTAGATATAGATCTACATCTGCTAAATAAACTGAATAATGGAAAACCTCGAAAAAAAATGCTCGAGGCCCAGATAGCTTGAACAACGATTTTTTCAATTTCAAGTTAAAGAAGAAATAACATGAATAAAAAAAAAAAAAAACTTTTCCAGAGAATAAAAAAGGAGAATAATTCCCAATTTGTTTTAAGAAACCAATTTGTTTTTTCAGACCAAACACAAGGGCATTACATGAAAATAAAATTACAAGCCAATCTTTCTCATGAATTTAGATTCCAAACTCTCAAACAAAATATTAGCAAATCTAACCCAGTGATTTATTAAAACAAAAATATTTAAGACCTAGGTTTAGCCCACAATATAGCAGGGATTAAGCATTTGAAAATTAATTAGTGCATTAGAGGAATAAAGTTGAAATAATATATAATCCTTTCAAAAATGCAGAAGTAATTGATGAAATTCAATACCCATCCAAGATTAAGTCTTAGAAACCTAGAGAAAGAAGGGAATTTTCTCAATCTGAAAATCGACTAGATTTTCAGAGAAAATCCACTAAGACATCATACTAAATGATGAAACACTGAGCACCTCCCCTCTGAGACTGAGAACAAGAGAAGGATGTTCTATTATCATTCTACTGAATTTGTATTAAAGGCCTAGACTATGTAAGAAAGAACAAGAAATAAAAGGCATAAGGGTCGAAAAAGTTGCATACAACAATATGTTAAAAAGATTATACACCATGACCAAGTGGGATTTATTCGAGGTATGCAGGGATGGTTTAACATTCGCAAATCAATCAACGTGATACACCACGTTAATAAAATGAAGAATAAAAATCACATGATCATCTCAATAGATGCAGAGAAAGCATTTGACAAGATACAGCATCCATTTATGATAAAAACTCTGAATAAAATGGGTATAGAAGGAAAGTACCTCAACATAATAAAGACCATATATGACAAACCCACAGCTAATATCATCCTCAATGGTGAAAAACTGAAAGGTATCCCTCTAAGAACAGGAACCAGACAAGGATGCCCACTGTCACCACTCCTATTTAACATAGTACTGGAAGTCCTAGCCAGAGCAATCAGGCAAGAGAAAGAAATAAAAGAGATCCAAATTGGAAAGGAAGAAGTGAAACTGTCACTATTTGCAGATGACATGATTTTATATATAGAAAACCCTAAAGAATCCACCAGAAAACTTTTAGAAGTAATAAACGAATATGGTAAAGTTGCAGGATACAAAATCAACATACAAAAATCAGTTGCATTTCTATACACTAACAATGAAGTAGCAGAAAGAGAAATTAAGAATACCATCCCATTTACAATTGCAACAAAAAGAGTAAAATACCTAGGAATAAACTTAACCAAAGAGGTGAAAGATCTGTACACCAAAAACTATAAAACATTGCTGAAAGAAATTGAAGAAGACACAAAGAAATGGAAAGATATTCCGTGCTTTTGGATTGGAAGAATTAACATAGTTAAGATGTCCATACTTCCTAAAGCCATCTATAGATTCAATGCAATCCCTATCAAAGTTCCAACAAAATTTTTCACAGAAATAGAACAAAGAATCCTAAAATTTATATGGAACAACAAAAGACCCCGAATAGCTAAAGGAATCCTGAGAAAAAAGAACAAAGCTGGAGGTATCACACTCCCTGATTTCAAAATATACTACAAAGCTATAGTAACCAAAACAGCATGGTACTGGCACAAAAACAGACACACAGATCAATGGAATAGAATCAAAAGCCCAGAAATAAACCCACGCATCTATGGACAGCTAATCTTTGACAAAGGAGCCAAGAACATACAATGGGGAAAAGAAAGTCTCTTCAACAAATGGTGTTGGGAAAACTGGATAGCCACATGCAAAAAAATGAAAGTAGACCCTTACCTTACACCATACACAAAAATTAACTCCAAATGGATTAAAGACTTGAATGTAAGACCTGAAACTATGAAACTTCTAGAAGAAAACATAGGCAGTACGCTCTTCGACATCGGTCTTAGCAACATATTTTCAAGCACCATGTCTGACCGGGCAAGAGAAACAATAGAAAAAATAAACAAATGGGACTACATCAAACTAAAAAGCTTCTGCACAGCAAAGGAAACCATCAACAAAACAAAAAGACAACCTAACAATTGGGAGAAGATATTTGCAAACCATACATCTGATAAGGGGTTAATCTCCAAAATATATAAAGAACTCATGCATCTCAACAACAAAAAAACTAACAACCCAATTAAAAAATGGGCAAAAGACCTGAACAGACATTTCTCCAAAGAAGATATGCAGATGGCCAACAGACACATGAAAAGATGTTCAACATCATTAACTATCAGGGAAATGCAAATCAAAACTACAATGAGATATCACTTCACGCCCGTTAGAATGGCTATAATTAACAAGACAGGAAACAACATGTGTTGGAGAGGATGTGGAGAGAAGGGAACTCTCATACACTGCTGGTGGGAGTGCAAACTGATGCAGCCACTATGGAAAACAGTATGGAGATTCCTCAAAAAATCAAGGATAGAACTACCATATGATCCAGCTATTCCACTGCTGGGCATTTATCCAAAGAACTTGAAAACACCAATTTGTAAAGATACATGCACCCCTGTGTTCATTGCAGCATTATTCACAATAGCCAAGACTTGGAAGCAACCTAAGTGCCCATCAAGGGACGAATGGATAAAGAAGATGTGGTATATATCCACAATGGAATACTACTCAGCCATAAGAAACGAGGAAATCCAGCCATTTGTGACAACACGGATGGACATTTCGTGTATTATGCAAAGTGAAATATGTCAGAGGGAGACGGTCAAATACCGTATGATTTCCTTCATTAAGTAGTAGATAATAACAATAAACAAACACATAGAGACAGAGATTGGATTGGTGGTTACCAGAGGGCAAGGGGGGAGGGGGGAGGGCGAAAGGAATAATTTGGCACATGTGTGTGGTGATGGGTTGTAATTAGTATTTGGGTGGTGAACATGATGTAATCTATGCAGAAATAGAAGTATAATGATGTACGCCTGAAATTTATGCAATGTTATAAAGCAATGTTACTGCAATAAATTAAAATTTAAAAAAAAAGGGTCGAAAAAGAGTAAAACTATCACTATTTGCAGATGACTGATTGTGATTATACAAAATCCAAAATCATTTACAGATAAACCATGAGTTAATAAGTTACTTTATCAAAGTCTGTAGATAAAAGATCAACATACAAAATTCACTGTATTTTGATACACCCATAAAAATTTAGAAAATAAACAGTACTTCATCAAAATTAAATTATTTTGCTAATGACACTGTTAAGAAAATTAAAAAGATAATCCACTGACTGAGAAAATATTCACAATAATCATTTCTGAAAGACTTGTGCCAAAAATATAAAAACTACAAACCAATAACAAAATGATAAATAGTAAAGAATGGACATAAAATTTGAAAACACACTTGAGAATAGAAGACATAAAAATAGGCAGAAGCACATGAAAAGTTAATCAACATTATTAGTCATTAGGGAAATGCAAATTTAAACCAGAGTAGATACTTCTTCATATCCAACAGAATGACTAAAATTAAAAGACTGACATGACCAAGAGTTGATGAGGATTTGGAGTAACTGGAACCCTCATACATTGCTGGTGGGAATGTAAAATGTTTCAACCACTTTAGAAAACTATTTGGAAGTTTCTTATAAAGTTTAAGCATATAACTACTCTATGATCCAGCAATTCCACTCCCAAATACTTACCCAAGAGAAATAAAAACGTATGTACACACACACTCTAGATTTGTACAACAATGGCTATTAAAGCTTTATACATAATAGTGCAAAACTTCAAACAATCCAAAGTTATATTAATGAGAGAATGAATAAATTATGTATAATCATACAGTGGAATACTGCCCAGGAGTAAAAAGAAAATTACAGCCATTTGTTACTTAACGACAGGGATGCATTCTGAGAAATATGTTGTTAGGCAATTTCCTTGTTGTGCAAACATCATAGAGTGTACTTAACACAAACCTGGATGGTATAGCCTACTATGCACCTAGGCTATAAGGTTCTAATCTTATGGGACCACTATTGGATATGCAGTCCGTTGTTGACTGAAATGTTATGTGGTGCGTGACTGTACCAATACACACAACAATATGAATAAATCTCAAAAATATGATGTTGAATGAAAGAAACCAGATACAAAAGAGTATATACTGTTTGAGTACCTTTATTTGAAGTCCAAGAACAAGCAAACTAATATAGGGTGATAGAAATCAGAACCTCTGGGATAGGGAATGCAGGGATTGACTAGAAAGGGGCATGAGGGAACTTTCTGAGGTGCTAGACGTTCTATATCTTGAATGGGGTGGTAGTTACACAGGTATTTACACTTGTCAAAACTCATCAAACCGTACATTTAAGATCTGTGCATCTTACTGTATCTGTGCATCTTACTGTATCTAAATCATACTTCAATTTAAAAAATGTAATAAAAAATCACATGATCATCAAAGACCAATGAATATATAGGAATAAATCTAACCAAAATGTTCAAGACTTATATCCAGAAAACTACTGCTGAAAGAAATTAAAGTAAATCTAAATACATGGAGGGATAAACCGTGTTTATAACATGATATATAGAAAGGATTATATAGTGGGACAGGGAGCTACTCTATAGATAATGCTGAATAATGTGAAAAAAAGACATAAATTAGAGTCAGTTTTAAGCATCAAATTAAACTGGAGAATTAAATAGCCAAAATACTCAATAAAATATTTTTTAAACTACTTTAAAATGCATCACTAACCTGATAGGAAAATAAGGACATCGAAGTGCAGTGAAGAATGCTGGGAAATAATCCAGTGCAAAGCTGTCTTTTGCTATAAGGGATTTGTTAACGCGTGAACTTCTGCTTTAACTACTGCATTGTGTGCCTGGGACAGGACATCAAGTCCAGGGCCTGCCCAAAGCAGGGATGCTAAACCCAACAATTACAAAGCACAAAGGGGCAGAAGATGTGATGGAGATCAGGACACACAACCCCAAAATCTGCCTCCTTGGAATATTGAATATTTCAAGCTGAAGGGATATGAGAAACGGCAGGTGCAAGAAGGATTTTTTGAACTTCCCCTCAAGCAGCTTATAAGACCACCCGTGAGAGGTGCCTTCCTATACCCGGAGGAAAGGAGCATCTTTATCTCCAAAGACAGAGGGACGCCGAGAGGAATCTGAACAAGCAGGCCTTGCTGTTTCCCCCGGTTTACTACACTTAGCTCCTACTCTCTTTTGTCCTATCACATTTTTCCCTGACTCTCACTTTTCATCAAACTTAGCATGAAAGTGCTCAGGTTAAACCACTTCTTCAGGTCTTTATTTCCTTATAAAGCCTTCCGTGTCACATAAAATTTATATTAAATAAATTTGTATGTTTTTCTCCTGTTTATCTGTCTTCTGTTACAGGGGCCCTAGTTACAAACCTAGAAGAATAGAGTAAAAAGATATTTTTCCTCCCCTACAGTTACCATGGTTGAAAACCATCAGAAATAATAAACAGCAAGCTAACTAAATAAGTAGACTTAATACATTTGAATTATCAGGTACAGAATATAAATAACTATGCTTCATATATTTAAGAAATTAAAGGGAAACTTGAAAAATAAAAAAGTAGAGAGCAGGCCAGCCCCGTGGCTTAGCGGTTAAGTGCGCACGCTCCGCTGCTGGCGGCCCGGGTTCGGATCCTGGGCGTGCACCGACACACCACTTCTCTGGCCATGCTGAGGCCACGTCCCATGTACAGCAACTACAAGGATGTGCAGCTATGACATACAACTATCTACTGGGGCTTTGGGGGAAAAAATAAATAAACAAAATCTTAAAAAAAAGAAAAGTAGAGAGCAATCAGATTTGATGAGAACCAAATAAAACTTTCAGAAATGAAAATAATTATACTAATTGAAAAAGCAAAACTCAGCAGATGAGATTTCACTGAAAAGGAAATTATCAAATGGATAAGAAAGCGTCCAGAGAAATCTGCAGAGACATAAAATGGAAGAAATGGAAAACATAGAATAGAGGTTAAATAGAATAAATAATACAGTAATAATAGATTAAGTAATTGAATAATAGAGTAACTAATTAGAGTTCTAGAATAAGGTAATAGAATGGAGAAGAGCCAATAATCCATATGGGGGGAAAAAAAAGAAACATGGTCCCTAGCTCACATATACACAAAAACGAAATCAAAGATAAATCAGTAACCTAAACATAGACACTAAAACTATTACCCTTCTAAAAGTAAACACAGGCAAATATGTTCACGATCTTGGAGAAAGCAAATATTTCTTAGCAAGAAGGCAAAAAGCATTAATCTTAAAAGAAAAAAATGGATAATGTGGATTTCATCAAAATTAAAAATTGCTGCTCATCGAGAAATATCATTAAGGAAATGAAAAGGCAAGCTACAAACTGGGAGAAATACATATATCTGACAAATGACTAGTATTCAGAATATCAAGTTATAAAATACTCTTACAAATTAATAATAAAAGGAAAAACAACTCAATAAAAAATGAGCAGAAGACTTGAAAAAACACTTCATTAAAAAAGATATATGAATGGCCAGTAAGCACATGAAAAGGTGCTTAACACTTTTACTCATTAGAGAAATGAAAATTAAAACCACTAGAAGACATCACTTTACACCACCAGTATGTCTAAAATCAACAACACAACACTATACGTCGGCGAGGATGGGAAGCATCTCTCACGCTTTGTTGGTGGGAATGTAAAACGGCACAACTATTTTGGAAAATCAGCATCCTTGATGTGTCATGATCTGTGCTTTTAAGCTATTGCAATTTGGTTACATGAGCCAAAACTTCCCCCTTTTGCTTAAGCTACTTCAGGTTAGGTTTCTCTTGCTAGCAGCCAGTGAATTATGGCCAATGTGAAAAGATAAGAAAGATAGTTTGTGCCACTGGTTATGTGTTGTCGTTATGCTGGGCAGTGTGGAGCCAGGACCACTTAACAACCCCGGAGACTTGCCAAAGGTACATGCAGTCTGCATCACTATAAACTAAATATTTACAAAAGCAATGTGTAATTTTCATGATTATGCAGGTGTGGCCTTCAAGAAAATGCTAGTGGCAATAGACACAGTCCTATATTTAAGTAAGATGTTAAGACATTTGCACATTCTAAGGATTAAAGTAGCTGGATCTTATATAGATTAGTGGGCACACACAAGAACATTCTGAATGGGGGTTTACATTTTCAAAATGTTAGACAAATGCAGCAATAAATCAAATGGAAAACCCATGAGGTATTACATTACCTTTAAGTTTCATTTACATATAAATAACCTCAACCTACCAGTGTGACTTCTGGGTATAAATTCCTTCCTGAGGCCTCAGGCTTTCAAGCATTGGAGAAACCAGTTAGGTGGAATTTATTTATCTGGCTCAACATTATTTCTGTTGAAATAATGCTTCAGTTCTTTACCCTGTGGATCTTAGCTTATTCTAATGCTACCAGAATAACCATTTCTTATTTTCCTTCATCATATTTCCCATCTGACCTTTCTTAACATGTAGAACTTTTAACAAAGAATAATGCTTACCTGTGTCATAATACACGATAAGTCTTTTGCTGTGATTGCCCACAGTCTGTGGCTCAAACTCTACTTCTAGTTGCATGGACTCACCCACATTAAGAGTTCCAACAGATGGCTCTATAGAGAAAGGCCTACAACACACATGGAGACACACCATTGTTACCACACAAAATTGGGGTTCACTTGCCTGATGTACATAAACAAACCAATTAATTACGGCATCAGCCTTTGGGAAAAGAGATCAGCTTTATTCTGTGAAGTTGATCTGCAGGGAGAACAGGGGGCATGGGCCCTCAGATCTGTCTTCCCGATTCAGGATTTGGGGCAAAATTTAAGAGGTTAGGGAGAACAGTCTGGCATGCAGAAACACTGGTGGAACAGGTTTTGATTGGCGGGCTTCAAGCATTTATGGTAAGGTTTTAAACATTTATGACAGGGTTCTAAACATTTATGATGAAGCAGGGAAGGAATTTTAACACAGGATCTCCCCGGATGAGGGACCCCTTGCTTCTGATAAGAGTCTGACTTTCAAGTTCAGGTCGTGTCCCGGTCTTTGGGTTCCAAAGGAAGAAGGATCATTGGTTTTGCCGTCATTTCAGGTCAAGATTTCTTCTTTTGCACATGCCTTGGCTATGTGACACTGCAGATTTTCTGAAAGGCAATTCTTAATCACTCTGTTGATAAGAGATAGGGTCAACTGAACTGGTCCTGGAGGGCTCATGGTTACAATTCTAACATTCATTGAGCGATTCCAGAAAAACAGACTTACAATATGTATGCAGATACGGTAATTTGCAAGAGAACAGTACCTTCAAAGAGATAAAAATCAAGTTTTATGAGAGTTCAGAAAAGAGAGGGCTTCATAATGGAAAAATATACCAGAGCCCCGAAAAGGAAAGTGATGACACAATCACATAAGCATAATTTGAGGGCTGTTTAACAAAGGGTCTATTTAAAAGGGGAGGAAGGAGTACAGGAGAACTACAAGAGATGATGCAATCATCTAGGGTTATTAATAGTAGAGCTGTTACCACCTGTAGGCCCAAAGAACCAAAGAGAAGGAGTGGTTTTGAAACCCATGAGACTCCTAAGACAAGACTACCTTATGCGAAGCAAGGAGCTATTTAGTCAAGAGAGACAGCCAGCCCAGGTGGCCTCACAAGAAAGACAGTAGGAGGAAAAGTGTCCTAACCTCACATCCTCTTGTCTGATTGCCTGCTGGGACTCCCATTGGCTGGACCCAACCAGAATCTAGAAGGCATAGGAGCCTGTTGACCTATGCCATACATACAGGTCAGCCTCCTGGGTGAGAGCAGGCTGGAGAAGGGTGGAGAATGCATTTGGAAAGGCAAACTGGGGACAAATTCTGTGTCTTGAAAATAGAATTTGGGCATGTAGACATTGTGGTGAGGTAGGGTGGATTTTGGAACAGGAATAGTTTAAATAGTTTAAATAGTTTAGTTTAATTGTCCTGGAAGGGAGTAGCAAGAGAGAAGCTGGATCGGATTATGAAGTACCTTAAATAACTTCCTTCTAAATAGGAAACCCAGCCCATTTAATTATTTTCATGGTCCATTTCACTTCTTTAAATTGCTAGTTTTTCAAAGTAATATGTTGTACAATGTATCTGGCAGGCTAAGCAATTTCTGATTATTTATTTCTATCACAACTGTTTTTAGAGTCTTCACTCCTTAAATTTTCCATTAGGTAATGGACTTAATTTCAGAAAACCTATGAAGGTAGGTTTTCACCTATAGGTTTCACCTTCTTCTATGAAGGTTCAGAGCTTATGACAAGGGTAGCACTGGTGGTACCTGAGATTATTACTGCAGAACCTCTAGTGCTTCCTACCGTGGGCAACTGTTCATTTTCTTCGTGCTCTCTATTTTGCTCTCCCTCTCCATGCACTTCTTTATTTTCTCATTCCTTTGTCTGTCCTTCTCCCATACCTATGGCACCAATCCTCCGATGAACCCCAGGATTGCCATAGAACACTGTGGAGGAGGAGTTACTAGCCACTGAGCCAGCTGAATGAATTCAAAACTCAACTCTGCCATGACCCTGGGCAAGTCATTGAATCTTCAGTCTCCTCACTGTAAAATGAGGGTAATGACAGCACCTACTTCACAGGGTTGTAGTGAGCACTGAAGGAGGTGACAAAGTACTTGGAGTAATGTCTGGCACATAGGAAGTGCTAAACAAATGTTTATGATTATTTGTGTTATTGTTATGTCCCTCATTTCCTAGATAGAATATGAGCTTGGGTGTTTAGATAAGTTCAAGTTTATATCATTCTCCTCTCAACCCTTCACACTGCTCTAGAGATATTGTAAAAAACACACACAGGTCATAACACATCCATCTTTTGTTCAAACACCCTCACTGGCCCTCATAATCTGTGTAATAAAGTTCAAACTCTTAGGCATTTGAGGTCCCACACAATCTGCTCCCAACCAGTTTTCGCATTCTCATTAAACACATATGTCTGTCCAAATATCCTACACACCCGTCACATTCCAAGTCAGGCTGGGGTGGGATGGGATGGGAGGGCTTTAGTCTCTTTACCCATAACCTCCCCTAGCACTGCACCTCCTCTCCCTTCCAGCCAGACTGTGCCCCCACCTTGACTTTCCAGAATTGCTAGGGTTGCATAGGAATACTCACCATTTTCTACATGTCATACTCTCCCAAAGTCACCTACCACAGCCCAGACCTGAAGTCACCTCTTAAACAGAGTCTTCCCTGCTTCTCCCTCTTGTGAATAATGTCGCCTTCCTCTCAGAGGCTATAACTTTCTTTTTATGTCTTACTTCAGTGCACCTTGTACTATAGTTGGTTTTCATGCTTGCCTCTCTCAATAGTGAGATGAAAGGACAGGGAAAGCAAACACATTTCATGAGCATGGACTCTATGCTGGCTACCACACTGGGCACTTTATAAATGTCAATTCCTTTAGATGTCAAAAAAACCTGTGAAAGCAGATATCGTTGTTTGCATTTTAGACAAGAGAAAACAGATGCTCCAAACTAGATAATGGTGGAGCAGGGATGGAAGGCTGCCCTCAAGTTCAAGTTCTTCCTGCCCACCCCCCTGAAGGCGGAAGCCACCTGGTTAGATTCATCTTTGTGTCTCTCACCACCACTTTGAGGGAACACCACTTTGTGTTCTCTACGCACAGGAGCCTCTCAGAAGAGGTTCCTGAATTGAATTATAACGAACTTTTATAAGGAAATAAAAATATTTGTTTTTCATTAATTAATTATAAATTAATTTATAATTTCATTATAAATTGATATTTTATGAAATTTATTATTTAATTAACTATAAAAATATCTGTTTAATCATTAGTTAACCTTTATAACATCTTGGTGGAACAGAAAAGGAGCAGACTTTCAGGATCTCAAGAATCTCTACTTCATGGGAGATGAAAGTGAGTCTCACCATCTTAAAAGTTCCTTCCTTCCTTATGGCCTCAGAGAGAATGTGAAGAGTTGAGAACTGGGCCCAATTTCCTGACTTTGAGAACAATGTTGCAATATTTTCTTCTATCTTTGCTTCCCTAGTTCCTAATATTTTTCTTCCCACACTGTGTTTTCATTTTCTTTTCAAACATTCCTTGGTAGCAAAAGAACAGTTTTGAAATGAACTGGACAGTATAATATTGCAGAATCTAAGCTCATTTTCTATGGACAAAGTGACCCTTCACTAGGACCTCCAGAAATCCAAATTCCATACAGAGGTAACAGAAACTTTCCCGTTGTGCTAATTGTTGGGTTTATACTACATCAAACTTCTTCAGTAATTAGAAAATCATCTGGGATAGCCATTGCTACTTAGAGATGCCTAAGCTTTCTCAATAAATCAGACATTAATTGGGTAGAGTGTGTTAAGTTCTGGTGCTTAAACATTGTCTATAATTTGATTTCGTACTTCATTTTACTAAAGGCAGGCAGGCTGAACAGGCTAGAAAATATCAAGTATCAGAAAATGCTCTTACAAAGAGGTAAAAGGATACAAGGCTGGCTCTGTCTACCAAAATGTTGGTTTTAATATCACATTCTCATTAATACCCAATAACTTGATTAGGGAAGGAGCTCGGGTTTGTGAAAAATCATGAGCCACAAGAAAGATTTTGAGTTTTTGTTCAATCCACTGTGAACTGCTCTTAAGAACTAAAACTATTCCATCCAAATGATGCAATATCTTAGCAGAAAACTACATATTGGTTCTATTATATTAAATATTGAACATAATATTAGTATTTTTTCTTCAGATAAGCTGTCTTACTGATTCATAACATGAGGTTTTAGATTTTGAAATTGCTTCTTAATCCTTTCTATTTCATCTTCCAAAATTAATCCTACTTTAATAGTCCAAGGTATTCTGGTATCTACTAGAGATTTAGGTCAAATTTGTAAAAAAGTTGAAGAGTAATTGTTTATGCTCTCTGTATACTTTATAGCACATTGCAGCTCCTTTTATTAGTGTAAAAAACTTGTATGCCTCTTTTATAGTCCTTGGAGCATGTTTTTTTATTTTAAATTATCGTAGAGGTTTATAGTTGCAGCTTTGCCTCTGTGATATATTGTTGGTTAGGTAAAAACATTTATTGAGACATTTTTTCTAGACACTTTGCTAGATGTTGGGGGCATACAAATGAAGAGTTAGATACAATCCTTGCATCTGAGAAGCTCACATTCTAATGGGGGCAAGAGACACATACAGAAAGTTTTATTTTTCATAATTTATATGAACCTAACCATTCACAAACATAACCATTAATTAAATCATTAGTTCAATGAAAAGAATATGATCTTTTTTTTTAAACAATTTCCTGTGAGATATTGTTTCTAACTGTATACTGACTCTGAAAGTGGCCAAAGAGTAGACCCTGGGTTTTTGACTCCAAATTCTCAAGTTATATCCACTGCTCTACCATGTCTATTGACAATCATGTTAACTGAAATTGTAGTCTTCAACCCTGTCTGGGCAACACAATCACCTGTGCATTTTTAGAATGGATACTCGTCAGGGGATCTCCCCAGAGATTCTGATTCAATACGATGTGACCACAAATTCAACTGCACCCTTTCTCTTTGTAGCCATCAGGGTTCTCAGCTGCAAACTACAGAAACCAGCTCTGGCTAGCTTAAACAGAAAGGAGATTTATTGGAAGGATTTGAGGTAGCTCACAGAATTGACAACATGGTTGGAAAATATGCATTTTGTGGAAAGAACATAAAACTACTATTTTATGCAGAGTCTAAACAGGAAAACAAAAATATTTGCAGACAGGGAATTTAATTGAGAGACTTGGTTACACAGAAGATGGGAGAGATGAAAAGCCCACCGTAAGATGGGGAGACAGCTCAGGGATTAGTAACAGCAATAAGCCATTTCCACCACTGGGCTGGAGACAAAAGGAGGGGAAGAAGTGTTTTCAGATGCTGGGGACCTGGCAGAAGCTGGACGCATGGCAGGCCTGACAGGAGCTAGAACCATAGAGGACATGCAGCTACTTGCTGAGGACTCTGCTGGAGTCAGAGAGGGAGGAGGAGGAATGTCCTGGCTTCCGTCTACTCCCCAGTCTCCTTTTAGCGCCCCCCGCTGGTCAAACCCACCTGGAATCCAGCTGACCCAGGAGGCTAGGAGGTCTACACAGCCCCACAGTGATAACACAGCTCCACAGTGAGCAGAGCGGGGGAAGGGTGAGAAATGGATCTGAGGGTGAACAAGCCCAGAACTGGCCTATGTTTGTTTTAAGCTGGGTTTTGCTATTACTGGCTGGGGGAACTTGGAGAAGTCATTTCCCTTCTCAGACCTTACTTCCTTCATCTGTAAAATGAGAAGGTTGGACTAGACTTTCCAATGTCTTTATGATTCCTGGCTAGTCCTTGAGTTGGCTCACTATCTTACCTTAGAAGTGTCTCTATATTAGGAAAGATGAGTCATATTTATAGTTAAATGGATAGAAAAGTTTTAGATCTTCTCCTGCAACTTCACACTATTAAATCTGTGAAGTGATTTTGTTTCACTTTACATGAATGTGATATGTAAGACACTGCCATTTATCTGTAGTTTTTAAGGCTCAGCCAAACAGCCCAGGAAGATGTGCTGCCTGCACTTGTTTTCCACCTTGGGTAGATTTGCTTTTTCATTGCAAAAATACCCACGCAACAGGAAGTTTTTAATGTGTAGTATGGCTGGTGGTTGCAGGAGGGCTTTTTTAAATTAAAAAAGATTGGTTCTTTCTAAGTCATGGTGAAACAGTTGAACAACCTGCTTCCTTCCCCTTCAATCAAAATACATGAGTCTCACCACGAGATGACAAACGAAGGCTATGTAAGCACTTATGAACAATCCCAGGAGACATTGGTTTTCAAAAGAACTTTTCCTTTGCCTTTGATGGTTGATTTATCTAAAGTGGTTCAGAGTCCTGCTGCCACCTAGGATGCAGAAAGCTGGAAGAGTGTCTCTCCCACTCTAACAATGAAAAAAAAAACCAGATAAACAACAAAATCACAACTTTTCTTGAACCCATCAGAGCTGAGGTTGCAGGGCAAAAGAGTGGCCTGGAATCTAAAAGTGGACAATCCCCCTGCCCCCAAGGGAGACGGGACCTGTGCAGACTGATTCACCTGTGGCAGTCTGCTCTACATCAGTGAGCATCAATCTTGCAACTGAAGATTGTCATAAGCAGTTCTACCCCGACTGCTATTCTAGCAAATTACTTGCACTGACAAGATTTAGCTATAATCAATCAAAAACAAGAGCAGAAGGAATGCATACCTATGAGTTTTGATGTGAAACACAGCATCTCTGTTGCCAATGTTTCGCACCAGCAGAATCTTCTGAGTGCTGTATTTGACAGGGCAGGTGGAAAAATTCAGTGTGTCAGGAAAATCCAGGATGGCTCGTGCACCTCTAGCTTTGATGGGTACAATAAACTTTTCTCTTTCAGTAACACAGGTCAACATATGGGCGTAATCCTACAAGAGAAGGGTACAATCGTTATTTGTGGAAACATCAATGTGATCAACATAACTGTGCAAGAAATATGGCCATATGCCAGGCATCTTGCAAAACAACTTAATGCATTCTGTGAAACCTTCTCAAGACAATTATAGATGTACTTTCAGTGAAATACTCTTTTCTGAGAGAGAGAGAACAGTTCAAGTATTAACAAGCCAGTAGAGAAGCTTATGTTTCATGTGTTTCCCAGATATTAGGGAGATGGGATGGGGGACACTCAAGGCAAATTTTTCTTTAGATCAGAGGAGGTTCACACCAGTTCCCTAACATCCTCCTTCTAAATCCTACCTATTTATCCTTCAAGCCCATGTGTTAGATTGTTGGCTCCAATCAATGGTCCCTCTATGCCCACATTCTTTGCAATATGACTTTGTAGCTCCTCCACCATGAGTGGAGTCTATTTCTCCACCCCTTGCTTTGACCAATGGAATGTGGCAGAAGTTATGCTGTGCCAGTTCTAAGTTGAGGCCTCAAAGAGCTTTGGGCATTTCCAATCTTTCTCTTGGAACCCTGCCACTGCCATGTGAACAAGCCTGGTCTAGCCTACTGCAGAATGAGATCCCAGATGTCCCACCCAGGGCCATGTCAGCCCAGCCTACAACTATCAGATATGTGAAAGAGCGCAGCCAAGATGAGCAGAGTTGCCCACCCCACGTGTGAGTGGGCCCCAAGACCAACTGGGTCATAGTCCTGTGAGCAATAATAAATGTTTACTATTTTAAGCCATTAAATTTTGGAGTGGCCTGTTATTATATAACAATAGCTAACTGATACATAGCCCAGTTTAAACCTCACGTCTTGTGCAAAGCCACTCCAAATAAAAATGCTAAGGCCCTGGGCGTGAATCTTCCCGGGTCTTGAGTCTAAATGCAACAGAAATGCTGAATTAAGTCACCCTGTATGTCGTCTCATAAGATAGAAAAATGGAACTCGCATCATCAATGTAGCAAAGAAAAAAAGTTAAAAGTAAACCCTCACCAACAAGCAAAACTAAATATAAAAGGAAAGTGTTAACAGTCCCCTTGAGAACAGGCCAGAAGCTCAGATGCCGTTAGGAAAGGAATTGATTATCTAAAGCAGGTGTATTTTTCTTCATTTAAAATTTTCCCATCATTTTAGTGGGTGTGTTAGCTGCAAGGCAAGCTTGGTAAATGTAAAGTCCACTTTGAACTGAAATGTCCTTTCGGTAATCATGTAATAAACGGCATTAGTGGTGGAAGCTTTAGGCATAGACTAGGAATGGGAATGTCTGACATACAGATTGACACATAGACCTGGCCATGCACCCAATTTCATGAAACCTACAGGACAAGTATAAAGCAGTGGTATCCCCAATTATTTTATTCATTCAACCATGTTTATTAAGTGTTCAGGTGCCAGGCACTGAGCTAGGTCTGGGGATACAACCAAGTAGCAAGCACAGATATGCATCACTTCGAGCTTACATAATGATGGAGGAGACAGTGAACAGGTAAATAAAGCATATCTAATACACAATGTTAGACATACACAAATAAATATAAAGATAAAATAGCCAGGAATGCTCTCACGACAGAGCCTTTACAGCTGGAATCTCTCTGCCTCCCTGAACTCCAAACTCATACGTGGCTGCCCAGTCAGCATCTCCTTGGATCATGGCAAACTTACCATGCCCCAAAGCAAAGCCCCTGATTAATGCCACTGCCTGCAACTGTGTATAAAGATGCCCCACAGAGGGGAAGGAATAGGGGCTGAAATCCAGCCCACTCTGCTGGCTCCAAGTGCATCAGCCCAGAGGGGGAGCCTTTTTCTCTTGCCCACAAAGGCTCCACAATGCCAGCTGAGGTCCTGCTCATGACCTTCCCTCCACCCTAAATCTGTTCCCTTGCTACCTCTCTGCTTCAGTAGTGACATCTCTATCCTTCTAGTGGTCTGGATTTAAAACAGTGGAATAAGCCATTCTTGATTGCTCTATTTCTCGATTTCTTAGTAAGTCCTGTAGGACCGACTTTCAAAATATAGCCAGACCACGATCACTTCTCACCATCTCCACCTTGCCACGCCGGCCCTAGGCTCTCCTATCTTTCCTGGGCTAACTGTACTCTATTTCAACCCTTGCTCCCCCAAGGTCTATTTTCCACACAAGGGCCAGAGGGATCCAGTTAAAACGTAAGTCAGCTCAGGTGCTCCTCTGTTCAAAATCTTGCAAGCTGAGAGCTGGAGGGCTTGTTTGGAGGGCTGGTGCGAGCTACAGCCTGGCACCCCTGTCAGTCTCTGGCCACATCTCCTCCTCTCCCCCTTGCTGGCTCTGCTCCAGCTTCAGGCTCCCTTGCTGCTCCGTGGCATGCTAGAGATGCTCCTCCTTCAGAGCCTTTGAACATATGTTCTTTCTGTCCAGAATACGCTTCTCTCTAGTTATTCACAGAGCTTGCTCCCTCACCTCCTTCAAGACTCTGCACAGTCATCCACATTCTCACTGAGGCCTGCCCTGACTACCCTATTTTAAACTTAACTCCCCCTCCCCTGCCCCATTACTTCCTAGCCTTTCGTCCTGCTTTAGTTGTCCCCAAAGTCATCTAAGATATTATATATTTTACCTATTTATTGAGTCTATGGTACACCTCCCCCTAATATCTCCATGTCAACAGAGATTCTCTCATCGTATTGACCTTGTATACCCAGTGCCTAGAACAGGGCCTAGTACTTAGTAAACATTCAACAAATATTTTCTGACTGCAGGAAAATGAGTAATACAGTAATCACAGTGGTAGTGGTGAGTGAAAAAAATAAAGCAAGATGAGGGGGTAGAGAGCGATTGGAGCGCTCTCTTATACAGGGTGGTCAGAAAAGGCTCCATGAGGAGGTGACATTTCAGCAGACCTGAGCGAAGCGAGAAATGAAGCCACGTGGATGGATGGCAATCTGGGTGAAGTGTGATTTGGAGCCTGTGGCCAGAGGGGAACAACGTAAGGAGAGGTCAGAGATACCGCAAGGAGGTTGTGGGCGGCCAGATCAAGCAGATCTCATAAGCCATTGTTAGGACCTGAAGATGGCCAAAAGCATTAATGACATTGAAAGCTGATCTTGATGTACCTGACTTATGTTTTAGAAAAACCACTGGCTGCTATGTGCGTCACAAACTGTAAGGAGATTAAAATGGGAAAAGGGAGCCCAGTTAGGAGCTATTGCAGTGGTCTAGGCAAGAGACGACATTGACCTGGCCTAGTGCAGTAAATGCTTAGCCTAGCATCTGGCGAGTAGTAAGTCCTCAATAGATGTCAGCTGTCATTATTAAAATGTTGTATTAAATACTATGATTTGTGTAAGGCACATAGGGAAAACTCAGCTTGTGTTTACTCTTGTTGTGAGGATGATAATAATGATAATCCTGGTGATGATGACAATAATAGAACAAGATAATTTCAGAAAACAACAAGGGCTTTGAAGAAAATAAAACATGGGAAAATGATAATATGGGAAGGGGCTGCTTTAGGTTAGAACAACCAAGGAGACCTCCCTGAGGAGGTGACATTTGGATAGAGACCTGAACAGCAAAGGGAGCCAGTCAGGCGAGACCTAGGAATGGAGTGTTCTTGGCAAGGGGAATTGCAAATATAAAGGTCCTATGGTAGGAGCATGTAGTAAAAATTAATGGACAGTACTCCTGAAATTTATTAAAATTGAGCTGTCGGACTTGAGCTCTTCCATGGATTCTGGTTTCTAGATGATCATGCCAGGCTCAAAATTCTGCTATTCAGACATAAGGAAGTACAAATTACACTAAGAATACCTGATCCTAGAAAACTCCACAGAATTCAACAACGAAACAGTCTAGTCTGATTACATCAGAATCCTAAAGAGATAAGTACTGTTTTCATTTGTTCTTAGGAGATCAACCCCAGCAAGCAAAGGTTTTGTTAGGCATTAGAAACTGGAAAGCTACTGGCACATGAGAAAACTTAATATTAACTGAGGCTTTGAGAGAAAGAACAAAAGATGCTGCTGAATCCAGGACGAGAGGCGATCCCAAAGTAATTTGTCTCATTTTATTCTGTATTTACATATTCTCTGCCTTCTTCTATAAGGAATTGAAGACAGCTGAAAATAGTTTGGGAGGCTAATTGAAATATTCATGAAGATGTTTCCAAACCTTTTCAAATTTCCAAATGAGGAAGATTTAAAGTTTGATCAGAATTATATATTTTTTTCATAATCAATTAACATACTCATAAAAGAGTATGAAGAAATTCTTTAAACAACTCCTTAAAAATGTATTCCAATCTCTGAAGTTCTGTATTTAATATGACTATATTAGATTATGTAATATACCATTATATATTGCTCTACTGGCTTAAAATTCATTCAAATGTTATGACTTGGGTGGCTTTGTCAGCCTGCAAGCTAAGGAATTACTTCAGTTGATGTAGTCCCTTCCACTGTACTTAGATTCAGAGCAATCAGGGCACCATTCAGAGCCAAAATATTTATTCCAAGCTCTTTCCCCTCTACTATGAGAATGAGAACTACTTAGCCATAAATTACTTTATACCCTAAAGTGTTATCCTATATAACAAAGCTCTCCAAATGAAACTTCCAATCCATTTTTTGCCCGTTAGCCTTCCTTCCAACATGTCCATCTTTCAAACTTTAAGAAACCAGCAGTAGAATATGAAAATGGCAGATTTGACTTTCTGAGAAGTGAAAAGAATGAATCTTGATTTTATATTAGCTCCATGATAGAAAGCAAACATGGCAATAATTCTGTCCTTTAAAGTCTCAGGCAAAGGAAAGTGATATCTTCTGCAGCAAATGACTCTCACAGCATTCAAGGGCCAGTGTGGTTAAGCCCTCCCAATCCTCTTTCTGCCTTCTCTCCACTCCTACACTTGATGGAGGAATGGCTAAAATCAGATCTGATTAGGACTCAGTGAATTTAATACTCAGTGTCTCTGGAAATGTTATAAATTCCCTAACCAGTTAAAAGTATTTATTATACAGTATCTTCTCAATCTGAATTCTTCAAAAGTGAAGAATCAGTTCTCAAGACCTAATTAGTTTAAAAAGGAGACTGATCAGGTATCGTGGCCCTCATCCTCTACCACTCTGACTCTTCATATGATTTAGCTGGGGTCTCAGCTTCCTAGCAGCATGTGCATTTCTTCATCTGTTAAAAGAGAATGGCCTCTGACCTTTGGCTTGAAAAGAAACCTGAGACTTCCAAATTTATTTTGACCATTTTTATCCTTAGTATACAATGACAATGTGGATACTTCATGAGTCATGTACAAATCATCCACTTAAGGTAATTAATTTCCTCTTGAGTTTTTTTGCTAAGTTACCCTTCAATCGACCAATCTACCTGTCTCTATATCCATATACTCTGCCTTCCCTTCTGTTCCTATCCCAGACCAACCCCTCTCCTTGTGTATTAGATCTTAATCGTTCTTGCTTACTCCAGGACTTTCCTGAAGCACTATTTTTTCCTCTTTACTGAACATTCACTCATCAGCTTATATTCATGCTTGAATAGCCTCATCTTAAATATTAATAACCTACCCATGACCCAAACATCAACCTCCAGCTACTGCCCCATTTTTCCAATTATCCTTTACAGCAAAATTCCTTGTAAGTGTCACTTATACTCAATATCACCACCTCCTCACTTTCCATTCTCTCTTCAACCCACCCCATCAGGCTTCTGTACGCAATATTCCACAGAAACGCTTCTTGCCAAGGTCATTAGTGACTTTGCCAAATCCAATGGCTACTTCCAAATCCTTATTTTATTTTACTTTTCCTAGCTTTGGACACAGTTGATCTTCTCCTTTTTGAAGTACTTTATCCATTTGGATTCCGGAGCTCTGTAATCTGCTGGTTGTCCTCCCACTTCATGACTACCCCTCTTAGTGTCATCCTCCATCGGCATCTCTTCCTTTTCCCAACTTCTTCTTTATCTACCCTCACTCCCAACGTCATCTCATCCACCCTATGGGAAAGTACCATCTTTACACTTAGAATTTTCAAATATTTCTCTTTAGCCCCAATATCTCCCTTCTACCCAAGATAATTGTATCTAACTGCTTACTTGATATTTGCACTTGGATGTCTAACGGGAAGTTCAAACTTAACACATGGAAAACAGAGCTCCTGATTCCCTACCTTACGTCCACCCGGCCTCACAAACCTGCTTCTCTTCCCCTGTTCCCTATCTCGGGAAAGGGTGCCACCATTTGGTCAGTTGCTGGCCAAGATACTATAAGTCAAACCAGACTCCTTTCTTTCTCACACCCTTTATCCAATCCATCAGCAAATCCTGACAGCTCTACCATCAAAAATATATCCTTAATCCACCGCCTCATCACCCTCACTGTCACCACCCTAGTCTAAATCACCCTCGTCTTTTGCCTGAACTATTGCAATAGCTTTGTGTCCCTGTATTCATCAGGGTTCAGTTCTGCTACATTTAACAGGGAACACAACAAAATAAGAGCAGCTTAAACTAGATAGATAGAAGTTTATCTCTCTGCCATAAAAGAGTCCAGAAATAGGGGCGCCAGGTTGGTGTAGTGGCTTCACAGTGTCATCAGAGACCCAAATTCCTAAATTCCTGCTCTGCAGTTCTAGCACACAGCGTCCACCCTCAGTGTCACCTGATGGGCAGAGTGAGTCCTGGGATGCCAGCTATCTCTCACAGCCAAGCTGCAGGCCAGAAGGAGAAAACCAAAGGGCACAACAGAGCACCTTCCCCATTGTGTCGGCTGTCATCAAGTACACGCCTTAGAAATCCTGCTCACATGTCATCGGCCAACACTTAGACACAGGCAGCTGCAAAGAAGGCTGGGAAATGCAATCTCTTATGTCAGGCAGCAATGAATCCAATCAAAATTTGGGATTCTCTCACGAATGAGGAAAAAGAATATGGATGTCAAGGGTAGGCAACTAGCCATTACACCTCACACCCCCTTCAGTCTATTCTCTACGCAGCAACCAGAGTGATCCTAAAATGTAAGTCAGATACGTCATCTCTAATCAAAACCCACCAGGGTAGATAAAGCGAAAGGATCAAGCATTTATCCTATCTTTCCTGTATGAACTGTACCCCAGGATCCTCGTTGGATCATTACAAAAACAAAACAAAACATAACAGACATTTTGTGTCTCTTGATCTGATGCAATAGGAAGTGCCACATCACCAAAGAATTCTTGCCAAAAAAATTAAATGTGAATATAATCAAGCCTCTAGATCTAACCACCAGTTAATAGGGAAACAGAAAGGACAGAAGACCATTCTACAGAATCTGATGGGGATGCAATCAGCACCTTGTTTGGATCCTGAGTTAAGCAAACCCACTTGAAAAAATACATATATATTCACATGTGACTCAACTGGGGAGATCTGAATACTGACCAGATATTTGATGATATTAAGGAGCTATTGTCATTTTTAGGTGTGATAATGGTATTGTAGTTATGTTAGCTACGGGACTGGCTTCAAAATCCTCTGCGGCAGGGGGCCAGATGGATGAAGCAAGATTGGTCGTGTGCAGAGAGCTTGAAAATCTGTGTGATGGCTGTTCACTATACAGTTCTCTCTACTTTTACATACGGGCTAAAGCTTTCATAGTAAAACTATTTGGAATACTTTATGGTGGCTTCCTATTCTGCTTTGCATGATTTTGAAGACCCTTCATGATCTCACCCTCTGCAAACTCATCTCCTACCATGTTTCTAACAGTTTCCTCTGCTCCAGCCAAATTGACCTTGCACTTCCTTGAGCCTTTGCCAAGCATGTTTCAGTCACAGGGCCTTTATACTTGCGGTTCCCTCTTCCAGACAAATATCTTCCCTCAGATATTTGCATAACTTAATTTAGTTCTCTGCCTAAATGTTACTGCATCAGAGAAATCTTCCCTGATCCTCCTGTTGAAAGGAAACAGGACTCCCATTACTCTCTATTCTCCAACATGTCAATATCTGACATTAAATTATACATTTGTTTGTTTATTCATTGTGGAACATAAGCCTCATGAAGGACAGAGCTCATTCCATTCTCCAATTGATCCCGGCTCATAGAACTAGGCCTGGCACAGAATGAATGAAAGAGTATGATTCATTTTTAACATCTTTATTTGGGAACTAAACTATCAAGAGTTCCTCATAGAATTCTCAACATCCTCATTAACCTTATTATATAATGATATTTATCAAATCCAGAAAGCTAAAAAGTAGTGACGTGACTCACTGAAGATGTGAAATGAAATAGAGAGAAACACTTTTCTTAGAGAAGACTTCTTAGACATCTTTCTCCTGGTTGAAACAACAAGAGAGAAAGTTAACGTCTAATACATTCATAGCAGAAAAAGATATTTGGGCCCTTTTATATGCTTTTGCTTTTATCATCTGTAGGCCATGCTCGAGTTGAATAAACTTCTTTATATTTTCTTGAGATTAACTTTCACTTACTCATCTCATGTGACAAATATTTCCTGCATACTTCCTGTGTCAGGTGCTGTGCTAGGCATTGATGTTTCAGGCGTGACCCAGACAAGAACTAGGGAGGGCGAATTTCAGGCAGAAAGAAAATAAAATCCATATCATTATCTTTGCCAACAAAAATTGTTGATTGTGGAAAATTTTATGATATCTACACTTTAATTCAAAATGCTGGCAATATAGTTCATTATTGTTATACACCTAGATAACATAAAACATGTTAACATATTTCTATTCTTCTTGGGCCACAATTTTTAAATTTCATAGCAACAAATCAGGAAAACTACTTTGACAGCAAATTAGATATTTTCTTAAAGCATAACTTAGCAATAAAATTGCATCACTTCATATTTTCTTCAAACCACTGCTGCCATTTTCACATGACAACACTATAGTAAATAGATGCTTTCTTAAGTCCAAGGAAGTATCGAGTTTTGCTTTCCTACAAAAGCCTAATATTTTTGATACTCCTTTGAATAGTAAAGATACAAATTTAAGAGGTCAAGAAAAATGCCCAGCTCCAGAATTTTATAGTGTTATGACTATTATATTTCTACCATACATGACACGTACACTAGGATGATTAGATTAAAAACATATCCAATCTTTTTTTTAAAAGTCTGTGTGAGAAGAAGAGATAAGGAAAGCCACAGTGAATTTGCTGCACCTGTTATCTGGGTATTTGGCATTCTTAACAAGATAAATCCCCGGGAAGTCAGATTAATAGATGACAGAAAAAAATGTAAATTGCATTATCATCTTCGACATGCTAATATACATGGTTGCTGAAAATCCAATTGAAAAGAGACTGGCTTATTAGGCTGTGGCATGCTGCAATTTACATATCTCACCCTCCAGATGTGAGGAGGGTAAATGAGAATGGAGTGTGCTCAGATCAGCAGGGAATAGGGAGGAAAAATACATATGTATATTGGCTATCAATTTGACCAACTGAAGAAAAAGTGACACAGTGAAAAGACTGACTTTTATTTTTCCTAAAATAAATCTGGCTCTAGTTACTCCCCTGCTGCATTCTGGAGCAGGACTAAAGACAGCACCACTAACGCTAGCTCATCATCCCGTGCACGGCCTTGTTGGCTTTCCAACAGTAAGAGTGAATGTACATGCCCAGATGACTGGAAAAACTACTGAGAGTGAGGCCCTGCTGATGGTACAAGTGTAACAGGATCTTTGCAGAAAAAGGCAACCAAAACTAGCAGCAGGAGCTTCCCCAAATGCCCGCCATCAGTGTTGGACAGTCAGCGAAAGAAGAAATCACCACATCCTTTGAAAAACGAATTCTCTAAATTATGTTATAGCTTATAACCCAAATCCAACACTAAATCTTAATGTATCCAAAATTGGATAGTTACATTTCTCACAGGTAGCCATTATTCTCACTCTCTCTCTCCTCATAAATGCACATAGCCTTTGATAACTTTCAAATACTTAGAAAAAGAAACAGTAAAACAACATTTAACTTAATGTTTTTAAATTAGGGGTTTCCCAATAGACATGCAATGTGGGTGAAATGAAACGGTAAAAGGGAATGGAAAACTAGGAGTAAGATAAGCAGCCACAAAATTTAGCCAAGTAATAATCCTCAATGGGAATGTTAGCATTTCATATTTATAAAAAATATAAACATACCTAAAATACATTTCAATTATTTATTTGCTGTATAGATAAGCAGTAACAAAATCTCTTTTGTTTTAGCTTTCGATTAGGGAAAATTTAAAACATATACAAGAAAACAGAATACTATAACAAACCACATGTACCCATCAACCAGATTCAGCAATTATTATCATTCTGTCACTCTGGCTTCATCTATAGCTCCATCCATTCCTCCTCCTATGGTTATTATTATATTTTTATAATTTTTAAGGTAAAATTTAGACATATTGGAAAGTACAAATATTAAATGTACAATTTTGACAAGTGAATTCACTCATATAACCCACACGCCAATCATGATTTAGGACATTCTACCTCCTCAGAAAGTTCTGTGTTTCCCTTTCTCAGCCAGACCACCTGCAGGTAGAACAACACTTATCCAACAGGAGACTTATTTGCTCCAGCACAGAAAAAAATTAAGGAAAGCCAGCTCCTCAAACCCAGCAAGCTTTATATTTCAAGCTGCGCCAAGACTTATGATCAGCTTCCTACAGAAATGACAGTGTAGGAATTTGACACCCATACTAAATCCAGGTACCGTTCTCTTCACCGATAGTATTCAGATACAGAGCCTCAAGAAGAAACAACGATTTCAATAACATATAACAAAAAGCACTACTTTTAGAGCTATTTGTCTTTTCACTTATTTCAATAGTACCCCAAACAAAACTATAGGCCCGTAAACACAACCCAAGAAATAAATAGTAATACCACAAAGTGGAAAAATAATAGCAGCATTATTAAAATGGAATTTGTAACCACTCACTACAGTGATACACACTTGGCAGACCACATTAAATTCTCTATCCCTGCTCTCCAGCAAAGTAGTAGGAACAGTGGCAATAGTGGCAGGAATACTGGCAATGACATTCACAGCAGCTAATACGTATTAGTGAGGGAGAAGCAGGGATTCAAAGCTAACTCTCTCTGTCTCCATTATGCTCTTTTGATTCCAACTATAACGGTACAATACAGATCAGCACACACACTATTAACATTATATATAATCGGACATCTTGTTGTGCCGATTTAAGCCTTGTTTTTTGTCCTCGCTCCTTTAATCATGCTGGTAAAGTCCCTTTCCTCCTCCCCACAAGTCCCCATCTTGGTCCATATAGAGGAAAACCCAACCCACAATTTTGCGCTCTTTGAGAAGGGCTGGGTAGGAAGCCTCCACTCTCAGTCTCCCTTAGCTGGTCCTTGCTTCCAGGAGGCACTGGAATTTCTACAACTGAGGAGAGCCTGAGAATGGGCTAGATTCCCCACAGCTATAGTGGTGCTGAGGGGAAACAGCCCCTTTCTGAACTCAGGCTCTATCCAGCCTGCCTGTGCAGACAGGGGCAAGCAGACCAGGCAGGCCTCTGCGCGCAGCTCTAGCTTCTCCACTTGTGCTTGCGTGGAGCTATCAGTTAGGTCAACTCTTCACCGAAGACTGGTTATCCACCAGTCACTGGGGAACAGGAGGAGGCCCTGTCTGGGCCTCAGGTCCTGGCCACACTCTTTGCCATTAATGAGACCAAAACTGTGATCAATGTTCGGATCTGGGGTCTCTTTCCTAAACTAGTTAGAATCTGTACCCAGCTAGGATCCCAAACTTCCAAGAAGCCATGATCTTTATACTTAGTCTCAGCTCATTGCATCTGGATCACACCTTTTCCTTTTTGGTGTCCCCCTAGCTGTAGAGTCAAATATAAATATGCCGAGGTAGGTGCCAGGGAGCATCCAGAAGGGTTACTCTTCTTTACACCCTGGCTACTTACAGCTCATATAGACCCTCAGCACTGTTTGACAATTCTTTTCTCATTCCCAGTGGTGCACCATCCCCTCCTCTCACCCATTCTTATCACTCCTCTCACCACCACCACCAACACAACTACCACCACCACACCAACACCACTACCACCACCACCACCACCTCTATGAATGCTCAGAATGGCAAACTGCTAGTGACAAGCATTCAACCAATTTCTTGCCAGCTCTGCTGTTACCTTGTTCTCCTCTGGAGTGAAGAGGATTCGGAATATGGATGGCACTCCTGGAGCTACTTTGTGGCCAACATCTTTTGGATTGATTACTTTAAAGTAAGGGGAACTTTCCTCAACAACTTTCACCATCCTTGGAATCTGCAAGAAAAACACACAGTGATGGACACTGTGCTCGTGAAAAAGCAGAGGAAAAAGCACAGCCTTTGTAGTTAAACCTGAAATCTCCGTCCACTACCTACTAGCCAGGTGACCTTGTCACATCTGAACTTCAGTCTCCTCAACTGTAAAAGGAGATGACAGTACCTACCTTTATCCCAGCGCCTCACACAAAGAAAACACTCAATGCATTTAATTTTTATTAACATTATTATTATTACTCATTTTTATTGTTATTCCAAGTCTTTGTTGATTTTATATTTAAATGCGACTATCTTCAAAGCTAACTGCTTAATCATCTAATACCCCACCCACACAGTAGAGTTAAGCTGGATTTCCCAACATTTGAGAACTCTCCTGGGAGAAGAAATCATACTTACTGCACTCCTGCTATGGACCATCCACTTGGCCTGATGTGCCACTTAATCCTCACAACAACCTTTGAGCTTCATTATGACTCCCTTTCTACAGATGAAGAAACAGACACTTGCCCTAAGTGCTACATCTTCACCAAGCAATGGTGTTGGGAGTCAAGCCCTGACCTACCTCCACCTTCCCTCTCTGTGAGATTGTCCTAAGTAAACAGCACTATGAAGCAAGAACAGAGAGCAGTACAATATCCCCAAGGCCTGAATCAGACCAGCTTCAAACAGTGTCATTCTTTTCAAGTCTTACTCGTCTTCTCTGCTTGCCTCGCCCAGAGTACATATCTCTATCTCAGATAGCCCAAGCAATAAAAGAAGTATAATAGTGTGAAGAATGGGGGTGGTCAAGGGTGGAGGTTCTAGGGACACAAGGAAGGGGGGGTAGATTCTCTTTTTAAAGACTCAAAGGGAGCAGAAGGAAGTTAAGTATGACCTAGAAATCTCAGGTGAAAAATGAGGTAAAAAGAACTCCCACAACTCCTCAAAGCTGAAACCCAGATGGTGAAGGGAAGAAGAAATGCAGAGAGAATTCAGACAGACCCTAAGACTAGAAGGTGGGGAGGTAAGGAAGAGATGTGCACAAGTCTGATAGGAATAGAATTGGCTTTGCTGGTAAGGGAAAAGTGCAGTGGCACTTATGATGCACTGAATGATACTATGTAAGCTTGCCGGGAATACTTTTAGTAAGAGCATAATAATGGATTAAAAACTAGAAAGGAAAACACCATCAATACTACTACTAATAATAACAATAATATTGGTTTAGTGCTTACTATGTAACAGGCACAGAGCTGAATACCTTACATTCATTATCTCATTTAATATTCCAAACAACCTATTGAAATGAATACTATTATTATCCCCAAAGCTTGGAGAAGTGAAGTGACTTGCCCAAGGTCTGCAGCTGGCAGACAGCTCAGATGGAATCTGATCCCAGATTAGTCTGACTCTAGAGCCTGGGTGCTTATAATTGCATCCCAAATAGAATCGTGTTGAGACTTGTAGAGTGTTCATGGCATACTCTCACCTGGTGTGTGTGGAGAGATAGAGAAATAATGACCAAATGGGCTCTATCTTTTGCATCCCATGCCAGTGAGGAAGCAAATAAAAGGTGAATGGCACAGAACCGACTTCTCAGTACCCCTCAGTACCCCGAATCTATCCCAGTGGTTCCTTATAAGTCCACGAACTAAGGAAGTAGAGACACAAGGTTACCTAGGGTCCTGGGAGTAACTCACTCAAGACCAAGCCTGCGTAGCCTAGAGAATCTGTCTGCTTGTTGGTAGCTGGACTTTCCCTGGATGGGAACCCCCTCCTTTCATGGGGTCCAACACACAGGCAGCATTTTACCAAGAGGTTTTGGGATATCCAGGAGAACCAAGTACTCTTTGGCAGACAAAACTTACACATGCCTCATACTGTTTACTCGCTCATATACACCTACTAACAATCATTTCTTGTTTAGGGCCGGAGACGAGTGGCTAAAGTACCTCCTTTCTGGACTAGCTCCTCTCTGTCTTTAAATAGCCTAAAAATTTGACTGAGCAAGAGTCAAAAAGTAATGGTGAAAGGGAAAAAGAGAACTGGAAGCGAGAAACTGAATTGGTTGGCAGCCCTACATGAGAGTCCTAATGTCTATGTAATGTATCTCTTCTTTAGGTCTAGGGATCTAATCCTGGGCACCTCAGATTCTTTTTCTTCTCTCTGCCTACCCTTTTAGCTTCTGTCCCATGAGCTTCTCTTACTAACACTCTTGCAGCAAAGAACTAAACATACCATTTTCTCCAGAGGTTGGACTTTGCTGTCATTAAATCACCCCATTGATCTCTGAAAGGCATCACTAATTCTTTTAATGAGCTACTGTACTGAATATAACTGCAAGTCTTCCCATTTGCCTCAGATTCTTGCATAGTCTTTGCTTATTCTCCCTTTTTTCTTATAACTAGAATTTTTTGTCCTCACATTCTTAGATTTCTGTAAGTATTCCTACTTGTCTTTACACCTGAGGTTTAAAATCTCTCAGATGCCTTCCTCCCCATCTGATTACTTTTCGCATTAACTGTGCTTCATGCTGACCTCCCACGTTATTCTTTCTTTCATTAGTGTTAAATGTCAAGGATATCTTCAGGCATTTAATATCTTTTCTTGAAATAAACCCTAATTTATCTCTGAAGAAAAAGGCATAAAAAGGGAGAAGAAATCCTCAGTTGCAACCACAAAGAGACCAGGCGTACACAGTGGAGAAGCCATCCAGAACTATCTGTAGACAAAAATGTGAAGGCTATCTGAGGTAGAAGGGAGAAGAGAGAAAAGGAAAGAAAAGATCTCCATTTTTTGAAGTTATTTTTTTAAAAAATACAGTTTGTAGACTATAAATGCATTGGCTCAACAGCTGTAATTTATATGAGTAGAGTTTATACCTTCAGTTGGTGAAATGGTGGCTCTAATGCAGAGTATGTAAACATGAATAGTAATTGCCCTGTCTTGCATAAAAACCTAGCCCAACTGGTCACACATGAGAATTTCATGACATTCATCTAGCCAATCCTTTATTCAACAAGATGTCAGTGCACACTATGGGAGTTTACCATTTGTTGAGCACTGCCCTGGGACTGAACATATAGCAACAAACCAACACAGTCTCTTTTCATTAAGCTTACAGTCAAAGGGAATGTTTTCACTTATTTTCCTAGCTCTATCATATTAAAGAACTTATCTAAGATCCCACAGGATCCCATTTTATTTAATCCCTTCTTATATATCATGGAAGGTACAGCCATCCCACAAACATACTCACTTTGTCATTGTTCCTCAAAACCAGTGGAACTTCATAGACTTCACAGGGAGTGTAGTTCTGAAATACAATTTCTGATGGAAAGGGCTGGAATAATGCCTGATCCAGGTCAATTCCTGAAAACTGTAGTTGAAAGAATAAATTAATCATATAGTCACACCGTGGCAGAAATGACTGGGGAAGATAAGAAAATACTACATAGACCTATGGATATTAATACTAAGAACAAAGGAAACACTCAAAAAGGAGTAACTACCACAAACAATAAGTGTTATAATGAGTAAGGTTATTGTCATCAATTTCTTTAATACAAAAGAAAGTAGAAGTTTTGGTCCTCAGTTAAAAAAAATATAGGCTAATTAGAACACCAACCCCAAGCTTCTATTTCCAGTAATGGTGAATAGGGTAATTTGAACCAATTCCCCTATGAGAATAACAAGAAAAGCTGTATCAACAAATATCTTCTTGGAGGCACTGAAGAGCTAACAAGATAGTATGATCTAATGTTGAAATTATGAATCACCTCAAGCTAGTAGCTTGTGTAGTATCCAACAGGTTTTGAGTATTGCCATGTTTACTTAAAAATTTAGAATATCGCATGATGCCCTGTGAGTTCATGGTTGCACACTGGGCACCTTGGTACACAGTTTGTAAACTGAAGACGTAAGCATTCATCTCAATAATTTAGAAAAACAATAGCAAACATAAAAAACAAATAAAAGCCCAAACAAATGAAAAAATGACATAACAAAAACAATAGAAGAAATTAATGAAATAGAAAGTAACGATACTATAGAATCAACAAAGCCAAAAGTTGAGTCTCCAAAAAGACTAACAATATTGATAAAATATCTAGTGAGTCGGATGAAGAAAATAAGACAGAAGGTACAAAGAGCCAAAATAAAGAATGAAAATAGGGACATTGCTACAGAAGCTGAACTAAGTAAAAAGGTAATAAATGGATATTATGTCAGTAAAGTAAAAATTTAGATAAAAAGTACAAATTCCTAGGAAAATACAATTTATCAAAACAAGCACAAGAAGAAATAAAAAATACAAATAGTTCTACAACTATTAGAGAAATTGAATTTGTAAGTAAAAAACCTTTCATAGAGAAAACTCTGGCCCAAATAACTTTACAAACAAATTCTAGGAAACATTTAAAGAAGATACAACTCAAATATTATAGAAACTCTCCCAAAGGAAAGAAAAACAGAAATTATACGTCTCTCAACTCAATTGATGATGTTAGCATAACTTTCATATGCCTAAGAAAGGCAGTAGGAGAAAGGA
This sequence comes from Ceratotherium simum simum, assembly GCF_057802395.1. Classification (NCBI taxonomy): domain Eukaryota; kingdom Metazoa; phylum Chordata; class Mammalia; order Perissodactyla; family Rhinocerotidae; genus Ceratotherium; species Ceratotherium simum. The sequence goes on from NC_141929.1 coordinate 14,990,293, forward strand.
AAATTACAGGCCAATCTTACTCATGAACCATAGACTAAAAAAAAATAGATAAGAAAGAAAACACAAGCATACTGAAACCCATAAAAAGGGTAACACATCATGACCAAGTTGGGTTTAATCTCAGAAATTCAAGGTTGTTTTAACATTAGAAATTGAACAAGAAGAAACAAAATTGTCATTTTCCCCAGAAGAAAACATTGCTTATTTAGAAAATTCAAAATAACCTATAGATAAACTATTAGAATTACTAAGTGATTTATTGAGGTCACTGAGTACAAGACTAACATACAAAAATCATTTATATTTCTATGTACTTGCAAGGAACGTTTAGGAAATGAAATTTATAAACAATACCATTTAAAATAGAGTCTCGAAACATAAAATATGTAGGAATAAGTCCAATGAAAGATCTATCAGACCTTATAAAAAAAAAACTACAAAATATTGTTGAGATAAATTAGAGAAGACCTACATAAATACAGGAATATACCATGTTCATGAATTAAAAAACTCAATATTTTAAGGATGTCAAATACTCCTCAAATTGATCTAAAAATTTAATGCAATCCAATAAAAAAAATCCCAACGGAAATGTTCTGGGAAATTGAAAAGCTGATTATAAAATTTATATGAAAAAGCAAAACACCAAGAATAGACAAGATACTTTTGAAGAACAGGATAGGAGGACTTGCTCTATCAGGTAGCAAGACTTATTATAATTATATTTTACATATAATATACTGTTACTTATCATAGAAATTAAAATAACGAGATATTAGCACAATATTTATCATAAAAACAAATGTAACAAATTAGAAAGCCCACAAACAAATCCTTAAATATATAGACACTTAATTTAACACCTATCACACACCATTCCAAGTATATTGAAGGTCTCAACGTGAAGATAAAATAAAGTTTTCAGAAGAAAACTGAAAGGAATATCTTTATGATATTGAAGAATGCAAAATTTTCTTTAATGGGACACAAAAAGTATAAAACATAAATCAAAAGATTTGTAAATTAAGTCATATTGAAATTTAAAACTTATGTTTGTCAAAAGATACTCTTTAGGGAACGAAAAAGAAAGCCAAAAAATAGGAGAAGATTATTTGCAATACATAAAATTGATAAAGGACTAGTCCCCAGAATATATGAAGAACTTTTATAGAAATCAGTAAGAAATGGACAAAAAACATAAACATAGGGACCGGCCTGGTGGCGCAAGTGGTTAAGTGCGCGTGCTCTGCTGCGGTGGCCCGGGGTTCGCCGGTTCAGATCCAGGGCGTCCACCGATGCACTGCTTGGCAAGCCATGCTGTGGCAGCGTCCCATATAAAGTGGAGGAAGATGAGCACGGATGCTCATCTTAGCCCAGGGCCAGTCTTCCTCAGCAAAAAAAGAGGAGGATTGGCAGATGTTAGCACAGGACTGATCTCCTCACCAAAAAAAAAAAAAAAAAAAAAAACCATAAACATATAATTTATAAAAGATGATATTCAAATGGCTAATAAACATATGAAAATGTCCTCAACCTCATTAGAAATCAAGAAATTGCAAATTAAACCACAGTGTGACAGCACTACACACCCAATAGAATGATTTAAATGAAAGAGAGTGACAATATTAAGTATTAGCAAGGATGTAGTGCAACTGGAATTCTCACACACAGCTAGCGGGAGCATAAATAGGTACAAAACTGGCAATTATCTACCAAAGCGAAACATATGCATAGCCTAAACCTAGAAATTCCACTTTTATGTATATGCACAATAGAAATGTGAACATGTGCACTAAAGATATATACAAGAGTGTTTATAACAGCATCATTTATAATAGTCAAAATGTGGAAAAAACCAAATGCTCATCAATAGTAAAATGGATGAACAAACTGTATAGTCATCAATGGAATACTATACAGCAATAAAAATAAGTGAACTATTACTAAACACAACAACATAAATAAATCTCAAAAACATAATACTGAGTGGAATTAGCCAGAGATTAAAGAGTACATACCACAGTATTCCACTTACATAAAGGTCAAAGAAAGATAAAACTAACCTATGATTAGCAGTTCTTTTGGAGAGGAAGAATAGGTAATAACTGGGAACCAGGAACAAGAAGGCTTCTAGGATGCTGGTAATGTTACATTTAAATTCTCTAATCTGAGTGCTGGTTATATGAGCATGTTTACTGTGTTAAAATTCATCAAGTTATATGCTCATAATACACACACACATATGAATTTTTAAAAAATCATTTAAAAATAAATGTATCTTTTGACACAACAGAATAAAAGGGAAAATTATTACAATCATTTCAATAGATGCAGAAAAACATTTGATAAAATTAAATATCTATTCACAATAAAAAAATGCTCCTAGCAAATTAGGAAAAATAGGTAACTTCCTTAATTTGATAGAGTATCCAGATCTTCACAAAGAAAACAACAACATTATACTTAATGGTAAAATATTGGGATTTTTTCCTTTTACCTTAGGAAACAACACAGGGATACCTTGGATCACAACTTTCATTCAGCATTCTATCAGAACTAGTAGTAAATTCAGAGAAGCAAGTGAAATCTATAAAAAATTAAGACTGAAAAGAAACTTAAAAGCATATTGCTAATTGAAAGAAGCCAATCTGAAAAGGCTACATACTGTATGATTCCAGAAATATGAGATTCTGAAAAAGGCAGAATGATGGAGACAAGAAGAAGATCTGTGATCGTCAGTGGCTCAGGAAGGGGGAGGGAGAGATGAATATGTGCAGCTTGTGACTTTTAGGGCCGTGAACTATTCCGTATGATACACTAATGGCGGATACATGTCATCATACATCTATCAAAACCTATTATAGAATGTACAACACTGAGTGAACCTCACTGTGAACTATGGACTATAGTTAACAATAATGTATCAATATTGGTTCATTCATTGTAAAAAAAAAAAAATGCCATACTAATACAAGATATAAATAATACAGGAAACTGCGTGCGGTAGGGGAGGGAGACGGGGTATGAGGGAACTCTGTGTATTTTCCAATCAATTTTTATATAAACCTAAAACTTCTCTAAAAAAATTGTCTATTAATTCTTTAAAAATTAAGATTGAAAAGAAATAAAACTGCCATTATTCTAAGATAATAAGTGTTTGCATAGACAATCCAAATAAATCATTGGAATTAATAAATAATTAGAATTAATATGAGATTTAACAAGGTTGCTGGATATTAAGTAGCAACAGTTAAGTAAAATTTTAAAATAGATACTATTATAAATTATTCCTCAATAAATAAAATAATTTTAAAAAGAAGGAAAATCACATTATATAACATTGCATCAAAAATATAAAATATCTGAGAATAAACAGAACAGCAGCTATGCAAAAGACTTCTATAGGGAAAACTATAAAACCTCATTGAAAGAAATTAAAGAAGACTTCAAGAAACGGAGAGATACAGTATGTCCATGGATTAGAAGAATTAATACCACAAGGATATCAGTTCTTCCTAAATTAATTTATAGACAATACAATCTCAAGCAAAATCTCTCCGCTCAATAAATTGATTCTAAAATGTATATGGAAATACAAAGAACCAAAATTAGCCAAGATACTTCTGAAAATTAATAAAATACCTTTAAAGAAGAACAAAGTATTTTGCTCTACTAGATACCAAGACTTAAATATATATATATATGTATATACATACATATAAAATAATGAAAATACTGTGGTTTGGAGATGGATAAACAAACTGACCAATGGTGTGAAAAAGTCCAGAAACAGACCCTTCCATATATGGACACTGGATATATAACAAAGAAGGCCCTCTAGTGTGGGAGGAAATGATGGATTTTTGCTTAAATGACACTAAGAATCCAAGATGGACTCTGTGGGTTATAACCGGCAGTTGAGCTCCCTTCCCCACCCCTCCTGCCACAAATAACCAGGGTTGAGAGAAGGTGCCCAGCAAGAATGTCTGCAACTTCAGATTTCAGGTAAGGCTTGCGTTATACAGATCTCCAACACAGTGCCGTCTCACACCATGAAATAGGAGAGAGGTCAGAGCTGAATTGGGAAACATATAAATACACGTTAGTAGGAAGCAGTCTGTCACTGAGGCAGGCTAGAAGAGGGGAACTCTGAATCATAAGAACACCCATAAGAATCTGGGGAGAAGAAAAGGCTAACACAATTCAGTCATTCTTCCTCCCTTCCTCTCATCCCCCTTCCAAATAAACACACACACACAATCCTCTTTCATAAAGAGCCGCACTGAGAATCATGGAGAATTCCTGCTGGTCTGGGACACTACCCAGGCCCTGCTTCAACATTAACTTCCTGCAAACAGATCTCTTCTTTCTTTCAAAGATGAGTGGTAATAATAATTATAATGATAAATCAAACCCAGGATCTATACAAAAATACTCAAGAAAAAAAAAAGAAAAGGAATAAAGAAAATGGCAAATGAAGACTAGTTAACAGAAAAGTGTTGCCATGAAAATCTTAATAACATTATTTCACTATAAACTCAAAGAACATAATGGAAAAAAATCAAAGAACATAACAAAAAAAAATGCACAAAGCAAACATTCAAGAATCCAGGGAGGATAAAAGCAATAAAAAAAATTCATATGTTCACTCAATAAATACTAATTGAGTTTCCAATATTTTCCAGATGTTGAGCATACAGTAGTGAATGAAGCCAACAAAGCCCTTACCCTCGTGAAGCTGACATTCTTGGGGACATAGATAAAAAATAAAGAAATACTTAATATGAGGTCAGGCAGTGAGAAGGCTATGAAGAAAACCAAAGCAGGACAAGAAGACAGAGTGAATGGGGATGGTTGCTCTTTTTAATAGGTAATCAAGGGGTGGCCTTTCTGAGGAAATGATGTCTAAGTAGAGATCTGAAGCAGGTCACGCAAAGATCTGAGAGAATAGTATTCCAGTTAGAAGAAATAGCAAGTGCCAAGGCCCCGAGGCAGGAATTATCTTTGAGTGTTTGAAGAGCAGCAAAAGGGGAGCACAGTTAGAAGAGAATGAGCTGTGGAAGAGTGGAAGGAAAAGAGGGCTACGTGGGAGGCAGGAACAAACAATGCAGGGCCTTATAATTATGAGAGTAAGATGAAGCTACGGGATGGTTTTAAACACAGAAGCAATCCTCCACATCTTCTTTGTGGAGAATGGATAATGGGGTGATGATATGGAAACAGGGAGGCTATTTCAGTAGTCTAGATAATGGTGGCTTGAACTGGGATGGTGGTGGTGGAGGTGGTGAGAAGAGGTTTGATTAAAGATATATTTGTGAAGGCAGAGTTTATAGCACTTGTGGTTGGAGTTCATAAAAGATGTGAGAAAAAAAAGGGGCACCAGAGACTCCAAGGTTTTTGGTCTGAGAAAATAGATGAATGGGGGTTACTATATGCTGGAGAGAGGAAACAAAAGAGGAAAGATCACATCCTTAGGGAGGGAATAGAATGCAAAAATTAGATCTTAAATATTTTAAGTTTCACCTGCCAATCATACATTTGAGTTGAATATACGATCCAGAATTCAGAGGATAAGCCATAGTAGGAGATATAATTATGAAAGTAATCATAAAAACGTGGAATTTAAAGCCTTGTTCCTAGAAGGAGTCACCTAAGGAATGAGTTCAGAAGAGAAAGAAGAGGTTCAAGGACCAAGTACTAAGGAGCTACCATATTTAGTGATCAGCAAGAGGAGAAAAACAAATAAGAAAATAGCAAGCAGTGAAGTAGGAAGAAAACCAAAGGAGTGTGATATCTGAGATACAAGTGAATTAAAAGGTACAAAATAGAGACACTGACTGCATCAAATGTTGTGAGACAACCCAGGTGTGCTGAACCGGTCAAGCTTAAGAATGAATTTTATTATGCTAAGCAAAATAAGTGAGACAGAGAAACACAAATACCATATGATTTCACTCACGTGTGGAAGATAAACACATGGATAAGGAGAACAGATTGGAGGTTACCAGAGGGGAAGGAGGTGTCAGGACAGGGCAAAAGGGGTAAAGGGGCACATATGTATGGTGATGGATAAAAACTACACTACTGATGGTGAGCACAATGCAATCTACACGGAAACTGATAAATAATAATGTACACCTGAAATGTACATAATTTTATAAGCCAATATGACCTCGATAAAATAATTTTTTTTAAAAAAGAATGAATTTTAAGAGAAACACACACACAAAACTCAAAGTAAAGGACACAGAGGATAGCCTGATGTATGTAATTACAATAAAATGGAAATGAACAGAAAGTTAAAAAATGGACTAGAGAGGAAATATAAGATGTAGAAGGGCAGAAAAAGAAGGTAAAACATGTTCATAATTGACATTCCTAAAGAAAAGACCTTTTAATGGCATGAACAAATACTTAGTAATTCAAGAAAAGGTTTCTAGAAATAAAATAAAGATGCATAGTGTCTCAGAAAAAATTTAGTCACATCCTAATAAAATCACTGGACATTAAATAAGAATAAACAATCTTTGGGCATACAAGCTTAAAAGACTGGGCATAGAAGCATACAAGGAACAAAGTATCGATAGTGAGGAAAATCATGTGGGCTTCACACTTCTGCATACCATTGTTTAAAGCCAGAAGGTAGTGAGGAAACCGCCTGCAAAGCTCTTATGGGGAAAATGTGTGACCCGAGAATTTTATACCTAACAAATCTGCAGTTCAGTAAAAAGGCAGGGAGGAGGGTGAAAGGGATAATTGGGTACATGTGTGTGGTGATGGGTTGTAATTAGTATTTTGGTGGTGAACATGATGTAATCTATGCAGAAATAGAGGTACAATGATGTACACCTGAAATTTTTACAATGTTATAAACCAATGTTACTGCAATAAACAAAAATTAAAAAAAAAAAAAAAAAAAAAAGGCACTAGGCAGATATTGTCAAACATATAAAGAAAAGAAATACAGTTTCCATAAGCTTTTCTTGAAGAAATTAGTAGAGGATGACTGTCACCTAACTAAGAGACAAATGAAACTCCAGAAAATAAAGTAAAAATAACCAAGTGAGCTGAGAGAAGAAAGAGGAGAGAAGATGAGATGCAGTGGAGTATGCTAATATCCCCATCCTTGATAGCAGGAGTCAAAATACATTAAAACACATACCCGGCAGTACACACAGAAAAATATGCATAGTCTGGTCTTAGCTATGCTATGGGAAAGGAGCAAATAGCCTTAATTAGGATGAATTAGCTTTGGGGAAAGCTGTGTTCCCTGCCCTCAAGTTAGGGGGTGGTTATGGGGAACAGAAGAAACAATAACTAGATCAAGCAGTGCTCAGAGGAAGAGTAAATGTTATGCATATCCTAGACGGGGGTGGGGGGCAACGTTGTTGCTCTGAGAGCAAAAGAGCTTCAGGACTCATTAGTCACGTGGGAAATAACTCTGAAAACTCTCAGGAATGGCCGGGAACCCTTTGAGAGGCAGCTAACCTCCAGTAGTTCAACTGATGGAGGTTCATACCATAATTTGTGCACAAAGAGTGAAGCATATATTTCAAGAAACTAATTAAAAAGTAGGCAATAAGACCTTATTTTATAATCATATGCTCCTAAAACCTAGAATATATGATTTACATTAGAACATAGAACCATGTTAAAATAACTATTCTTTAGCGACTAAAAGGATACATTTATTATGGGGAATGAGCCAGAACAGACAACAAATGCCTACTTTAACAAACAATCCCACCTTCATCCTTTCTAGTGATGACAGCTCAGGTAAGGAGGGATTTCTTGTTGTGCTAAGAAGATAACTTAATAGGGCTTGGCTAATATAACTCTTGGAATTATTCCCAATCAGTAAACAATCGTGTCCAGAAGTAGCTAAGAAAGAAGTGTGACTAGTCAAAAGTTATTTGTACTTATTGTGTTAATTGTAATTCTTTCCACATCAAATCACAGATATCAAGATCAGCAGAGGTCTAAAAAGAATGTCATCACCAAACACTGTAAGGGATTAGTTAGCCCCAAAACAATAACTATTACTTAGTTACTGTTGTTCTAGAATGTTCATATTATTCCAGGGCCTATATCATACGCAAGTACGACAGAAAGCAGCTACCTTTTGATGTGTTGTTTCCGCCATATCTAGAAGTTCAATGATCTGTGGCCGGCACATCAAGCGTGTATTAGCCAGTCTCTGCTCTGTGGTGAGGGACATTTCCTTCAGGAACTCCGAGGGTGTCAGCTAGGATTTAAAACAACAGGAGCCAAAGATTCATAAATAGTTTTACTGAAAAAGTGTTTTCATAAGTGCTAGTAATGAATAATTTGTGTTTGCAGCTTTCAGGATAATTCTAGAATGCCACTAAGTTCCCTTATAAAATATTTAAAATAGCTAAATAATACAAGAGAAGTACACGTGCACTTTTGAGCTCTTTGCACAGTAATTTGAAATGACAAGTGGTTGCTGTTTCCTTATGATTTTGAAGGAATCACACAAAAGAACCTTGAGGGGGGGAAAGGAGTCAAGAAATTGCACAGGAACATGTCCAAAGACCTTAATATTTATGCTCAGAAGAAGCATCTGAGCATAAAACTCTAAGTTTCTAAAATCACTTATGGGCTCCAGAGCTAAGGAGTCTGAATACTTCTATTTCTCAATTGAAGCTACAACACCCAAGCAAAGCTTTTGGGTGTTAACTATCATGTTAGATCAGGTTAAAGAGATCTTATAAAATGTAGAGGATCTAGGAAGTGTGATTGCACTGCTTAGGAACGAGTTTGAACTTTTTAGAAATCACAAGAGTGCATTTGGACCGTGTTTTAGAAGAGCTGTAAGCCAATCATCAGATCCAGCAGCCAGTCATATTCACATATCTAATAAGAACCAAAACGTTTTAACACTTTCTAATGTTATGAGAAAAAAATGTAATCTATCATTTAAATAAAATCATTTAAATAACCCAGAACCAATCACTATTATTTAGTTATTATTGTTCTGGAATGTTCACATTGTTCCAGTGTCTACTTTATATGCAAGGAGATTATGATCATTGGCAGCAACATAACGCCTAAGTACGTGCCAAGACTTTAAAACATTCAGAGGTGTATAATTTAGCTGATTCACTTAATCTTGGGTTAAAATCACTGTTCTTCAAATTTCCTACAAAATTAATTTCTGTGATTGAATCCATTTAAATGAAGGCATATTTCTAATACAGCTTCCAACTTGGTGTTTTAAATTCTTTTTGATTGGAACCCAGATTGGAATACTAACATGTTAAGAGGTATCAGCTTTGTTGTGATTTGAATAAAAATAACGAAGTCTTAAAAGCAAAAAGTCAGGAGTTACTTTAAGTATGAAACTACCACCATAAAAGAGAAGGATGATAAATTTTATTTTTCTAATTGGAACATAACTTGAGACTAGTTTTTAAAATGTAGTGAATACTATCGCTAATACTGTAAATTGTTATTGATGTTATTTATAGCATGTAGTTTATAGTTCAATTCTCACCAAATTATTATAATTCATTAAAAATATAAATATTTTTTATTTTAATGGACAAAAAAATTATGTATTTTTCCTAGACACCATATAGTCATTATATTAATGCTCTATGTCCTACAAATGTACAAAAATAACTCTTGCCAATCAATAGGTAATAGATTATTTAGGTTAAATCCTATGAAATTCTGATATTTGACTGTTTTTGAACTACACAAATGACAGTCCCATAGGGTTCAACCTAATATTTAGAAAACCTTAATAATTTGCTTGCATAGTCTGACTTCAACTGGCTGATTAACTTAAGCAATTCAAGCCTCTACTTTGATGTATATAATTTTAAAAACTTCTCAGGCTTTAACAGGTGTCTGTACTCTGCAGCAACCTACCATGTTAACTAAATTGATATTATCAGTCAGTAACTCTCTGTTTGATATTCTGAGAATGCCAAGTAGCCACTGTCGTTCTCCTGAGGAGACTGCATGAAGCATTTTACACTGAAATTCTCTGATACATTACCATTCGATTTACTTCTTCTTCTGTAACCACCTTTGGACTCAGGGGTGGCAAAACCTTGCTTTGGAATCCTTTAAGCATTCTGACTAACCCCATCTGAACAGCCCCCATGGACTCCTCAAGTCTTCTACCTGCCATTTTCAGTTATTTCCTTTGCTCACCTAAGAGTGAAAAAAAGTTTTAGAACAAATACAGTTAATTTCTGAATTCTGGTCACAATTGTTTTTTAAGCTTTTTCAAATACAGGAAGGGTTAAAAAAATACTGATCTTCAAAAATACATCAAATGCTTGGAACAAGCATGTAACTAGTATCTATTCCATGTCACTAGTCTAGACTTAGTTTTATCCCAAATTCTAGGATGCCTTTAGACAAATCAAGTGATTCTGGACTAAGCTCAGGGAAGACATGGAAATACAAGCAGTTCCTACATTTTGGCACTTTTATCTTCCACAGATAAATAAATAAACGCTGCTCAATAAATATACTTCATAGTTTTCTACACTATCTGCTTATTTGACAATTCTCTCTCATGGCACCCTTCAAATAGAATGAACATAAGACTTCAGGATGACTGGGGAACTTCAGCAAACGGACTGACAATGAGCATTTCATATATTTAATTGTAGAGCTAAGATTAAAATGAAGTTGAGGATATGAGGAGAAGAAGAAAATTCAAACATTACATTTTCTGACAAAGTAGAAAGAATGCAATTTTAAAATGAAAGAAAAAAAGAGGAGGAAATTCAAAAGTAGAATAAGATCATTAACTATTGTATAAGTAATAGGTAGGAGTCAAACCATTTAGCCAGATAAAATAAAGGAGGATTAAGAGAATTGAGGTAGAAAGCTTCTATGGTGGCAGTCAATGATACCTGTTCCCAAGCATTCACGTGTTTGTGTAATCCCCTCCCCTTGAGTGTGGGCTGTACTTAGGTATCCTAACAAATATAATACAGCACAAGTGATGGGATGTCACTTCTGAGATTAGTTATAAAGAGACTTGGTTCCATCTTGGGCACTGTCTGGCTCTCTCCCTTGGATCACCAGCTGCCACATTGTGAGGACACTCAGGAAGCCTATAGCGAGGCCCATGTGGTGAGGAGCCAAGGCCTGCCAGCAACGACATGAATGAGCTTTGAAGTGGATCTTCTGAGGCCTGCCAACAACCATGTGAATGAGCTTGAAGACAGATTTGCCAGCCCCAGTTGAGCCTTGAGATCTCTGCAGTCCTGGCCAAGAGCTTGACTGGGATACAGGAGAGATCCTGAGTAGGAGGCACCCAGCTAAGACACACCTAGATTCCTGACCCATAGAAACTGTGAGAAAATGAATATTCATTGCTTTAAGCTACTAATTTTGAGGTACTTTGTTATACAGCAATAGATAACTAATATAGGCACTATAAAGATTTATATACAAAGAAAACTACTGAAGATAAAGATAAACCTTTCTAAATACCAAAAGAAATTTTAGAAAAAGCAAAGAAGACATACTAAATAGAGAAAGACAAACAATAGATCAAATGTAATACACATATTACTACAACATAAAATAATATACAAAGTGATGTCACTAACATAGTGAAAGAGGTGGTTTGCAACTTCAGTCTCCCTCACAAAAAGACCAACTAGCAACTATTCATAGATGAGACACCTTTGTGAAAAATCCCAGAACCCAGGGGTGAGGCTGCAGCATCCCCTTGCATACAGAGACATGGAAAAACCTCAAAAACATTATGCTAAGTAAAATAAGCCAGTCACAAAAGACCACATATTATATGAGTCCATTCACATGAAGTGTCCAGAACAGGCAAATCTCTAGAGAGAAAGTAGATTAGTAGTTGTCTAGCACTGGGAGAGATGAAGCGATAGGGGGCTGATAGCTAAAAGGTATGGAATTTCTTTTTGAGATGACGAAAATGTTATAAATTGACTGGGGTAATGACCGTACATATTCACATGATTGTGAATATACTAAAAACTGTTGAATTGTATGTACACTTTAAATGGGTAAATTTTATGATATCTCAATAAAATTGCTAAAAATAAAATTTAAAACATTGTTAAAAAATCAATTCTTAAAAACTTAAAACAAACTGAAACAAATGAACTCTGCCGTATATCAAGTCGGTGTCATAACCACAAAGAGAAAATAATTACTCACAACTGACCTTAAAATGTAGTATTTTGACTGTATATCTTCATTGGAGAGTAGTCTTATTGTTGGTCATAATATTAGTAATAATATTTTAAAAACAAGTAGTTACATCAATACCATTAGGACCAAGCATTTCAGCATTTAAAAAAGTATAAAATCAAAGAAGTTCTTATATTAAGAAACCCCATAATCTTAAATTTACCTTGAAAATATGAGTGTGAGCTCATGATTATTTTCTGCTTTTAAATAACTTGCCTACTGAAAGAGCCCAGAAGCAATTAAAGCCTGGTAAGCAATGACAGCCCAGGGACATATCATAGTCTCTAAATACCATTTCCCACTAAAAGGAACCACAGCTCCCTGGAGAAATGGGTAATTTGAGGTCTGGGGCACGAAATGTGTAAGATGAACTTGGTACATTCTATTATACCATAAAAAGAGGACGTTATTAAAGGCTACTGGAGTTGTATCTAAAGGACCCAGAGCAACTTGAAGGAGTTTCCATTCACCAAAGATAGGATAATTTGAGGATTAAAAAAAAAAAAAGTCTGTAATGGATTACTCTTTAAAAGTCTGAGTTGAAATGATACTAAAAAAATCATTAGTCACCTTTGGAAGTTGCTAGGGCATCAAACTAATTATTTTGGAAATACTAAAAGGGAAGAATCAACCATTTATCCTGCACTTTTTTGGTACAAATTGCATTGTAAGTTAACCAAATAGTTGATGAGGAAAAATTATTCTTCGTAGAACTCCAGATAATAAATGCAAAAGGATTGACAGAAAAATAATCACCATTTTGCAGCCCCTAATGAAATGAAGGATCATCAACGCTAAAACCATTAGGAAAGATGTTGCTGAAGAACTTTGTAATGACCTAATCAAGCTAACAACACCTGAGCCCTCTAAATCAATCTTAACACTAAAAGAGTGAAAACCAGACATACAATGTGCCTCCTGGTATGATGCAGTACACAGCAGGTAGAAGTATTAACAAAAGTACTTCTACCCAGGTAGAAGTATTAACAAAAATCTAAACCCAAATCTAATTAAGACTCCAGACCTACCAACCAAGTTGCAGGAGATACAGGGAATGGAGGAACATGCATATTCTGTAAGAATACAACTAAGCCAAATCCAGAATGTGGGAAATGTTACAGGAAAATGATCTAGCTTATTCAACTAATAAATAGCATGAGAAAGAGAGAGAGAGAAACAGGTATGGATTAAAAAACTCTAAAACCAACCAAATGCAAGAGTGGACCTTGTTTGGATCATGATTCCAATAAATGAATGATAGTGATATAAAATAATTATTGTTATTTTTTTTTGTAGAATAATGGTACTGCAGGAATGATTTTTTAAAAGAAAGTTTTTATCTGCTAGAGATACTAAATCTTCTGGTATGTACAAGTAAAGAGAAATTATGTCTGAGATTTACTTTAAAATACTCCAGGAAAAAAATGTGTGTGTGGGTGTGGCTGTGTGAGGGAGAAGGACAGATGAAACAAGAATAAGAGAATATTGGTAACTGTTGAAGCTGGATTATACTATTCTCTCCACTTTTGTGCATGTTTTAAAATTTTCACAATTAAAAATATTAATATAATAAATCAATTTTTAAACTGGCAAGGGACTCCCACTACTAATAAAATAGACATACTTTTCCCTATTCCTTCTGCAAAATATAGCTAAAAACTCTGGACATTATGTATACAATAACAAAAGAAGACTGAAAGGTGGAGAGAAGAATGCAGACCAGCTAAGAACCTGAGAACTCAAGGAACCACACGGTGGTGAGTTCTCTCAGTTTTCCTTTGCCTCATATACCCCAGACTGGGTGCTGGATAAGCCAACAATCTGGAAAAGCCAACAGGAACAGACAGAAAGGAGCCCTAAGAAAAGCATGTTCCCTCTAGCCAAAGAACTAGGAAAGGGGCATCCCAGCAAAACAGAAAGTTTTTAGACAAAACCACTCTACTCTAGTCACACACTAGAGGGAAAACTGCAGCCCTGCCAAAAAAGGCAAAGTGGGAAAATAGACTTTCATCCTCACTAGGTTGTAATAAGGTGCCCCAACCCCTCTGCCAACATGGCATCAGAGAAGGCCAAATGAGGAGTATAGACTTTCAGCCTTGCAAGGCAGTAATAAGAAACCCCACCCCTACCCCTTGCATGATGGTGTCAGTGGAGACCATGTGGGGAGCCTGGACTTCCACTCTTCCTAGTGGTAACGAAGCAACCCTCTCCCTCCCCACAGTGGTGATGTCAGAGGAGCCCTAGTGGAGAGTTAGGATGTTCACCACTGCCCAGTAGTAACAAGACCACCACCTCACCCTGCAGTGCCAGTGGAGACAACAAGGGAAGCAGTTAATGAAGCACACCTGTCCCTCTCAGCCAGGGTGGTATCAGCAAAAGCTTAGTAAAGAGTCTAAACTCTCACCCCCAACCCAGCAATAACAAAGAGTCCCTCCACCCCCATGTGTCAACAGAGGTTGAGTGGGAGTAACAGGGCTTCCATCTCCATCTGGTTCCTTTCCCCACTGGAACAGTGTCAGAGAAAGGCTGCTATAACAGAAGATCCAAATAAGATCCAGAGTCTCATAACATAATACCTAAAATACCCAGGTTTCAATAGAAAATCACTCATCATTTCATGAACCAGGAAAGTATCAACTTTAATGAGAAAAGACAATCAACAGATACCAACAAAAAGATGATACAGATGTTGGAATCATCTGACAAATACTTTAAAAATGCTTCAATGAGCAATTATGAACACACTTGAAACAAATGATAAAACGGAAAGTATCATCAAGAAAAGAGAAAGTCTCAGCAAAGAAACAGAAGATATAAAGAAGAGCAAATGAAAATTTTAGAACCTCTGGAACTACCACAAAAGATCTAACACGCATGTCATCAGAGTCCCAGAAACAGAGGAGAAAAGGGGTGATGCTGAAGAAGTATTCAAAGAAATAATGGCTGAAAATGTTCCAAACATGGCAAAAGACATGAACCCACAGATTCAAGAAACTGAATGAATCCCAAAGAGGATAAACCCAATAAAACCACGTCCAAATACATCATAGTCAAAATTCTGAAAATCAAAGTCAAAGAAAAAAATCTTGAAAACAGCAAGAGAGAAATGATACCTTACCTTTAGAGGTAAAATAATTCAAATGACAGTGGATTTCTCATCAGAAACCGTGAAGGCCAGAATGAAGTGGCACATTTTTCAAGTAGTAAAAGAAAAGAACTATCAACTCAGAATTCTATATCCAGCAAAAATATCCTTCAGGAATGAAGGGAAAACCAAGACATTATCAGAGAAGGAAAATTAAGAGAATTTGTCACCAGAAGTTCTACCCTAAAAGAATGACCCAAAAGAAATTCTCTAAACAGAGAGGAAGTGATTTTTAGAAAGGAATTCTAGAATATCAGGAAGGAAGGAAGAACAATAGAAAGAGCAAAAGTATAGATAAATGCAATAGTCTTTCCTTCTATTCTTGAGTTTTCTAAATTAATGTTTGATGGTTGCAGCAAAAATTATAACACTCTTCAATGTGGTTCCAAATGTATATAGAGGAAATATTTAACACAATTATAAAATAAATTGAGAGGATAAAGTGACATAAAGGGAGGTTTCTATACTTCACTTGAACTGGTAAAATGTCAACACTAGTAGACTGTGATAAGGTGTGTGTGTATGTCTGTAATGCAATACCTAGAGCAACCACTAAAAAAGCTTAAAAAGGAGAAATGCTAAAAAGCACTATAGATAAATCAAAAGAATTTTGATTTATTTCTAAAGAATGCTAAAGAAATCTACAGGAAGGCAAAAAGAAAAATGAAACAGAGAAACGAAAAGAAGAGAAAACAAATATTAAACAGAAAATAAAATGGCAGACTTAAGCCCTAATTTATCAATAATTACATTAAATGTAAATGGTTTAAATATGCCAATCAAAAGACAGAGATTGACAGAGTGGATAAAACACGTGACCTAACTACATGCTGTCTACAACAGAATCACTTCAACTTTAATGATATAGGTGGATTGTAAGTAAAAGGATGGAAAAGGCATACCATGCAAATGTTAATCAAAAGAAAGCTGGAGTAGCTATAGTCATATCAGATAAAGTTGACTTCAAATCAAAGAAAATGATCAAGAACAAAGAGGGACATTACGTAATGTAAAAGGGTGAATCTACCAAGAAGACATAGCAATCACAATTGTAAATGCACCAAAAAACTTAAAAAATATGTGATTTGAACCAAGCTTCAAAATATATAATGCAAAAACTGATAGAACTGAAAGGAGAAGCATACAAATCCATAATTGTAGTTGGAGACTTCGACACCCCTTTCTCAACAATTGATAGAACCGCTAAACAGAAAATCAACAAGATATAGAGGAACTCAAAAACACAATCAACCAACAAGATTTAATCAACATTTATGGAACAATCCACCCAACAACAGCAGAATGCACATGCTTTTCATGTGTCCAGGGAACATATACCAAGATAGACCATATTCTGGGCCATGAAATAAAATTCAACAAAATTAAAAGAATTGGAATCATACAGAGGGTGCTGGCTGACCACAATGAAGTCAAAGTAGAAACCTGCAAAATCTCCAAACAGTTGGAAACTAAATGACACATTTCTAAAAAATACGTAAGTTAAAGAGGAAGTCTCAAGGGAAATCCAAAAATACATTGAACTGAATGAACATGAAAATACAGTATTTCAAAATTTGTGGGATGTAGCTAAAACAGTGTTAAGAGGGAAATTTACAGCACTAAATACTTAGATTAGAAAACAGTCAAAGTGTCAAAGTGAAATCTATCATCTAAGCTCTTAACTCCAGAAGAAGAAAAAGAAGCAAATAAAGCAAATGGAACAAAATAATAAAGATCAGAGTAGAGGGCCGGCCCCGTGGCTTAGCGGTTAAGTGCGCGTGCTCCACTGCTGGCGGCCCGGGTTCGGATCCCGGGCGCGCACTGACGCACAGCTTCTCTGGCCATGCTGAGGCCGCATCCCACATACAGCAGCTAGAAGGATGTGCAGCTATGACATACAACTATCTACTGGGGCTTTGGGAGAAAAATAAATAAATAAAATTGTAAAAAAAAAAAAAAGATCAGAGTAGAAATCAATGAAATTGAAAACAGAAAACAATAGAGAAAATTAATGAAACAAAGATCTGTTCTTTGGAAAAATCAATAATATTGACAAACCTCTAGCAGAGAAAGAAGGCACAAATTACCAATATCAGGAATTTAACAGGAGATATCACTACAAACCATACAGACATCAAAAGGATAATAAGGGAATACTATAAACAACTCCACACATAAATTTGACAATTTAAATGAACTGCTTCAATTCCTCAAAGAACACATACTACCACAATTTAATATGAAATAGGTAATCTGAATAACTTAACTATTAAGGAAATTGAATTCAAAATTTTATAACTCTAAAAAAGAAATCTCCAGGCCCAGATGGTTTCACTAGAAAATTCTAGCAAACATTTAAAGAGGAATTAACACCAATTCTACCAATCTTTTCCAGAAAATGGAAGAAAAAGAAACACTTTGCAATTTACTTTATGAAGCCTAAAACTTTTTTTTTTTATTTTGACTTTATTTTTATTATTTTTTTAAATTTTTTGTTTATTGCAGTAACATTGGTTTATAACATTGTAAAATTTTCAGGTGTACATCATTGTACTTCTATTTCTGCATAGATTACATCATGTTCACCACCAAAATACTAATTACAACCCATCACCACACACATGTACCGAATTATCCCTTTCACCCTCCTCCCTCCCCCCTTCCCCTCTGGTAACCACCAATCCAATCTCTGTCTCTATGTGTTTGTTTATTGTTGTTATTATCTACTACTTAATGAAGGAAATCATGCGGTATTTGACCTTCTCTCTCTGACTTATTTCACTTTGCATTATATCCTCAATGTCCATCCATGATGTCACAAATGGCTGGATTTCATCGTTTCTTATGGCTGAGTAGTATTCCATTGTGTATATATACCACAGCTTCTTTATCCATTCGTCCCTTGATGGGCACTTAGGTTGCTTCCAAGTCTTGGCTATTGTGAATAACGCTGCAATGAACACATGGGTGCATGTACCTTTACAAATTGGTGTTTTCAAGTTCTTTGGATAAATACCCAGCAGTGGGATGGCTGGATCATATGGTAGTTCTATTCTTGATTTTTTGAGGAATCTCCATACTGTTTTCCATAGTGGCTGCACCAGTTTGCACTCCCACCAGCAGTGTATGAGAGTTCCCTTCTCTCCACATCCTCTCCAACACATGTGGTTTCCTGTCTTGTTAATTATAGCCATTCTGACGGGCGTGAGGTGATATCTCATTGTAGTTTTGATTTACATTTCCCTGATAGTTAGTGATTTTGAACATCTTTTCATGTGTCTGTTGGCCATCTGTATATCTTCTTTGGCGAAATGTCTGTTCAGGTCCTTTGCCAATTTTTTAATTGGGTTGGTAGTTTTTTTGTTGTTGAGATGCATGAGTTCTTTATATATTTTGGAGATTAAGCCCTTATCAGAAGTATGGTTTGCAAATATCTTCTCCCAATTGTTAGGTTGTCTTTTCGTTTTGTTGATGGTTTCCTTTGCTGTGCAGAAGCTTTTTAGTTTGATGTAGTCCCATTTGTTTATTTTTTCTATTGTTTCTCTTGCCCGGTCAGACGTGGTGTTTGAGAAGATGTTGCTAAGACCGATGTCGAAGAGCGTACTGCCTATGTTTTCTTCTAGAAGTTTCATAGTTTCAGGTCTTACATTCAAGTCTTTAATCCATTTGGAGTTAATTTTTGTGTATGGTGTAAGGTAAGGGTCTACTTTCATTTTTTTGCATATGGCTATCCAGTTTTCCCAACACCATTTGTTGAAGAGACTTTCTTTTCCCCATTGTATGCTCTTGGCTCCTTTGTCAAAGATTAGCTGTCCATAGATGTGTGGGTTTATTTCTGGGCTTTAGATTCTATTCCATTGATCTGTGTGTCTGTTTTTGTGCCAGTACCATGCTGTTTTGGTTACTACAGCTTTGTAGTATATTTTGAAATCAGGGAGTGTGATACCTCCAGCTTTGTTCTTTTTTCTCAGGATTCCTTTAGCTATTCGGGGTCTTTTGTTGTTCCATATAAATTTTAGGATTCTTTGTTCTATTTCTGTGAAAAATGTTGTTGGAACTTTGATAGGGATTGCATTGAATCTATAGATGTGAAGCCTAAGACTTAATCAAAGTACAAAAAGCAAAAACCAATATCCTTCATAAATATGAATGAAAAAATTTTTGACAAAATATTATCAAAACCTTAAGAAGTTATTTAGCAATACGTAAAAATAATTATACACTGTGACCTAGTGGGTTAAGTCCAGAGATGTAAGGCTAGTTTAATATTCAAATGTCAGTCAATGTAATCCATCATATTAGCAGGCTAAATGACTATATCAATTTATGTAGAAAAAGCATCTGGTAAAATTCAACACCATTCATGATAAAAACTCCCAGAAACTAGGAATATAGGAGAACATAATAAAGAAAATATACAAAAAACCTACAGCTAACACCATACTATACGGTAAACTCTTTCCCCCTAAGATTGGGAACAAGGCAAGGATGTCCACTCTCACCATGGCTATCACAAACAGTGTACTGGAAGTTCTAGTCAGTTTAAAATTTAAAAAATTTAAAAAAATTTTTTAAAAGGAAATAAAAGGCATACAGAGCAGAAAACAATAAATAAAGCTGTCCTTATTTGCAGATGATATGAATGTCTACATAGATATTCCCAAATAGTCTGCAACAAACCTCCTCGAACTAACAAGTGAGTACAGCAAGCTCACAGGATTTATGATACACGTACAAACATCATTCACACTTCCATATACTAGGAATGAAGATGCGAAAACCAAAATTTTAAATACAACACCATTTATAATTGCCATCCCTTCAAAAAAGAAATAGGTGTAAAACTGAACAAAACATATACAGGACTTGTATGCTAAAAAT
This sequence comes from Ceratotherium simum simum, assembly GCF_057802395.1. Classification (NCBI taxonomy): domain Eukaryota; kingdom Metazoa; phylum Chordata; class Mammalia; order Perissodactyla; family Rhinocerotidae; genus Ceratotherium; species Ceratotherium simum. Next base: position 15,010,541 of record NC_141929.1, read on the forward strand.
GACAAAGTGTTGATAAAAAAATCAAAGAATATCTAAATAAAAGGAGATGTGCATTCATGGATTGGAAGACTCAACATAGTCAAGATGTCAATTCTTTTGAGTTTTTAAGTTTTTTTTAGACATAGATAAGTTTATTTTAAACTTTATATGGAAAGGTAGAGGCCCTAGGATAGCTAAAACAATCTGACAAAGAAGAATAAAGTGGGAAGAATTATTCTACCAATTTCAAGGTTTATTATATAGCTACAGTAATCGAGACTACGTGGTATTGGCAGAGGGACAGACATAGATCGATGGAAGAGAACAGAGAACTCAGAAATAGACCTACACAAATATTCCAAATTGATTACTGTCAAAGGTGCAAAACAATTCAATGCAAGAAAAATAACCTTTAAACAAATGGTGGTGGAGCAATTTAGCCATCAGGGAAACACAAATTAATACCATGAGGAAAAAATATCACACACCTATCAAAACAGCTAAAATAGAAAACAGTTATGCAAGATGAATAAGTTCTAGATACGTGCTGTCCAACATAGTGCCTATAGTTAAACAATATGGTATTGTGCCCTTAAAATTTTGTTAAGAGGGTAGATCTCATGTTAAGTGTAGGATACAAGGAAACTTTTGGAAGTGATGGATATGTTTATTACCTCGATGGTTGTGATGGTATCATGGGTATATGCATATGTCCAAACTCATCAAATTGTATACATTAAACATGTGCAGGTTTTTTGTACATCAATCATACCTCAATAAAGTTGTTAAAAAATACATCAGAGAATTCCTATTCTCTTAAGTATATGGATCAAAATAGCATTAGTAGCTTCAAATTTTTCTGTTAGTATAACCAGACCTCTAACTTAACAAAAAACTCCAGCAAGCAATTCTTGAAACTAATGATAGAGTTATAATTATTTTGTAAAACTTTGTTCTTTACTTAAAGATCAGGTTTACAGTAAGATATTTTGAAATGGGCATTATATGGATATCTAATACAATGTTCTAGGAATTAAAAAAATAGTGACAATATCAAATGCTGGCATGGACGCAGAGAAACTGGTTCTTTTATTGCTAATGGGAATGGAAAATGGTATAGCCACTCTGGAAAATAGTTTGACAGTTTATTGGAAAACTAAACATACATTTATCATATAACCCAAAAATCATATTCCTGGGCATTTATCGCAGAGAAAACTTATGTCCACACAAAAACCTGTGCATGATTATTCACAGCAGCTTTAACACCCAAAATGTCTCTCAGTAGGTGAATGTGGAAACAAACTCGTACATCAATATCATGGGATATTACTCAGCAACAAAAAGAAACAAACTATTGATATATGCAACAACTTGGATGTATCTGAGGGACATAAAGAAGTGGAAAAAGACAATCTCAACAGGTCACATACTGTGTGATTCCATCTATATAATATTCTCAAATGACAAAATTATAGAGATGAAAAACAAATGAGTGGTTGCCAGGGGTTAGGAATGATGGTGATGAGAGAGGATAACTATAAAGAAGATGCTGGTGGTGACAGAGTAGACACATATAGAAGAAATAAAATGACAGGCAAAATCCTGAGACTTATAGAGTTGGAGTACGTAAGAGAAAATTTGCTAATAGCAGGTTTTTCACTTCTTATAAGCTATGAGTTCAATTTCTAGTGCTATCACTGAACATAAGGGAATTTTCTGTATCTTGATTGTAGTGGAAGTTATAAAAATCTACTCATGCAATAAATTGACATAGAACTATACACATACATTGTACCAAGGACAATTTTCTGGTTTTGATATTGTACTATAGTTATACAAGATGTAACCACTGGGGGAAACAGGAGGTCAACGGTATATGAGGCCTCTCTGTACTTTCTTTGCAACTTCCTGCGAATCTATAATTATTTCACTATAATTTTTTAAAAATTTTTCAAGAAAATGAGAGAAAGAAAGACTGGCAAAACTCATTGTTGATGGGACGCTGTGAAGGTGGGTACTCTCATATGTATAGGTAGAACGTAAATCAGTAACTTCATTTTGGCAATTTTTTAAAACTGTGCATATTCTTGGATGCATAGGTATCTTTTGCTGGAGGATTTACCCCAAGTATGAAAAGATGTATCATAAGCTATGGTGTAACTTAAATTGACCGTTCTATTTCGACAGAATAGAAATAGAATGTCCTCCTTTTATCAAACCAAAGTACAAACCAACTTGTTAAAATCTGATGACTCAGGTATTTTTCATTAAAACCCATGTATTTCTATAACTGATTTCTTAAGTACTTTAAAAGTCTTGACCATTTTCCTTTTTTGTTCCTGATCACTAGCACTATTTACAATTCCAGTCTATAGTACTCGGATCATGCTTTTGTAGCTCCGTATCTACAAGGGCTAAGGTATTTTTCCCTCAAAATATGCCCACACTGCTCCTTCTGACTGCAACGTCCTTTCTTATCTCTGCACAGAAGCCTTCTTGATTCAAATGTCATTTCCTTACGGAAGCAATTTCTGATCCTACCAACTAGAGGTAATTGTTCAGCCTCTTTGACCTTCCAGTACCTTACTTTGTCTCTCTTTTATGACACCTAAAACTTTCTAGTTTGCAGTTATGTGCGTGCTCATTCTAATCTTAATAGACTATAGGCTCCTTGTGGTAGAGACTGTAATGTATAGTGCCTTGTATATATGGATGCTCATGAATTTCTAATGAGCCATGGACAAGGAAATTAGACAGAGTCAATATTCAGGAGTGTCATTAAAAATGATAATCACATAGCCTACTGCTACAATATCTAACACAGGACTGAATCCATGCAAATAGGCCAAATGCATTAATGTCCCTGGAATGCCTGAGTCATGTAAGCCATGGGTTGGTTACCTTAACACAGTGCTTTTAAGGACCTCCCTCAGGTCAAAATATGGTAAAAAGGGCCATGAACCAAAGAACTTTTTTTTCTTTGAGGAAGATTGGCCCAGTGATAACATCTGTTGCCAATCTTCCTCCTTTTTTTTCCCTCTCCCCAAAGCCCCAGTACACAATTGCAGAGTTGTAGCTCTTCTATATGGGATGCCACCTCAGCATGGCTTGATGAGTGGTGAGGAGCTCTGCACCCAGGATCCAAACAAGCGAAGCCCTGGGCCGCTGAAGCAGAATGTGCGAACTTAACGACTATGCCACCAGGCAGGCCGGCCCCCCAAAAGAGGTCTGGATAACAATACTTTTAATAGGGCATTTACTGTACCAGCTAGGCATATCTCCAAGTCTTCAGTTTCCATCTGGAATATACTTTTATTTAAAATTAAACTTCACAAACTCCTAGAATTATATTCTAATTAAATAGCCATTATATTTCTTTCCACCCTCTGTTCCCCTGTACAGCCTGCACGCACACGCTCCTTGTTCTTCTTCTTCCTCCATTTCTCATCATCTTGGTTTTTTTTGTGGTCATTGTCATTTTCTCAAGCCAGTAGTCAGAGATTCATCCTCACCTTCTCCTGCTCCCTCACCCCCACCCTATCCGTCACTAGGTCCTGTGCAGTTGGCCTCTTGAACATCTCTGTTGATAAGTTCTCACACCCCGAGCCCTCATATTTTCTCCAGGACCACTACAGTAGTCTCCCAACTGGGCTGCCTGCCTCCAGTCTTTCACATTCACAAAAAATCTTTAAAATACATAAATTTCACCTTTTATCCTCCCTGCTCCCCACTCCCTATAGGATAAAGGTCACACTTTCCCTGCCTGGTGCTTGTCTACTTTGCAGCCTCACCTACGCTGCTCACGCCATGCCCCTCTACTGCTCTCTTCCCTGTCTTCCTCTCTTCTGTCTACTCACATTCTCACACTCACCCACTGAGGATTCTGCCATCTGGCTCACTGTCTTCCTCTCCTTTCCAACTCCTGCCATCATCCTGGGTGACTGCAGCATCCACTGAGCTGAAAACCCATTCAAAACACTCTCAACCCCATTATACTTCAATCTGCATTCCCATGGATGCCCTTTCAGACCTTATCATGGCCAGACATTGCTCTATATCTAAGTAAAATCTTTAGTTTGAATACCCCACTCTCTGGAATGATGGGGCATTCCACCATTGGAATGGTGGCTCTTCTATATGGGACACCGGATAGGGCTCCTTCTAGTGTTTCTGCGTAACAGCATCTAGGTTAACTAAGTGTTCAGTATCTATGACACAATATCTTCTTTTAGAGAAAAGACAAGAACATGTATTCTCAGCTAACCCTTAGAAAGGAGAACCTGGCAGGATGCGGTTTGCATTAAAGCTCTGCCTTTATAGATTTGTACCACTGGATTCTAAAAAAAATAAAAAATGTTTTGGAATAGACACTTTTAAGCACAAAATTCATTTTCTGCAGGGAGTTGAGTTCCGTTCACCTCTAGGAACTCATAAGCGAGCTGAATCTAAAAGAGTTTAAATTTAGAGTGGATTGCTGCCTGGTAAGGCAGAATTTCATGATGTACATTATTAAATTAGTGAATGCCCCCAGATGCTGCAGGGATGTGTACATGTCACATAAATAACTATCATGATCACCATAATCATACCCCGTCTCCCGTCTCTATCCATCTCTCCTTGCTTTCCCTTCATCCTAAATGTCTCAAACACTTATTTCCTTGTATTTTTATTTCTTTCTTCTTCCAATCCACGCCTCTCCTTTGCTGAAAAGCCTAACCACTGTTAACCTGTTTGCTCCCAGTTTAAATCTCAGAACAAGTTAAAATCTTTTCTACCCAGTGAGCAATGTGTAAGATGCAAACAAACCTCAAAGAACTTCAGTGCCAAACACATATTTCATATTTATAGACGATTGCAGTAGCTCACACGCCTGTAACATATTTAAATAAATATATAGGTTGATCAATAAAAACACTTTCCCATAATTTTGATTAAAAAAGTTTTTTTTTTCCCTCTCAGAAGGTACTGTCAGCACTAATAAACCAAAACCCTGAGAAAGTATCTTGTTTTCATTAAGACAAAAGGTTTTGGAGTCATCAGACCTGAGTTTTAATCTTCCCAAGCCTCCGTTTCCTCATAGGTATAATGGGAGGTAACAGTAGTGAGCCTACTCTAATAGTTATCTTTTACCATGTCACAAATTGCCCCCAAACTTAGTGGCTAAAACAACAAAAAAAATTTCTCATTTCTCACAGTTTCTGTGATTCAAGAATTTGAAATAAGCTGGGTTAGGTAATTCTGGCTTGGGGTCTCCTATGAGGTAGGTTGCAGTCCAAGATGGTAGTAAGGGCAGCCATCTGAAGGCTTAACTAGGGCTGGAAAATCCACTTCCAAGATGGCACACTCACATAGCTACCCAGTTGGTCCTGGCTGTTGGTGGAAGGCCTCAGCTCCTCTCCTCATGGGTCTCTCGACAGGGCTGCTTTAGTGTCTTCATGGCATGACGACTGGCTACCTCCAGAGCAAGCAGACCACGAGACCATGGGAGAAGCTGCAATGTCCCCTGTGACCCAGAAGTAACACATCATTATTTATACAACATCTATTGGTCACACAGACAGCCTGTTCATTGTGGAAGAGGCCACACAAGGACGTGAATACCAAGGAATGAGGAACATTGGGAGACATCTTGGAAGCCAGCTACCACATCCATTGCATGTTTATTATGAGGATTAAATGAGATATGTTTGTAAACTACTTCACTTTGCACAGTACCTGGCATATAATTGTTCTTAGTGTTATTATTAGCAGAACATTTGGTTAAAAATAACTGAAAAGACAGAAATTCCGTTCAATTAAACCTTGCTTGCTGGAAGTAAATAAGAGCGTATGAAACTGTTTACATGTCTTCAACTTCTGCTACTGCTACAGTAAAGACAGAGGCAATTATACTCTGAGATGTTAATAAATATTTCTTTACCCAAAAATACTATTTTAGCAGGAAAATATCAAAGAAAAAATTAGGGAAAATGCTCAAGTAAATGCAACATGACTTTTGTTGTCAGTGACGGGTTCTCCAGGCACTCAGAGTAAAAGAACTGATTTTCACTTCTTAATCCTGCTTAATCTTCTGGCTTTCTACTGTTTCTAAAGCTGTTATGGTCCTTGGTTTTCTATTTGTTTGAAAACAAATTAAATTGGATTACATCGTATTTCATAGTTTTCACATTGGCCTCTGCTCTCTCCTCCCTGAAATACTTCCTGAAAACAATCTGTCTCTGCAGGATGTATGACTTGTTATATCTGAGGTAGATAAAAGAGAGACAAATTTCAGAAAGAATCCATTTGATCCATGTTGAAAAAAAGGAAAATGAAGATGTATTTTTTTCTGGTCACCAATTCCAATGTGGGGGAAGGGCACACCAACAAGCAATTCTCCAGACACCAGCTGGGTGTCCTACAATTCAGTTCAGGTCTGACACCATCTACCTGGAGCTAGCATCAGATTCCACAGGCTAAGGGCTCAGTCCTACAAGACTGCCCTCTGCCCCACTTCAGACACCAGTCACAAACCGAGGTTGTTATCTGTACTTCTGACCAAATGGCTATAAATCAAAGGTTCCCAAGACCTCTTCCTCAGGTTGGATTAATTTGCTAGAGCGGCTCCCAGAACACAGAGAAACACTTTACTTACTAGACTACTGGTTTATTATAAAAGGATATAACTCAGGAACAGCCAGATGTAAGAGATGCATAGGGCAAGATATGTGGGAAGGGGTGCACAGATTCCATGCCCTCTATAGAGGCATCACTCTCCCCAAATCTCCACGTCTTCACCAACCCAGAAGCTCTCTGAACCCTGTCCTTTAGGGTTTTTATGAAGGCTTCATAACAGAGTCATGGTTGAGTAAATCATTGGTCAACGGCAACTGATTCAACCTCCCGCCCCTTTCCCCTCCCTGGAGGTTAGGGGTGGAACTGAACGTTCTAACCCTCTAATTACATGGTTGATTGTCCTGGCAACCAGCCCCCCATCCTTAGGTGAGGTCCCAAAGTCACCTCATTAACATAACAAAAGACACTTTTATTGCTATTACTTAGGAAATTGCAGGGGTTTTAGGAGCTCTGTGCCAGAAATGGGGAAGGAAGACCAAATATATATTTCTTGTTATAAATCACAACATCACAATATGTACAGTGAAAACTAATTTTTCCTAGGCCTCAGATTACAAAAAGAACTGTTTCCCCATAGGAAAATGTCAGGTGCTGAAAGCTTGTTCAAACTGTAGAAGCTTCCAGACCAGACACAGGCAGGGGAAAAGTCAAACAGCCAACTACTGGCCATATAGAAAGAAGTTAATGACAGAATAGAGAGAGCCACAGATGCAGAAAGTGCTTATTATTATTTGTGAGCCCCAATTCACATCATTTCCATGACTTATATAAGAATCTACAAATACGATAGGTCCAAAATAAATTACTTCTCACATGGGAATTCAATTATCTTATCTTTTAATTTAATAAATAATAGAGTATGTACTATATGCAAAATACTATATTAGTTAATTACAAGTAAAAATCATATTGTTTTTGAGGGGTGAAGATGAAACTTAGTGATACAGCTACTAGCATATGGTAATAAGCCCCCAGAAATCTAACGGGATTTTGACTTTGACTCCATATCTGCCACATTCAGGCTTGGTCACATCTCTAAATGAAAAGTATTGCTGTAATTTGATTGAGCATGTGATAAATTTTGTTTTTAGTTTCAATGAGGTGGATAAAAGATAAAGTGATATTGTGTTTTAAAAGATTTTATTGTGAAATATTATATGCATACAGAAAAGTGTCTCCAAAATCTACAGCTCAATGAATTATTACAAAGTGAACATCTCTATAATGATCACCTAAGAAACAGAACAACGGCAGCACCCCAGAAGGACTCTCACATCCCCTCTCAATCACTAAGCTCTCTTTTCCCACTAAAGGTAACCACTATCTTCATTTCTGTAGAAATCACTTCCTTGATTTTCTTTTACAACCTAAGCATGCATCCCTAAACACTATAGTTTTGCCTGGTTTTTAATATTTAGAACAATGATATCACACAGTATGTAAGCTTTTTTGTCTGGCTTCTTTGGCTCTACTTTATTTATCTATTTCATTGCATATAGCTGTAATCTGTTTATTTTCATTTAAGTATAATAGTTCACTGCTTAAATATACTACTATTTATTAATCCATTCTGCTATTAGTTAACCTTTGGGTTGTTTCTGATCTGAGGCTATTATGAATAACACAGCTATGAACATCCTTGTAAACGTCTCTCTGTGCACAAGGACAAGCAGACTATATATCTAGGAATGGAATTGCTGAATCATAGGGTATGCATATCTTCAACTATGGTAGATAATGCTAGACAGTTTTCCAAAGTCGTCGTACCTATTTAAACTCCCACCAGCAGTGTATGAGAGATCTGGTTGCCCGCCAACCTTGCTAACACTTGCTATTAGCAACCTAAATTTTAGTTGTCTGGTGGGTGTGTCATGACAGCTCATTGTGGTATTAATTTGCATTTCCTTGATTACTAATGAGACAGAGTACCTTTTCATGTTTATTGGCCATTTGGATGTCCCATTTTGTGAAATGCCTTGTGAAGTGTTCAAGTCTCTTGACTTTTTTCTATTGGGTAGTCTTTTTCTTATTCATCTGTGGAAGTCCTTCTGGAGGCAAGCCCTCTGTCAGTTATACGTTTTTACAAATGCCAATTTGTAAAATTGCCAATTCTATGGCTTGTTTTTTCATCTCAAGTAGCTTCATGGGCCTACTTCCAGTTCATCCCTACTCCTTTGAGGCAGCCCTTTGAGGTCCAAACCCAAAGAGAAAGGGTTCACCAGGCTCCCTCTATCCTTGGCTGGCCCTGTTCACCAATCCCTGCTACCTTAGCCCACGAAGACTGCCCAGACTTTTAGTCTCTCAGCTCCTTCCTTGGAATTTGCATGTGCTCTCAGGGGCTCTAAGTTTGGGGCTCACTTCCCTGGGTCCATGTTCCCCCCTAGACCTGGCCTGATAATTCTTCACCATCTTGTTAGCCTTCTAGTGCCTTGAAGCAGGCTTTTGTTTATAATCTGTCAGTTTTTCTAGTTGCCCTCAGGAGGAGGGTGGACCTGCATCACCTAGTCTACCATTCTCAGAAGGAGAAATCCTCATTTACTGAGTGTAGATGGTATAAGGGGAGAAATCCTAATCCATGCCTAAAGAATTTTCCAATGCAAAAAAGGAACTATTTTTTAATTTGAAGATAAATTGCAAAAATGAAGCACAATACAAATAGTGCCTAGGACTGGTAGAAATCTACTTAGAGCACTGCTCAGATGTCTGAAAGTAATCTGGATAATCTATTCACGCCACCTAATCCAAGATTTATAGAGCTGATGTCTTGATATCTTGATTGTTTCATTTTAGGTATCAGGTTGAGATACAACTAGTGTTAGCTGAGATGGACATGTAGTGTATTAACACTGAATAGCTACTTGCAGAACTTTAATGGTCCCAAGTAAACACTTGAAATTTGTCTACCAAGCAATCAAGGGCATATTTTCCAGCCCCTTCTCACTTGAAGAACTCAAAAAGCAGTAAATTTTTTTGAAAAGGTATATTAAAATTGAGACTCTTTGAGGTTTAGCTAGATCTTTCAGAAAGAGTCTTGATTCATGTCTGGATCTGGATTATGACACTCTCTATCATGGACACTTTCAGATGACATGGTGAAATGCATAGTTTTTTTCTCTGGAACACCCAGCCTCTCCTTCCAAGTCCATTAACCCTACTGGCGTACTCTGTCTCCCTTCTGTCTAGGTTTTCAGACTGCCCTGTTTCCCCTGATCAAACTACAAGGTTATTTAGATGTAAAACCTCTAGAACTCTCTCCTTTCATCCCACCCCCTTTCCCATGCTAACTTAGACTCATCCTACAGATCTCAGTTGAAATATCACTGCCTCTAGAAAGTCTTTGACCTCCCTGAAGTTTCCTTGTCATATGCTTTCATAGCAATTGCATTTTTGAGTAAATTATTTGTGTAACGAGATTTTTATGTCTGCCTTGTCCATCAGAGAGCAAGTTCTGTAAGGTCAGAGACCTTAACCATCACTGCATAGTTCCTAGCATGAAGTCAATAAATATTTGTTGAATGATTGGATGGGCAGCTGAATCACTGAACCATTCATTATGTTTTCCTTCTCAAAGATATCTTCTTTTAAAAAAAGAATCATTTGTCAGATATTTATTGGTTTTTACTACCCTGCATCCAGTTACCCTTCTTCGGGGATCAATATCGTTTTTCCTTAGGGAAACACCCCACTCCTTACTCCAGTCCAGGAGTGGTTTATACCAACATCACATGTCCCTGGCCATAGTGAATGGTTCAGGACAGGGCAAATGACCCAAGTCAAACCAATCAGAGCCAATGAGGCTTAATTCTGACTTGATTGGAACTGCTGAAAAAGAGGCATGCTTTCTTTCCATCGAGGTTGCTGAGAAGTAGGATATGAGCTTGAAGCTGCCGGCAGCCCTCTTGCCCCTGTGAAAGGAGAGGCTGTCTAAAAACGAAGCCACACATATGAAAGCAATGCCAAGAGACTGAGATTCAGTGACATCATTTGAATCCATAGATCCAGCTAGGATCTGAGCTATCTGAGCCAATGTTTTTTGACACAAAAGTCATCTGAGCTGTATGCTGTGGCTACAGTCTCTTGACAAAGTGAATTCCTTATAAATAATTGCAGTCCATCTATTATTTGTAATGTATTACCATAGCATGAATAACTTGAGACCCATTCAGACCATAATTTGCAAAAGCAGTTTTTGATGGTCTTGTTCATTTTGTCAAATATGCTAATTTAAACACAGCAGATAAGCTATTTTAAATCTATGTTTGCCTTACCAAAATATACTAACTTCTAATTTATATGCCATTGATTCTGTCACCACCAGAGTCTAAAGACCTGCAGATCCACACAGTGAGAATGCCTTTGGCTTCTACAGCTATTACACATAATGAATGTTCATTTGGAGAAGTTGCCTCAATTCACATACACACACATCACTCAAGGTAATCTATTTTATAAGGTTCTTATGAATGCTAAGCAATTCATATTATTTTCATTGCAGCAAATTCATAAACAAATTCATATTTATTTATGAATTTGATGCAATAAAGAAGAGATATTGAAATTACCATTCATTGATAACTAAAATTCCTTATTTTGGATCCAACCATCAAATCACTGAGGGCTCATTCAGAGTTTAATATCAACAACAGATGTAATAGCCTTCTCCTGCTGGTTTAACAAAAATTAAAAGAAAAATAGAAAAAGCTGCAGTCTACCGTTTCTTAGTGACTCCTTTGTGGAAGAAATCTAAGCAAAGGAAAATCTTGGGTATATTAATTTCTTTTCCTAACACTTACAACAATCCTTAATTCAATTGTCCTTTCCTCTAGTGTGCTGTATCAATTCTTCTACGGAATTTTCTGATGTAAGAAAATATCTTCTCACATGCTAATAGTGGGTTTAGTAGATCATTTTCTTAAATCTATTTATCTTACTTGGATTCAAGAACGTGCAGTCAGTCAGGCATACTCTTTAACAGCTTTTAACCCTTTTTAACAATATACTCTCGTAAAGGATTTCTTTTGGCTGTCCAGTATAATTTCCCCCTCCCATTCTCCTTCTTGGTGTAAGAACCCACTGCCCTGTCCAGAAGGGGTAAGTGGACCTGGCCAATCATAGTATCCTATTCTCCTATGTTCTGATTGGTCTTTGCTGAGCATTTTCCCTAACAATGCCAATCAGAATCCTTTCCTTGAATGATAGCTAGACATTGGGAAAGAGAAGCTCTTTCTTCGGACTTGCTGGGCTGAAAATGAATTTAAAGCTATTGGTAGCCATCTTCCTCACTACATGGAGAAGACTTTCTGCAGAACAAAGCCAAAGAGATAAAAGCAGAAATGTGGGCAGGATGCACGGATGACAGGAGAGAAGAAAGATGAATATGAGCAAATCAGAGTGGTATTGAAAGCAGTTCTAAACTTTGAGGCCCTGGTAACTGTGGCTCATCTTTCGACCCTATGAGCCATCCTAGTGTCCTAACTAAATGGACTAATAAATTCCTTATTTTGATTAAGCTGTATGAAGTTTGAAGTAAATTTCTGTCACTTGAAATCTGGCGCTTTCTAACAATAATTGTTATATTTTAGGAATCATACATTTACCTGAAATTTACTATGCAGGTTTATTAGGAAGATTGCAAATAACTACTATGCAATGGTATGAGTTGCTATTTCCAAAGCAAATTGAAAATGCCTCATTTCTAGTAGAATAGGAGAGAATAAGCTTATACATTTTGTACTTTTTTATAAAATTTATAGACTAATTCATTTGTATCATCAAAAGTACCATCAAGGAAGAAGCCTAGAAATCTGGAAATCATGAAAAATCATTGGCTATTTGGATTAGGTGACCTACGACAGGTAACTTCATACACAAATTATTCTGCTCTTAACCAAGCCCACGTTTGAATATGACTAGCACATAGCAAGGTCTCTCTAGAAGCTCACACGGACCCAAAAATTCCAGGTCATCAAGAATGTGTGAGTCCAGAAGAGATAACTGGAAATATTTCACTTTCAGATTTTAAAGATGCAAACCCTCTACAGAGAGGGTTACAGAGAAAATCCTTTACAGAAAAGTGATACATTTTACACGCATTTTCTCCAAGTACTAACAACTTACAGTTATTTGCAAACATTATTTAAAAGTGATCTTATTTGTTAACGAAATCCTTCTGACAAAAATAATGCCTGGGAATTACATTTCCTTTCGCAGAAAATATTTGGAGTCCCTTTAATAAAGCCAGCTATACACATAAGAGCAGACTTGGATTACTCGTTGACCCCTCCATGGCTCCAACTGACCTCAATGAAGAAAGGCACCGGTGCTTTCATCAATCTCCACCAGCCATTAGGGATGTGGCAATTCCCGAAAACAAGTGAACAGCAAGCTAGCTTGACCCTGCTCAACTGCATGCTTTCAATGCTGATCACTGTCTCGTACATTCTCGCTAGTAGCTACTTGTTAAATGCTGCATGTCTACCTCTTATTAAAATGTCATATGTAATTCTTTTAATTCATATTGGATGGCTGTCATAATAGAATTCAGTAATGAAAACCAATGACAGAGATTAGTTACATATTGTAACACTGTATTTGAGCTGTCTAGTATACAACAGGGACATTTTTCTTTTTTCAGTTATCACATTGGTGAATATTGACCAGGAAATTCTTAGTGCATTGCTTTCACAGGGCTTGGCTAGACGATTCCCATTAAAAGTATGAAAAATATCTGTATCCAGCCTACATCTCTAATAAGGACAACAATAAAATTTCTCCTAAAATTAAAGAGGACTTCCATTTCCAGTAATGGCAGGTAACAGTTAGTTGAACCAACCATTAATATGAACACAACTAAAAGCTCTAGGTGAAAAAATTTTTAGTCTCCTTAAAAGTATTAAAGAGCTGTCAAGATAGTAGCAATTTACCAGACTAAAATCTAAAGGAAATCAAACACCAGAGAAGTAAGCAAAGCATGAGAATGCCATAACCACTTTCACCCTTAGGGTATTTGGTAATCCAGAAAAACTGGGGCTTTGGTTTTGTCGGTCTTACTGGGCAATGAGATAGAAGTCAATGATTAGAGTCTGCTCAAGATGGGAAGTATAATGGCAGATTTTTTTCACTTTAGGCTGGAACCCAAAATTAAAACTGGCCGCTCCATCGCCATCTCCAGAAAGCCATAGTAAAACTGGTCATGATACTAAGCAGAAAAAAAGAATTAATAGAAAAAAGAAGGGAAAAAATACTCAAAAAGTTGGAGTCACTTCTGATTCAAATTTGCAGTCCAGGGCCATACCGTTTAAATTGTCCAGAGAACTTCAAGCCATGAGCTAGGTTTAGGGCAGTTCCAGACTAAAAGATCCTGAGGTGCCTGGAAGAAGCAAATATAAATCTCCTGTGGAGGAAGTCACCATCACACCAGACCTCAAAAAATAACAATCCCTACAAATAATATTTCAAGGACAATGAAGAACAGAAATAAGCAAACACACAAGAAAACAAGATACCATGAGCGAAATTAGCAAAAACTAAAGATAACAGAAAGTCCATCAAAGTCGTCATGTAGGGCACTTATTGGATGTAGACTATAAAACAACTATGTTTGAAGTACTAACAGACAAGCTTGAACATATCTTCAGGGCACAGTAACCTATTAAAAAAAAGATACAGTAATTCTGTAAAACAAATAGACTCTTCAAAAATAATGTCCTGATAAACAAAAACCAACAAAACCCCCCTAAATTTCAAAGGAACTGTTCTACACTAATGGAGACTAAAAAGCATAACAACTCAATGCAGCATATGATCCTTGACTGGATCCTGGATTCAATTAAAAAAAAAAAACACTATAAGGGACATTTTCGAAAAGTTGGGGAAATATGAATATGGAGTATATATCAGAAAATACTGTATCAATTTTAATTTTATGGACTGTGATAAAAGTATTGTGGTTATGTAAAAGAATGTTCTTATTCTTAGGAAACACCTGCTAATGTATATAAAGGAGCAGTGTCATGATATCTCCCTTCTCTAAGTCATAAACTTACTTTCAAATGGTTCAAGAAAAAAAAGAGAGAGAGAAAAAAAAAGCAAAAGCAAATGTGGCAGAATGTTTGCAACTGAGGACTCTAAGTAAAGGGTATTTAGGTACTACTATTTAAAGTTTTCTTTAGGTTCGAAAATTTTTTAACAGAAAATGTTATAGGGGGAAGTTATATAGCAGATTTGAAAAATATCCAAATAGAACATCTAGCAATGAAAGATGCAGTAACTAAATTTAGAAATTTCATAGCTAAGCAAAAAGTATATTTTAAATAGCTCAAGAGAATATGACTAAATTAGAAAATGGATCAGAAGAATTATGCAGGTCAGTACATGGAGTGACAAAAAAATTTTTTTTAAATACACAAGTGAAATTAAGAGACATGGAGGACAGAGATCTGACATCATTGGACCCTTGAGTGAGAGAAGAGAGATGAGTCAGAGGCTTTATCTAAAAAATAATAGCTGAGAATTTTACCAAAATGTTGAAAAAGACCAATATATAGATTTAATAAGCCCAACAAATCCCAAGCTAGATAGATGACAAAAAAAAAATCCATACCTAGACTCATCCTAGAGAGGGTGAAGAAAACCAAAAATAAAGAGAAAAATCATTAAAAGATCCAATAAAAAAGACAGATTATCTTCAAAGGAGCCATGGTTAGATTGAGAGCTAATTTCTCAATATAATGGAAGCCAGAAGATGGCAGAATGACGAATTCGAATGTGCTGGAAGAAAAAAAAGTGACATCTTTTAATTCTATAACCAGCAAAATATCTTTCAAGAGTAAGAGAAAATTAAAGACCATTTTAGACAAGCAAATATGGGAAGATTCACCCTAGCAGGCCTCCTTCACACTTAGTCAGCACTGACTGCAAATTTGACCTACACTGAAATTTAAGATTCTGCTCTCCAGTATTCTGCTGTTCTCTCAAACCATCCATCCAATAAGTCACAAGAATGATGTACAGCTATTGCTGGAAATGATTTTGAAATGGTTAATACACAAATTTGGCCCATTTGAAGTCTCAATGATGCACCAAGCCATCATTCACACAAGTCCATGAATTCATGGACTTCCACATTGATGTACCAAAACGAGGAACCAAAATAATTTGAACTCAGCAAGGACCTCATTTGTCCCTGACTCATAATAATATAGGTCTGTCCTACAGTTCTGTATTAATTACTTCACAGATAGACCATTACCCATATACAAATTTCACTTCTCAACAAAACAAAACAAAACAAAAATCCACGAGTGGGGACCTCAAAATGAACTGGTTAAATTTAGGGACTCATTTGTAAAGGTCAGTGTCCTTTGCTGCAATTCCAGTTCTTATGCAGATGAGAAGTTTAACCTGACCTATGGTGCTGGGCATAATTAGCCAGCTGCACCCTCATAATAAGGTGCAGATGGTTAATTACACCAGCAAATAACTGCTTACTGGGGGGCACAAAAGCCTGTACCTAAAATCATTGAAAGTATACTTGGGCCTATTTATGCTCATGCAAACAAAACACTTATTTCCAAGGTTTCATCTGTGAACAGACTACCGTGGGTTCCAAATCCACTGCTCTGAGGGAGACCCATTAACACTGCTGGAGTCTGGTTCAAGGGAGGTGCCACTAGCCACAAAGCCATATTTCAACTGGTGAAATATTTCAGGGAGTGCTGAATCCTGGTTGAAAAATCTCCTACAGTTAATTTGTTGTAATAGAAATAATAAATAAGGTGAGAATTTGGTTTCTCTAGAACCCAAAGTAATTTCTCTATTCTTTAGATAAAAACTCTGAAATGAAAGAATTTTTTTCATAAGTAAACATATCATTAGTTGTCTTAAATAAAAGACTAATTTTCTGTGCCCTTGAGGATTTTCATGAGCTAGCTGAGCTCCCAGAATTTAGAAAGCCATATTAAATACAACACATCCAATGGTTGTTAGCGACTGTCCCAAAGATCTCATTTAAAAATGTATTCTAGGGGCCGGCCGGGTGGCATAGTGGTTAAGTGTGCATGCTCTGCTTCTGCGGCCAGGGGTTTGCAGGTTCGGATCCCCGGTGTAGACAGACGTGCCGCTTGTCAAGCCATGCTGTGGCAGCGTCCCATATAAAGTAGATGAAGATAGGCACAGATGTTAGCCCAGGGCCAATCTTCCTCAGCAAAAAGAGGAGGATTGGCATCAGATGTTAGCTCAGGGCTAATCTTCCTCACCAAAAAAAAAAAAAAAAGTATTCTATTAATCCCCATATGGCAAGAACAGAATTGGGGGAGAAAGCAGAGAAGAGGTAACTAGTTCATAACATCCATGTTTGGAAGTCCTCTGCCAGCTGCAAAGTTCGCAGTTTGTGGGGCCAAGATGACAGGGCTGGGGAACAGAATACTAATCTCCTCGAATCTGCACAGAACCTTTCCTCCGAAGAACCCACAGTGTGTGTGATTCTATTCAGTTTAATTGTATGTGGGGAGGAGGAAAAGCTGCTTGCCATGGTTTTAATTGCTAAGAACACACTATCTTTTTAGGAACCATCTGTTTAATTGTAATTACAAACAGCGATGTAAAAACACAAATGATTAACAAGTACAAAACTTCCCTACCACTAACAGTTTTAGCATAAGGAGCCATATTGTGAAAGAGTATTTTGCCTTTTCCCTCTCTGCAATATTTCATGATTTAGCAACTGACAGCCTACCATTTATTACAGAATCTCATTCTGGTAGAGCTAAAGTTATTAATTAATATTTTTAGATTACATCCCTCTGTTACTCCTTTTTATTAAACTTTAATTCTCTCTGAGAGTGACAGAAATGAAATACACAAGGCCTCTTTTTTTCCACTTCTCACTAAAATCTTTGAGGTTGCGTATAATAAACATCACCTATATTTAGTTAGCAGGGACATTCCAAAGTATTGCAAGACTAATTTTTTGGCTTTTATAAACACAACTTTCTGCCTTCCTGGTTTTAAAATATGCTTACCACACTGTTATTATTTTAAAAGCCACAAGTATTGGTAATTGTTTTCAGGCATGAATAAAAATAGCTTAACCTTGAAATTTATTTTAATTAGGGATTTTTCAAAGCCACTGCTGCAAACTTGGGTGGATTGTTTATAATAAAAATAAGCACCAACAACATAGTTGTACAGAACATAGAATTAGGCAAAGTTATTTAACTTGGGCTTACAATAATAGTTTAAAAAAATAAAAATAGACACGGGTGCAGTCATATTGTAATGTTATTAGAGCAACCTTACATTCAGGACATTTTAGATAGTCTATTAAAGCAAGGAGATGCTATTTAAAAATAAAATATAGGAGATTTATGAACAGTCAGTGAAGTTACAAGAGATTTCTTTCTTCATCATTTCACACTAATTTTTCTTTAAAGTCAACCAAGTTGACTTTTTGGTATTAATTTTAAGATGAAGATCACCACTTTAACAATATCACATACTTTCTGACAAGCCTTTCAATCAAGCACAGAACATTTTTTAAAAGCCTCCTCTTCTTCCCTACCACCACGAGGGATAAATATCACCCTTAAAAAAAAAAATCAGAGAATTAAAGCACTTTAACTCCTCAAAGAAATGAAAAGACTGCTCAGTATTTCAAATTAAATTGCGGTAGGGGCATTTTGCGATATGTCAGTTCCTCACTTATCCTTCTCTGCCCAACCTGAATCCTTCTAGCATGATCCTACGATTGTTTTTGCCTCATTTCAAGCCCCCATGCCCCTTGCAAGACGTTTGATATGAGGAGCAGCCAAATGCTCTGCGAATCTGTAGTGTTAATGAGGAAAAAGATGTTGGAATAAACTCAGAGGAAGAGAGTGCCCTCAGGAAACGGCTGCTTCTTCACTATGACAGCAGCCTTGACGGAGCATGTTACGGTCCCCTGCACTCTAAAATGTGCTCATCCTAAACCAGTGAACTTTAACCCTTTGAGGTCTGAGTCCCACTGGGAATCAGATAAAAGCTATGAACACTGTCCCTCAAAAGATGAACATAAAGGTCAAGAATCTCTACTTTAGGGGCCGGCCTGGTGGTGTAGTGGTTAAGTTCTCCGCAGTTAAGTTCACACGCTCTGCTTTGGAGGCCGGGATTTCGCAGGTTCGTATTGTGGCCTGGACCCACACACCGTTCATCAAGCCACGCTATGGCGGCCTCCCATATGCAAAATAGAGGAAGATTGGCACAGATGTTAGCTCAGGGACAATCTTCCTCACCAAAAAAAAAAAAGAATCTCTATTTTATGCAGATCCCAAAGTGTACCACAGTTACATGGTTTCAATTCTCACAGGCTATGATGAGTGTTTTCATGTTCTAAATGTTTTTGCTGCTAATGTGGAGAAACATCCTCAAAACTATTTTGAAGCTTGTGAAACTATACCACTAATTAATAACAGATAATAACTTACTCTCTACTTTGTGATTGCATGAATCATTCTCACACACCAGCCACAGGTATTGTTGTGCCTTCCCCCAAATCATTCTGTTTGCTCATAGACAAAACATGAAATAAAATGTAAAACCTAAAACTGTAAAACTTCAAGAAGAAAACATAGAAGAAATTCTGTGTTACTTGGATTAAGCAAAGAGTTTTAGATAGCACAACAAAACACAATCCATAAAAGAAAAAATTGATAAATTGGACTTTATCAAAACAAAAACTTTTGACTTCAAAAGACAATTCAATAAGAAGACAGCTGAATAAGACATGGATAAAATATATGAACAGAAACTTCACCAAAGAAGAGACAGAACAACAGATAAGCACATGTTGTTCGACATCATTAGTCATCAGGGAAATGCAAATCAAAAACAGATGAGATATAACTACATATTTACAAGAATAACTAAAATTAACAAAATTGTCACCGGCTAGCAAGGTTGTGGAGCAAGTGAAAATCTCATACTATGCTGGTGGAAATGCAAAATGCTATAGTCACTTTGGAAAACAGTTGGGCAGTCTTATAAAATTAAACATACACTTATAATAAAACCTAGAAATTCCACTCCCAAGTATTTATCCAAAGAAAATAATAATATATGTTGATACAAAGACCAGTATGTGAATGTCTATAGCAGCTTTATTTATTCATAACCACTAAAAACTGGAAGCAACCCACATGTCCATCAACTGGTGGTACATCTATTCAATTGAATAGTATTAAACAATAATAAGGAATGAACTACTGTTACATGCAACAACATGGATAAATCTCAAAAAGCAATATGTTAAATAAAACAAGCTCAAAAAAAGTGCTATGCATTTTATGGTTCCGTTTATATGATATTCTGGAAAACACAGAAACAGAAATCAGATCATTGGTTGCCAGGGGCTGGGGGTGGGGAAAGGAGATTGACTCCAATTGGGTACAAGGGAAATTTTTGAGCTCATGGAGTCATTCGATACATTTATGTGGTTACATGACTATATATTTTTCAAAACTCATGGAACTGTACACTTAAAAGTGGCGAAATTCACAGTATATGAATTATATATCATGAACCTGACAAAAAAATAGCTAAGAACATACTGGGAGAAAATTAATTTACTTTATACTTCAACATAGCATACAAAGTATGTGCAGTAATTTTACAAATCAATACAAAAAGGACAGTCATATTTAACTTGGGCAAAGGTAAAAATAGGCAATCCAGAGAAGATCAATTATCAATAGTCAATAATCATAAACTGCTCAATCTCACTAGTAATTTGGCAAACGTAAATTATAACAAAGTGATAGCCATTATTTTCCCAACAGAAAGACAAAGTTTTAAATGACTGAGAATATCAAGAGTTGATGCCTATACAGGGCAAGTACAATCTCTTATTGTACTTGCCCAAAAGAGTTACATCAATGGGGATAATGAAATTTCAACTATACTCATACTCAGCTAAATCGAAAGACAGAAAAATAGCCTTCAAAATAGTTGGGTGACTGTCTTTGCTGTTTCAATCAGTGGGCTGTAGAATGAGGTGAGATGGTAGTCCTGAAAAATGCTAGTGTCGGCTTCATCAATGTTGGAACAGTCAGTCCCGTGTAGGCTGGGGAGACCAGAGAAGGTATACATGAAGGATTCTAAGGATGTACCAGCCCACCAAGCAAAGAGTGATCTCCAGCAAGCCACTCAAATGGTGATAGCCTCCTCAACATTCTTAAGGAAGAAACTGAAGTATGAAATGAGGGCCACAGCAAAATTTAGAACAAAGATATAATGGCACTGATAAATGTATCCTTCCACTAATTTATGGTGACAAATAGGAAACGTCTATAAATCAGAATTTAGTGAAATGTCTTTAAATATTTCCAGAATTAAAGCTTTTCAATGGTTCCATTTCTGAATTGGGTTGCTCCTGGGTAATTTAAGGGATTTTCTGGGGACATCTTTGACTCATCACTCACTTCTGAACTGAATACAGTAAAACATGACTCAAGGGCACAGATTCTGTCTTACAATATTTTTTTTTGTCCTGAAAAATATCTGGATTAGTTCTTGATATAAAGCAGGACTTCAATTACTTTAAGAAGTAAAGAAAAGGAGAGTGGGAAAGAACTATCTTGATAAAATACATACTGGTTGAAGTAATCTGAAATGGAAAGGACAAGACCCAGTAAAGGCAGGGAGCAAGAAACCCAAGGTACACAGGTGAGCAGACGTAGAGGACAAGACACAGGGTAGCCAGCCTGGGTGGTGGTGAAGAGTCACACCAACCGCCACTCACTAGCGCTGATCGTGGGGCACATTCTGAGCCAGATTGCTCAACTGTGAAGGCGGGTTCATCATTAGTCAGTCACTCCACAGTACCGTCGAGGCTGTAAAATGAGACCACATAGGTAAAGCACATCTGAGGGTGTAGTGGTCATGCATTTGATCCTCACAGTTATCCTGAGAAGGAAAGGCGGAGGGCGGAGAGAGAGGAGTGGGGGCGTGGCACCCCACTTGCCTGGTGAGGAAATATAGAAAATGATTTGTCCAAGGCCTCACGGCGAATTAGAAATTAGAAGCAAGGCGAACACTAAGGTCTTCCGTCCTTCAGGCCCATGCCTGCCCCTTGCTACCTGCCTGGCTGGGGAACCCCAAGAACAGAAATCGGAGCTTCCACTATTTTAATCAGGGTGAGAGAAGTGGCCAGGGAAGGCAAGTAGGGGTGAGGTCTGGAAAGCCTGGGGAGCCCCTGGAACAAAAGAGTGGGAACGCGTGGAGGGGACCCCCTGCCAATCCCCATGCCCCCTGCACTGTGACCCCACGATCACTGCGAGGACCTCCGACCCCGGTGCACCCCCGAGCCCTCGTCAATTCTCCGCCTCGTTCCCCGCCAAGACCCCGCGTCCAACTCACAGACGCCGCTGCCAAGGGGCTCCCCACCCGCCTCCAAGCCGCCGCTCTCCTCCGGTGCCGCCCGGGTCCCGGAGCTGTTGCCATCCGTTGCCACAGCAACCACCGAGCACCGCACAGCCTAGCAAGCCGAGCGATGATTGGAGAAGGCAAGCGTCCATAGCAACCGCCAGGCAGAGCTACTTGGTGGAAAAGAATTTGGTTTTCAGGAATTCTTCGGACACCCTCTCTCTCCAAAGGCACCCTTCACCGGGCATCTGTCCTAGTTCTTTAAAGGTGCTTCATGCATTATCTCATGCAACACTTGTCTCTCGTGTTGCTGTGAGGGTCCTCATTTTTACAGGAATTTTTAACTTGAGATCCTTGTACCTCTTCAGGAGGTCCATGAACCCCCTTAAGTTATATGCAAAAGCTTATGTCCATTTACCCAGTAGATAACCATAGATTCTCAAAGGAGCTAGAACCAGATCCCAGGTTGCCCGACGCCCAAGGCTGTCCAAGAGAATAACTTCTGTATGCATTAACCCCATCTTCCTTCTCAGAGACGGAAGATAAAAATAGTGTGGCTCTTCCCAGACTTCATTTAGACTGTGGTCTCATTCAAATCCTGCCTTGAGACATCTCCCAAAGACTTTAACTCTTGACCTTCATTCATTCATTCAATAAATATCTATTGATCATTAATTGTGGGTCATATCTTTGTCATAGAGGTACTTTTCTAGCCACTGTAAGATAGCAACTGTCAAGACAGAGTCCCTAATTGCGTAGAGCTTTCCTTATGGTGCGGGAGACAACAGGTGAATAAAGATCATTTCAGATTGTGATGATACACAAAATGCGGTGATATGATAGACAGTGTCTAAGGTGATGAGCCCTGTAGATAGCTTGGTCAGGGAGGTTTACATTGAAGAGATGGCATTTGAGCTGAGACCTGAGAAGACACCAGCTACAGAAAAGCAAGGAAGACAGCAACACAAGCAAAAGAAACAGAAAGTTAAAAGAAATGAATTTGGGTGTTAGAGAAAATGAAAAGCAGACTTGGCTGAAAATGAAAGAGCTTGTAGGCCTGTGGTAAGACACAACAGGATTGCCCTTCCCCTAGCTCTTTGAAGGGTTGGCTACTTTTCCCTACTCCCTTGCTCCTCCATTCCCAATCACACCCTATACGTCACCTCAGTTATTTCCTACACAGTCCTTGTTCCTTTTTGTTGTCTGTGAGCTCCACGAGGACAGAGATTGTGTCTATGTTGTTCAACACGGGATCCTCAGCACCTAAAATAACCAGCCCAGCATGGACACTAAATATTTGTTGAGTGTGTGAATCTCCAAATCACAATACTAGGAATTGTGGTAGATCTTAGGGACAAGACAAAGACGTCTGTGCCTTCATGGAGCCTACATACTTGTGGAATAAATGAATTACAAACTATGTCAGCAAGCTAAATGTGTGCAGAATTGAATGATTTAGACTGTAAGTGCTGTGGGAAGCTGTTGAACAATTAATTCTCTTAAGAATTTCCTCATTCTTTCTGTTATAGTTCAGTTCAAGTGCACAGATATCGAATGCCTACTATATGCCAAGCACTGTGGTATCTATCAATGACCAAGAAGAACACCAATCTTGCCATAGAGCTTACAGTCCACTGCCATGCTGTCCATTACAGTAGCCACTAGATGCTTCTGACCATTGAGCATTTGGTATGTGGCTGGTCTGAATTGGAATGTGGGGCAAGTGTAAACTCCAGATTTCAAAGACAGTGCAAAATGAGAGTGTGAAATATCTCATTAATAATTTTTAATATTGATTTCAGATTGACATGAGAACATTTTGGATATACTGGGTTAAATAAGATTATTATTAAAACTAATTTCACTTGTTTCTTTTTTTAATCTGACTGCTAGGAAATGTTAAATTACATATGTGGCTTGCATTATATTTCTTTTGGACAGCACTGGTCTAGTGGGAGCTTAATGCTAGTTGAATAAACAAGTGATATCTTATTACAAATGTTAAAATAGACATTTGAGCTGAGGCATGATAGGTAGCAAATTTCAAATAGAGGAACCAGACCAAGAATTTACAAAGAAAACAGGTTAGACAACTATTAAATCTTTCACATACTGAGTGTACAAAGGGTCAGTAGTAGGTGATTAGGGGGGATTTTTTCAAAGAGAGCTGAGCTGTGAGCCCCACCTCCTAATCTCCAGTCAAAAGAAAGAGGCTTTGAGGGGACCACCTGATGAGTTTAATAGATTAAGGGGCATAGTAGGCTTGTGTCTCCATCCCACCTAGAAATTCTAAAGGGCAAGAGATGAGCAGACGAGTGGGCAGACAGCAGAACAAGGGAAGAATTGCTTGGTTGGGAACAACTCATCATCTGAGAGAGAAAATCTGATCGGTTTAGGTGGCTCAAGTGCAACCTATCTCTCTGGTCCAATCACCTTCTGCCAGAGAGATGTGTCACACTTTTAACAAATATGGCTACCAGGGCCACTCCTGTGTGGAGGATGGTTATCTTTCTCAAGAAAGTGAAGGTGGGCTGGACAGAATCCCCAAAGCCGTCTACTACACGGGATTCTCCAATCATCCAGGTGCCAACCTTCGTTTTCCAAACCTCTTTCCTTCATCTCCACATCCTGTTCATTTACCATTTTGGGACCAGTTCTCCTTGCTTCCAATTTTTCACTTCTGCATATCTTTAAATTTTCACACTTCTTTCCAACTCCCCTGCTACCACTCTGCCTCAAGCCAGCATCATAGCTTGCCTTGGTCTAATGCCACAGTTCCCAAACTGTGTGCTGAGGCACCTTAGGGTGCCACAGTGAACTTGCAGGGGTGTCTCAGGTTGTTTTAAATTTTCGTGGGAATCACAGAAATATCTTTTGGAAGTTACTAGCTTGAGGTAGTTCACAGTTTGAACACTAGATTATTATATGCTTCCAATGACCAAATCTTTTCAAAGCTGGGTTTTCAGTAATTACTGTGATGAAAGCAAGTACCACTCAAAAATCAATGTGGAACAGGAAATGAGGGTGGTGGTGATTCCAAGGCTTGAGAAGGTGTGCAGTGGTCAAGAGGCACTAAATTGTTAGGACATAAGTGCCTTTAAGCTATTTGGACCTGATTACTTAATAAATGGAATTGTTAGTTATTTCTTTTGGCCAAAGAATGCTGTGAAACAATTACTAAAACATTAAAAATATTGCTCACCTTCTCACTCTTATTCTACTGAGAGTAGGAGATGGAACTGATTCTCATTTCAAAGATGAGCCATGTATAATGCATCATTAATGCCCCCAGAGAAGAAGACTGGCTGGACTCTTCTGAACAGAATGATTTCCTAAGATCATTTACTGTGTCGCTTAGAAAATATAAGTTTGCTTTGCTTCCTCTTGTGGGAATGTCTAGTATGTTCAAGTAAACTCAAAAAGCATATATTGAGCATTCACTGGGTGGCTTAGAATAAAAAGCACGAGACCCAGGAAACCTAGATTGGAGACCCAGTTCTACCATCTGTCACCTTTATGTCCGGAGGCTAGCTACTTCACCTCTCTGAAGCTTAGTTTCTACAACTATTAAGGACATGATTCAGTCATTCAAAACAATACTATTTCTGAGCCTACCCTGTGCTCAGCATTGTTCTATACTGTAAAGCAGTGTTCTCAACCTCTCTTTTTTCATTATCACTCCCTTAAGGAGCCTTTTTAGACATTTTTGTCCTGATTATGCCTTCCAAATTTTAATGACATGTCTATACTGTATATCTGCTTATGTATTGTTTATAAATTGTGCTTTATACATAAAAAGAGTGAGTTTTCTTGCCCCCTCAAGAACCAATTTTTGCCCCCTTTGGGACAATATTGTCCCTATTGAGAAGACAGGCACAAAGGGGACAACACTTCTGCTCTCACAAAGTCTGTATTCTAGCACGAGAACTTGGACAAAAAATAAATAAACGACAGGGCAGGCCCAGTGGCGTGGTGGTTAGGTTCGCGCACTCCGCTTCGGGGACCCCTGGTTCATAGGTTGGGATCCTGGGCGTGGACCTGCATACTGCTCAGCAAGCCATACTGTGGCAGGTGTCCCACATATACGATAGAGGAAGATGGGCACAGATGTTAGCTCAGGGCCAACCTTCTCCAGCAAAAAAAGGGAGATTAGCAACGGATTTTAGCTCAGGACTAATCTTCCTCACACACACAAAAATAAAAATAAAAATAAATAAATAAATAAAATATCAGATGTGAAAAGTGCTATGACATAGTAAAATAGGATGCTATGATGGAGAATGACTGAGGGCATGAGCCCAGTGGTGAGATCTGAATGACAATAGGGGCAGCTGGGCATCTAAGAGGGAGGAGCCACTAGTGTGCTGTCATGCTGGGCACGAGCTTGGCAAGAGACAACAGAAAGGCAGAGCACTGTGAGCTCCAGTGACACCGCCGCTGGAGAGTCATTTTGAAGGCTGAGTAATACAACATAAAACAACACTTTGTAAATAGTAGATTGCTAAATGAATGGGAGGGATTATTATATGCAAAATCCTCCTTTTAGGCACTATGGGCAGAAAATGACTAAGATCTGGCCCCTAAGAGTTGTTTTTGAAAAACAGCTAAAGGGGCTGGATTCTGGGAAAAGGTTTTTTTTAGAATTTTATGGTATGTGAATTATATCTTAACAAAGCTATTATTTATTTTTTTCTTAATTTTATTTGTTTATTTATTTTTCCCCAAAGCCCCAGTAGATAGTTGTGTGTCATAGTTGCACATCCTTCTAGTTGCTGTATGTGGGACGCGGCCTCAGCATGGCCGGAGAAGCGGCGCGTCGGTGCGCGCCCGGGATCGGGGCCCGGGCCGCCAGCAGCGGAGCGCCCGCACTTAACCGCTAAGCCACCGGGCCGGCCCTGGGAAAAGGTTTAAACAAAGATATGAGATATCTAGATATCTAGATAGACCTAGAAGAGAGAGAAATGTTAGAAGTAAAGAAATGATCCCTAACATTTCTGAGGTGCTTACTGTATGTTTCTGTGCTAATTGCTTTACACACATGAATCTTCACAACCCCATGGGGTTATTCTCTTCATTTCACAAATGAGAAACTGAG
Organism: Ceratotherium simum simum; assembly: GCF_057802395.1. Taxonomy (NCBI): domain Eukaryota; kingdom Metazoa; phylum Chordata; class Mammalia; order Perissodactyla; family Rhinocerotidae; genus Ceratotherium; species Ceratotherium simum. The sequence goes on from NC_141929.1 coordinate 15,037,629, forward strand.
GCTCCAAAAGCATAAGTGATTTGCCCAGACTCACACAGGCTGTAAGTGGCAGGACTGAGGTCTTTCTGACTAGAGCCTGAGGTCTTAACCAAGATGACACAACCCCCAGCTTCCCCATCTAGTTCTTTGCAAACTCCATCTTCTACGCCTGTCCCTCTGCTAGTGATTTATATTTATTCAGTTTGTAGGACTGGGCTCCTCCTGCTAGGACATCAGACTCAGCTCAACAATTAAAAGACTAATTACAATGCTCTTCCAGGGCCTAGAAACAAAAACTGTCAGCACCATGTCTAATTGCCCACTGTCTTGCTTGTAGGGGAGAAATATATCTTACCTCGTGTCCTGAGAATTAGTCAATATGGACTATGTCTGGGTTGGAAGAGAATTTAAAAGCTGATTTTATTGTTTTGGACTTCCTAAAAATGCAAATCCAAGAACTGCCAACAGGACTATACTGTCAGTGATTAACTGTCAAGAGGAGACCCAGAGAAAAACACTTGTCAAGAGGAGACACCAGACACTTGCTGTGTCTGCTGGCCGTGAGACATAATTTAAAGAGTAGTAGACATGAACGCCCAGGATCAGAGATTGATTTACGATATGAACGTGTCATGTGGCCCTGGAACCAAAAGCATGTAGAAGAGAAGACCTGTGGTTTAAAAGGAGTGGAGCCAGAGCTAGTCTGTGAAAAATTCTTCCAATCATCAGGCAGGTACAATGGTAATCAGAGGATTTGGTTCTTGTCAATACCCCAAATTGTCAAAACTAAAATTGTCTCCTGCTAGGAAAATACTTGATAATGTAGTGTACACAATTATAGATGCACTATGTTTTTTTTTTTTCTTTTTTGATGAAAATCTCACAAAAAGAATCCCTGTGTTTGTAGGCCCCAGAGGTGTAGCAGTACTACAAAGAGAGAATATGTCTGTGTGTGAGGCAGCACACAAAGATAAACATGCACCTATCAATAATAAAAACACCAGTTTATATCAACCCTGCTATAGAAAAGCCTGAATTCTCTTCCTATTCTCTCTAGAAAATGATACAAACCATCGTTACATAAAGCGGCAATCAAAGATTATGCAGACAAAAGTACAGGACAAAATTATTATAGAGATGTGGCAGGCAGCTAATGAATAAAAATATTTTTATTTTGTGATGTGTATGATATTCATCAGCTTTTTTAGTGTTATAATTTTTTATAACTCATGCTAAAAAATTCACTTTTGTATCTAATTTGTATTTGTAATAAAGGGATTCCAAATCCCTTATAAGGGATTTGTATAAACTTCAAAGGTCACAAAAATTAGCCCCTGGATGGAGCTTGCAATCAAGGGGAGGTAAAGCATATGTACATGCAAATATTAATGTGCAATATATCACAAAATAAATAGCACTGTAATAATCTATAAAAAATATTCAATAAACACGAGAGTGGTTAAGAAGGGAAAGACCATGGTTGGCTGGAGTTGTCAGAAAATCTTCAGAGGATGTGAACCTGAAGTGGCCATTGAAGGACCAGTAAAATTTTGATTCACTTACTTATATGTCCTCTGATGGATTCATCAAATATTGTACTGAATCCTGCTCTCTTAGAGCAGGTTGTGCCAGTCACTGGGGGGCCACTGAAAGCTCACAGCCCCCTTCATTTATGTATTTAACATATTCAATAGCTATTCATGAGTATTACTCCATGCCAGGCACTGGGGGTGCCATTGTGAACAAGTGAGAGCCTAGAGAGCAGAGGAAAAGCAGAGGAGAGGCTTCCAGATGAGGGGGGCTACATTCCCGTAAACAGCTCATCAGGACTTGACCATGGTGAAGATGACAATTTCTGAGATAAAATCTAATCTTAGATACCTGGAAATAAAAGACTGGAGAGAGACAGAGCCAGGAACTACATAGAGCAGAACATGGAGATGGGCTACTACTTTGACTTTACAGGGAAGGGGGTGCGACCAATCTCAGATTCTCTTTTCTCTTTCTGGCAAAAGGAAGAAGGATTTGTGAAATGCCCAGATGACCTAGAAGAGAAGAAAGAAATGTTTGATTTGAGTCCATATAAAAATTTTTCTCTGATAATTATAATATCCTGTTACACAAAAGGAGAGGAATATAAGAATTCATCCATTCATTCATTTAAGCACACATTTCTCAGACACCTAGGTATTCAAGACTGTACCAATTGTGTCAGATACTAGAGACAAAGAGAGGAAAATTCTCAGTTGTTTATTTCCAGCTAGACTAAACATAAAGGGTTACAGCTTCTATAATAATGACATGGGAAGGGGACCAGAAGGAGGCAGACACTGAGCTAGTGGTCTTTCATAAGCTGACCAGGCTAAATGTTAGAAGGAAATAAGAAAGTCAATTTAAAGGCACTTCATTGCCCTCGTCTTCCCATTAGACTGACCCTGAGGCTTTGTCGAGTCCTCAGGCCCCCAGCCTCATTAGAAAAGCAGATGGATGTATCAGAGGGGTTAATGGCAGCCAGTGATGACCCTGATATGATTTGGTCCTAGCTGCTGACCCTCTAGAGAAGCTTATGACTTTGAAAACTGAGGGCAATGACTTTTGGTGAGGAAGGAACCATAAAGTAAAATCTAAAATTATGTTAGGATTTAAGATAAATCATTCCCCCCATAGGAATAGGAAAAAAATGATAAAATAAAAATTAAAATAGGGTTGTAGCAACATTGACAACTGTTTATTAAATGAAATATAGCCTACCTGTACTAGTAAAGGTAGTCATGGCATGGATAATATGCCAAAAAGGAGTATTTCAAAATGTTCTTAGCTATTCCATTAATGAGGGCAAAATTGGGAGCCTAGTGGAGGAATATGGCTGACATAAACATGGGTGGATAGTGCTGTGTGTGTGTTGTGTGTGTGTGTGTGTGTATTTCTTGAGAGCCAAGATGAAGATGAGGACATAAAGTCTAAGTCCACGTGGATGTAGCGGAATTATATGACGTGTTCTGGCCATGTGTTCTTCCTATTTCTAACCAACTGTCTTCATCTGTCAATTTCTGCACCTTGCTACCTAAAACCCTTTATAAACGGTCTTTACTTCTGCTGCTGGCCACACAGCTACCAAGAGTCATGCAAGACTGAAGCATTCTACACCATGGATAAATGGGATTCCCAAAGAGTGCAAAAACACCAGTGGTTTGGCTACAGTAGCTGCTGTATCAGATGATCTGTGGATGTTTCCCATCCCAGAATAACAATTCTTGTTCCACTCTCAGAAAATAGTTTCATTATTTAGGAGCTTAGGAAATGAAAACAGTTTCCAAATCAGTGGTGGCTATTTCCGCACAGCCTCTATCTTTTCCCATAACACAATTCAATGAGCTGCTAACAACTCAATATGCCTAAGTATGCAAAAAGAGCATTAATCTGCCTGATTAATTAATCCAATGACTTATCTAAATTCTGCCTGTGAGCACTCTAGGACCCCTGGTTCTTGCTCTCTCCACTTTTGTTTCCCCACTCTGTTAGCCCTTCTCTTCGTCTAGTGTTGGGCATAAAAATGTCCCTGGTCTAGACTGCTTATGCATGCCTCAGCAGGGTGCCTAAGAGACTTTCACAAATTCCTCGTGCACTTTTAAACTTTAATAATGAAGATTGTGGACTCACGTGAATAATTGGCTGATGGGATTTGACAGCCAATTTCTTTTACTCATTAAAATTTAGGACAGCCACATTATACAATCAAGTACAATGGACTCATTTCACATCCTATGACATAGACAACTGGCTATCCCATGCAAGAAGGAATTTGGTTTACATTTAAATGCCATTCCTGGAGTATGACAAAAGCTCTGTGGGTTATAGAAGTTTGAAGTAGTTGAGGTTTAGCCAGTGAATTTTAGAAAGTGTTTGTGACTGAAGTACAAAAATGAGTGGAGAAGCTAATACTTTGATTTCAGCGTTGTGAGAAACCCTAAGCCAGAGAAGCCAGCTAAGCTGTGACAGGATTCCTGACCCACAGAAACTGTGAGATAATAGATGTTGTTGTTTTAAGTCATTAAAAAAGGAAAATGAGTGGAGGTTTTGTTGAACACCCATATACACTTCTGGGCAAGTATATTTTCTCCTTACCTTCTTCTTCTCTCTCATCTTTTCTAACTTGATACAAACCATGCAGCAAGTGGACTGGTCCTGTTCATACCAGACTTATAAGCCATGAGTAGTTCTTTTTCCCAGCTATAGCCATGACCTGGAGAGGTACATATCCCCAGTGGGGTATTCTCATCACACACACACACACACACACACATACACATTGTTTCATTTACTCTTCTGGGAGAAAATTTTTGAGATAAATAAATTACCCAAAACCATTAAATATAGAGAAAGGGAACTAATATTTACCACAGCAAATGAAGTCATTTGGAGCTAGCACCAGAAGAGCCTTGAATTCCACACCAAGAAATTGAAACATTATTCTGTGTGTGATGGGGAACCATTCTGAGATTTCTGAAGATGAGCTGATGTTAAACCAATAGTTAACTGACAGTATTAGGAAGAGTGAAATGGAGAGGCAAGGAAGTGGAATCAGGGAGACCAGTTAGGAGACTATGGTAATAGTTTATGGAAAAAATCATACAGAGCTAACCAGAGGCAGTGTGAATGAGAGAAGGGGAAAAATACAAAGCCACTGGGGCAGTACCATCTTAGTAATTGATGGCTAGTTGGATGGAGGATGGAGAGCAAAGAGTGGGTGCAATTTCTAGCCTTTATGACTGTGTGTGTGATGATGTCATTCATCAAGATAGGAAATATAGAAGGGAACACAAATTTGAGGAAAAGAAAGGGTGATTATATTTTTAAAAATTTTTAAAAATTTGCTTATACTCTTGATATGACGTGATGAAAATGATGCTTTACCTCTGTGATCTTCCTCCTCAAAACCCATAGCCCCAGTCTAATCATCAGAAAATCACCAGACAAATTCCAATAGAAGGACATCCTGCAATACACATGACCAGTACTTCTCAAAACTGTCAAGGTCATCCAAAACAAAGAAAGTTTGAGACACTGTCACAGCAGAGAGGAGCCTAAGTAAACATGACAACTATGTGTTATCCTGGATGGGATCCTGGAACACAAAAGGACATTAGGTAAAAACTAAGGGAATCTGAATAAATGATAAACTTTAGTTAACTGTTCTAAAAAAATAAAATCTATTTTTTAAAAGTTTGCTTACCAAAGCTTTTGATATCTGCTAACCCACCATGGGAGCTGGGGAGAGAATAGAGAACAAATAAGTCCTTGTTCCCCACCCACAAATGCTCCACTACATGTTAGACCACACGACTGCTAACTCTACCGCCTCCCCACCACCCTCCTGAAGGAGAAAGCTGAGAGAGAGGAAAGCAACTCGTTGCCTACCTCCAAAAGCTAGAATTTCTGGTACTAATGATGAAATGACAAAAAGGGCCACATATGGGTGAGACAGCAATGTGATAACAGAGGGGAAAGCTGGCCTGAGAAGAGCATTTTTTTTGCCAATGGCTGTGTTAGGGTTGCAAAGACACTATGATCTTTTACCTCAAGCCTCTGTGTTTTTGGATTTCATCCAACAAACGTTTACTCAGCACCTAGACAAGCTGGGTACAATTAGATGCTGGGGATATGAGGATGGATATGCCACAGCTCCTGCCCATAAGAAGCTCACAGTATACTCTAGAGAGAGGATGGCAAATAATTACGGTACATTGTTAGAGCAGGGATGTTGTGTGTTAAAAAGAAAAAAAATTTTTCCAGAGTGCTGAGGAGGGAACAATGAATTCTACCTAGGGAGGTAGTCAGGGAGGGCAACACCAGGGACAGAGCTTTGAACTGAGACTTCAAAGACAAGTAAGCTCCTGCCATGTTAAGGGGGAGGATTCAGCATTTGCAAAGATGTGGAGACATTCAATAGCATGGTGTGCTTGGGGAAGCGGCAGCCAGAGCTTCGGTTATGGACTTACTACCTGTGGGCTTTCAGCAAGGTCAGTCAGGGAGGAGAAGAGCTGCGTTAGGGAGACCAGGTGAGAGGCTCCTGTAATGATTCAGGCTGGAGATGATGAAACTCTACAATCAGGAGGCAATATAAAAAGTGCCCCAACTCTCCTACCTTCTCATTCCTTCATCAACACATTCAAACAAAAGAACCTTGAGTCTCCAAAGTCTTCTGCTCTTGCCAATGCAAGAAGGCCTAGCATCTGTTTCTTGAGCAGCCAGTGGCTAGAAGTTGCCAGTGCCCAGGCCTCTTCTCATTAGAGAACCCCGGGGTGCAAAATCATGCCCAATTCAGAGTTCACTGGGGAATTCCACGTGCACCCCCGCCATCTGCTAGGTAACTCTCCCTTTCTCCCCAGTACAAGTCCTCTCAGCTCTGGCTGTTACAAGGGGGCCATGCTGACAGCCTGCCTGGGAGCACTCTGACATAGCTCCGAAAGCTGCAGACATTACTATCTTTTTTGTTGCCAGAAAGATGTGGTCAAGGCCATGGAAATGCAGGCTTCCTCTTCCTTTGATAGTGGGTGAAGACAGCCTATGGTAGATACTTTGCTCGGAAGCCAGTTGACCTCATGAAACCTCAGTGGTTTGGTCTCAAATTCTCCCTGTTTTTGTCAGTTAATAAAGCTCAAAGAACTCAAGGTCTGTGATGATCACATCAAGGATGAGTGGTTCCTGTTAAGACTTTGGCCCCGTGGCTTTGCTGCCCTAGTTGGTGCGGAGAAGAGGAATGTGGTGCGAGGATGAAGGGTATAGACTCTGTAGCACACAGACTTGGCTTTGAATCCTGGCACCATCACACACTAGTGATATGAACTTAGCCAGTTGCTTTACCTCTCCATATCTGTTTCCCCACTTGTAAAAATGGGCATGATAATAGTACCCACTACAAAGGGCTGTTGTAGGGACTAAACATTACACTCTAGGTGAGGCACTTACACATAGCCTGGCACATGGTAATCAATGTTAGCTGGTAGACGCCTTTTGCAGGGCCAGCCTGCACCAGCTCCACACTGTGCCTCTGGGTGTGTTACACCAAAGCAGAACACACACTGAACACCTGCTGCTTGTATGGCTAGAGGCTGGGGGTAGTGGTGCACAGTGGTTAAGAGTTGGAACTCAACTGCCAGGGTTTGAATCCCAGCTACTCCACTTCCTAGTTTTGTGGTCTTAGGCAGTAACTTATTCTCTCTGTGCTAGTTTCCTCATCTGTAAAATGGGAGTAATAATAACTACCTCACAGAGTTACTGTGAGGAGTAAATGAGATTCATCCATATTGTTGCATGTAGTTGGAGTTCATTCATTCTCATTGCTGTATAATAGTCCATTTTGTGAAGATTCTATGATTTATTTATCCAGTCTACTCTTAATGGAGATTTCAGTTGTTTCCATTTTAGGGTTATTATAAGTGGTGCTGCTATGAAAATTCTTGTGCATATTTTTTTGGTGAAACTATGTATATAATCTCTGGGTCAAGTGGAATTTTTGGGTCAGAGGGTATCAGCTTTAGCAGATACTGCCAACCAGTTTTCTAAAGTGGTTGTTCTGATTCAAATTCCTACTAGCAGTGTATGAGAGTTTGGTTGCTCCACATCCTCACCAACACTTGGTATTTTCTGACGTTTTCATTTTAGCCATTCTAGTGGGTTTGTAGAACTATCACATTGTAGTTTAATTTGCATTTCCCTGGTGACATAAGAAAGTTGAACACATTTTGTATGTCATTAAACACCATGTCTGGCATATAGCAAGCATGCAATAAATGTTAGCGATTATCCTTATGATGATGATTATTCTCTGGTCACCAAAGCACAACTTTCAAGTGGGGACATGGGCAGAGACTTCTGGAAGCTTCTAAACATTTTATACTCTCTTGGCCCACCTTTTGTCTCCCTTGTGTGCCTTTCGCCATGCCTTTCTCTTCTCCTGGCTAACTTTCCCATAAATACCACTCCTTGACTCTCCCAGAGTGCAAACATACCAAATAAGAGGAACTGAAAGCCAGGTGAGGCTTCCGACCTCCACCACAAACAGGTTCCTACCCTTGCTCAGATGTGTCAGTTCCAAGAGGAGCAGAAAAGATCCTCACTTAGATGCTCTAGATCACCCAGAGTCTATCCATCTGACCTCACCTGCCTCTAGCTCCTTCCTGATGAATGGTTTTGACAACTTTCTCATTATTACGGCCTCTGGTCCAAGTCAGACTTGAATCTTTAATGTTTTCTGTGAGGAAAGATGCATCATTTGGTTTTTAAGATGCACACACAATTCCCTTTGCAATGCCAGTATCCTGAGGGGTTTGTTAATGCATCAAGCCACATACCTCTGAGGAAAATTCGATGATGTCCCTAAAACAGGAAGACAGTTAAGCTCTACTAGTAGTTTAGCCTATGCTGGTGAGTTCCAGGAGAAACTTTTAAAATTGGCACTGTGTAATTGGGCGTGGAGCTGCATCTTACAAGATCTTGGGAAAGTGAGAAAAGGAAGGCAGCTTAATAATTCCCAAACCAAGACAAAAATTTTTTATCCATTTTGTATAAAATATTCTTCATTATGTAATGTAATGGGCACAGTTTTATTCTCTAAGTAGCTGGGTTAAGAATTCCCCTTAGATGAGACCCATCTTTGTTGAGAAAATTTCTTGGTATATCCCCATGGAATAAAATGTGGGGCCCCGTGCCACCAAGGACCTTGAGAGGCAGAAATATTCTAGATAAGACAAGAGAACAAATTTGCTGATTGCCACAGAGATTGAAAGGAAGAGAAAGAAAGAGAGGGGTGCTAAGAAGAGGTGGTTAAAGGCTGTTCAGGGTGCTATGTGACCCCTTAAGTCTTCAGGAAAGCTGCTCACTTCATTAAGTGCACAGTGCGAAGTGAAGCTTTTGTGGAAATCTGTGAAGGAACTGAGATTTGCATGCAGGTCAGCCTGGGGTGGAACTGAGAAAGCCTGAATACAGGAGTCACAACAAGGGGGCAGAAAAAATTAAGCAGTTTGGAATTGGCAAAAATTGTGGCAAGGGCTCTGGACGCAATCGAGTTTAGAGTACCAACTTGTCACAGTTTGTGCAGGAGTTTTCCAATGTTAGCACTGGAAAACTCGTGTTCCAGGAACCCCATTTGTCCCAGGCAAACTCTAGCCAGGCTGTAAAACTGAAGATTTGAATTAGGTTGACCTAAATTTCCTAGGGCCAGGGAGGTCCCCGTTGACAATTGAATTATAGCTAAAATAGCACATACACTGTTCAACTTTTGGTTCCTGAGTATGACAACTTCCTACACAAAAACATATACACAGACACACAAATATCAAAAGCATATGCTAAAATTAAAATAAACACTTCCTGACAAGTTAAATACCCCTCTGACCAATAATTTAAGTTGTTTTACCATGGTTTGCTTTCCTTTGTGCCTTGAGAAAGATCCACAGCTTTGCCTCAGCTCCTGTTTAAACCCCCAAATCAGCTGCCTTTCCATTGGAAGCCATTCATTCTGATCCTGTACTTTTGCGAGGGAGAGAGTAAGCAGCAGAGCAAGAGGTCCCCCTCTGGGACTCCTTTCCTCCCATTTTTCTTGCCCCCACCCATATGTATGCATATGGAAGAACTGATCTAGGGAGGATGTGTGTGTTTTCAAAAGTCTGAGCCCTCTGATCTGCTCAGCTAAGATTAATTATGTTTTCAGTACATTTAACTGAGACTTTCAATTTTTGTAGTCTTAGAAACAAGAAGAAATAAATTTATTAAGAATGTGATCTCATTTCTTAACATTCACTCAGTCCCTGGACTCCGAAATTAGAGTACAAATTCCAAGAACTGGATCAGAATTACATTTCAGGCTAATGGGATTAGAATAAAGCAGTATAATCTAGGTGTGTTTTAAAGCAAGACACACCTGGATTTTAATTCCAAATCTGGCAGGAACTGGCAATATGGCCTTGGTCACATTCTCTGTGAAAGAGAAGTATGAGAGAGAGAGAGGAATCAAGGATTTGGGCCTGAAGAACTAAAGGGGGAGGTAGTAACAAAGATGGTTGTAGGTAGAACAGGTTTAGGAAGAAAGATCAAGAATTCAGTATAGGATATGGTAAGGAGAGAGGTCTAGACTGGAAATACAAGTTTGGGAGTCACTGACATATAAATGGTATTTAAAGCTGTGACCAAATGAGGTCACCAAAGCAGCTGATGGCAGAGAGAGAAGCGTCTGTATGTCCACGGGTGTGCCGTGGGATACGCCACACTAGGATGAGGTTGACTGGCCAGTATTCCCTCCGTGTTCCCTCTCTCCCTGCCCTGTGTTCAGTCAGTCCATCATAGCAGGGTGTTTAGTGCTCTTTCATGAGAAGCCAGTAGCCAAGTAGGACAAAGAGTTTCAGGACTTGAGATAAAAGAGGGACTCGAGTTCAGCTCTGCCATTTCCAAGTGTAGTATCTTGGGCAAATCACCTAATTTCGATAAGCCTCTGTTTCTTCACCTGTAAATTAGAGATAACATTATCTCCCTATAGAATATCTGTTAATGTTAAATGAGTTGAATAAAAATACTTTGTAAAATACTTTACACTTTACAATTCACTATCATTTATCTCATAATCTGTGTTAACTAGAGAGAGAAAATGCTGTGCTTCTGTTAGTGAGTACATATTAAAGTTGAGGACAGTATCCATCAACATTTAAAATGCACAACACTTTGATGCAGCAATTCCGACTATCCTACAGATACAGCTGCACAAGCATAAAGATAAATGTGTTGGGCATTGGTGATAATAATGAGATATTGGAAACAATATATATCAGTAATGGGTTGGGTAAATACATCATGGTACCGTCATACTGTGGAATACCAGTTGTTATATGTAATGAGAAAATATATGTGTACTGACATAAAAATATGCCCATGATATTTATGTAAAACAATAATAAGCAAGTTGCAGGCAATATATATAGTATGTTCCAATTTATGTTTTAAATTTCTATATATTCATATTACACATTTTGATACCTACATAGCAAAACACTAGAAGGATATGGACCGCACTCTCGACAGCAGTCACTAGGGTCACTGTGTGTGGCTGAGGAGTTCATGGCCCTCTGAGGAATGTGACTGGTGTTGGAGAGAATGACTTTCACTTTCTCCTTTTGACACTTCAGAATTCTTTGAAGTTTTATAACAAAGATATTTTAAAGACATACCACAACCAATCGTTGTACCCCAAGGTCCTTAAGAGGGTGGGGTGTACCTGGGACATAAAGCATACTTCCAAGTCCAGAAGAATGTCTCCGTTGGGTTGCTGGTTATATCTCAATTTGGCAAGCCCCAGTTTTCCTTCCCTCCAAAGTGTGAAGCAACAGAGTAGAAGCAGTCCATTGAGGGGAACACGTACAGAAGGAAAAAGAAAATACAAATATATTCTGAAAACAGATGGTGTCTGGAAGAGAAAGTATGTTTGGCAACAAGAAGGGAAAATCACAGGGAAAGGAAAGAAAGCAATGAAAGAGAAACAGCCAAAGGAGGTGGTAATTAAGTGCAAAGCTGAAGATCTCCAAGGGATTTTTCAGCTTGGCAAGAGTCTGGCTTCTGGACAATTCTGCTGAAGTGTGTAGACACTGTTTTACATTTCTTTTATTTATTAAAAGTATTCCACTAGAGCAGTAGCTCTGAACCGTGATACCCTGACACTAGTTTGTTACCAACGTTCCAGGTATGAAGGTTTCAAATCATTTACTTTTCTTTATAGTTAATGAGGACCCAAAGTTAGCCCTCTCACTCACTGGTGTTCTGATATGCTCCCTGGGGTGGGAGACAAAAGGTGGAGTCACTGCCAGTGTTGAAGGAGCTGTGTATAACCCACAGACTATTGGTCTCTTCACTTCCTAACACTGTTGCTGTTCTTGTCTGGCTCTGGAGCTCCCATGGGTCACTGGTGGGGTGGCAGGACAATCATAATGTTGGCAGATGCCTGTAACAATCAGGAACCATAACACGTCCCATCTCATTTATAATATAACCAAGGCAAGGTGTCAGAAATGTCCAATAACAAAGAGATTAATTGATGGATTATTTTGTGCTAAATTGCTTGCTGTTGCAGCTGCTCACGATGTCAAAGAGCACCCAGGAACTATGGCCATTCCAGCTGGGAACAGCTGTGGGGGCTACAGGCCAGCTCCCCTCTCCAGTGAGGGATGGAAGTCATTATGTCTGTATTGACCCCTCCTGTCATACCAGCGACAGGTCACAGACAGGATTATGAAGGATAGGTTTTGCATTTTGTTCTAAATAACCTTTTAATGTCACAAAAATGGAACCAAAGCCAAGAATACATTATAATATCTCAAATTACGAGTTCTATCTTCAGGATAAGATGTATACCAGGTACAAAACTGAAGGTCAGGAAACAAGTCTTCTCTGGACATGGTCAAAACCTTTCAGGATCTTATAAAATGGGGCTTGTAATATAAGTTTAACAGGGAGCTTTTGGATTATATGAGTTCTAGATATTAGATATAGAGGGCTGAGATTCCAGATACTTATACACCAAACTCAAGTTTAATCTCAAATTATAAGGTATATGTATATGTGTATGCATGTATGTGTGTGTGTGTGTATATATATAGTGTTTGTATATGTGTGTGTATATATATATACCTACACAAACATATAGAATACTAACTTATTTAGATAGTCCTTTCCACCTATATTATCTCATTCAGCCCCCTTGAAGGTAGAGTTCACTTGTAAGTATGTCATTGCCTCTATCAGACAAGGATTTCATTTAACATAATCGCAATGTCTTTATCACACATAAAATTAACAAGTCCCTGATATCATCTAATTCCCAGTTCCTATAAAATTTACCCAATTGTCTCAAAATGTCTTTTTCCAATTGCTTCATTTGAATCTGAATACAAACAAGGTCCACATGTTGCATTACACTCACACACACACATACATATATTCTTTAGCTCTATCCACTGAGAGGGTGAGAGGTGCTGGGAGCAGTGATACCCAACAGCAATAACACCTGATCTTGGTTTCTAAATACTATTTACCACTAAAAGGAACCAGAGAGAAAGGGCTAATCCAAGGGTTAGAGCAAGGAAAGTACAAGATGTGCTTGGGACATCTTGTGCCTGAAAGTAAGGAATTACTCAAAGAATGATGGGACATGCCAACAGACACAAAGGCCAGATGGATGGGGCTCCTGCATTTCTAATCTGAGAGATTCAAGCAACAAAATAAATAATGATAGTAATACCTTATAACCCATTGAATAAAATGAGAATCCATAGGTTTGCTTATATAAATAAATGAGTAAAATGAATGTTTGATGAAAAACAAGGTTTTAAAATTTTCAAAGTACCTCCTCATAAAATACTTATTAATTACAAAGAGAAAAGAGTAACTTCACAGTGAAGAAGCCTGACAGATCCCACCCTAATCAAGTGATCAGAGTGAATATCAGCAGTAGTAGGACAAATCAAAATCACATACCACTTGACAAGAAGGTGCAAAAGGAAGAACACAGCTTCAATTCTGTGATGTTCCTTCCAAAAATGCATGACCTGAATCTAATCACAAGGAAACACCAAACAAATCCAGTTGAAGGACGGTCTACAAAATAACTGACCTGTAATCTTCAAAAATATCAAGGTTGTGAAAGTCAGAGATTGAGGAGCTGTCCCAGAATGAAGACTAAAGAAACATGACAGTTAAATGCAACACGTGACTCAGAACAGGACTCTTTTGCAACAAAGGATGTTATTAGGACAACTGGACATCAATGTTAATTTCCTAATTTTGATGGTTGTATTGTGGTTATCTAAGAGTGTCCTTATTTATGGGAAATTCCAAATATTTCAAGCATTCAGTATTCAGGGGTGATGGGGCATCAGGTTGGTAACTCACTCTCAAATGGCTTGGGAAAAAAAGTAGTTTGTTGTACTATACTTGACATTTTTATAAGATTGAGATTGTTTCAAAATAAAAAATTATACAATAAAAAGAATAACTTTCCTCATTAGCTATTTTTCCCTGAACACAGTTCGTATAGGAAAGACATTATAACTGCTTGATTCTGTACCTTTATTTTCAGAGTAATGAGCTGGTGACATAGCAATTTCAAATGATGACAATTTTTTTAAAGTATCAGTATGAACTTAAGATATTTTTATATTTTATGTACTTCAATCGATTGCAGTAATTATTCTTTTTGATTCTCAAATTTTCCCTGTGTCCTTTTGCCAGAACTCCAGTAGTCAATAGTTTTCTTTCATTCTGTACAACAAGATGTTCCAGGTTCATCATTTACATTTCCTGCCCCAAACCTGGAATCAATTTTTGGACCTTGAAAAACTCAGAGAAGTCCTTCCCTTCCAAGCTTACTTAATTATTTTTAAAAATAAGAAGAAAAAATTTCAGAACACCTTGTTTTCCCAACTCCCTATTAAAGTTTGTCATTTTGTTCTCCCTCAAACATCTAATCAGCTTTGGACTCCTTCCAAGAGGAATGGCAAACAGAAAAGGGGATACCCAACGTCAAACTCTGTGGGCATTCGAGTACCTGTTTCTTAGGTGACATGGGGAAAGGTGGCTGGGGAGGGGTATTCTAATCCTTTTATTAACTCCCTTGAATCAGAAATCCCTCCTCAGGTTTGATAATTTGCTATAATAGCTCATAGAATTCAGGGAAACACTTACATTAACTGGCTTATTATAAAGGATATAATAAAGGATACAGATGAAGAGGTAGAGAGGGCAACTCTGGAAGGGTCCCAAACGCATGAGCTTCTGTCCCCCTGGAGCTGAGGTGTGCCATCCTCCAGGCATCTGGATGTGTTCACCAACCCAGAGGCTCTCGGAACCCCTTCCATTAGGGATTTCACTGAGGCTTGATTACATAGGCATGATTGATTAAATCATTGGACATTGGTGATTGAACTCAATCTCCAGTCCCTCTTCCCTCCCCAGTAGTCAGGGCTGAAAGTTCTCATCCTCTAATCAATCATATGGTAGGTTCCTCTGGCAACCAGCCTTCACCCTCCAAGAATCACGTCATTAGTATAAAGTCAGGTATGATTGAAAGGGACTTATTGCGAATAACAAAAGAGGCTCTATCACTCAGGAACTGAGACGAAGATCAAATATATATTTCTTATTATGTCACGATATCACAATGATTAAATTTATTACAACTTTTCTCATCCCGGGCACTGAGAGACAGATCTGTGAGTCTACTTGTTTGCTTTATTTCTCAAATAGAAACATTTATGAGAAGTAAGCAGGTCAATTTCCAGAAGCCTCTCATCCTAAAGCTAGAGCTGGCCAATGTTGTACTGTTCATTCCAGTCTCCCAACATTCAACTGTGATCTTCATTCTTCTGATGTAAGGAAGGCTAACCCCAAAACCACTCAGCAATGCTACAGGGAATTCACACATTCAATCAACAAATTTTATTGAGTACCTACTGTGGACCAAACACTCTTCTTGGTACCAAGGGTACAACAGTGAACACAACAGGAGTAAACTCCTGCCTTTGTGGAGTTTACTTTCAAGTGGGAGCAATAGATCATAACAAGATTAATAAGTAAATTATAAAGTACAAGAAACACAAAGTGGGAAAGGGCAATGCAGAGGGACATACAATTTTCAATGAAGGGTTTCAGAGTGGACCGCACTGAGAAGGTGACATTTGAGCAAACTCTTGAAGGAAATGAGCAAGAAAGCCATGGAGTTTTCTGGGAGAAGAGATTTCCAGGCAGAGGAAACAGCTTGTGCGAAGATCCCGGGGTGTGAGTGTGCTTTGAATATTTGTGAAATAGTAAGGAGGCTACTGCAGCAGAGACACAGAGACACCAGTTAGGAAGCTATTGTAATAATCTAGATGGGAGATGATGGTGGCTGAGAGAAGGCTGATAGCAGTGAAGGAGGTGAAATGTGGTCACAATATGGACATCTTTAAAAGTAGAGCCACCAGGGGCTGGCCCAGTGGCATGGTGGTTAAGTTTGTGTGCTCTGTTTCAGTGGCCCGGGGTTTGCTGTTTCGAATCCCGGGCACAGACCTACACACCACACATCAAGCCATGCTGTGGAGGCATCCCACATACAAAATAGAGGAAGACTGGCAGAGATATTAGCTCAGGGCTAATCGTCCTCAAGCAAAAAGAGGAAGATTGGCAATGGATGTTAGCTCAGGGCCAGTGTTCCTTACTAAAAAACAAAAAACAAAAAAAAGTAGAGCCACCAGGATTTGCTGCAGGACTAGACATAGGTGCAAAAGAGAGAGAAGCATCAAGGATAATCCTTAGGGTTTTAGCCTGAGAAACTTAAAAGGTAGTTCCATCAACTGACATGATGAAGAATGTGAGAGAAGCAGGTTTTGGGGAAGTTGCTCAGGAGCTCAATTTGGACAAATTAGGCTTGAGGTGTCTATTAAACATCCAACTGGAGATGTCCAGTAGGTAGTTGAATATATGGTTCTGGAGTTTGGGAGAATGGTCTAGGCTGGAGACATATATTTAGGCAGAACACTGTTACCCCAAAGATGTCTATGACCTAATCCTCAGAACCTTGACTATATTACCTTACATGGCAAAAAAGACTTTGCAGATGTGACTAAGGTATGGACCTTGAGATGGGGAGATTATCCTGGATTACATAACTAAGACCAACCTAATCAAACGGGTGTTTAACAGCAGAGAAATTTTCTCAGCTGTGGTGAAAGAGAGAGAGAGCTGATAAAGGAAGAAAGGTCAGAGAGACAAGACATTGATGGGTTTAAAGATAGAGGAAGGGAACCACAAGCTAAGGAATGTAGGAGGCCTCTAGAAGCTGGAAAGGGCAAAGAAACAGATTCTCCCCTAGAGCCTCCGGAAAGGAATGCAGCCCTGCTGACAGGTTATTTTAGCCCAGTGAGACTGTGTCAAACTTCTAACCTAAAGAACTGTGAGATAATAAATTACTGTTGTTTTAAGCCACTAAGTTTGTGGTAGTAATTTGTTACAGCAGCAATGGAAAACTAATGCTGGCATCATCAATACATAAATGGTATTTAAATCCCTAAGAATGGGATGATTAGAGGTAGACCCCTGGGACTGAGCTTTGGCAAATTTGGATATTAAGTCAAGTAAATAAGGAACACCCAACAGAGACAACTGAGAAGGAGTGGACACGGGACAGGAAGAAAACAGAAGAAAGTGGTGTTTAGAAGCCAAATGCAGAGTCTGTGTCACATGCTTCTGCAGGATCAAGTAAGATGAGGACAGAATTAGGAAACAAGACAGACAAAATAGGGAGAACATGTGTGTTCAGGCTAGCTGATACATAGAAGGAAAAGAGTGGACCCTGGTCCTCACCACTCAAGCCACATAGATGGGAGAGACACATGAATGATACCCACCCAGAGTGCTGACTTTTTCATACACAGGGAGTCTAGTCACTAGCAGACTTGGTCCAACTAGAATCCCAGAATGTTTCCAATCAGATCAGCACTCTTTCCCCCTGGGGGAGGTAAGGTATGAAAGTCAATAGTGAGAGGAGGAGAGAGGAACAGGATGACTTTCAACTTTCTCTTACAGACCTACATTATTGTCTTTTCTTTTACCGTACAATGCAGTCTTAGCCCTCCAAAGCCCTACCTTGCTAAATGGCATATACCCTAAGCCCAGGAGAGTTAACATAATATCTCAAGACCAGGAAATAGTTTTTTATTAGAAAAAACATGACCTCATCAAAATAAAAATATACAACCTCCCAGGACCTGACATTTCATCTCAGCCACAGCTTCAAACATCCTTTTATGTTTTGCCTTCCTTTGCCTCAAAACTCAGGTGTTAGGTGATTATCTATAAAAGACTGAAGTCATGTGTAGAAGATGCTTATGGCCTGAGACAAATATAGCCCTTGTCACACTGCCTCACATTGACTTATAATTATTTGTTTACCTGTTTATCTTCTCCACTAGACCTAGAAGTCCTCAACGAGGTGAGACTGTGTCCTTTATCATTGAATATTAAGAACAACAATTCATGAACTTCCCATTCATTGAACTAGTAATACGTGTCAGACATGGTACTAGTTGTTTTCAGGCATTTAATCTTCACACAACCCTATGAGATGGATATTATTTACTCCATTTCCCAGATAAGAAATCCCAGATTGAGATACATAAAGGTTAAGAAACTCACTTCTTAATAGTCATATTAAGTTAGAGAATGGCAGAGCTGTCCAGTGCCAAATTCTCTGCTGAATAATGGCCCTTCCAAAGATGTCCACATCTCAATTTCTGGAACCTGTGAATGTTACCTTATATGGAAAATAGGACTTTGCAGATGTGATTAAATTAAAGGTTTTGAGGTAGGGAGATTATCTTGGATTATCCAGGCGGGCTCAATGTAATCACAAGAATCCTTATAAGTGGGAAGTAGGAGATCTTATTGAGTAGTAGGAGATGTGACAACAGAAACAAGAGTTGAAGTGATTTGAGGAAGGGGCCACAAACTAAAGAAGGCAGGTGGCATCCAGAAGCTGGAAAAGGCAAGGAAACAGACTCTCCCCTAGACCTTCCAGAAGGAACACAGACCTGCCAGTACTTTGATTTTAGACTTCTGACCTTCAGAACAGGAAGATAATGAATTTGTGTTGTTTTAAGCCACTAAGTTTGTGGTAATTTGTTACAGTAGTAATAGGAAACTGATACAGTGCTCTTTGCCTCTGTCCTTATATGGCCTTTACATCCCCAGGACCTAAGGCAGTCAATGGATGTTTGCCAAGTGAATTAACTGGAGGAGGAAGAGATCTTCCTCTAAGGCTTCTCCCACCTGGCCCAAACTGAACTCTTGACCAGGAGAATCTAGCCTTCCTAAGAGAGAGGCAGGCAGAAGCAACCCAGGTATATCTTGGGTGCTAGCATTTTCCCAATTGCTAAGTTGAATAGATGGGCTAGTAATAGTCTGAAGCTCATTCTACGCCAGTCACTGTGCCCTTGGAAGAGATGACAAAATGCAACCCCAATTTATAGCTGTGATTTAGAGCCACAGAGGCTGGAGGGAGGTAGGAGGAGGAGAGGAATTGGCTATTTTTATGTCACCAACTTAGGCTCTTGTTTCCATTTCCTATAACAGTGCATTAAACATCACAAAAGATTCTGTTGAAATTATAAGCAGCATTAGTAAAAAGATGAGCAGAGATCATATTTTACAATCTAATTCGTTTATAAAAATTATTTCATGAAAAATAAACAAATGGGACTTCATCAGACTAAAGAGCTTCTGCAAGGCAAAGGAAACTACGAACAAACTGAAAAGACAACCCACCAACCGGGAGAAAATATTTGCAAATCATATATCTGACAAGGGGTTAATCTCCAAAATATACAAAGAACTCATACAACTCAACAACAAAAAAACAAACAACCCAATCAAAAAAGGGGCAGAGGATATGAACAGACACTTTTCCAAAGAAGATATATGGGTGGACAACAGGCACATGAAAAGATGTACAACATCATTAATCATCAGGGAAATGCAAATCAAAACTACAATGAGATATCACCTTACACCTGTTAGAATGTCTATAATTACCAGGACAAAAAACAACAAATGTTGGAGAGGATGTGGAAAAGAGGGAACCCTCATACACTGTTGGGGGAAATGCAAACTGGTGCAGCCACTATGGAAAACAGTATGGAGATTTCTCAAAAAATTAAAAATTGAAATACCATATGACCCAGCTATTCCACTACTGGGTATTTATCCAAAGAACTTGAAACCAACAATTCAAAGAGACGTATGTACCCCTATGTTCACTGAGGCATTATTCACAATAGCCAAGATGTGGAAGCAACCCAAGTGCCCATTGACTGATGAATGGATAAAGAAGATGTGGTGTATATACACAATGGAATACTACTCAGCCATAAAAAAGACAAAATTTTCCCATTTGCAACAACATGGATGGAATTTGAGGATATTACTTAAGTGAGATAAGCCAGACAGAGAAAGACAAACACCGTATGATTTCACTCATGTGTGGAAGATAAATAAATAACATGGACAAAGAGAACAGATTAGTGGTTACCAGAGGGGAAGAGGGTTGGGGGTGGGCATAAAGAGTAAAGGGGTGGGCCGGCCCCATGGCTTAGCGGTTAAGTGCACGCGCTCTGCTACGGGCGGCCTGGGTTCGGATCCGGGGCGTGCACCGACCCACTGCTTCTCTGGCCATGCTGAGGCTGCGTCCCACATATAGCAACTAGAAGGACGTGCAACTACGACATACAACTATCTGCTGGGGCTTTGGGGAACAAAAGGAGGAGGATTGGCAATAGATGTTAGCTCAGAGCCAGTCTTCCTCAGCAAAAAGAGGAGGATTAGCATGGATGTTAGCTCAGGGATGATCTTCCTCACAAAAAAAAAAAAAAAGAGTAAAGAGGCACACATATATGGTGACTGACAAATAATAACGTATAACTGAAATTTCACAATGTTATAAACTATTATGACACCAACAGAGAAAAATACATCTCATCCAGAAAGAGCATAAAAAAAAATTATTTCTTGACAAATTGGAGCAGTGAATACACATACACATACAGTAGCCCCCCTTATCAGTGGGGCATATGTTCCAAGACACCCCCAGTGGATGCTTGAAACCGTGGATAGTACCGAACCCTATATACACTATGTTTTTTCCTATACATACATACCTATGATAAAGTTTAATTTACAAATTAGGCACAGGAAGAGATTAACAACAATATAGGCACACCTCAGAGATATTGCAAGTTCCATACCAGACCATCGCAATCAAGCGAATATTGCAATAGAGCAAGTCACAAATAATTTTTTGGTTTCCCAGTGTACATAAAAGTTATGTTTTCACTATACTGTAGTCTATTAAGTGTGCAATAGAATGCTATTGCACGTCTTAAAAACAAGGTACATACCTTAATTAAACAATCCTTCACTGCTAAAAAATGCTAACCATCATCTGAGCCTTCAGCAAGTTGTAATCTTTTTTCTGGTGGAGGGTCTTGCCTCGATGTCGTTGGCTGCTGACTGATCAGGGTGCTGGTTGCTGAAGGCTGGGGTGGCTGTGGCAGTTTCTTAAAATAAGACAACAATGAAGTTTGCCACATCGATTGACTCTTCCTTTCATGAACAATTTGTAGTGTGCAATGCTGTTTGATAGCATTTTACTCACAGTAGAACTTCTTTCCTAATTGCAGTCCATCCTCTCAAAAAATTCCACTGGTTTATCAACTAAGTTTATGTCGTATTCTAAATCTTTTGTTGTCATTTCAACAATCTTCACAGCATCTTCACTAGGAGTAGATTCCATCTCAGGAAACCACTCTCTTCACTCCTTTATAGGAAGCAACTCCTCATCCATTAAAGTTTTATCATAAGATTGCAGCAATTCAGTCACACCTTCAGGCTCCACTTCTAATTCTAGTTCTCTCGCTGTTTCCACCACATCTGCAGTTACTTCCCCCACTGGAGTCTTGAACCCCTCAAAGTCATCCACGAGGGTTGGAATCAACTTCTTCCAAACTCCTATTAATGTTGATATTTTGACCACTCCCCATGAATCACGAATGTTTTTAATGGCATCTAGAATGGTGAATCCTGTCCAGAAGGTTTTCAATTTACTTTGCCCAGATCCATCAGAGGAATCACTATCTATGGCAGCTATAGCCTTATGAAATGTATTTCTTAAATAATAAGACTTAAAAGTCAAAATTACTCCTTGATCCCTGGGCTGCAGAATGGATATTGTGTTAGTAGGCATGAAAACAACATTAGTCTCATTGTACATCTCCATCAGAGCTCTTGGGTGACCGGGTGCATTGCCAATGAGCAGTAATATTTTGAAAGGAATCTTTTTTTCTGAGCAGTAGGTCTCAACAGTGGGCTTAAAATATTTAGTGAACCATGTTGTAAACAGATGTGCTGTCATCCAGGCTTTGTTGTTCCCTTCACAGATCACAGGCAGAGTTGATTTAACATAATTCTTAAGGGCCTTAGGATTTTTGAAATGGTTAAATGAGAATGGCTTCAACTTAAAGCTACCAGCTGCATTAGCCCCTAACAAGAGAGTCAGCCTGTCCTTTGACACTTTGAAGCCAGGCATTGACTTCTCCTCTCTAGCTATGAAAGTCCTAGATGGCATCTTCTTCCAATAGAAGGCTGTTTTGTCTACATGGAAAATCTGTTGTTTAGTGTAGCCACCTACACTGATTATCTTAGCTAGATCTTCTGGATAATTTGCTGCAGCTTCTACATCAGCACTTGCTGCTTCACCTGGCACTTTTATGTTAGGGAGATGGCTTCTTTCCTTAACCTCATGAACCAGCCTCTGCTAGATTCAAACACTTCTTCTGCAGCTTCCTCACCTCACTCAGCCTTCACAGAATTGAAGCGAGTCAGGGCCTTGTTCTGGATTAGGCTTTGGCTTAAGGGAATGTTGTGGCTGGTTTGATCTTCTATCCAGACCACTCAGACTTTCTCCATATCAGCAATAAGGCTGTTTCTCTTTCTTATCATTTGTGTGTTCACTGGAGCAGCATTTTTAATTTCTTTCAAGAACTTTTCCTTTGCATTCACAACTTGGCTAATTGTTTGCTGCAAGAGGTCTAGCTTTTAGCCTATCTTGGTTTTTGACATGCCTTCCTCACTAAGATTAATCATTTCTAGGTTTTGATTTAAAGTGAGAGACATGCGACTCTCCTGTCCCTTGGACACTTAGAGACCACTGTAGGGTTATTAATTGGCTTAATCTCAATATTGTTGTCTCAGGGAAAAGGGTGGCCCAAGGAGAGAAAGAGAGAGACAGGGGAATGGCCAGTAAGTGGAACAGTCAGAGGACATCACATTTATTGATTAAGCTCACTGTCTTATACGGGTGTGGTTCATGGCACCCCACAACAATCACAATGGTAACATCAAAGTCACTGATCACAGATCACCATAACAAATATAATAATAATAAAAATGTTTGAAATGTTGCGAGAACTACCAAAATGTGACACAGACACACGAAGTGAGAAAATACTGTTGGAAAAATGGTGCCAACAGACTTGCTCAACACAGGGTTGCCACAAACCTTCAATTTGTAATACATCTGTGAAGCGCGATAAAGCAAAGCACAATAAAGCGAGGTATGCCTGTAACTACTAACAAAATCGAACAATTATAACAATATATTGTAATAAATGTTATGTGAATGTGGTCTTTCAGTCTAAACCTATTCCTGAATCTGTGTAACCATCTCTTATGTGCAGTAAATGGCCTAGTGTAACTCGTTTCAGGGGATCCCTCGCTGAAGTCTTTGTATAGGCTCAATGCTTTCTGGTGCAACATGCTGCCATCAATCAATCTGTTCGTGTCTTCTACCCACAAATTTAACGTCTTTTTCATTTTAACTAAGCACTTATCACACACTGTAACTGCAATGTCTGCAGTTTGAGATATGACAGAAAAACTAGCAAGAATTTCTTTTTCCTTCATCACAATTTCACAGATTGAAGATTCGTTCTCACTGTAGATCTTAGCAACCTCAGTATAAGACTTTTTTCCTTCCTTATTGAGAACTTTCACCTTTTCACTTAAAGGAAGCACTTTATGGCTTCTCTTTGGCATATCCAAATTGCAGCATCACTACTCTTGCACTTTGGGGCCATTATTAAGTAAAATAGGGGTTACTTGAACACAAGCACTGCAATACAGTGACAGTCAATCTGCTAACCGAGATGGCTAAGTGACCAATGGGCGGGTAGCGTACACAGTATGAATATGTTGGACAAAGAGATGATTTGCGTCCCGGGTGGGACAGAGCGAGACGATGTGAGATTTCATCACGCTACTCAGAAAGGCACATAATTTAAAACTTATGAATTGTTTATTTCTGGAATTTTCCATTTAATATTTTCAGATAGTGGCTGACTGCGGGTAACCGAAACCAAAGAAAGCATGACCACAGATAAGGAGGAACTACTGTACTGCAAATACACATAACTCTACCTTTCTCTTTCTCTAAGACAATCATAGCCTGGTCTTTAAACAAGGGAGATGATATTTTCTATATTAGTATCAATAAGGGGACAGTTTTCCAAAATAAATTCAATATACCCCACAGCTTAGCTGCTTAAGAAATAAAGAGCTGGAAATCTAAAAGTTGCTTAGGTTTCACAAATTGATCTTCCTGCCATGAAGGGTTATTTCTGTTGTGTATTCCATTTCTGTAGCCACGGTAAAATCCTACACTTAGAAAGTAAAAACTTCAAAACAGCTTTTGATCTTTTAAGAACAAGTACTACATAAGCAGAAAATGGTTACAATCCCAACTAAAAGCAATCATTTAGAACTGAATCTCAAATTCATATATGTTTGTATTCCATAATCTATTTGTAGACAACATAGAAGGTGAAATAAATTATTGGGTAGCTCTAAGGTGAAATTAGTCACTGCCCTCAGTCTAGACCTTCTGATTAGATTGGCAGTTCCCACGGCGTTCCCAGCTTGCCTGGTTTTGCAGCTAAGGTTCCTGAGTAGCTTTGGAATCTGAATAAATCACACTCACTAAGGGACTATTGAGACCACCAGAAACTCAATTTATTTGTGACCTGAGACAGGATTTTATTGCTTCTCATATTAGAAGTTAAAAATGTTTTGCTTTTCTGCCTCAGGGGTATTAGTTTGATGTATGAGGCAGGGAGATTATTAAATCATCGGTGCCTTCCAAAGATGTAAATTAAACCACAGCTCCTCCTTAGCCACCTTCCCTGTATGAGCCAGAGATAACATGTCACTCTTGCATGCTCATCAAAACAAGCAGCATCATGACTAATTATGCCTGTTTATTTAAAGGTGCCTCTCATTCCAAGTTTTTGTGGGCAGGATATTACAAAGTCTCCTGATTTCTTTGCAGAACTATAGCATGAGGACTTTTAGAGAGGAGGAGACAATCACTGTCCTCTCCATGAATATATTTGAAAGAAAGGTGGCATGTATGTAACTGTATGTGGTTCTTTTAGTTTTAAAGGAAGCTGCACTTCATTTTGGCTTCTCTTGCCTGTTCACAGACATCACATTGGCTGATTCTGTTCCTCTGGACATTCTTCAAAGACTTTGAAGAGGTCCAGCACTAAATAGACATAAACTCTAAAATTCTCTTTTCAATTCTGTCGCTCACAATTCAATTCAACAAATACAGTATTTATTAGGTTCCTTCTTTGTGGTAAGCAGCTAATGTGAATTTATTCATTCATTTCTTCATCCAATATTTATTTAATGTCTTTTATGTGCCAGTAATGGTAGTAGGTGTACCATTCACTGTTCAGAACACTGAACAGGCCTTGCCCCCATGGAGTTTATAGCCTTGTTACCCCAATTCCCAAGGCATTTGTCGCTCCATATTATGAACATGGGAGAATGGAGAGACAGTGAGAACCTAGATAAAAGGGAAGAAAAGCAGAGTGTATCGCTTCTAAGGTAAGTTTGCACAAAATAGACACTAAATTGAGTCAGGATTAATAAGACATCTGGAAGGTTCATTCCCTCCTCTGGGTCCAGTGTGGTCTGCAGGACTGAACTACATTGAAACCATGGCATTTCATCTCTTTTTTTCACACTGTACCTATCATATCACAGATCCTCTTAAATGACAGTTAAATACTCACTGAAGCATGGGAAGTTTTCAAATGAACTTTTAGGCATGGCTGCCTGGCTTCTGATCTGCCACAAGAAAAATTAACCTTTACCAGTTTAAAT
Source organism: Ceratotherium simum simum (assembly GCF_057802395.1). Lineage (NCBI taxonomy): Eukaryota > Metazoa > Chordata > Mammalia > Perissodactyla > Rhinocerotidae > Ceratotherium > Ceratotherium simum. The sequence continues at coordinate 15,063,399 of NC_141929.1, forward strand.
TGTAGGATAAATATCTTACTTTTTTAAAGAAATAGGTTCACAATTATATCCTTGTCTCTCTTTTTTAAAGTTTTTATTATGGAAACTGAGAAAAATACAAAAAAAAAAGATGAGATAATAAAATAATGAAGCTTTGTGTACCTATCACCTAGCTTTAGTAATTATCAACATTTTGTCATTCTTGTTTTTATCTAATCACATTGCTCTCTTTCTCTCACTTTTTTGTTTTTGAGTATTTTTAAATAAATTCCCACTGTAATACCATTTCACCTCCAAATACATCAGAGCTTATCTTTGACAAATAAGATTTTTTAAAAACATAACTATAATATCATTGTAATACTTATCAAAATAATCATAATTCTTTAATATCTTCTAATACCTACCCTGTGTTCAAATGTCCCTGATTGTCTAAAAAAAATTCTTTTGGAGTGTAACAGGATCCAAACAAAGTCTACCCATTGGATTTGGTTGAAGTGTCTTTCATTTACACCTTTTCTCCTCACATCCTTTTGAACATCACCAAAGTGATCTTCAATATTTGATTTTTATCCAGGATAAACAAATGCATCCAAACTTAACATATGCTCCTGGTGAAACCACATTATGTAATATTTTCAAGGACACGGCAATCATATAATTTATCATTCAAATGAAGAAACTCTGAAAGGGGGATACAGTTAATAATTCTACTGGTGTAAATCATGAGAAATAGTTACCCTGCCAGTAGAGATATTGGGGGTAAAAAGGAGGATAATGTTTCTGGTTTTTACTTGGTGTAGAGAGCTGGAAAAGAGCAGGAAAGAAGGTCACTCCCATCCTTACAATTAAAAAAATAAAGTTGACCAAACTGCAAGTTAACAACTATTCCTGGATCCATCAAAGAGCTGAAGTTGAGGAAACACCAACTAGCCCCAAATCTGAGAAGAGACAAGTGCCTACAGGGAGACATGGAATGCAAGAACTTATTTACTTGGGGCAGTTGAACACTGGAAAGAAGGATTTGCTTAGAATTGCTAACAAATTAGTAGGGGCTGAGTATTGGTGGGTGACAGAGTATGGAGCCCTAAAGGCTGCATATATAAGGGGAGTTCACACTACTCACAGGTTTCATTCTCTATGGATTCCAATGGGTACTCACAAAAAATTATGGCAAGAGTCCTGCGAAAGCATCCCTCATGGTACCGGCTTAAGAGAGGGGAAGAGCAGCTGCTGCAGGAAGGCCATACAGCCCTGCTCAGATTCTTCTCCATCTCCCCTATAAAAAAAAGTCTCTGAGGATGTGCTGTACCAAAAAAGTGAGGGGAAAATAAACCCTTAATGCGAAGAGACAAAACAATCAACAGAACCAGACTCATATATAACACAGACGTCGGAGCTATCACATGGGGAATTTAAAATAACTATGAAAAATAGTCAAAGGATCCAATGGAAAAATTGAACAATACTCATTGTCAGGTGAATAATTTCAGCAGAAACATAGACACTGTAAGAAAAATTAAGTGAGGGTGGTAGAAATGAAAAACACAGTAATGGAGATCAAGACTGTCATTGACAGGCTCATCAGCAGACTTAAGACAGCAAAGAGAAGAATCAGTGAACTTGAAAATATCCAAACGGAAAGACAAAGAGAAAAAAGAGTAAGAAATAAAAACAGAACATAGCATCCAGGAACTGTGAGACAACATCAAATGATCTAACAGGTGTGCAATTAGAACTCCAGAAGGAAAAAAAGAGAATGGGGTAGATTAAATATTTGAAGAGATAATGGCTAAAAATTTCCAAAATTAATGGCATACATCAAACTACAGAGCCAAACCACCAACCAAGATAACTACCCAAGCCAGAGACAGACAAATCATATTCAACTTTTGAAAAAACAAAACAAAGAGAAAATATTGAAGGCAGTCAAAGGAAAAAAAGAGACACATTACTAGGGAGAAATAAACATTAAGAATTATTATAGCCATCTTGTTAGAAACCAGGTAAGCTAGAAGACAATAGAATGACATTTTTAAAGGGCTGAACGAGAGAGTGATGTCATCAAGATGGCAGAGTAAGATTCTACAGCCTCAGTTCCCCGACAAAGAACAACAAATAGACACCTATCCATGAACAAAAATAGCCCTGGGAGAGCTCAGGAGCTTAAGCCACTTAAGAAGATTCAGCAACACTATGGAGCAAAAAACCTGAGAATAACCAGACAAAAAGAGTAGGAAGAACAGTTTCACTTTGCATGCGTCATCTCATCCCCCAGGCTGGCACTGTGCAGCACAAAGCGGGAACTCCCTAGCCCAAGAGAGTTACCCTCACTAGTAAAAGGAAAATGGGGTGAGTGACCAGTTTCCCCAGCCTTTCAGAGCACCGCACAAAGAAGCCACTTCAGTTTCACCTCACCCAGAGACCAGCAAAGCTGAGACATCCAGAGATAGGTAGCAACAGAGAAGAATGGCGTGGGGACTACCTGTATCAGCCACACGGCATGAGCAAATGCATGAGCAACTTCCCAGTGGCCTGCTCTGTAGAGGACCACAAATGTCTTCACTGCTGAGGACCTCAAAGGCCTTGTGGACACTGAAAACCCCTTCCTCAGCTTTCATCATTGAGAATCTCATTGCAGACCCCAGCAGGCTGCTTTGCAGAGGACTCCAGAAGCTTTTACTTCTGAAGAAACCAACAGCCAGCACAGTCATTGCAGAACCCCTGCAGATTTTGCCACTGAGATTTTCACCCCGTAGGTTTTTGTGCTCACAGACACCAGCTGCATGTGTCCCTCCATGATCCCTCCCCATCAAAACCCAGGATCCACATTGGCTGCCAGACCTAGCCTCTGCAGCTGTGTGCATGCAAGATGCCAGCCTAGCCCCCCACAGCTGACCCCCACTGCTGTGCATGCACTCATGGCCACCTTCTGCAGCCACATGAGTTCATGCTGACAGCAAAGGCCCCCACAGCTGCCTGTGGGCCCAGAGATGGCCCCAACTCCTGTCACTGGCCTGCACTGCCACATGGGCCTGAAGCAAGCCCATGCAGTGTGCACCTGAATGCTGCCAGCTCCAACTTCCATCACCAGCCTCCACTGCCATGCACTCACCTGAAGCTAGCCCCTATAGTCAGATCAGTACATACCAACAGCCAGGGACCCCACAACTACTTGTGCACGCACAGTTGGCCCTGGCCCTTGCTGCTGGCCCTGGCCCTTGCCACTGTGCAGGTGTCTTCAGCCAGCCCCTGCCACCATGCAGGCACCTGAAGCTGCCCCCAGAGCCAAGCATGTGTCTACCCTGGCTCTGGCCACCACCACTGCCTGCCCTGATCCCTAGCCACTGGACCTAGAGGCACGACTGAGGATCTCCAGTAGCCTTTGCATCCACTGTAGAACCTCCTGCAGCTCTTGCCAAAGATCATGCAGTTGCCAGGCCCAGCTGCCTGGGCTGACAAGACACCATGCACTCCCAGACCCAGAGTTGCCACATGCCTCTGCATTTGGCACCCCACACCACTAGACCTGGAGCACAAAATGCTCCAGCATTCCACCACTTACAGGTGAAGGTCTTTCCTTGCCAAAGTCTGTCCATAAAGTCTGAAAGAGGTGACTGCTTCTTCAAGTGTGCAAACACCTACACAAGGCTACAAGGATCATGAAGAATCAGGGAAACATGACACCATCAAAGAAACACAGTAAACTTCCAGTAATTGACCTCAAAGAAATGGAGACCCACAAACTGCCTGACAAAGAATTCAAAATAATTGTTCTAAAGATGCTCAGATTGCTGCAGGAGAATACAGAAGAACAATTTAATGAAATCAGGAAAATAATACAAGAGCAAAATGAGAATTTCAACAAAGAGATGGAAAACATAAAAAAAGAACCAGATAGAAATTTTGGAGGTGAAAAATTCAATGACTGCACTGAAGAATTCAATAGAGAGCTTCAACAGCAGACTCAACCAAGCAGAAGGAAGAATCAGTGAACTCGAAGACAGGTTATTTGAAATTATCTAGTCAGAGGAGTAAAAAGAAAAAGGAATGAAGAAAGTCTATGGGAGTTAAGGGACACTGAAAAAAAAAATAATCTATGCATTATGGAAGTCCCAAAAGGAGAAGAGAGGGAGATAGGGGCAAAAAGCTTATTTAAAGAAATAATGGATGAGAATTTCCCAAATATGGAAAGAGATTTGGACATTAAGTTGATGAAGCTCATAGATCTCCCCAAAAATTCAACCCAAAGAGATCTTCCCCAAGACACATTATAATAAAACTGCCAGGAAAAAATTTTTAAAAAAAGAGAAAATATTGTAAGTAGCAAGAGAAAATAAGCTTGGCACTTAACAAGGGAAATGCCATAAGACTATCACTGGATATCTCAGAAGAAACCTTGCAGTCCCGGAGAGAATGTGATTCTATATTCAAAGTTCTAAAGAAAAAAACTGCCAACCCAGAATACTTTACCAGGCTAAGTGGTCCTTCAGAACAAGGACATTAACATATTTGTGAAGGGAGAAATAGACAGCAGTACAATAATAGTAGGGGACTTTAATACTCCACTTTCACAAATGGATAGATCATTCAGACAGAAAATCAATAAGGAAACATTGGCCTTAAACAACACATCAGACCAGTTGGACTGAACAGATATTAGAGAACATTCCATCCAAAAGCAACAGAATACACATTCTTCTCGAGTGTACATGCAACATTCTCCAGGAGATCATATGCTAGGCCACAAAACAAGTCTTAACAAATTTAAGAAGACTGAAATCATACTAAGCATCTTTTCCAACCACAATGCTATGAAACTAGAAATCAATTACAAGAAGATAATAGGAAAATACACAAATATGTGGAGCTGCAACAACAGCCTACTGAAAAACCAATGGGTCAAAGAAGAAATCAAAATATACCTTGAGGCAAAAAAAAAAAAATGGAAATACAACATACCAAAACTTATGAGAGGCAGCAAAAGCAGTTCTAAGAGGAAAGTTCATAGCAATAAATGCCTACCTTAAAAAACAACAAAATTTCAAATAAAAAATCTGACTTTATACCTCAAGGAACTAGAAAAAGAAGAAAAAAATGAAGCCCAAAGTTAGTAGGAGGAAGGAAATAACAAAGATCAGAATGGAAATAAATGAAATAAAGACAATAAAGAAGATCAATAAAACTAAGAGCTAGTTCTTTGAAAAGATAAAGAAAATTAACAAACCTTTAGCTAGACTCACCAAGAAAAAAAGAGAGAGGACTCAAATAAATGAAATCAGAAATGAAAGAGGAGATGTTACAATTGATACTACAGAAACATAAAGGATCATAAGAGACTACTATGAACAATTATATACCAACAAATTGGACAACCTAGAAGAAATGGATAAATTCCTAAAAACATACAATCTACCAAGACTGAATCATGAAAATAGAAAATCTGAACAGACATATTACTAAAAGGAGATTGAATCAGTAATCAAAAACCTCTCAACAAACATAAGTCCAGGACCAGACAGCGTCACTGGTGAATTCTACCAAACATTTAAAGAAGAATTAATACCAATCCTTCTCAAACTCTTCCAAAAAACAGAAGAGGAAGGAATATTTCCAAACTCATTTTACGAGGCCAGCGTTGCCCTGATACCAAAACCAGACAAGGACACCACAAGAAAAGAAAATTACAGGCCAATATCCTGATGAACATAGATGTTAAAAATCCTCAATAAAATATTAGCAAACCAAACTCAACAATACATTTAAAAGATCAAATACCATCATGAAGTGGAATTTATTCCAGGAATGCAAAGATGGTTCAACATCTACAAAGCAATCAATGAATCATCACATTAACAAAATGAAGAATAAAAATTATATGATCATCTCAATAGATGCAGAAAAAGCACTTGACAAAATTCAACATCCTGTTATGACAAAAACTCTCAACAAAATGGGTATAGAGGGAATGTACCTCAACATAATATAGGCCATATATGACAAGCCCACAGCTAACATCATACTCAATGGTGAAAAGCTTAAAGCTTTTTCTCTAACATCAGGAACAAGACAAAGATGCCCATTCTTGCCACTTTTATTCAACATAGTATTGATGTCATAGCCAGAGCAATTAGGCAAGAAAAACAAATAAAAGGCATTTAAATTGGAAAGGAAGAAGTAAAACTGCCACTATTTGCAAATAACATGATATTATATATAGAAAACCCTAAAGACTCCGTCAAAAAACTGTTGAAACTAATAAAAAAATTAAGTAAAGTTGCAGGATACAAAATCAATATACAAAAATCCGTTGTGTTTCTATACGCTAATAACGTACTATCAGAAAGAGAAATTAAGAAAACAATCCCATTTTAAATTGCATCAAAAAGAACAAAATACCTAGGAACAAATTTCACCAAGGAGGTGAAAGACCTGTATACTGAAAACTATAAAACATTGATGAAAGAATTGAAGAAGACACAAATAAATGGAAAAATATTCCATGCTCCTGGATTGCAAGAATTAACATTGTTAAAATGTCCATACTACCCAAAATAATCTACAGATTCAATGCAATACTTATCAAAATTCCAGTGGCATTTTCACAGAAATAGAACAAATAACCCTAAAATTTGTATGGAACCACAAAAGATCCCGAATAGCCAAAGCAATCTTGAAAAAGCAGAACACAGCTGGAGGCATCATGCTCCCTGATTTAAAACTACATTACAGGGAGGAGAAGTCAAGATGGCGGCATAAGCAGACTCTGAACTCATCTCTTCTTGTGGACACAGCCAATTTACAACTACTCGTGGAAAAATTACCCCTGAGACAGAACTGAAAACTGGATAAGAGGAACTCCTGCAACAAAGGACAATCCTAATTGAGGTGGAAGAGGCAGAAATTCCCTTCTGGAGAGAAAAACACCACCTTCACAAGCCACAGCACCTCACGGCCGCCCGGGAACAGCCCACAGGTACGCAGCACTCCCTGGAGGAGCGGGACCCTGAGCCAGGGAGCGTCCCTGCTGTGGGCATTTTGTAGACCCAGCACAATGGAGATGAGTGGCATAATATCTGACTTTGCCTGCTACTAAAACATTGGGGAGTACCCCCAGAAAAGCTGGTTCACAAAGAAATTAAAACCGGTTCTTAAAGGGCCCACACGCAAACTCACCCATTTGAGAGCAACCTAAAATCACCAGAGAGAAAGGTGCACAGTGCTTTGGTGAAAAGAGACTCACCTGATAGGCCCTGAGTGCATCTTGGTGAGAGGTGAGACCTCTCCAGGGACTGGGACATTGGTGGCGGCCATTCTTGTGGCCTGGTGTGGGCATGCTGACACAGACGCCATTGGAATTCTCCCTGAGGCCTGCTATCCCAGGTCTGCCCACTAGAGCACCGATTTAATCCAGCTCAGTCAGGGCGGGCAGCCCACCCTAGAGACTGGCCCCACCCAACAAGCCCTCATGCAACTTGTGGGCCTGCGTAGATTGGTGACTGGATTCTCTGCAGCCTGGCAACTGAGCTGGCTTCAGTGGGGCAGGGCATGCACAAGGAGCGGGTGGATAGTGTGGGGCGGTGGTGGAGTGTGTGGGGCTCCCACCGTGGAGAGACTGGGTCCACTCCAGGAGGTCATGGGGCAGGACTGTGTTGACTGTGTGTGTGGACCTGTGGGTGGCAGGGCTTGTCAGCTGAAGAAGACTTGTGCTTCTCAAAGACCCACATAGGGGGTTTGCCCCACCTTCCAAAGCCTGAAACAATTGGGTGCTCCTGTGCCTGAGGCCAGCCCCACCCAGCTGCAATCCTCAGAGAGCTGACAAGAGACCTAAGGCTGGAGGCTTATACCAATTGTAAGCCCCTGAGCCTAACAACCTGCCACGCTGGGGGCCTACTCACTTAAAAGAAATACTGCAACACAAATGTGGTATTAGAACTTGCAGCCAACTGTGCTGGGGCTCCCCATACCTGATAAAGAGACTGAAGGGCCCACAACAACTACAAGCAGCTGAGCATTACAACAGCTGGCCAGGAGCATAACTCGGCCTCCCTGGGCACCTACAGGGAGATCAAACAGGCCACAACAGAAGGACACATGTAGCCCACACAGGGGTCACCCCTGGAACACTGAGAACTGAGGGAAGCACACTGCAGGCCTTTTAAGGCTTCAATTATATTAGGTCACCTATCCAAGAGCAGGAGACGTAGCTGACCTACCTAATACATAGACACAAGCACAGGGAAAGAGGCAAAATGAAGAGGCAAAGGAATACATTCCAAGTAAGGGAACAGGACAAAACTCCAGAAAAAGAACTAAGTGAAACAGAAATGAGCTACCTACCCGACAGAGAGTTCAAATAAAGAGTGTTAAGGATGCTCACTGATGTGGGGAGAAGAATAGATGAACTCAGTGAGAATGTCAACAAAGAAATGGAAGATATAAAAAAGAACCAATCAGAAATGAAGAATACAATACTGGAAATGAAAATTTCACTAGAGGGACTCAAAAGCACAGTAGAGGATACAGAAGAACAGATCTGCGAGTTGGACAAAAGACTAGAAGAAATTACCCAAGCTGAACAGGTAAAAGAGAAAAGAATTAAAAAGAGTGAGGACAGTCTAAGGGACCTCTGGGACAACATCAAGCACACTAACATCTGTGTTATAGGTGTCCCGGAAGGAGAAGAGTGAGACAAAGGAGCAGAGAATCTATTTCAACAAATAATAGATGAAAACTTCCCTAAACTAAGGAAGGAAACAGACATCCAGGCACAGGAATCACAGAGAGCCCCAAACAAGATAAACCCAAAGAGGCCCACACCAGACACATCATAATCAAAATGTCCAGAATTAAAGATAAAGAGAGAATCCTAAAAGCCGCAAGAGAAAGACAAGTTACATACAAAGGAAACCCCATAAGGCAATCAGCTGACTTCTCAGCACAAATCTTACAGGCTAGAAGAGAGTGGAACGATACATTTAAAGTGTTAAAAGGAAAAAACTTACAGCCAAGAATACTCTACCCAGCAAAGATATCATTCAAAATGGAAGGAGAGATAAAAAATTTCCCAGACAAGCAAAAATTAAAGGAGTTCGTCACCAAGAAACCAGTGCTACAAGAAATGTTAAAGGGACTGATTTAAGGGGAAGAGAGAAGACCACAAATAGGAAAAATTATCTATTTCCATGATAAGAACGTAATGGATACAAATGCACAAGAAAGAGGTTAGATATGATATCAAAAACATAAAAGGAGGGAGGAGGGGAGTTAAAGAGTAGAGCTTTCAGACAGAGGTCAAACTAAAGTGACCATCAATTCTGTATAGAAGAAGAAAGGAACAGAGAAGGACTACTAAAACACTGAGAAAAACAAAAGTTAAAAAATGGCAGTAAGTACATACTTATCAATAGCTACTTTAAACATCAATGGACTAAATGCTCCAATTAAAAGGCATAGGGTGGCTGACTGGATAAAAAAACAAGACCCATATATATGCTGCATACAAGAGACACACTTCAGACCTAAAGACACTCACAAACTGAAAGTGAAGGGATGGAAAAAGATACTCCACGCAAATGGCAATGAAAGGAAAGCTGGGGTAGCAGTACTCATATCAGACAAAATACACTTTAAAACAAAAATTGTAAAAAGAGACAAAGAAGGGCATTACATAATGATCAAGGGAACAATCCAACAAGAGGATATAACACTTGTAAATATCTATGCACCCAATATAGGTGCACCTAAATATATAAAGCAATTATTAACAGACATAAAAAGAGAAATAGACAGTAACACAATAATAGTAGGGGACTTTAACACTCCACTTACACCAACAGATAGATCATCCAAACAGAAGATCAATAAGGAAACATTGGCCTTAAATGACACACTAGAACAGATGGACCTAGTAGATATATACAGAGCATTCCATCCAAAAACCAAAGAATACACGTGCTTTTCAAATGCACATGGAACATTCTCCAGGATTGATCACATATTAGGCCACAAAACAAGTCTCCACACATTTAAGAAGACTGAAATAATACCAAGCATCTTTTCTGACCACAAAGGTATGAAACTAGAAATCAACTATAGGAAGAAAATCAGAAAAGCCACAAATACGTGGAGATTAAACAAAATGCTACTGAACAATGACTGGGTCAATGAAGAAATCAAAAAATAGCTGGAGACAAAAGAAAATGAAAATACAACATGCCAGAATTTATGGGATACAGAGAAAGTGGTTCTGAGAGTGAAGTTTATAGCAATACAGGCCTATCTCAACAAGTAAGAAAAATTTCAAATAAACAATCTAACAATGCACCTAAAGGAACTGGAAAAAGAAGAACAAAGAAAGCCCAAAATCAGTAGAAGAAGGGAAATAATAAAAATCAGAGCAGAAATAAATGAAATAGAGACTAAAAAAACAATAGAAAAAATTAATAAAACCAAGAGCTGGTTCTTTGAAAAGATAAACAAAATTGACAAACCTTTAGCTAGACTCACCAAGAAAAAAAGAGAGAAGGCACAAATAAGTAAAATCAGAAATGAAAGAGGAGAAATTATAACAGACACCTCAGAAATACAAAAGATTATAAGAGAATACTACGAAAAGCTATATGCCAACCAATTTGACAATCTGGAAGAAATGGATAAATTCTTAGAATCATACAACCTTCCAAAACTGGATCAAGAAGAAGTAGAGAATTTGAATAGACCAATCACCAGTAAGGAAATTGAAACAGTAATCAAAAACCTCCCCAAAAATAAAAGTCCAGGACCAGACGGCTTCCCTGGTGAATTCTACCAAACATTCAAAGAAGACTTAATACCTATCCTTCTCAAACTCTTCCAAAAAATTGAGGAGGGCGGGAAGCTCCCTAACTCATTCTACGAAGCCGACCTTACCCTGATACCAAAACCAGACAAGGACAACACAAAAAAAGAAAATTACAGGCCAATATCACTGATGAACATCGATGCAAAAATCCTCAACAAAATACTAGCAAATCCCATACAACAATACGTTAAAAAGATTATACACCGTGATCAAGTGGGATTTATTCCAGGTATGCAGGGATGGTTCAACATTCGCAAATCAATCAACGTAATACACCACAGTAATAAAATGAAGAATAAAAATCACATGATCATCTCAATAGATGCAGAGAAAGCATTTGACAAGATACAGCATCCATTTATGATAAAAACTCTGAATAAAATGGGTATAGAAGGAAACTACCTCAACATAATAAAGGCCATATATGAGAAACCCACAGCTAATATCATCCTTAATGGTGAAAAACTGAAAGCTATCCCTCTAAGAACAGGAACCAGACAAGGATGCCCACTCTCACCACTCCTATTTAACATAGTGCTGGAAGTCCTAGCCAGAGCAATCAAGCAAGAAAAAGAAATAAAAGGGATCCAAATTGGAAAGGAAGAAGTGAAACTGTCACTATTTGCAGATGACATGATTTTATATATGGAAAACCCTAAAGAATCCACCAGAAAACTTTTAAAAGTAATAAACGAATACGGTAAAGTTGCAGGATGCAAAATCAACATACAAAAATCAGTTGCATTTCTATACAGTAACAACAAAGTAGCAGAAAGAGAAATTAAGAATACCATCCCATTTACAATTGCAACAAAAAGAATAAAATACCTAGGAATAAACTTAACCAAAGAGGTGAAAGATCTGTACACAGAAAACTATAAAACATTTCTGAAAGAAATTGAAGAAGACACAAAGAAATGGAAAGATATTCCGTGCTTTTGGATTGGAAGAATTAACATAGTTAAGATGTCCATACTTCCTAAAGCAATCTATAGATTCAATGCAATCCCTATCAAAGTTCCAACAACATTTTTCACAGAAATAGAACAAAGAATCCTAAAATTTATGTGGAACAACAAAAGACCCCGAATAGCTAAAGGAATCCTGAGAAAAAAGAACAAAGCTGGAGGTATCACACTCCCTGATTTCAAAATATACTACAAAGCTATAGTAACCAAAACAGCATGGTACTGGCACAAAAACAGACACACAGATCAATGGAATAGAATCAAAAGCCCAGAAATATACCCACACATCTATGGACAGCTAATCTTTGACAAAGGAGCCAAGAACATACACTGGAGAAAAGAAAGTCTCTTCAACAAATGGTGTTGGGGAAACTGGATAGCCACATGCAAAAAAATGAAAGTAGACCCTTACCTTACACCATACACACAAATTAACTCCAAATGGATTAATGACTTGAATGTAAGACCTGAAACTATGAAACTTCTAGAAGAAAACATAGGCAGTACCCTCTTCGACATTGGTCTTAGCAACATATTTTCAAGCACCATGTCTGACCGGGCATGAGAAACAATAGAAAAAATAAACAAATGGGACTACATCAAACTAAAAACCTTCTGCACAGCAAAGGAAACCATCAAGAAAATGAAAAGACAACCTAACAATTGGGAGAAGATATTTGCAAACCATACATCTTATAATGGCTTAATCTCCAAAATATATAAAGAACTCATGCATCTCAACAACAAAAGAGCTAACAACCCAAATAAAAAGTGGGCAAAAGACCTGAACAGACATTTCTCCAAAGAAGATATACAGATGGCCAACAGACACATGAAAAGATGTTCAAAATCATTAACTATCAGGGAAATACAAATCAAAACTACAATGAGATATCACCTCACGCCCATCAGAATGGCTATAATTAACAAGACAGGAAACAACATATGTTGGAGAGGATGTGGAGAGAAGGGAACTCGCATACACTGCTGGTGGGAGTGCAAACTGGTGCAGCCACTATGGAAAACAGTATGGAGATTCCTCAAAATATCAAGGATAAAACTACCATATGATCCAGCTATTCCACTGCTGGGTATTTATCCAAAGAACTTGGAAACACCAATGCGTAAAGATACATGCACCCCTGTGTTCATTGCAGCGTTATTCACAATAGCCAAGACTTGGAAGCAACCTAAGTGCCCATCAAGGGACGAATGGGTAAAGAAGATGTGGTATATATACACAATGGAATACTACTCAGTCATAAGAAACGATGAAATCCAGCCATTTGTGACAACATGGATGGACATTGAGGGTATTATGCAAAGTGAAATAAGTCAGAAGGAGAAGGTCAAATACCGTATGATTTCCTTCATTAAGTAGTAGATAATAAAAATAAACAAACACATAGAGACAGAGATTGGATTGGTGGTTACCAGAGGGGAATGGGGGAGGGACGAGGGCGAAAGGGATAATTTGGCACATGTGTGTGGTGATGGGTTGTAATTAGTATTTGGGTGGTGAACATGATGTAATCTATGCAGAAATAGAAGTATAATGATGTACACCTGAAATTTATACAATCTTATGAACTATGTTACTGCAATAAACAAAAAATTTTAAAAAAAAGCTACATTACAAATCTATAGTAATCAAAACAGTATGGTATTGGCAAAAAAACAGACACATAGATTAATGAAACAGAATAGATAGCGTGAAATAAACCCACGTATATATGGCCAATTAATTTATGACAAAGGAGTCAAGAAGGTACAGTGAGAAAAGGACAGTCTCTTCAAAAAATGGTGCTAGGAAAACCGGACAGCCACATGCAAAAAAAATAAAACTGGCCCACTATTTTATACCACACACAAAAGTCAACTCAAAATGGATCAAAGACTTGAACATAAGACCTGAAACCATAAAACTCCTAGAAGAAAACATAGGTGGAAATTTCCTTAACATCGGTCTTCACAATGACTTTTTGGATTTGACAACAAAAGCAAAGGCAACAAAAGCAAAAATAAACAAGTGGGACTATATCAAACTAAAAAACCTTCTATATAGCAAAAGAAACCATCAAGAAAATGAAAATGTAATCTACTGAATTGGAGAAAACATTTGCAAATCATATACTGGTAAGGGGTTAATATCCAAAATACATAAAGTCATACTACTCAATACCAAAAAAACTATCTGACTAAAAAACAAGCAGAGGATCTGAGTAGACATTTTTTCAAAGAAGACATATAGATGGCCAACAGGTACATGAAAATGTGCTCAACATCACTAATCATATGGGGCATGCAAATCAAAACCACAATGTGATATTACCTCACATCTGTTATAATGGCTATTATAAAAAAGACAAGAAATAACAAAGATTGGTGAGGATGTGGAGAAAAGGGAACATTTCTGCACTGTTGGTGGGAATGTAAATTGATGCAGCCACTATGCTTTACTTTACTAAAACAGTATGGAAGCTCCTCAAAAATTAAAAATAGAACTGCCATATGATCCAGCAATTCCTCTTCTGGGTGTTTATCTGAATGAAATGAAAACACTAACTTGAAAAGATATTTGCACCCCCATGTTCATTGCAGCATTATTCACAATAGCCAAGACATGGAAACAATCTAAGTGTCCATCAATAGATGAATGGATAAAGAAAATGTGATATACATATACAACAGAATATTATTCACTATAAAAAAGAAGGAAATCCTACCATTTGCAACAACATGGATGGACTCTGATGGCATCATGCTAGGTGAAGTAAGTCAGAGAAAGACAAACACCGTATGATTTCATTTATATGGAGGATTGAAAAAACAATTTTTTTTAACTGAGCTCATGGTGAGAACAGATTGATGGTTGCCAGAGGTAGGGGCTAATATACATATACACACACATATATAGCTAATAATACTGTATTGTGTATTTGAAAGTTGCTAAGAATAGATCTTAAAATTTCTTATCATAAGAAAAAAAACTTATAATTGTATGGTGATGGATGTTAACTAGACTTATTGTTGCAATCATTTTGCAATATACACATATCAAATCATTATGCTGTACACCTAAAACTAATGTAATGTTATATGTCAATTATATCTCAATTAAAAAAATAAAGCAGAAATTGATGAGTTAGAAAACAGAAAAAACAATAAGTAAACCAAAAAAGCTGGTTCTTTGAAAAGTAATCAATAAAATAGATATAGTTAATCTGATTTTTAAAAGATGAGAACGCACAAGCACACAAAACAAAAGAAACAAGCTCAAAATAGGAATTTTTCTTTTTAATCATGAGACTACTTTGTACAACTCTATGAAAAAAATTTTTTTAAGAAAATCTAAATGAACTATCTAGAAATAACATTCTAGGTAAATATACCAAAACTGACACTAACAGAGACAAAAGCTCTAAACAAATGAATTTTGTAAAAAGAAAGAGGAAGTCATAAGAGGTCCCCTGCCAAAGACACCAGGCTCAGCTGGTTTCACCAAGAAGTCTACCAAACCTTTAAAGATCAGATGATGCAAATGCTACTTAACTATTTCAGAGCATAGAAAAAAAGAAAATGCCAAAATTATTTTTATAAAGCAAATTTAACATTGATTCCAAACCAGACAAATATTGCTCAATAAAACAAAACTATAAACCAATCTCACTTATAAATATTAATGCAAACTTGTAAATAAAATATTAGCAACAGAATCAAATAATCCATCATAATCAAGCAGTGCTTATTCCAGGAATGTAAGAGGAGTTCAATATTAGGAAATCCATTAATACAATTAATCACATTAATAGAACTAAAAAGAAAAATATGCTCATCTCCACAGATTTAAAAAATGGAAAAAGTGGGGCCGGCTTGGTGGCGCAAGCAGTTAAGCATGCGCGCTCCGCTTCGGCGGCCCAGGGTTCGCAGGTTCGGATCCCAGGCGCACACCGATGCACCGCTTGGTAAGCCATGCTGTGGCAGCGTCCCATATAAAGTAGAGGAAGATGGGCACAGATGTTAGCTCAGGGCCACTCTTCCTTAAGAAAAAAGGGAAGGATTGGCATCGGATGTTAGCTCAGGGCTAGTCTTCCTCACACAAAAAAAAGAAAAACTAAACATTCATTTATGTTTTTAAAAAGCCTCAAAAATAGGAAGTAATTCCTCATTCATATAAATAAAAAATAATAAACTAAAACAAAATCAGCAGCCAACATAATCAGGAAACACTAGAGCAGCAGTTCTCAAGGTGTGGTCTGTGGACCCAAACCAAGACATTATTTATTTCCCCTTTTCACTGTGTTAATAGTCACACTGATGATGCAAAAGCAAAATTGCTGGTGCCTTAGCACAAATCAAGGTAGTGGCACCAAACCGTACTGGCAGTCGTTGTATTCTTCATCACACATATTCATAGTGGGGGGAAAAAAGCCATTTTTACTTAAGAATATCCTTGAGGCAGTAGTCAAAATGATTAATTTTATTAAGTCTGGACCCCCAAGAACGTCTCTAACATTCTGGGTGAAGAAATGGGAAGTGCACGTAAAGCACTTCCGCTGCATCCCAAAGCAGGATGGCTGTCTCCAGGAAAAGCATTTGAGCAATTCAGTTGCAAACTGAAGTTGTGCGTTTTTCATGGAACAATGTTTTTACTTTATAGAACAACTGGCAGACAAACTATAGTTATTCAGACTTGAGTATTTGACAGATACTTTCTCAAAATTTAATAAAGTGAGCTGTCACTTCAAGGAAAACAACTGACAGTATTTGCTGCCATGATGAAAGTGAAGCACTCAAGCGAAAATTAGAACTTTAGAAAATTTTTGTCCACCACCTTGAGCTTCACAGCTTCTCAGGATTTAAATTTTTCTGATAAGATCAGCAATGTTTAAAAAGGTGATTTTTTTGATACCATATAATCAAATGTGTCAACATTTACAAGACCTGCACAACTCAATGAACCAATTTTTCCCAAATGACAAATTCATGGTGTTACAAAACCACATGTGGGTAAGTGATTCATTCAAAGTGCAAGAGAGACCAATGGATTTTAGTGTAAGAGACTACACAAAGTTCATTAATATAGTTTAAGATTCTTCATTGCAACCAAGTTTTAAGAAACTATCACCTGTCAAGTTTTAGAGTAGCACCAAAGAATATCCGTAATTACCTGAAAAGGTTACTCAAATACTCCTCCCTGGGGCTGGCCCAATGGCATAGTGGTTAAGTTTATGCGCCCTGCTTTGGTGGCCCAGTGTTTGCAGGTTTGGATCCTGGGTGCCAACCCACGCACCGCTTACCAAGCCATGCTGGGGCAGCCGTCCCACATATAAAGTAGAGGAAGATGGACACATATGTTAGCCCAGGACCAATCTTCCTCAGCAAAAAGAGGAAGATTGGCAATGGATGTTAGCTCAGGGCTAACATTCTTCACCAAAAAAAACACAAAAAACAAAAAAACAAAAAATACTCCTCCCTTTTCCAACTATGCATCTATGTGAGGCCAGATTTTCTTAAGTACTTCAAACAAAACAATGTATTCCAACAGACTGAATGTAAATAAAAGATATGAGAATCTAGCCATCTTCTACTCTAAAGACAAAAAAAGATTTGCAAAATGTAAACAATGCCATGTTTCTCACTTAATTTTGTTTTGGAAATTATTTTTCACAAAAAATATTTATATTAACACATAATGGTTTTATCATTATTTTTAAATTAATAAATAAATTTTTCTGTTTTAATTTCTGAAAAGTGATTTCTGAAATATCAACAGATATAACTTCCATTAAACAAAGTTCTTTGGATTCCTCAGTAATTTTTAAGAGAGTAAAGGGGTCTGGGGCCAAAAACTTTGAGAACCACTGCACTTCAGACATTTCCACTAAGGTCAGAATGATGTCAGGTGGGGGCAGAAAATATGCAAGATGAAACTGGCACATGTTGTGCCAGGAAGTACGGAAGCTATCAAAGACTGCTTGACATACGTAAAAAATGACATAGGTATCAATTTGAAGGAGCCCCTCCCCCACCCACACATTTGCTCATCAAGCAAGAACAACAGTTGTGATTGATGAAAATACATCAAATATATAACCATCCATGAGTTCCTAAAGATAGTTTTAAAAAAACTACAACAAAAGAAATCACACTGGTCACCTTTGGAGGTTGCTAAGACATCAACTTATTTTTCTGAAAATTAATGTTTTAAAAAATTAAGCATTTCTCCAGCTTTTCCTAAAAAAACTGTTTCAGAAAAAAACAGTTGATGACTTTAAGTATCTATTATAAACTCCAATTAATACAGAAGAAATATAGTTAGGAAATCACTAATTTGCAAACTCTACATAGAGCCAGGTATCAATATTCAATAGATGCTAAAACTATTAAGTGAAAGATTGATAGAAAACTTAGTGTACAAAAAACATTGACATCTGAACCTCTGATTAACCCCAATGCCACTGAAATGGGGCAACTAGCCATTTTGTACTTCAAGATGTGATAAAAAAGGAAGTACACACCACCACTTAACGGAGTATTCTTGCCAAGAGTAATCAATCCTCTAGATCTAACTACCAATTTATAGGAAATATGTGGCATAGAAATACAAGTTAAAAGATAAAATAATCAGCCAAATCCAAAATGTGGAAAACTGCAGGACAGTTAAAACTGCATGGAAAAGAAAATGCTGGGATGAGGAATGGGGAGAGGGACTCTTACTAGATTGAGGGACTTCAGAGACATATTAAGTAAATGCAATTTGTGAACCTTATTTGGATCCCTATTAACCGTAAAAAGGCATTTTTCAGACAACCTGGAAAATCTGAACATGGACTAAGTATTGGCTATTACTTTTGTTAGGTGTGATAAAGTCCTTATCTGTTAGAAAGATTTCATGAATTTGCTTTAAAATGCTCTAAGAAAAAAAGTATAGGAGGATAAAACAAGTCCAGCAAAAAGTTGATAGTTATGGAAACTGGGTGAGGGTACATGGGGGTTGTTACACGATTTTAATTTTGTGTATGTTTCAAAGTTTTTTATAATAAAAAACAAAATCAAATAGTATTCTGTAGACACCTATATTGACAACATGGAATACAAAATAAAGTGTACGTCACAGTACCTTGCCCTTCAGTTTATAATTCTGGCAAGAAAATGAAAGAATGGAGAGAGAGGGAAAAAAAAACAATATAAGACTGCTTAATTTAAAGTAATGCTCAGATTGAATGATTCAAGCAGTAAGTGCAATAGCACTAGGAAGAGATTAATATTACTGGAGTTATTGGATAGTTGCAGGAATGATGCTTACTCTAATAAAAAAAATTCACTAGGATGTTTGTGCTTGTTCTGAATTTTCTCAGCTACTCTAGTATGTAGACTACTTTTTCAATCCTAGAATTTACCGGAAACAGAATAGAAACTCTCAAGTATAGACAGTAAAAGCACATCTGTCTTGCCGAGTAAAATCATTTGGTGTTGAAGTACAATCTTAAACAGCAAAAACATGCAGATATGCATGTAAATAAAATAGGTTTATCCACAAAGATCTACAAATCTTTTTAATAAAAGTATCTTTTCAGCATAATGTACACAAATAGTTAAAAAAAAATCTCTACAAATATTTTCTTTAATTGTATCATAACAAATTCAAGCCACAAATCAACAATGTGGCTGCAATATTAAATAATAGTGTTGAGTAAAAGGCTAAACTGATGCTACTGTACTTGGTATAAATGAACACAGAATGATCACAAAATGAACACAAATGACCTAGTTGATCTATTAAGACTCTCTGGTTAAGACACAAATATCAAGATTTCAAGAAAATTAGAGAAACACTATGAGGCATACAATTTGTAAATGAGTACACAACCTATATGTGAACACAAGCAGATTAGACTTTTAAATAAAATTTTCAGTTGAGTGAAATTAAATGCTAACCTATGCTCAGTGACAGATAATTTCTAAAAACTTTCACTAATAAAGAACAGGTGGCGTCTTCACGGATCTCTGGTCATAAAGCAGCTTCACCTCTTCCCAAAACATTCCAGTATAAACTTTTCTGTATTGGCCAAAACTAAGAAAAAACAAATAACAGAATGGGGGGGTAGGGGGCGGGAGAACTCCCTAGTCAAAATTTGCTGTTTTATGTAAACTAACTGAAGAATGCATTGATTAGAAGCACAAAATAAGCAACAACTCATTATAAATTTATTGAGTAGTTTTAATTACATGCCCTAAAACATATCTACATATTATGACTAACTATATGTAGTATCCGGCTTTTAGTTGACTTGCTACTTGGGCATTACGTCATTCCTAAAAAATGTTTACCATCTAAATAGAAATTCAATAGGGAATATTGAAATTTTTGTTTCATAGTTCTGCTGCTAAAATCAGCCTGAAATTAGTTTTAATCTAGTAAAAACTAAAAAAAAAGGTGACAAGGCCTATTATCAAACAATTGAGTCTCTCTTTTTAATAGTAACTACGGAGTAAACAAATGTTCAGCCAAGCCTTGTGTATCTGTACCATGTATAATTTTTCATCATATATTTACATTAAGCCTGAATTTTGCTCAAATTGTATTAGATTACAAAGGAAATTTAAATAAGACCTAACTGTACCAGTATAATTAATAACCCCCCACCCTTTTTTTTTGGTGAGGAAGATTGGCTGTGAGCTAACATCTGTGCCAATCTTCCTCTAATTTTTGTATGTGGGATGACGCCACAGCATGGCTTGATCAGCAGCGTGTAGGTCCTCACCCAGGATCTGAACCTGTGAACCCTGGCATGCAAACCTAACCACTACACCACCAAGCCAGCCCCACATTTTTATTTTTTAGAACATAAACATTAACAGAAAAATCTTACGTTTTGTTAAAATCTTTATAAGCATGTACTGTTTTTATAAAAAATAATTGTTTAAAACAATTTAAAAAATTGAAACAAAACTAAAAATGTCCTATTTCTTATTTTTATCTTAGAAAACAAAATAGACTAAATGAAATATCAGTGTTGCCCTTTTTTTTTAATCAATGAAAAGTTCTTAAACACGGAAAATAAGATTTTGGTTGAGTTTATAATCAACATTTTCATTTCTAACAATGTAAGGGATTAACTGATTTCATATACCCATACCACAGCACTGTAATTAATTTTAAAACTATTCAATTAATGATCTCATCTGGAAATGAAAGACAAGGTTTAAATATTTTTAAAGACCTGGTATTCTCATCAAAGATAAGTAAAATAAAGCATCAATAAACATATTTTTTCCAACTCTCCTAATATTTTAATCTTGCTTCCTTCATTCCATTCCAAGATCTTTTGAGTAAAAAAAAAAGTTTAATGTAAATCTTTTTAAACAAAATAGCTATTTTAAAGAAAGTAAAGTCCACAAATTTGCATTTTAAATTTATTTCAGAAAACGTATTTTCAATGTATTTAAATATTTAAGTAGTATTAGGATAATATATAAAAGTCCCCCCATTAAAGTATAAATCCCACTTTCTTCTTCGGGAGAAAATTAAAATTGAAGAAATTAAATTTAAAAACTCTTTCTCATCTAAGTTTTTTAGGAAACACATTTGTGAAGTTTAAATTTTCTGGATGTTAAAAATTCTTTTCAAAAAGTATCACAATTACGTTAAAAATCACAAGATCTACCAAAAAAAATTTTTAAAGAACAGTAACTATATCTCTCACCTTACTGTCCTCCTCTATTTTGTCATTCATTTTTTTGGACAGCATTTTTCCTTCCCTTTTTCTCAAAGAGAAATTCCTATAAATCATTGGTACTTGTCATCAATATCTAGTTCAATTTGAACCTTTCTCAAGTCACTCACCTGTACAGCAAATCTGAATCCAATAAATCAAATGAACAGCAATTGATTCCAAAATCCAGGTTAAAAACCAAAACATATTCTAGCATACACCAGTATGTTATATAGTCTAATACAGATTAATGATAAAAAACTAAGCTTTCGATACTTATTTGAGGGGCTTAATAGAAAGGGTTTCAACTTCATTCTAATCAAACGGTTAAAATAAGTAAAAATAAACTGCGTCGTTATATTCGACCAAACCAACCAAGACATAAAGAATATTAAGTACAAAATGGTTTTCCAAGAGTGGTTTTTAATTCTCTTTGTAACCAATTTCCTATCAGACTTCTATCATTATACAACTGGAACTGCTTCCATGAAGTCACCAGTAGGAAATCACACTTCTTTCAGAAATCTGCCTCCAGGCCTCCGCGCCCTCCCTGGCAAGAACTAAATCTAGCCCCTCTCATCCCTCCCTTAAGTATTCAATTTCTTTCCCGAAGTAGAGCTTCCATAAATATTACAATATTAAGGACTAAATTTTAATGAATACAAATCAGAGGAAATGAAGGAACATTAACTCCCATCCAAACCTTCCTTTAAAAAAAATCTGTTTCCAAGTCATATTTTTAACTTCCCCCATGATTCTCTCTTAAAAAAGACGAACACAAAATCTCTCTGCTAATGACTTTATTCATGAATCTATAATAGAACTCAAAATAGCAAAGAACATGAAAAAAATTCAGATTAATATTTATCAACCAGAAACATCAGAGAATACATTTTTTCCATATAACTAACAAAAATGCCTAAAATGCACACATGAGAATATAAATATTCTCCACTTTGTGGAATTTCAAAGTAATGAAGACTTGCTTAACAGTCTTTCAGAAAAGATCATTTACACTGTCAAATACATATAATTCAAAAGAAATCAAACGTAACTCATAAAATAACCACCTCATGGTTAATCTTTTGGTAAAGTACTACTTTCATACTAAAAAAAGAAATTAGTAACGATTAAATTTTAAATGCTGAACCACCATTCTGAAAGTGTTAAAATTTTTCTTCAGTATTCACTAAATTCATCACATTCATGTCCCCACTATGAAACTATAAACACTACTTTGCAATTTAAAAAAATCTTTCAGTTCAGATTAGTTCCTGGATGTTAAAAATTACTACACCATTGCTAAATGAAGCTTTTCATGATATAGGAGTGTTTTAGACACAATAATTTTTCATTGTTTCGAACATGATCTTTGGTTTGATGCTGTCCTGATATCCTTTCTAGCCGGATGGTTCTGGTTAGTAAAATATTCATAAAACAACACACTAGTTTCATTCGAATGATACAAGTAAATTGGGTCAGTGGCCTAAGGGCAATGGCAAATACAAAGAAAACTGGCAAGATAAGTTCTCGAATCCATAACTGACATGGTCAGTGTTAAAGGAAATCAGTGTTGCTGAGGAGTGGCTCACCTCCTTTCATCCAAGACCTCTATCAACTCATTAACGGCATTAGCCATTTCGAGGAAATCAGTTGGAAAAAAATCTAATCTGAATGAAGGCACACAGGTGCAAATCTTAAGCAGATAAATAAGACCAACTAAATTACATACGCAAGCATGGGTGTGTCGACCCCAAGCACATACATATATCTCATGTTTGAGGTTGAATATCATCACTGCATAGATTCCATCACATGGAAAACTCTACGCCTGTGGGTATATACATCCTAGAGATCAGAACTAGGTGATGGTTCTTCAGAAATAATGAGACTTTAAAGGACGTACAAGTTGGCCTTTCCCCAAAATGAAAGGTTTTAAATTAATAGCAAAACGATGCAATAACAATGAAAACTGTAAAAAGCCATAAAGTTAAATCTCAGAGAGGACAAGGTCAATTTCATAACTGAAGGCTGCTGATGATTTCTTCTCTCTCTCTTTGAATAATCAAATGCAAATGCCTTTTAGCAATGGCAGCATTCAAATCCCACAAAAAATCAAGTAGTGCCCCCTGAAGGAGCACCTCCATTGGCACAAACTGTAAAACCTGCTCTGGTGCATCAGTGTTAAGCAAAGCACTCAACAATTCATTCACATTCTGCAGGTACTGGAAAACTGGATTTGGAAGGTCCTGATAACCAACACACAGCAGGACTGCACAGGTCTTCAGGGGTTCAGAGGATGTGGGACAAGAAAACGTGATGAATCTAAAACAGCTGTGGAGTACAAAGACCAAACCAGCCATAAATCTCGTAAAACAAGAAAGTACAGGCAAAATCATAACATCTCCTGTATGAAGCTGCTGCAATGAATGCAGAAGGCAGTCCAAAAATAACTGCTGGTAAGCTGGGTCTCCATCATGAAGCAATGAACAGCTAAAAGTCATGAGCTCAGCTGATTCCAAAAGTCGAACTTCCAACGGTATACGCATTTTGATATCATGGAGAGTTGGAAAACCCACAAGCAGGCACTTTATTTGGTTACTGGGTTCTACAACCTGATCATCCTGAAGGCACTTGGTAAGTCTAAACAACTCAGAAAATATCAGTTCTTCAGAAAAAACGTGACAAGAACAATAATACTGCCGTTTTGGCCTAAACTTGGAATCCAAATTCAAGGCTTCTCCTAATGACTTTTCAATTGCTTCATTAAGAGCCTTTAAAATTTCACCATCACAGAAGGGAGAACACTTTACCTTTGGCAGTTTCTTTCCCTCTAAAATATGCCATAAGTGACACTCAAGACTGGAAGATGTCCCTTCTAAACAAGAACTTTGCCCAGGTTGATATGCAGCATGTTCTTCAGCCCAACTATTCAAGTATCCTTTGGCCACCTTATCTTTCCATGAAAGGGTTTCCAGCATTTTCCTTTCATTATAAGTTTTAAAATATTTGTTCCTCTGCCCAAACCATTTTGTATTTGTACTACAACCAATGTTAGATTTTTTTACTAGCCAATTATTTCTGGAAAGAGGCTTCAAATGAAACTTTTGCATGAAATATTGAACAGCACAGTCCCTTAAATTATTCAGCTTTGCTTGTTCCCCTTTACCCATGCACTCAAACAGACGAATGTTCTCAGAAATAGTCTCTAGCTGGTATTTATGAAAGAACACACAACATTCTTCATGTCTTTTAAGAAAAGATTCAGGAATCACATGATGAGGAAAGAGAGCTTTCCTGGTCATTTCAGTCCCAAAATTCAGCACCATCTTAGATAACAGAAGATGGATTGCCTCTCTTCCCTTATAGTGGAGACATACCACATAGACTTCTGAGTTTCCTGCCTTGCTAGTAGCAGGTTTGAAAACATGGACTTGGTCAAAAGAACAGTTTAGCAGGTACATCAGGTTTATGGAACAATGCTCAAACAAAGTAAACATCTTCAGAACAAAAGAGCCACCATTTCCAAGAGTCGTCAGAGCAGTGACAACTTCACAGTAATGCAAAGAAGAGACTAGAGCTTCTTGTTCACCTGGGTTTCCTTGGCAATCAAAACTCCCATCTGCAGTGATTAAGTGAATGGTAGCCATGTTGCTTACGAAATCCTGAAGTCCAGTTAGATATTGCAAAGTCATGATATCACCAGTGTTATCTGGACCAAAATACCACCAGTGCAAAGTATTTGCAATAAGTCTGTCATCCATAATCATCATAAGATTGTCATTTGCTTCATGGTATGGATTCAGAGTATTAGCTACCCAATTCCAATCACAGGGGAATTGGAAGGATTTTAAGTAGTGATTGAGACTAGCTATAAAAGCTCCAGGAGCTTCACAAAGGTGTAAAGTATTCAGTTTTCCATTCTGAAGAGCTTCCTGTGGAATAAGTGGAAAGCTGCACAATATTTCATGAAACTTACACCACGCTTGCGTACAAAGTTCAGCGTTCACGGATTTTCTCACATGAGAAATTATTTTTCCAGCTTTATTAGTGAAAGCAGTGTGCTCG
The DNA here is from genome assembly GCF_057802395.1 of Ceratotherium simum simum. Classification (NCBI taxonomy): domain Eukaryota; kingdom Metazoa; phylum Chordata; class Mammalia; order Perissodactyla; family Rhinocerotidae; genus Ceratotherium; species Ceratotherium simum. The sequence goes on from NC_141929.1 coordinate 15,088,976, forward strand.
TGCCACTCATCCAGTTTCTTGTCACTCAGTAGGTTTTTTACTTCATTTAGGGAGTTCTTCAAATCAAGAAATGCATTAAATTCCGTGTGGTCACAGGTGAAAATCTCACTAGGATCTGGTAACTGCCACTCATTATTAAGTGGCTTGCCATAAGAAAATTTCTTGGCAAAGAGTTCAACAATGTCAGCAAGAACATCTGGGCTGAATGTCTCAGGACTTGAACCCAGTGGTGGCTTTCTGTACTTACTCATTTTCAAATTAAATTAAAATCTAGAAAAAGAAAACACACAATTAAATTAATCAAATTTATTAGTGAGTGAAATCTCATCCACAGCACATCAGATCACACTCATGACAAACCACATAAAATGGGAAGGCTAATGTCGGCACACTCTGTTACGTAACGAGGCAATTTGGAATAAAGAGGAAAGGCTTCAACATCCAAGAGACCTGGGCTCGAATTCCAGCTCTGCCACTTACAGCTTATAAGCAGCCTTGGGCAAATTACTTTACATCTTTGAGTCAGTTTCTTATTTTAAAAATTGAGGTATAATTTATTTAGATGAGGATAAAACATGCTAGCACATAAAAAAGCATATACCAAAGGATATTCATCAATGAATGGCAGCTCTTATTACCAGAGTAACCCATCTAGCTCCTCCCCAAAGTTCTCCTTTACCCATGGCCTGAGACACCACCAAAGGGCACCAAACACACTCTTAAACTAAGATTCATCCCTGAACATGACCTTTAATCAAGCTCTAACAAGTGACTTTTAGCATTTTTTTTTTTTAGCTCCCTCGGAATCTCACGTCCTTCCAGGAGAGGGTCCTGCACCTGAAGCCAGTACTGGTCCTGCTACCAGGCCTCTCTGCTACCACCCACTTCCTCACCTACCAGGACTGCCGAATATGTTGTCTGTCCAGATCTCACTCTCTTGCACTTTGGCAGTACCAAATCACCTTTCCAGGCCATCAACTAACACTCATCACCAGACTGCTTGTTAACTGGGGTGTACTTGACTGACCGGTTAGCCTCCTTCTGCTCAATGCTGAAACTGACCTAGAGTTCACCCTGGCATGTTTCTAAACTACAGATCCCTGCCTCACCTGGTCGGTCAGACAGATCCATGCTTACCTGATAAAATCTTATTTCTTCTTGCCACTAAAACTTAACACACTTTGATAGGAGAATTTTAAACTGAAGAAGTATCCTTATTGAATATACAAATTACAAATAGTCACCCTACATTCTGTGTTCTAACACTGCCTAAGAAACCAAAACACCTGTCCCGTGGCGAGGGAAAGGGATATAAGAGAAAGAAGCACAGCTTAATGGCATAGCTTTGGAAAAGTTCTAAATTCCAGTAGATAGAGCAATGAGTATTACATGGTTATTATGCTATTACACAGTATTAGCACAATGTTAATCAATAAGTGCTTTAGTTCATGAGTTCTGCATTTATTTAGCCTTTTCAATGCATTCTACACCAGTTTTCAAAAAGAATCTAAATTTGTTAAACATGAAAAAAATGACAACTAAACCACTATCCCACAAGAAGCCAATGTTTGATGATTAAAATGAGAAATAAAGGTGAGCTAGCGCCACAATAACATCCAGAAGACTGTATTTACTGGCATTTACTTTGTACTGTTCTTTTAGCACAGTTTTTTAACCTTTTATATTTTAAGTTATTTACAAGTGTGTCTACTGTACGAGCTTGTAAGCTTCTTGAATAAGTATCTTCTTAGCCATTTCTGTTTGCTATAGTATATCTACAAATTACACACAAATTGTGGTTAATTGTAGTCACAATTACCCATCAATATCTTTTTCTTACCTTGAATCAATTATTTGTTTTACTCTTAGAAGCTATATTTAGACAAATTTCTGAAAGAAGGCAAAAAGGAGGCATTTTCACACTCACTAAAATCGTAAATAAAAGCAAGTGAAAGTTTATTACAACAAGCTATTCTATCTTAATTCACACCATGCTTACTGGAAACTACAACCAGGTTTAGATCTCAACTATATTCTATTTTGGGAAAAGTCTGATTTTAGTCATTAACTTCACATACTAATTAATGGCTGTAGTTAAGCTCTGAAATCTTACCTAATAGGTAATTACCTTCACATGACAACAACTAAAATGATTCAAACACTCCATTGTTCTTCCCGACTACACCTGTGGTACACAGACCAAAATTATATACATTATATATTTATGTATAAATTATATATTAATATTGAAGAATGTTCAGGTCGATAATCCATGATTTATCCGAACATTTGTTTCCTACTATCAAATTCCCAGAATCCAACCACTTCTCACCCACCTCCAGCTCCCAGCCTCCTGATGGTAGACACTGTCAACTCTCTCCTGGATTACCGCCGTAGCCTTCTAACTGGTCTCTTTGCTTCTATCCTTGCTTCCTACAGTCTATTCTGAAACACACTGACCAGAGTAACCTTATAAAAATCTAAGCTACACTGTGTCGCTGCTCTGCTCAAAACTGTGCGATGGGTCCCCACTTCACTCCAATGTAAATGCCCAAATCCTTACAGCAGCCTACAGGGCCCAGGAAGATTTCTGCCCTCTGGCTCAACCTACTTCTAACCGAATTTTCTATTACTAATTCCCATACTCATTCTGCTCTAGCCACACAGGCTTTCTTGCTCTTCACTGAAGACACCAGGCACATTGCAATCTGCAAGTCTTTGCACTGGTCAGTCCCTCTGCCTAGAATGCTCTTCCTTCAGATATCTGCATAGCTAACTCTCTCACCTCCTTCAAGTACTTACTCAAGCGTAACTATCTCTGTGAAGCCTACCTTGACCTCCTAACCTAAAATTGCACCTTGCGTTACCAACGGTAAAGACGAAAATAAGAACTTCGCTGTGTTTCGTTTTTCCATGGCACTCTTTTCCTTCTAACATATTATGTACTTATTTATGTTTAATGTGTATTATTTGTTTCCCAAACTAGGATCTAAGCTCCACAGGACAGGAATCTTTGTTTCGTTTACTCACTTATCATCCCAAGAGGTTAGAACAGTGCTTAGCACACAGTCAGCACTCAATAAATATTTACTGAATAAATGAACGGATATCATATTTAGCACAAAAGCCCCTCTTCTAATTAGGTTCTGAATATGAGTCATGATAATGCACCTCAGCTTCACTCCAGCACTTCAACGCACGACCAAAAAAAGCATGGGATTTACAGAACGCAAGGAAAAAGTTTCCAGTATGTGTTTCTCTTTCCCTTTCATTAAGCACTCCATAGAGCTTTGTAGCATCATAATTCTAAGAGGGTCAGTATTAACATTCTTATTTTGCAGACTCGAGCAGGAAGTCACGTAGGCCCCGGCCCAAAGCTACAAAGGGAATACCTGCAAAATTCGTGGGCCTAACACAAAACCCACAAGACCTCATCAACAGCTGTTACCTCTCCAATTAACACTTACAAAGGAGTTTTAGAAGTGCTTCCCCCAACCCCTCCTCCCAGCAACAGCGGAAAGAATAGCTAGTGTGTATCCTGCACTTCACTGTGGGCCAGGGGCACCCAAGATCTCGGCTCAGCTGGTGCAAGCGAGTCTCAAGCTCCATTCGAGAGGCCCGGTCCCTGACCTGGAGGAACCTCAGACCCAGCCCCTGCCTCACCCACTGGAAGGTGTTAAGAGGCCCCGGGCTCGGAACCCGGGCCTGGATTACCTTCGCTCACGCCCACCTCGGCCCCAGAGTCTACAGGGGCTGCGCTTCACTCGCTCTCCTCACTCGAGGGGGCCATTCTCCACTTTCGCTCCCGGGGCTGCTTCCCGGGCCGGTCGCTCCTTTGGGTCTGCGGCACCTCCGCCACGGGGCAAGGAGGTGACCAGCCGGGAAGGAAGCCCGGACCCGCCCTCGCGACACTAGCAGCGGGACACCACCTCCAGGCCGCGCCGCCGCCGAACGCCCGGCAGCCCGAGAACCGCGACAGACACTGCGCACGCGCCTCGAGGCCGGCCTGGCGTAACGCGTTAACGTTACGCACGCCGGCGACTCTCGCGACGCCGAGGCCTTGGCTCCCTAGGTTTGCTTCTCCGCAGGGTACCTGAGCTGGGCAGCCCCAGCCTTCCTCACCACGGCCTCTATGGCAACGGGAGCTGCGCGCGCAGACAGAGCGTCCTTTGGCCCCGCCCTCTCGGGTGGAGAGGTGGGTGGAGCGGGGCAAAGCCGCCCAGGGCACGCTGGCTCCTCCCACCTAGCCTCTGGGACCTAGAGGCTTTGCAGCGCTGTCGGGCAGAAGTTAGTTCCTAGTACAGCTTGAGTTCACACAGGTGCTCGAAAGACAACGTGAGGTTAAAAGCCAAACTAGGAACCTGCGAGATAACACTGTTATTATAACATACATATATATTTATAAGCCAATGAGAAAAAGACAGCCTCAGAAGAAAAATGGGCAAAGATTTGAACAGGCAGTCCCAAAAAAGTAAAATACAGTAGCCAGTAAGGATATACAAAGTTGTTTAACCTGTTATAAAAAAAGAATTGGAAATGAAAACAATATGTTTTCACTCAATTTAGCAAAGATTTAAAGAAAGATTTAAAAAGATCGATAATGGTGAGAGTATGGAGAAACAGGTTTATCTACTGTGGTTGGGAGGGAAAATTGGTATAAACCTTCCAGAAGGCAAACTTGAAAATAGCCTTGGCCCTTAGCCCAGCAATTCCCACTCCTAGCAGTTTATTCTTAGAAACACAGCTGGCACTCACTTGGGACAAAATTTCATTTCAGCACCTAATGACAACAATAACAAAAACAGGAAACTTGCTAAATGTCTACTTTAAGGGAATTAATTAAATTCTTTACAGTACATTCATATAATGGGATACTATGCAGCCATTAATAAGCTATATGTGTTAACAGTATTGCGTGAAAATAGTAGAATATAGAACTGTGTGTAGAGTTTGAACCATTTATGTAAATCATATATATATATATAAAAGACAATTTTATAAGTCTTCCAGGACATGCATCAATGGAGAAAAAATTGTCTTTTCAAAAAATGTTGCTAGGTCATTTGGATATCCATATGGAAAGAATTTTAAACTTTGTTTGGACTCTTATATCATAAACAAAAATACATTTCATTTGGATTGCCAATCTATATTTTAAAAGTTAAACAATAACTCTTTTAGCAGAAAACATAAGAGAACATCTTCATGACCTTGAAGTAGGCAAAAAGTTTATAACAAGACAAAAAAAGCACTAATCATAAAGGGAAAATATATAAATTGAACTATATTAAAATTAAGAACGTCTATTCATTGTAAGACACCATTGAGAGTGAAAAGGCAACATATAGCGTGGGAGAAGATATTTACCATACATGTATATGACAAAGGACTTGTATCCAGAATATATAACACCTACAAGCAAATAAGAAAAGATGTCCCAGTGGAAAAATGCGCAAAAGACCAGAACAAACTTTGAAAAGATGATATCCAAAAAGCCAGTAAACATATGAAAAGATGCTCAACTTCATTAGTCTTTGGGGAAATGTAAACTAAACCCATAATGAGACACAATTACACAGCAGACTGGATAAAATAAAAAAGACTGAAAATATGTGTTGGAGAGTATGAGGAACAACCAATGGAAATCTGTTTGGGAAAAAAGGATCTTCTAAGATATTTCAAACTCATGAATTGGTTGCCTCCCCCCCACCCCACCCCACCCCTCAATTTTTTTGAAGTATAATTTACATACAGTCAAATACTCAGATCTTAAGTGTGCTATTCAACTACTTTTGACAAACACCTGTTAAATATTCAAGAAAGTTCCTTCTAGCCCCTTCTCAATCTCCCACTCCCCAGAAGCAATCACTGATCTGTTTTCTATCATCATAGTTTAGTTTTGCCTATTCTAGAATTTCATATAAATTCAAGCATTAAAGTTTATAATTTTTTGTTTCCAGCCCCTTTCCACTCAGTGTAATATATTTTTTTTATATTGTTGAGGGGAAAAAAAATCTTTTCCTTCTACCCTTCTAGGTTCTCAGCTCGGGCTTTGTAACAAAAGATAGATTCACAATAAAACATATAAATTTACTGATATGTTTTATGTGACATGGAAGGCTTCACAAGGAAATGAAGACCTAAAGAAACCATTAAACCTTAGTGTTTTACTAGGTTTGATGAGGAGTGGAAAGTTGTGGGAAAACGTGACAAATCAGTGTGAGCTAAGAGTAGAAAATGAGAGAAACTTAGCAAGACATGTTCACTCCTATTCCTCTTGGAGTCCTTCCATCTTTGGAGATAAGAATGTTCCTTTCCTCCAGGTACAGGGAGGGCACCTCCCACACGAGATAGATCATAAGGCCTGCTTCAGGACAAGGTCAGAGAGTTCTTTCTGCACTTCCCATTTCTCAAATTCCTTTAGCTTAAATTATTCAATATGCCAAGTCACCATATTTGGGGGTAGCATGTTCTGAACCCTGTCAATATTCATCCGTGTTGTTTTATATATCTGTAGTTTGTTCTTTTTTACTGCTAAGTAGTATGCCATTGTATGGATAGACCACAATTTAGTTATGTATTCTCCTGCTGACAGACATCTGAGTTCTGTTTCAGGTTTGGATCTGTTATGAATAAACCTGCTCCGAACATTCTAGTGCAGGACATTTTTGTGAGCATGTATTTTCTTTACTGGGTAAATACCTAGGCATGGAATGGCAGGGTCATGCAGTAGGTTAGGGTTTCTCAACCCCAGCATTATTGTTATTTTGAGAATCACTGAGGTAGGTGAATGTGTAGCTCTTTAAGAAACCTCCAAACAGTTTTCCAAAGTGTTTGCACCATTTTACATCCCTACCCACAATACGGAAGAATTCTGGTTGTTTCACATCCTCGCCAACTTTTAATGTTGTGAATCTTTTTCATTTTAGCTATTGGTGGGAGCTGGTTGCTTTTTACATCTGATTCTTAATAAATATTAATTGAAAATGAAAAGCTGTGGATATAGTTCTTTTGTGGGACTAAAGACTAGATGAAGGATATGTGATCTCTTAAACACAATCACTATGTTCCCTATAATCCCTGATATTATAAATATTATCAGGAATATTTCAAATAATAAAGTTTATAGTGAGCCAGTCATTACTAAAATAATCACAACAGTAACATTTATTGAGTACATAATATGTGCTGAGCACTGAGCTGCCTTTTTTTTTTTTCATTTAATCCTCTCAACAACTCCATGAGGTAGACGCATGTATTGTCTCCATTTTATTAACAGAGAAGTCAAGGGTCAAAGTGATTCAGCAATTTGCTGAAGGTCGTGTAGTCAACAAGTAGCGGAGTCAGGGTTTGGACCTGGTGGGCCTGACTCCAAGGCCAATCTGTTCTGCAGAGAATTCCTAGAAATCGCCTCCAGCAATTTAAAAACAACTTTATAGTCCACATTGCTGGCCAGAAATGCTTATAGTAGACCAGTAATTAAAAGAAAAAAAGAAAAAGAAAGATGAGTTTCATTCATTTTGTCCTAAAAGCAATAATCTGTTACAAAGATTTTTGGAAAAGATGAAATGTTATGAAGGAATGAAATTAGTACCTGAAACTTTAAAAAGTTGAAAGAAAATAACTAAACCCTGCACTAATATACTTGCAGATTTGGATAAAAATGCATAGTTATGTGAATGCACTTAGCATCAACTTTTAAATATATATTTTAATAAACATGTGTAGTATCTGAGTGGAAGCTAGCTATAATTAGTTATTCTTTCCAATTCCTGAGTGTTCTTTATACTCAACCGGCATGACAATGAGAACGTAAGTAGCGTAAGAATTAAAACAACTGACTCCCCAGCCTCTGCTCCCATTCTATTTCTCTGTCAAAGCAAACAGATACGAAAGTGCTTCTGTGGTCATTTATCACCAATCAACTGGCTGAGTCTCCAATTACATCCTCAGAGAGATTCTGTGAGGGGACCATGTACAAATGGTCATTCCAAAACCTCCGAGGGAGTTTTCTGGGGTGATGGAAATGTTCTATATCCTCATAGGGGAGGCAGGTGAAGAGGTACATGTATCTGTCAAAACTCATAAATGGTACAATTAAGATTTGAGCATTCTGTTAAATATAAATTTTACCTAAAAAAAAAAAAAAAAGAGCCATAAACAAAAATTGAACTTATGCTGAAGGATTTAGGGGAGAAGTGTCCTGACACATGTACCTTACTTTGAAATGCACCACCCATACAATGGACTGGTGGATGGATAGAGGGATGGATCAATGATAAAGTGAGTCCAGCAAAATGTTCACAATTGTAGGATCTAGGTGGTGGACACACGGCTGTTTACTACGTAATTCTTTCAGCTTTTCTCTGTTGAAATTTTTTCATAATAAAATATTGGGGGAAATAAACAGAGATTCATATAATGAAAAGCAAGAATGGCATCTCTTTCTGTTAAAAAAAAATACATACATACAATGAGTGTCTAGTGTTTTCCATTAACACAGGAAACAGAGCCTCTGAGTGAGCTTTAAGTGAATAGCATTGGACTTGGTGGAGACCAGACAAATGTTCTTTCGATCAGTCATTTGATCCATTTATCTGATTTAGTGAACACCATTCAGGCTTGATTTTGACCATTACACAACCTTAAATGGTTCCTATTCTTTGTCACACAGTGTTCCACTTACTCTCTTCTTGTCACATGGAATGGACCATTGTTTAAAGGCAGCAAACTAAGAGACCACTGACATTGAAATTCCAGAAGTCAATGAAAGTTATAAACCTGATAATAATTCTTCCAATTTCCCTCATGATGATCTTCACTAGATATTTAAATTGCATTCTGATCAAAATTGTCAAACAGCATCTTAAGCTGTGAAAATACAATGTTAAGGGGCCAGCCCCATGGTGTAGTGGTCAAGTTTGGCACACTTGGCTTCAGCAGCCTGAGTTCACTCATTCAGATCCCAGGCGCGGACCTATACCACTCATCAGCCATGCTGTGGTGGTGACCCACATGTGAAATAGAGGAAGATTGGCACAGATGTTAGCTCAGGGAGAATCTTCCTCAGGAAAAAAAAAAAAGTTAAAAAGAGAAAATGTATTAAAAATTGTAACCGATTTGTCTATCCAACTACTGGGTAGAGCATTTACATTGTGGTATTTGTGGGAAAGTGCTTGAAAACAGCAGCCTGAAATCTCTTCTTACTGTTTAGAAACTAACCAAAAATTATTGAAACAAATCAATTAACTTTTAAGCATAATTGCAAGAATTCTAAACATCAGATCATGAAAGCTTTTAGGATCATGAAAGTTTTTGTCTATTTTTGGTGCTGTAACATATAGTTAAACTTCATTCTGCATTTTAATATACATTCAGGACTAAAATGCAATGTGAAATGTCTTTCTTAAAATTTATTTTTCAGCAATTCATGTTTTTTTCTTACGTAGTTTATTTCAAGTTAACTAAACAGAGTGAGTCACTCAATCAGGAAAAGTCAAAATGTGTTTTTACAGTATATGATATAAATATCATTAAAGACTATATTTTAGATGAACTTTAAAATAATTTTATAATACAATCATTAATGATATACTGACCTAAAATGCATTTTTACTTAAAATCACTTCTTTATTTTCTTCCATGTAAAAATGACCTTTGAAAAAATTTTTTTCCTTTTTTTTTTGTGAGGAAGATTAACCCTGAGCTAACATCTGTTGCCAATCTTCCTCTTTTTGCTGAGGAAAATTGGCCCTGAACTAACATCTGTGCCCATCTTCCTCTATTTTATATGTGGGATGCCTGCCACAGCATGGCTTGATGAGCGGTGCATATGTCCGTGCTTGGGATCTGAACTTGCAAACCCTGGGCTACCGAAGCGTGAATTTAACCACTATACCACTGGGTCAGCCCCTAAAAAATTCTTAAGGGTTTAAGAGAGAATGTATGTTACTGTGTGATTGGCTCAGGAGTTTTTGAAAAGAAAGGTTGGGACACTCTGACATGTGGAACAGAATACAAGATGTGGCCCACCCTTGAAATAGTAATCATTTCATTGCAGACCCAAGACATTTAAAAATAAATAACATTATACAACTAAGTGCTATGTTGTATGATACAGATCAAGTGTTGTAGAAGTCTAAAGAAGGGGGAATTAATAGGAAAAAGATGGGAAAAAGAGACTTTAATTTTTGTCTTAAAAGGGTGCTGTTATTTGGGGAGAGGGAGTATGAGCCTAGCTCAGGAAAATAACATGGATGAGAAAACAGGCAAGAGAAAGGGTGTTTGCAGAAAAGGGGTGGAAAGTTAATGAGACTGAAATGCCATGTAGGTGCGTCTTAGTCAGTTCAGGCTGCTATAACAAAATACCATAGACTGGGTGACTTAAATAACAAAAACATATTTTTCACAGTTCTGGAGGCTGGAAAGTCCAAGATCAAGGTGCTGGCAGATTTGGTTCCTGGTGAGGGTTCTCTTCCTGGCTTGCAATTGGCCACCTTCTCTCTGTGTCCTCACATGGCAGAAAAAGAGAGAGCAAGCTCTCTGGTCTCTTCTTATAACGGCACAAATCCTATCATGGGAACCCCACCTTCATGACCTCATCTAAACCTAATTACCTCCCAAAGGCCTTATCTCCAAAAACCATCACATTGGGGTGTTACGGCTTCAACATATGAACTTTGTGGGATCACAATTCAGTCCATAGCATGTAGTGAAGAGCCAGAGTACAGACAACCAGGGAAGCCAGACTGAGGTGCCAGAATCTGCTGCAATAGGAAATAGTCAAGAGGGAAAGAAATAACTAAACTTGGTGCTTATAGAGTTAGGGATGATAGTGGAATAGTCAAGCAGAAATATCCGGGAGGGAGTTCACAATCAATGGGTGGATGAAGTTCAGGTGAGAAAACTGAGCTGAAGTTACATTCAACCCTGTGAATTTTTAAGTACCTACTTTATTATTATCTATTATTAACAATCATTATGATACCTTATTTAGAAGTGAAATCAATACCAAAAGTTGTTAAATCACTAGCCCTGGGGATTCCTACTCACCTGACACTCTCCCTCCTCGGGATCAATATAGCTTCTCTTTTTGAACGGTTAGCACATCAGCTTGGGCATCTGAGTGCCTGGGTTAAAATCACCACCTACTAGCCGTGTGACCTTGGGCAAGAAGACCTCCAAGGGTCACACCGAGGATTAGCAAATGAATATAAAGTGCTTAGCACAGATCCTTGCACTTAGCCAGTATCTGATAGATGTCAGCTGCTCCTGAAAAATGTCTGTTCTTTTCTGGAAGATACGGTGCTAAATTCAGACCCTCCTTGCAGCATTCTCCTTCTTTTGCTGTTTCTTTTTATATTCAAAATCCTTAATAGGGCAGGAGAAGAAAAGAGAGAGGGAGGGCAGGAGAAGAAAAGAGAGAGGGAGACTAAGGAGAAGAATGAGGAAAAAAAGAAGACAATTGAGACCAAATTGTTTTGTATCTGCCACTGAGAAGCTGTCAAATGTATCTACTTTCTGTCTTCAACAATTCGGGCAGGTTTCAAAGAGCAGAAAGAAGATCGGCTGTAAAGTGAATGAATGCATGAGTCAACATGGATGCATTTCAAAAATATAATATGAAATGATAAAGGCAAGTTGCAGAACAGTTTTACATTGCCTTCCCATTTACGTGATTAAAAACACATGAAACAATTCTGCTTAATGTTTATTGATACAAATGTAGTAAAAATATAAACACACGGGAAGAGGAAGATACACACTAACTTCTGGAGAGTGGTAACATCAGGGAAGGTAGAGGGGATGGGAGAGAAGCACAGAAGGGATGTCAACTTTATCTGCAATGTTTTTAGTCTTTTTATTAAGCTCTGAAGCAATGGCAAAATATCAGTAGTTTTAAAGTCTAGGTAGTGGATATATGAGTGTTATATTATTCTCTTTACTTTTCTGAATGTTTGAAATATTTCCTAAAATTTTTAAACATTAAAAAAAGAGGACTAGCGGCCTCATTCTTAAATCCATTCAAACTCCTATACACTTTAGAAATCCATTTATTCAGCTAAATCACAAGCATAAATGATTTTCAGGAATGAGTATGCTTCCCAGATTCAATTTGAAAAGAGTATAATGACTCTTAAAAATAGGGTATGTTTTGTGTGATGTTTACATTACCAAAATAGATTTCAAATTCTATCTGGATTGAATTACACATATTGCCATATTATTAGGTTTTTATTTCATTTTATTTTAGTAATGATTGATAGTAATAGCACATTACATTTTCAGGATGCTTTGTAGTTAACAAATTGCTGTGTACACCTTAGGATTGCTTATGGATACCTTAAGATTGCTGGTGTATACCTTAGCATCACCAATAGGTTTCATCGCAGGGGCAAACTCCAACTGATTGATGGTGGCTGCCCAGAGTGCTCTGTTGAGACAGTTTGTGAAACCACATCTGGGTTCCGCAGAGAGGGCAGTGTTCAGCTAGGGAGGTGTGTCAAGGTCAGAGAGGTGGAGTGATGCCTCTGTATCCCACTGATAACCCTGACACTTTCCTAACTCCCCTTCTACTTCACTCACTGCTCCTTCTTCTTCTCTCTTCACTTATGCCTTCTGTCTTGGTGCTTCCAAGAATTCCGCTCCCTTGATTCTCCTTGATCTTTACTCAGGCTGCAACAATCCCTGGCTGATTTTATTCTCACCCACAGCACCCCTACATGCTGATGAGTTCCTCCTTTTCTGTTTTTCTTTGAAGACTTCCAAGCCCCACCTGGGCCAGGTGAGATGCCTCCCCATCATCCCCATGGTGCGCACACAGCATTTATCTCTAAGCATTCCAACTATTTATTTACTCATCTATCTCTGCTATGGGCTTTGAAGGGACAAGTCTGGGTCTTATTGATCTCTGTCCTCCCAGCTTCTGGCACATAGTAAGCAATCAATAAATGCTTGTTAAATGAAAGAATGATTTAATGAACAGTGTCCTTCTTTTGCAAAAAAGGAAACAAACTCAGAAGTTGGGATTTTCTCAAGGTTATCTTTCCTCCAAAACCTTCACAGCTTTCCCCTAGCACAGGGATTAACAAACATTTTCTGTAAAAAGACCAAATAGTAAATATTTTCAGCTTTGTGGGCCATAAGTTCTCTGTCACAACTACCCAACTCTGATGTTGTAGCTGGAAGGCAACCATTGACATGGCTGTATTGCAATAAAACTTTATTACACAAACAGGCAGTGGGCTGGATTTGGCTCATGGTCCACAGCCTGTGGACCCTCGCTGTAGAAGATGGTTAACAGACACTCCTACACGTCTAGTTTCTTCACTGAACATCCTCTCTGCCTCAACCCAAATTCCAGGATCCTGATTCCATTGTTTCCACACGTCTCTGTTGTTGGAGTTAGATTGACAATACCCTCAAAACTCCAAGCCAGGGAGTTGGGGAAGGCTCACAAGAGAACTGACTTCAAAGCTGAGACCAGAAGGACTAAGAGAAGTTTGTTAACAATGGCTCTTAAAAGACCTAGAGGAATTCAAGTCTAACTTATCCACATCCTCCTTGATCACCCACTTTGAATACTCTTAACATTTTCAAAAGAAAAGAAGTCCATTTCTTGGGTGCAGTAGACAAAGAAGAAAGTGGAACAAATAACTCCCTTCCATTCCCCTCCTCCTTGTCTGTTTTCAAATGACTAGTCGTTTTTTCTTTCCCAGAGGCTATTTCAAACTTCTTCCACTCTTCTCATATTTCCTACCCTACTGTCCTTTCACTCATTGTCAGAAGATGACCTCACCCCATCCTTCACACAAGAAATAGAAGCTATAAGAAGAGAATCTTTCTTAATTCTGCCACTCCCCACAAACTTATCTGCATCTATACCCACTCTCCTCTCCTTCCTGTCATCATGGAATAGGTGTCTAAGACTAATCTCTCCTTCTGTTCTCTGTTTCCCAGGTCTTTCTACCTACTCAGGGAACCTGATTGCATCTGTCGTTTCTCTCTCCTGTATGTCTCTTTCTCTCTGTCTCTTTCTTTCTCTGTCTCTCTCTCTCTATCTCTCTGAACTTCATCTCAAAGACAAAGAGGAGCCTCTCCCCCAACCCTCTCTCCTGGTAACTTTCTATCAACATTTATATATGTGGGTCTTGGAAATAAGTCTCTCAAACCTGTGTCTTCCTCCAATCATTGCCCGATCTCTCCCCTACCTCCTTCACAGCCAAAGTTCTTGAAAGAGTTTTCTGCTCATGGTTTCCACTTCATCGTTTCCAAGTAATTCTTCAACTCAGGAAAAATTTGCTTCTCCTCCATTACATCCCCAAAACTCTCCCAACTAACCTCTTTTTGCTACATGCAACCTAAAATTCTCTCCCTTATCTTTGTTGAATTCCTGGCACTATTCAACCCTGTGATCATCCTTCTGAAACATTCTCTTCCCATGACTTTGGTGATAACATGATCTCCTATGGTCATTCTTCCTTAGGCTTCTTTGTAGGTTCCAATACCTCTGCATATTTATTAAATATTGGTGTATTTCTCTAGTAGGCTCTCTATTTTTCTCAGTCCACATGCTCCCCTAGGATATCTCATCTAATCTCCAGGCAATCTTAAATATGTTAATGATTCCCAAACTTACTTCTCCAACCCAGAGCTCACTTCTGAGGCTAGAACCAGTTGGCCAATGACCTAATAGAATTAGAAATTAACCTTCTTTTGCTTTATTCACCACATCCAGTCTCATCTTTAAAAAACATTATCTTGACCCCACCATCCCAGCCCACTACCACTCCCTTTCTTTGCCCCATTTGCAGCAAAACTTCTTGAAAATTAATTGTCTGTTAAAGCCCTTCCAGTCAGGCTTTCAACTATGCAAGTCCACCAAAACAGCTCTTGTCAAGGTCATCCATGAGTTCTGCATTGCTAAAGTCAGTGGACAATTCTCAAGCCTCATCTTACTTCGATCTTTCAGCAGCATTTGACACGGCTGATCACCTACTTCTCCTTGATACCCATTCTTCACTTGGTTTTCCAGACGCCACTTCTGGTTTTCTCCTACCTCGCTGACTTGCCTTCTCAGTCTTCTGTGCTCATTTCTCCTTTTCTCCCTGATTCTTAATATTGGAGTGAACCAAGGCTTGTTCCTAGGTCCTCTTCTCTACACTCACTCCTTGAGTGATCTCATACAGTCTTAAGCCTTAAATGTCACCTCTATGTCTACGATTCTCAAACGCGTCTCTTCATCCCAGACCTCTCTTCCAATCTTAGTCTCTTATATACAACTGCTTGCTCAAAATCTCCTTGGATGCCCCATAGGCATCTCACATTAAGCCGAAATCAAATTCCAGTCCCAAACACCTCTTCCACGCACAGCCTCCCACATGTCAATAGATGGCAACTCATTCTCCCAGCTGTGCGAGCCCAAATCTTGGTGTCATCATATGTAAGTTGATTCATTTGGAGTCCTTTTACTATGATTTCTCTATTTATGTCTTTTTTACCATGGTTTCAATCACGTTTTTTCAAGAGGGCTCATAGGTGCCAAGTTTGAGCAAGCTTAAAAATGTTTCCCATTGCCTTTATCCTCAAAGGACATTTATACTTTCTTTCCCTCATAAGTTGCAGAATTTGTTCCATGATCCCCTAGAAATGTGTGTCACATTAGTCCTTGACCTCCTCATTCATCTTTCGGTTTGTTGAAGTTCATCACTGAAGAAGGTTTTTCGCCTTTTTGTTTTTGTTTTTGACTCATCTTATTGAATTCATGTTCTTATTAATCTCCTCTGTAGCTTGAAGCAATTGCAGGCAACTTTTCCTAGGTTCCTTGGAAAATTTTTTTGCAGTCTTTCATCTGTTTTATGCCTTTTAAGTCTTCCCTTCAATTCACCTGTAGATGCTTGCTTAGTTACCATGTTGCTTCTTTTAATCTTGCTCATGTTTCAAATGGACAGCTCTACCTAGTTCTTCTTTTTGCTTTGATAGAAAGAAGATGAATTCTCACTGACAACTTCCAAATCTCATCCGGGGACTTTTTTCCCTTCCAGTTACATTTTGAGGCCTGGGGATTGCATTAACACCCACTTTCCTATAGCCTAAGGGCAGGAACTTAGAAAGAGCTGGGCAACCTTTCTGCAGCCTTTGGTATAGGACTGTGCTTACCCTTTCTTCTAAGATTTTGTTGATGTCCAGGTTGGGGTATGCCCTCTTCCCACAGAGGGGATATCCTCAAGTTTCAACTCAATCGCCTGACTCAGCACGGAATCCTGGCAGATGATGACACCTGGGGGCTTTTCCTGGCTCAGCCATGACACTGAGATCATAGGTAGGAACCTCTGCTCTTGGAAGAGATTTCCTTGACTTTTCTCTAAATTTCCTACTCCCAATTTTATCAGCTTCTATCCAAATCAGGAGAATTGGTGAGAATTCTCAAGGTTTTGCCACTTCTTTTCTTCCCTTGCATCATTCCTGGGAGAGAGAGCAATGTAGGATCTGCATTGAGTCACATCAAATCTTTCTGCTTTTCTTCTTGTTGGACCCTTTTCAGTTTATAGCATGAGGATAACCTCTCTCCTTGTTTGGTTGTTACTGGTAATTATTTCTAACTGGTTTATTTCATTGAGTGATGCGGAGAGTGATTCTGGAAGCAAAAAAGTGTTGTGTTTTAATTGCGAGGAGACTCGCAATTTCACCCTACCATCCTTAGGGACAGGGTTGGAGTGGGGGAGGAGATGAAACGTGATGACCCCAGCAGACCCCCACAGATGCCAGCCTCACAGCGGTGGCAGGCCCTTCTCAGGGAGCCTGGGATTTTTCATGAAGGATATCTGGCTACCACACTTCTCGATTACTCTTTCTGCTGCCCTTTGTTTTCTCAGCAAGGAGTAGTGTCACCCTTCCAGAAAGGGCTTCTGTTTTGCTTGACTCTAGCACAGCAAAGGTGGGGGAAGCTCAGGAAACTGCGCCTCACTCAGCAGCCGGGCTCAGGAAGGAAGCAGCTCAGCAGCATGAATGAGTAGAGAAGAGGGCAGGCGGGCTGAGCCCCTGGTGCTGTAATAAAGACACAGCACGGCAGGAGCAGACAGATAGGAAATCTGGGTTTGGGCAGTGGCCTTGGGATGCAGCGGTGAAAAGATGGAGGTGAGGTGGGAGGGAGATCTGCAAATCCGACATCTCCCACCATCATACAAGGTCCACAGCTCCCAGTCGGAGAACAACAGCATCCCAAGGAGTAATGAAAAGACAGTAACTGAGCATTCGAGCTTGGAATTAATGAGCAAATCCCATCAAACCTTTGACACCATGGGCTTTGGCCTCAGAAGGCAGAAACCTTTTAAATGCCAATGATCATCCCTATGCGCTTCATCTTCAGGCTCCGTCTCTGTGATGGATGGCCACCTGCATAGTGCCCTGGCATTTCCACGCGCAAAATAATTGGCTGCAGAAGGTTGTCAGATGCTTTTGTGCAAAGGAAACTGCAAAAACAAATTCTATTCTATCAACTCAAATATTTTTTGATATTTTGAATCTGAGAGCTCGAATTCTGTTTTTATTTGACTTCTCCTTGATGTGAAATTGTTCTTCACTATGAACCAAAATGAGTAAAATGAAAATAGTTCTTCATATTTAGTAGTTAAATAGCCATTTGCTTCAAAGAGATTTTTGGATATTTTCTATTTCTCTCTATGTCATTCCTGTAAGGGGCATAGAGTTCTCCAGAGTTCTTTGAAGAAGAAATCGAGGCACCAATAACCCAAGTGTAGAGGGTTAGCAGAGCTGTGAAAGCTCAACAAGAGCAGCTAACCTTCATTGCTATTGTTAATATCAGTTAGTTAATTAATCAACATTGATAGAGCTAAACTAAGTGTTGGCATTGGTAGTCTTCACAACAATCGTATTATTACTATCATCTCTATTTTACGGAAGAGAATGTGACTTGAATAGGTTCAATAGCTTGCACAAAACCACACAGCTGGTCCATGGTGAAGTTAGGACAAGACACAGCTCATCTGACCTCAGAGCCTCTCCAATCACGAGGTGCCTGTATTAGTTATCTATTGCTACATAACAAACAACCCCAAAATTTAGTCGCTTAGGGGTGGGACTTCTGGAATGGTGGAGTAAAACTCAGTGGTTTAAAAGAAGATCTGTTATCTCACAGTTTCTGTGGGTTGGGAATCTGAGCACAACTTAGCCAGGTGCCTCACAAGGATACATTCAAGGAGGCAGCCAGGGCTGCAGTCATCTCAAGGCTCAGGTGGGGAAGGACCTGCTTCCAAGCTCACTCCTGTGGTTGTTGGCAGGGTTTCTTGCTGGTGCTTGGCCAGTAGCCACCCTCAATTCCTTGCCACATGGACCTCTCCATAGGGCACAACATAGCAGCTTACTTTCTCAGAATAAGTAAACAAGAAGAACCAGAGAGAAAGAGTTTGATCAAGATGGAAGTCCCAGTCTTTTGTAACCTAATTTTGGCATAGTCTAGTCATTAGAAGCAAGAATCACTTGGTCCAGCCCACACTCAAGGAAAGGGCATTACACAGAGGTGTGGATACCAGGAAGCAGCAATCACTGGGAGCCACGTCAGAAACTGCCTTTCTCAGGTAACTCCCCCTCCTCATCACTCAGGGGCAGGCTAAATGCTATGATTGTATGATGTGACTGTGACCCCCTAGCCACAGCTGACTGGAGATGGACACCTGACCCAAAACTGGCCAATTAGATTCTCTCCCCCAGGAATTCTGAATTGCAATCCAGAGACCCTGGTTGGTTTCTGCCAGAGGCTTGAAACGGAATGATATTAATCAGGAACTAAGGGGAAGCCATCTTCTGCTGTGCTCAAAGGTAAGTAGAAAGAGCGAGATATGAGAAGACGGAGAGAGAGAGAGAGGCCATGTAACCTCCCCTGGATTTGGAGAGGTACAATAAAAACTTTAGGTTTCTGTCACTTGCAACCAGGGGTGATAGTTGCAAGTGTCATAATATTTAAGTCATATATTAAGTCATATATTAAGTCATAATATTTAACAACCAATAAGGCTCAAACACCAATTAATCTGGAGGGAACTCAACATAAACATCTGGTGCAGCCCCACTGCTGGATGCTGGGTGCCCACCAGCTATTCGCCACCTCGACTGCACCACTCTCTCGCCTCGACCACACTGCTGCCCTCAGGGACTTAGGCAGGGGAAGATCTGACCCAGGAACCTCAGGACATCTCGAGCGGGAGTGACCGCGGCAGCCTGGCACAGAAACTGCAGTGTGATCACAGATTTCCTCTGGAGCCCACAGGGGAGTCTGTGTCTCTGCCAGACAACTCACAGATGAGTTTCTGTGATAATGTCAAGTGCATTCACTGTGATCCCCAGAAGAACACACACAAGTGACCTATACAGCGATGAAAAGCCTCCATCTGATCTGTGTGAGACGGGGCTGGAAAGATCTGCCACTGGGTAATGGGATTTGGGGAACTTGCCATTCCCTCTAAAACAGGTCCATGGGGCTTCTTGCTGCACGTGAGGGACTGTGAAGCCCTTGACTGTACGTGCAGAGTGTAGTGGAGATTCACGGGTATGTAGCTAATACCAGATACTCCAATAACATGACCAAGAGAAAACAAAAAAAACGCCAAGAGCCAGTGTTTAGGGAAGGGTCAAGTTTATTTTTATCATTTTTAAAATTAAATCAATTGAGAATCAACAAAATTAGTGAATGCTCGCGCAGTCTAATTCTGCTCAGGAACAAGGCGTTGACACAGCATTCTTCTCTAGTCTGGGAAGAGTTTCCACCTCGACTCCCCATCTCCATCACAATTTTCCTTCTCCATTAGAAATAAACACCAGCTAGTGCCATGTGAAAGCCAGAGAGGAACTGATCACTGAAGGAAGTTTTGTCCTAAACATTAAACCTATATCTGGTTTCCTTTTCAGATCTCCCGTCAAGTTAAACCTTTGCAGGAGAGCTATATGGTCAGACGATTTTCTTTTCCATCTTAGATATTGTGGATAATTGCTCTGCTTCCTTGTTCAGTGAAATATGAGGTAAGTTGTTACAACCTGCAACAAAGAGAGATTTATGCCCCGCCTCACAATTGAGCACGGTGTGTACATTTCCTTTCTAAGAAAATAACTCTACCTCGAGGCACTGGAGTTTGATATTCATAATTATAAGTCATAACTCACAATACACCTCTTCTTTGAATCAGGAATTTTGCCCTCGAAGAAATTTTGGTTAAGCTATACAGTATATGTTACCTTTATAATTAAAGAAGGGAGGAAAAAATATATGTGTAGTTGTAAGTCTTCTTTTATCAAAGCTTTAGATGAATTAATTGCCAAATCCTGTCCTGGATTGGACCAACTGGACCTGTAGCAACCACATGATTGTATGTAGAGACATCTTTGGAGATTAAATTCGTCATTATCAGTAAGAACGCTTAACGTTTATTGAGTGCTCACTATGTGCCAGGCACCATACTAAACATTCCACATATATTATCCCATTTTATCTTCACGATCCTCCCCATAACTATTATTATCCCCATTTTAGAGAAGAAGAAATTGAGTCACAGAGCGGTACAGAAATTTGACCAAAGGTGCACATTTAGTAAGTGGTAGAGAAGGATGTGTAACCAGGTTTGTCTTGTTCCACTGTTTACTCTGAACCACCATGTACTATCCTTGAACTTCAGATTCTAAAAATACCATACTGCCTTAAGTGTTCAGTAATGTAGTTAGTAACCTTCCAAACAGTCTCACCCAGCATTACCCCTCTTCTTCAATTAGCCTATGTAAAGCATTAAGTAGTGCATCAGTTAGCTATTGTCTCATACATAGTCAACTCTCCTGAAACTAAGCAACACTAAACAATAAGCACTTGTTATTACTCATGAGTCTATACGGGTCAGCTGAGCAGTTCTGGTCTCCACAGGATGTTCTCTTGTACCTGAAGTCAGCTGTGAGTCAGGTAGGCAGTCCTGCTGACCTTAATTGGGCTCTCTCACATGATTGGGGGTCTGTTGGCTGTAGCCTGGTCTGACGGCCTTAGCTAGGACAACTGGGCTCTGCTCCGTGTGGTTCTCATCCTCCAGCAGGGATTTTTCATATGGTTGTGGCAGGGTTTCAAAAGCAAGCAAGAGACTGCCGAAGAGTGCAAGGCCCGTGGAGGCCCGGGCTTGAAACTAACAAATGCTACATTCTGTTGGCCAAAGCAAGACACAAAGCCAGCCTGGAGTCAGAGAGGGCAGGGACTAGAAATTCTCATCGCAAATGGTGTGTCTACAGGGAGTCATTAATTGGGACCATTGATGTAATCAATCTTCCACAATGAGTAGCTATGAAAACAGTAAATCTACTGTTTTGACATCAAAAGCAATATTGGTTGAATGCAGAGTATGTGTGGACTCTGTCACGAGTCTCTATTACAATCACCCCTTATAGGAGGGAAAATTGAGACTTCAAGAGATAAACTTGTTCACTGTCCTTCGCTTCTGCACAAAGGACATAGTCTTAGCTTTTGCTGGCTCAGTGCAACCAACTGGGACCAGAGCCAGGGGCTCTGGTGGCTTTTTTTCTTAAAAAGCACAAAGATTGATCTATACTCGCCTGGTCCCAAGCAAGTATCAAAGGGTTGAACCCTTTGACTTTTCATCCTTTCAGAGGAGGGCCTCATGAAATTGACAGTATCACAGAGTCCACAGCTTTGAACAAGATCCTTCTCAGTTTATTGCCTGGGCAGCTTTTGCTCTAATTCCAAAGTGTGGGGGGTGCCCTGGTGGCATAACAGCTCTCTCTAGAGTGATAAACAAGATAAGCCTTGGTTATTGGCTTGCATGTCCTATAAGTATATTGGAGGGAAAAACAGGGGCTAGGGACCAGGCATCTCTCTAAGTCTCTATTTCTTCATCTGTAAAATGATAAATATTTAACCTGACCCTGTATCTCTCACAGAATATTGGGGAGGACCCGAGGAGGCAATGGGTATGAGCATGCTTTACAAAGATAAAAGGTGAGACATGGGGAAATGAGGCAGAGCAGAGGATGCAAGGAAGCAGAATAGAACAGGAGACAAGAGGAAAGAGTGAAGAATAAGATCCTGTAGAAGAAAAAGGCTGAGGACTCTATCCAGAACCTGCTCAAATAGGCGCAGTTTTAGGCAGCACCAACTCTTCCCCAGACCCTTGTGTGAAAAGCATACAGCCCCGCACTCACAAGTAATATGTTGGCTACACTGCCCCCTGCTGACCATCATGTGTAAGAGCACAGACACCAAACAGCCAGTGAAAACAACGAACTTGGGTTTCGGAGACTGCCAGACCACACATGTACTGAGGAATCCGTGAGGACTTTCTGCCTTCCCAGTCCCCAAGCTGCTTACTAAGCCTCATTCAGAATCCAGCCTCCCCCCTCCACTTTTCCTTTTTTCCCAGGGATCCAGAGAATCAGCGTCTGTTCATTTCCCTCGGGCACTGGTACCATCCACTCTCTAAGCTATGGCTGTAACATGGGACCCAGTCTTCCCAGCTTCTCTGTTCTTTGCAATGACAAAGCTAAGGGTCATATTTCTTCTCAGCGTTTTATTACTAATCACCATGGGGAAAAGGCGGGGGGGGGCGGAGTGGAGATGCAATATAGCAAATATTTCAACCACATTACAAAAAATGAAGTGACTTGCCCAAGGTCACAGAGTTGGTAAGCAAGAGAGCTGGGATTTGAGCTCAGGCTTTCTGGCTCCAACACACAAGTGCTTAATCACTAGGCTATACTGTCCCTCGCTACAAGTAACGAGGCTGATCTTTGTGACTGATGGAAACTGGGAGTTAGTTTGGGTTTTAATCCCACTCTGCCTCTCTGTTATTCGCTATCTGTGTGAAACGTGGACACTATGCTTAAATTCTTGAAGCTTCAGTTTCCTCATCTGTAAAATAGAAAGAAGAATAGAGTCCATCTTAGATAATTATAACAACTATTAAATAAAATGATGCATATAAAGCATGTTGCACAGAGCCTGGCAATAATGAGCACTGAATAAATGATAACTACTCTTTTCTGGTTTTTTCAACTGTACTGAGTCCATTTGTGGTTCAAAGAAACCTAATATTTTTACCCATGCCATTAACTCACTATATGATGGAAGAGTTGTTGCTCATTTGGATCACAACAGAAGCCTCTTCCCTGTGCTCCAGGCTTCTGCGTTGCTGCCTCTACTGGACTATATTCCTTAGACAGCTAGAGTAACCCCTTAAAAATACTACCAAATCACTTTGCTTCCCTGCTTAAAGCTTTCCAGTGGTTTCCTGTTGCACAAAGAATGAACTCCAAAACATTTGCCATGACTTGAAAAGCTGTATGTGATGTGACCGCTGCCCATCTTGTCCACCTTCTGTCTCACCTCCCCCTCCTTCCCTGTGATCCAGTCACGCCAGCCTTCTGTCTGGTCTTGAATATAACAACTTATTCCCACCTGTGGTATTTACCAGAGAAGAAGACAGAAAATTCTTCACTTTGAACTTAGCAAGGTTGACTCCTTCATGTCATTTCAATTCCAATTCAAATATTCGTTATAGAAGCACATTCCCTTATTCTCATGTCCATCTCCTCTCTCCGTCACTGTCTCATCACCTTGTTTTATCTTCTTCCCAGTATTCACCACCATCTAAAACTGTCTCGCTCGTGTTTTTGTCTGACTGGTTCTCTCTGTGTCATTCCATCGGAATGTAAATTACACAAGAGCAAAGAGTGTACTTAGGAGGACTGCTGTTTTGTTTACTACTGTGGCCCTGAGATAAAACGAGCTCAGTGCCTGGTATCTGGTAGATCTCTAAGACATAGAGGTTGAATTAATGAATAAATGAAGGAATTCAATGAGCCCAAGACTCATTTATGAAACAAGGTCATTCAGATTCAGTGATATCAAAGGTTGTTTTCAGCTCTACAATTCTATGAACTTTGGAGCATCTTGGGGTCCTGAGCCAGGGTAGAGAAGAGAGAGAGGTCTGTCTGCTTCGTGGAATTCTAGGAGATGTTATTGGTAGTTGATGTTTGCCCACTCATGGGAACAAGGCTGTAGTCATCTTCCATGTGACTCAAAAAGACACATTTTGTTCAAAGGGCCCCAAAATTTCTCTCGCTGTAATATTTCGCCACCCTTTTTTAGGTGTAGCTCCCTTACTTGTTCTCTATCCCCATGATCACATCCCGTGACAAGTAAGAGGTCACTATCAGAAAGATAGTGGTTGACACTGACGGATTAGACCTTTGCCTCTAATCCAGAGATGTCTGTTGACCCTCAGAGTTCTCATTTTATAAGTATTTTCTCTTGAGAATGTTCCATCACATTGTCCCCACCCAGGGACAA
Organism: Ceratotherium simum simum; assembly: GCF_057802395.1. Taxonomy (NCBI): domain Eukaryota; kingdom Metazoa; phylum Chordata; class Mammalia; order Perissodactyla; family Rhinocerotidae; genus Ceratotherium; species Ceratotherium simum. Next base: position 15,113,325 of record NC_141929.1, read on the forward strand.
TGAAAACCCTTTCTAGATGGACCTGGGCTTTATTCAACATCTTGACACTAACACTATCATGTGAGTACTTGCTCACATCAGTTTTTTAATTAATTAATTCAACAAACGTATTCAGCACGTACCATGTGCAGTCAAAGGGAGATCAAGAGAGACGCCAATACCTACTCTTATGGAGTATCAATTGATCAAACGCCAAAGTTATGTAAGTGCTGCTTGTCAACTATGATAAAGATGATGGCAAAATATTCTCAGGAATCCTGTATAGTAAGTGAGAGAATGCAGCATGAGAGCAGACCAATACTTATTGACGAAGAACAAAGGGTAAGAAATATTAACCCACAACGTAAGTAGAGTTCAGAACAGCTTTGCACACCTAACTTGTTTGAAGCCACTCTCTTCTGGGTCTTTGCTTGTGTATGGGGTTCTAATTAGCATGTTTGATTAGAAGTTGAGGAACCATGGGGAGCTGAGCCTGTCATTTCCACACAGGGAAAACTGGCTTCCTTAAAATCCTGATGTCACCATGCGCTGGTCTCCAATGCACACATTAATTTGTGCTCATCTCTGGGGAAAGCAGGGAGGCGTTTGCAAAAACAGAAAAGAAGAACAGAAAGAGACAGGTGAGGCCTCAGGCGATGCACAGAGCCCTGTAATAGGCAGCTGTGGAAGGGAGGAGATTGCATCAGCTTCAAGAGCAGATGAGCCTTGTCTTATTTTTCCTTGCTCATCTGACCAGGTACTCCATAAATGTCAGACGGAGGATGAGAAGAAGTAAACACGTTATGATGAAAAAAGAGGGGAGCCATCTGGTTCATGTCAGATGTCTGGCCTGTAAAGTATTGCAATGCCCAGGTGACCTTGGGAAGCTTGCACAGGTATAATATCAGCGATTTACGTAGATATATTAAACTCTGGTTTGAGCTAGAGAGTGTATTTATGTGGATTGCAAATATAGGGGCTCTTTGAACAAGTGTGTTCTTTTCCTGCTCTTGAGTTGGCTGTGCTCTCTTTGGCCAGATTTGCTCTAAGCCAACATATAGGCATGTGGAAGGTATGTTTTGCTGCAGGAGGGCCGGCGTTGTTTAGCGATCCCTCAAAACATAAGAGAAGCATTTCTCCAGATGGCTGGTGCTTGAGGTTCAGAGGAGTGTGTTTTGGCCATCAGCAGGGCTTAGTGTCAGTGCTGGCCAGTCACCCCACTGTGCATAGTTGTGCACCGTGACAATCAGCCACAGCTCTGGGCCCAGGTGGTGGGGCGGGGGGTGTGGGGAGAACTGCTATTTGGACCTTCTGTGAAGAAGTGAATACTACACTGTGGAATTGATCTAAATTATTCAGATCCCAAACCTACACATCTTAAGGAGAAAATTTTATGAAAAATCTTTGAAGTCAGGAAGGTCTGGATTTAAATTTCAACTCCCCCCCTATGTAACTGTGTGACCTGGAGCAAGTTATAAATTCTCTTTGAGCATCCACTTATTTATCTGAAAATGGAGATAAGAATGGTGTCTACCTCTTAAGAATGGGGCTATTGCAAGGATTAAAAGAGATAATATATGCAAAGTGCTCAGGACAGTGACTCTCTGCTAGCAAGGGCTATCTTCGTTGCACACAATTCTGCGTTGATACATGCAGCCCTATAGCCAGGGGATATTTTTCAGGGTGCAAAAGAGGAGAAACTGAGCATAAAAGTGCATTTCCTCATGGTTAACTCGAGAGGTCTTAGGATGCTTTTTCTTATATGCCAAGTCAATTTAGTAGGCAGAAATCAGCAATGGGGACAGCTCCAACGATAGCAAATAGGGCAGAAGGCACTGGTTTTGAACTTGGACCATCTGTATCAGTGTTTTTAGAACTGTAAGTCTATGCAAAATCAATACTAGAGGGTAGTGACCAGCATTTTAAAAAGAAAAGAATGGAATTAAAAAATGCATAGTGGGGCCCGGCCCAGTGGCTCAGCACTCCGCTCCCTCAGCCCAGGGATCACAGGTTCGGATCCCGGGCGAGGACTGACACACCACTTGTCAAGCCATGCTGTGGCGGCATCCCATACAAAGTAGAGGAAGATGGGCACGGATGTTAGTCCAGGATCAATCTTCCTTGGCAAAAAGAGAAGGATTGGCATCGGATGTTAGCTCAGGGCTAATCTTCCTCACAAAAAAATAAATAAATAAAAAATGCATAGTGTATTTGCACATAGAGTAAGTATTGTTTCATGAACTTTGTGTGTGCATGTGTGTGTGTTGAGATTAAATATACGTATATATATGTATATGTTCCAAAAGTTGGAAAAATCCATTCTCAAACTATTTCTGTTTTGACTGGCTACTGATGTCTCCCTTTGATTAAATTTACACATGCCATTTCTTCTGGTCTAGCCACAGTAAATAAAGCAGCCCCAATGGCCCAGCAAGCTACATCTCTGGGGAACTTAGGCTGGCACTCCAAATATCAAAAATACTGAGTCAAAACATATGTAGGGTGACGAGTGGAAACTAGACTGTTGGTGGTAACACGATGCAGTTTATAGAGAAGCCAAAATATAATGATGTAACCTGAAATTTACACAATGTTATAAATCAATGCGACCTCAATAAAATAATTTTAAAAAATAATTCAGTCAGACATCTGGAGTTTGATCTTATTGATGCTAAATAACCAACTGAACTATTTTCCCCCACAAAACTGATAAATTGGGGAGTACTACCTAAAAGTTAGTGCATTTTTAGGTGTCAGTAGGAGTGCTTATGCATTGAGAGAGTTCTATAGATTCATCTGCCTTAGAATACCAGTCTGGGTAGCCATCAACCCGGGAGAGATACTGGGAAGTTTGTCTAGGCCTCAGACCACAGCAAAGTCTCCTAGAAACCATCTCACCAAAGATCTCTTCTCACAAGTTACTCAGTCAAAGAGCTGGGACTCAGAGACAAATATCCTATTCACTAAATCCCACATCTGGGGAGTTTTTAAAATTTCTTTGTTTGTTGGTTGGTTTTATCTATGTTAAGCTCAGAATTGAACATAGAGGCAAAACGAGAACTTTTCACTCCAGGTACAATGATCCCTCTCACTAAATCCACACGTTGAGTTAGTATGATCATGTAAGATGGAGATACAAAATCACTGAGAGAGACAAAGATACTTCTTTCTCATAAATGGTTAGAGGATAAATATTGCCAACATTTTCCAACTTTACTGTTTACAGCAAAACTCATCTTCTTCCCATCCCACAATTATTCTACTAATTAGCAAGGGACCTGACTTTTTCTCCCCCACATCTGAAAAGGCAATATATTTGGACACTTGTTGCCTTTTGATCACCCCGCATCCACTTCCCTTTTCTTTCTGAAACACTTGTATTTCCTTTTGAGAACTTACCTCTTCTCTTCGGGAGACAATAATCCAGGCCTCGCCCTTTGCTGCTCAAGGTGGGTCCAGTTGACAAAAGCCTGCAGCAGTCAGACGCTCTCTCCCTGGATTTTAGTCATGATCAGAGAGCCAAAGAGACTGACCCTAGTGGGGCCCGTTCCTGACTAGCATTGGGTCTTAATCATGCTGGTGTCTCCTGCATCACTGCACCCCAGATTGGCCTTGATTCTGCCCAATCCCCAGCCTCGTTCTTCAGCCTCCAAAAAATTCTGTAAGATCTCATTTCCTTCCAACAAATTCTCCTTTATTAAATTAATTTGAATCAGTTTCTGTTGCCTGCCACTAAGGGTGATATTCAAAATATTTAATAACCAACCCATCCGAACCAGATGCCCTGAGTGATCAGAACAGGCGGCAGCCGTGAACAGCTGGTGGGACTGTTCTGGTGTGTCTTGGCTGAAGGTCAGCCCAGTTAGCAGCCAAAGAAGCACAACAAAGACTTGGGGCAAACACCCCAACATTCCCACAGAAATAATCTCACATAAGAGGAATCCCAGGGGTGGGAACCTCTGCCTGGCTCAGAGGAGGGATCTAATGAATGTTGTCAATAAATGAATTAATGAACTAACAGCTTCCCAGCAAAAGATATAGGAAAATAGTGAACCTGACCTATTAGCTATGTATAATCCAAAACTAGCCATACTCTTCTTTGCTCACAGAAGGGTTTAGGTCTAATGCATTCCAATAATGGCACACAAGATGAAAGTAATTAATACATGGATATATATTTATAAAACTGTACTGGCTATGTAACTTATCATACCCTATTGTTACCTTCTATTTATGGCAAGTAATATTGGTTTTGCATTAACGGTAGAAAGATAAATTTTCCTTATAAAATAAAGTATTTAAGCAAAAATATAGGTTGATTGTTTTAAATTGTGTAAATAAGAGCACAGATGGTACAAATATATGGTAAGAATCATTATGTCAATGTAAGAACGTTTAGGAAATACTGTATTACACATGGTAGGCAAAAATCAAGACTTGAATCTTGGCTTCTTCTCGAGCTCTCTAAACACAGCATCCCATCCTCCCTCTACCTCAGTCTCGACATCCACTAAACAGGAAAAGACAATGCTGGCAGCATTCGCCTGTTTGTAATGAAGGGCGGCACCTAAGCACAGCCACAAGTGGTAGAGAAAACCCGAATATGATAGCAACTTGTGATCCCGAGTCCCTCGCACGTGGTCCACTGGGCAGCTGTTGATGCTTACGTGTTTAGACAGTTCTGCCTTGGGCTGGATTCAATTCAGTGACCTAGACACGAAAGACTGTCTGTGTCCCAGTTCTAAGTTTCTGAGTTGTGTTGTCCTGTCCCTCTGGTCTTTCTGTTCATATCAAAGTGGGCTCCAAAAGACCAGGGAGTTTTCCTACGATACACTTCTTTTTGACTTTTTTCTTAAACAAGGTGACTTTAAAAATTAAAGCAATATCCACATCGCTAAACGCATGTTTAGTCATGCATTCTCGAGGCACACTTCAGTAATCTTACCAGCCAGAAGGCATACTTCAGAGAAATTATTTTTAAGTGGTGATAGTTGCAGGGCTAAAGTCCCAATCTTGAATTTTTAAAAAGATCAAAGAATAACAAGGATGAAATAATGTCTATTAAGATGAGACTGCCACTCTTATGTAATCCACTGGGTTGCTATAAAGCAAAAATTGCAAGACAACAGCCCATAGATTGGATCAGACCCAGAGGTGGGGGAGGGGTAGTGTGGGAGGAGGGACGGGGGGTGCAGACAGGCAGGGGACGATTTATTAGAACCAATTGCTCAAATCTTAAAATTGAGAGCTCTCACATAAAAATGTTAATTCCCCCCTTCTTTTGACAAAATACAAATATCTGACAACACTGGGCCTCAGGACCACATTCAGCTGGAATTGAGGAGCAGCTGTCCCATTTAGAGGGGCCATGAATGTTCCAGTTAACCACAGTCCCCACATATCCCTATTGTTCTACACCCAAACCCTTTGCCTTCCTTGTATTACTTGCCTGAGACCAGAGGACAATAAAAGGTCACTGTCACTTCCCATCATAGAATTGGCCACCTTTGTCCAAAAGTGCTCAAGAAGGAGATAGTAAGTTTGATGAAGGCAGGCATTTACTGTGTCCATTTTATTTTCTATTGTATCCCTAGCATCTAACACATATCAGGTGCTCAATATATTTCTGGGATGGATGGATGGAAGGATGAATGGATAAAAGACCTTGGACCCCTCACTGGAGAACAGGAACACATGGAGCATCTCAAAGTCATCAGAGACTATTGCCTTGCTAATGTGGCTCAAGAGAAGTGTGGTGGCTCCGTAGCTCAACCACAGAAAGGGTCATCAGCCCACACTATACCAATAGTTCTCAAGACTCTTTCTCCTGAAGACGAAAGAATCAAATGAAGGAAAGAGAAGAGAGAATTCCCCAAAGATTTAAAAAAGAGTACTTGGCTAAGACTACACACTTTGGCGTCAGAAGAACCTAGATTGGAATCTTGGGTCTCCCACTCACTAGCTGTTTGACCTTGGCTACGTTGCTTGATCCTTCTGGCCCTCAGTTTCCTAATCTTTAAAATGGTATAATGTTTACCTTGTAGGGTTTTGTGAATATTTAATGAGATGACCCATGTAAAGCACTTAGCAGAGTAAGGGCAAATAGTAAGGTCTTAATAAACATTGTAGTTATTGTCCCCTCTTTCTACTGAATCATCCGTTTTTTTCTTTTCCACTGGATTATTCCCATAAGCATAAAACACACTGTAATATCTCCTATTTTTTTTAAAAAAGGATAAATTAAAAATCCTTCTCTTGATCCATATCCCTCTCCAGCTACTGGCCCATTTCTTTGTTCCACTTTAAGGCAAAACTTTAAAAAGCTGTCCAAACTCAATGTCTCTGGGTCCTCTCTTCCCATTCTCTTTTGAGGCTGTCAGACTTTTGTCTCCATCACTTCCCTAAAAGAGCCCTGGGGAGGATTACCAGTGACCTTCCCACGGTGAAATTCGCTGATCAATTCTCAGTTCTCATTTCACCCGACTGTATCATCAGCACTTGACACAGCCAATCTGGATCTCGGTCTTGAAAATCTTTCCTCACTTGGCTTCTGGATGCCACTCTTTTATATCTCAGAGGCCACCCCTCACCTCCTTTGCTCACTCCTCACCTCTCAGTTGTTAATTGTTTTTTGCTTACTAGGAGATCTTATTCAGTCTTATGACTTTAGTACCATTTCCATTATGATGACTCTCAAATGTACATCTCCAGCCCAGACACCTCCCTGAACTCCAGACCTCTGTATAGAACTGCCATTTGTGTTTATGTCTCTACTCGGATATCAGACGAGAGGCTTGAACTTAATATTACCAAAACTGAGCTCCTGGACTAGGAGCAACAACAACCCAGTAGCAACAAGCAGACCCGGCTCCTAGATCTTGGTAATACCATTCTCCAATAAAAGGAACCAGGGCTCCTTGAAGAAATAGCTGATTCTAGGACTGGGGCAGAAAACATACAAGATTAGCCTGGAGCATATTGTAGGGCCAGAAGGTAAGGAAGGGCCCAAAGAAAAAAAATAATAATGATGGGGATATGTCAAAAAGACATAGGAGCCAAATGAAAGAGATCTCAATGGTCAAAGCTGGAAAAATTCTGGGCTGGCCCCATGGCTTAGCAGTTAAGTGCGCGCTCCGCTACTGGCGGTGGGGGGGTTCGGATCCCGGGCGCGCACCAATGCACCACTTCTCCGGCCATGCTGAGGCCGCGTCCCACATACAGCAACTAGAAGGATGTGCAGCTATGACATACAACTATCTACTGGGGCTTTGGGGAGAAAAGGGGGGGAAAAAAAGGAGGAGGATTGGCAATAGATGTTAGCTCAGGGCTGGTCTTCCTCACAAAAAAAAAAAAAAACCCTACAGAGAAAAAAAAGCTGGAAAAATTCAAGCAACAAAATAAAAAAAGTAGTACTGGATTATTGCCCAAAGTATAAAATAAAAACCCACGGTCCATACTGATATAAATGATTGAATAAATAAGTAAATGGAGGAGACTAGCTAAATGCAGAAGAATTTCAAATAACTTATGTAGATACTCCGCCCTCGGGGAGATGAAGGATAACCTTCCTTAAGTGTGGGCTGTGCAGAATGACTTCATTTCAAAGAGTACAGCGTGAAAAGGGGGTAAAAGAGTAACATTACCTTATCCAGATGATCAAGTTTAACATCAACGTGGTAAGTCATGTGGATAGTATGTGCCCTTGATATGATGTGATGAGAAGAACACTTTATTTCTGAGGTCTTCCTCCAAAAAACCCATAGCCCAAAGTTGAGAAAAAAATCAGACAAATCTACAAAATACCTGACCAGCACTCCTCAAAACTGTCAAGGTCATAAAAAATAAGAAAAGTTTGAATAACTGTCACAACCAAGAGGAGACACGACCATTAACGTAATATGGGATCCTGGATGAGATCCTAGGGCAGAAAAAGGACGGGACGTTAGGTAAAAACTAACAAAATCTGAATAGCGTATGGACTTTCGTTAACAACAATGTATCAATATTGGTTCATTAATTGGGACAAATGTATACTAATACATGCTAAGAATAGGGGAAGCTGAGTGTGAGGTATGTGGAAACTCTCTGTATTATCTTCACAATTTTTCTTTATATCTAAAACTCTTCTAACCTAAAAACTTTAAAAATTAAATTCCTCCCACAATAAAATGCAGTCTTTCTCATCTCGATAAATGGAAATTGCATTCTTGCAGTTGCTCAGGCCAAAACATCTGCAGTCGTCGCTGATCCCATTCTCTTTTTCACATGCCACACCCAACATCCACACCCAACAGCATCTCAGGGCCTTTTCACTTGACAATCCCTCTGCCTGGAATGCGCTTCCCTCTGACCACATGGCCTCCTCCTTCATGTTCTTCAAATTTCTGCTCAAACATCAACTCCACCAGTGAGGCCTTCCCTGAAGAGGCCTGTGAAAGAAGAGCACACCCCACCACAGTCCGCCCTGCCCCCCTCAAACCGCCTTCATTTTCCTTACAGAATTCATCACCAGGAGAAAGAGAAAAGCAGCCCTAACGGCCAAGAACTTGCCTGGCGCCATGAGCGGGGCCATGGTGCTCTCCTGTTGAACACAAACAATTTCACAGAACAACAACATCAGACAAGGCCGCTCTGTGTCCGTGATGGATCAAGACAAAAACAAGACCTCTCCCTAATCACGTCTAAACACAGACAAAAATATGAACATTGTCCAAAACGCAAAAATGACCAAACATCCCCCTATTCTGGCCAATAGGAGTGATTGCTGCTGCTGTACCAGTTATAGCTTGGGCCTTGCTCCATTCCTCACGCTATCTAGATAAGAACTATTAAGATACTGTGGTAGGCTGAATAATGGAACCCCCCCCCCCCCGAGAGATGTCCACATCCTAATCCCAAGAACTTGTGAAAATGTCACCTTATATGGCTGAAGAGAATTTGGAGATGTGATTAAGTTGAAGACTTTTAGTTGGGGAGATTACCTGGAATTATCCAGGTGGGTCCAGCATAATCACTATGGTCCTTGCAAGAGGGAGGCAGCAGGGTTAGAGTCAGTGGAGGAGTTGTGAGTACACTATGCTGCTGACTTCGAATATGCAGAAAGGGGCCACAAGCTGAGGAATGCAGGTGGCCTCTAGAAGCTGGGAAAGGCAAGAAGACAGATTCTCCCTTGGAGCCTCCAGAAGGAACCAGTCCTGAGGACACCTTGATTTTTAACCCAGTGAGACTGATTTTGGACTTCTGACTTCCAGAACTGTAATAGATTAAATTTTTGTTGTTTTAAGCTACTAGGTTGATGGTGATTTATTTACAAATACAGATGCCCAGTTACAGATTATCCCTACTTCATGAGAGCATCCAATCTGGAACAAAGCCCCACTTCCTTGAGTTCTCCCCAAAATCACCCAACACAATCCCAAATCTACAATTAGTCCTTTCTAATATCTTACTGAGAAGCCCCATGGTCCTCCAGTGTTCATTCTCCCTCGTTACCAAGAGCCAATAAACCCAACTTTCCTCAACTAGAGATGCACTCCTGATCATCTTTGGCTGCAGGGAATTGACAACTATCTGATGTTCCAAATCTTTACCTGTTTATTGTCTGTCTAAACCAGCACTGCATCCCTTGAACCGAGATGATGGTAGGCATACAACAAATAAATAAATAATCAATCCATGTGTAATAAATCATTATTATTAAGGATCCTCAGACAAATACGTATGATGGAAGAGAAAGGTTCCAGGGCTGTATGTCAGGTAAGCTAAGGCAGCCAAACCAATTTACAGTAGGCAAACATTTATTTGCTTAATTGTTTCTTTTTAGTCATTAGAAGGGTTCATCAACTCTTCTTAGTGAAGTTCCACTAGAAAAATTCTGGCCTTGGAAAAATGGGAAAAGGTAAGGTCTATATTGAAGCCTGGAGAACCTGGCTGGTTCTGGGGTGAGAGTGGGCAGGAGAGAGTGACCCAGAGACTTACTGTGGCGGTGATGTCACAGTAATCATTACTATTTATTGACCCCCTGACTTGGTGCCAGCACTCCTCACATGCATTGTCTCAGGCAATCCTGTCAATAGCCCAAAAGTTAGGTACAGCTGTTGCCCCATTCTACTGATGAGAAAAACGAGTCTCAAAAGATGAAGTGATTGCCTGAGATCAAACAGCTAACAGGTAGGACAGAGGCTGGATTTGAAGCCAGATCTGTTGGATGCTGAAGCTCATGGTCTCAACCATCATGCTAGAGCCACCAGAGTCCAGAAAACCTGCCTGCGATGGGGTAAGGGATAGAGTAAAAGGTCAGTGTTCAGTAACGAGAATGCCGGACACACCCAGGTGCTGCTTTCTTGAGCCTGAACTTGTCTCGACTCCTGTACAGCTGCTGATTAAATGTGGTTCTCGGAGTTCTCGGCAGAACTTCCTGGCTCGAAAATCATTAGTTACAGAGGCAATTTGTTCATATATTCACTCATTCAGTGTTTATTCATTGAGTGCCTAGGATGTGCAGCCACCAAAGCAGGGTACAAGGCCTTCTGCCAAATTACTGACAACTGGAAAATATTCCCGTTAGGTCTGGTTTGCCATGGTTCAGCCTGGAGATCCAGGAGTGGGCAAGATGACCACAGCATTCCTTCCAGCTTTGGGTCTGCTGATCCTGGGTGCTCTGGAAACTGTTCAGGCAGGCAGTGAAAGCCTCAGAGTGATTGACAGGACAGCCAATGAGCTGTGGGGCTACATTTCAGCCCAGCAGCCCGCGCATCCCAAATGCCTCTCTGGCCCCAGTGCTCAGCCTTTGAATGAGGCTGAGGAGTCTTGAAATAGCCCCTGTCGGGTGGTGCTCCTTGTGGGTGATGGTGCTCAGGGCAAGCTGCCCCAGGAAGCACCACTCTGGTTTGCGGATTATTTTGAGCTGAAGACAATAAGGACATTTGACCTCCCCCACTAACTGCCTAAAGAATCTGACATGGTGGCTCATTCCTGGAACAGATCTTCTATCATGATGGCTATAAAGATAATGTAAAATAGATGTTACAATGGGAGGGGCACCAAGCCCCTTTTATCAAAAAAACTCTATCTCTCCCTGACCAAATGATCAATAGATGACCCTGAAAAGAATTGTCCTTCTGCCTTCTGAAGTCCCAGGCCACTACCCACCCCCAACACGTTCCTTCGCCTTTAGCTGCAATACTTAAGCAAGCAGCTTAGACAGAGGGACGACTTGCTCATTTCCGAGTTTCTCCCATGTATACATGTTATTAAACTTGGTATTATTTTCTCCTGCTAACCTGTCTTGTTGATTATTTGGCCAGCCAGAAGAACCTTAAGGGAAAGGGCAGAGGGAGATTCTCCCTCTTCCCCCGACATGGGGTTTCCAGCAAGCTTTGCTAGGGTCCAGTTGGCATTTTCTATAAAAATCCCATAAATCTAGGCTTTCTTCCTATAGCTAAGACTCTGGGCCAGTGGCCCCTGCCAAACAGTGGGGAAGAGATATTGAAGTCATGCCATGGGCTGGAACCAGCAAAAAACCACCTTTTTGGTGCTGGCAGAATGATAACTCCATCCAATGCCTGCTTATCCACGGGGCCGCTGCAGGGGTCACCCCGGAGGGAGTCACAACACTGGAGGACGGCGGCAAGTTCAAGAGCCACTGCAAGCAGGGCATGGCAGGGAAAGGCTTCCCTGGGTCTGACCAATTTACTCCTATTGATTTTCAGCTCAAAGGGGTTCAGCTCGCAAATCAAAAGATGCTTCTTGCTCCCTCCTGCTCAGTCTGCAGCCTCTCCCGGACGCCTCACCAATCCTCCTTTGGCCTTCATTAGCCTGGATGTTTCTAGGTTGGAGAAAGCATGGAGGGGGCAGGGATCTGAGGGTAATCGGCCACATCAGTCAGCTTGGCCTGGGTGGCGCTCTGAGGCCCTGGGCGATGAGGCCATGCAGCACAGTGGTGAGAGTGCTGGGAGCCTGGGTCCTGATGGCATCACCACCCACTTGGTTTATAACCTTTTACGTGTCACTTTAACTCTCTTAGGGTCTCTTTTTCTCAAATGGGAATAAGAGCCACTCACCTTATGATTAAGGAGCAGGGGCTTCAGAATCAAACAGAACTGGGTTCAAATCTCAACTATGTCCTCTGTGACTTCAGGCAAGTCAGTTCACCTCTCTGAGCCTCCATGACTTCATCTGAAAAATGGGCTTCCAGCAGCTCCAGCCTCTCAGGCCATGGTGAGAATGAAGAGAGAGGATGCATGTGAAAGTTCTCAGCATTTCCGTGGCAGATGGCAAGATCCATAAACACCACCTATTACTACTAACAAGGCTTTGGTAAGAATAAAACAGACCATGTGTGCAAAAGCACTTTGAAAAGTACAGAGCACTAAAAAAAGAATCTAAAGGTTTCTGGAAATCACTTAACCACATTTTGGAGTTGGGGGTTTGGGAGGGTCTCCCTCACGGAGGGGTCAAAAGCAGGGCACTCCAGCGCAAGAAGACATAGGAGGCTGAGGAACCAGTGCAATGCAGGGCAGCGACTTTCCAGGCCCCCAGGGCATTGTCTATGTGATTGTGACATTAATGCTCCCCACCTCAGCCACTGTCACCCCCAGAAATGCCTGTTCTGTGCCAGCTCCCCTTACAAGTGAGAGCCATGCAGGTAACACTGCCTATTGGCAGAACCTTCCAGCTGAGGCAGGGACTGCTTGATGCTCATCCCAACCATTTACACCTTCCTCCTTTATAACAGAATGCCAATTCTATTTGGGCAGCGACATTTCCCAGACTCCCTTGAATCTAGGTATGGCCAGGTGACTAAGTTCTGGCCAATGAGGTGGAAATGGAAGTACTGTATGGTACTTTTGGAAAGACTCTTCAAAAATGAAGGCATTCTCCCCCTTTTTTTCCTCTATGACTTGGGCTATGGCCTGGCATAGATATCTAATGGCTGGTGCACTGGCAGCCATTTTAGACCATGAGGTGACTTAAAGATGGCCATGCACTGGAGGTGGCAAAGCAGAGAGATGAGAGTCAGCCTGAAGGCACCGTGAAGCCTACATTGTCAGGCCTGGAACACCCATCTCTGGATTTTTTCTACATGAGAAAATGTCTCTTGTATATTTAAATACACAATATTTTCAGCTTTTAGATGATCATAAGGAGTCATACTAGCTTGAAATGTTTAAAATTCTGTTCAAGGGGCTAGTGTCTGGGTAGGTTATTCCCTCCCCGAGCCTTGACTTGAGACTTATTTCCAGTGGATTTAAAATCAGCAAGAAGTAGGGCCGGCTCTGTGGCTTAGCGGTTAAGTGCGCGCGCTCTGATGCTGGCGGCCCGGGTTCGGATCCCGGGAGTGCCTGGAGGCACCACTTCTCGCGCGCGCTCTGATGCTGGCGGCCCGGGTTCGGATCCCGGGAGTGCCTGGAGGCACCACTTCTCCGTCCAGCGCGAGGCCGAGTCCCGCATACAGCAACTAGAAGGATGTGAACCTATGACGTACAACTATCTACTGGGGCTTTGGGGGGAAAAAGCTGAATAAATAAAATCTTTAAAAAAAATAAATAAATAAAATCAGCAAGAAGCAATTTAGGGACCTGTTCATCACCATTAAGGTAAACACTGACTGAAGTTCCACCTGTGCCTTGGAGGCAGGAGATAGTGCATGCTTCTCCGCTGAGGCTTCCATAGCACAGGAAATCCCCAGGTAGATTACTCTCTCCTGCCCCAGTTGGGAGAACAAAGGAAGATTTCATCGAAGAGCAGTTGGGCTAGGTGCCAAAGAATGAGTAGAATTTCAACCAGCAAAAATGGAGAAGACATGCCCGGAAAAGGGAACGGTGTAAGCAAAGACTCAGGCAGATATTCAACCTTTGGAGAAGGATGGAATCACGTAGGTTACAGACAGCCTTGGAAATTATTCCAGATTATTCAGGCTTTATTGTATAGAACTGTCCCTCTAAAATCTTCAGTAAGAGATCACTGCTTTTTTTTTAAATGGTCTCAAGTCAGAATTCTTAAAAACTGCAATCACAATTTCATAAAAATATGTAGATTATATATATGCATATAATATACAGATTATATGTAAATATGTATACATAAGCTTTTTAAAAGATTGGAACGAGCTAAAAATAGCTAACACCGATTGAACACTCGTTATATTCTGGGTGTTCTTGACGCATTATTTCATTTGATCCCCATGATAACACTCCATCTCAGGTATTGTTATTATCCCTTACTTTGTAGATGAGAATTTTAGTCACTTGCCCAAGTTCTCGCATTTACGACGTTGCGAGGCCAAGATCTGAAACTTGCTGGGTCTGTTTAACTCCCAAATCCACTTCTTAACCACCAAGCTCAACTCCTTCCAAAATGATTCACACCAAAACGCCAAAAATGATTCCTTTTAGATGGAGGGATCACAGGTGACCTTTCTTTGTCTATTTTGTAATTTTTCCTATTTCCCTAATTTTCTACAGGCAAAGTATATTGTTTTTATGTTTATATTGTGAAATATAACACATTTAGAAAGACATGCATAAACACAGATTTGCAGCTTAGTAAATTGTAGAGTAAACACCCTCGTAACCACCACTCGTATCAGCCCCCAGAAGCCCTACCTGCGTCCTTTCTGATCATAACCTCCGCCGTGCCCCCCTAAAGATAACCACTCTCCTCACCGTCTTGTTCAGGCCCTTGTTTTTCCTTAAAATTACCACTTAATCATGTATCTCTAAACAAGATAGTTTCATTCTTCTCTTTTTGAATTTTATATAAATGGAATAATATAGTCTGTATCCTGTTGTATCTGGCTCCTTTCAGAAAACATTACATTTTTTTCATAATATGTTATTTAATAACATTATTAAATACATTATTAAGATTATGTTCTTTTCATAATGTGAAAAAAACATTACTGTTATAAAATATTTTAAACCTGGAATCACACAAGTGCCTCCTGGCTCAGTTGATATTTCCCAGTGAAACGTTCTAGGTAGGATTGTACCACCTGAAAAACTAAGATTTGTTCCCTTTAAAAGCCACGGCCAGAGGAAAGAGGGATCACGGCCCCGAACTGGTCCCGGTCCCCACTTCTCTCCACTTGTGCCCAGCTCACGGCTGTCCTTCCACCAGGCCAGCTCAGCCAGCTGCCTCTAAATGGATTATCCAATTCACTGCTCTGATTTCCAACTCACTGCCTAGGTCACCAATCATGTGTCTCCACCCAGCAGGCACTGTGACCTTTGGGGCAGAGAGAGGTGGCTGTGCTCCTTGAAGGTGCCTGGACTTCTCTCTTTGAGGACAAGCTAAGATTCCTTCAGTTTGGGAGATCTATGGAATGCCCTCTTTCTTCTCCTCCTCCTCTTCCTTCTTCTTATTTTCTTTCTACTTAAAAAAATTTTTGATGGAAATTTTCAAACATCTGAAAAAGTACAGAGACTAGTACAATGAACTCCCGAGTAACCAGTGATCGACGCACGTCCAATTTTTTTCTTCCATACCTCCACCCGCTTTTTCCCCCTAGAATATTTTGAAGCAAAACCAAGGGTTGTCATCTGTGAATACTTTAGTGTATATCTTTAAAAGATAAGATCTCTTTTTAAAAACATAGCTAAGGGCTGGCCCGGTGGTGTAGTGGTTAAGTTGGCGTGCGCTGCTTCGGTGGCCCGGGGTTCCCAGGTTCCGATCTCGGGCGTGGACCTACACACCACTCATCAAGCCATGCTGTGGCAGTGCCCCACATACAAAATAGACGAAGATGGGCACAGATGTTAGCTCAGGGCTAATCTACATCAAGCAAAATGTTTCTTTACAGTTTTGTTAAGTCAGGATCTATACAAGATCCACACACTGCATTTTGTTGAAATGTCCCCCTGTTGGTTGGGAGACGCTTTGGAGACTATAAACTGGGTCTCGGACTTCTCATTGCTATGGAGTTGGTCATTGTTCCAGGCTTTTGGGGTTTATAGATGTAGGAAATACAAACAATATGTGTGTGTGTCTTAAAAGAGAAAATACATCATAAATTTAAACGGATATTTCCAATTCAAATGTTAAATTACAGAATTTTTACTTGAAGTCTTTAATTTTATATTTGCATCTCTTCTCTCTTATGCTAAAATCTTAGTTTCTAGTAACACCATTACTTATTTGCTTTATTTTACTATGTGTGTGTGTGAAATAGTTTTTAATAATAATATCAATATTATTTCTAATGATATTTCTACTGAAAACAATTTAAGATCTATTTTTCAGTTTTTTGTCCTTAAGATGTATTCCACTAAGTACGTACAGTTAAATTACCACGTTTTAAAAGTCATATGAAATAATTTCTCTATGTGCCTCCAACTTGATACACAGTTAGGTTCACGTGTTTCCTGTTTCTTTCAGTGTTCAGAGATGGTTATTTTCATTTCTGAGTTAATTTTGTTTTGTAATCATGTAAAACATTTACACTGTTCCAAAGTCAAATCTGCAGAAAAGGTTCATTCTGAGAAGCTCAGCTTTGGCCCCTGTCTCCTCTACCTGTTCCTTCTCCCCGTATAGGTAACTAGTTTTATTATTATTATTATTTCATGTGTTAATATTAAAGAATGAATTCCTAAGTGGCAAAGACTCCCTTTTTAAACAATAATCATGGATTGCTTTTTAATAAACAGCATTGCTAAATGTTTCTTTTAAGATCTTTGAGAATTTCAGAGTCACTCACAAAAAGAGGGGATTTACCCATTTTTATAGATAAGAAACAGAAAAAAAAGATGACATTTTTCCAAAAGCGCACAGCACATTCAGCTAAGAAAGATTCTCACTGGCTACCTTTTAGGCGCTGATCTAGCCAGTAGAGTACACAGGACAGTCCCACCTGAGATACTCTGATTCTCCGAGTCTGAAAGCACACACACGCGTTTTGACAAGTTAACGACTAGCATAAGCCAGTGAGACTTCTTTTTGAGAATCTCAAGGCAATTTGTTGTTGTGGGAACAAATCTTATACCCAAGACTCAGGACTGACTGCAAGAAACATTATCTTATTTTTCTTTAATGCAATTTAATCTTTTTTCTGATCTCTCATCCCACCAGAGAACAGACACTAAATCTTGGCCAAATTGAGGACCCCCAGCCCCACTTCCCCACACACTTGCATCTAAGTTCCCAAGAGGGGAGGGCGGAGGGAGATCTGATTCTGGCTGTCCCCTGTCTACTCAGGCTTCCTCGGATTCAGCCATCATCCAGCCACCCTCATCACTGGTCCACACAGAAGGCTACTCAGTAGTGGCCCCTCCTGGCCACAGGATCATTCAGTTTGAGCAGCTCCTTGGCGGGCTCCGATGCTATGCCCACAGCTCTGAAATCACGTGCTGCCCCTCATTCTTGGAGGCCCTGTCTGCCTAGACTTACCACATAGCTCTTTCTTTTCTGGAGCTCCACCTGGGAAAGGGGGCACAAGTCACTGAGACTCTTGGATTCTGCAAACTGACTTGAGGTTTTTGCCACATCCCCCTGCCCTAACCTGGACTTGGTCCAGGTTGCAGAGTGCAGGTCCTGGTCTCAGGAAGCCACTAACTCTCTTCTCCCTCTGATGGCCAAGGAATCTTTATTTAGATGGATGTTGAAGAATCCTTGTTCTGAGTTATCCAACATTCTCTCATTCTTTTATCTATACTTGGAGTTCATTTTGTTCCCCTAAGGTCAAGGCTTTTGAGCACAAAATCCCCGAAGCATCTCCGTTTTGCTTTTGTTGTTACATCCCTTCCCAGGGCTATCACACTACACAACTGAGGAACATCATACACACGGCCTGGAGGGACTTATGCAGTGCACAACCTGAACAGCTGTATGCATACGCACAGCCATTACGTGTTGCAAAACATTGACCACACATCCGTACAGTCTGAATGGGGAGAAAAAAATGCCATGGAAGAAATAACATGAGTTAATGTTTCAAAAGCATTGTCCTGCCACAGGAGAAGGAGGTGCCTGTATGGTTACTTGGAAGTTTGACTGGAACAGAATATGAAAGGTGAGTGTGACTTTCCTCTCCCTGCTTTACCATGCCCCCTCCTGTCTAATCACCTCAATGTACCAAGGAAAATCTCAGTGTGCCTCATCTGAGCCCCAAACAACCTGGAATCCAAGAGGATAAGCTGGAGACGCGGCAAATATGACCGGGGAAAGCAGTTGAGGATCCCTTCCCAGAGAGGGGAGCACTGAGTGTAGCTTGTGGGGCACCTGGGCAAAGCCAGTTCTCACGTGGGCCTCCAAACACCAGCACAATTCAAAAGAGCCTCTAAAAAGTTACCTGGTCTCTAGTCTCTTCCCAGTCCCCGGGTTCTAAGATTCAGCCGGTTACCATGGCAGCTGCTGCCTGAGTAAAATGTCCACATTTAGAGAAACCGGCTGGAGCACTGGAATCTGACGGGGCTGCGACACCGAGTGGAGAATGTCGCTCCCCCGACACCTAAGGATGCTTTACCCAGAAACCGTGGAAGTGCCTGGCCTGGGAGACAGAACCCGAGACCCCAGGCCCTGGCATCAGTTCACCACGAGACCCTGAGCAGGCGTCCCACCCAGATGACGTCCCCCGCTGACACTTAGGGGCCTAGCTCATCATCATTCATTCATGCACTCAGCAATATCAAGCACCTTCTCCGTGTCAGGCGAGGCACCGAGGGTAAACGGTGAACACTGCAGAGTCCCTGTGTTCACCTTGGCAGTTTAGTCGGGGGCCAATAAGACAACAGAGAATTACAACACACTGTGAGAAAAACAATGAGAACAGAAGCTTGGGGGCTGCGGAGGCACCAGACTGGGGAGGGGGTCGTGAGTACTTCCCAGGTGAAACCTAAGCTGAGTCTTGAAGGATGAGCAACAGTTAGCCGAGATAGGGTGAGGGAGTGGACAGAACAAGGAATGGTGCTCCAGACAGAGGCAGCAGCATATGCAAAGGCTCAGAGGTGGGAGAGAGCATTCAGGGCACAGCGAGCAATTCAATGTGACTGCAGTGTGGAGAATGAGGGTGAGAGAGGCGACGTGCAGCTCAAGAAGAAAGCGAGTAGGAAAAGGAAGGTCCTTGGTTCTTCACAGGCTTCCCGCTGCCTGATAACCCTTTAAAATCAAACAGCCTGGGAAGATTAGTTAAGAGGCTGTGCTGTGTTTGGGGAAGGAGGGCCAGTGTCCTCGAGGAGAAGGGAGCTGAAAGGAGAGAGAAGGGGGCACCGTGGGCATGCCTCCCCAGTGCCCATCAGCCGAGCCAGCCCAAGCCCTGTTCACCAGGGGCTGGCGGAGCAGCCAAACAGGACATCCCTCCCAGCTCCCGCCTGTCTCCTCAGAGCATCACCACTGCTCAGACCCCCAGAACACGCCACTTCAACTTCCCAATCATTCCAGCAGCTCTTCAAGCAGGTGAATAACAACTCATTGCACACCAGCCTGGGCTTGGCGCTGTGCTCAGTACTTCACATGCAAAATTCACTTGTTCCAAAAATTCTGTTACAGCACCTTCTACGCGACAGGTGATATAGTTCAGATACTGGGACATGGCCATGAACAAATAACAAACTCCTTGCCCTCAAGGAACTTATATTCTCAGAGTCAGGGGAGAGAAACAAAGCAAACAGACATGCCATGTGTCAGCAGGTCACAGTGGCCTAAGAAAAATAAAACCTAGTAAAGGGACAGAGAATGGTGGAGAGGGGATGGTCAGAAAGGGGGTCATCTGAGCCAAGACCTGAGGGAAGGGAGGAAGTGAACCATACGGAAATCTGGAGGAAGAATGTATCCTGCGGAGGAGACAGCAGGTGCAAAGGCCCTGTGGTGGACATACCACTGATGTGTTCCATCAGTGAGCCTGGGGGAGCAGGAGCAAGGGCAAGAGCAGGAAGAGACCAGGCCAGGGCGGTGGCAGAGAGTCAGATCGTTATCCCAGTAACATGACAAAGTTGGGGACTATTGTTCTAACATTACAGATAGAGAAACTGAGGCTACGTAATATGCCCCAAGTCCCAAGCTTTTTCTAGACAGAGCTGGAATTCAAACCCAGCTGTTCAACCTTTAGAACATGTGCTCTTAATTGCTGCATTAGAATGCCTCGTCAAGAAGCAGCAGATAATATAAAACAGATCAATAAGATTCCAGCCTCCCCAAAGGTTACCCCAAGCCTCAGCGATTCCACACCTAACAATGCAAGGGGATCATCAAGGACTTGAATGAAGATCTAGCTACTTTGTTTATTATAGCAAAATGACTGGAAACAATGCCTTTTCCCTAATAGGAGGGAACTGCTAAATAAAGAAGTGATGATACATGCCCTCAAAGAGTGCATCAGGCAAGCCCGTTTTAACAGACGTAGAAGAGTGCGCAACGGCATGGAAAGACGGTCCAAGCATGTCATTGAAATGAAGTCATGTGCACAGACGATCTCATTTTTGTGATACATAAATAATATGTAAATATATGTATAGGCAAAAGACTGGAAGGAATTAAACCAAAATGTTAACAAATCGCTAACCCGGGGGTGGGACTGTGGGTGGCTTTTCTTCCCTTTTGTTGAGCACCATTTACAACAATGAATATAAACGATTTTTGCTAAGAGAAAGTTTACACACACACAAAGCTGGCCAGAAAGCCACAGGGCATGACGGACCTGGGTTCCTCCTGCCCCCACCCCACTCTGTGATGCGTGCAGGAAGCGAGGTTGTCCCACAGCCCCCTTAGAATCACGTTCAGGTTGGAGACCCTTAGAAGGAAGCAGTTCCCTGGCCTGAGCTGGAAAATTCCGGGCACACTGGCAGCCTCACCTCACTTCTCCGCAAAGACTTCACCATCCAAAGCTGGGGGCGGTTCCAGGCCTGTGCTCTGGCGGCACGTCGGCTGGGGTGCCAGAGCATCGGAGTAATTAGCACTCGACTTGTCAGAGGGCCTGGTGCTATTTTTAAAATCTTTCCAACACGTAGGTTTCACAAAGGATTCCAGGAGTCCTCTCAGTCCACCCAGTGCCTTAGGAAGGCAAAGGAACCGATTAACAATTTAGTGGACGGCACCCAGGACTTCAGGGAAGATGCAACCTCCACCCCCACCCAGGTCACATCTGCCACTGGAGATGGAGGGGAGTTAAGCCAACCAGACCCTTCTCACCTGCACCCCCTTTCCTTCCACCCTGGAAGACACCCGGAGTCATTCATACTAGACCCCTGCTGCAGGACGCAGTTCAGCATAGAGCTTCAGAGCCAGTCTGCCAGCCCTGCCACTCACCAGCGTGTGACCTTGGGCGTGCTACTTAATTTCTCTGGATCTCAGTTTCCTCCTCTATTAAACAGGGACGTGACAAAGCGCCAAGCGTCCAGGGCTATTGTCTTCGGTCTAAGGTCAGCAAACCATGGCCCCCAGACTAAATACGGCCCACTTCTTGTTTCTGTAAATATAGTTTTATTGGAACACAGCCACACACATTCATTCACGTATTGTCTGTGGGCTGCTTTTGCACTGCAATGGCAGAGCTGAGCAGCTGCATCAGAGACTATCTGGCCCACAAAGCCTGAAATATGTACTAAATATTTATTATCTGGCCCTTTGCAGAAAACGTCTGCCAACCCAGTCTTAGGTCAGGCTCTCCCAGCAGCAGAACTTGAGATAAGGATTTGGGGTCAAGTGATTATCAAGGAAATGCTGCCAGGAGGGACGGGTAAGGGCGTAGAGGGAGCAGGACAGGGAAGGGAAGGAGGCCAAGCCAGGGGGTGATGTCAGATAAAGTCTCAGCCTCGGCCTGCCCCTGCCTGAGCACTTCCGGTTTCCTGGTAGGTGAAGTGGCTCAGGTTGTCCCTGAAGAAGGGAGCAGGTGTGAGCTGATGGAAATGAAGCCCACAGAAGCTGTCATATGCACAAGTCATTGTGCCCAGCACGTTATTACAATGTCATTACAATGTTTACTCCCTGCCGAGGTGTTAGGAGGTGGGAAGAGCATGATGCCCGCTTTACAGCTCAGAGTTAAATGAGACCATACAGGAGAGCTGCCCAGCCCAGCGCCAGCCTCAGAGAAAGCACTCACAAAGAGGAGCCACAGATGTCCTGGGTCCGGCAGTGTGCCGAGTTCACAGAGTCAATGAAGAGCAGTCTTTGTCCCCTAGGAGCGACTCGACGAGTCACAGGGGAATGTCCACCAGAGCCCTCAATGGTGCGCACCCCTCGTGTCTCTCTCTGTGTCCAAGTTTCCTCTTCTTAGAAGGACACCTGTCAAACTGGATTAGGGCTCACCCTAACAGCTTTGCTTTAACTTAATCACCTCTTTAAAAGTCCTATTCGCAAATACAGTCACAGTCTGAGGTACTAGGAGGTTAGGACCTCAACATATGAATTTGCCAGAACACAATTCAGCCCATAACAACTGGCATTTCAGAACCTCGCACTGGTTCTGGGAAGGAGGGCAACTTGGAGAACAGAAACCAGATGTGGCAGGCTGGGTGAAACCCCACGGCAGCTGTCCAGCCAATTAGAGCCTGAAGTCGAGAGGGCTGAGGCCGCGGTCTGTGGGATGGCCGAGCAGCGGTAGCCAGGCTGAACCGGCCCTGCTCTCCGGCTGTGACTGACCTTCAGATCCAGGCAGCAGACAGAGAGGAGGACAAAGGTATGCTGCTGCAGAAAGGCAAGCAGCTGGTACCCAGAGCACCAAAGGCCCGCAGAGCAAGTGTCAAGGCCAACAAAGGCATAAGGCCAGCTGTCACCTGTCCTCTGGCCAAGCCACAGGGGTTTGACCTCCTGGGCAGCTCTGTGGGGGAGAGGTGGCGCCCCATTGGCCTGACTTGTTCACAGATTCCATGTCCTCCCAGTGCTTTCTGGTCATCAAAGGAGCCTCGTACCATACAGACTCAGAGTTCACATTCAGAAAGGGCGGCACCTCCTCTATCCTGTCCTCTGAGGTTCCAGGAGCCACTAAGTTGGGCTTGTACTGCTCAGGTTGTTCATTCCCCAAAGAATCTATTTATGTGTTTCCTTTGGGCCAGAGCCCTGAAGCTTCCACCTTTTGTGATTACAAATCTCTCTCTCTCTCTCTCGTGCACGCATGTGCACACACACACAAGGTCCGCAGTTCCTAAAATTCCACCACTCAAAGATTTATTCCTTTAGTCCAATCTCCTGGGAGAAAGAGAGTGCAATACATTAAGTCACCAACACCTTAGGCTGATTTTATTAATCAGATTCTTCCCTCTGCCTTAGCCAGGCATTAAGAAAGTACCAAGCATTTGAAAGGAAAGGTTACTGAAAAGAGAGGGAATAGCAGAGGAAAAAAAAATGTGAGCACGGGAGAAGCAACTTTCCTTTCTAACTAGTCTCGGTCAGCCTCATGCTCTAAGTCAGGGGTCGGCAAACTTTTCCTGGAAAGGGCTGGATAGGAACATTTTCGGCTTTGCAGGCTGACGGTCTGTTGCAATCACTCAGCTCTGCCTTCATAGCATGAAAGCAACCACAGACACTACAGAAACGAATGGGCAGGGCTGCGTCCCAGTAAAACTTTACTTATGAACACTGAAATTTGAATTTCATATAGTTTTCATAAAGTATTATTCTTCTTTTAATGTTTTCCAACCATTTACAAATATAAAAACAATTCTTAGCTTGCAGGCCATGCAAACACAGGAGGTGGCTGGTCTTGCCCGAGAGCCACAGTTTGCTGACCGCTGCTCTTCATGAAAGACGGAATTTGCACCCTCCCCATCTCATCAAACCGCCCTCTCAGCAAGGACAAGCCCTTGGTCTTTCTTTGCTGCTCGCCACCCTTGCCTCCCCTTCTCCAGCCCTAGAGAAAAAAAGTGGCTCCTTGTTCTGTGTGCTTTGTCCATGATCCCCGGAGATCTGCTTTCAAGTGTGGAGGAGATGACAGAGTGACAAATGGGCTGGCGGGCAGGCAAGCCACCAGTGGCAGGCTGCAGCAGAACAGTGGCCTCGCAGTTCATGCCAGTTGACTGAGAAGTGAGCCCGGTGGGTTCCATCTGCCTGCCCCTCCCCAGCCCACATCCGATGTATCCAGCCCCAAGGGTTCCATCTGCCAAACTTCTGGGCCACTCTTTAGGCACTTCTCCCAAATTACCAAAGGTTTGCGTTATTATTGTTACCATCTGACTTTAGACACATCGTCCTCATTAATAAAAACAACAATACTCCCTCCTTATTGGGGACTTTGTCTGTGCAGACGCCATATAAATTTCTACGGTAGTTTTCACTAAGTTGGCCAGGCCCCGTGTTGAGGGCTTCCCGTCACCTAGAACTCTTAGGAACCAGTGGCTTCAGTACTGGTATTATGTTCCTCTAATGGATGAGAAAACGGAGACTAGGGAAGTCCACAGCACATCCAAGGTCACACAACTGGGCAGCTGGGCAGGTCTGTCCGATTCGAGAGCCAGGTTCTTTATCACCGGCTCCCCTGCCTCTCCCCATCTCATGGCCAACCTGCAAGATTGTATTATGATCCCAACTCCTCAGACGCAAAATTGAAACTCTGAGAAGTTAAAGCCTTGGCCCAGGTTCCTACAGTTGATAAATGGCGGTGCTGGAACGCTTCGCTGGCACACCATTGACATGCTGAGATGCTGGAAGCCACCATGCCCTCATGTGAAAACACACTTATTTCTACATACCCTCATAAACTGGGGCCTTAGACTGAAGAGTTGGGCTTCCCAACAAGTGGCGAGAGAGAAATTTTAGTCAGAGAGCATGTCTTAGGTCTGATCTAAAAGCAAAGCCTGAGATGGGGATTCTGGTGCAGGTGAGTTATTGAGGGAAGGGGCTCAGGAGAAACCTGTAAGGAGCGAGGGGAGATAATGGGGTAGGGGAAGATGCCAAGCAAAGAGGCGGGTTCAGTTGAAGTCTGACCTCAGCCGGATCCCACGGGGAGCTCTAGATCATGAACGGTACCATAGAGTTCTCTCACCTTGAGGAAAATGGCCAAGCCATGACACCCTGTATCTGTCAGTCATTGGCTGTAGGTTGTCCCACAGTGGGAGTCAGGGGAGCATCTCCGGGGAAGGTGGCGTTCTCCAGAGAATGGTGCAGCTCTGAGCCCCCACAGTCGACACTCACAGCAGCTGGAGAATGTTTTCCCGTTGTTCCACGGGACCTTGGCAGGGTGCCATTGGCAACTACCATGAGCAGGTGAACCTGGAGGCCCAGACCTCGCTAACTAGCTCTGCGACTCCTGGAAAACCACATTCTCTCCCCTTCCCTCCTTCTGTTCCTCTCTTCCTTCTGGACCTCCTCCTTTGTCACCCTCCAGCACTGGCAGGGCTGGGCTTGGCCTCGGCTTCTGGCTCCTGTGTCAGACCATCGGCGATCACAGCCGGAGCCGAAGATTCCAGGAGGTGCCCCAGCTTGGCCTCTTCCGGCCTGGGCCTGCTCCCCCCAAGCCCCAGCCTGTGGCCGGCCTGGGAGGGGATTCCCACAGACGTGATCAGGAAGGCAGGGCAGGGAGCAGCCATGAGCCAGGCCTGAGGATTAATGAATGAGGGGAGAGGACGAGAGCTAGGCAGCTCTTCCTCACCAGAAGGCGCTGCAGCCCCCAGCAGGGTGAGCAGCTGCCCTCCTGAGGGCGACCCAAGTGGGCCCGTTGCCTGGCATTTGATTGCCAGGAGTTGAGCTAGTCCTGTCAGTGCAAGGGGTCATTTCTAGAGCTTCCAGAGGGTTCTGATTCTATAAGTAGAAACATCCTCTTCCACTCTGCTGCCTTTCATTCATTCATTCAACAATTATTTACTGATTGCATTTGGGCCACAAACTGTGCTGAAAGCTGGGAAAACGTGATGAACAAAATAGACAAGGTCCCCACCTCCATTCTAGTGGGGGTGACAAAGAAGAATGGAGCAGAGCAGAGTCACAGATTCATTCAGATAGATGTGCAGGGAAAATAGTTTCTTCATTTCCTGTAATTGATCTAATCTTCCCCAAGTTCCCCCACCCTGCTGGGAAGTGGGGTCAGGAGGGAGGGAACACACTTTAAAATTGCCAATTTATGGTACCACCGGGCTGTTTCTCTTAGAAGGACACTTTTGGAGGAGCTGGTTTCTTTCGGATAAATGCTCTTTCCCATCTTCTCCCGGCCTCCATCTCCTGAGTGTGTGGGAGGTGGTGTCTGAGTGTGAGAGAGGGCAGGGATGACCAGGTAACTAGTGGTAGGGGGTGGAGGTCACTTAGAGGAACATAGGTCTTCCCACTGGCCACTGCTCCAGAGTGGCTGGCCTTGCATCTCCCTGCCTCGACTGCCCAGATGCACCTGGTCCCGGGGGGGGGGGGGAGGCAGCCCCGCCCAATCCCCTTCACTGGGCAGGACACCCACCTCACAGCTGCTGAACGTATTGGCTGCCAACAGGTGACACCTGCACCCTTCTCCAGGGGATTGCGCTTGGTGGGAGGGAGATGCCCCCCAGCCCTGGAGATGGACCCTGGCCAATGCCTACCTCTCCAGAGTCACCCCCATCACATCTCCCCACCACCCTCTGCTCCAGTCCCACTGGTCTTACAGTTCCTCCACCACCGAGCCTTTGTGCATGAGGTTTAAATCCAGGAATGCTCAGCACCCCCCTCCTCCTCGTTACTCCACTCTCAGGATGGCCTCCCATAAATGCTAGATAGTTACAGGACTCCTGTTAGACCCTCAGCTTGCATTTCTATGTTCGGTTGTGTGGTTTGATCAATGTCTGTCTCCCCCACTTGACTTTAAATTCCTAAGGGGAGGGACCATTTCTGTTTTGCTAACCATTGAATCCCTAGGGCCTGGTACAGCGCCTGGCACAAAGCAGATGGTTAATAAATAGTTTTTTGAGAGCATGAAGGAATTAAATGAGTTACATGAACTCATGAATGAGTGGAACACAGCACTTATGTTCTTATACCTCATTCCAACATCCCTGCCGCACCCCGGCGAATAATGGAAGTGGGACACTGCTCCTCTAGGGACCCTTTTCCCATCCTCGGTGAGAGGATCCAAATTCCTGGCCACCAGGTAGTCCCGTTCTGGCAGGAAATGGAGCAGGTTTGTTTAAACGGAGCCCAGGGCTCCCGGCCAAGTCTCCAAGCAGAGGCCAAGCCGGCCTCACCTGGAGGCCCTGTAGACAAGGACTCATTTGCAGCTTTCATTCCCTTTGCCCTCCTTGCCTGAGCCTGTCCTTCTCTGTATCCCCCAACCCCTTCCTTTAGTGATCCTGTCTCACCTTCTGGCGAGAGGATTATCAGCTCCCAGCTCAGCTCAGAGAAGATGAAGGGTCCCTTCTAGATTCATAAAGCAAATTGATTGATCTAGAATCCAGTTATCTGAGATCTCACTGAATGACAAATGGAATAAAAGCAGCCAATATCAACCTACTCCATGCCAGACACTGCGCTGAGTAATTCACATACATATTTCACTGAATCGTTACAACAGTCCCCCTACATGGGTTCTATTACTGTCCCTATTTCATAGAAGAAACAGGCTTAGAGAGGTTCAAGAGAGCCTAGAATTCAATCTACTAGATCCAGGGTCAGCAAACTATGTCCCACAGGCCCAATCTGGCCCATTGCATGTTTTTGTAAATAAAGTTTTATTGAAACAGAGCCATGTTCATTTGTTTACGTACTGTCTGTGGCTGCCTTCGCACGACAACAGCAGAGCTGAGTAACTGAGAGAGAGACTGTGGCCCGCAGAGCCAAAAAAATGTACTATATGGCCTTTTACAATAAAAATTTGTCAACCTCTGTTCTACATTCAGGCTTATTGGTCAGAGTATTTTTTACCCAGGTTTACAGCAAACGTGTCCCACTGACTGAATTTTCCACGTTGAGCACCCAATACTCGTGTTAATTAGTGCCACCCTGCCCACAACTCTCTCCAAGGGAAACAGCCCCTCTCTGCACCGCCCAGCACTCCCCTCGCCCCCTGCCCCCAGCCACAGCTGCCTGGATAAGGGGTGGGTGCCACACACAGCTGGACAGCAACCTATGACATGAATGGCCTGACATAAAAAGACGAACTAGACCGATCAGATTCTTCTCTCAGGAATTTGGAATAGGGAAGCAGAGAGGCCAAGGCCATCCTGGGGAAATGGAAGCTATGACTCTTGAGGGCAAGTTGATGCCAGGTGGCTATGATAGGTGAGGAAAAGCAAGGTCATGAGGACGCTTGCTGGGGAGAGAAAAAAGGGAAGCAGCTGTGCAGATGGAGACAGAATCTGTGAAAGAGAGACCCTGCTGCCCTAAGAAAAAAAGAGAGAAGCCTTGGTTCCTAAAGGTTTCCCAAGTCCAGCTTCCATGAAAGCAATTGCCTTCTTGGATTATCAGTTAGGCCTTTTTGGTTGCAAATGAAAGAAAATCCAACATAAATGGACTTAAACACTAACAGGTATATATCAACTCATATAACTGAAAGGTTCAAAGATACTTCAGGCTCAGCTTGATCCAGAAGTTCAAAAGCTGTCACATGTGGCCCAATTTTTTACAGTCTCTCTGCCCTGCCTTTTGCAATATGGGCTTCATCCTCAGTCTCCACTCTGTGCCCTTCTTCATCTCAGCTCACTCTAGACTCTTCACTCATGGTGTCAAGACGGCTGCAGCAATTCCAGACCTCACAGCTTTATACCAGACTGTCTGCAAGTAGAGAGGGAGTCCCTTCCAGTGGCAGGGACTTCTGCCTTCTCTCAAACGATCTCTGATTGCCTCTCCGTGAACCAATCACTTCAGCCAGGGGGATGGGCTGTATTGATTGGATTAGACTCATCAATTGCCTTCAGTTTTCTCATCTACAGTAACAACATTTGAGTGCTTACTATGTCCCAAGCACTACATCACCCTTTACGTGCATTACCATTCTTAATTCTCCCAAAAGCCACACAAGTAAGTTCCTAGAATTATCCTCATTTTACCAATGTGGAAATGAAAGCTCAGAGAGGGTGGACACCTTGCCCAGAGTCACACAGCCATCATGTGGCAGAGCTGCTGGTTAGAGGCAGAACTAAGAGCTGAAAGGGGCCTATAGGATTCTGGAGCCTGAGCTCTCAGCCCCCGTGTCCCTAGCTGTTGGGGGAGGGTATCACTCGAGGGCCCCCAGCTACTGTTAGTCCATCTCCTGTTGCTATCCTGGTGACCCAAATCCTTTGCTCAGAGGCAAATGTTTTGTCCACAGATTCTCAGGTTTCAGACCAAGTTTACTCAGAAGTCCTGCTCCCACCTCTGTGTTCCTCTGGACTCTATTCTCCCTCTACCTGATCTGTTTCCATGGAAACGGCTGGGCTCTTGCATCCCTTTCATCCTCCTTTCTGGGAAGCAAGGCCAGCTCACCGGCACCCTGGTACCAGGCCTGACCATTATTATAAAGACCAAAGAAGCAACATCTGGAAGAAATATTTCCAGGCAGAGGGAGGAACCGGGTCGGGCTTCTGATTCTTTTCTTTGATGTTCTCCTAAATAACACCAGGGGCTCTGAGAGATCTACCAATTACCTCGGCCCATTGGATGCTGGCTGGGAAGCTGTCTTGTCGTCTGTTCTCCTGCGTCTCACCATCTCACAGTCAGCAGGCCTCTCTCCCTTCGGGGGGGAGGGTGCAATTCTGGGGTCTGAGGCAGAGGAGAGGACATGTCAGGCAAGTCTTCTTGCCGACGCTCTGTATTGGGTCGCAGCATTCAGGATGCAGCCGGTGGGCTGGGGTGGAAAAGGAAGGATGGCACGCAGTCTGCCCTTTCTGGAGGAGGGAGGAAGCGGCCACCAGCTGAACTCATGGCCTTCCTGGAAACAGTGGACATGGCATCACTCCTTGCCATTGGGAGGTGCCCTGTGGCTCCGGTGGCCAGGACATGGGAAGAACTTGGTACATGTTGCCCAGGAGCTTGGCACCTGGTCCACAAGGACTCCATATACCCCGGAAACTGGAAACTGGAGGAGCCAGAGCGTTCTTGATATCCCACTCCAGCCAGGTCAGCCAGGTCTGAGCTTTGGTTTCTTTATCTTTAAAATGGGCCCAATTCTTGCGCTGCACACCTGGTGGGCTAGTTGTGAGGACCTAACCAAGCAGGATACATTAAAGCCCTCTTTAAAGGCATCTAAAGGTGTCCTCGTGGCCATCATCATCACCATCATCACCATTGGTGTAAAATGTGAGAGGGGGTCCCGGAGGAGTAGCAAAACCTGGGACATCTCAAAATAATTACAAGAGTCTCAATTCACTGAGATATAAACATGCAAGAGTTTCGTCTTTGTCATCACTGCTTTCAGATATGCTCACTGAATCTCTCTTCCCACCCCTTAGTGATTTCTTGATCTGAGTCCATGTGTTCTTCTCGCATTCAGGTATTTAAACTTGATCCGGTCCAGCTGAAAATTCTAATCTCTTCTCAGACTCAAAGCTCTCCCCCTCCCCATCGCACCCTGCAGGAGGGCCTCGGCTCCAGGGCTAAGCCTGGAGGAGGGCGTGGGCCGGCTAGGAGACATCTCCTCCCTGGGTGGGGCGGGGCGGGGCAGAGAAAGGGGAGGAGCCCGTCTTACCTCTCTGGTCCCTGAGGGTTGTAGGAGCTACTGCAGGGCCTGTCGGGGAGTGTGTGGACCCTGCACGGTGGGATGATGGTTTTCTGGGAGCAGTTTTCAGCTCCACCCCCGCTTCCTTCAACACCAAGGATCAACCAGCAGGCATCTGGCTTCTGCTGCTTCTTTAAACTCCATGCACCTTTGCCAGGAGCCACAGCAACCTCTAAGGGCTGCAGAGAATGGGATGGAGTTTGATTGCACCCATCTTCCTTGCAGGCACAGGACAGTACAGCCTCGGCCTTCAGACCACTGGAAGTCAGGAACAGCATCAGTTCTGTCTCCACAGGGAGCCTAGACTCTGGAATTCTGCCCTGGGACCAGGTGGGCTTGCCAGTGTCCCCTGGCATCTGGCAGGCATCCCCCATGACCTGGAGAGGTCTTCTGGAGGTCCCACGGCTTCAGAGGAGCCACAAATGCTGTACTCCCTGAAGACTAAGGCTCCTTCCTCTCCCCCCCAATATAGGCTTCTCCTTGTACACCCTATGGCCTTCGCTGGAAGTGGGGGGCTGACTTAGTGAGGCCAGCAGATGAGAGGTGCCTGGCTTGTCTGGGGTAGTTTTACAAGTGAGGTACTTAGCCCCTTTTGTGTTATTTCAGAGCAAGAAAAATTCCTCCTAACATCCTATGTTAATAAGAATAACGACCTTTTAATTAAGCACGTACCACTGCCAGGACTCTTGCTAGCTAACTCCTTGCCCACATTATTTTTGGTCCTTACACTGACTTTGTGCCACCAGTATGATTACCTCTACTTTTACTAAAGTTCAAAGGGGTTAAATAGCTTGCCCAAGACCTCACAAGCAGTAAGTGGGTTTGGAACACACATCTGCCTGACCCCAGAGCAGGGTTTGTAACTCCTAAATGTAACTGCTTCTGCAGGATTTGGCTTGGGGACAAAGGACAAAGGGACTTGCTTGGGCTCTGCGGCCCTCCCTTGGCCTGAGTCTGGGAGACTCAGGGATGCGCCTCCCAGAAAGAGACTCCAACCATGTGTCTAAAATGAACGAGGCAGGGCTGTCCCAGTGCGGAGTCTGGAGGTCCCTGTGGCCACTCTGCAGTGAAGCCCACATCATCCCCCATCTCAGCAGCTCTGGAAAGTAGGAAGCAGGAGCTCCACTCTCTCTTCCTCACTAGAAAAACCAAAGCAGCAGGAGGGTACTGGTTTGGTCTTTAGTGAGCCAGGATGAGCTCTCTGGCCACACAGGTCTGGGCAAGAGGATGGGGCAGGAGGTGGGTCAGAAGAGCCAGAATGACACTGTCCCAGGTGGACGGGGCTGAGCCTGGCCCTGAGGGGCTGTGCAGCACAGTGGTTAAGAGCTTGTATTTAACCTTTCCCCTTGGCCTCACTCTTGGTTAATGCCTCCAGGGGCCATTCACTACCCCAGGAGAGGGATGCTGGCCAAGGAATTTCTTGCCAAGCCAACCACCACTGGTCTCTGGTTCCAATGACGGGCAGAGGGAGCACCAACTCATTTAATCCTCTGAGCAATTCTAAGAAGTAAATACCCACATTCCCATTTTGCAGAAGAGAAAAATTGAGACACAGACAGGCTATGTGACTTGCCCAAGGTCACATTGCTTATTCTGGGATTCAAACCCAAGCAGCCTGATTCTAGAGTGCCTGCTCTTAACCACTGAACCACCCTGCCACCCTAGAGGCAGGGCAAGAGAGACTCAGCAGCTTTGGTGAATTTCTCAGCCCAGGACTCTTCCCTGGTAGCAGGGGGGAAGGGGATGCATGCAGGCCTCAAAAGCTGGCTTTTTATGACTCCTCCTCTCCTAGTCTCTTCCTGCCGGAAACTCTAAACACATTTGCTCTGGGCAAAAAACAAGTGGTTTTGGAACCTTCGCTCTGTATTGCCCCTTCCAGGCTCACGCTGGACTCACCCCTCCCCCTCTCCGTCCTCTCCTGGCATTCCTCTCTCCCCTAGCGACCTCCTTTTGATTCTCACTTACCTCCTTCCCTTTTCTCTCTCCCTTTGGAAGGCAGTTCAGCTAACACTCATTAGCACATGTTAATGAGCATCAATTCATTTCTTAGTCACTCAGCGGGAGAGGAGAGAAAGTGGGGAGGAAGCTGCCACTCTGGGGGTAACGGTGCACAAGGCAGGACAGGCCCCCAGGGCTCAGGCCCCCAGGGCGAACCAGGAGGGCGCCCTGTTCCCAGCCTGGGGAGTCCTGTCTGCTGTCCTAGGGACTTTACTCTCTATAGCTGCTCCTATTTTCTCTGAGACCGGAGCAGAACATTCCTAGTCAGCGTTGGACCTTCTCTAGCGGCTGGCCTAGGCACATTCTCAGGACGTCCCTAGGTGGGCGTGGTTAAGACCCGGTAGGTGAGGGTCTAGTTCTGCTACTCTCTGAACAAGTGTCTGAAAACCCCCAGAGCCCGTCCAGGGTGAGGCAGGTACCAGGGCTGGAGGTAGGTACCCACGGGAGGGCAATACCCAAGACCCAAGAGGACAGTGGAAGCCTCTCCTCCACTCCCATCTGGATCTCCCTGGGTGTCGCTGATTCCAGCTGCCCTCCAGTAAAGCCTTGAGGATGCTTGGCTTCTCCCCAAGACTGGGCCCCTTTAAGGGGCCATGAGAGCATGGGAAAAGAGCTGGGTTCGAATTCCAGCTCAGCCCCTTATTTGCTGCGCAAGTCATGCAGTCATTTGAAGTCGCAAGTCCCTTCATCGGAAAAGTGTTCCCTGTTCTTCCTGCGGTGGAAGGATCAGACGAGAGGAGGCGTGAGAGAGATCTAGTGAATTCCAAAGTCCAGGGGCTAACTACTTGTCAAACATATTATTATTGCGATTAGCGGTGTTGCTGTTACTACTGTTATTAGTGCTACTGCTAGCAATAATACGTGGTGGCAGTACTCAGGCCGGTCAGAAAGAGGCAAGGGCAGCCTCTCTCCCCTTCGTCCCGAAGAGCCCCTGGTTCCCTGGCCCGGCGCGCCGTGGTCTCAGCACAGACGGGCGCGCCCCCCGCGAACCCTGGCGGAGCCCCCGGGCGGCCGCCGCCCCGCCGCGACCCGGGCCGATTCCCTGAGCGCGCGCGCCCCCTGCTGGCGCACGGGCGCGGGTGCAGCCCCCGGACTGTATATAAGGGCAGCGTGGCTCACAGGACCCAGCCGAGCGCGGGAGCGGAGCGGCGAGCGGGGACAGCGCTGTGCTGCCTGAGGTCTCCGAACCGCTCGCCATGGCTGGCCCGCAGCAGCACCCCCCTTACCTGCACCTGGCGGAGCTGACGGCGTCCCAGTTCCTGGAAATCTGGAAGCACTTTGACGCAGACGGTTAGTAAATCTCCCAACTTCTGTGCCCGTTCGCCCCCAGGGGACCTGCGGCGGAGGGGAAGGGGCATTGCTGATGCGGGTAGGCGTACGTTTGCCCCAGGGGATGTGTTGGCCCCAGAGCCTGCTGAGGTCGGGGTCTCGAGTTTGGGAGACATCCTGCTGCGCTGGTGACAACTGTCAGTAACTTTTCTTCCCTGACATCGACAGCAGAGAGCCCACCGGCTTTTGCAGCCTCATTCTGGGCAAGTTGGAGCTTCCCCAGAGAGGAGGCCTGGGCCGGCAAGGCTCCCCATGATTCCCCCTGCCATCTTACCTACCCCGCCTTTCTCCTTCAAGGTAATCTCCTGCCTTCAGCTGCTACAGCTACAGGTCTCAAAAACCCACTCCTTTCTTTCCTCAAGTTCCCCTTTTGTTGAATACCAGGTTAGCCCCCCGTCGCTGTCCTGGGGGTTGGGGCAAACTGGGGGATCTTGCCGGGAAACCTTTGGCCTCCCTAGACTGATTGGCCCCGGGGCAGGAGTGGAGAGTGGCATCAGGGCCCTGAACTCCTCTTGGGCTTCCTTTGCCCATTTTCCATCCCCGGTGGGCATGTGGGTCCCACCCACAGCAGCAGCAGGTATGGTGGGGACAAAATTGGGGTACCAGCCTGACAGACTCCCTCATGCTGGTAACCCTAGGTGCTTTGGGTGACTCCATCTCGGGGTGGGAGGAGGCACAATCTTCAATGCCTCAGTGACCAACCCTCTGCTCTGTGTGGTCTTGACATTCACTCAACCAAAAATTGAGCACTGGACTGAATGACCATTGGAGGTGGCTCTCAGCACTGGGATTCCAAGAGTCTATGACCGTCTGACTCAGGCATAAAGGGAGGGCCTCCTTTCGAGGCTTCTGATGGTGCTGGAGACTTTATCTCCACCACTCCAGAACAAATTAAGTGATCTGCTTTCCCTCTCAGGGGTCCTGGCCAGGGTGGGCATCGAAAATGTTCTGGCTTCTCAAACCGGCGGCAGGGTGGTGGCTCAGGGTGTTTATCCGGGGATTGAGAGTGGGGGATGGGAAGATGGGAACCAGAGGGAGGATCAGGTGGTGGCTCACTCTGTTCTGCCTTTCTCCCTTCCTCACCTCGGCAGGGTGGGCATGAAGGTGGCCAAATAGAGCGCTGAGAGAGGCAGGGGTTAATGTCTGGGGACGCTAATGAGTGAAGTTTTGTTCCCTTTGAGCCAACTCAGAAAGCTGGGGGAGTGCAGAGGACTGGGCGTGTGATACCTGAATTAGGACCGTGATCAGCCTATGAATTAATGAAGGACGTGGGTAGATTGTTGAATCTGTAAAATGGGGCTAAGGAGGGGTTATGTTTCCAATCCCCATCTCGTGCCATAAAACTCCCTTGGTGAAAAGGGCTGTAAGAAGACTGCAGCTCTCAGTATTCCAGAAGACATTCATATTCCCTAAGGATGCTCCTGCCAGTTTATCTGCACCAGAGACTTGCATGATTCAAGGAAAGTTACCAAGTGGCCAAGGTTATACCACCGGCCTCCTGCCAGATGAGTCAGCTGTAAACAGAGGACTCAGTTCTACTCTCCCCTGTTCTCGTGGGGACAACCAATAGTGCTCTTGATAATCGTGCAAATCCTTACATTTATCTGAAACTTTGTACTTTTCAAAACACAATCACATCTTGAATCCTGCACCGTGAGGCTGCTGGGCAGATCAGGACTCTCCTTGGGCAGATGAGGCAACAGACACAAGGAGTGACTTCTCTGAGGTCATGTAACAAGGTGGTGGGGGCGCTGGTTACTAGCGAGCACCTGTTCCCCCTCTCTGGTTTCTGGACACCTTCTTTCTCTCCTGCTCACCCACAGAAGAGCCCCCAACCCGGCCTCAGAGGTGATGGGTAGTCCCTTTAATCCCAGAAAGGAGTCCTTGGCTTGGCTGGAGCAGAGCTAAGCTAGAACTAGACCTAAGAGTCTTTCAAGACCCCCAGAGCCATTGTACCTCTGGCTCCTTCCTGCTCCGATGTGAAAGAGGAGCTGAATGCTTGCTTCTTGCTTCTTTGTCCACCAGGCATCCCATTGCC
Source organism: Ceratotherium simum simum (assembly GCF_057802395.1). Classification (NCBI taxonomy): domain Eukaryota; kingdom Metazoa; phylum Chordata; class Mammalia; order Perissodactyla; family Rhinocerotidae; genus Ceratotherium; species Ceratotherium simum. The sequence continues at coordinate 15,149,180 of NC_141929.1, forward strand.
CTCTCTGTTCACCTCCTCAGGGAAGTCCCAAGGAGGGACCATGGACCTAACAGAGAAAGAAGGCAAGAAGATTAAAATGCCGGAGATGGCACAGAGATGATTTAGGAAAATGAGGATACAGCCAAACTGGAATTCCACGAAGGGACCCAGAATTAGGCTTTGGGCTGCCTTGCTGTGTACCTTCCCTACCCTTCCCCTCCTGAACACCCAAAGGCTCCCGGGAGCTCATCACCTCTGCCCTGAGTCACTCCCTGCCCTCTCTGGGTCTCCTTCTTACTAACTTGGGCCTCTGCTTCACCTTGGGCTTCTTCCCAACTCTAAGAGTCCCCCTGCCGCTCACAGACTTAAAGAGCCCTAGGAGGACTCTCCTTTGCAGCTCACCGGGTCCCTGGAGTGAGCTGGCTGGAGCCCAGTTAGTCATAGCCAGCAGGGAGAGGGAGCCACCGCCCCACCCCTCCTGGACTCCCGTAGTAAACAGAGACCAGGACACCGTAGGAGAAGCTGGATTCCAGGGAGAGTGGGGATGGGGTCAGGGGCTCTGACCCTAACTCAGCCCGTTTCTAACTGGAGGAAGAGTCATCATCTTGGTGACTGTGTCCCAAGAGTTAGATTATTTTCAAAATTATCATTATCCTTGCATTGGAGAAAGGAAGAAGCAGGTGTTTGGAGAGGGGGAAATCGGGCCTCAGAGAGGCAAAGATCACAAGATCACACAGCAAAATGGGAAGGTGAGGGACCCAGGAATCCTATCTCCTAGTCCCCAATACCACCCCTGACTCTTCCTCAGTGGTGGGCCAAGGGTCATGCATGTGGAAGGGTTCCAGTGTCGTCTCTCAAAGGCAGAGGAAGGGAAGGCGCCAGCCAAGCCCACCCTATGAGCCGATTGGGGGCTGGGGCTCTTCCACATGGCCGCTCCGTGCTCTGAGTGAGCCTTCCATGTCTGAGTCCACTGTTCTCTTGTTTCCTGGTCACTTCTTTGTCAGGAGCCTCCTCACTCTGCAAGATCCAGGCGGCTGAGGGATGCCCAGCTCAGAGCTCACACTGGCCTCTCTGTGTGGTTCTGACCACATGGGCTACCAGCTCCTCTTCTGCTGACAACCAGAAGGTCCGTGAGGACCAAGCTGTGGCTCAGAAGGCCTTAGCCTTTGCTAGCCATTTGGAAGCAACTGAAAGTGTAGGGATAAGATGGGTTCTCTCCTAGAAGCCAGCGGATGGTCGACGGACCAGGCACGAATTCCACTCACTGCAAGAATTTATCCTACGTGGGTGTACTCGTACACATGCAAAAAGTTATATGAACAAGGGGGTCTATTTCTTAGTTCTTTGGAATGCTAAAAATTGGGGGAAAAAATGTGCTTTGCTAGGGAACACAAAAATAAATTGCTAATCTCTACAGTGGAATATTACTCAACCAGTGAGAATGAGCTTTTCCCACTGACATGGGAAAACGTAAAAAATGTATTATTAAGGTTAAAAAAAATTGTACAGAACACTATCATAGTATGAGCCCATTTTTGTTATTAATGAAGCATGTATGCTGGCAGATGTTTGAAAGAATATAACATAATCATAGTGGTTCTCTCTGTAGAGGGGATGAAGTAAAATTCAAAGGCATTTTCTTTTACTTTCTAAGTTAATTTCTACAGTGTTTGAAAATTTTACAAGAGCATGTGGGTTTCTTATGTAATCAGCAAAACAATGAAGATATAAAAAGAAAATAATTTTATGGATAACTCTCCCTCCTCCCAAAAGATATATATGTATATATATGTATATATACCTATCTCCAGGTGTGGGAATCTGCCTAGACTCTTCTGGGCTTTTGTCTGCCTCCAGATGGTCCTGGTGACGCAGGGAGATCTCAAAGGCTCTCACAGGGACTGAGCCTTGTTCCCTATCTGTGTGGGCCCTGAGGACTTTGCAAATGAGTGACAGGACCACAAAGAGCTGAGGGAGGCCCTGCCCTGTCTTCCCTCCTCTGTCCTCCTACACCTGATGGTAGTAACAGTAGCATCCTCCAAACCCACCCACCACGGAGGACACGGAGCCCAGGCCGGCTCTCCCAGAGCCCTGGTCATGTCCCTGGTGGGAGAAGAAGAGGAAAGCTAAGCGACAGCGCCCCTCGGAGGCGGAGAGAGGCCTGGGGAGCTTGCCCCCAGACACTAAATGAAGGCTCTGGGAATACTACAAGGAAGACATGCCCAAACAGGGCAACAAAATATCTGGTATATATTAAGTATTTACACAAATACTGCGACATTTACAATGCAATATAACCATGCTATTCGTAAGATAATTATGGGGTTTATAAAAATGATTCCTTCTTGGCATGTTAAAGGCAGAGGGTCTGGCGCAGGGAGTCAAGGTCAAAGTTGTCTGAGGGGGCTTTCTCTGAACCCTGGCGGTGTATCTCTGTGGGGTCTGTCTCATTTGGGCATGATGTCAGGATTTGGGGTTCTTTGGGAGCAGCCTCCTGCCCCATCTGGGGTAGGCCCCAGGACTAAGTTCCTCCACCCCGCCTCCGCTGTCACCCCCAAAATCCCCGCTTGTTTCACTGCCAGCGCCCTTCGGTGTGGAGTGTCTGTAGGGTGCCAGCCCTGCGCTGGGTGCCCTCTGTGCGGACCTCATGCCCCAGCACCCCGCCTCCTGGAGGGAGATTGCACCAGCCAGTGGAAGCAGCTGTGTCTGAGAAGAGCTGAGTCCTCCAGGGAGGCAGCCGTGGGGACGTTTTCACAAACAAGACCTCACCCTGCCTCGCCAGGGCAGCCTCCAGCCCAGCGATCGTGCGTCGCTGCCCTGCTGGCCGTGTTTATCCCCTCCAGACTTTAGTGGTTTCGCTAGCTGAGCCCCTCGGGGAAGTTTCCAGGGCTAAGGAGACCCCTCAGGGGAATCCCTTGCAATACCCGGGGAGCCAGAATTAATAGAGCAGGCGTGAGGCTCTTCGAGTGCAGAGCCTCTCCAGTGCCGGCCCTGGCGGCCCTCCTGGCCAACTGCATCATACGCCCTCCTTTGCCCAGCCGGTCCCATCTGGGGCCTCTGGCTGCAGCCCTCTCCCCCTCCTGTTTGGCTCTCTGCTCTCTCCCTTCCTCTCTCTCCCAATCTGCCCCATCCTTCTGGCCTCCCCCACGCCTGGGAATCGGCCCAGCATTGGGCTGCCAGCTGTCCACAGGTTCAGGGGACCCAGCCCAGCTCCAGAGCCACTGTTCCAGAAGCAGCACAACCCAGAAACACAGATTAAAAGTCGTGAATGCACATTCATCCAGTAGCTGTTCGCACTGGGTTTTTCCTCCCCAGGAGCCACTAGGTGAAGCGTGTGCGTGTGTGTGTGTGTGTGTGTGTATGACTGGCAAAGAGAGAAACCAAGGCAAATGCAGATATGGACAGAGGTCATCCCTGGGGTGAATAACAGGAAACAGGCTAGTCCAGGACTTCTGTTACCTGTGTGACTATATCTCCTTCCCCCTCAAACGCCTCCTCTCTAACATGGGGTGGAGAACGCCCGTCTGCTTACCTGGCAGAGTCCTGAAGACCAGATGGGGTGGGGAGTGGAAAGCTCTTTGTAAATGGTGTGCACCAGGCAAAGTAATATTAATATTGGGGCAGAGCCTGAGGAAACCAATTTCCTGCCTTAAAGGGTAGCATTTGACTGTCCCAGAGGGTGTTCAGCCTAGAGGGTAGAGGGCTATCTGCCTTTCCGTAGATTGGAACTCTGGACAGACAGCCAAGTGGCCAGGCCTCACGAACGCTCTCTTGTGCACCTTACCAAGGAATTCTGAACCTGCCTAACTCCCCTCCTGGAGTCTCTCTAAATTCTGCCTCAGAGAGTGACACAGATGAGTGAGCACCACAGATTAGTGAGGACCACACGGACACAGCATCTAGGCTAGTTGTTCTCAAACTGGAGTGTGCAGGAGGGCTTGTTAAGACACAGATTTCTGTACCAGAGGGGAAGGGGATGGGGGGAGGGCAAAAGGGATAAAGGGGCACATATGTATGGTGACAGATAAAAACTAGACTATTGGTAGTGAACACAATGCAGTCTATACAGAAACTGATATACGATAATTTACACCTGAAATTTACACAATGTTCTAAGTCAATATGACCTCAATAAAATAATTTAAAAACAAACAAACACAGCTTTCTGGGCCTCACTCCCCAAGATTCTGATGCAACAGGGCTGGTGTGGGGCCGGAAAATTTGCATTTCCAGCAACCTCCCAGGTGCTGCAGCTGCTGGTTGAGACCACACTTTGAGTAGCACTTGTCTAGGCTCCTCCTGTCCCTAGAGGTGTGGTCACTTGTCACTAGAGACCCAGTCTACCAACTCGGGGCTCACGCCGGCCCCCCACCTCAGCCTCGAATGTAAAGCCAGTGGCGTGGTCTTTCTAAGGAGAAGACGCTAACCTTGCTGGCTTCAAAGATAAGTGTCTTTGAGCCATTTCTGGCTTTTCTTTTTAATCAACCCTTTTTTTAAAACTAATAGACTTTTTCAGAAGAGTTTTAGGTTTACAGAGAATTGAGCAGAAGAGTGTTCCCAAATACCCTCTCTCCTTCACTCATTTTCCCCGTATTAACATCTTGTGTGAGTATGGTACATTTGTTACAATTGATGAACCAATGTTGATACATTCTTATTCCCTCAAGTTTGTAACTGACATTGGGGTTCATTCTGTGTGTTGCACGTTTCCATGGTTTTAACAAATGCGTAATATCATGTATCCACCATTACAGCATCAGGCAAAATAGTTTCCCCACCCTAAAAATATCCTGTGCTCCTCTCTCTCCCAACCCCAACCCCTGGCAACCACTAACAGAAAATAGGAAATAGATGAAGGTTTATAATCCATAGGATTGGGTGTTAATTGTAAACTTTCTAAATCCTTCACTCTGTCATTCCGTTCTTCACTCCTTTGGATCTGAGCCCCTAAGAGTTTGTCCCTTAAAGAACATTCTAAAGTAGTGGTTCTCAAATGTTTATGTTCCTACGTTGTTAAAATGCAGATTCTGGTTCAGCAGGTCTGGGGTGGGGCCTAGGGTTCTGCATTTCTAACAAGCTCCCAAGTAATTCCAATGCTGCTGTTCCACAAATCACACTTTGAACAGCAAGCCCACATTCTCCAGATCTACTAAATTAGAATCTCTATTTAATAGGATGCCCAGGTAATTCTTGCACACCTTAAAATTTGAGACATGCTGCTCTAAAGCAAGTCTGTGACTGTACATTAGAATCACCTGGAGAGCTTTGACACCATGCCCACAAGAAGTCCCCACCCCATCAATTAAATCAAAAACTCTGAGGGTGAGGCCCAGGCAGTGGTGGTGTTGTAAAAGCTTCCCATGTGATTCTAATACACAGCCTGGGCTGAGAACTGGTCCTCTGAAAACAGCAGTCCTGCTGGAACTCTGGGCTGAAGGGTTTTCACCCATGGATTGCTTTGGAAGACCTTCAGAGCACAGAGTATAAAAATGATATTCCCATTTATGTGAGATTTTACATTTTCCAGAATGCTTTCCCAACGTTACCTTGTATGGCTCTCACACTGGCTCTATAAAGTAAAAAGGGCATAAATAGTTATAAGCATAAATATTTACACCCATTTTAGAGATAAAGAAATTGAGGCTCGGGGAGATTGACTTGTTCAGTGTCGAATGGACAGTCACAGAGCGGGTGGTAGAATCATACCTCTTACTCAGGTTCCTCTTATCTGTTCAACTCTTAGAAAATCTGTACACACAAATCTCAGTGAGAAGTAAGTAGCCCCTTTACAACTGTGGGGCAGGGCATCCTTTGGTCAAGGCTTTCAAAGTGTCTGTCGTCAGGTTAATTGTAAAGAAGTGTTGTCTCACTGTAAACTTGGGGAAACCGAGGCATGGTGGTGGCGATGAATGGTAACGAGAGAGAGTAAGGAAGGATGCAGGGTTCCTGGCTTCCTCCCTAATGTTCACAGGATGTGGTTTGATAAGGAGGTAAGGAGTGATGGTTGCTATGGTAACCACATCTTCATTGATGTCCATCCACATGAGATTTGCTTGGTGGCCAGTCACCCCACCCCACTGTGAAAGGGTCATGGAAAAACCTCTGTCCATGCTGAAGTCCTCCCTTGAAGGATGGAGGCCAACCTGTCCTCTACCCCAGCCTGGGATACAGGGGCATCCTGGGTGATGGATGGGGAGTTTCTCTGAGGGAAACCAAGTAGCCAAGGCCTTTTCCCCCGAGTGATGGAGGATGTCCCCTCTGGGCCCTGCATCCCCTGCCTGCCTTCCTAATTTTTCTCCTCACCCTCTGCCTTCAGCTGGTTGGTTTCATCCATTCTTGTCTGGCTGCCTCACCCGAGTCAACATTAAATGCTCTTGAGGAAGAGGCCCATAGAAGTCTCCTGTAGTTCCCTGAGCCCAGGCACAAAGCTGAACTGTTGTTCAGTTCAAAAAATAAAGACTCGTTGAACTGAACCACTTTTCTATCCCTTTGTTGGGGGGACAGAGAGGGAGATGGTGGTAGAATTCCTAGCGGGGCAAAAGGGGCTTGCCCAGCCTCTAGGAACCCCCAGTGCCTAGCGCACAGCTGGCACAAAGCAGATGCTCAATAAATGTTGAGCGAATGAATGGAACCTAGATCAGGAATTAGGACATTCCAGTTCTGGTCCTGCCTCGCTGTGTGATCCTGAGCAAGTTTCTTACCTTCTCTGTGCCTCAGTTTCTTCTGTCACAAGGAGAGGATTCTACTGTGCCATATTGTGATTCTGTGTGTCTGAAAGGATTGTGACCACTTGGAAGACAGGAGCCAGCTCTTATACATTGTCCTATCTCCCATGGCAACCCACACAGGGCCTTACACATAGTGAGGCTTCAAATTATCTGCCGAAGCAAAGAAAGAGGGCAAAAGTGCTTTGAAAAATATACAAGTGTTATATTTGTGAGGAAGTATTGATGTTCAGAAGTATCCATGCTTTCCTGCTGGGCAAGGCACTGGCTGATTGTCTGGTTCTTGAGGTTGTTAAACACCTCAAACCTTTCTAGAACAAGGTGAAGTAAAAATAAATACATTTATTCTTTGTAAGTTTCAGAGAAACCCCAAGGAAAAGGTGGGTCCTATAGGTCTGCCCTTTTCTACTTTTCTTCTTTTGGTTCAGATGGCTCGATGGGGCATGGCTCAGTGCTGGCCTTGCCTGCTTTGGCCTCCCTCTGTGCCTCCAAATCTTCCCAGCCTGAAGCAAGCAGCCCAAGGCCAACGTGTTCCCCAGCATGGGCAGCAGGCAGAGACACCAGCCGTAGTGGTAATGACCACTGGCGTTTTTGAGGCTCACTGTGGGCCAGTGCTTTACATGTATTATTATCCCTGCATTTAATCTTCACTGCAGCTGTATGAGGAAGGCACTATCATTATCCGAATTTTAAAGGTGAAGAAACTGAGGTTCAGAGAGGTGACATCCCCGAGTGAATCCGTGAGTGTGATAAAGGCAGGGGAAGAACTAGGTGTTGGTGCCTCCGCAAGAAGGGCCAGTGACTCTGCCGACGCCCTACACGCAGTGAAGGAGCTGGAGAAGAAATGGCAGAGCAGCAGGGGCCCCATGCAAAGCAGGCCCAACAGCGATGGTGGGAGGGGCCCTATTGCCCTATTCAGAGCTGAATGGCAGCTACCCTTTGAAACATATCTTGCTGCACTGTCGGGCTGGCCCCCCAAGTTCATTTCAGCCGCCTCCTGATCCAGTCAGGAAACAGACACACACTCACTCATCATGTGTCGGCCCAGCCCTGGCTCAGGGCACGCCTCTGAGGCTTCTGCTTCATTGAACCCTGATGCATGCTCACGGTATGAGCTCCAAGCCCCCAACTCCAACCCCAGCCTCAGGCTTCTGGAAGCTGCACCTGGGGCCCGTGCTGAGCTCAGCTTTCCTCCTAAGAAATGGGAGAATAGCCAGATACTGCAGGGAGTGACGAGAGAGAGAAAAATTACTCGTTCCTCCAACTAGGAGGCATCATCAGCTAGATGACTACCTTTTGGCCTAGAAAGCTTTTTCCCCACCCTCCCAACTGTGCCCCCCACTCCAGCTGGCCTCAGGCCATACACTCATGAAATTCCAACTCTCCCAAGAAGCTTTGCAGGACATCCTAGAAGAAAGAGGACCACTCTAGCTCAGAGGAAAAAAGGGAACTCAAGTCTCGTTCCCCGCCCCCCGTTACAACCACATCTTTTTCCTGCAGACAAAAATACATAGTTTATCTCGTGTTATTCTCTCCGTACAGTATTTATTGTGGCATCTTCTCCACTAGAGGGCACCTCTAAGGTTATTTATTTGGAATCTAAGTTCTTAGGGGTACCCGGGGGGAGAGGCTGGGAAGTATACACACTGCACACCTGCACCTGCATACTCCCCTACAGAACCCAGCAAGTCCAGGGTAAATACTCATTTTTTATTTTCTTTGTTTAGTTTATAATTCCATTTGTCCTCGAAGCAAGCCACCATCCCCACTTCCTGCTTAGGGTGAAGGTTCTCTATGGGAATCTTCCTCAACTGCTTTAGACCAGATTTGGAACTTGACTTCAGGCCAGTGGTTTCCAAAGCTTACTGGACATCCAAATCACCTGGGGAGCTTTAAAAAAAAATCTCGATGCTTAGTTCACACCCCAAACCAATTACATCAGAATGTCTGGGAGCCAGACATCCATATTTTTTAAAGATCCCAGGATAGTCCAGTTTGCAGCAATGTGGGGAGCATTGCCTTAGGTCTGTCTGATTTCCCACCCACACCCCACAAATGCCTCCTCCCCATCACAGCAGAGACCAGTGACCTTGGCTGTGGACTCAGCTCACCCTGGTCTCTAGGCCAGCTGGGATCAAGAGTTGAGAACCTCAGGACCTCTCACTATTTATGTGATCTTGCAAGTCAAGCATTGACTTTGGGACCTGATCCTGATAAATGCACTTTTCATCCAGATTCATTCTCATCTTAGACGCAGGTTCTTTTAATTGAATTCAAATAATAGCAACATTTACTGTGTACTCATAATGGTTGGGTTTTACATACAAAATCCCCATTTAATTAAAGTAACCCATTTTGCAGATGAGATGGATTAAATAACTTTCCCAAAGTCGTACAGCTGGTGAGTGCAGCAGAAGCACGGTTTGAATCTGTGTCCACTAACCTTGGAGTCCCCCCTTCATAACCGTGTAGTGGGTTACCTCCCTATGCTTGCTTCGTCTCTGTGACCACTCTCTCTGGTGCCCCATCCATGGGATAGAGGCCCCGCCCTTCTCTTTCCGCTCATCCCTTCTGTGTCAGTTTCCTGGAGCTGCCATAACAAAGTACCACAAACTGGATGGCTTAAAACAATAAAAATTTATTCTCTCACACTTCTGGAGGCTAGAAGTATAAGGTGTCAACAGGATTGGTTCCAGGCTCTGAGGGGCAACATGTTCCATGTCTTTCTCCTACCCTCTAGTGGTTGCCAGCAATCCATGGCGCTCCTTAGCTTGGAGATGCATCGCTCCAATCTCCACCTCTGTCTTCACATGGCCTTCTTCCTGTGTGTCTCTCTGTGTCTCCACATGGCCTTCTTATAAGGACACCAGTCATTGGGCTAAGGGCCCACCCTAATCCAGCATGACCTCATCTTAACTAACTACAGCTGTAAGGACCCTATTTCCAAACAAGGTCACATTCTGAGGTTCCAGGTGGACATTTTAGGGGGGCACTCTTCAACTCAGTACCCCCTCCTACCCCAGAGACACAAGTTCTGCCTCTGACCTCATTCACCTAGGTGACCAGGGCCTGCTATCTGCTGACAAACCTCAATCCTAATGACCTGTTGTCCCCTGTCAGATCTCCAGCTCCCGCTGCTCGCCCAGCTGGCTGTGGACAGCTCCCAGCTCCTGCCTACCTCTGCCAGCATGGCCCAGATGCTGGTCCCTCCCCGTGTTCTCTGCTACTGCATGCGTACCCCAAAGACACACAATTAATAATCTTGGATCTTTACAGTTGCAAGTGCCCTGAGGGCAGGACCCGCATCCCTAACAGTCCAAGGCTGGCCCAGACACCGGCTTGTTGACCAGTAAGGAGGAGAAGTTCTCCGTGAAGCCCCCGACTTCCCCACCCCCACCCCCACCCCCAGTCTTACTATTTAGCTCTGAGGTTAATTGCTTTTATTTTTCTTTGCTCTCTTTGCAGGAAATGGGTATATTGAAGGTAAAGAGCTAGAAAACTTTTTCCAAGAGCTGGAGAAGGCAAGGAAAGGCTCTGGCATGGTAAGCCCAGCCCTCTCTCCCATTGTTGTGCTTTTCTGTCATCCCGACGGTGGCTTTGAGCCACCTCATAACCGTCCCAGGTTATGCATCCCATCAGCGGGCCTGACGTCTCTGGTCTTGACACTTAGTTTTCCTTTTATTTGTGAGGATTTTTAAAAATTTGGAATACTCTTAGGGGCCAGCCCTGTGGCGTAGCAGTTAAGTGTGTGTGCTCCACTGCTGGCGGCCCGGATTCAGATCCCGGGTGCGCACCGATGCACCGCTTGTCAGGCCATGCTGTGGCGGCATCCCATATAAAGTAGAGGAAGATGGGCACAGATGGTAGCCCAGGGCCAGTCTTCCTCAGCAAAAAGAGGAGGATTGGCATGGATGTTAGCTCAGAGCTGATCTTCCTCACACACACACAAAAAAATTGGAATACTCCTTCAAAAGAACACCTGACCTCGATATCTTTGGGTGTCTGGGATGGGGTGTTCATGGATAGACACCAGGGGTTGATGAAACCCCCCAAAACTGCAAAGCGTTGTGTCTGTGTATGTGTGTATAACAAGTATTTTTGCCTAGGGAAGAGTCCACAGCCTATCCAAGATGCACAGAGGGCTCGTGACTCAAGATTGGATGCCTAGGGGGTTTCAAGTGCCTTTATTCTAGACCAGAGTCTCTCAGCCTCGGCACTGTTGACATTTGGGGCTGGATATTCTTTGTTGCGGGGGGCTGTCCTGTGCATTGCAGGATGATTAGCAGCATCTCTGGCCTCTACCCATGAGATGCCAGGAACACCCCTCCAAGTTGTAACAATCAAAAATGTCTCCAGACGTTGCCAAATGTCCCCTGTGGGGGATACAGAATCGTCCCCACTAGAGAACCACTGTTCTAGACCAAGGCTGGAATCCTCAGCAAAGACCTAGGGGAAAATGGAGGATTGCTCCAAACCAGTATCTGAACCAGATGGTGCTGGCTGGCCTCGTGCATGGAGGTGTCAGACTGCCCTTCTTAGCCTGCTGGAAGTGACTCCAGATCACGTCCCAGCCCCTTAACAGCAGGGACATTGTTTCCCCTGGTGCCAACCCAGCAGCACTGAAGGCACTAAAGCCTTTTGGGAGAGCATCTGAAATATTGAAATGCTAAGGAGATTGGAGCTAGTCTGTTGGGATTCCATGTCTGGTTCTCGAATATGTGGAGACAGACCCACTCCCTCCTCCAACCTCTTGCAGGTCCTTTGGGGGTCTCTCTACTCTCCCCTGCTGCATGTCTGTTGGTCCATCTACTGCTTGTTAGCCAGTCTTCATGGAGCAGTTCGGGAGATGAGTCACAGACCCACTGGTGAGCTCCTGGTTCAGAGCTCGGCAGAGCGCCCCAGTGAGGAGGAGGGCCAAGCAATGGGCTTAAGCGATGGAGGTGATTCATGGGTTTGTTTATCAACAGTTCCCTTGTCACCTCTCATTACTAGGATAATGAAGCCTGGATCACAGAAAACACAGGCTTCACAACTGATTCTGGGATCATGGGGTAGGTGGAAGAATGTGTTTTTATGAAGGGCTTCAAATCTGAAATCCTTCTCTTAGTCATTCCCTTCCTCAGATGGCATCAGCAGTGATTTTCAAGTCTGTCAACAATAGTATCAACTGATACCCTCCCAGACTGGTCCTCGGAGCAGCTGTTATGTGGTGGAAAGAATATTGGCCTTGGAAGCAAGAGCCATGAGTTCAAATTCTGGCAACACTAACTGATGACCTCAGGAGAAGTCACTTCGTCTCAGCCTCCATTTGTGTGTAAAATGGACAGGCCACTAACCTCATGGAGACTGTTGTAAAAATTGCATAGGATGACCACATTTGTGATAAGCGCCTAGGATCATTCCATGTATATTTGTAAATGTAAAGCAGTAAATATTGATAAACAAATAAATATTGGTAAATTGAAACCAGTTCCAAAGGTAAAAAACAATAGTAGGGATTCAGAAAAGACTCTAAGAGGGCCGGCCCCATGGCTTAGCGGTTAATTGCGCGCGCTCCGCTGCTGGTGGCCCGGGTTCGGATCTCGGGCGCGTACCGACTCACTGCTTCTCCAGCCATGCTGAGGCTGAGTCCCACATACAGCAACTAGGAGGACATGCAGCTATGACATACAACTATCTACTGGGGCTTTGGGGGAAAAATAAATAAATAAATAAAATTATAATTGATAGCTTCTAAAAAAAAAAAAAGAATTAAAAAAAAAAAAACTCTAAGAATTGGTAGAATTCTCCTGGCCCAATCCTAGGAAACATATTACTCACCCCAAATTTCAAGTTTTTTGCCTTTCTAGTCATCACAGTAGTCTAGTGGACTATCTAAATCACCCCTCAGCTATATGAAGACTTTCTCTTCACATTCTTCCTGGCAAAAAATTCAGAGTAAAAAACATTGTGGAATTGCCAGTTAGTCTTTAGAGAAGAAAATGAGCATGTCACCTTGCTATGGTGGATTGCTTAGAACCTATTGGGGGCCACTGGAATAAGATGGGTTTTATTAGAAGCTACCTCAGTAAAATGATGGGCCCTCCGTTCTTGCATCTGAGTGATGGGGATAAGTCCTCGCCCTTCTGATAGAGCTGTGGTTTAATCCATCTCAAAGACAGAGGGACATGTTTAATTACGTGGTACGGAGCATACCCACATGTCCTCTTTCCCTTTGAAAATTATGTGACTGAACCTCAAAGAAGAGACCATTTGGATTTGGAGGGACCCTGAAAAGGAAAAGGATACAGCACTGATTACTCAGAGGATAGGCTCAATCTGGTTCCGTGCCTGCATATTTAGGGTGCAAAATGATTCCCACCACTGCTGCACCAAGAGGGTGAAAAATCTGTGGTTCACATGGGACACAGCAGCAAAATCAGCCCCCTTTGTCTTTCCATAGATGTCGAAGAGTGACAACTTTGGGGAGAAGATGAAGGAGTTCATGCAGAAGTATGACAAGAATGCAGACGGGAAAATCGAGATGGCAGAGGTGAGTCCTATTGGCTCAGAGCTGCATGGTAAGAGCCATCTGTTGCCTGTGCCTCTCCCATGCACAAGTGTCCTTCTGGGGATCTAAATGAGGCGGTGATCTTAAAGTCCCCACCCCACCCCAGACTTAGGCTGACCAAAGAGAACAGATGGGGCTTTTTCTGTCTCACAAGGAAAGAGGAAGCACCAAAGATTGGCCTAAGACAGAGATGAGACCTTAACTGCTCCCAGGGTCCAATGAGTATTGTACACGTGTAATGAGCCCAGAGATAGAAGAGAGGGTGAGGACTGAGGAGCAGGAGAGTTCCTGCCCTACGTAAAGGCATCCAAAGGCAAAATTTAAAACAATTTATATATATATAAACTTATATGTATACTTATATATAATTTATATATATACTTATATTTTTACATATTTATATGTAATTATATATATAAATATATAAAATATTTACATATAAATGTAAATAATTTACATATATAGCATTATAATTTATGTATCTATATACACACATGCATTCATATACACGTAGATATATACATATTGTTAAAAGATAAACTGAGGCATATTAAAAATTTAAAAAGTTTATTTGAGCAAAATCTGTTCAAATGGGGCAGTGCCAAACTGGAAATGGTTAGGAACACTCCACAGACAGGAGCTCAGGGAAAGACTTTTATAGAGAAGTGGCGGGAGCAAAGCAAGGAAATGATTTGATGGCTGTAGCTTAAGTGGTTGCGTTATTTGGGAAAGCCTAGTTGGCTGTTTTGGCTGTTGGTTTAGATTTGGTTTGCTTGCATGAGCCACTAAGGCATTAAGCCCCTCAGTCTATTGGCCTTCTTATTTAATTAACTTAACAATTTATATATACACGCCTACACACACATACACTCATATATACACATACACGTATGCCCATGTGTGCAGGCCTAACCAAACAGCTCTGGCAGTCAGCTTGCAACCCGTGGTCAAGGGGTCAAGAATAATGATGGCGGCCCACAGTGAGGGCATAACCCCCCACCCCTGGGCAGCAGAGACTGAGACAGAGATTCGAGTGGCTGGGATTTGCTGAGGGAGAACTCTCAAGAGAAGGGAAGAGAGGGCCACAGGAAAGGGCAGAGGAAGCAGCTAAGGACGTGGTCTCAGCTGGAGCCTAGTATTGCCTGCTCTCACGGGAAGCCATGGAGTGTGGATTGTGCCACAGAGTTGGTCCCACCTTGAGGCAAGGGGGCGGTCCTTTATACCCTATGTCAGTCAGTCATTGGAGGCAAACCGCCCCCGCCCCCAGGTTGCGTGGGGTGGGGAGGATGGCTGGGGCAGCCCTAATTTGGTGGAGGGCAGTTCTCCTGCAGGGGGCAGCTATGAGCCATTAGCAGTCACCCTTCACAGCAGCTGAGGGATGGCCCACTAGCCTAGTTACTGAGGATCTGGGACAGGTACCAAGAGCATCCATTGTAGATGCCTAAACTGTAATTCTCAGAACATCCTGACTTGAATGGGCTTAAACCAGGGGTTGGCAGACTTTTTCTATAGAGATCCAGATTCTGGTAAATGTTTTAGGGTTTGCAGGCCATACAGTCTCTGTCACAACTCTTCAACTCTGTCTTTGTGCACAAAAGCGGCCACAGATAATATGTAAATGAATGGGTGTGGCCATGTTCCAATACACGTTTATTTATAGAAATAGGCTTTGGGCCAGATCTGACCATAGTTTCCTGACTCCTGGCTTAAGCAATGAGAGGCTCCTAATGAGAATGGCCATGGGCAGGGTTGATTCCAGGTGAAGGAGGCCAGGTGTCCCGTTCTGCTCCTCTGCAGTTCTCTTGGTTCTGTTCTCTGCTCCCCAAACGGCTTCATCCTCAGGCTGGTAGCAAGCTGACTGCAGCGGTTCCAGGCGTCACATCCAGATACAACCAGGCCCAGATGCAGAAAGGGCCCATCTCTTTTGGTCCCTCATAAGAGCAAGGAAACCTTTCCCAGAAGTGCCCTCAGCAGACCGCACGTTTCATTGGCCTGGACTAGGTCACATCCCTCCCCATAAGCCAATCACTGGCAAGAGAAATAGGATTAGCACACTTAGCTGAGACTAATCAGGATTCACCTGTGACCAAGGATGCTGGAAACAGAAGAGGGGAAGGCCAGTGGGTGGGCAGCCAGCAGAGTTGGCTGCACAAGAGTACTTGCATTTTTTAAGTCAGATTTGTTGAGGTATAATTTACATATAATAAACTGCATCAATTTGAAGTGTAATTCCATGAGTTTAGACAGTTGTATACAGCCGTGTAATCACCACCACAATCAAGGTACAGCAATTCTATCTCCCCCAGAGGTGCCTCCGCCTGGTGTCAGCCATCCTGCCCTAGCAACCACCCATCTCGGATGAGTTTGCATTTTTTAGAATTTTATATATACGGAACAATCTATTCAGTATTCTTGTGAGTCTGGGTACTCGCATTTTTAAAGTGGCCCCACTTTCTGTCCCTCTAGCTGCTCATACCCTAAGGTTGGAGGTGACTCAGATGCACTTCTCAGAACATCCTGCTTCCCCTTTGAAGGGCTGTTCTCAAGGAAGAAAGCAAAATGGAGCAAAATGCGACTCCCACCCACACTGCCTCGCCACTGGCCATTTTCCATCCTTCCTCCAGGGAGGTCTGCTCTGCTCCCTGGCAGGGCCCTCCATAACATTACTGTTGCCCTCTGATCCCACAGCTGGCGCAGATCCTGCCAACCGAGGAGAACTTCCTGCTGTGCTTCAGGCAGCACGTGGGCTCCAGCGCCGAGTTTATGGAGGTGAGGCCAAGGCGCTGCCTTCTCTCTGCACATTGGGGCGTGCCTTTCTCCCGTGTTCAGGAGCCAGGCACACCCAAATGCCTGGGAACCATCCCTGGGAGACACTAAACCCCTTAGAGCTTTGCTACTCGAAGTGTGGTCATTTAACAAGCTCCCCAGGTGATGTGTGTACACATTAAAGTGTGGGGAATAAGGTGAGAAGTAAGCCTGGGGTCAAGTGTGTTTGGGAAATGCTATGTACACTCTATCTCCCCTTTGGGGATTGTCACAGACATTTGCATACTATGGGCTCTGAGAAATCCTGAAGTAAAAAGACCCTTTTACTCGGTTTGGCTCCAGGGTCTCCCGTACTTTCTTCTCACTCAATAACATTAGTGTCCCTCAAAGTCAGAGCTCCAAAGAGCATGCTTGGGAAGGATGCATTTATGTACCATCTTAAAGGTGGAAAAGCCCAGAATTCCAGGATTGATCTTTGACTGTGGTCTGGGCTTCAGTGGCCGCCATTAAAATGGGCATTGCCGTCATTGCAATAGAAACTCTTTGAGATCCTCAGGTGAAACTGGATATCCACACTCAAGTGTCTTTTGAGTAAGATTCAACCAATAGATTGAACCATGTGAAATTGCTGATATTTAACCATTTTGGATTTACAGAAACTGGAAATTCCGTACGGTTCAACCAAATATATTACTAATCCTGATGCCCAGCAAACTACCAATTATTTCTTGCTATTTTTCTGAGGCTCTGTACCCTAGCCATTCAGCGTATGTGTCCCTCAGAGTGAAACTCAACCTATACCCCACACACACACCGCCTGCTGTGATAAATAATGACTGGCCTTCAACATGACTCAGAGTTACCATTCATCACGTTAAATCCATTTCCAGCCACCGGTAATACCCCGCTCCGTGACTCACTGCCTGAAAAGACTGGAGAGCTAGCCCAGAAACCCACATGGCAGTGAGTTCACCACATGGATAGAAAGTCGGTTAGAAAAAAACAATTCTCAGGGTGGAAGAGTTATTTTTTAAATGGCAGCTTGCCTAAGCATCAAATGTGGATTTAATTTTATGGTGCTTTAAACAATTTTCTCCAGATTTTTCAAGATAGCAAGATTCCATAAACTGGTAATTGACATTCTGGATTCTCTTCTTAGTCTTTCTCTTGCCTATCTGGGGGGAAAGCCCTGCATATACTTGGAACTTGTCAAGAGGCTGCTTTTGTGAGTGTCCATTTTTCTGTCTGTAGAAAAGGGAGCGTTATGCCTGACTGGTCCTTTCCTGATAGGAAGGCAGCCAACGATTGGCCTCTATACCATCTCTGGTCTGGAAAATGGGGATGATGATAACTTGCAGGGGGCAGAGATGCTTAAGGAGGAGCAAAAACACCTCTCTCTCCCTCTCCCTCTCTCTCAAAATCATTAGTGCTTTCTCTCTGTGTAGTTGACATGACTCCATATTCTTATCTGCCTTTATCCTATAAGCCCCTGCATAACTGCAGAGCCACCCCCCTCAAGTTTCCTGGAACCCCCAGCGTCCATCAGTACCATCCCCTCCTGGGGTTGTCCATTTGTTCCGTTTTTATCAGCTAGAAACGTGAAATGGTCCCTCAGTAGCCCTGAAAGTCTTGTGCCCTCAGAGAGCTCCCACCCCACTGCTCAGCACAACATTTTAATTTCTAATTTTAGTGGCACCTCAGGATTTCTTTGAGATTTCACAAAACCCAGGTCTCTTGAACTCTTTTCCTTGGATGGGAAGACAATAATGACCCACCAATGCATGAGCACCAAGTGCAGAAGGGCAGAGAAGTGAGCGTGAGAGCTCGGGGGAGGGGCGGATCCAGGGAGGGAGGGTGGGCCGGCCTGCTGGGATGCTCTCATTCTGGAAGGGAGCCAAGTGCTTTGCTCTGTGCAAGGTCTGAGGTCCCTTCAGGTCATCCTCCTTATAGGCAATTTAAGGGATATCTGCCTTTTTCCCAGTCAAGACTCAACCTAGAGGGACCGGCCCTGTGGCTTAGTGGTTAAGTGCGCGCACTCCGCTGCTGGTGGCCGGGGTTCGGATCCCAGGAGCGCACCAACGCACTGCTTCCCCAGCCATACTGAGGCCGCGTCCCACATACAGCAACTAGAAGGACGTGCAGCTATGACATACAACTATCTACTGGGGCTTTGGGGGAAAAATAAATAAATAAATAAAATTATGAAAAAAGAAAAGACTCAACCTAGAGGAACTAAATTCTAATGCACTGAATGCATGCAGGTGCTTGGTGAAGTCATGTTTGAAAACCTGCACACAGTTCTTAGTACTTTGTCAAGGAGCAGGCTTTCTGGCTATGGAAGGAATATTTTGATGGAACTGGGCATTTTTTTCCCCCAGAGAAAAGACACTCACCTAATCAAATACCCTCTACCTAAGTTGCCTGTAATATAAGTCTACCTTTTTGCTGGGATTTGCCCGTGTCTCATAACTAAAAAAATATCAGGACTGAATTTCCTAAGCCACTACTATACCACAAGAATCACACAGCCTTGTTTGCTGGTATGGGAGAAAGATCCTAAAGTATCTATAAATTCTCACACTCCTGACAATAAAAGGGGGACCTGATGTGGAGATGAGGAGATCAAATTTTGGAAAAGAATTAGTGCTTGCTGACTCTCAGAAAATCAAGTGTTTCTGGTGTCCAGGTGGGCACTTTGGAGCTGAGGGAGAAGGGAAGAAAAATCAAGGGAAGAAAACCTGAAAGAAAATCTAAGAAATACAATCAGGCATCAAAATAGACCAAAGATTTGGGAAATGGGGTTCTCTGGGCCTTTTTGTCACAGATACAGGCAGCACCTTCCCCTCCTCCCCGCCACAGTATTCCTTGCTCTCTACCAGATGGCTCGGGGAGAAGGCTGGGGTTTCGGGGCAGTTGTATACAGGACCATATTTTCTCAGGGCTATTATATTAGTTACCTATTGCTGCGTAAGAAATTACCCCCAAAATTTAGCAGCCTAAGACAACAAACCTTTATCTCACAGTTTCTGTGGTTGAGAATTTGGGAACAGCTTAGCCTGCTGGTTGTGGCTCACAGTCTCTCATGAGATAGAGGTCAAGATGTCAGCTGGGCTGCAGTCATCTGAAAGCTTGACTGCAGCTAGAAGATACATTTCCAAGATGGAGCACTCATGCGGCTATTGGCAAGAGGCCTCAGTTCCTCACTACATGACCCTTGCTATAGGGCTGCTTGAGTGTCCTTACAACATGGCAGCTGGCTTCCTCCAGAGTGAATGATCCAAGAGAGAGAACAAGGAGGGAGCCTCAGTGCCTTTGTGACCCAGTCTGGGAAGCCCCACGCTGTCAATATGGCAGTCAAACCTGCCATATTCTGTTCATGAGAAGCGAGGCACTAAGTCCAGCCCATGTGCAAGGAGAGGGGAATTAGGCTCCAGCTTTGGAAAGGAAGTGAAGAATTTTTGGACATTTTAAAACCACTACAACTATTTTTCCTTGTTTCTCCTGTGTAATGTTTGCTCCTGCTCAGATGGCCAGAACAGAGAGGGAGGAAATGGTCAGACTCATGTCACCTGCAGAAGCTCTACTTCTCTTGGATCCCCTCGATGCTGTAGTCAGCAGGCAGTGCCCTGGTTCATCACAGGGACTCAACACATGCACCAAATAATTGGGACTCAGATCAGAGCCCAGAACCAGGATGGGATAGGATCCAGGGAGGGATCAATTGTCCAGGCCCAGGTCACATGCCCACCTCTGGAGATGGGTCAACCCCTCTTGAACCATATGAATTGAGCATGGGAGAGGGATGGTTTTCCTCAGAAAGGTGGGGGAATGGCCATGGATTGTCTAAACAAACTGATTACACTACCAATTCTGCTCCCCCTTCAGACAGCTGCCATATGCATCTTGATGGAGGGATGGAGAAGGGGGTACAGTGGAGAGTAACCAAAGCCTGTTTCTGCCCCCTCCAGAGAGTTCTTACCCTTGCCTCCAGCCCCCACACAGAGAATGAGAAGCTTCCAGAGCAGTAAAATGACACCCTATATACCCACAGCAAAAATCAGATCTACTAGATCCTAGTTCTAACCCTGGTAGAAGCTGCCTGATTAAAACCTTAGAAAACCACAACCCTGCTTACGAGATGGTCCCAGGCCTATAGCCAGTTAAAGTAGGGAGACCTTGTCTCAGCAGATTTTTCCCCTCTCTGTGTGACCTTGGCCAAGACACTTTCCCTCATTTCTTCATCTGCGACATTGAAGAGACTGGGCTCATCCATCTCCACATCCCCATGCCACTGTAATATTCTTGACTATCAAGACCTGGCCTGGTCTTAAAGGGAAATGGAGGGAGGCTTATAGATGTTGATAGGTCTTTGCAAATGGGTTGACATTCCCATTGCAGGCTTGGCGGAAGTATGACACAGACAGAAGTGGCTACATCGAAGCCAACGAACTGAAGGTAGGCTGGGGCTTGGTGAGGGTGTGGAGGGCTCAGAGAATGAACTGAGGCCAGAGTGGTGGTGCGTTT
The DNA here is from genome assembly GCF_057802395.1 of Ceratotherium simum simum. Classification (NCBI taxonomy): domain Eukaryota; kingdom Metazoa; phylum Chordata; class Mammalia; order Perissodactyla; family Rhinocerotidae; genus Ceratotherium; species Ceratotherium simum. The sequence continues at coordinate 15,169,724 of NC_141929.1, forward strand.
AAGGAACCTGGAGAGGGCAGAGACGCTGGGTGAGAAACATGGGTACGTGGTCTGCTTAGGAATACTCAGGCCTGGCTCTGAATTGCTGGACATGTTCAGGGCAGCGATGTGAAATCAGTAACATGGGGCTGAAGGGCCACTGAGTTCAACCAAACCACACTCCTCTGCGCATCAGTGCATGCCAGGCATCCTCGAGGCAGTTCCCACAGATTGGCCTTCTGGCTTGTACATCTACCCCTAAATTCCTCTGGAACCAGTGACCCCCAGGCACTGCTTAGCCCTGTATCATGGGCTCTCTGAGGAACTGGAACCAGTTTCTACTGCCTATCCTGTAGGGCAAGTTAACATCCAGGAGTTACCTCCAGGCGTTCAAGGTCACTCCACAAGCATTAAGGGGTCAGGGAATTATGAGGAATGTAACCTTTACAGATGGTAGACCTCAGGAAACAATGTTGACTGAATGAATGAATGAGCAAGTGAATGACGGACTGACTGAATGACTCAGGAGCTCTGAAGAGGCCTTTTGTATTCCAGGGATTCCTGTCTGACCTGCTGAAGAAGGCGAACCGGCCGTATGATGAACCCAAGCTCCAAGAATACACCCAAACCATAGTGAGTGGGCCGAAGTGTCCCTTCGCCTCAGGGGCACAGGACTTGGGCCTCAAGCTGGTAGATTTCTGGGTTTGCAGGGTCTTTTGTTTGCTGATTCTTCAGGCCTGGATGAAGTGACTCCCAGTGGCAGCTGGCAAAAGGGATGTAGTTCATGGGCCCCCACACCCTCTCTCTGAGGTCCCACTGAGCCAACTCCTGGGCCAGTGTAAGTCCAGAAACATCTGTTTTCATGACAACCTCTGCAGCTCCAGGAGAAGATAAACTTGGAGAGAGTGGGCCTTTGGTGCTGGCCTGCTGGCCTCTGCAGCCCTCTCCCTGAGAAGGGGAGAGAAGAGCAGTGACTGATTTAGACCATGTTGGTCCCTGGCCTCCAGGAGACCTCAGAGGAGGCATGAGCACGCTCCACCCATCTTCCTTCCTCTCCAGTAAAGGGCCTGGTAGGTCAAGGTCCCACACAAGAGAAGGTCAAAGCAAATAACCCAGGCACCTCTTTCTGTCCCCAACAGCTACGGATGTTTGACTTGAATGGGGATGGCAAATTGGGCCTCTCAGAGATGTCCCGGTAAGTGCCTGCCCTCACCCCCAGTGCCACTTTTAATAAGACCTCTGCAGATCATTCCTGTGCTACTGTCCCGATCTCTAAGATCAATCAGTGGGAAAAGTGACAGGTCAGGTGTCACAAAGCTCAAGGCAAAGCTAGACAGAATCGTGACGTCAACACCTCCGTGAGTCTGTTTTCCTCTTTTTAGAACTTTCCACTAACTCCTGATTATTAAGTGCTCAGAGGTCATTTCCACAACTACAGACGCTGCTTCTGCATCCCGCCAGGTCCCTGTTGTTCTTGCCTCTGCTCTGTCTCCTAATCTCTGCTCTAACATTTTCTTCCAGACTCTTGCCCGTACAGGAAAATTTCCTGCTTAAATTTCAGGTAAAAGAGCCACTTTGCTTTTCTTCACTTCCTCCCTTCCTCTCATCGCTCTAAGCTTCACCCTTCCACCCTCCTGTCCCCCAGTCCACCACACACACACACACACACACACACACACACACACACACACACACACACAGACACACACACAGACACACACACACTCGGGGGGCTTTTGCTTCTCTCTTTAATACGTTGGGCCTTCCAGGGCATGAAGCTGACCTCAGAAGAGTTCAACGCGATCTTTGCATTTTATGACAAGGTAAGAAGGAGGGCAGTGTGGGATGGAAAAGGAGAGGCCCCACCACCAGGGGAGCCCCCCTCCAGAATGGCTCAGCTGCATCCTTAGGAATAGAGGAGCTGTCAGAGGGGCAGCTTGGGCCATGTGGTTTCCCCCTGTACTTTTTGATTCCCATCTTCTGCTGGGCGAGAAGACAAATGTCATTTGCCATCTGTAGCCTGTGGAGCCCAAGGTTTGGGTTCCTTGAAAGAGCAGGAGAAAACAGCTCATGGCAGAAGGTTGTGCTTGGAGCTAGGGTGTGATGACGTTGTTGGGGCCAAAGAGAAGAGGTGCTCAGTACTGCCCCCTGGGGCCAGGTCATGGTTTTGCACAGGAGCCAGGTGTTTTTCTAGGAAGTGGGGCGTGAGAGGACCTCCTTACCACCCGTCACCCCTCCTTTCGCTGTCCCCTGCCTGTGGGACTCGCATGGTCTTCCTTATAACCAAAGGATTGGGGATAAACTTTAAATAGCCTGTGTTCATCCTGACATCGTATTATGGGATGTGGCTAAATGGTTCTTGAACCTCATATTTTGAATGCAAATGAAAAACACCAGAAGGAAAGGCTATCAAAAGTTTGCCCTGAACTGGCCCATTCCTGCATTGACTGGTAAAGTCAGAAGCGATCTGTTATTTTGGTGCCGCGCAGTGTTATTTTGAACACCTCCTATGCGCAGACCAAAGGGAAGGTTAGACTCTGCAAACTCCCTGGCATGGGTGAGGGGAAGCAAGAGGCGAGGTCAGGGGTCGCAGGGCCTGATTTCTAGAGCTCTGTGCTGACTCTCTGCGCCCCACCCCAGGATGGAAGTGGCTACATTGATGAGAATGAACTGGATGCCCTTCTGAAGGATCTGTATGAGAAGAACAAGAAGGTGAGCAGCTGAGCCCAGAGGCCTGAGGGGATGTCCCCAGGGGAGCAGAGAGGCTTCTGAGGGAGGGGTGGAAAGGAATGCCCCGGGGTGCATTTTGCTCCCCTCGGATCAGCCATAACAAGGCAATGGCAGTTTTTTGGTTTGGTTTTGTTTTTTCTGGTTGCTTGATTGATGTTTTGTGTTTTTTTATTTTTACTGTGTTAAATATAGATGACATAAAGGTGACCATCTTAACCATTTTTAAGTCTATAGTTCAGTGGCATTAAGTACATTCACCATGTTGTGCAACCATCACCACCATCCATCTCCAGAGCTTTTTTCATCTCCCCAAAATGAAACTCTGTCCCCATTAAACAATAACCCCCCATTCCTCCCTCCCCTCAGCCCCTGGCACCCACCATTCTCCTGTCTGTCTCTATGAATTTGACTGCTCTAGCTACCTCATATAAGTGGAATCATATAGTGTTTGTCTTTTTGTGATTGGCTAATTTCACTTAGCATAATGTCCTCAAGGTTCATCCATGCTGTAGCGTGTGTCAGAATTTCCTTCCTTTTTAAGCCTGAATAATATTCCATTGTGTGTCTGTCCCACATTTTCTATCTGCTCATCTGTGGACGGACACTTGGGTTGCTTCCATCTGTTGGCTGCTGTAAATGATGCCATGATGAGGCGATGGGAGTTTTGACATGGCCCATTTCCTGGAATTATCAGCCACGTTGCCAACAAAAAAGACTTTTAACACAAGGAGAGGTTTTAAAGAGCAGGGGCCAAGGGGGGGGGGTGAGGGTTTCTGAATAGATTAACTGCAGAATCGGGAGCTGGGAAGGGGCTAAATGGAGTCACCGAAGAATATGTTCCCCTCAAAGAAAAGGCTGAGAAGTGAACTCTATCACTTCATGTGGTCATGTTGCCTCTTGGACAGACCCCGGGAGGCCCTCCACGGGCTCCTCTGGTGCCCTGGGTGGGAGGGGTCAGGTAGAACAGGAACCAGGAGACAAGCCTTCACAGCTGTCTTCCTTTACCTCCTGGAAAATGTCTTTCTCTGAGCAAATGGTTTGGCTGCTTTCTTTAATTAGATGATGAATGTTCTATAAATCCTTGTGTTGTCTAACTGTCTTGGCTGCCAGGCTAGAGCTAAATTTAATGCTCAATTTCAGGGGAAAAAAAATCATCACAGCCTCTGAGTCTATCTGTCTCTCTTTCCAATTGCTTTCCGATCTCTTAATCTTTATCCTGAGTATCAGCCTTCATTTCTTTCATCTGAAATTTGGTTTTTTTCTTGATGTTACCTACAATTGCTTTTTGAAAGAGGCAGAAAATAAATTATAAGTAAGCAAATACTTCCTAGGAAGAAGGAAGTACTCACCAAGTGTTTGAGCTCAAACTTTTTCCTGGCACCAAATTCTAGGAGAAAATTATTTATGCATCTTTATGTGTCCAAGGAATGTTGGGCATCATAATGGAAAATATCTTTAACTGCAATTGTATTAATGAGGCATAATTTTTCTCCATATGGCTCAGCCTTATGCCTGAGGTTGGTACACCCTGAAGGCATGTATTAAATCTCAAATTTCCTCGTCATCACCTAACTAGGCTCTTTGTTGATTAACACAAAAGACAACTCATATGGCTGCACTGGTTAACTTGAGATGTGGGAACAAAAAAAGAATCAGGTGTTGGGGTTAGGAAGCAATTCTGAAGGTTAGAGAACAAGGATATTAATAAAGTTGTTTACCGGGAAGCCTTTTCCTGTAGCAAGCTCCAGATTTGGCATCTGGTGATCAAGAGAATGATCAGTAGAAAGAGAGAGCTGCCTGACTGTAAACCACGGCACCTGAGTTGGGAGGGGAAAGGCCATTACTGGTGACCACACGTGGCAGATGCTCGGTCCATTTTGATGCCTGCATGGACTGTGATACGGTTTCTGAGCAGATGAATGTTTGAGGCTCCTGAGGGATAGGCTGTTAGGATCAAACTTTGATATTTCTTAGTACTCCTAAGGCAACTCCCTAAAGTCTTCCCCAGCTTCAAGCAAAACTTCTAGACATAGAAAGTAAGCAGCCCCCTCCCTCTATGCTGCTAAGACTCTTGCTGCCACACTGCATGAGGAGGTGGGGGGGGTCTTCTAAAGCTCAGGGGTTGATATATGGGATCCCTTACTTGGCTCCTAATTGAGTGGCAGATAGCTCGGCACATCCTAGTGTTATGAATTAAGTGACATTTCCAGGGATTTCACAACTCTAGGGAAGATGCCCCCAAAGCCAGGGATGCTTGCAAAGTGCCTTTGCGCTGGGTGGTAGCACAAAACCAGAAATCAGTAACAGGAGGGGATGTCACGAAACAATGCAAGGAAAGGCTGACCTTTGAGCACCGAAAAAGAGGTGACTGAGGACAGGTGAACCAGGTAAATAATTAGACAAACTTCAGGACTCAGGGGACTAAGGATATTTATGGCTGTAGAGTTGCTCCAATCCTTTAGTGAATACCTTAGTCTTTATACCTCAGTTTTCTCATTAGCTGAGTGGGGGTAATGACCCATCAGCCTAGAAGGGGAAGTAGTAAAAATATCTGCCAACATTTTCAACACAAAAGAAGAAGAAGGAGGAGGGAAGAGGAAGGGGAAGAAGTGAAGGGGACAGGAGGGGAGAGGAGAGGAGAGGAAGGGAGGAAGCAAGGAAAGGAAAAGATAGTTAAGTGATTTTCCAATGTTGATGATGACTTTGCTATATATCAGACCTATTGGCTATTTGCATCCAAAGCAGTTCTCATAAAGTATATATTCAACAAGGCTTACTGGATGTTGGTGTTCTATTTAATGTTGGCCTCCATTTTATATGAGACTGCGCATATGTCCGTGGGTTGCCTCTGAAGGCCACAAAAAGCCAGTGAAGAAGAAGTAGGCTGGGGAGCTTTGCTGCTGGAGGAGGCAGGAGTTAGAATTCCTTGTTTAAACGGGTGAGGCTTAGGGAAGTCTGGTCCAAGGAGCCTGAAGACAGGACCAGGGAGTCTCCCTGGCATTCTGTTCCTCACCTGCAGGGCCCCAGACTGAGAAAACAGGGGCCCAAGAGGTAGAGGAATTTATACAAGTTATGCAGAGAGAATGGCTGTCACCACAGCAGCTGCTGTTTGGGGAGTGCATGCTCTGTGTCAGGTGCTGTGCTAAGTGTCGTCTATGTTCATTCCCTCATCTAACAGTCATAACACCTCAGTGAGGCAGGCCTACCAGTGAACCCATTTTACAGATGAGGCAGCTGAGACTCGGGAAGGTTGAATACTTTCCCCAAAGCAATGCAGCCAGTAGGTGAAAGAGAGAGGGTTTCAACCCAGGGCTTTCTGACTCCAAAGCCCCTGCTTTTATCCCTCTAAGCCATGTGCACTGGGATGGGATGAGAGAAAGGTTCCTGGGAGTGTGTTTGTGAATGAACAGGTGACCCATTTGGGTGGGGCCCTCCTCTGAGCCCGCTCTTACCCTCTCCCTCTGTCTCCTAGGAAATGAATATCCAACAGCTCACCAACTACAGGAAGAGTGTCATGTCCTTGGCTGAGGCAGGGAAGCTCTACCGCAAGGACCTGGAGATTGTCCTCTGCAGCGAGCCCCCCCTGTAAAGGGGGGACAAGGGCTGCTTCTCCACCTCCCCCAAACCTGCCCCTGCTGCCCAGCCCCTTTTCCCAGACCCGGAGATCATGAGCGCCCCTCCCCCACCCCTGCAACCTGCACAGGCCAGCCTGCAGAGCAGGAAAGGAGAGATGGAGGATGGGCTGCTGATGGGCCTCCTGGAGCCCCCTCCAACCCAGCCCTGATGTGAGTGACATACTGGTCTGCCTGTAGCAGGGCAACAACCACATGGAAGGTGGGCGGGGCACGGGTGGAGATTCCCTCATTCTTTCGCTGTGATGCATGAGCTCAGTCACTGTATGATTTAGGCTTCCATGTCCAACAGAGCAGACCCTTCCCTCTTGCTCCCTTCCGCCTCTCCCCCATGCCACCACCCACCCCAAACTCCCAGGTGCCATCCACCTCCTGGCTAATGGTGTAGCTGCCTTCTCAGAGTCTATTTGTGGCGGGCACCGGCCCGCTCCTTGTCTTCTTGACTCACCGGGCTCCTTTTCTCTTTGGGTTCCTTGTCTCCTTGTTTACCAAAGAAGAGTTTACAGACAATAAAATGGAAACGTTCCGCTGTGGAAGCTCACCCAGTTCTGGTTGAGTGGTCAACTTCTCCTGCAGTTCGCAGCTCTTCTTGACAGAAGCCTGTTCTCACGTGGGCTGGGGAGGGCATCAGGACCACCCAACTGGGGCATAACCACTAAAAGCAGGGCCATGGGACCCCAGGACTCTGGGCTTTCACTCACCATTCACTGCCTGTCTCTTCAGCAACCTGTCACTTCTTTGCTCCATGTTTCTTTCTACATCTCCGAGATTATGACAGCAGTTACCAGCTCATTGAAAGCTTACTAAGTGCCAGGTATTGTGCAAAACAGTTTACCTGAGGTATCTCTCTTAATCCCTTGAGAGGTGCTGTGATTGTCTCCACTGTAAAGACACAGAACCTCAAAGAGGTTAAGTAGCAAGCCCCACATCTCATCACCAGTTGGGGGCAGAGCCAGGGTATGAATCCTGCGGATCAGATCCACATTCTTTACGGTGGGGCTACAGTGGGGTGTGGAACAGTGGGGCTGGGTGAGCTGCACCAAGCCGGGGGGACCTCCAGCCAGGAGTTCCAGACCACCATGAACTTAGCTTCTCCTCCTCAAAGTGCAGTTTACCCCACAACTCAGCAGGTGCCCCTTGGTGTAGGGCCAGCTTGGCATTTGGGTCCGCAGAGCTCTGAGATCCTACAATAGAGAGGTAACTGATTTTTTTTTACCGCTATCCTTTATTGACTGCCTACAAGCTGCATTTTGACATGACCTCATTTAATGCCACAGCAGTCCTACGTGATGGATACTATCTTCAGATGAAGAGACTAAAGCTCAAAGACATTAAGTAACTTGTTCAAGGTGATGCAACTCTTAAGTGGCAGAGTAGGACTCAAATGTGGGCTGGTCTGACTCCAAAGTCACCTTTGGAAATGTCCTCTCTTTGATGTCCAGGACCCGTCTGGAGCAGTGGACCCCAAGGGTGGACATGCCTGGATCAGACATAAGTCTCATTTCTTTCCCAGCCACACCCTTTTCTGAGAGAAGCCATGCTGTTCACAGCCTGGATGATGGGCCCAGTGAGCCATCCGACCTCTGTCCGCCTGCCCACAGCTGACTGGGCCGAGAGTGGACATCTGGTCCAAGCTGGGCCAGCAGGCATCTCCTGGACTCTGAGGCTGAGGTCCAGGGCTGTCAGGCAGAACGTGTGGCATTGGAGCTGGGTGGCGATTCAGCTTTGGGGGTGAGAGGTGGCACCATGGCAATCCAAAACCAAGCCCAGACTGGTGCTGGGAAGAGTAGAAACCAAGAGCCTGGGGGAGGCAACCAGTCAGAGTAGTGGAGAAAATATGCAGAGAAAAACAGGGAAGAAGGAGGGAGACAGAGAGAGTGAGAGAGAAACAGAGAATAAGAGAGACAGAAGGAGAAAGACACATACGGCGAGACTGAGGGGGAGGGGAGCCCTCTAACCACTCCCATGAGGCTCTGCTGCACTTCCTAATACCCATCGATTTCCCTGCCCTCCCCATGTATCCTACAAGGGCATTTCCTGTCCACTAAGTGCAGTCATCCTGTCACCCCCGGTCTTTGGCCATCATCTGGATGAGGTGCCGTAGCCCAGTCTGTGGTTTCACACCTGCCCTCCCAGACACACTGCTTTGTCTGTGCTCCCCCTCAAAACATCCAGGCAAGATGGGGTGTAGCAGTTGCCCCGGTCTGGGATCCACGCAGGGACAGAACTGGGTCCTTTTCCACCTGGTTGCAGCTCCCGGACCCGGGTTTGCTGGAGCCCTTTCTCCCAGGCTCGCTTTCCACTCAGCGGAAGGGGAAACATGCGCTCGAGGAGACTTAGTCTTCTTTAATGAGCCCGTTGAGTGTGTTCTGAACGCAGATACCTGCTTATCGGGACAAAGGAAGGGAGAAGAGCGATCCCAAGGCCATCGCGGTGCCGTTGTTAGTGATGTCTTCAGACTCTCCTGTGTTAAGGAGACCCCACCAGGTGAACAGGGGCTAAGGCGACAGGGGGCGTGAGGTGGTACCTGGGATTCATTTAAACTGCTTCTTTCTCTCCATGAACGCTGGACTTTGTTGCTGCCTGACTCACGAATGCATTAGAAGCAGGTGAGCTCCAAACACAACCCTTTGGAGGAAGATCCTAGCCCAGCTCCCTGCCCTTGAATGGAATTTCCCATCCCAAATAGGAGCTTGGTACCTGAGGCCAGAGTCAAGGATACAGATACAGAGATTTCAACCTTAACGGCAATTGTCTCCGGGGTACATTCTGTATTCGCGCAATTCCCTTTGGAAAGATTGTCAAAAGCCAGGCACTAACCCATCTAACTCTATATTTTGGAGGGGGCGGGGCATCTGTGTTCTGCCGTAGTCTCCCAGGTCCCCCGCAGGAACGGCCCCACCCCTGTGAGGGATGCAGAGGGTCTCCAGCACCTTTCTCTTGGCTCCTGTTTCTCCATCAACTGCCCCAGCTTCTAACACAAAGGTCAGCACAAACAGTCTAGTAAGAGGAAGAAAAATGCCCAGGGGCATCAAGTCCGCTTAGTAAGTCCCAAGGAGGAGGGCAGTGCTCTCAGTCTTAACTCAATAAGCTAGAATTAATTGCATCTCAAGGCCAAGATGAGACATTCCCAGAGCAGGCAGCTCAAATCCACAAGGTGCCATATCACCGGGAAGAACCTTAAAGGGTTTGGACCACTGACGTTTTTCCAAGGAAAGTGCTAATAATAGAGATTTTCCTGATAATCACTTTCTACCGTATGTTGCATGGGGACACAATGAGAAGACAAAGACGTGAGGGATAGGTCTGGTGGCACTGAGATGGCACAGCTCTGACCACTCAGGGAACATGAGACCCCATGAGGAGGGGCCCCTTTGGTATGTATGGCTTTAAATATCTGGCCCACAGACCCTCTTGGCAGTAGTCACAAAGGGACTGTCCCTTCCTCTGGGTCCCATCCCTGGCTTCCCAATATTCAGCCTGGGTGCCACTCCCATGGGCACTTTGTCCATTGGGCTCCATTGTCTTCATTCAATATCAAATATTTACGGAGGACCTTCATGAAGCTTATACTCCAAGGTGAAAGACTGACCATAAACATAGATAAAAATATTCATAATGTAAAGTACTGGTAAGTGCTCTAAAGAAAAGTTCAACAAGGGAAGGGGACAGAGAAGGGGGAGGTGCTCTTTTAGGTTCTCTGAAAAGATGATATTCAAGTGGAGACATGAGGGAAATGAAGGCATGAACCTTGCTGCCATCTTGGGGAAGAGAGTCCAGACAGAGGAAACACCAGTTACAAAGGCCCTGAGGTGGAAGAGTTCCTCGTGTGCTCACAAAGAAAGCCACTGGGACCGGAGCAGAATGAGGGAAGGGGGTGAACAGGAGTGAGGTTGGGGAAACAGGTGAGGCCAGGTCATGTGGTGCACTGGAGGCCATGATAGTAAGGATTTCGGATCTTATGGTATCAAGGGAAGCCACTGAGGGGGCGATGTCAGAGAAGTGACATAATTTGATTTATTTTAAAGGTCACTCTGGCTCCTGTGTGGACACTAAACTATAGGAGGCAAGAGAGAAAGCAGACACCAGTTAGGAGGCTGATGCACTAGTGCAGTTGAGACATGCTGGTGACTTGGACCAAGGAAGTGGCAGGGAGGTGATATTAAATATCAGATCTGGACCTGTTGCTAAGATTGAACCAAAAGGGCTCGCTAAGAATTGGATAAGTGATGTGGGAGAAAGACAGGAGTCAAGAATGACTCCAAGGCTGTTAGCTTGAGCAATTGGGTGCATAGTGGGTGCAGCCACCGAGATGGGAGAGGAGCAGGTTAGGGGAAGGGTGGAGGGGAATTAGGATTGGGGACATGCTGCCTGGGATTTGGTGTCTCTGTCAGGACACCAACAGAAAACAGATGGCATGTTCACATTGTTGGTGTTCAACCAATGTCTGCGAGAGAAACGAATGCTGAATGCTGGAGACACAGCAGCAAATATGACAGTCCCTGGTTGCCGAGAGCTTAAAGCCTCCTGGGCCTGATTGATGAGGAAAATAGCGACTCAGCAGGGTAAGTGGCAGGTCAGAAAAAAGCATAGGAAGAGGCCCCTAACCCAGATGGGGGTAGGGGAGAATTCCTGGCAGGAAAAAAAAATTAGCGTAAACAGTGGCACCAAAGCCAGAGGTGGGCAGGCTCATTTGGGGGAACTGCCAGTTGCTCAAGAGAGCTGGGGCTCAGAGGGAGAAACCAGAGAGAAGGTTCAAGGAGCCTACAGGACCAGCTCATGGAGGGCCCTGCGGCCTGCTACGGAGTGGGGCTGCACTCTCTTCTCCCAGGCTGCTTCGTGACCCCTCCCTTCCTCTTCTCAAGTGTCACCTTCTCAATGAGGCCCACCCTGATTAAACTGCAGCCCGCTGCCACCCCCGGCACTCTATAGCCCCCCATCATAGCACTATGACCACGTGACCTATGTGTTTAGGCCCCGCCCCCCCTGCAGCTAGACGGGAAGTCCAGAGGGCAGCCTGCTCACAACCTATGGTTCCTACGGTGTCTGCTCAACCCACCTTGGGGCCTGTTCCTTCCAGCCTCCTTCTCACCTAGTACCCCTCAACTCCCCAGAATAATGGCCCCCCAAAGATGTCTGAGCCCTAACCCTCAGAGGTAGTGACTACACTATCCCACCTGGCAAAGGGGAATTAAGGTTGTAGAAGGAATTATGGTTGCTAATCAGCTGACTTCAGGGGGATCATCTGGGTGGGCCCAAAGTAATCACAAGGATCTTTAGATGCAAAGAGGGAGGCAGAAGTCAGAGTCAGAGTGACAATATGTGAGAAAGACTCAGCCAGCCACTGCTGGCTTTGCAGATGGAAGCAGGAAGCACCTAGAAACTAAGACAGGAGGGAAAACAAGTTCTCCCTTAGCACCTGCAGAAGCGCCACAGCCCTGCCGATACCTTGATTTTAGCCCATTTTGGACTTCTGACCCCCAGAGCTGTAAGATAATAAATTTGTGTTGTTTTAAGCCACCAAGTTTGTGGTAATTGGGTATAGCAGCAACAGGAAGTAAATACACAGGCAAAAACATGGTCCCGCCTACTCACTAGTATTTGTGTTCCTGTCACAGGATGAGATGTGGGTACTAATGTATCTTCCTCAGAGTGTTTTGTAAGGACTGAGGTAATCCTAGTCGCACACACACTTAGCACAGTGCCTGGCACATAGTTATCACTAAATGGCAGCTGTGAGGCTAATATTTACTGTGGTTGCTAGAGTTGAAGTGCCAGATGCTTCCTCCACTTCCAGCTGGCGTTCTGTGGCTGCCCCAGGACTCACAGGGACTCAGTCGGTTCCAAATATGGGAAGTCCTACTCACCTCTCAGAGAAGGTGCCCACCTGGGGCACTGCCTCCTCCTTTGGGGATGTCAATCCTCCAACCAGGCAGACATCCCAAGGGGACAATTCTTTCTGCCATGGCCCAAGAGCTGACCTGCACACAACGATCCCATGGCAGGGGCAGGGGAGACACTGAAGAGATGCGGGCCTGGAAACTGCCCAGAAGCCTGGCTCAGTGTGCTCGGTCCTCCTTACGCCTGTCCTGTGTTTCCATTTGGAGATCGCAATCTGCTGGGAGAACTTGGCCATTTCACTGAAGAGCGTGTATGGATGGCAAACAAACACATAAAAGATGATTGACATCATTTGCCATTAGGGAAATGCAAATTAAAACCACAGCGAGATACCACTGTACACCAGTAAAAACCGAGCATCATTTGTAAATGTTTTATTTCCATTTACCAAAGCAGAGTCTACTAAATTGTTGTGGGTTACAGGGAGCTGAAGAGAAAATGCTTCCTCATATTAGCCAGAAAGTAGAGCGTTAAAATAACATTACCAATAGTCTAAACGAATAACCACAATGAAATTCCCACATCACTTCGTGCAGTCCTCTGTAATTCATTCTTGTTCCACTGGATCTTGGACTAGCAGTCTCCTTTCATGAAGCCATCTATTTCTGGACCAAAAAAGGTCCTGGAAATTCTGACTTGGTCCACGGTTCTAGTCTGAAAGTTGCTTAAGTGACATCAGCTCAGAAGCCTGCACCCAAGAGTCTATTCATTCAAGTACGGACGGTTTGTAGTAGCTGGTACAGTCATTTATCATGGGGCTCTAGGACTGTCCCTTTTCATTGAATACACAAGCTGCAGGCTGCGTCTTAGAGCAGAGCCTTCAGGCAAGCATCAGAGTAAACAAAAACATCTGTAAGATGACAGAGACTTCAGAGTGGTGGTTAATTGACTACTCTAACCAATAATATCAGAATGGAGAAGAGTAAACTTCCCATCAGGGTACAGTACAGAACTATTTCAAAAGGCTTTAGATGAGCATTTCCCCTGAGGGTAACAACATGTGGGCAGTGAGAGCACTGATAAATCGCCAGAGACTTCCCATAAAACATACAATTTCTAAAATACTTACATTAGCATTTCATCCATATAAGCTTAACCTCAGGAAGGCTGAACATATCTTCTGATCTGACAACTCTTCTCATGCAAATCTTATATTAATAACACATCAGATGAACCTAATTATTTCTAGCATCTCTGTTTTAATAAGGTACAAAAACAAATCTTTGTGATTTTCCAAGGCCTCTGGGAAATCTCTAAGACCACTGTAGGTGTGAAAGATATCCTCAAAATTCCTCTTCATTTTTTTTCTTTATTATTAAGTCATTTGGGAAGGCAAAATCTAAAGAACTGTCAGAAGAGATCTGGACATTCGGTTAATAAATGTCATAGGTGCCTGAGAAACAATCCTTGGTTACCCATTTAGTTAAGTGATAACATTGAAAAGTAAACAGACCCAGGAGTATTGAAGACATATGTACACAAAAAGCTTGCACATAAATGTTCATTGCAGGATTATTCATAATAGCCAAAAAGTGGAAACAACCCAAATGTCCATCAACTGATGAACGGATAAATAAAATGTGGTCTATCCATGCAATGGAATATTATTCACCCATAAAATGGAACAAAGTACTCATACATGCTACAACGTGGATGACCCTCAAAACATTCTGCTAAGTAAAAGAAGCCAGACAAAAAAGGCCACATATTGTGTAATTCCATTTATATGAAATGTCCAGAATAGGCAAATCCATTGAGACTCAAAGAAGACTAATGGTTCCCAGGGGCTGGGGGTGGGGGGAGGGTAATGGGGAGTGACTGCTAATGGCTACAGGGTTTCATTTTGAAAATGTTCTGGAATTAGATAGAATTAGATAGTGGTGATGGTTGCACAACCTAATAATATACTAAAAACCATTGACCTATACTCTCTAAAAACGTGAATAATATCCTAATTTTCTTTTAAAAAGCCTATACAGGCATGGATTGTGAAATAAATAAATAAACAGAGAAGTATACATATAGCTTGTTCATAATCGAGGAGCTTTTGTTCCTTGTGTTTTAAAATAATTGATTCTAAGACATGACAAATTCAACATAAAGCACCAAAAAATTTTCTGGTAAGACACAGAATCTCTGCTATCTAGAATTACCTTCCATATTGTAGGCAATGGTATTAACCAGTAAACCAAGGAAACAAGCCCATCAAACCTGAGCAAACTTTGCTAAAATATAATACATTCCATAGTTTCTTTTCAGATGTGGGTATTATAAAATAATACAAATAAAATTCACTTTCCAAACTTTGTCCTCCATAGCGCCCTTTCACATTCTGGAACAAACTGACACTTTGTTGTAGGACAGGGAGTCTGTGGGGTCAAAACTATTTTCATAATAATGCTAAAATGTTATTTATGTTAACAAGCAATGTGTTCATCATTTCTATTTTCAAAGGAATCAATAACTAAGTATTTTTAAACATCTGCATTTCGATTTTTAACACGGTAAATATCAATAGCTTTAACCCACAGAAACAAAAGCTCTTTGGGTAATCTCAATAAATTTTAAGGATGTGGAAGGGAAGATCATGTCTTAAAATATAGTGTTGAGTGAGAAAGGAAACAGAATAAGAAACGGCACAACAATTACCATCTATGTGAATTAAAAGTGCTGACACACAAGACAGCACCAGTGCTTTGCTGGAGCACTAAAAACCAAAGGACACCCACTGAGCATGCCGGAGGAATTGCCTACTGTGGGAGAGGGAGGCGTGAGAGTGAGAAATCTCATTCAAATGGGAAATCTCATTCAAAGGGACTAAAATCACAAGAGAGGGACCTTGCGTAGACCACTGATAATGAACTGCTGTGAACTGAGGCTTGTGCTTAAATTCACCCTCTGTACCCGAGGCAACCAAAATCTTCCTCCAAGAAAAATACTAATTGGCTCCCTACCCTGCTGCAGGTGCCCAGGACAGAGCTGACACCACACAGAGACCCTCTCCTGGAGACTCCCAGCATCATTGTCTTCCCAAAGATGCCTCACCCTGGAGGATTTTCTCCAGGAAATCTATGCGCGATGAGGGGCAGGGTAGAGTTGGCCTTAGAGGGAGCAGCTCCCAGGACAGGGAAGGCAGGTGAGGTTGCGTAGAGACCACAGAAGCAGTGCGAGCATATTTATCATGTACAGACCATCTACACTGACCAAAGGTGGGTTCAGTTGCAGGGATAAGAGTGGGAGTGCTGGCCAGGTGGGAAGCATGTACTTAATGTGGAAACAGGCAGAAAGTGATCAAAGTGGTTGGAGGGACCAACGATGCCATCCATCATCCTGTTAGGTGGACATTTTAAGGTGTGTGAGTTGGAGCGCCACGGTGCCCATGGTGGGGGGGGGAGGGGTGCAGGAAAAAGGAACCCAGCAGGACATGAAGAATCCAGACTGGAGGGCCAGAAGCTGAGAGAAGAAAGTTCTTCAACAGGCACAGAGTGATCCACAGGGTCAGGGCCACGGGCTCAAATCCCATAGATATGTACCGAAGGGTGTGCACTCCATCACGGTAAACCAACAAGAGAAATATCAGTGATCAACACCAAATGACCCGCTGGTTTCTGCTTAACCGGTGCCCTGCCCAGGGATTCGCTGCTTGTCAAAGAATTATATTCCACCGCCATTCAGCTCAGTTACAAAGTTTGTCATTGTTTGAAAACTATTGTTCGGAGCCTTAGCTACAGGCTGTACATTATGCTACACTCACACTGGGGGTTATGTGGTGAGGAAGCAAAGCAGACCCATCCCTGCCCGCATGGGGCTCCCAGTCTGATGAGACGGCAAATCATTCCAGAGGGCAAATCACCACGTCAATGTTCTTGCCTTCCTGAGTCCCACAAAAAATGCCTAATCTCTCATCCTATTCATCCCATTGATATTAAGATGGCCCCTCGCCCTCTCCCTCTGTCCCCACCCTCCACTCTCTCTCTCCTCAACCCCAGTCTCTTTTCCACAGCTCTCTCCAGTGAGCTGTTCTCTCTTCCCCCGCTGCCCTCAGTAACACTGCAGGGACACACTCTGGTCTGTAACTGCCACCCTTCAGGACCAACCAGGTAAATGATTTGTAGGGCCCAGTGCTAAAAGAAAAGGCGGGCCTCCTTCTTCAAAAGATTATTAAGAATTTCGAGACGATGACAGCAGAACATTAAACCAAGTGTGGGGCCTGTGTGGCTACACAGGTTGCCTGTCCCTGAAGCCAGCTCCACCTCAATGGAATGTGGGGAGAGAAATTAGCTTAGCGACCACCAGCCCAGGGCAGAACAGGACCAGCACCAGCCTGCACTGCCCAGTCTGTGACTATTAGCTTGTCATGAGCTGGGGATGGCCTGTCATCACCAACTGCTCCCAACGGGACGCAGAATCTCACCAACTCCCCTTAAAAGGGATAGCTGAAATTCGTTAAGAGCAGAAATTGCAAACGGAACCTAAAGGTTAGGGAAAAGCAAGTTTCCTGAATGTTAATTTTAAAAACCAAAGCAAAGTTTTGAAGAGTCCTTCCTGACCACAAAACTACGGTCTAAATCACAAAAGCCCGCACAGCAAAGCCTGGCTTCGCGGCGAGCGTGGACAGGCTGGCGCGGCCCCCCCGGATTACTGTCAACACACACAAAGGAGAAAAGGAGCACCAGCTGTCCCCAGAGTCTCACCCCAGAGGTAGCCTTTGCAAGTCCCGAAGGAAGGGGGCTGCTTCTTGGATTCTTTGCAGTGTCTCTTTTCTTGGCCTCTGGTCTCATGACGATCACTGAAGTCAGGAGACACTCCTCAGAAGATAGGACACTTCATCAAAGACTAAGCAGCTGACACAGCTGGGTTAACTGGTAAGGAGCGGAAGCACACCGGTTGAAAACATAAAGAGGTAACAAATGGGCCCCCAAAGGCGGGGAGGCCACAAGTTCTGGAGAATTAACACCCGCAGAGCATCCCTCCACGAAGAACAGAAAGGAGTCGGGGGGTAAATACCCTAACATCCTGGTGCCATTTCATGGCTCACACCCCAGGCCCCAGCAGCCAGTGTGCCACAAGGCAGAAAGCAGCCGAATTCCAGGATAAAAAAGTATGAAGTCTGACGAGTCAGACCATGACGATCCCAGGACAAAATATTATCCATGATGGTTCGAAAGAGGCAGCCTCCTGCTCTTCCAAGTGGAGAAGGAGCTATGATGATGTAATGGCAGGGAGAACAAGGAGGGCGTACAGCCCTTGTTCTGCCGAAAACTCAAGAGGAACATCACACGAGCCTTGAGAAGGCCACGAGCAGCAAGCCAGGGCTCTGCAACACTAACAAAATCAGGAAGAAAGAGAGTGCTTTGAAAAGATGCGGCCTTGCAGTCCGGAGTGAGATAATGTGTCCGGTGAGCAAGTGTTGGAAGAGTAGGTAAACCAGTGGAGGCAAGTGCCCCCTGCATTGGGTCAATGCTCACCTGGAAAATGAAGGCAAAAGCATGCAGGTCTCAATGCAGGCCATCAGCAAGGAGTCACGACGTGCACAGACAGCCGATCAGGAAAGAGAAAGAGCAGAAGCTGCTTGAGGAAATGAAAATGAAGAAGCAGAAAATCCAAGACCTGGAGAAAAAATTATAAAAACAAGAAAGGTCCTACAAAGTTTACATTTGCATTCTAAATCAGGAAAGCTGTGAACTCTCATTCACGGCACAGGATGTTAAAAGAAGTCTTGCCATAGAGAAGGCAGGAACTGCCAACTTGAGATAGGACAAACACCAAGAAAGAGAGAGACTCCTTAACAAATTATGTCCCTCAAAAAAACTCCAAGAAGTAAGCAGTCATCAGAAACTTCCTGGAAGACGCCCTCAATGACCAGAGAGTTCCTCTGGCCCAACCACCAAAACAGGTGAAATCTCGCTCCCAGCACCAATAACAAGCCAACCTGTGGTGTCTTCCTCTTCTTGCTGAAGGAGCCCAGCCTGGACCGGAAGTCCCCACACCAGTTCCTAGGGGTCATCTGAGGCCTCGAGTGTATGGTGTGCCTCCCAGATGGTACAGCTGGGGTCCCACCAATAAATGCAAGAAACTCTTCTCTTCTAAAGAGCAGGATGTCACAGGTCACCTGTCATTTCCATGATTTTCATGATCACATCAAGACAAAGATGCCCACCCCACCCACCTGGGAGGACCTCTTGCACCCCTTCGTTCTTCCGCCCATGGTTCCCCTTAGACCTACTGAGAAAATACGATCTGTGCTTTCCCCAAGTAAGAACTTCCTTTTGCCCAAGAGGGCATATGCAGACAACAAGCTGAAGTTTGGGGTTTAAAAAACTGTCTGACCAGTATAAAGACCACTGCCCAAACTGTTTCTTCCCACCAACAACAATGTACCAACTTACAAGGTCCTCCTTGTCCCTCACTGGAGAAGCTCAGCCTAGACGGGGGTCCATGCCTGCTGAGGAAGCCCCTATACCTTGTCCTAGGCTCATCTGAGCTCCCTCCTGACCTCAGAACTGTGCTTTGCCGAAACCCTTAACTTCTTCATGTCAGCGCAGAAGAGCCACTGTGTCAAAGAGGAACTATCTCGGTTCCCACAAAGATGGCCCATGCAGGGCCAATCCAATCCTCACCTTCCTCAACAATCCTCCCTGGCTCTTCCAAGTAAGAATTATGAGACTGTGGAGACTGGACATACTCCAGCGTCAGCTCTGCTGTCTACATAGCAAATGAGAGGCCTCCCACACTGTTATGACAATTTGCACCACAATCCTTCGTGCAGTTTGCCCAGCTTGAAGAGATGTATTCCCGGAAATGCCATTTACAATTAATTCCAAACCTGACACCCCAGTTCCATGGCTACCACACTCATATGGGAAACCAGGATCTCTGATCCCACAGGTTGATGATGAACTGCAACATTGACTTGGTCTATATCATGCAGCTCTCAGCGTCCTAGCGGTATCGTTTAGAGACTCCCATGACAACAGCCACATTCACTCTGCAGAGAGCCACCTTGATGTGTTTGAAGCAGCCAGCAACACTGCGGTGGTGCACACGCCTTACCAAACTCTAGATGTCTCTGTATATATTACATTTGTCATGGCACAGCCGTGGTGTCACGAGGTGCTATTTGGAATTCTAATCTGAGCCCACAGGACCAGACGTGCAGATGACAGTCCAGGCACACCCGATCGCAAAGGGTGACTCAAATAGCCACACTCAACACTATTGACACGAACCTCCCAGAGTTCGGCTCCACGCTGCTTCTTATACCTGGGGTCACTGATGAGATCCCCAAGTGCCACAGAGCATGGGACTGACTCAGGGCAAAAACCAGTGCCTGGTTCCCTTAGTCTAAGACAATCTTCACCCAGAGGTGCTCCCTGCTGCACCCACAGCATTTCCAAAGCTTGCTTCTGCTGCCTGGTACCAAGCATCACAGCCCCAAAGATGAGACTGAAGGACTGGCCAAAAGCAAGCTCCGTGAGCATTCACAAAAAAGGCTCCGAAGCAGTGACACAGCCTAGACTCCTTTGGCATTTCTGGCGAGATGTTGGAGCAGGTATACAAGGAATTAAGCAGGAGAAGGAGAGCCGGGCCTGATTCGTCTATGAAGGACAATTGATCATTAAAAAGTGGGGAGGGGGGCCATGACACTCATCATATCCAGGATGCCCCAGCATGAGGGCACCAAAAGTAGGGTGATTTTAGACTATCTCCTAAATAGTGGGGACCTCATATGCTTCCAATTCTTCTTCCACACCTGTTTCCTGCTGGGTTTTCTCCTTAAAACCCTTCTTTGGTCTTTCCCCTGAATGAGGAACTACGAATTCTGAAATTTGTGGTTAAAAAAATGTACCCACCACAAAAGAAGATTACCTCAAGACCTTGTTCCCCACAGAATTAACTATTTAATTGTAGCTCAGGTTTTCATTAATAGTAAAGGACTGAGTGATTTATGTTGCATTTAACGCTCTAAAAATCCTTTAGGTTTGAGTAAAAAGAAATATAATAAAAAAAAAACAGTTCCAGTTAATCCAGCTGCCCAGCCTACGGGTTTAGGAACCAGTAATTTATACCACATGGGGCTGGGGTTTGGAAAGTCTGTGATCCATCAGCTTTGAAAAACCCTTGGCCAGGATTTCACTGGACCATCCAGACAGTGCACGGAAGTAGGTAGGCAGAGACCACTGAGGGTCAGAAGAGTAATCTTGCTAAACCTCAACACAGTGAATCATAGGCACTTACTTACTGAGGGCGCACTCCATAGGGAAACGTGCAAAGCAGTAGCTCTCAACCAGAGGCAATTTTGACCCCCTCTTCCCTCCCCAAGGACATTTAACAATGTCTGGAGACATTTTTGATTGTCACAAATTGGAGGGGTTGCTCCTGGCATCTCATGGGAAGAGCTGGGGATGCTGCTAATCACCCTACAATGCACAGGACAGCCCCCCACAACAAAGAATTATCTGGCCCCAAATGTCAATAGTGCCGAGGCTCAGAGACTCCTGTCTAGAACGAAGGCACTTGAAACCAGCTAGGCATCCAATCTTGAGTCACGACCCCTCTGAGTATCTTAGTCCATAGACTGGGTCCCTAGGGAAAAAAAAAGTATTTACACATACATACAGAGATACAAGGCTTTGCAGTTTTGGAGTCATCAACCCCTGATGCCCATTCATGGACACCCTCCCTCAATACCAGGCACCCAAGGGTATGGAGGTCAGTTACTCTTTGTAGGGAGTATTCCAATTTTTTTTTTTTAAATCCTTCTGAATAAAAGAAACCCTGCTCAAAAGAACTTTGGCACGTGTTACCTCGTTTAAACCTCACAGCCATCCAGTCGGGTCAGGACTGATGATCACCAGGTGACAGAGAAGGAGATGGGGGTACAGAGAGGTTTAGATAACTTTTCCAAGGTGACAGCCAGTGAGTGGCAGAGCCTCAGACATGGCCCAGGAACTCCATGACCACTGCGAACCGCACAGAGGGATCCCAGCCAGTGGGGGCGCTCCGATTCCAGTCCGGCTTTCCATCGGGTTCACACACTCCTCCTCAGCCGCCCTCCCCTCGCTGGGAGAGGAAGTCAGCAAAGGTGCCTGGCCGGCCCTAGCACACCGCCCCCACCAGGACAGCGCTCTCCGGGCAGATGCGTGGACGTGGACGCGGACACCGGGCTTGGGGAAGAGGGCCCCTGCCCCGACTCTACGCAGGTGCAGGTCTCCACAGGTGCCGCTCTGGGGGGCTCCCAGCTCCAGCTCTAGGCGGGAAGCCTCCCGTCTGCCAGCATCTTGTCATCTCAAACCAAGCTCACCTGTGAACATGACCAGCGGCACGAGTAGCTCATTTAGGGAGCAAGCAAGTCAGCGCCAAGGCCCATCCCCTGTGCTTTTACAGTCACCCAACATGCCCACTCAGACGGTCTGCTGAGGGGCCAGCAGTCAGCCAATAACTGGAAATTTATGACAGTAATGGTGAGTCCCTGGGATTTCCTTATTTTGTCTCCATTAAACCTCTCCTCGGTTCCTTCAGTCTCTCTCTTCTTTTGTTCTATAGCAAGAGATTGCTTGTGGACCAGGTGGGCTAGTGGTCATGCAGGGACCAACTTTACTTTCCTCCTCTGGCTGGGACTGACACCCCGGCTTGGACATTCGTGCCCCAGGGCTCTCCTCTGTCCTCATTTCCTGCTGGTCACCCTTTAGTCTGAGCACTGAGTTCTAGTTGAAAGCCACTCAGCAGGGCACCTTCGCATCCCTGGAGGCCTGTGACAATCAAGAAACTGCATTCAAGCAAACTGTGTCCAGAGGCACATTTTTCTTCTAGTTTGCAAATATATGTACCCAAATCTAAATTTTCTTTTCAGAAAAACGGCAGCCAACCAGACTTAAAAGATGTTACCCCTCTGCTATACGTGCTCCAGACCAATTTTTTTAAATGAGTAAACATTGTTTTAAAGCTAAGCTCCCTGCCCCACTACCCTGCTATTCCTTTCTGTCACCCGGCCCTGCTCTGGGACAAGCAGTATCTGAGCCATCAGAGGACCCCATCTCTGGGTATTTCTGACTGATACGGGACACTCGTGTAGCCAGAATCAACACATCATATGGTCTGGCGTGTTTTGGCAGCTTATGGGAAAAGCATCATATTGCCCACTTCTGGAGCCTCCTTGGGCTCATCTCCTAAGGGTCCTCAGCTCCTTTCCTCGACTGGACATCTCATCCCCCCAGTTGTGCATGGGTAGCTTTTGGGAAGGGGATGCGAAATGCCCAGCTTAGGACCAGTCCCCACAGCAGGCAAAGGTTGATTTCCATGACTCTGGTCCCCTAAGGGCCACAAAGCGTGGGTGGTCCGCACAGCAGCACCACGGCTCAGAACGATTTGGGGGATGCGCTATACCCTAGGACAGGCTGGAAGGGATGAACTCAACCACATGCTGGAGGAGAAACAGGCCCAGAGAGGGGAAGTGAAGGTGTCAAGGTCAGTGGCGAGGTAGGGACTTGACTTGTGCTCTTGGCCCAGCCACGGTGCATTTGTGAGCCGTTGGCATCATCAGAACCTTCTTACTCCTCACCCTATAGAGAGCAGGCTATGAAGATGGGGTCTCCTTCCCCCACATCCATCCCAGAGAGAAGCCAGCCAGCTGCCCTAGGCTCTGAGCTTCTGCAATTCCACTTGTGGGCATCCTGTCCCTGGGGTCAGCATTTCTGGTCAAGAGAGAGAGGACCAGGGCACCAGGGATAGGAATCTGGGGAATGGGGGGGCCAGAGCGCCCCCTGCTGTCTAATTGCTAAGCAACCCAAACCTTAGGTCTACCTTTCAGATTTCTTGTGGTCCTGGCCCAAGAAAGCTGAGGGTTGGGTTCAGGGCATATCCCTCCTGGAAAGTTTCTCCTTTTGCTCTAGACCACCCCTGGGGAATACCCAGTATCCCTGTTGATGGGAAAATCATGCCCTCCATGTACAAGACACTTTTTCTCTCTTGCTGCATCCCTGAATGTGTCCACTCAGCATCATCGATTGATGGCTTTCTGCGGACCAGCCACTGGGTCTGGTACTTTGGGGACCAGAAACAACAAGACACTGTTCCAGCCCCTGTGGAGTTTCTTGAGTGAGGCAGACAACCAAGGAAACTTAGTGAAGGAAAGATTTGATGGAGGTGAGGGGGGACCAAGTATACAGAAAATGGATCATACGGGCTCTAATGGCAGACATGGTGAGCTTGGAAGAGGAAATAGAGGTAGACAGACCAGATGTGGAGAGAGGGGAAAGGCATTTCTGGGGGAGGGAACAGACATAGCCAATGCCCCTCCTCACTTGTCCCTTGTCCTGGCAGCTTCCTCTTCCTCTCTCCCTCCTAACTCACCCTGGGTCAGTGTGGCTGTCCACCTCAAGAATCCACCCACCTCTCCTGGCTGCCGCTCCCCTCTCTGGCCAGGTCCATGTCTGGTGGGATTCCTGTGGCTCTCCCAGCCCTCAGACCTTGACCCTGCCAATGAACACTCGGTTTCCTGAATCCTGCTCAAGCCTGTCCAGTCTGGACACTTGAGAATTCAACACACAAGAAATATTTCTTATGCAGAGGATTCAGCAAAGTCTAAACCATCCTTTGCCCCTAAGAAAGAGAAATCATCCCAGGGAAGGAGAAAACGTGCCAAGGAGTCATGCCAAGAGAAGTTTCTCTGCAAGTCCAGAGGAAGGACTGGGCCCGGGCTGTAATGGCAAGAGGAGTTGGGAGGAAGAGATATGAACCCCATGGGCAATGGTGGCGGGATTTGCGTGTGTGGGATGGAAAGGAGTTGTTAAGAGCAAAGGCTTGGAGCAGGGAGGCTCAGGACGAGTCTGTGGGATAGCACATCGAGGAGTACTTCCCAGTGGGCAGTTGGGAGCCACTCAAGGTTGGAAGCAGGAAAGGGGCATAATAAAAAGTGTGCTTATAAAGAGTCCCAGGACAGAGGTCGCCCTGGGCTCTCTCAGCAGCTGTGATCAACCTGCATTCCAGCAGGGGAGGGTGGTGCCACTGCTCCCACGTGAGCCCCTGGGTTCTGCCCCAGGACCCCTCCCTGCTGCGGGCGCTGCCTCCCCTGCCCTCGGGGTCTGCCTCGGTTCTTCTGGGCAGAATTCCTCCCCCTGCAGTGCGTGAGCAAACAGTGCCCAGCTGACCTCAGGCCCCAAGGAAGCTCGCCAGGGGGTTGGTCCTGATGATAAACTCAGGGCTCCAAGCTGAGCCGGGATGGAGCACAAGGTGGGCCCAGGCAGCTGGGCCTTCCCCCTGAATCTGCCACTCAACCACTAAGTGACCTTTGAGAAAACCCCTTTCTTCTCAGCCTCAAGGCCTTCTGATGGCCACCCCAGCCCCTCAAGGTCAATAAGAGACCTTTTACTTTCCTACGGTTCACACTACGGGCTTTTGTATAAGACGTCATTGTCCTGAAACACAGACATGTCAACGCCCTGGGGTACACACTCTCTGCAAGCCTGCTCAACTCCAGCTGGCACTGATGCTGGGATCCAGGCTCCTGCCTCTGGCTCGGCTGTCTCAGCTGCTCCTCCAGGCCTCCCTCCTCCCCTGGATCCTCCCTGTCCCCAGGCGCACCTGGAGTTTTCCAGTTCATTCGGGCTGCCATGACTCTGGGACCGAGGCCCTTGTTTAAGGAATTCTTCTCAGCATAGGGGCAGTGGAAGATCCCACTCATGCAGGATGGGTCCTGGGGGAGCAGGGGTGCCAGTTCACCCTGGGCAGCAGCGTTATTTTCTTTTTGTTGTTGTTGTTTTTTGTGAGGAAGATCAGCCCTGACCTAACATCCATACCAATCCTCCTCTTTTTGCTGAGGAAGACTGGCCCTGGGCTAACATCTGTGCCCATCTTCCTCTATTTTTTATATGGGAGGCCGCCACAGCATGGCCTGACAAGCGGTGCGTCGGTCCGTGCCCGGGATCCGAACCTGGTCCGCGAGCAACAGAGCACGCGCACTTAACTGCTAAGCCACAGGGCCTGCCCCATTTTCTTTATTTTTCAGATAGTCCTATCTGGATTGGGAAATCAACTTGAGCTACGAATCTGACTGTGTGGGAACAATATGGCCACCAGGGGGCAGCAGAAAACAAAAGCTTTACCTGAAAATAGCTCATTTGTCTAAATTCTCTGCCCAAGAGGTAGAGAGATGGTTCCCAACCTGGGCTGCACACTGGATCCACCCAGAGAGCTTTAAACAACACTGATGCCAGGTTCCCATCCCCAGAAATTCTGATTTAATTGGCCTAGGGTGCAACCCTAGCATCACGATTTTGCGTCTCCCCAGAGGAACTTTAATTTTTTACACGGGGAAAGAGGTAGAGGAGGAGAGGCAGCAACCTCTCAGACCATTCTGCTTTTCGGCTAGAGCTGAGAACCACTGGGCTTGACCTTTGTAACTCCAAGCGTGGCACACAGGACCACCAGTATCCAGTTACCGGAGAGCTTGTTAGAGATGCAAAATCTCAGGACCCACCCCAAACCTGTTGAATCAGAACCTGCACTTTAACAAGATCTCCAGGAGATCGTGTGCATATTAAAGAAGGGCCCTTGGGAGGAGTCCAGTCCAATGCCATATCTATAGTTTATAGATGCAGAGACTGAAGCCTGGAGGGAAAAACCCATTTGTTCAAGGTTATTGGCCATGCGTTGGGCGGAATGGCAAAGACCTCAAGCCCCTGACTTGCAGTGCTCTTTCTCCCACAGCACCCTGCTCCTCCAACACAGAGCTAGGCCTGGGCACCAGATGGCAATAAGTGGTGGCAGGAGTCTGGTGGAGTTTTGGATCTTCCCCATAGCTCTCAGCACATGGACTGTGGGGATCTCAGAGATGGCTTAGATACTATTCCTGGCCCAAGGAAGTTCCATCCTCACATATAACTCAGGACAGAGACACATGGTATCAGCCAAGTACCACCTCTCCTCTTGAATCACACTGTGAGATCATCTCTAAACCCAGGAAAGCAGAGAAAGGAGAAAGAGATCTGTGTGGATTTGTAGCCAGGGAAGGCTTCCGGCAGGCTGGGCTTGGAGGGAGATGGGTTAAATTTCAGTGGCTGGTGGAGGGATTTCAAGGGACTACATTTCAGGCCAAAAGACCTAGATGAACTGAGGGTATGAATAGGGCAGGAAAGGGATCAGCGTGATCAGGCACCAGGTAAAGGTTGGGCAGCAAAGAGAGATAAAGCTGGGTTGGGACGGTAGCTCAGAGCACAGACAAGGGCCTGAAAGCAGGCAGAGGACTGCTGGGTAGAGCTGATTCCGTCCCTGGGCTGGAGACCATAGGAGCCATGGAAGGTGTTTGAGCCAGGGGAGCAGAAGAGATCTCTTTTGGGGTGTATTGAACATGGCGCAATGGAGGAAGGGGCTACAGGAACCCTCATCCCAGGAGCTCATTGAGGGCTTAGCTCAAGGTTTGTTCATCTCAAGGTCACCAGCATTTGGTAGAGCCTTGACCCTTGGAAGGCATCCTCAAAATGACCATCTCCAAGGTAAACTGGCCTTTAACTCAAAGGCCATTTAATCCTCAAGGTCTAGATCCAAACAGGAAATGTAAGTCATGCTCTTGTGACCGTGAGCTTGTTACATCATAGAGTGAGGATGAGGATAGAAACTCCCTCATAAGGTTACAGTGAGAATTGTCTGTGATAACACATGTTCCATACCCGGCATCTCGCTGGTGCTTGATATCATGACTCCATTCTTAAAACCTGTTCTTCCCAGGGCTCCAGTGACTGCGCCGCCTTGATATCTTCTGCAGCCCCTTGAGTTGCTCCTTCAGTCTCTTCTTTCCCCCTAATTAATGGTAGCATTTGTTGGGTACTGTGCATATATTAAAGCACTTTACATATATGAGCCCATTTGATCCTACAACACTGCTTTGAGATAGGTTCTATTTGTGCCCCGAATTAAAGGTGAGAAACTCGAGGACAGAGCTCCCACGTGCACACAACAGGGGTTTGAAACGAGTTACTGGATCAAGCACCCCTCTGCTAAGCATGCTTTCATATGGCTTCAAGGTGAGACTGCCCAGGACTCCCACGGCTTCAAGGTGAGACTGCCCAGGACTCCCATGGCTTCAAGGTGAGACTGCCCAGGACTCCCCCTTGGCTCCTCCACGACCCTCGAGCCACTTTCTCCCTTCATAACTCCTCCTCTGACAGTGGTGGGGGCTAATCTCAATTCTTTGTTTTGAGCTTTCATCTTCTCCTTTGATCGACAGACCACCTTTCCAAAGGTGAGTGGAATATATCCACTGGCCAGTGGATGTCTGTCTTCCCCGGACACCCAGGCAGCCCCAAGCCCCTGGCCCCTGTGCCTCAGGCAGCTCATCTCTTGTACCTCCATTGGAGCACTAAGTTCATTCTATCCGTTAGAACTATTCTATAGTTCAGCATGGCCGTGCTGGTCTCCCGCCCCAACTGTGGGATCCTGGAGAGCAGGAATCTGTCCTCAGGTGCCCCTCAGGTGCATTTTACAGACCCAAGCGCAGTAAATATAGGACTTACCTCTCTCTCAAACCAGCATTTCCTCCCAGCTCCCCTGTTTTGGCTCACGGCAACATCATTCATCTGGTCCTCTAAAATCTGAAACTTTCCCCTCAACCATCCAACCATCCATCTCCAGCAGCCTTCTCATTCCTCCAACGGTCGTCCCTGCTCAAAGCTGCCTCCCAACTGCCTCTTAGATTGTTCCCTTCCCCTACATTCCAACAGACCAACCGCTCATCCCGCCCTCCAGCAAGCCCAGGTCAAATCCAAACCCCATGAAGCTTCACTACACTTTGCTCCCTGTAAGAGTTAGTTCCCAGTGTGTGACTTACCCCATGAACCCTAAACTCCTGGGGGGCAGGAACTGTGTCTTCTTATTTTTGTCCCCACAGCACTGATCACAGTAACTGGCACACAAAACCATTAACATGTTTTGAGTAAATGAATTTTGGGATTTAGTTAAAGCAGAAAGTGTCTGATTTATAGGGAGCATTTGATTAAAAAAAAAATTAACAGCATGGAAGGTATATGTATTTTCTGACGTGGAAACTTATAAAATTGCCCACACCCACAGCCCAGGTCACTCAGCCCCTTGCCATGCACACATCACACCTGCTGTGTTTTTACTGATTCATTTGTTTATTCTGTTTCCACCCACTGACATGGGTTGACTGTTCATTCAAATATTTCTTGAACTAATGAATGAAGGAGACGTTAAAGGTCACCTGATCCAGGGGAATTTACACCTGAATACTGGAAACACCTAGGAAGTTTGTTAAAAGTACAATCCTCCAAGCCCATTTGGAAGACACTGAATCCAAGTAAGGCCTGAGGGCTTCTATTTTTATTCATTTGTTTTTGATTTTTAACTTTTCCTTTTAAAGTAATTTTCAGACTTATAAAACAGTTTGGGAATAATAAAGTTCCCATGTATCCTTCATCCAGCTTCCCCAGATGTTAACAACTTAAATAACTGTAATGCAATGATCAAAACCAGAAAATTAACACTGATGCATTAACTCATCTACAGACTTCACTCAAATTTAGCCAGTTGCCCATTGATGGCCTTTCCGTGTCCCAGGAGCCAATCCAGGATCTCACACGGCTCTCAGTTGTCAGTCTCCTTAGACTGCTCCACCAAGACAGTCCATGGTCTCTGACTTTCACATGACCTTGACACTCTGGAAGAGCACTGGCCAGTAATTTTGTAGAATGTCCCTCGATGTGGGTTCATCTACTATTTCCTTGTGAATAAATCCAGATTGTGCGTTGGGGGCAAGAATAACACAGAACTGATGTTCTCTCCTCAGTACATCACATCGACATGTACCATTATTGCTGATGTTAACTTTGTTGACTCGGGAAAGGTGATATCTGCCAGGTTTCTCCGCTGTAGAATTACAGTTTTTAAAAAAAATAAAAAAAAAGAATTACAGTTTTTCCCATTGACGATTCTTGCCTGTCATAATTATTACTGTGCTGTTTGCCAAATGGCAATTTTCTATTTCTATCATTCCAATTAACTAGAAATCTACTATAAGAAAGAGCTATCCTGTCTCTCTCTCTCTCCATATATAGGGATATAGATAATATACACATAATATCTACATACATATATATGGATACATAGCCAATTATTTATTTACATCAGAATGGAATCATAGATATTTAATTTTATTCTATGAGTTATAATCCATTATTATCAATAGTTATTTTGTTGCCAAAACTATCCCAGACTTGGCATTGGGAGCACTGTCAAGGTAGCTCCTGTGTCCCTGTGGCATGCCCCCATCATTTTGTGAGCACTTCCTAACTTCCCGGCACTACAGCGACCAGGAGTTCACCCTGATACCTTTGATTCCAACCCAACACCAAGGATTCATTCTAGCCTTCCTCCTTTCCATATCTGTAACTCCTTTCTCCACCAGAGAGAAACTTGCCTCTCTACCACAATGTACTTATTTGCTTGATCCTAGAATATATGTAAAAGATTTTCAAAAATGCTAAACTATTCCCCTGCGAAAAACAAGTTTACTAACTAAAGTACATCTATGTACAGCTCCTTTTGTTTTCAGCCTTACATTATCCCATAGAAATACTGTTTACACAAGTTACATGGGGGAGTTATTTTCTTCCCCACTCCCTTCAGTGTGGTTACATTATTCATCTGGCGTACAGTCAGGTTCATGGCTTACTTTTTTATTCCATTTTAGATGGCACCACATCCTGGTTGATTTCAACTACATGACCATGTTTCCAAATGTCAGAACTATATGAAAATGCGCACAAAGAGAAATGTCACCCTTCTTCCTCTACCCCATTCCTATTCACCCATTTTTTCCACCCACATCCTATAGGTGACTAATTTCATGGTTTCCAGTGTATCCCTCTTGTATTTCTTTTTGCACAAAGGAGTGGAGACATGGATATTTTTATAACCCCTTCTTTTTTACATGTAAACTATAGATCTTATTCTGTACTTTGATTTTTTCACTTAACAGTATATCCTGGCATTTACCACATATCAGTTCATATAAATCTTCCTTATTTTTTTTATTATTATTTTTTTTATTGATGTTTTAATGGTTTCTAACATTGTGAAATTTTGGGTTGTACATTTTTGTTTGTCCATCACCATATATATGACTCCCTTCACCCCTTGTGCCCACCCCCCACCCCCACTGCCCCTGGTAACCACAGTCCAGTTTTCTCTGTCCATGTGTTGGTTTATATTCCACATATGAGTGAGATCATACAGTGTTTGTCTTTCTCTTTCTGGCTTATTTCACTTAACATAATACGCTCCAGGCCCATCCATGTTGTTGCAAATGGGACGATTTTGTCTTTTTTTTAATGGCTGAGTAGTATTCCATTGTATATATATACCACATTTTCTTAATCCAATCGTCAGTCGAGGGACACTTAGGTTGCTTCCACTTCTTGGCTATGGTGAATAATGCTGCAATGAACATAGGGGTGCATAAGCCTCTTTGGATTGTTGATTTCAGGTGCGTTGGATAGATTCCCAGTAGTGGGATGGCTGGATCATAGGGCATCTCTATTTTTAATTCTTTGAGGAATCTCCATACCGTTTTCCATAGAGGCTGCACCAATTTGCATTCCCACCAGCTGTGTATGAGGGTTCCTGTTTCTCCACATCCTCTCCAACATTTGTTGTTTTTTGTCTTGGTGATTATAGCCATTCTAACAGGCGTGAGGTGGTATCTTAGTGTTGTTTTGATTTGCATTTCCCTGATGATTAGTGATGTTGAGCATCTTTTCATGTGCCTATTGGCCATCTGTATATCTTCCTTGGAGAAGTGTCTGTTCATTTCCTCTGCCCATTTTTTGATCGGGTTGTTTGTTTTTTGTTGTTCAGTTGTGTGAGTTCTTTATATATTATGGAGATCAACCCCTTGTCAGATGTATGTTTTGCAAATATTCTCTCCCAGCTGGTGGGTTGTCTGTTCATCTTGATTCTGGTTTCATTTGTCTTATAAAAGCTCTTTAATCTGATAAAGTCCCACTTGTTTATTTTTTCTTTAGTTTCCCTAGTCTGAGTAGGCATGTCATCCGAAAAGATTCCTTTAAAACCAATGTCAAATAGCGTATTGCCTATATTTTCTTCTATGAGTTTTATAGTTTCAAATCTTCCTTATTTTTTATCACAACTGCATAGTACACCTTTGTGTAGACGTACTATAGTTTATTCAGTGGCTCCCTACGTATGGGCATGTCAGTTATTTCCAATATTACAAATAATACTGCAATAAATAACCTTGTGCACATGGATTTTTGTATTTTTGAAGATGTATCTTCAGGGTAAATTCGTAAATGTTGGGTGGCCAGGTCAAAAGGTAAGTGCCTTGTAATTTTGTTAGATCCTGCCAAATTCCCCCCAAAAGGCTCATATCCTTTTGCATTCCCACCAGCGATTGATGGAGTGCCTGTTTCTTCACAGCCTCGCCAGCAGAAAATTGTCCTAATTTTTGCCATTCAGAGAGGTGGGAAAGAGTATGTCGGGGTTGATTTAATTTGCATGTCTCTATGAGTGTGCTTGGATATCTTTTCATCTGATTAAGGACCATTTTGATCTGTGTGTGAGCATATGAATTGTCTGTTCAAATCTTTTCTCATTTTTCTTTTGAATATTTCATCCTCTGTCCCTCAATTTTTAAGAGTTCTCCACATATTAGGGATTTTAGCCCTTTGTCTGTCTTATGTGTTGCAAATATTTTCTCTCAATTTTTCAGTTGTCTTTTGACTTTGTTTATGGTGGTTTTTGCCATGTCCAATTTGCCAGTATTTCATTTAATTGCCTCTGGATTCTGAGTCATGGTTTGAAATCCTTTCCTTACACTGAGATTAAGAGGAATTCACCTATATTTTTTTTCGCTAGTACTTATACGGTTTCATTTTTTACGTTTGTATTCATGATCCATTTGAGTTTATTCTTCTACATGATGTGAGCTATAAATTTATCTTTTTTGAAATGACTACCCAGCTGCCCCAGCACCATTTATTAAAAAGTCCATCATTACCTCTGAGATCTGAGATACTACTTTGGTCATATACTAAATTTCCATTTGTACTGAGGTCTATTTCTGCCCTTTCTCTTCTATTCCATTGGTCTGTCTATTCATGTGCCAAGGCCACACGGTTCTAATTACAGAGGCTTTACAGTCTATTTTAATGTCTTTTGTTTTGATGTTTCCCTGCTATTCTAGCAGGTTTACTTTCCATATGAACTTTAATATCAACAAACCATGTCCCTCAAAACAGCTCCAAGAAGTAAGCACTCATCAGAAACTTCCTGGAAGATGCCCTCAACGACCAGAACTCTCTGGCCCAACCACCAAAACAGGGTAAGACTTCCTCCCGACACCAGCATTATGCCAACCTATGAGGTCTTTCTCTTCTTGCTGAAGGAGCCCAGCCTGGACCAGAAGTCCCAACACCAGTTCCTAGGGGTCATCTGAGGCCTCCAGTGTACGGTGTACCTCCCAGATGGTACAGCTGGGGTCCCACCAATAACTGCAAGAAACTTTTCTCTTCTAAGGAGCAGGATGTCACAGGCCACCTGTTGTTTCCATGATTTCTATGATCACATCAAGACAAAGATGCCCACCCCACCTGGGAGGACCTCTTGTGCCCCCGAGTCCTTCCACCTATGATTGCCCTTAGACCTACTGAGAAAATACAGTCCATACTATCCCCGAGTAAGAACTTCCTTTTGCCCAAGAGGGCATATGCAGACAACAATCTGTGGTTTGGAGTTTAAAAAAACTGTCTGCCCACTATAAAGACCACTGCCTAAACTGCTTCCTCCTGTAGATTGACCTTCTTAGTTTAGCTCCCACCAGCTCTATAAGTATAAAGGACTTAGAAATTTATTTCATACTGGAAATAAATCCTTTTCTGTGGCTGATTAGCAAGCGTTCCTCAGTTATTCCAGTGTGCACCAGGCTTGGGAACCAGGGGAACATAACAGATGGGACTGGCATCTGGCAGCTCAGGGGCTGCTCCTACTCCCCAGCAGAACAGCTGGACCCTCCACCCCAGGCAGTGAGTAGGGAGGGCTCAGCAAGGCCAGGAGGAGTCCTCCAGCTCAGAGTGGTCAAACCACCAAGTGATGAGTAACTGTCACCACAGCTACCTTTCTGGGCTGCGCGTATTCTGCACTCTCTAGAATAATATCTCCCTTCATCTTCCAGTGGCCCAGTGAGGTAGATTCAGGTCTGATGACTGTTTTATGGGAACAGACAGGTTGAGACAACCAATTATGGCAGACCTGCGTGAACAGAGGCGCCTCACTCCAGCAGCCATGCACAGCTGATTCCAAGGCCCTGGTCTTCCAAGGGCACTGTGAGACGTAGAAAGCACAGCACTCATCCCCACTTTCCATGTTGCATGGCCATAGCCCAAGGTGAAATTACTGAATGCTGGTGTCCTAGAATGGGCTGGAAGGAACTGACTCTGTTGTTTCATTGAGGAGCAACAAACCCAGAGAGGGAAGAGACTTTCTCAAGATCATGCAGCCAGTCACTGTCCGGCTGAGACCAGAGTCTGGGTCTCCTAGGCAGACCGCTTTGCATCCATGGAAATGCATTTGGGCTTTAGAGGCAATGCAACACTGCCCCCTGGAGGAAGGGCTGGAAAACTGCAGGCGTCCCTGTCCGGAGTCCTGGGCATCTTCACTCTGCATGATGGTGGATTTCATGACTCTGTCTCTCCCTGGGGGTGTGTCCTTTCTTACCAGTGTCCCCCTGTGGAATCCCCAGGACCCTGTTGATGAAGTCACATCAGAGGCCCAGTACACACAAAGCAGTTTTTCCTCTCGCTGCGTCCCTGAAATCATTGACTCAAAAAACACATGGAAAGAGATGGCTTTTCATGTAAGAGGCACTGGAATGGATGCAGTGGAAACAGAATATGAGAAGATGCCCCTGTCTGTCCCCATGAAGTTGATGACTTGTTGGGTGTCTCAGACAAAATCTGTGGTGAGCAGAGAGCTGGAGAAGGGGATAGAGGGAGGATGGAACTAAAGAATCGAGGGAGAGACTTGTGGTGGACATCACAGCTGAGCTCAACGTGAAGAGAGAAAGATTTCTGTAATGAAGAAGATGGTAAGAACCCCCCAGGGAAAGAGAGAAGGCAGGGCCAGCGCCTCCCCTCACATTCCCTGGTGCCTGCTCTTCCCCTCAGCTCCTCACTCCCTCCCCACCAAAGTCCTATGGGGTCTCCAACATCCGACTCCTTACAATGCCCCCCTTCCTGGTCACAACTGCCTCTTCTCACAGGTCCTCCCCTCTCTGGCCTTGGCCACATCTCCTGCAGTTCTCACCACTCATCCTACTTCACATACCCAACCCCAACACCAAACCCTCAGATATCTGAGTTCCCATATAGTCCTGTCTACAACCTGCACATTTCAGAAATCAATAAGCTAAAACTAGTGCTTGTGTACCTGCTGCAGAGGATCCAGAAAATTCCAAACCAACCTCTGCCTGAAGAAAGAGAAATGATCTCAGGGGAAGAGTAAGGGTGCAAAGAAGTGATGGAGAAAGAAACTTCTGCTAGTTCTGGGCCAGTGTGCAAGAGGAGCCCAGGAAGGAGGGAGCTGGTGGATGACTGACATCAGATTAGGATAAGTGGATAGGTGAGAGGAAGGCAGGAGCAAAGGCTGGGAGGCAGGAAGGCTCTGGATGGGTCTGCAGGACAGTGCATGACCAGTCTCATCCTGCTAGGAGAGCCACATGGGCTCCCATGTAAAGCTGAGAGGCTGAGGGTCAGTCTTATCATTGCAGGGCCCTGAGGAATATTTCCCCAAAGGCAATGAGGAGCCACTCAAGACTGGGTGCAGTCAATGGAGGAGACAGGACTGACACGTAGGAAACAAATGAGAACAACCTGGTACCACAGGATGTACCACAGTCACCAAGTGCCCCAGGAAATCAGAGGAGGAAGAGGGAATCAGTGTGAACAGCTGTACAAGAGAGGACCTGGAACTTGTTTCCAATTGAGCACCAAAACCCTGGAAGGGGCAAGTGGGCAGAAGGGACTAGTCTGACCAGATAGGAAAATACAGTGTTACTCTGGTGAAAACAAGAATTCCACAAGGGCGGAGAGAAGGAATAAGCTGGCAAGTCTAAGGCAGTCATCCTATTCCAGAGTAATCGCTGGGTAAGTGGGATGGGATACTGATTTCTTGGTAGCCATCCCTTCTGGCCATCTGCAGCAGAAATTTCCCTGAAGGAGTAAGGAAGGAATGCTGTCTTAGAGACGGTTATATGTTCTGCCCATCCATCCACGCGCCCTCCATTCTTGTAAACAAAATTTGAAACCCTGCTCAAAGGGAATGGCGCTACTCTCCTGCTCTTCGAGATGAGATGCCCCTATGTAATGACGAAGCAAAATTATTTAAAAGAGAAGAGAAAACAAAAACGCAGGGTTTAATAAATGAATAAGCTGCCAAGTCCAGAGTAACCATAGTTTCTTTCCTCCCTTTTCCTACTGAATTCACATCCAAGAGTCTTCTGCAATCTTCTCTCCCTTCTCTGACCTCATCCCCAGCCCTCATCACCCCACCCCACCAGGGCCTGGAGATTTCACGCCCCAAACTCCTTTGAGCCCCTGGCTCCTCCTCATCCAGCCCCCACCGCTGCTCCCCAGGGCCCTACCCACCCTTGCTCAGGGGCGCCCCCTGGCGCCCACCCGCAGTCGGTGTCGCCCCCTTCAGCCTCCGTCCACCCGGACACGCGCCGTTTGTGTGCAACGCGAGCCTGAGCTCCTCTCCTGCGCGCTCAAGCCACGGCGGCCGTCGGGACTGACGCCCTCAGCGCGGAGGGCCACGTGCACCGGCCTCCGTACGCTTCCGTCCTCGGCACCCCTACCCGTACGCCGAAGCCTGGCGCGCGCTGCCGGCGTCCCCGAGCGCACCCGCCGCGCCCTCGCGATGGTCGGCCACGCCCACTCCAGCCCACCCTTCCGAAGCCCACCGGGCAGCGCCCTCCCTGGCCCCGGGGGCCGCGGGCAGGAGGCTGTACCGCGCCCCCCTCCTCCCCGGGGACCCGCGGCGCTCGATCCGGGTCCGCACGGGCTGCGCTCCGTGCAGGCTGGGGCTGCGGGGGCACGTTCCCTCTGCCGAGACCGCTCCTCTCCCGGAAGAGCGACCCTCCTTCCCCACGTATCCCCAAATGTCCCCACGTTTCCGCACGGGCCTGCGGCCTCGGGCCCGCGGGAGGCCGAGAACCCGCCGCGTCTCCACCGGGAGAGAGCGACGCTGCGGAGACGGCTCTGCCAGCGGAAGGGGCTGCAGGTACTTTCCCTTGAGTGATAACGAAGGCGTGCTTTCCAGTGGCCCTCTTAGCGCAGTGGGCAGCGCGTCAGTCTCATAATCTGAAGGTCCTGAGTTCGAGCCTCAGAGAGGGCACGGATGTTTTGCTGTGGTGTTTAAAGGAAATAAACCTTCGACTGCGCCACTTAGAGGGATGCCCCCCCCCAAAGGGGATGGATGTCCCCAGCAGGTTGCTGCCAGAGGGCTGTGTCAGTAAATGCTTAGGTTCACACACAGATCGTTCAACTTCCTTCGTAGCAAAAGAAACACAAGCCGCATCCACAAGGAATGACCGCTATCCCCTCTCCCAAGGATAAAAACCCTAAGTGGGAGGGGCCGGCCCGGTGGCGCAAGCGGTTAAGTGCGCACGCTCCGCTGCAGCGGCCCGGGGTTCGCCGGTTCGGATCCCGGGCGCGCACCAATGCACCACTTGTCAAGCCATGCTGTGGTGGCGTCCCATATAAAGTAGAGGAAGATGGGCATGGATGTTAGCCCAGGGCCAGTCTTCCTCAGCGGAAAAAAAAAAAAAAAAAGAGGAGGATTGACAGATGTTAGGTCAGGGCAGATCTTCCTCACACACAAAAAAAAACCCTAAGTGGGAAAACACGCAGTGTTGGCGCGACTGCGGGGAAATGGGCACAGCTTTGCCGAGCGGTTCAGTTCCTTTTGCAACATCTGTGAAAATCAGTCTCCCAGACCACTTCCGATCTTCTCAAGGCCATGTCTCCACGTTCTTTTCCGGCTGTCTCCGGAGACCCTGTATCTTCGCTCTTTTCCAGGCCCGGCTTTCAAGAGCCAGGAAGACCTAGGCAGGCAGGGCTGGTCCCCACGTGGCCCAGGAGAGCAAGGTGGGGCGTGGCACTGATGACCCAGGAATGGCCAAGCTCTAACCATAGCTTTAACTGAATCCTTCAGTTTTTGATTATTCGGTTTACAATAGCTTCCAATTACTTTGTGATTTAGTCTTTTAGTTATTTAAAAGTGGATTTCTTAATTTCCAAAATCGGGAAATTTCTAGTTTTCTTTTTATTATTCATTTCTAATTTAACTGCATTGTGGTCATAGAATATATTCTGTCAGAGGTAAATCTCTGAAATTTATGGCTCAGGATATGGTCAAGTTTTGTAAATGGTTTGTGTATGTGGAAAAAAGATATGTATTCTGTAATAGTTGTATGCATTGTACTGTTTTCTAATCATGTTATTCAAATCTTCTGTATTCTTTTTTTAACCTTCTATAGTCTTATTAATTTTTTGTCTGTTTGAACTCTTGGTTACTGAGAGAGATAGATTTGTCTATTTTTATCAATTTTTCTTTATATATTTTGAGGCTATGGTAAGAAATGCATAAAACATAGAATTCTTCTATCTTCCTGGTGAATTGAACCTGAATTGAACACTTATGAAGAGTTCCCCTTTATTGCAAATGTTGTTTTTTATTTTAGAGTATTATGTGGTTTAGTGTTAATATAATATCATCAGTTTGCTTTCATTTAGTTTGCACATGAAATATCTTTTTCTATTCTTTATTTTCATACTTTCTGTATCCTTATGTTTTAATGTCTCTTTTAAACACATCTACTTGAGATTTCTTTAATCCAGTTAGATAATCTCTATAGATTAATAGGAAAATTTAATGTAATTACTGACATAATATACATTTAATTTAATTTTATTTCCATTTAATATATTTGCCAATTTACATTTAATATAATTACTGATTTACATTTAATATAATTTACATTTAATATTTTTTATATTTAATATAATTTAAATTTAATTTTAATTCACTTTTAACTTAATATAATTTAAATTTTAATTTTTTATACTTAATTTTTACATTTAATATAATTTAATGTAAATTTACATTTAATATAATTTAATTTTTTACATTTAATACAGTTTACATTTAATATAATTAAGTTTACATTTAATATAATTATTGATATATTTGGATTTAAATCTACCATTTAAACCCTACCATTAAATAGGGTTTTTCTTTTTGTTCTGCTTGATGTTGCTTTGCTTTCCTTTCTTCTCTTCTTTTGGGTTGCTTTATTATTATTGTATAATATTATTTATATTAATAATAGATTAATATCAAATTAAACAATATAATTGTTTAATTAATAATGAGTTAATAATGAAATTATATTAATTATAAATACAAATAATAAATTAATATTATATATCATTACAGTCTATTATTCCAGTATTTTGCCTCTATTAATTTGGAAGCTGTACCCTGATTTAGTATTCTTTTAGTAATTAACCTTGAAATTACGATGCTATTCCTTGACTTATCAAGGCTACTATTCATTTTACCTTCTTTCCCGGAAATTAGAATTCTTTTACTTTACCACTCCCAATTATT
This sequence comes from Ceratotherium simum simum, assembly GCF_057802395.1. Classification (NCBI taxonomy): domain Eukaryota; kingdom Metazoa; phylum Chordata; class Mammalia; order Perissodactyla; family Rhinocerotidae; genus Ceratotherium; species Ceratotherium simum. The sequence continues at coordinate 15,208,666 of NC_141929.1, forward strand.
ACGCTCTCAACTTATGTGCCTTTGTTTTCAGTTCTCTTGGACATATACCCAGGAGGGGAATTGCTGGGTCATATGATAACTCTATGTTTAGCATTTTGAAGAGCTACCAAACTGATTTTCAAAGCAACTGCAGCATTTACAATCCCACCAGCAATGTATGGGGGTCCCAATTTCCTTACATCCTCACTGACACTTGTTAGTGTCTGTCCTTTTTAGTCTAGCCATCCTGGCAGGTGTGAAGTGACATCTCACTGTGGGTTTGGTTTGCATGTCCCTAATGATGGTGAGCATCCTTTCTTGTACTTATTGGCCATTTGTATGCCTTCTTTGGAGAAATGTCTATTTAAATCCTTTGCCCTTTTAAAAATTGGTTTACTTGTCTTTTTATTGTTGAGTTGTAAGAATTCTTTATATATTTTGGATATAAGTCCCCTACCAGAAATATGATTTGCAAATGTTTTCTCCCATTCCGTGGGTTGTCTGTTCACTTTCTTGATGGTCTCCTTTGAGGTACTCATTTTTAATTTCGATGAACTTTATTTTTGAAGAAAAGAACATTTCAGATAGAGTGGGAGCTCCCTTTTCATCCCTTTATGATCCAATTTCTCTACCTCCCTCCCCAGAGATTACTACTATTCTGAATTTGATCTTTATAATTCCCTAGCTTTTTTCTTTTTTAATTGTGTAAAATACACATAACATAAAATTTACCATCTTAACCATTTTGAAGTGCACAGTTCAGAGGCATTAAGTGCATCCACGTTGTCGTGCAACCATCACCACCATCCATCCGCAGAACTTTTTTCATCTTGCAAAACGGAAACTCTGTACCCATTAAACACTAAGCTGCCATTTCCCCCTCCCCTTGGACCCTTGTAACCACCACTCCACTGTCTGTCTCTATGAATGACCTCCCTAAGTACCTCTTATGAGTGGAATCATACAATATTTGTCCTTTTGTGATTGGCTTATTTCACTTAGCCTCATGTCTTCAAGGTTCATTCATATTGTAGCGTGTGTCAGAATTTCCTTTGTTTTAAAAGCTGAATAATATCCCATTATTTATATAAAATCACATTTTGTTTATCCATTCATCCATCAATAGACACTCATTATAAATTTTGGAGTCTATTTGTAACTAACGAAGTAGAATAGATCTACTGTTGGCTTCTACCCTCTGCATCATATTTTTAAATGGACGCTAATTACTTATATTATCTAGAGGCACACTGGCTACAGCGGGGGTCAGCAGACCAAATCTGGCCCGCTGCGTCTTTAGAAATAAAATTTTATTGGAACACAGTCACATGCATTCATTCATGTATCGTCTATGGGTGCTTTCATGCTACAATAGTCACGTTGAGCAGTTGGGACAAAAACCATACGGCAAAGCCTGAAATGTTTACTACCTGGCCCTTTAGGTAAAAGTTTGCTGTTTCCAGGACTGTAGGAACAAATAGACTCCAAAATGTGTAACAGCTCAAAGACAAGTTTATTTCTCTTCCACACAACTGTCCAGCGTGGGCACCTCTTCTCCACGTTTGCTTCGTGGACACAGGATGCTTCCACCTCGTGGTTCTGCAGTCCACCAGGGCCTCCACATCATCTGCCTTGAGCTGGTAGAAGGGGACAGAGAACCTGGAGGGGACACCCCTACTCCTTTAGCCTTGGCCCAGAAATGAGACACATTCTTCACTCGTGATTCATCGGCAAGACCTAGGTGTTCCTGGGCCGGCCGGTGACGTAGCAGTTAAGGTCACACGCTCTGCTTCCGTGGCCCGGGTTCACCAGTTGGGGTCCTGGGTGCGGACCTAGGTACCGCTCATCAAGCCATGCTGAGACGGTGTCCCACATAGAGCAACTAGAAGGATGTACAACTATGACATACAACTATCTACTGGGGCTTTGGGGAGAAAAAGGGAAAAAGGAGGAAGTTTGGCAACAGATGTTAGCTCAGGGATAATCTTCCTCAAAAAAAAAAAAAGAACTAGGTATTCCTGACAGTATCTCGATGCAAAGGATGGCACTGTTGGTCCTTGGCTTTGCAGCCTCCTCCCGGTGACAGCTCTAACAGCTAGCTATCTTGGCCATGCCAACACCAAGCAAAGAGGCGGGACAGGAGAGGATTAGAAAGCATGCATACATGGCTTGACTTTGGGAGCTGGGGTTTTTTCAGCCTAGAGAAGACCAGACAAAATATTACATCATCACATCCTCAAATATGAGGAACCTGCCCTGAAGCAGAGATAAGCAGCTTTTGACTGGTAGCAAATGCCAGAGTTAGGATCAGGGCCTTGAAAGACTCAGATAAAGCCAGGTATCATGAACTAGGAAGCTAAAAGGAGAGAGAGTCTGTCCTCGGGGTACGGTTAGACCAGCTCACAGAGTCTTAACCTGGGTCAAGAGTTGAGCGTCGTTGGTCTACCAAGCCAGACAACGATCTGAAAGTTTATACATGTACATACATTTCTTTGTGAGCTTTCTGAAGATTCCAAGAATTCCCTGACCCCAAAAAAAGTTACAAACAAAACGAAGTCTGGTCTGAAATTCCTCCCCCGCCCTGGAACTTGCTGAATGGGGGCAGCCACAATCCATCACGAATTTGTTATTTGAAAGAACTGACCACATATGGAGGCGATTTCGGTTTTTGCTTTTCTATTTTATTAATATAAAGGCAAGTTTCTCCACCAAAACCCATAAATCAGTGGAGAAAAATAACAAGGGAAAAATCCCTCAGCTATACAATAAAAACCTGGGAGGGCAGGCTAGGTATGTGTGTTGGGGGAGGGGAACCGACAGATGACCGGCCATCAAGGGTAAGGTGGAGGTGTGGGAGGTGCCGACCTTGCCCAGCACCCCGAGGTCATCCTCTCAGCACGCTGGCCTCCTTTGGGTCTTCACCAGCAGGCCCGTGGCACGCAACCGTCAATACAAGAGCTGGTAAACCGTGGCACTGTTCTTGGAGCCCGTGACCAGATACTGGTTGTCGGAGGACACATCACAGCACAGGATTTCTGTAGACTCCTCTACCTAGGGGGAAAGAGGGGGCAAAAGAGGGATCACATGCAGGGGCCAGGCTTGAGCCAGAGGTGAAGGCTTCACTTAGGGCTGTTTCAAGGCTCAGTGTAGACCTGAGGCTCAGTCTGGAGACAGGGCCAGGTATCAGGGCTCAAGGTGGAATCCATGAGTTCACGAGACCCTAGGTCCTCATTCCCCCCGATCTATTAAATGGCCCTGGATGCCACCTCAGAGGTACTTTCCAGCACTATCTCTGGGACCTGACAACTGGGATCTGGAGCTATAAGCTCTGAGTGCCTGGGTTTACGCACCCCTCCTACCAGTACCTGAAACAACCTTTGTAGAGAAGGTGCAGCCAAGCAGTGGATGGACTCGTCCATTGTGGTCACAAAATAGCTCCCTGGCGAAGGAAAGACAGATGGAGAGGCCAGAGACCGGGCCTGCGTTCTAGTCCCAGCTCTGTTCCAGACTAGACTAGGGAAAGGGCAACTCTATGCCTCAGTTTCCCGTCTATAAAAATCAGAGGCATGACCAAACCATTCCCTCATCCGCCCCCACCCTCCTGCCACACACAGGATCATGTATCACTGAACACCAGGACAATCAGATGGGGCTTCGTGCCTCCTCCATCTGCTGGCGTCTTCAGGCTGTCATTCTGTGTGGGAAGCTATCATTACAGAGAGAGCCAGAAAAGGAGAGCGAGTGAGTGGAGAAAGAAGATGGGAAAGGGGACCAGGCCAGCAGAGGGAGAAACACTGGTGGGGGGAAGGAGGCTGACACAGAGGCGAGAGCAGCGCGAAAGTGGACGCCTGGGTCTCCCAGGGTTGGGGCTGGAGAGGGAGGAATGAAGAGTCTGAAATCAGGCTGGGCCCAGACTCTACAGGTGAGTGGACGCCCTGTAGTGTGACAGGACACCCCCAGGTGTCACCTGGCTCCTCACCACAGGAGGCAAACTTGAGGTTGTGGTGGTGGATGTATTTATGTATGACAGCCTTAAACTTCTCCCTCCGGTGCGAGTGTAGGATTATGATGTCACTCGTTCTCAAGCCCACTAACATCCATTCCTCGCTGGGGTCATGGGTGATGCTGAGGATCTGTTTGGAAGGAGGTTTGGAGTCAGCGCTCCAAGCTGCCAACGCCATCATTCGTGCCCACCTCTTCAAACTCAGACCCCGCCCCTGCGGGCACCCACAACTCCCAGTCCCTGCGGACTGCACTCAGTCCAGCGGGGGCCGACCAGGCACCTCATGCTGCAAATCGTGTTGCTGCAGCCTCTGGTAGCTCCTGAGGTCCCAGGAATACAGGCTGGTGTCTTCACCTCCCGTCCAGAACTTATTGCCGACGATGTCCACACATCGGGATCCGTATTCAGGGACTTCGTGCTTCCTGGTGGGAAAACAACTCAAAAGGTCGTGCACTGGTGGGATGCCTGGAAGTTTCAGGCCCAGGAAACCCCTAGGAGGACCCCAGATATATTCTCCACACCAACTCACCTAGTCCTACTGCACAGAGGGGAAAGTGGGGTCCAGAAGGTGACACCTGATTTCCCAAAGGCCTCACCATCAAGCCCTCCCCCAGGTCTTACCTGATCAAGATTTGGTTCTGCAAATCCCAAATCTCAACAAATCCTTTGAAACAAGCCAAGCAGATCTGGGCATTGGAGGAGATGGCCAGGGAATAGCACATGGGGCCTGTGGAGGCCAGCTGTGCCCGGATGCGGGGTGTAGGTGCCAGATCCCATAGAGTAAGGGTCCGGGACAGACCCCCAGTGATCAGGCTCTGCTCATCAGGGAACAGCTTGCAGGTGAGGACACAGTTCTGATGGTCCTGTAGGAACGGTTTGCACTCTCGTGTCACCTCCTCGAAGCAGGGCTCTGAGTCTCATGACAGAGGTCATGTCTGGGTCCCCAAGCCCTTCCTGAACACCCCTCACCTGAAAGTTCAGCTGGGCCCGAGGGGCCTTGTCCCAGGCATGCAGAGCACTCTCATCCCACACCTTGATGTAGCCGTGGCCACACGTGTACACGTGGTGAGTTGAGCCACTGATGGCAACAGCATAGACTTTCTTTCCGTGGCGGAGTTTGCCAACCTTCCAGGACTCACGTGGGGTCCTCTGCCTGACCACCACTTCATCTGGAACAGGAGGCTGGGGAGAGGAGAAGGTGGGTGGCCATGAAAGGGCCATAGCCCTGGCTTACCATCATCCACAGGGGACAGCCTGCCCCTGTCCTCTGACTAAATTCGTAACCATTCACCCAACAGCTCCTCTCTGACCCCGAGGCAGAACTGTGCCTCATCTGGGGTCCCCAGACCACTGACATCCTTCTGCACTAACCCAGATGGTGCCCAGGTTTCCCTCCTTGATAAACAGAGCCATGTTTTGAGATAATTCTGAGCTCCAGCAATGGGAGCAGAGCCTGCTTCAGAATCCTCTAGAAGAAGTGACATTGTGAGCTGAAGGCCCTGCATATTGGTGGTGGGAGAAGGAGGGCAGCCTAGTTCAAAAGCAGCAGGGAGGCACAGGACACCCACCACTTACGAGAGAGAGAATGACAGTGTGAACACATTGCATGCCCTCACCTTCTTCCTACTAGTTTCTTGTTTGGGGAGGTAACAGGGAAGGGAAAGATCCCAAGTTTAAAAATAATACGACACTTACAATTGCTCTGAGGAATGACGAGACTTCTTCACTGGGAGGAGGCGAAGGGCAAGGCTGGCCTGCAGGGAAATATCAATGCCCACCCGCTCACAGAGAGGGCGTCTGGCAGCAACAGAATCCCGGGATTCAGGGAGAAGGCTGCTCTCCGGACACCAGGGCCTCATTCCTAGTCCCCCATCTGAGGCCCAGCCTTGGGCTACCACCCTCCCTGCCACACCGTCCCAGCTGGGACTTACCAAACTCGGATCCTGGTAGGAAGCTATGACAAACGGAGAGGAAACAGCATGAAATGGAGAGCTCCATGCCAGAACCCCCCGCTGAGGACAGTGCCCCGCCCTCCACCAGCCTGGTTCAAGTGAGACTGACCTGGGGCTGAACTCGGCTTCTTCTCCTGGCTCCGCCTCACAGAGCCAACTGGCCTGGAGCTCAGACCTGTCCAGGGCCTGGAGGGCCCACTCCTGCGGAGTCATGGGGCTCATCTCCTGATAAACCAGGCTGTGCTGCGTCAGGGGCCCTGGGGACTGCTGGGGCGTTCCATACACCCCGTCCAGTTCAGAGTGTGCTGGATGCTCATGCTGGGAGGCAATGCCGGAGCTTTCTGGCACATTCCTCCTCTCCTCTGGTTCATCATAAATTCTGAGTATACTGAACGAGGCCTCTTCCTTCTCTTCGCTCATGTTCTGAGATCGATGATGTGCCTGAGCCCCCTGGTTCTAGGGCTTGAGAAACGAGCCCGTCAAACAGATCCTCGGGTCCCAATTCGTCCTGATCCCCTGTAGCAAGAAAGAGAACAGGTGCAGATATGCAGGTGCGCTGTGGAGTCTATCTAGAAGAGTCCGGGAACACCTCTCTTGGTGTGGGGATTCAAAAGACTGGTTGCTGACTAACTTTTTATACTCAACGTTGGCAGCGACAGTGTTAAGGTCAGAAGTTTCACACAGACATTTTGAGATGTCAGTACCAGGCATTATATTTTTCCTTCTAGACACATGGACTGCATTTCCGGTCCTATAAATCAAACTCACCCTTCAGTCTGGCCGGACACTTTTCAAATGAGGGCTCAGCCCCCAGGTAAATGAAACAGGAGGCAACAGGAAACTCCACACACATCATGGGGTCTCCCGCCCCCTTGAGGGGACAGCGAGGAAGAACTCGAAGAGGTCATGTGAACGTGATGTTCCATGTGGATGGGGCAAGGTTGCACAATGAAGAGGTTGGCCGGCAGTGATATTAATCTTTCCTACCCTATGGGGGAATTCTGAGAACCTAATGGAATCACACATGTAGAATACTCAGAATTATAAAAGGCTAGTGGCAAACAGTCAATAAATGAAAGAGAGTGTGTTTATTTGTGGACCGTGCCAGGGACCAGAGCTTTGAGGATTTAAGGCAGACCAGGTGCCTTTCTTCAGGAAGCCCAAGAGTAAGCCCTAGAAAGGCCCTGGGGAGACCCCGTGTTCCATTACAGAGCACATCAGAAGCCTTGGGGACAAAATGACAGGCAGCGCTGGGGAGGGGGTCTTCCAATTGCAAGCAATGCCTGGATGACCAGGCCCAATCCTCAACTCTCAGACACGCCCTCTCCCCAAATGCTCCAACAGACACCCCGGAAACCCAGGCTGCCGCCCTTGGAAAGATGCAGGGGGCAGCTGCATCGCCAGACTCCACTCTTATCCACACTTTCTGAGCTCTCACTGTGTGTGGCCCTGAACCAAACACTTTACAGAGCTGATCCCATTTCATCCTCACAACTGTGTGGGCCACATTTTGCAGGTTTTTAAAAACTGAAGCTCAGAACAGGTGAGCCAATAGCTAGGAAGCACAGAGAGGAGGTTCAAATCCTGCCCTATACAGCTCTAAACAGTCTCCTTTCGTACCTCCCCATCAGAGGAAGGCAGGCAATAGTCACCATAATTACAAATGCAGTTACCCTCTGACCTAGCATTTCCACTTTTAGGAATTTATCCTAAAAGTGCTCTTGAATATGTGCAAAATAACATATGTATAAGCTGAAGCATTACAGCATTGTTTGTGACAGCAGATCATTGGACAAAACCCAATGGCCATAGGAGGGGACTGGTGAAATAAGTTACAGTATATGCATAAAGTGGAATACTATACAACCATTAAAAATAACAGGACACTTATGCATGGATATGGAAAATTCCAAAGTGTGTTAATGGGGGGTGGGGTGGATTCAAGGTTTAGAACACTGTGCCTAATATGCAGCTTTCGTGTAAAAGGATGGAAATTAGAACCTATCTTTGCATGTGTTTGTATGCACATAAGAAATTAGGCAGAGTGGCTGCCTTTGGAAATGGAAATCGGCAAATAAGAAGGAAGAAGGGGAAGGAGATTTGTCATTGCAGAACTTGGGATAGTTTTTGCATATTTGTGGCTATTTGAACCTAAATTAAAAGTTGTCGGACCTTGAGCCTTTTTCTCAACCAAGTCCTTTCTTTCTCATCTTCCCCCAGATGATAATTTGGGGTCCTCGTGATTCTTAGTTACTTGTTTAAGTAATTTAACAAATTCGCCCTGACGCGCATCGGGCTCCTTTCACTGGGACCCCAGGGCTGGCTTGGTCCCGGTGATGGTGAAAGCCCGGAGCACACACATTCCCAGCCTAGGGTGATGAAGATGGGCGAGGAGGGGTGGGCAAGCTGCCCGGCCCCCGCTGGGGGTTAGGTAAAGCGTAAAGGCAGTGAGGCCATTTAACCAGGATTTCACCCTAAGAGTAAGACAAGGCTTTCTAGAAAGAAGAGAAGGAAGGGTCAAGATCACTCATCCCCCCTGGGGTCTATCAGAGCTGGGAATACAGAGACCCCTCCCCTCACCAGGCAACTCTTTCCGAAGATTCAACACAAATGCTAGTACTAGGGGTTCACCCTGCTGGCAAGATAGGCACTCACCAATCCCCCATGGCATGAAACTCACCTCTGAAGGCAGGAGATGGGAAGTCAGCAGACCTGAGACTCAGCTAGCACTGAGAACCCCCTGCCCCAGCCCTGGACCCTCCCTTCCACACCCAGGCACTGCCCCCTCCCTGGAAGTGCTGCTATTTTTAAACTTGAGCCTAATTGATAATCAAGCCCTGGGTCAGAACCTGGGTCAGGTGTCCAGGCCCTGAATGGCTCATCAACCACCGGGCAGGCGTGGCCACAACCCACAACCTACCTCGGAGCCACTGTTGGGCTGCCATTTCTGATTCACCCTTGTGTCCTTGGATGAGGGATAAGACGGCGGTCTGCCAAGTAAATTCAGGGCAGGAGGCAAGAAGGAGTGAGAAATTTTTAGGAGGATAAGTCCTGGATTGGGTTTGGGCTGCCCCACAAGAGCCAGTGTTTGCACAAAGATGGAGAGTTGGGTTGAGCTGTACCCAGAGCTGTTTCACTTTCGCATCTCCAGGTGGATCCTCTTTGCTCCTGAAGCCTGGCTTTGGGCTGATGCCAATATGGTGATCATGGGAAGGAGGAGGGGCCCCTTTTCCTTTTCTTCCCCCTGTTCTGGTTTCAACAAGCCCAGCTCTGTGATCTTTCATCTTTCACGAGTGTCTCTGAAAGTGAAGACTAAGGAAGCCTCTCTTTTCTGCGCTGTCTCATCCAGTGGTTCTTAAATTTTGGCACTCATCAGAATCCCCCGGAGGGCTTGTTAAAACAGTGCTGGGCCCACCCCCAGAGGGTCTGGGGTGGGGCCCGAGACTTTGTATTTCTAACAAGTTCTGGCATGATGGAGACGCTCCTGGTCTGGGGACCCACGTGAGAAGCACTGCCTGACCCCTCTGGTGGTCCATTCCTGGCAGGAGGCGAGGGGCAGTGAAGCTGGATCCTCTCCTGCTCTGCTCCTCGCATTCGCCTCCTGCCACAGGCCCACCCCTGCCACTGAATGCACTCTCGCTTCTGCTCTGGTTTCTTTGTCTTTCATTGGCCAACGTCTTTTGAAGTGGAAGTCCTGAAATGTCTGATGCTTAGGGAGAAATCTTTTACCACCCCGACCTCCAATCTCTAAAGCTCTCTGTCGCTCCTTATCTCTCTTCCTCCTCATTTATACACCTCTTCTCCCCCAAATTTTTATGGCTGCCTATGGCCTTCCAGATAATGCCTAGTATTATCCTTAGCCTGGTATTTAAGATCCATCCCCAGCCAGGCCCAGTCTGGATGTTCTCACTCTTCCCCTGATTGTACCCTAACCTGACCCCTAACATACTTGACTGTACATTTCCACCCTCATGCTTTGCTCATGCTGTTCCGTCATCTAGGAATGCTGTTCCCTGCCCATTCATGTATCAAATATATGCTCCCATGTACTCTGAGCATGGTGCCAGGGACCAGAGATCAGGCTGAGGCCTGGCCCAAGACCTTGGGGAGCTCTGGTTTGAGAGCGGGGATGGGAGTGGTCTTGATATACACGTAACTCCCTATTTGAAACACAATCCACTTTCGGTAAATCACCTCTTTTCTGATTCTCAGAGGAAACATAATAGTGAAGCATATGGGCATGGATTTTATCCCCAATTTGGAAATACAAGAATTAATTCAGGGGGTCAGAACCTCGCAGAGACTTGTCCAAGATCTCACCAAACAAGTGGAGGAGCTAGGATCTAAATCCAGGCCTATACGATTTTTAAAAATATGCTTGAGAGAGCCACATTGAATCACAGGAGTTCTTTCTATATTCTGAACACGAAGCCTTTGTCAGATGTGTGTTTTGCATATGTCTTCTACCAATCTGTGGCTTGCCTTTTAACTCTCTTAATGGTGTCTTTAGATGAACAGAAGTTCTTAATTTTAATTCAATCCAATTTATCTTTTCTTTCAAGGTTAATTCTTTTTTTTTTTTTTTTTGTGAGGAAGATCAGCCCTGAGCTAACATCCGTGCTAATCCTCCTCTTTTTTGCTGAGGAAGACCGGCTCTGAGCTAACATCTATTGCCAATCCTCCTCCTTTTTTTCCCCAAAGCCCCAGTAGATAGTTGTATGTCATAGCTGCACATCCTTCTAGTTGCTGTATGTGGGACGCGGCCTCAGCATGGCCGGAGAAGCGGTGTGTCGGTGCACGCCCGGGATCCAAACCTGGGCCACCAGTAGCAGAGCGCACACACTTAAGGTTAATTCTTTTTGAGTCTTACTTAGGAAATGTTTGTTACTTCCAATATCATGAAGATATGCTCCTTTGTTTTCTTCTAAAAGCTTCACTATTTTACCTTTCATATCTAAGTCCATGAAATTTAGGAACTTGGCAATATCTAGAAAAGACAGCAGGGAACACAGAGGGTCTAGGACAGAAGCCTGGGCCTCTCTCAGTGGGAGGGAGTGTGCACAGCTGTGAGGAGCCCAGCCCTTCTGTCAAACTGTCCTGATTTGAAACCCAGGCCTGCTATTTCCAAGCAGTATGAGCTTTGACAGGTTGCCAGCCTGTCCTCAGTTTTCTCATCTGTAAAATGGAGACAACACGATTATATCCTTCCTAACACTGTGGTCAGACCTGGAGGTTAATAGGGCTTTGGTGATGCCAGGTTTTAAGCAAATGCTCACAAAGGGTTAGCAATTCTTAGGGGCCTGAGGAAGAGGAAAGAAAGAGAGAGGTAAGAGAGGCCAGTGGGGGACCCCTGTGGTCAGTAAGACAGCCCAGGGAGAGGGTTTCCAGAAGGGGCAGGGGGTCTGAATCATAATACAGGGCACTGTTGGACAGTGGACATGCATTTTCTGCATTATCACAGCCCACTCTCATAACTGCCCCAGGAGGGAAGTTTACATTTAAGGAAACTGAGGCTCAGAGAGTTTAAGTAACTTGCTCAAGGTCACACAGCAAGGAAGTGCTAGAGTTAGGGTTTGAGGCCAGATCTGTACAACCCCACAGGGCCCTCCACCAGACGGCAGGGAGATGGAGGAGGATGAAGGAACAGAGGGCCATTTGGCTTCAGCAGCCTGGAGCGGGTGGTTTCTGTGCTCTCTTGGGCCAGCCATTGGATTGCTAAGAACTGAACTGTCAGACGCTGAGAAGCAAGGGAGTAGGGGTGTAGAGTACTCAACTGAGACATCTGAATCAAAGAAAAAATAGGGGCGGGCTGAGGGGTGCAGAGCCAAGGAGAGCAGCAGTTCTCAAACTCAGAGGCAAGTTAGGGTAACGAGGGTGCTCTAGAAACACCGATGCTCAGGCGCCTGTCCCAGCAGCCCCGAGGTTCTTGTGTAATTAGTAGGGATGCAGCCTGGGCATCAGGGCTTTTCAGAGCTCCCCCTGTGATTCCAACTGAGCTAAAGTTGGAAACCTCTGGAGTAGGGGGTTTTGTAGAGAAGGGAAACAGGGCTGTAGTTACCAGCAGAGGGCAGAGGGAAGCAGGTGGGAGATACTGAAGAGGCTGGGAACAGAGAAATAAGAGTGACAGAGGAAGACTCCTGTGGTCCTGGGAATGGCTGAGGTCAAGGGCACAGAAGAAGGAATTTAGTGTAAGATGGAAAGGAGAAATGACCACAACATAGAAAGGAATTTATAACCCAGATGGGGAGAGACAATATGGCCTTATTGCCCCTTGGCCATGTCTGTGGACCCAGCTTGGACCCAGGCTGTGCCATGGTTGAGATTCAGGCGCATGTGGCCAACTGGTGGGACCAAAAATGTTTGAACCAGAGTGGAGGAGCTTCTGGGCAGAAGCAGCAAACTGGGCCTGGATAGCAATCAAACACATCTGTGCATCCACCCACTCGCCCATCACCTTTCCCTCCAAGTGGCCAGCCAGCACAGTTTTATCGAGCCCCTGCTGTGCTGGGCTCTGAGGACACAAGGCTGAGCCTAGAGACCTGGCCCTGACCCTTGTGGGTTTCAATTTTAGGGGTGAAAGTGACAGTTGAACTGGCAATTACAAATCAGAGTGGAAAGTGACATGATGGGGGAGGGGAGCTGTGACAGGGGAGCACAGAGAAGGGGCACATAATGCAAATGTGAAAAGTCATGGGGGTGAGTGAGGTCTGAGACAAGAAGGATGGGAGGTGTTAGTGGGGGAAGTGGGGTAGAGAACATAGGAGAATGTTCTAGGCAGAGAGAACAGCAGGTGCAAAGGAGAAGTGTACTTTAGTAATTGGGAGAATTTTCTAGGGGCTGGAGCACAGAGGGTGCGTGTTGTGGGGACAGGGAGGGCAGGGATGTGTGTTCTATTCTAGGGTTAGTGGGTGGGGAGCACTGAGGGGTTCTGAGCTGGGGGAGACATGATCAGACTTGTGATTTGGTAGGACTCAGCTGCTCTTCAGTGGATAGACTGGGGAAGGGGGCAAGACTGGAGTCTGGGAGACCAATTAAAAGAAAAGATGCTCAACATCAGTAGTCATTAGAGAAATATAAACCAAAACCACAATGAGATACTGCTTCGCACCCACTAGGATGGATATAACACCAACAAAAAAAATACAGAAAATAATAAACGTTGGTGAGGATGTGGAGAAATTGGAACTCTCCTACATTGTTGATAGGAATGTAAAATGGTGCAGCCACTGTGCAAAATAGTTTGGCAGTTCCTCAAAAAGTTAAACACAGAATTACCATGTGACCCAGCAATTCCACTCCTAAGTATATACCCAAAAGAATTGAAAACAGGGGCTCAAACAGATATTTGTACACCGATGTTCATAGCAGCATTATATAGCCAAAGATGAGAACAACCCAAGTGCCCATCAACAGATGGATGGATAAAGAAAATGTGGTATATCCATACAATGGACTATTAGTCACCAAGAAAAAGGAATGAAGTATTGGTACATGCTACAACATGGATGAACCTTGAAAACAAGTGATCAACAATCACTTCTTACACTAAGTGAAAGAAGCCAGACACAAAGGCCGCATACTGTATGATTCCATTTACGTGAAATATCCAGAATAGGCAAATCCATAGAGACAGAAAGCAGATTAGTGGTTTCCAGAGGCTGGGGGTGAGTCATGGGGGCTGACTGCTTAAGGGGTACACTGTTCCTTCTGGGGTGATGAAAAAGATCTGAAACTAGATTGTGGTGATGGGTGCACAACATTGTGAATATACCTAATGCTACTGAATTATACACCTTAAAATAGTTAAAATGGTAAATTTCATATGTATTTACTACAATAAAAAAATAAGAAGACTTCTGTCGTGAGTTAGCGGCATTGCAAGCCCCAATAGCCTTTTTCCTTCTTCCTCTTTATCCAGCAAAGCCCAGGCAGTGTAGCTGGTGGTTTCCTTACCTTTGCTCTCCTAGGAGAAGAGCCAGCCAGCTGCAGGTGCCCCTTCCCAGAGACCCTGGCCAGCTACAGTCAACTGAGAGGGGAGAGAACCCTAGCACCTGGTGGGCGAACACTGGCGCCAGAGTTAAGATCAGAGCCGGACCTCAATCAGCCTCCAGATCTTTATTCGGGGGCTGGAGCGCCCTCTGGTGGGCAATTCTAACTTCACCTGTAAGACATTCGGGCTCATAGCCCAGCGCACTTGATGGTTGTGCTCATGGTACTGCTCCCCTACCCCGGGAATTTCTCTTTCCGCACTAGAACCCCAGGGGGAATTCACCTGGACGCCCGTTGTTGATGAAAACGTATAAACCATATAAATACAGGCACAAAACACTTCTTCGTTATTGATTCACTGACGTCATCCACCGAAATTATTCATGAGCAAGGTCCTGCCTGGCCCAACAAGCTGCCCCCCAGTGAGCTTGCAGTCCACAGGGCAAGGCGGTAAACCAGCAGCTCGAAGTAGAGGGGGCAGAGAGTGGTAAATATTAGACGGAGGTGAGAACAGAGAGCTGGCGGAGGGTACAGAGCAGGGGCCCCAGGGCCGAACAAGGAGATGAGAGAGGCCAGCAAGAGGGAGGTGGCCTTTGGCTGAGCTCAGTGTGAAGGAGGAGGGGGGCCCTCCGGGTGGACGGGACACGGCATGGCATGGCCAGGTGCCTCCTCACTGCTCACCCCGTCCCTGCGATTCCTCTCTCTTCCTCTCTCCCGGTCACGGGGAGCCTCTACCTCGCCATTCCTGACCACACGCCCTTCCCGGGAGAGCATGGCGGCGGGTCCATCTCCCCCATCTTGGATTGTTCTTCCTACCCACCCCACACCCACGGCCCTGCTATGGAACTCTTGGATTCTAACCTCTAACCTCCCAAGGGATCTTTAAGCAAAGGCCCCTGCACTTCACTCTCAGTGGGGCGCTGGCAATTGCCCTCTCCTCGCAGTCCTCCACCGCAGCTCTACTTATGTGGGTTTACAATATGGGCCTCTAAGATTTCGTTAGGGGAAAAAAAAACCTTACGCTTCTTTTAAGAAATGTTTGCAATACGCTGGACTAACCGTTCTGGGGGTCTTTCCGACTCTGGCCTGCAGGGCGCGGGGTTCCGGCCCCAGCCCAGCTCTGCGCGCTCAGGGGCCTCTCGGGTCTCTAAGATCACGTCCACCCCCACCCCACCCCCACTCCCGGTGGATCCACGGGAGATTTTCCACCAAGAGCTCAGACCCGACTGCCCCAGGACTCTGCTCAAGCGACACTCCTCGGGACTAGAGCAGAGAGCAGTCTTCTCGCGGCCGAGGGGCCCCGGGCAGGCTTCCAGCCTTTGTGCTTTCTTTCCCGCCCCTGCAGGAGAGCGGGCCGGGCGTCCCCTGCCCTGCAGTGAGCGGACTGGCCACCAGGGGCAGCAGGAGGCCGAGGCTGGCGGCCAGTGACTCCTAATGGCTTCTCCCCGCCCAAGTGCAGGTCTTGGGGCCCTGGACGCGCAGGCCCGACGTTCCTGCCCCTCATCACACAGAGGCCAAAACTGAGTCCCAGCACGGGAGCGCGAGTCCCAGGCCGGCCGGGAAGGGGGGCGGCCACAGATGGCCGCCACCAGGCTCCCCACGCCGCGCGGGGGGGATCCAGAGCCTTGGGGCCCCACCCTGGGAGCACGTGGGCTCTGGGCTCCCAGGCCAAAGACGGGTGACAGACACGCGGCGCCAGTGGCAGAACTACCCCTTACCGTGGCAGGCTGGAGGAAGCCAACCGAGAGAGGCGCCGCGCCGCCGTGCAGCCGGGGAGGGCTTCCTGGAGGCTGGGCTTGGCCTGAGCGTGGGTGGGATTTCAGTGGCTGGGAGGGGGGGCACACTTCAGGATCACTGGAGCCACCGGGGGACCAGCGTGCGCGGGGCACAAGCTGGGGTCAGTAGGAAGGACAGCTGGAGCAGGAGGGAGGCTCGGCCCCGTCAGCGCGCGAGCAGGCGGAGGGCCCAGGGCCTGGCAGAGCGGGCTCAGACCCGGGGCTCAAGCCCTGGAAGCCCTGGGAGGTGTTGGATTTGCTGAGGACCACGTGATCTGTGGTGCCTATGGGACCTGAGAGCTGGGGGAAGGGGAGCAGGGAGCTCCCCGAGGAGCAGGCTGAGGTTGCTCACCTCAGGTTCCCCAGCACTTGGCGAACCCTGGCCTGTGGAAGGGGCCTGCATACGATCAGTTGAATGGACTGTGTAAGCGGAAGGGTGTGCTCAAGTTCTGTCAGCAGAGACGAGGGCAGAGTGGGTTGTGGTCTGGGGAGAACGGGGACTTCAGAGGCAGAGAGGACAGAAGAGAGTCCAGAAGCCTCTCCTCAGAACCCCCAGCCCCATCACAAGGAGGACAGGGCCGCCAGCCCAAGGGAAGCTGTGCTGAGCCCCTTATCCCTCCAGATGACACTGGAGCCCTGCCTCCACCGACCCATGGACCCTCCCAGCCCTGCCCTGCTTAAGCCTCTCTCACTAGCCTCCCGCCTGACCTGCTGGGTGCTTTGTGGCAGCCATGTTTTCCTCTGAGCCTCAATTTCCCCTCCTGACCTGAACAGGGCAGGACCAGATGTTCCCTGAGGGCCCTTCCAGAACGACTGGCCAGGATGGGAGGTTGCCCTGCACTGCAGGGACAGAACGCGCTGACTCACACTGAGGGAGAAAGACTTTATTTAATCCTGCCCCTTCCAGGCCCATGGTTCCAGTTCAGAAAACACATGCTTTTGTGAGGGGACAGGGGTCTCCAGTGCTCTGGCTCCTCTTTCTCCTCACAAGGCCTCCACTGGACCCAGACAGCTCTACGCTGTAGTAGTGAACACAGGGGCTACAGCATATTGGGACTCCTGGGCAATGGGCCCATGTGACTTCAGGAGGCTTTGCATGTGTCTAACTGCCTTCCTCACCCTCGTGTCCTTGGAACCTGAACAGAAGGACCTGCCCTGGACAGGAACAAACCTAGAGAGAGGGGAAAAAACCTCAGGGACTGTCTGGATGGGAAGGGCCTTGAGCCCTGAGACCAGCCCCCACCCTGCACTGACCAGGAGCCTGACACCCAGAAGCCAAGGTCACACAGGGCATTGGTGGTAGATGTGGGACAACAGGTTCTGTCCTCAGTGATTCTTGATCCTCCTCGAGCCCCTGCCTCAGTCCTGGCACAGCAAAGAAACTGCCTGACCCTGCTGGGAGCCAGGACTGCAGGACTTCCTGTCCCCGCCTCCCCTGACTGCCACATCCAGAGACCACCTAGAAGCTGTTCATGAACCAGGAGGGTTGGGGTGAGCCATGGCCTTCTGACCTCTCCTCTGGCCTCAGTAATGGACCACATGTGCCACTGGTTTGCTGTGTGACCAGGGGGAGTGCCATCCATCTCTGGCCCTCACTTTCTCTATGAGTAAATGAAGGACTTTGACCCCATGGCCTGGGGCACTTCTGGGTCTGTGTGTGGTATGGAACTGCCCAGAGGAGCAGGGCCAGATGGTCAGGGGGAAGAAGGGCCCTGCTCCCTCCTCTGTGTTCTGAGGGATCTAGGGTCTGCCTCCATTCATGCTCAGCTCCCAGGAGCCTGGGGGCTGGGAGGGGGACTTACACAATGATGTCCCTGTGACACTCTGCCGAGGTTCTATACCATGGCATTAGGTTTCTGACAGGAATGGTTCCTTTGAAGTATTCAAGACAGCACTCTTGGCTGACACTGGTCACTCGAGCTAGAGAGAGCGCAGAAGCAGGTATGTCTAGGTGGCCTGTGTGGGTGTACCGTCTCTATGTCTGTGTATGTGGGGGGCTTTGGGGTACACTGTATGTGTGTCTATGGGAGGGTCTGTGTAATTGTCCTTTGATCTGTGGGAGAGAGGTGTGGGGGCTTCCTGTGTGTGATCGTGTGCATGTTTTAATTTTCACTCTTTAGAGTACTGAGACGACACATCTCTTACTTTATTAGTCATTTTTATATCTTTTTAAAAGCTGCTGATCATTTGCTGAGTTTTATTAAATTACTTATCTTTCTCTTAAGACCTCTGGTATATTAGATATTATACTTTTATATCACAAATCTTTCAAAGGTATTTCTAGTTTTTGTGCTTTATCTTTTAACCTTATTTGGGATTATTTAAAACAAAAACATAAATATTTAATTTTGAAAAGTGAATTTATCAGTATTTTCCCTTATGGCTGGTTTTTAGCTTTCATCTGGTGCTTAAAAAGGTTTTCTCCATTCCATGAAAATAAAAAAAGATTTACTTATCTTTTTCCTTTTTAAAGGAAAGTTTTATTTTTTTTCCTCTTTACAAAAGGGATGCATGCTTGTTGTCAAAAATCAAGGGGAAATAAATTAATTTAGGTAGAATGAATATCTTTATGAGTTTTCATATCCAAGAAAACGGTCTCTCTCTCTCCCCCATATATTTAAGGTTCCTTTTGAGGTCCTCAGTGGAGATTTATAATTTCTCCATATAGGTCATCCAAAATAATTAAGTCTATTCCTAGAAAATCTTTTCTTGATGCTGTTCGGAATGGGATATTTTCTATGGTTGTTGGTGTAAAATAATTTATTTTTGGATGTTACTTTTTAACTGGTCATCATTCCTGATTTAAAATGGAATAAAATGGAAAAGGCTTGTTTCCATGTGAAGACTCTGTCATATTTATTTCCCCTCTCAGCGTTTTCCACCAGGGTGAATCTGATGATACTTGATCCATTTCAGCACGAACCTTGACAGTTTTCTACATCCTTCTCATTAGGATTTTCCTTCACTATGGAAATTCTGATGCTGACTAAGTTGGAAGTTAAACCTGAAGGCTTTCCCACACATATTACAAACATAAGGTTTTTTCCAAGTATGGACAGTCTGATGTATAATACAGTCAGAACTATAGCTGAAGCCTTTGCCACACTCCACACATCTGAAGGGTTTCTCCCCAGTGTGGCTTCTCTGATGTCGAATTAAATGGGCATTAACATGGAAGGCTTTTCCACACTCCTTACATTGAAAGGGTTTCTCTCCAGTGTGGATTCTCTGATGCACAATATAGTCAGAACTACAGCTAAACGCTTTCTCACATTCCATACATTTGAAAGGTTTCTCCCCAGTATGTATTCTCTGATGCCTAGTTAGTTTGGCATTGATACTGAAGGCTTTCCCACATTCCTTACATTGATAAGGCTTTTCTCCAGTATGGATTCGGTGATGATCCAGTAGGTTTCTTTTAGAAGTAAAGCATTTCCCACACTCATTACATTCAAATGGTTTCTCCCCAGTATGAATCCTCTGATGCTGCATTAGTTTTGCATTAACATTGAAGGCTTTTCCACACTCATTACACTCATAGGGCTTCTCCCCAGTGTGGATTCTCAGATGCTGCCGAAGCTGCGAGTTACACCTGAAGGCTTTCCCACATTCTTTACACTCATAGGGTTTCTCACCTGTGTGGATTCTCTGGTGCTGGATTAACTTCCCTTTGACGCTAAAGGCTTTTCCACATTCAGTACACTCATAGGGTTTCTCACCTGTGTGAATTCTTTGATGCTGAATGAGTTTTGCATTATTACTAAAGGCTTTTCCACACTCCTTACACTGATAGGGCTTCTCTCCAGTGTGGATGCTTTGATGCTGCCTAAGCTGGGAGCTGCACCTGAAGCCTTTCCCACACTCATTACATTCATAAGGTTTCTCTCCGGTGTGGATTCTCTGATGTTGAATTAATTTTGCATTAACATTGAAGGCTTTCCCACAGTCATTACACTCGTAAGGTTTCTCTCCAGTGTGGACTCTCTGATGTGTGATATACGCAGAACTGCAGCTGAAGCCATTTCCACACTCCTTGCACTGATAGGGCTTCTCTCCTGTGTGGATTCTCTGATGCCTACTTAGACTCCCATTAACGCTGAAGGCTTTCCCACACACCTTACACTGATAGGGCTTCTCCCCGCTGTGGATTGTCTGATGTGTAATATAATGGGAACTGTAACTGAAGCTTTTCCCACACTCCACACACTTGAAGGGTTTCTCCCCACTATGAAGTCTTTGATGCCAAATTAATTTTGCATGAACACTAAAGGCTTTGCCACACTCCTTACACTGATAGGGCTTCTCCCCAGTGTAACTATCTTGATGCTGAGTAAGTTGAGAGTTACACCTAAAGGTTTCCACTAATTCTTCACATTTGAAAGGTCTTTTCCCAGTATTAATTATTTCATGCTGAATAAGTTTTGTGTCAAAGTTGAAGGCTTTCTCCAATCCTGTACACTCAGGGGACTGCACTCCAGTGGAGAAGGTACGACATTGATTCAAGTTTGGACTTTGACGAAAGAAACACCCCTTCATGGGGCTTGTGTCTTCTTTCAGTGTTCCGTCAAAGACACTGTTTTCTTTCTTCATACTTCCTACTGCGTGAACTTCCTGCCATTTCTCTAGAATAAAGGCTTCTGCAAAGTCTGTTTCCTGGGAAAAGTCCTTCTGAAGTTCAAATGATGTATTAACTTTTTCTTCATACATTTCCTTTGTCAAATTATCATCAGTCTGGATATCAATATCTACTATAAAAAACAGAAAACATAAAATGTCATGTAAGAACCATGTTAGAAAAAAGAAAAGAATTGTGTTAGAAAGAATAAAGAATCATAGTAAACAAGGGGGTTTTTAAAAATCACCAGACTAGATCAAAAAATCTAAGATTTCTCCATAAGATGGAATAATACATAGCTGGTAAAAAAAAAAAATGAAATAAATCCATATACACTGACACAAAAAGATGTCCAAGATACTAAGACATCTAAGATGTTAGGTGAAAAAACAAGTTGAGAAACAGCATGAAGAGTAGATTACATTTGTGTAAAGGAAAATAAAATGTGCCAACATACACATATATATTTGTATATGCCTAGAATATACTGAGCAAACTGGCACAGGAAGTTTGGTAGACTTTTTTCTCCCACTTTATACACTTTCTGTACTATTTAAGCATGTGTCAATATTACAAATTTTAAAGTACTGTAATGATTTTTTTAAAAATTGCCAGTCTCTAAATCAATAACATGAAGGCTAAAGGTGACAGCAATGGAACAAAATTCTAGGTCTTATCCACTAGATGAGTGTTCTTTCCATTACACCATAGAGTAGTCTCTCCTCATCTGCAGGGGATATGTTCTAAGACCCCCAGTGTACGCCTGAAACCTCAGATACTACCAAAGCTGATACCATAACAGTCGATCTGATAACTGAGACGGCTACTAAGTGACCAACAGGTGGGTAGTGTAACAGCATGGATATGCTGGACAAAGGAATGATTCATGTCCTGGGCAGGATGGAGTGGGACAGTGAGAGATTTTATCACACTACTCAGAATAGCACACAATTTAAAACTTATGAATTGTTTATTTCTGAAATTTTCCACTTAATATTTTAGGACTGCGGTTGACTGCAGGTAACTGAAACCATGGAAAGTGAAACTGCAGTAAGGGAGGACTACTTTACTTTACCATACTCTGCAGTTTCTTCTCAAATATCCCCATGTCGCTGAGTCCCTTTTTAATAAAAATGGAAATTGCTTAAGGAGGAAAAGGCGCAGGATCCAACAACATGTGGCAACACTGGGGATGGCAAGTGTTAGCAGCACCAGAAAAGAATTTTGTTTTCCTTAGAAGTTAAACACTAGGCTTTCCAAAATTACTCCTTCAACTTTTTTTTTCTCTATTTAGAAAGGCTCTGTTTAGGCCCATTTGATCTCTTGAAGCCATCTCTTCCCATCCCCTCCAGAACACTGCTGCATCCTCCTTGCCTTTCCTTCTACCTCTTCCCTCAATCCTAAAATTGGTCATTCTCTAAAATTCTTTCTATAATCCCATTAGTCTTTCTATAATCCTTACAGTCCCAATAGAGCTACTGATCTCCGTATTTGTTGCCAAATTTCTCAAAATTGGCCCTAAAATGCTGCCTCTATTTTTTCATCTCTCACCTCTCCTCAACCACATGTAATATGCCCCCTATCCCAGTATTTCATTATAATCACCCTCAAAAGACCCAAATGACCTGGATTTCCCTAGCAAGAATTTTCAATATACTATTGGTCTTTTCTCAATTATAAAATAATATTTATCTGTAGTATCAGAAATTTACAAAGAAAATTCAAATTACCTGAAATATAACCACCTAACAGTAACTACTGCTAATCTTCTGATGTATCTCCTTCCTCAATCATTTTCCTTCCAATCATTTTTCTAAAAACATATATTTTTTCAAAATTGAAAATTTTTCTTCCTTAACATTAATAATGATAATTTTTCAATGTCTTTAGATAGTCTGTAAAAATATATTTTTAAATTGCTAAATAGTATTCCATCTGCAGAGGTAATTTAATTCAACCATTCTCTCTATACTGAAAATTCAGGTTATTTCCAATATTTTACTATATAATATTATGATGAAATCTTGTTCATCTTTGTCTATATCTCTGACTACTTTATTAGGATACTTCCCCAGAAGAGAATATCCAGGTTATCAAGTACAATCTTTTAAAAGGCTCTTTATATGTATTGCTAAGGTACTTTCTGGAAAGACTACCAATTCACATTCACCTCCAGAAATCTTTCCTGTTTTGCTGTACTCTCACCATCACTTATTATAATTTAATTGTTCTCAATAAGACAGGTGAAACATCTCTCATTGTTTTAATTTATATTTCATTGGCTTCTACTGAAGGTGAACATTTTTTACATTGATTAAAATTTGTACCTTTTATGTGGATCAATCTCTTATATTCTTTGCCAGTTTTTCTACACTAGTGACCTTCTATTTACCAAATTCTATGGTGTGACAGATACTACTGGTTGCTTAACCAATATCCAGTCTCCCTTTCTTCCTTACTAGTATATCCTCCATTTTTTATGAGGTAGCAATTAAAACTACAGCTAAAAACTATATTTTCCACCCTCTCTTGAAGTAGAGATGACCAATCACAGTTCCAGCAAATGAGAGAAAGTTTGTTTAAAAGAAAGTCACCTCTACTGACATGGGCTTTGGGCCTTACACCCTCGCCTTCTGCCTGCCTAAAACCCATGATTCCTCACCCCAATTAACCTACACACTGATGAGATTAATGTTTCTATATCCTCAGATAAAATCATGAGGAATTGTTCAAAGACTTCAGGACTGTCTGCTGCCTACAGAATGAAATCCAGACCCCTTTGATTAAGGAGCTCTACAACACTACTTTTTTCCCCTCTATACACCAAGCACTTTAAACTCCCATTTCCAAAACATGTCTTCTGTGGTCAGGGATCATCTCTTTGAATGGATCACAAGGAATAAAAACTCACTGAAACTATCTTTTAAAGAAAAAGGATTCATTAAAAGGATACAAGAGAATCTTGTAAAGTAAAGTAAAGCTGGGCCTCAGGAAATGGGAAGTCATCTGGCAACTACTCTGCTTGAGCCAATAAGAAGCTTGCTACTTCAAGTATGGTCTGGGAACAAGAAACATTGGCATAACCTAGGAATTAATAAAAATACACAATCTTGGCTCTATGCTAGACTTACTGAATGACAATACATATATTTGCAGGACACCCAGGTGATTCATTTGCACATCATGTGAGAAGCACCGAATTGAGAGCACTTCCTCCCTTCTGCCTTATTTCTGGCAGCTTACTATGTACAGCTGTCTCTGCCAAAAAACATTAATAAAAACTAATATTTCATTGAGCACAGACTGTAAGCTAGGAGCTGTATACATTAGCTTGTTTAATCCTCAACCTACAAGACTAGCACTATTACCTCATTTTATTATTATTCTATTTTCAGGGATAAGAACATTGAATCTTAGAGAACTGAAATAACTGACCTGCTGAAAGTCACACAGCTAGAAGGTCACACAACTAGGAAAACAGTTGGGACTGGACCTCAGGAAAGTCTACTCCAAAGACTGTATTTTTAACCACCAGGCTATTCTGCCTTTCTCCATTAAGAGACTGTTAATTTTCCATCCTCCACATTAAATGGACAATGCTTAGAAAATAACAAGGACCCCAAAAATTACTAAATCCATTCGTTTTGTCTGAGAAAGGTAGGATTCCAAAACTACAATTGAAAAGAATTAGAATGAGGCATTTGAAAAAAGATCTGTTCTTGGAACTAGAAAGAAACAGCAAACTGCAAACATACTCAGAAAAGTCTCAATTGTACCTATCTCTATAAATCATTAAAATTTATTTAAATTTTACTTGGTATGTGGCATGCTTACATGTTGCTAAAATTGACTTTCTTCCTAAAGAGTTAAACTTTCCAACATAATGGGCAACACAGGCCTCCCTTACCAGTCCAAAGGGCCTTGGGGCCTGTTTCTGTTCCAGCAGCCAGTAGAAATGGGCCCCCCAGCTCACCTCCTCCCTCCAGTTGTGAAATCACAGTAGGTTTGAGAAGCGGAAATCCTGTTTGGGGGAAAGGAAATAGAAGACAGGTGAATAATCTCCCACAGATGAGTTCCTCAGCCTCTTCTCAGATTGTCTCAGCAATGGGGAGATGAGAGCACCAGAGAGTCCCATGCCAAATGACTAAGGGAAAGGGGTTGGGGGGGAGGCTGGGCTTGGAAAGGTGTGGGGGTTAGAAAATGTGTATGTTTTTGGGTGGACGGGTGCTTGAGAAGGTGTAGGCGGCTTTGGGAAGGGCCCAGACTGTGGGCCCAGGAGACCTCAAAAGATACAGGTAAGCTGTGGGAGAACCTGAGGATAACGCTGTGGAAAAGAAAGTTACTTTTTTCCACACTGTCTCCAAAACACAGCTCCTATAGGGTGGATCAAGGTGCCATAGGGTGGATCAAGAGTGCACACCAGTCCCAGCAAAGTCCTATATTCGCCCAACAAGGGTTTGAAGTTCCCCCTTCCCAGCAACCCGAGTCTAGGGGATTAGGAATCTCAGCCTCTGGGGTTCCCACTCAGTAAAAGATTCCCAGGGACCCCACCTGCAACCTGTTAGGGGCAGGAAGCCAAGAAACCCCAACTGGCAGAGTCTGGATCCCAGGGGGAGAGAGGCCTTACCCAGGGAAGCCACATTCCCATAATTCTCCAGCATCACATCCCTGTACAAGGCCCTCTGTGCAGGGGACAGGCTGTCCCATTCCGTCTGAGTGAAGTACACAGCCACATCCTCGAAGGTCACGGACTTCTGAAACAACAGGTTCCTGCTGCCCTAGGGCCAATTCCATGGCTCAGGCCCTAAGTGAGGGGCAGAGGGCAGTATAAGGGCTTGGGGAGGGAGTTCATGAAGAGCATAAAATTAATAATAAGGGGAAAGACTTGAGAAAAAGCACCTGGAAAGTAAACCACGAAATATCTGACATCTCTCATGGCACAGAAACCCCAAGCCATTTTTTAACTTATGAAAGATACCATCCCATTACCTAGTTCCCCTAAAGCAACTCCATTCTTTCAGTTAGACTGCTCCCTCACCAGCAGAGGCAGCTCAGAACCGACCCCCTAGATTCCCACTTCATCCCCTTGAGGTCTTGGCTTCTCCATCCTGCTCCCCACACCTTGCCCCCACCTGCAAACCTTAAGGCACCCGCAAAGAACAGCCATGATTTCCATCTCATCCAGCCCCCATCTGCTGCTTGATTCCCATCACTGACCCCCCTATGAGCTCTGTGTTGCCCAGATTGGCTGGGGGTGGAGGGGAGCAGCCCATTCTGCTTCCAGATGGGTCTCGCTGAAAACTCAACATTTTCTGTTACTCCCTCCCATTCAAGTCTCATCCTTTTCAACTTCACCCAAGAATTCACTGTTTCTCCAAGAAGGTTTGGACAAGAAGGGAGTCAGCCTTCCTGTTGCCTGCTCATCTGTGCGTCACTATGCTATGCGGTCAGCACAGGCTCTGCCCTCAGGTCTGATACTGAGCGCTGCTCCCAGGCCCAACTCCTCCCTCCTGGGCAGCTGCAGGCTCTGGCTGCTCTCCCTCTGTCCACCTCAGCCTTTTGTAACAACCTTGGGGATGCACCGGCAGGGATCTGCCCTTATCTCCTCTCTGCCAGGACCTGTCTTGCTTGACTCTACTGACGTCCACCCGTCAACAATTCCAGTCCAACCTCTGGGTGTTTCTGTGAGTCACTCACTGTGTGACCTTGGACAGGTCAAGTAACTTCTCTGCACAAAACTAAATGCCTTCAATGCCTACTGCCACCACCCTTTACCCCGACAAGCTAGCACCTCCTGAATTCAAACCTCAGCTGGTGTCACGCACTGCCACCTGCACAGGAAACCTCAGCCAGAACCCTGGGGATTTGTTCTTGACTCCTCCCTCTCTGTTACCCCACCTCCTCACTCTGACTCTACTTCCTAAGGATTTCTTTGTTAGGCATTACTTGAATTGGATCCCCCTCTTTAACTACAACATTCCTTGATGAAGCCCACATCATTTGGACCAGTGGAATTCTTTCTGAAGTGGTCACCTTGCTTTTGAATTTCTCCTGAAAATTACTCCCTACACAGCAGTCACAAATTTGACCACGTTAACTTCACTGGTTCCACAGGTGCCCTAAGGCTGAGCAGTTAAGAATCACACAATGGCTGTGTGACCATGGGCAAATCACCCTACTCCCCAATGCCTTCATGTCTTTTGTGGTAGAACGAGCACAACACAGTACCTATCTCAGAGCACAGTTGTCAGCACTGAGCAATCCATGCAAACTGCTTAGTATGGTGCCTGCTGCACAGTAAGCCCCAAATATTACTGGAATTACTGTGACTAAGATTATTCCCAACCTGGAGTCCATGGAGGTCCATGGATGAGCTTCAGGGGGTCCATGCAGTCCCTGAAACTGTATGGAAAATCTGATTTGCATGTTTATTTTTCGGGGAAAGAGGATCCAGAGCTTATCAGAGACCTAAATTTTTAGCCACTGCACCCCAAGCCCTGAAAGCCTCTGCAGGACACGATGAGACATCCTCTCCCACAGGACTTCCTGTCTTTTTCCCTCCCTTGACCCCACTCCCCTCATCTTCCCCTCCCCTGAATTAGAGGCACAGCCATCCTTTATGTTGACCTGGCCCTGCTATTCCTCTTCACCTACACCCTGGTCCCTGGGAATCCTACTCCTCTGCCATCCTCCTCCATTCACATCCACGCGTGGAACATCCCACATGGGCGACTTCCACATCTCCCATTCACCAGAGCCCTGTGCTGGGGAGCTCCTGAACCAGAGGAGCAAAGAAAATTCGTGTTCAGAAGACCACACTCCGGCCTTCGGGCACACTCTCCTGCTGCTTCCATCCCCACATCACCGCTCTTCCCACAAGTTCCAGGTTGGCAGGCAAAAGCATGGAGGCCCTCTCCAGCTTTCACAGCAAGGCTCACCAGCTTCCCTTCTCAGTTTGCTCTAGTTTGAAACTGCTCAGAGGAAGAGCTGAAGGAACCACAGCTCACCTGGGGCCAGGCTGTCAGGAGTATGGCTGCCATCACCTGGTGTCCCTCTCAGAGAAGGGCTGGAGCTGAGGAAAAACACAGAGAAAGACGATGTGAGGCAAGCCACCCCTAACAGGAACAACAGAGCCCAGCACAGAGGAGCTGAGATGCAGGCAGCCTGGGTCCAGATGGGAGTACGAGCAGGAGCTGCCATAGGAAGAAGGTAGGGATGTGTTCCCTGGCTCAGTGCCCAGGACTCCTCCCAGACAGGGACACTAACACTCACTGCTGGGAACCCTAGAATTCTACAATTCTGATACATATCATACACACAAAACAGTCTACATAAAACGTATGCAAAGGGGCCGGCCCCATGGCTTAGCGGTTGTGTGTGTGCGCTCCGCTGCTGGCGGCCCAGGTTCGGATCCCGGGCGCCTGCCGACGCACTGCTTCTCCGGCCATGCTGAGGCTGCGTCCCACATACAGCAACTAGAAGGATGTGCAGCTATGACATACAACTATCTACTGGGGCTTTGGGAGAAAAATAAATAAATAAATAAATAAAATTATAAAAAAAAAAATGTATGCAGAGACTAGAGAATAAAAAAACAAAGACTCATGCATCAATGATTCAGCTCAAGAGACAAACATTACTAAGACCTTTGACTTACTTCTTTTTCTCTAAACAAGTATCATCCTCGATTACACTGCAAGAGAAGCCAGGCTGGCGGGGCTGCAGTTCCAGCACAGAGGCCTCAGAGTCAGGCCCGGGGACGCAGCACCTGGAGAAGGGGACAGCTGCTCCCCTTCTCACATCCTGCCCTGTTCCCTCACACAGCTGAGTGCCCTCAAGAGTCCTAATACCTCTCTACAGACCTTGGGAGGTCAGCCTCCTGCATGGCCCCGACTTACCTTGAGGAAGCTGGGCCGGATGAGGTACGAGGCTGCCTCCTCACACTTGCCAGCCTTCTAATAGCAAAGAAGCCAAGGTCTCAGTTCCCTGAGAGAGGGGATCACTGTAGCATCTAAGGTCCCCAGGCTCAGCGCCCCTTGTTCATTATATTCAAAAACACATGGACTGGTTATTCTGATTTTTATTCTCCTAAAGTCAGTCTTGAAAATCTATACTTTCCTAAAATTTCATCTGTCTTCCAGGATTTCAACTTTAGTGCAGAGTTGTGGAAAACACTGGCTCATGATTCTTTTCGTTCCCTCCATATCTGGAGCTACTGTGCTTTTCCCACTTCTTTTGAATATATGCGCTTTCTAGACCTTTTCCCCTTGGTTAGTGTTACGCACTGAATGTGTCCCCCTAAAATTCATATTTTGAAGCCCGAACCCCCAAAGTGACTATATTTGGAGATAGGACCAGTGAGGAGGTCATAAGGTTAAATGAGGTCAAAATGGTGGAGCCCTGAGCCAACAGAGCTGGCGCCCTTACAAGAAAAGGAAGAGACTCCAGAGCTCTCTGTCTCTGTCATGTGAGGACAAAACCCAAGGAGAGAGCCCTCACCAAGAACCAAATCAGCTGGCACCTTGATCTTGGACTTCTAGCCTCCAGAACTGTGAGAAGTAAGTTTCTGTTCTTTAAGCCACACAGTCCATGGTATTTGTTATGGCAGCCCAAACAGACAAAGCTAGGCTGAGCAGTGGTTTATCTATTTGAATGTTGTTTCCTTTTATTTCCAAAGAACAAGCTTTTTTATTTATTTAGAACACCACTCTTTGTTTTCTATTTGTTTTTAATTCATTAAGTTCTGCTTTCTTAATTTGTTTCTTTAGCTCTGTAAGAGACACCTCATGCACCACTCCAAGGCTCTTGTCTCACTCTTATTCAGTCCTAGAAGCTTTGATCAGCTTTGTGCAGGTGCATTCTACCAATGCCTCCACAAGGATCTATACCACATACACCTGGCTCCTGCCCTGGGGCTTCTCTGGTGTCCTGTGTGGGACACCTGTGGACACCTGCAGGACCCTGAAGTGCAGGAGAGCTAATAGTGCAGGCCTATGGTGCCAAATAGGGGACAGAGGTCAATGGACGTTTTCCCGTTTAGTCCCCCACGTGAGATTCCAAGGCTCCTCAAAGATGCTGCAAGATAGAACACAGTCAGCTATAGAAGGGCCAGCCTGACAAAACATCCTTGTATTCACTCTCCCTCCTTCTCTGCTTCACTCCCCGTCTTTCACTCTGCCCCTGGGACTGCGTTCCCAAATAAATTAGCCACACACAAATCTTTGTCCTATGTTCTGCTTTGGGGGCAAGTTAGACTATAAAAGGCAATTTTTTCCTACTTTCTTGAGGTTGCATGATTTATTCATTTATTTTCATTCTTTCCTATTTGTCAATTAAAACCTGTAAGGCCACAAATTTTCCTCTGACTACACCATTAGCCCCATTCCAGAGGCTTTTTTATGTCATGTTTTCATTACTATTTTATTGCTAGTCAGCAACTGTGTTTCGTCCCTGACCAAAGGATTGTTTAGGATAGTTGGTTGTTGTTAATTTCTTCTCTGTTCATAACTTCTGGCTTTATCGCATGGTATTTATTTATTTAATAATTTTATTTATTTATTTTTCCCCCAAAGCCCCAGTAGATAGTTGTATGTCATAGTTGCACATCCTTCTAGTTGCTGTATATGGGACATGGCCTCAGCAAGGCTGGAGAAGCGGTGCATTGGTGCGCCCCCTGAATCCGAACCCAGGCCGCCAGCAGTGGAGCGCCCGCACTTAACTGCTAAGCCACGGGGCTGGCCCATATTGCATGGTATTTAAATACCCTGATCTATTTACCTCTGCTTTACAGATTTCTGAGAGTTTTTTGTGACTGAAGTGTCCATTTAAAAAATATTCTATAGATGCTTAAAAAGAAAATGTATTCTATGATAGAAGAACGTATAACTCTATTTGAATCTAATAATTCAACTCTACCAATTTTATTATATAGACTTTTCTCTGTAATCTGTGATTACCTTTACCTAATTAAACTGAGACAGCCAGTAAAGAGTGAACTCCCATAAAACACTGAGCCCACATGTATCATGGGAAAATCTTTTCAAATCTTTAAGAAATGAATAATTCCAACACTATTTAAACTGTAGCAGAGAACAGCAAAATAAGTTTCCCAGTCCTCTTTATGATGCCAGCACAATATTGATACAAAAACCACAGACCAGTCTCATTTATGAATACTAATGCAAAAATCCTAAATATTAAGGAATAGACTCCAGTAGTTCATTAAAGTGACATACCATGCCTAAGAGGGATCACACCATGAATGCAAGTAAAGCTCAATATTAGGATATAGATTAGTATACTTTTCCACATTAATAAATCAAAGAAAGATAAACATACTCTCCATCTCAATAGATGCCAAAGGCATTTGATAACATTCAACATTCAAGCCTAAATTTTAAAACTTATACCCCAGAGAAACCCTCATATGTAGGAGATATGTACAAAATTATTCATTATCAGCAGTATTTTAACAGCAAAAAACTGGAAACAACCCACATGTCCATTGAAAATACATAAATAAGTTTTCATATCGTTTACAATGGAATATTGCCCAGCAGTAAAAATGAACGACTCACAGCTACACACAACATGGATGAATTCAGGAACATACAGTGGAGTTAGGCAAGTCCCAGATGACTATAGACACTATGATGCCATTTTCATAAAGCTCAAAAACAAACAAAATTAAACACATTGTCTACAGACACATGTATAAGTGATAAAATTATCTTTAAAAATAGGCAAGACTATGATTAACACAAAATTCAAGACAGTTGTTACCTCTAGGGGTGGGAAGCTGGGGTTTGGGTTGGGGAGGAGCACACAGATAGATGCAGCAGTACTGGCAATGTTCCTCTTAATGGGATGGGGTGTGCATGGGTGCTCATTTTACTACTATGCTTCTTAATTGCCATGTAGATGCCATCTTCTGTACACGTGAATGACATTTTTAAAAAACATACTTATCTCTATGATATGGAGTGATTTCCAGAATACACTGTCAAACGAAAAAAGCAAAGTGCAAAAGGTAGTGTGCTATCTTTTGTGAAAGAAAAAAAGAGAGTATAAGAAAATACATCATTTGTGCAAAAAGAAACAGAAGGATAAACCAGACAATAAGGAGAATGGTTGCCTCAGGTGCCAGTGAAAGTGGGTGAAACGAACCTGAGGATGGAAAAAAATGAGGTAGAAGGGGAGAGTGACACTTCTCTGAGTGTGCCTTTTTGTTCTGACTTCGTAACCATAGTAATGCTTCACATATCCAAATAAATAAACATATACACACATATATAACACCAACCAACCACGAAGGGACGGGGTGACAACCCAAAAAGGAATACAAACAGCAGCAAATGAGCCTAACTATACTACAATTGAATAACATAACCACACTGAAGTGGTGGGAAAGGAAACAACTAAGTAACTTTGGAAAACAGTATTTTAACTAAATACCATAAAGCTAAAAACACCTGTACCCAAACGCTTCTTGAGGTTGCATGATTTTTAATTTTTCATTCTTTCCTATTTGGCAATTAAAACCTATAAGGCCATAAATTTTCCTTTGAATACACTATCTGCCACATTCCAGAGGATTTTTTTTATATTTCATGTTTTAATTACTACTTTATAGTATATTTTTAGTAAGCCTGCTTTTCATGAGGGTATGAATGAGCAATTCTGTAACTATTTTATGCGTATTCTAGGATTGAGCAAATCAGTAATTATACTGTAGAAATCATTACCAGGTCTTCGTCATCCCTCAGCCCGAGCAAAGCAGGGCCGAGTTACCTTTTGGAACTGATACCGCTCTGACAGTGCCCTCCAAAAGCCGGGCTGCTTCTGCTCTCGGGTGGCTGGGAAGGGCTCTGCTTTTTCTGCTCTCCCACTGAGCCCTGATTCACGACCCTATGTTAGGAACCAGGGAGCATACACTCCATACGTGAAATGCATATACGTAAAAGCCCCTGCACGACCTCAACATGTCAAAAGACTCGCGATATCACCTCAGGCGGCTTCGCCCCTTCAAATATTCCACCCTCTGGCTGCTTCGACACAGGTTCCCAAAAGGCCAGTAGCATCTTCCCTGAACAAAGTGCTAAATGCTCGGGGCTTCGTGGCTCTGACAGTAACCCAGGCTTCGCTTTCCACGGGACTGAACGTCTTCGGCCACCAAGTCCGAAACTGGTGGTGGGGGGGGGTGCAGCGGAAGAGGACCCCGGGCCGCTGCCCCGCTCCCTTCCCCAGGCGCGGAAGACCCGGCACCAACCGCACCCACAGCTTTGGGTCCAGGGCACCGCCCCCGCCGGCCGCGGCCCCACACTCACCTCCGCAGCGGGCGGCTCCGCGGCGCGGCCGGAAGTGCGTCACCAGGCCGCGGCCGAGCCTCTCTAGGAGCAGCGTCGCTCCCTCTCGGTGGTGCTCTGGCCCCGCCCCCTGCGAGCGAAGCTCCCAGCCCAGGACGGTTGCGCCCTTCGCCCCTCTCGCGCGATGTTGTCCGGAGGGCGGTGGATCTTCGGGGTGGACTGGGGAAGGTCGGAATCAGAGGCGAGCACTAGATTCAACCCGGGGGTGGCGCCGGGGATCTGTATCTTAGTAAAGATGCAGGTGCAACCGGATTGGGAGTCTTCGAACTGGAACGGTGGATCGCACACTCTCAGACCCAAGGCCCCCTTTTTGTAACAAATATTTCCTCACGAGCACTTTATTCTGTCATGAAACTTAAAGATAATGGCGTAGAAGATCATAGATAATATAAACAATCTATATTTTAAAAACCAGTTTTACCTTATAATAAAGAAAAATAATTTATAATTAAAAATACATATTTCAGTATGTAAATGTTTGGTCATGACTGCTGTAGGAGACCTAATGAAGTGGTCAGATATTTGCCTTTTCACATAAAATATGCCTAAATGCCACAGCCATAATGCTGTGTCTTATATTGGTGTTTCAAAAATCACAAGGTATGATCCAAAATGGTGAACACTTTTTGGTAAAGTTCTGAATGAAACACAGTCCAATCTTCTCTAGATTATACAGTAGTTATATTTCTGGAGAATCTGCATATGTTAAAACTGTGCAAAAATACGTTGTGTTTATCTGAAAAATAGGTTCTAGATTCTGGTAATTTATACAGTTTTTACCTACACGAATGTCCAGCAAGACATATGAAAGTCTGTGAAAACTTTTTTGATAGGCAGAACCATCCTGTGCCTTGCAGGATTTGTGGCACTCCTGGCTTCCATCCAACACCACCATTGTGACAAAAATACCTCCATAAAATTCCAGAATGACCCTGGGGGAGGTGGGGCAGCACTTAAAAGCCAATGAATTGACCACCCTTAAGTTCCCTCCCAACCCTGATAGTGCAGGCCTTTCTTCTTCCAGCTCTGATCCCTCCAGTGCTGCTGCACAGGAAGATGGTTGACTCCCACTCACCTCTCCAGCCTCTTAGCACTCCCATTTTCCCTGCTTTCTCAACTTCAGCCCCACTTACTGAACATGCTGTTCTGTAAACGTAGAATGCACTTCCCTTCCCATTTCCACCCTCTGTCTTGAGTGTTACTTGAAGTCTCAGGTCAAATCGCATTTCCCCTAGGAAGCAAGACTTCCCTGACCACCCAGAAAAAGGCGGCCCCCCAGTTATGTGCCATCACAGCACCCTGTACTTCTCAGTACTTGGCACATTTGTATGGATTTAATGGTGAGTTTTTTAAAAAGTATCTTGTTCAACAGCATTATCCTCAGCTAGAGCATAGGGCCTGACACAAAGGAAACATGCAATAAACTATTTTTTTTTAATATTTGGGTCCAAAGACTTCAACCCCAACTCTTAAGTGGAACCTCTCTTTATTTCTGTGCTACTAGAGGTAGGATATGTCTCATGCCTGGGATTATGACTCTGACCATTGCCAGGAGCCCTTCTCAGCCTTGTCCTGACCCTGATCATCACTGTTCCCCAAAATGAGCACTTTACATGGCTTATCTCATTCAGATAAGAAAATAGTCCCATGATTATCGGGCAGGGTGATAGCTGGGGATTACATTGGTCTTGGCAGTAAGTGCCGTTTCCACTTCTTCCTAGGCTCAGACAGCAGACCTTTAGCTAGGAATGAGGGTTTGTCTGAAAAAATAGGAAGGAATTAGGAGGTTACAGTTTCCCAGAAATACTGCCTCCAAATGTTGGATTATAAACCAGTAGCCTAATTTTACAGATAAGAAAATAAGGCCCCCTAAGTAACTGTGAAGTTCCTACTCCTAAGAGTGCTAGGACAGGTGCATGTCAAGCTACAAAAGCTCTATGGAAGGCCTGGAGAGGCAGATCACTCACTGTCTGTCAACCTCTGTCTTTCCCTTCCTATATGGTAACAGAATCTCTCAAAAGGCGAAGACAGTCCAGAAAAAATAACACACTTCCCAGCCCCCTTTAAAGTGTGGATATGTGACCAACTTCTGGCAAATAGGCTATAAGAAAAATCAATGCTGTGCCCTTAAAGAGAAGGGACATGCCCTCCTTGGCCCTGTGCCCATTAGCGGGATGGAATGCTGAAGGGGGGGGCGGGGGAGGTGAGCATCTTCAACCATGTGGATAAGGATGTGCCCCTGGGAATGACAGAGCAGCCAGAAGGAGGAGTCATGGAGCTGCTATATCAGCCCTAGACTGCTTACCTTCAGATGATATATGAATGTGATATAAGCTTTCATCATGATTAAACCACATTGATTTGGGTTATTCAAATTAATACCCAAGCCCACATCCTAACTAATACCCCTAGGAATGAGGGATTATGGAAAACATCACTTTTTTTTTTTTTTTTTTTACTAATAGCTTGCTT
Organism: Ceratotherium simum simum; assembly: GCF_057802395.1. NCBI lineage: Eukaryota > Metazoa > Chordata > Mammalia > Perissodactyla > Rhinocerotidae > Ceratotherium > Ceratotherium simum. Next base: position 15,243,816 of record NC_141929.1, read on the forward strand.
ATTTGTGTCTAGGAAGAACCCTGAGTAGTATTCTCCACAGAGCAAAATCAGGTATCAGATAGTTCCCCCAAATTTGAAGGATATTGGTCCCCAGAATAACAGAGTGGTACCAGGTCCCAAATCCACAGAACTCCCAAGGGAATTCAATTATCAGCCCTGATGCTGAAGTTCTCTAGAAGAGGAAGAATCCCAACCCTCATATTGCCATTAAAAGCCTTCTAAAAAAGTGCTGCCTTTAGAAGATTACAATCACCAGGCACAGAGGAGTCAAAAGTCTCAGGAAATAAGCGAATCCACTGCAGTGTGTTTACAGTGCTGTCAAAGGACGCGACTACAGGAGAAAATAGGGACACCGTGGCGCTGTCCAAGGTTCTAGCTCTGCCTCATCTGCGTGTTTACCGAGCTCTCCAAGGTTCTGGGTCTGACCTCAAAACCTACACTCTCCGACTTGGTGATGGTCCGCTCTGACTAAATTTTAACCTTGATCTCCAGACACTTGTCTCATTCTACTTTTCTTTAATTCAGCTGGCCAGAACCTGACACATGTTACCTAGTGCTGCAGCTCCTGTTTCTCTCTGCCTATCACTCTGCTTCAAAACCTAGAGAATGCCAAGGATGACAATTCACTGTGGACCCAAATGGCTTCAGGGAGGCTCTTCTAGGAACTTTTCTTACACCTTAAAGATTTCTAATAATTATAAGTTATCTTTGAAAAGTTAAAAAGACAAGGATTACATTTTTCTTGTTGGTAAGAATAAATTACCTCAACACAATTTAAACATGATAAAAGTCCACAATCTAAACACAATTTAAGCATAATAAAAGTGTAATAAAATTGGAAACTCCCTATGTTCCAATGACTTTATTCAGCCACCTTCAAACTCTCTTCCTGAGTTACCTTGTATGCAAGTGACCTGAACCACGAAAACATCTTTCATCTGAACTGCACTTTATTAGCTAGTAAACCTCTCATGTTTATTATGTAATTGTTTCTTCACATCATCCTGAAGAAGGTGCAGCAGGTATAATTATAGCCATTTTATAGATAAGGAAAAACAAAGCTTCCAGGTTACAGGCTTTGTAGAACATAGGGTATGGTAGGGGAGACAAGCTTTAAGTAACCAGTGCCTGAATAAAAATATCATTGTAAACTGTTATTCGTGTGAAGATAAAGAGCACCTGAGAAGTGCAAGGTGAGTTTTGAGTTCACACAGAACTATCTGGCACAGCTACAAAAAGAGCCAAAAGAGGTGTCCCAAGGGATGTGACATGGTACCAGAGGCATATGCTCTATTTTCCCATCAATCTGATGGGTTTCATTGTTCCCAAACTGTAAAATGAGGATAAACATAGTGCTAAACTCAGTCATGAAAATTTAAATTCAGACAGTTGTCCACCAAAATTCTTTCCCTTTCCAAAGCTTTTAAACACGTGGAATTAGATGGTAGCCATGGATTGAAGCTGAGGCTGCTAGTTGCCCACATGAACATCCTTTCTCCCCCTCCTCCTCAGTAGCAGAATTCCCAGTTTATTTGATGTAGCACACTGCCACTCAGCTAAGACACCTCCCAGTGACCTTAGAAGCCTGGTAGCATAGCCATTTGATCAGTTTTTGACAAAAGCATTTAACTGGAAGCATTCTGTGGCACTTACAGAAAGTCTTCTTAACAGCAGTGTTGGGGGCCAGCCCGGTGGTGCAGGTGGTTAAGTGCACGCGCTCTGCAGCGGCGGCCCGGAGTTCGCCGGTTCGGATCCCGGGCGTGCACTGATACACCGCTTCGCAAGCCATACTGTGGCGGCGTCCCATATAAAGTGGAGGAAGATGGGCATAGATGCTAGTCCAGGGCCAGTCTTCCTCAGCAAAAACAGGAGGGTTGGCAGATGTTAGCTCAGGGCCAATCTTCCTCACACACACAAAAAAGCAGTGTGCCTTTTTTCCCTTCCTCCACACTGCTGAGTGGAACAAATACTTGATGGAGTGCTAGCAGCCATCTTGGACCATGAGGGTAATAACCCAACTGATAGCCAAGTGGTAATCTGGAAGGAGACTGGGTCACTGCTGACACTGTACAACTACCTTAGCCCTGGGATGCCTATGTCCTAAGACTTCTTTTATGAGATGAATTTGCCTTGTATTAGAGTCTCTTGTTTTGGGGTTTTCTGTTATATACAGATTAACCTAATTAACTGTTAGTAGGCTAATAACCACTCAAAAATATCAGGTCCTAATCCCTGGAACCTGTGAATGCTACCTTAAGATGGCAAAATTTTGCAGATGTGGTTAAAGGTTTTGAGATGGGATTATCTGAGTAGATCCTCATGTCATCGCAAGTGTCCTTATGAGAGAAGCAGAGGGAGATTAGACACACAGAAAAGGTGAGGTGAAGACAGAAGCAGAAATTGGAGTGACATGGCTACAAGCTAAGGAATGCTGGCAGCTACCAGAAGCTGGAAGAGACAAGGCACGGATTCTGCCCTGGAGCCTCCTGAGGGGGTGTGGCCCTGCCCACACCTTGAACTCAGCCCAGGGAAACTGATTTCAAACTTCTGGCCTCCAGAAATGAAAGAATAAATTTCTGTTTTAAGCCACCAAGTGTGTAATAATTTGTCACAGAGCCACAGGAAACTAAGATACTAACCATGAACTGATTCAAGGACAGTTACTCACTTGGAAGGGGCTTCCTGACAGTGGCACTAGCGTCAGGGACCATGGATGCTAACTACTCAATAGAAAAGTCCAGGAAAATAAAAATGATTAAACGTCACTCAGCTATCCCGTTTCAAAGCTGAAAAACCTCATAAGACAGTCTGTATTAGACATGTCATACTGTTGTATCTCAACCTATGCTTTGTTCTCAACAACGCCTGTTCCCCACATACCCACCTGTGAAGTCAGGCAGTCTCCCCTTATCTTGACTTGATCCTGATATTCTCCTCCACCCCTAAGGAGCATAGTCAGTCTCCTCAAACAACCCCACACTTCTGTTACTGAGACACAGTTGTCAGACCTTACCTCTGATTTCTGTAGGTCAATACTGTGATGGCTAGAACACGGGCTCTGAAACCAGTCTGCCTGCATTTGAATCCCTACTCTACTTCCCATGTCCTTGGGAAACCTAATTTGTTTCCTCAACTGTAACATGAGGCTGATTACAGCACCTACTTCATATAGTGGTTGTATTGAGTGTGTGCAGTGATTAGGAAACTGCCCAGCATACAGTGAGTGCCAAAAAATATTACCGCTGTGACGACCATTTATTAAAAGGCAGCTGATGCAGCAACATGTGGAACTAAGTCCCTGACTTTGGCTACTCTAACCAGTTTTGGAGGGGTTTTCTCCTGAGTGACTTTTAGATTTTCTGCCCTCAAAATGATCCCTCTAGAAATAACTCAAATGCCCATCAACAGTAGGCAATAAATTGTGGCATATTCATGTAATAGAATACCATGCAGCAATGAGCATTAATCTATGCTGATGATTTCATTTACGTAAAAATCTGTGGTGATAGAATTTAGAATAGAGGTTACGAAAAGAGAAGTAATGACTGCAGTGGAGTAGAGAGACTTATGGGGTGCTGGTGTGTTCTATTTCCTGATCTTGGTGCTGACAATAAGGCTATGTTCTCTGTAAAAATTCATGTTGTACAACTATGACTTGTGCATTTTTCTATGTATATTACACTTTAATAAAAAAGTTTACTTAAAAATCAATCCCCCAGCCTGTTATTCATTGATTAGTCCAAGCACAAGATACAACTGCTCATCCAACTGCTGGCAAGTAAGAAGAGGTGGTGAAGCCACCAAGGTGCTAGACTTCACGGAGCAAGTAAAGTCTGGAATTAGGAAAGGTGACTGCCACAATGATTGGCAGCAGAAAGGCACATGGGAGACAAAAGGTGCATCCATCATCCAAAGGGCCAGCTGTTTCCCTATTGAGACATCTCTGCACTCTCTCTTAAGAGAACCAGAAGCATTTCCTTGACCCACTAACCAGATCAAAGGGCAGGGTGGGCATGCTATTCTAGACATTAAACTGGTAAATGCTAAGCTTTAAAAGCTACAATACGTTGGCATTTCCCCATTTAATGTCTAGAATAGCATTCATTCCAAACAAAACTGAGTCAACAGAAAATGAAAGCTTTAAGAGTGATGGCTTTTGGTTTCATAGTTGAGACTTTTCTTGAGAATAGACAGACTGATGCAGATATACTAACACAAACTTTTGTTCTATCCACTGGCATTCTGATGTAGCCTGGGCTCAAGTGTTACAAGGGCTTTCCCATTCTCTTCACAATCATGGGGTTTAGGGACTGCCAGGACTATAGCTAAAGACTTTCCCACATATCATACACACAAAACATTTCTCCTTCATCAGGTTTGTTATCTGTGAAGACTTGTAAAATAACTATTACACTGATAAGGCTCTGTATAAGTCAAGATTCTGTTCCAAGGAAAGAAAACCTAACTTGAACTTGCTTGAGTAAACAAAACAAAGCAAAACCAAAAGTAGAATTTATTGGTTACTGGAATTCTAAAACCCAGGTGTATTTTTAGCTTCAGATATGGTTTAAAGTGATTGCTCAAGCAGAATCTTTAAGGTTTGATTGTCCTCCAACTCTGCTCCCTCTTTTGCTGTGCTGTTCTCAGCCTCCACAAGAACGCAGGAGTTCCTCTCAATTTTCAGACCAAGTGAAAAAGAGTATTTCTTCCTGTTAACTCTTGTCAAGTCTTGGGACTCTAAATGGACCATCCTGGGTCACCTACTGACACCTGAACCAACAGCAATGGCTTGGGGGAAGGAATCTGCAGCTGAGCCAGGCCTGTGTCACACATTCCACTCCCAAGCAGAAGACGGAATCCAAGAGGAAATTTAGTGTACTATTACCAGTAAAAGGGGGTAAAAAATTCTGGGAGCCCAAAACGACAAATGTCCAGCATAGGCTTCTCTCCAGGGTGGACATGATCTAGCTGGGAAGAAGTCCTAAAGGTTTTTTCATACCTGACACACTCATAGGGTTTCTCTCCAACATGGATTCTTTGATGCTGAAGAAGATTTCTTTTGCTCGTGAAGACTTTTCCACACTTATCACATACATAGGAAGACTCCTGAATATGGATTCTTAGATGCCTTTTCAATTGTTCCTGAGCACTAAAAGCTTTTCCACAATCTACACAGTCAAAGGGTTTCTCCTTACTGTGGACTCTCTGGTGCCGAGTTAGTTTTGTATGAAAATTGAAGGCTTGCCCACATATTTTACAAGAATAAGGCTTTTCCCCTGTGTGAATACGCTGATGTTGGCTAAGATGGGAATTCCTTCTGAAGCTTTTGCCACACTCATTACATTCATAGGGTTTCTCTCCAGTGTGGATTTTCTGATGTCGAAGTAGCGGTGAATTACGAACAAAAGCCTTTCCACACTCGTTACACTCATAAGGTTTCTCCCCAGTGTGGACTCTCTGATGTATAACAAATTCAGAACTACTGGTGAAACTATTTCCACACTGCTTGCAGAGATAGGGTCTGTCCCCACTGTGGATTCTCTGATGCCTGATCAGGTTTGCATTATCATTAAAGGCTCTCCCACATTCCTCACACTGATAGGGTTTCTCTCCAGTGTGGATTCTCTGATGCCGAATTAACGAAGAATTGCCATTAAAGGCTTTTCCACACTCACTACACTCAAAAGGTTTTTCCCCAGTGTGGATTCTCTGGTGTCTAATATAGTAAGAAAAATAACTGAAGCATCTCCCACACTCCTCACATCTGAAGGGTATCCTATCACAGTGGATTCTTGGAGCCCTTCCTCTAATATTTTTCACTATGGGGATTTCCTGGTGCTTCTCCAGTTTACATGTTTCTAGGAAGTTGGTTCTCTGAAGAACACTCTTCTGTGGACCACGTGACAATATCACGTCTCTTTCTTCAGGAATTCCCTGTGTTGATGTGGACTCATTGTCAATGTCGGTCTCAGCATCTGACATAATAGAATACACAAATGTCACTTAAGAATTATACTGGAAACAAAAGAGCATCCAAATTACAGGGCTTTTAGAGATTACTATTACAACCTCCACATCAGGCTGCTAGCAAGACAAGGCTATTAAAATGAAAGTGCCAAATATCTTAGGCAGAGAACAGTCGAGGAGGAACAGGGTATCAGTACACATCACACGTCAGATTGCTTCCTAAGCTTTTCCAGACTCTGTATTTGAATAACTTCTCCCTGGTATGTTCTAGTATCTTTTGATCCTATGGTATTTACAAGCCTACAAAATACAAAGAAGGCAAGGCTCTAAGAGCAAGTAGTGACATCGGGGCTGGCAAGACTCAGAGTCTGAAAGTAAAACAGAAAAGAGTCAGAATGCAAAGGCTATGAATGAACTGCTCTTCTTTTTAAAATTCATACCCTGCAGATGTCCCAAAGACTGGAGACACTGAGCATTAGGAGCACTCACTAGGCTGTGGCAAGACAGAGAGAAAAGAAACACAGAAACACTTAGAGGACCTCACACCCAGAGGTTCTTAACTGCAGGTCCACAGATGACAAGTGAACACCCTAAAACTGTTGGCAATTGCTGTCTTGTCATCAGACTCTCCAAAAAGTCTGAACCTCAAACATGCAGAAACTACTGTCCTAGACTCTCTGCCTGTTTGGAAAGCGAAGAACACAGTTTACTTAGATACACCAAGACTGCGGAGTATTCCTTCTCATTTTAGCAAAAAGGAGACAGTCACCTGGAAAATGGCATTTGTATTCCTAAAGACTGGATAACATTCACGTGTGTGGTGATGGGTTGTAATTAGTACTTTGGTGGTGAACATGATGTAATCTATGCAGAAATAGAAGTATAATGATGTACACCTGAAATTTTTACAATGTTATAAACCAATGTTACTGCAATAAACAAAAAATTTAAAAAAAAAAAAACGAAAAAAAAAAGACTGGATGACATTTTACCTAAGTTAAAGTCTATCCATTTTATACAAAATGTTGGACTAATTTTGTTTTAACATTAATTTGGGTTATCAGGGACTCATCTGCTAGTTAATCAAGTTCATCCTTTGTGAGTTAAATGAGTGAGGGCCCTCAGGAGGAAAGCAGAGATCAATAAGTTAACCAATAGTCTGAAAGAGCGATCAAGACAATTGAGAACCTAGTGGTCTGTTCTCTCTCTTCCTGCCTCTTTCTTGCTACTAGGGTGCTCAATGTTATAAAATCAGGACTGAACAATCACTAACAAAAACACTCCTATTTTCCCTTCCCCATACTCAGCCATTCATCTTGATCTGTATCCCCACAGCAGTTCTTCCAAGCAACCCCCACCTTCCTAGTTCTCCAAGTCATCATCACCTCCTTCCTGCTGAAAGAATAAAGCTGCCCAGAGGCAGTGCCCTCAACTTCCTTCCCGTCCATGTCCACATCCTCTCATCCCAAGCCGCCCTCCACACCTCACACTTCCCAACATCCCGAATGCCATCTCCTCCTTTCCCCTGACATACTGCTCTATCAGCTATATCATTCCTTTTCTGCATCTTCAACCTCCTTCTTTAGATCCTCAATCCACTGGGGCTTAACAATCATCCTTTCACATCCCATTTTTTCTTATAGTAGTGTTTTTCAAACATCAGTTGTGAAACTGACAGTGTGTAACTGCAAAGACTTTTTAAAATGAAATACAGTAGTCTATATTAGAATAGAACAGAATAGGATTCACATACATTGCAATGCCAAGGGCAAAGTCTGTTTTCTGATGCTCCACGTTCAGAGTACATATGAATATACAGTGTTCGGGTGCAAAATGTAATACTTACTGAGGCTCATAATCAAAAAGAGTTTGAAAAACATTTGCTACTGTTTACTATATTTTCTTCCATTTCTTTTTTTTTTTTATGAGGAGGACCAGCCCTGAGCTAACATCCAATGCCAATCCTCCTCTTTTTTGCTGAGGAAGACTGGCCCTGGGCTAACATCCGTGCCCATCTTCCTCTACTTTATATGGGATGCCCCCACAGCACAGCTTAACAAGCGGTGCGTCAGTGCATGCTTAGGATCCAAACCCGCAAACCCCGGGCCGCTGCAGCGGAGCGCGAGCACTTAACCCCTTGCACCACCGGGCCAGCCCCTCTTTCATTTCTAAACTTACCAAAATATGAGGCTGAAGTGCTGTCTCAATTTTGTCATCTCTCCTTTATTCCCTCTCTGCAAACCATCTACCCTGGCTTCAGTTTCCCTGTTCCCTCCTCTACCTGTCTACTTTCTCTTCCCTCTCTCACTAAAATTAAATATCACTTAATATTTAAGTTCAGCCCTCATTTTTTCTCTCTAGGGGTCATTTCAGCTGAAACTCTGGTAGAGGACACTTGCATCTCTACTTGTAGACCTGACATTTATCTCAGACTCTATACTTGCCTTCTCAATGGCCTGCACTAGCCATCCATTTTCATATTCTAAAGGAACCTCAGACTCTGTGCTCAGATCTCAATTCGTATGAATTTGAAAAGCTCCTCCTATGTCATGACTTCCCAATGTTATCTGACTCAATTAGCCCCTTTTATGGCTGATTTTGGTGAGATCTGGTCAATCCAAGCACCAAACACTCATTCTCGTTCCATGTTTGCAGTACCACCATCCTCTATTCAATTCACTCCCTCATTCACAAGTCAATGCCTGATATATAGTAACAGTTTAATAAGACTTGATGCCTTCGATTTCCTTCAGGCCGATCAAACGACGTACCATGTTGAGTTAATATTTCACAAACACAGACAACTATGGGCCTACGTCACTGAGGCAAGGGCCACTGCTCTTGCTCCACGCTGTTTTGCCTGCTCTTTCATCTCTGGTTCCCACGCTGTAAGTTCTTTAGGATAGAGCCCTCAGGTCCACCACAAACTCTGCATTCTAGATTTTCCACACGAGACTGGGTGGGTAAGACGTACCAACTATATTCATCTACACTGCTGGCTAAGTTAAGGGGGTCAGGGCACACCGCAGACTCTGCCAGCCGCAGAGTCTAGAAGTCAAGAACAGGAAGTCTTGCTTAGGCTTTGAGTCCGAAGCCTCATGCTCTTGCACTGCTTACCAGAAAAGACAGAATAATACTTCCAGATGAGCTCCAGAAACATCCATTTTTAAATATGCTTTCCAGGTGATTCTCCTCCAGATTAAACTGCAAAGTTTTTCACAATGATTTATTGGATCCTCTACTCCCTTCCTCAGGCCAGAAAAATCTCCTTCTTTTTCTTCACATGAAATCCATTGTAATCTGTCAAATTTGGAACATGTGGCCTGCCACCAAAGGAGCGTTACTTGAGCTTCTACATAGAATTCCGCTCACCCCTCCTTCTGCCGTGCTCCCACAGACCAACAACAGCACTTAACATGTGTTTTTTTTTTTTTTTTTAGCTCTTTACATCTGTCTCCATAACTTGTATCTTTCAGAGCTTCTTCAATAAAGCTTGGCCCATGGCAAGTGCTAAAAAACTGCTCCTGAATAAATCCACCCCGCCCCAAGGAAGGAGGGCCACTGAGGCAGGCAATGCTGAAACTCAGAAAGGAGGGATGGATTCAAAAACTGCATATGAGATCTATTAAGATCTAATAAATCCGAGAAGAGTTAAAATTGGTGAGAAAGGTTTCATATTTTACCTATTAGGAGAAATCATCTCTTTTATTTAAACCCTTCCCAGCATCGTTCACTTTAAAATACACTGCTCTGTAAAGCTCTAGAGCTGCCAGTTCTAAACCTGCCTTGCTTACCTTTACAGATGTCTATGGTCCTCTCTGCAGGTGGGTCATCCTGTGCCTCCAAGCCCCAAGGCAGATCCCCTCCCTCCACAAGTGAGATCAGGGCAGGTTTGGGAATTGGGTATCCTGAAAAGGGGCGAGAAAATGGCACCTTTCAGCCCTAGTCTGCTGGGTCAGAAGAAGGAAAACCCCAAGTGCCTCAGTAAGAATAAGATCTACAGAAGAGAGCTCAGGACTGCAGAAAGCCAAGGAAATTTTGATGAAGAAGAAACTGAGCATTTGTGACCTTTTCCTACTTAAGAGGAGGTCAGTTTGTAAGATCCTGCAAGACATGTGCAAACACACGGAAAGGGTCACACCCTTCCCTAGACAATGCAGGGATGGCAACAAGCTGAGAATTTAGTTCTGGCAAAAGAAACCACTTATTCCTTACTGTGCAGAGCCCTTAGGAGGATGAGACATACTCTTACCAGGGGACAGCAATACCCTACATTGGGACCAAATGACCCAAGACCCCTCCCTACCCAGCAAACTCTGAAGTGGGTCATTTGGCCTCGGCCCTGGAGCAGCGCAATGGAGGATACCAGAGAGAACCCCTCCTTCTCCACACTGCACCCCCAGCCTATAAGGAGAAAAGAAGGAAGGAGAGGGGAAAACATAGATCTGAGTCCCAGTAGGAAAATGGCCTTACCCAGGGATGTCAAGTTCCCATAATTCTCCAGCATCACACTTCTGTATAAGGCCCTCTGTGCAGGAGAAAGGCCAGACCATTCTGCCCGGGTGAAGCACACAGCCACGTCCTTGAAGGTCACCACCTTCTAAAACAAGAGGTTCCTGCTGCCCCAGAGCCAATACTCTGACTCAGGACCAGAGTGTGGGGCACAGGGAACAGGAGGGAGGGGTCCTATTAGAGATGGCTAATGAGAAAAGGTGAAACAACTGGGTGTTAGATCATTAAACGACTATTTCTACAACCAAAAACCTGGAACTTCTCTCACTACCAGGAGAGCTTCCATTAAGACATAAAATTTACTGTTATGAAACATGATAAAAACATTTCAAAAATGCTGGAAAGTCTCCCATTAATTAAGCTTCCTAGAGAAAAATCTCTTTGATGTGGTAAATACTTTCAGTCTTTTATTGTTATACCTACAAGTGGACAATTAGCTTCAATCTGTCTAGATACCCATCATAGGTAGCATCTCAGGACCTACCTGCTCCCCCTTCACTGCCCCAGTGCCCAGCCAATCCATCGGCTCCCCACATGTGCTCCCTCTGCTCTAAAGCTCCAGCCCACAAAACAAGAACAGAGTCATGGTTTGCCCTGATGAGCCCATCTCATCCATCCCCTACCTGTTGCTTAAAGAAAGGGCTGTGCTGTCTGTGCTCAAGAACGGCCAGCAGAGGGAGCTAAGTGCTGCCTGGGGCAGTCTATTCTGCTTCCTGATGGGTATGCCTGGGAGAATATGCTTCTAGAATCACATTGCTGTGGGGTAGCTGTTTTAGATGCTTTTCTTTATACCTCTAAGACAACCTGTAATAGCTTCTGCCAACTAAGCCTCACGTTTTTTCAACAGCCACACTTTCCCCTCCCTGATAGCCCTAACTCGACCTTCCTAGGGAGCTCCAACATCTGGTTTAGACCCTCTATTCACTCCTCAGACTTTGGTATCAAACTTGGTTACCTGAACATGCAGTGACTACCCTCCCACCTTCCAATACCTCAACTCAGTCTGCAGATCTCCACTTCCACTAGTCCCGGCACTGCCTGGGGACCCAACGCATCTGACTCACCATCTGATACCAATCTCATCTTCCCCCAAAACTGGCTCCCTTTCTAATTCATATAAACTAATTGGCACAGTGAGTGACAATTTTGTTTCCCTACCTCAGTTAATAGTACCAACTTCAGCCCAGCCTCCTCTACTAGAAATTTGACATTCATCCTAGACTAACTTGCCCCAGTCATTGCTCATTTCTGACATACAGTCGGTAATCAAATCCTACCAATTTACTGCCTAAATATTTCTGGAATCTGACTCTTCTTCACCATGGTACAATCAGTACACTAGTTCAACAGCTGGGGACACTTAAACAACTCCAATTCCAGGTGTCCTGCCACTGAATCCATCCTTTGCTAGCACATACAATGATCTATTTAAAATGACAACCTGTAGGTCCTTCACTCCACTCATAACTGGGTAGCTGCGGCCTGCTGCTTTTAGGTCCAAGACCAAGTTCTTAACAGGCACAAGGGCCTGCATGGCTGGGTCTCTCACAACTTCTTCATCCTCATTTTGCAGCACTTAGTGTTCACTTTACAAATGAAGTCAGCTAAGATGCAAACAGGTTAAGTGATGGGCTCAAGGCCACTGAGGCCTGATGGGATCCCTAACTTCAGGTGTCCTGTCCTAGCGCATATTTTTCCTACCGTAGCCCACTGCCTCACCTTAGCCAGCAGCACTGACCTCAAGGAGGATATATTTTCCCTGATTCTGAAGCCCAAACTTCTTTCTTTAGGAGGATAAATGGTATAAGCCCCCTTTTTCTTGTCTTCTTCTTGCTGTCCCTCTGCCCCCAATTCCCAAGAATCTTGCGACCTTGATGATCTTAGTCACTGCCACTGACACTGGATACCTACACCACTAACCTGAGTCCCTCATCCTCACAGATCCCTCTGTGGGGGGAACTACCAAACTGGGTACCTTCCAGCTCAGCAGAGATCCTCAGAGTGCAGGAGGCTGTACTTCTGCTTCCCAGGACACTCTTTCCAGCCATTGCTTGCTATGCTTCTGGCTGCTCAGGCCCTCACCATCAGCATTTTACCCAGCATCCAGTCCAACTGGAGAGAATCAACAGGTGTCTTCCTACTGGTTTGGCTCTAACACTTTTGCCAGAATCATCCCTCTCATGCCCCATTTCCTTCAAATCAGATCTCTCAAAGGCTGACCTGAGGGATCCACAGCTCACCTGGTGCCAGGCTTTCCGGGGCATGGCTGCCATCACCTGGGCTTCCTCTCAGTGAAGGGCAGAGGCTGAGGGAAGAAGCAAAGAGAACCAAGAGTGAGTCTGGCCCAGTCAAAGGTTCTCTTCTAAACCAACAAACCTGCCAATAACAATAGCAGCTAGTCACTTACTAACTGCCACTGGGCAAGTGATGTATAAATATTTTCTCTTTTAATCCACACCACACCAGGAAGTTTGAATTCTGAGGAAACAGATTTTGAAACGGTAAATAACTTGCCCTAGGTCACCAGAGCCTGTGCTCACCAACATCAAGCAATGCTGCCTGTCCTGGGTAAGGCACGAGTACAGGGCGAACACGAGTACACTAAGAGCAAAACAAGCAAAGGACACCAAAAAACTTGAAGTAAAAGCTAACAAGAGGAAACTTAGACCTTTGTTTTTAAAAGTACAATTTTACTGAGAAACATAAAAAATTAAAAAAAAACAAAAAGAAATATCTTTTTGGATCAAAAATATATATCTCCTCTCATGCAGTCCCCACAATAATCCTCTGAAACTTTTCTTTTCCCCAAATGAGAGAAAACAAGGCTAAGAGAATAATTTTCTCTACCAAGGTCACTCAGCTGGTGGATGAACTTGGATCCCAAACCAGATCTGCCAGATCCCAAAGGCCATGCTTCTAATAACTACATTAAATTGCCACCAGTCACAATTGCAAGAGAACTTCTTGCAGAACCTGATAAAGTGATTCTAAGATGGAAAAATAGATATGAGAAGCCAAGAAAATTCAGAAAAAGAATCTCAGAATAAGTCTTCTTTTTTTTTTTTTTTTTTGGTGAGGAAGATCAGCCCTGAGCTAACATCCAGTGCAAATCCTCCTCTTTTTGCTGAGGAAGATTGGCCCTGGGCTAACATCTGTGCCCAACTTCCTCTACTTTATATGGGATGCCACCACAGCATGGCTTGACAAGCAGTGCATTGGTGGGCGCCCAGGATCCGAACCTGCAAACCCCAGGCCACCGAAGCAGAGTGTGCGCACTTAACCGCTGCGCCACTGGGACGGCCCCAGTCTTCCTTTTTTTAGACCCCGGGGCAGGCATCTTTTTTATCACCCCATTTTAGGACCCAGTGATAACCAAAACTACTAGCAATGGACCCTGAAAGGCCACCTCAACATGCCAAAATGTCTGAGTTATTACTCTATTACATCATCCCCTACAGACACTTTGTACTCGTTACCCAGCCATATTTTACCAAAAAGGCAGCATCTTCCCTAAAGAAACTCATTGCACGCTGTAATTTCCTGCGTCGTCCTCCTCCTTTCCCTCAGTGTAGCCACAGTGGCCTTCTTTCAGTTTCCCCTACTATGCCAATTCAGGACCTTAGTACCTGCTGTTGCCTCTGTATGAGCCACTCATCTCCACTCTTAGGACCTTGATAACTGATCCTCTCCACCTGCAATACTCTCCAGCAGCCTGACCTCTCTCCACCTAGATAATGCCAGCCCATCCTTCAGATCATCCTCTCCAGCCCAGGTCAGGTCCCCATGTTACACACTCCATTAGCACTGTATTCCCTTTCCTGTATTCCACATCTCCCAGTTTGAGATTATACATTGATTTGTGCTTTCTTCCTTCAACAAACATTTACCACACGCATTTCATTCCAGGCCAAGTGTGAGATACAGTGGAGAGAGAAAAAAGGTGTGATTTCTTCCATCATGGAGCTTAGTCTAGACTAAAGGAAAGACACACATTAATCAAAGACTCTCATAAATAACTTTAAGATCACAATTGTGTTTAGTGCCAATGAGAATCTCACCAAGATGGGAAGACTTAAGAATTAAGGGGCTGGCCCCTTGGCCTAGTGGTTAAGTTCCACACACTCTGCTTTGGCGGCCGGGGTTCACAGGTTCGGATCCTGGACGTGGACCTACAAGACTCGTCAGCCATGGTGTGGCAGCAACCCACATACAAAATAAAGGAAGACTGGCACAGATGTTGGCTCAGAGCAAATTTTCCTCAGCACAAAAAAAAAAAAAAAAAAAGAATTAGGTTAAAAGGAAAATCTTTACAAAAGTAACAGCAAATGAAAAAGCACATTCTAGAAGTGACAGGCCAAGAAGATTGTAGCACAGCCAAAGGGAGTGTGCTGCAAAACGAGAGAGAAGAAATTGCAACAGACCCAACCACACAGGTCCTTGTGCACATTAAGAACTTGGTCTTCCACCTAAAAGCAACAGGCCGCAGCTACCCAGTTACAAGCAGAAGGAGTGAAATGATCAGATTTGACTAATACGTGACTTTCCCATTAGGACTGAAAGCTCCCTGAGGGCGGGAGCTCATTCAAAACTGCATCCCGAGAATCTAGAAAGGCACGGGCATTTAGCAGCTCAATAAGGAGTTGTTGGCCCAACGAGCAGAGGGGCTTGGTGCCTGCGTCGGGCACACCGTACGTCTCTTTTCCTTCCACAGCCTCCATTTCGCCAAGAGGCCGCTGCAGGCTGGGGGGAGCAAAGGCGCCCAAGGGAGGGCGGGACCGGCCCTCAGGCCGCCTCCGACTCCCTCTACCCCAGCATCAAGGACGAACACGACAGCATTCTGCACGAGCGAACAGACGTCCCTAGCAATCTCCTGGGTAACAAGACCCAACACTCACCTCAGTGAAGGCGCAGCGTGCGGCGTGACCGGAAATGCGTCACTACGTCGGCGCGCCCCCAAGACTCAGGTGCTCCCTCTCTAGGATGCCAGAGCGCGCCTCTCAATGGTTCTCTGGCTTTACTCCGCAGGGCGGGGCTTGTTAAACTAGGTGCCTCAGAAGCCTTGATAGGAGAGAAAGTTTATCGTTGTTTTCGCTAATTTTTTAACCGAAATTTAGCATTTCTTTCAATTATGTGTTGGTGGCAAACCATGGTAGCATCACTGTGACTTTGTCACCAATAGAAATCACAGATATTTTCATATCACCTTACAGTTGATGCAGATATCTCAAAATACAGGCTATTCTCATCTCTAAGTGAAATTATCATCTTTGTTATTAGGCTCACCTTTAGATATTGTCATTTCATTTCATCACATTGGTAAAGATGCACGTATATTAGTGTATTACCAATTTATTTTTTAAACTATTTAACTGTATTTTAATTGGTTTCAGAGGGGTCCACGGGTGTCATTACACCGCCAAAGTGGTCGTTGGACCAAAAAAGCTGCCCTCCTTAAAGGTAAAGATCCAGTCACATTAAGAAAGCCCAGGACTGAGAAGGGATACATTAAAGAACTGTTTAGGAAGTGAAAACAGTGGACATTAAAAAAAAAAATGTTTGAAAAAGAGATATGAGGAAGGGGGAGCAATCTATGGTAGCCATAAAGTACAGATGACCTGACAGATGAAGGTGTCATTAACTGAGATCAGGAATTCAGGAAGAGGAGCTGGTTTTAGGCAGGAAGATTACAGAATTTGGTTTAAGAAATACTGAATACACACACAAACTTGCTTTATTAAAATATAATTCACATTCCATACAATTCATCCATTTACTGTGCACAATTCAGTAGTTTGTGGTATTTTCACAGAACTGTGCAACCATCACCACAATCAATTTTAGAACATTTTCATCATCCCGAAAAGAAACCCCATAACCATCAGCAGTCACTCCCCATTTTCCCTGTGATAGGTAGAATAATGTTCCCCTCAAAGACGTCTATGTCCTAATCTCCAGAACCTGTGAGTATGTTAGGTTACATGACAAAGAGGAATTAAGGTTGCAGATAGCATTAAAGTTGCTAATCAGCTGGTTTTAAAATAACACTATTCTGGATTATCCAGGTGGGCCCAATGTAATCATAAGAGTCCTTAAAAGTGGAAGAGGTCATGGGAAGAGAGAACCACAGAGATGACAGCATGAAACTTGTACCAACGCTGCTGGCTTTGAAGCTGGAGGAAGGCAGCCATGTGCCAAGAAAAGTGGGTGGCCTCTAGAAGCTGGAAAAGGCAAGGAAACAGATTTTTTCCATAGCCAACACTTTGAATCTCGTCTAGTGAAACCCGTTTTGGACTTCTGACCTCTACAACTGTAAGATATTAAGTTTGTGTTGTTTTAAGCCACTGTTCATGGTAATCTGTTACAGCAGCAGCAGCAAATTAATATATACCCCAATTCCGGCCTTGCTCCAATCCTAGACAACCACCAATCTATTTGCTGACTCTACAGACTTGTCTATTCTGGACATTTACATCATATAAATGTCCTTTAAATCTGGACATAAAACAAAAAAAAGGAGTTTTTATTGTTGGTAATTTTATTAGTCTTTAGAATGATGGAAACCTATGTGTTTATTTAGTGGCAAGACGTGGGCTGAGCTTGATTTTTTCCTGGGAGGTGGGAGGGACATTGTACTTCTAATCTGCACAAACTCTCAACAAAAAACATAGACTACCTCAGTGAGAAGAAATGTTTCAATGATCCCTGGTGAATGGCCACTCCGAGCAGAGCAGCTGTGTGATCTGAATTATACTTTAAGGTGCTTTACGCCAACTACACACTGCGCCGCCCTTCAACCCTGGCCACAGTGAGCATTGGCAGATGCTCCCTAGCAAGGTGTGAATTTAGGTGCCCATTTCTCCATGATATTTTATTGATTTTTATGCAAGTCTTTTTTTCTTCAAATCATTTGGTAATTATATCTAGATTATGTAGCAGGTGACCTGTGGGGAGAATTAGAAGTTAAACAGCATGCTTATTTCCTGCATAGTCATATTTTTTGCATATTGCTGTTTTTTTTGATATTTAGAAATAAATTCATCCTAGGATTTTGCAACCTGGGCTTCCCTGACCAAGACTCTAATCCGACATCCTTGAATGGGGAAAAGCCTAGGCATCCCAAAATCCTTTTAGCTTAAATGGTTAGTGAGTAATTTCTGTTCCCAGGTGTCTAGACAGTCTCCCTGTGAGTCTTCAGGATTAATAAATAACAGCTAATTAGTGCTGGTCTATTGTACCACCTCTAAGAAAATGTATACTCATACCTCTTATCTGTGGTGATCGCTATAATCAAACATAATTATTTTAAAGCCTCGGCCTTCCTTAGATTCCATTGGGAGCCACCTTCTCTCCTTCTGGTTACTTCATGGCCTGAATATCCAGCTCTCCCTCTAACTGCTATCTTTTTTTTTTTTTTTTTGAGGAAGATTGGCCCTGAGCTAACATGTTGCCGATCTTCCTCCTTTTTTCCTTTTTCTCCCCAAAGCCCCAGTAGATAGTTATATGTCATAGCGGTACATCTTTCTAGTTGCTCTGTGTGGGACACCGCTTCAGCACGGCTTGATGAGCAGTGTGTAGGTCCGCACCCAGGATCTGAACTGGCGAACCCCAGGCCACCAAAGCAGAGCACGCAAACTTAACAGCTACACCACCAGGCTGGCCCCTATGTTATCTATTTTTAACTTGTATTATGAGTAATGAAAGATTGTGGGACCCAGGATATAGTATATGGTCATGACGTACTTGCTGTTATTCCTGACTTGAAAATGGTGGGGAAAATATCAAATTCTCCCAGCTCTCTGAAAAACCCAACCGCAAATGGATTCTAGTTATGGTAGAACTTAAGTTTCATGCATAAAGTCATTTTTGCCTTGGCTGCCAAAAAATGTACAGTTAAACTGTTTTGTTGCAGTATCCATATCGACATAGGATTTGATGTGATTATCTCTTCGCAGCTGAAAACATACTTAATAGTGATAAACAGAATGCCTTCCCTCCAACATTGCAAACAAGGCAGGTATGTCCGCTCTTACCACTACTATTCAACATCATAGTGGGAGTCCAAGCAAGTGCAAGAAGGCCAGAAAAAGAAATAAGAGGCATACAGATTGGAAAGGAAGAAATTAAACAGCTACTATTTGCAGAGGGCATGATTGCCTAGATGGAAAATCCCAAAGAATCTACAATCTCCTAGAACTAATAAGTGAGTTTAACAAGGTCACAGAATTAAAGTCAGGGTACAAAAAAAATCAATTGTTGGAAACTGAAATTTCCAACAATAAAATTTCCTATGATACAATACAATTTAGTAAGTTTTAAAAAATAGTAACATTTACAACAGCACAAAAAGACATGAAATACTTAGGTATAAATCTAACAAAATATTGGAGGCCAGCCCAGTGCCGAAGTGGTTAAGTGCGTGCGCTCCCGCTTCAGCAGCCTGGGGTTCACGAGTTCGGATCCCGAGCGCGCACCAACGCACCTCTTGTCAAGCCATGCTTTGGCGGCCTCCCATATAAAAAGTAGAGGAAGACAGGCACGGATGTTGGCTCAGGGCTGATCTTCCTCACAAAAAAAAAGGAAAAAGAAATAAATCTAACAAAATATGTCCAAGCTATGCATGCTAAACACTACAAAATAATGACAAAAGAAATGAAAGAATAACTAATGAATGGAGATACTGTGTTCATTGACTGAAAAACTCAATATTAAGATGTCAGTTCTCCCCAAATTGATCTATATATTCAAAGCAATTCAATCAAAATCCCAGCAAGACCTTTTATAGAAATCAACAAGCTGATTCAATTGTACGTCAATCATACAATGAAGCTGAACAAAAGCAGTGGAGAAAGGAGGGCAATACTATGTGATGTCTAGAGCATGGGCTCTGAAGCCAGACTGCCTGGGTTCAATCTCTGCTGTTCCACTGACTAGCTGTACTTTGGGCAACCTACTTAACCTCCTGTTCCTCAATTTCCTAAGTGAAACAAGATAACAGTATCTACTTCAAAGGCTGTTGGGAGGATTGAGTTAATGCATGTGGACTACCTAGCACAGGTAAGCACCACAAAATGTCACTGGTTATTAGTATTTATTAAAGAACAGTATGGCTAATTAAAGGCTTATGTTCTGTTGGGGAAGCAACAACTGGAACTAACAAACCTCAAGTGACTTCAACCATATCTTTGCCTGAACCACCTTTGTGTCACCTTTGTGTCTGCAGAATTATAAGTCCATTACTAAAAATCTTCCCCACTGAGTCGATTGCTGTCAAGTAAGGAGGAGGGGGTAAAGCCGTCTTCTCAGGGCCAGATTTCAGACAGCAGGTTAAGTCTGGAATTGAGACTTGTCATGACAAGTAGATGATAGTACAAGGTGGCAAGGGAAGTAACAAGGCACAGATTGCCATGCATCCAAAGAAGAGAAGGACTTGCTCCTTAGTTTTACCAAATCATATCCTCAGTATCTCTTTAGATCAGTGGAGACACTTTTGATTTTCATGACTAAGGGGAGGGCAGAGTGTTATAAATAGTATCTGGTGGATAGAGGTCAGTGGGTAGAGTAAACATCCTCCACAGCACAGGAGAGCCCCAACAAAAAATTATCAGGTCCCAAAAGTCGATAGTGTTGAGTTTGAAAACAGACTGCTTCAGACTGAGAACCCAGACCATTTCCTTGGTTTTAAAAGCCCCTTAACCAGATCAAAGGTCATGGTAGACATGCTCTTCTAGGCATTATAATGACGAATGTCAAGTTTTTGCATGCAAATATATGAGTAATAAAAACTCTTCATATAGGTTTTGTAGATCAACAAATTTAGGAATGACAAGGGGCATATATTGAAAAAAAAAAAATATATATATATATATATATATATTTTGGTGAGGAAGATTGGCCCTGAACTAACATCTGTGCCTATCTTCCTCTATTTTGTATATGGGATGCCGTCACAGTGTGGCTTGAGTAGTGTGTAGGTCCACACCAGGATCCGAACCTGCGAACCCCGGGTCCCCGACGTGTAGCGTACGAACTTAACCACTGTACCACTGGGCCAGCCCCTGAAAATATTTTTCAAAATAGTTAAAATAATCTGAGTACAATGCTAGGCTAATGATTTGTAAATGTCCATTGTTGTTAGCGCCAGCCAAGTGGATTCCAACTCCTAGCAACCCTGATCGTACCCCTGCCCGGTCTTTTTGCACCACCCTCTCACCTTCTGGCGCTATGTCAAACAATGGTCCACTGCTATTCATAGAGTTTTCCAGATCAATTTTTTTGAAAATGGGTGGCCAGGTCCTTCTTCCTCGTCTGTCCTACTCTGAAAGCTCTGCTGAAACCTGTCCACCATGGGTGACTCTCCTGGTATTTGAAATAGCAGTGGCATAGCTTTCAGCATCAAAGCAACATGCAGCTGCCACATTATGACAACCAACAGATGGGTGGTGTGATTCCCTGACCAGGAAATGAACATAGGCCATGGTGGTGAAAGCACCAAATCTTTTTTTTTAAATTTCAGGTGTACATCATTCTATTTTGATTTCTGTGTAGATTACCATCATGTTCACTCTCCAAAGATTACCATCCATCACCATACACATGTGCCTAATCACCCCTTTTGCCCTCCTCCCTCCCCCATTCCCCACTGGTAACCACCAATCCAATCTCTGTCTCTATGTGTTTGTTTGTTGTTGTTATCTTCTATTCACGAGTGAGATCATACGGTATTTGACTTTCTCCGACTTATTCTGCTTAGCATAATACCTTCAAGGTCCATCCATGTGGTCACAAATGGCAGGATTTCATCTTTTTTTCATGGCTGAGTAGTATTCCATTGTATATATATACCACATCTTCTTTATCCATTCGTCCCTTGATGGGCACCTATGTTGCTTCCAAGTCTTGGCTATTGTGAACAATGCTGCAGTGAACATAGGGGTCATGTATCTTTACACATTCCTGTTTTCATGTTCTTTGGATACATACCCAGTAGTGGAATAGCTGGATCGTATGGTAGTTCTATTCTTAATTTTTTGAGGAATGAGTGCCGAATCTTAACCACTAGACTACCATGGCTAGCCATTTCAAAATGTTAGTAGGAAATTACAAATTAACCAACATTGGTTCAAGAAGAAATAGACAATGTAATTGATCAATGGCATAGAAGGAACTGATAAAGTAGTCAAAGTTCTACTCTCCTCTACACTAGCCCCAACAAAAGCAACTGGCCCAGGCAGCTTTATAGGTAGACTTTTTTCAAATTTCAAAGGAACATGTAACTGCTAGGCTTTTGAAACTGTTCCAGAGCACAAAGAAAGAACAGCCTCCTAACTATTTTTAGCAATCTGGTATAACTCAGTTCCCAAATCTTGACAGAGATGGAAAAACTTTACAGGACAATCTCACTTATGAATACAGATGACAATATCCTAAACATATTAACAAATACTATCCAGTAGGATTTAAAGAAATTTATAATATTCTATCCAACTAAGATTGACAACATAAATATGAATCAACTCAATATTAGGAAAAACATTAATATAATTAGTTACATAAATGGGTCAAAAAAGAAACATCATCTTTTTTTTTTTTTGTGAGGAAGATCGGCCCTGAGCTAACATCTGCCAATCCTCCTCTTTTTCTTTTTTTTTTTGCCGAGAAAGACTGGCCCTGAGCTAACATCCATGCCCATCTTCCTCCACTTTATATGGGATGCCGCCACAGCATGGCTTGACAAGTGGTGCGTGGGTGCGCGCCCAGGATCTGAACCGGCGAACCCAGGGCCGCTGCAGCGGAGTCCACGCACTTAACCGATTGCGCCACCGGGCCGGCCCCAGAAACATCATCTTGAAAGATCTAAAATAACATATAAAATTCAGCACCCATCTCTATTAAAAACTAAGTGGGAAATAAACACTTCTTTTAAAGCCTATTTAATACATTCATCTTCCCTATAGAATATTCATTGATAGAGATTTAGTTTTATGATAACTTGAAATTTTCACTACAGTGCCTAAATTGCTGTAACTGCCATCCATTTGGGATACCTGAATGTCGACCTTGCTTAACTAAGGGTTAATGGCTTTCCCACATTCACAATACTTGAGTGTTTGCCTCTGTGTAAACCATCAGAATCACAGCTACATCCTTTCCAACAGATCACACATATGAAATGTTTCTCCATAGTATGGACTCAATGATACCAAATTAAGTTTATGTTAACTCTGAAGGCTTTGAAACATATGAGACATTGAAATCGCTCAATATCAGTAAGGAAAGAAAATTCAACTCAAAACTACTTAAGCAAAAAAATGGAATTTATTGATTCATGTCGCTAAAAAACCCAGAGGTAGACTTAGTTCTCTGCATTTCTCAGTCTGTCATCTGCAGGGCTGGCTTTCTTCCCAGCCATCATGACGGATAAAGGCTAACATCCACGTCCAGCAGAAAAGAATGTCGCTTCCTGGTAGGTTTTCCACAGTGAAAGGGTCCATTGTGATTGGATGAACTTGGGTCACCTGAACCTATCATTCTGGCTAGTGGAAGGAACAGCATAGAAGAGCCAGACTAGGCCACAAATTCCACCCTTGCAGTGGGGAATGGAGCCCCACCTAAACCACATGGACTGTTGAGTGGGGATAGAGTGGCAAAAAAAAGTAGCGCAGTTAATAATTACCATGAAAAGGGGCTAAAAAATGCTGGGAGGCCACAAGAACCAAGGTCCAGGACAGGCTTCCCTCTAGGGTGGGCATACTCGTGATGATGTAGCTGGGAGGAAGTCCTGAAGGTTTTCCCACACTTGATGCACTCATACTGTTTCTCTCCACTGTGGATTCTCTGATGCCGACTTAATGTTGACTGACCAGTGAAAGCCTTTCCACACTCATTACACTCATAAGGTTTCTCCCCAGTGTGGATTCTCTGATGCACAACCAAATCAGAACTTCTGGGGAAGCCATTTCCACACTCCTTGCAGAGATAGGGTCTGTCCCCACTGTGAATTCTCTGATGCCGGATCAGATTTGCACTATTATTAAAGGCTCTCCCACACTCCTCACACTGATAGGGTTTCTCTCCAGTGTGGATTCTCTGATGCCGAACTAATGAAGAATTGCCATTAAAGGCTTTTCCACACTCATTACACCCAAAGGATTTCTCCACATTGTGGATTCTCTGGTGTCTAATATAGTAAGAAAAAAAGCCGAAGCATGTCCCACACTCCTCACATCTGAAGGGTTTCCTTGCATAGTGCATTCTCTCATCTTTTCTTTTAATATTTTTCACCGTGGGGATTTCCTGGTGCTTCACCAGTTCACATGTTTCTGGGAAGTCAGTTTCCTGAAAAACACTCTTTGGCAGCCCATGTGACATCACATCTCTTTCTTCAGAAATTCCCTGTGTTGATGTGGACTCACTGTCAATGTTGGTCTCAGCATCTGATATAAGAAATGGAAGCCACATGCTACCTGAGAATTATACTAGAAAAAATACAGCACTGAAATTGCAGAGCCTTTAGAGATTACTATTCCAACCTCCATGTAGCCTGCCAGAAATACAAAGCTATTAAAAATGGAAATGCCAAATACAACAGAGGCAGAAAACAGTAGCTGTGGAACAGGAAATGAGATCTTGAAGCCAGGTCGTCATACTTTCCAACACAGAAGATTGCTTCCTAAGCTTTTCTAGACCTACGTATCCTCAATAACTTGTGACTTCATAGTACTTAAACGCTTGAAAATGCTCATTGGAGGAAGAGGCACAGGGTCTAAGAGCAACAGGCAACCCCTGATGGGTGACAAGAGTTGAGTGTACGCCCTATAACTGTTAGCAATTGTTGAGTCGATGTGCTGTTGTCAGACTCAAACGTGTCTGCTGGACTACTCAGAAAGGGGAGAGCACAGTTTGCTTCAAGAGAGGAGACTGCACAGTACCCCTTTTCATACTGAGGAAAACGAAAGCCTAAGGTGAGAAACAGACAATAGTAACAGGCTGTCCAGAGGCAGCTGTATTTGCAAAGACTGGATGACATTTTAACTAAGTTTGTTTCAATTCAATTCATTTTTTTTAAAGTTTGAGTTAAATTTCATATTCAAGTGTTGACCTTTATCAATTTGTATTCTTTTGTTAAACATTTGTGTGCTAAAACACGATATTAGCATTTTTATGCCTTTTGCAAAGTAAAACTATGTGCTGAATACCTGTTTATTTTTCCTTTTCTTTACAAATTAGCTGCCCTTGTTCTTTAACCGCTAGAACATAAGCTCCATGAGAGCAAGGGCTTGGTTTTCTTTCCTGCTGTATCCTAGGTGTCTTGAACAATTCCTGGTACATAATAGACACTAAATAAATATGGTAAATAAATGATTGAATAATTATTTGTTACTCTGTATAAAGAGACATACAACTTATGTACTGCAATAACAACATTATTTCGGCTCAAAAATAACTGGATCTAAGGCCAGCCCCAGTGGCCTAGTGGTTAAGTTCAGCGCACTCTGCTTTGGTGGCCTGGGTTCAGTTCCCGGGTGCAGACCTACACCACTCGTCTGTCAGTGGCCATGCTGTGGTGGCAGCTCACATACAAAAAGAGGAAGATTGGCAGCGGATGTTAGCTAGGGCAAATCTTCCTCAGCAAAAAAAATATATATATATATCTATACAAATATTATATATATAAATAACTGGATCCATGTTATAACACCATGGCTGATAAGTTCTATTTTAATAATTGGGGGGGGTTATCTATTGAGATCTCCATGTGTGAATTAGAAGAGTGGGCTTGTTCAGAAGAGAAGTGTTGGGAAACAGGAGCAAGGAGACAGCTGAAATTGTGAGTAAACAGGGTAAATAACAATCTGAAATACAGTGACCAGAACAATGGGGAGCTTGGAAGTCAATTCTCACATACCTTTTTCCTTGCTGTTTGGCAAGAAGTATCACAAAACCTGGATTAGAATAATAGATGAGGGCTGGCCCCGTGGCTTAGCGGTTAAGTGCGCGAGCTCTGCTACTGGCGGCCCTGGTTCGGATCCCGGGTGCGCACCGACGCACTGCTTCTCCAGCCATGCTGAGGCCGCATCCCACATACAGCAACTAGAAGGATGTGCAACTATGACATACAACTATCTACTGGGGCTTTGGGGAAGAAAAGGAGGAGGACTGGCAATAGATGTTAGCTCAGAGCCGGTCTTCCTCAGCAAAAAGAGGATTAACACGGATGTTAGCTCAGGGCTGACCTTCCTCACAAAAAAAAAAAAAAAAAAAAGGATGACAAGAAACCCCTTTCCCTGCTGCCCTATAACCCTATCATTTGCATTGATCACGTTCCCCACAGCAGTTCTTCCAAGCAATCGCCACTTTCCCTAAACCCCCAACTGCCCCCCTCACCTAACACTCCAGTTAGTATCACCCTTCCTTGCTGTGAAAACTAAGGCTGCCCAAAAGGTGCTCCTCAACCTCCTCACTCTCCACTCCCACGTGGTAGTGCCCCATCTCCCACCTTCCCTTAAGGACCCACCCTCTACTCACCATGATGCCAACTCTTCCCACTCCTCCAGGACACAGCTCCATCAGGCACATCCTCTCCCTTCTCACCTTTAACCTTCTCTTATGTTCGATATTCAGGTCCACTTGAGGATATTTCTCTTTCCTAGACTAGTTTTTTTTCTTTTTAATTGTTTGAGAACCACTAGTGGGTCATGAAATAAATGTAGTGGATTGTGAGCAGAAATTTTTTAAAAAGTGAAATAAATCAGACTAGATTTGAATAGATAATTAATAGAAAATTCCAGAGGTCAGAGCAAACAGGAAAGGTAAGCATTGAAATTTTGGTTTCAATTATTTATAGAAGTGTATATATTGGGTTGTGACAAACTGTATTTCTTACTGTGGGTTACAGTCAAAATTGATTACAAAACAATGCCTTAAAGTTACTATTTACAGTCTTTCCTTTCATTCTTAAACCTCACAAAAGAAGGGCCTGTAATTGTTTCCTTAACATGTTCACTTCCCATTTACCCCTCAATTGCCTTATTCTCCACTGCACACCATCTTCCTTGAAAATCTTCCCACTCTTAGCTTCAAGGTCACTCTTCTCTTTTCTGGTGCTCCTGGTCTTAATTATATCTATTTCCTCCTCCCTCTCTCTTTAACGCTCAGTAGTCCTTACTTCTGTTCCGCTGATTCTGTTCCCCACCCTCTTCTCTATTCAGGGACATTTCAGCTACATAGAGTCCTTTATGTAAAGCAAGGTTTCTCAGTCTCAGCACCACTGACATTTGGGGCAGATAATCCTTCATTTGGGGGGGCTGTCCTGTGCAGTACAGGATACTTAGCACCATCCCTGATAAGCAGCAACCCCTTCCCCAGTCTACACAACCAAAAATGTCTCCAGACATTGCCAAATGTCCCCTGGGGGACAACGTGGCCCCAAGTGAGAACAACTGACATAGAGGACTCCCACATATACAGGGTGACCATAAAGTCTGGAAACAAATATAATGTATTTTTTAATAGACTGAAGATGTCCCTGACACCAGTATGTACATCTGCCTGTGTTTCCAGACTTTGACACCCTGTATAATTCCAGACCCAACCTCATCCCAACTTTACAGAGTTGCATTCTGAACAGCCTGCTATACCCAGGGAGTTGTGTGTCCCAAAGAAACGCAAACGTCATGGGATAAGTCTAGTGTCATCTTCCCCATAAGAGCTGTTTTTCTATCATGACTCCTCTATGTTACCTGACTCACTTATACATTTACTACTAAGCTTTGTCAATGCTACCATGTCACTCCTCACAATTCTCTCCATCCCCACATCACTCTCTTCCCACCCTTGTGTAGGCCTTCAAAGTTATTAACTGCAATATAATTTATAACAATGTAACAGGGCCTTAATTTCCCTGTGCAAACAAATTACACACTATGTTAACATTTCTAAAACATAGCAATTATGGGCCTGTCACCAAGGGCAAGGTCACTGAGGTAGGGGTCACTGCTCTCTCACTTCCTATTCCCACGCTGTAAGTTCCCTAGGAGAGAACTCTTCCCATCTGCCGCAATCTCTGTGTTCTAGGCTTTCTACACGCACCAATGATAGTTATGCATGGTTGGCTAAGTAAGGGGGCTTAAGGATATGCTCTGCAGTAGAGCAGTGCTGTTCAAAAGAAATATAACATGAGCCAGAAATGAAAGCTACATATGTAATTTTAATTTTCTGGTAGCCACATTAAAAAAGTAAAAAGAAAATGGTGAAATTAATTTTAGTAATATATTTTATTTAACCCAATATACCAAAATATTGTCATTTCAACATGAAATCAACATAAAAATTAATGAGATGATTTACATTTTTTTTGTACTAAGTCTTCAAAATCTAGTATTTTTTTTTTAAGTTAATTTCACCTTTTTTCTTTTTACCTTTTTGTGTGTGTGTGTGTGTGTGAGGAAGATCAGCCCTGAGCTAACATCCATGCGAATCTTCCTCTTTTTGCTGAGGAAGACCAGCTCTGAGCTAACATCTATTGCCAATCCTCCTCCTTTTTTTCCCCCCAAAGCCCCAGTAGATAGTTGTATGTCATAGTTGCACATCCTTCTAGTTGGTGTATGTGGGACGCGGCCTCAGTATGGCCAGAGAAGTGGTTCGCCCGTGTGCGCCCGGGATCCGCACCCGGGCCACCAGGAGCGGAGTGCGCGCACTTAACCGCTAAGCCACGGGGCCAGCCCCTGAAAATCTAGTATTTTATATTTACAGTGCATCCCAATTTGAATCAGCCCCACTTCAAGTGCTTAGGAATTTAATAAGCACACGTAGCTAGTAGCTACCATGTTAACAGCAGAGAAGTAGAGAAAAGAAAGTCTTGCTCAGGCTTCCAATCCTAAACCTTATCTTCTTGAATGCTTACCAAAAAGACAGAAAAATGAATGCTTGCAGATGGGCCTCAGAAATATCCATTTTAAAATATGCTCCTCAGGCGATTCTTCTGCACACAAACTATGAAGCTCTTCAAATTATATAGTGATATATATGATAAACATGTAGTGATATCTCATTGTGGTTTTAAACTGCATTCCCCTGATGGCTAATGATCTCAAACATCTTTTCATGTGCTTACTTGCCATCTGTGTATTCTCTTTGGTGAAATGTCTGTTCATGCCTTTAGCACATTTTCTAACTGGATTGTTGGTTTTTATTAAGTTTTGAGAGTTGTTTATATATTCCAGATATTAGTCTTTTGTCAGCTATTATATTATGCCAGAAATTATACTGTGTCTTTTATTCCCTTCCTCTGGCCAGACCATCTTCCTTTTCTCCCCCTCCGCAATCCATTCTTATCTGCTGAACTCAGAACAAATGGCCTGCCAGTGGAGGAGCATTACTCGATCCTCTAAGTGGGATTCCTCTCACCCCTCCTTCTGTTGTGCTCCCACAGCACACTGCCTATATACCAACAACAGCACTCAACATCTTCTCTCCTTTTTAGCTCTTTACATCTGTCTCTATAACTAGTATCCTCCAGAGCTTCTTAAACAAAGAAGTGCCGTTTTGGCACATGGCAAGTGCTCAAAAACTTGCAAAGCATGTATCTAACAAAGGACTACGGCTGCAGGTTCTAAACCTGCCTCACTTACCTTTAGAGACATCCGTGGTCCTCTCTGCAGGTGGGTCATCCTGGGCCTCCAGGCCCCAGGGCAAATCCCCTCCCTCCAGAAGTGAGATCAGGGCCAGTCTGCAAACTGGGTATCCTGAAAAGGAGGAAGACAGGGCGCTGAAGGCGAGTCTCATGTTAGTGTTCCTAGGGCACCTCGTAGCCCTGAGACTGCACTGACAGTATCAGTGTCCGAGAAGGAAACCTCAAGTTTCCTTGGATATGGCCCACAGGAGTGGGCTGGAGGACGGGGAAACCCAAGGAGATTTTAATCAAGAGAAAACTGAGCATTTGTGACCTCTTCCTAAAAGGTCACTTAGAGATTATTATCAAGATCCTATGACACACACAAGCACAGGGAAGGAATGATGAAAGTCTTCCTTAGTCTACTGGGAGAGTTGAAGGAAGGTGGAACTCAGAAGATACTTCTTTCCCAGGGTGCCCTGCAAAGAGCCCCTTATGGTGGGAAGTGTTCTCACTGGAACAGCCAGACCCACATTAGACACAAACTAACCTCAGGCTTCTCCCTCCCTCCCCACCTAATATCCTCTGGGGCTGAGGGATTAGGAGTTTTTGCCCCTGGAAATATGCAGAAGGTTATGAGATTCATGCCACATTCCATCCCTACCCTTGTCCTATGAGTCTGAGTCCCAAAGGCAAAGTGGCCTTACCCAGGGAAGTAAAGTTTCCATAATTTGTCAGCATCACTTCCCTGTACAGGGCCCTCTGTGCAGGAGAAAGGCCAGCCCATTCTGCCCGGGTGAAGCACACAGCCACGTCCTCGAAGGTCACCACCTCCTAAAATAAGAGGTTCCTGCTGCCCCAGAGCCAGTCTTCTGGCTCCGAGCCAGAGTGTGGGGCACAGGGGACAGTGTGAGGGCCTGAGGGAGGGTCCTGTGACGGGAGGGAAATGAAGAAAGGGTGAATGGACATGGACATGAGTGCCAGTGAATGACTACATTTACAACCACCAAATCTGAAACTCCTTTCACTATCAGAGCAGCTTCTACTTGCACACAAGATTTTCTATTACAAAAGATAATGCCACATTATAGAAAAGTTGGAAAAGAGAAAGTCTTTCATGAATTCACCTTCCTGAAGCAAACCCTCATCATTTTTGCACTTCCAGTCTTTGAGACACTCCATGAACAGATGATTGGCCTCTGACTGCCCTTCTCACTGGTGACATCTCAGGACTTACCTGCTGCCTGTTCCCACCTCACTGACAAGGGCCCAGCCCTCCATCCTGCTCCCTGCACTAAAACTGAACCCTGCTATGTGTTCACATCTGCCTGTCCTACCCCACCTACCAAAAACACAGTGATGGTTTGTCCAGATGGGCCTCTATCCCCTGAACCTCTCATCTGATGCTTGAACCCTGTTGTGCCACCCACCCCTCCACCCCAGCAAAAGGGGCTGTGCTGCCTCTGCTCAAGCCCCTCCAGCAGAGGAAACTCTGCTGTCTGAACAGCCTACTCAACTCCAGGTGGTCTTCCTAGGAGAAGGTACTTCCTGATTCTAATGGCTGCTAGGTAGCTCTTTGCCTGTCTCTCTTTATACTTCTCAGATAATCTGTCCTTTGCAAAGCAAACACGCCTGCAAGCCCCACTCTCCCCTCCCAGACAGCACCATGATCTGGTCCCTCTCATCTCCTTGGTGCCTTCCCTGGGTGGTGATGATCCTCCCACCTCCTCACTCCAAGGTCTCCCATGTTTCTGGCACCATCACATGGCTGATCTAGATGCCCTGGTGACCTTCACACCAGTTACATTCCTGATACATCTGAGCCACAATCCAATTCTGAAATCATCTCCCTCCCTAAATTGACTCCTTGGCTCCTCCTAATTCATATGAACTGCTCAGTGCAAGGAGAAACAAACGCCAAGTGCTCAAACATGATGCTGGCTATTATTCTGATCCCCTGTCACGGTCAGTAGCACCACTTTCATCCTGGTCTCCTATGCTAGAAACCTGAGAATCATTCTTAACTATCCCCCTAATCACTGCTCAGTTATGACAAGGAATCAGTAATCAAATCCTTCCAATTTCATCTCCCAAATAACTTCTTGGATCTGACTCCTACTCACCATTGTTAGGTCACCACAAGTGACTTAAGTTACTTGTTAACTTATAACCCAACTTGTATAACCCAAGTTCTCAGCAACTGCCCTTTGGACGACTGCAACAGTCCCTAACTCAGGCTCATTCTCCAAGTCCACCTTCTGTCCAACACACAGAAAGATCTTTAATGCCAAACTGACCTCAACTCTGTGGGGTAAAGCACTTGGATGGATCACCATACAACAACAAACTTAAATCCAAGAACCTGAGCCTGAGCTCTACAGGCAACAGATGTCAGATGACAGGAAGGCCCAAGATGGGAGACAAAGGAAATAGCCAGGAAGCTCTGCTGACAACGTCCCAGAAGATGGATGATAAAATCAGGAGAGCCATACAAAGAAGGGACAAATGGACACTGAGACAGGAACAACAGGACTTGGATTGGATTGACAAGGTAACGGGGAGAGTGAAAAGTCAATAACGACTCAGAAATCTAAAAACAGTGACCAGGATGGTGACATGGGGATACTAGCAATTGGTAGGAAATGCAGGAGGGGAGTGGCGGGTGCAAGGAAGACAATGAACTGTTTCTCTGGTGTGTTGAGATTAGGCTTCCAAGCAGGGCGATCTAAAGGGAAAGGAGCACAGAGACAGTGGACATCCTGGGATTAGTACTTGGGATAAGATCGTGGATGCTGAGATGCAAGCTGGAGTAGCCCCGAGAAGACCATCAGGCAGCATTCAACAACCCAGCAGACTGCAGAGCTGAAAGGCACTTGGAAAAGTCTTTCTCTCTAACCTGGGAAGGAACAGTATTGTTGCTATTTGACAGATGAAGTCGGCTGAGGCACAAAGAGGTTAAGTGACTGGCTCAAGGCCACAATGCCACTGAGGGGAAATCTAATCGGAAATTAAATTTCCTGCCACCTAGCAGCAAGTTTCATATTGCAGCATGCTGCTTCCCTCAACCAGAAGTACTAACTCTCAAGAAAGACATTTATGTGCCCTTCCTGGACCAATTCTTTCCCTCATTGATACTGAGCCCCCAACTTCCACTCTCTTTTTGGAAGACAAGTATAGGCCCCTTTTTTCTTGTCTTCTTCCCAGTGTCCCTCTGCCCCCACTTCCCAAGAACCTTGAGACCTTGCTGATCTCCATCACTCCCACCGAATACTGGATACCTACACCACCAGCCTAAGTCCCTCATTCTCACAGATCCCTCTACGGGGGGAGTTACTGAACTTGGGGACCCTCTAGCTCAGCAGAGATCCTCAGAGTGCAGGAGGCTGTACTTCTGCTTCCCAGGACACTCTCCAGCCATTGCCTCTTGGGCCCTCCAGTCTCTGGCTGCTCAGTCACCATCAGCTCTTTCTCCCCAGCATCCAGTCCCACTGCAGGGGATGAACAAGGGGCTTCATGCTGCTTTGGCTCTAACCCTTTTGCCAGAATCACCCCTCTCATCCCCCATTTCCTTCAAATCAGATCTCTTGAAGGCTGACCTAAGGGATTCACAGCTCACCTGGTGCCAGGCTTTCAGGGGCATGGCTGCCATCACCTGGGTTCCCTCTCAGTGAAGGGCAGAGGCTGAGGGAAGAAGCAAAGAGAACCAAGAGTGAGCCTGGCCCAGTCAATGACTTTCCTTTAAACCTGCAAATCTGTATTAGCTGCTAATAACAACAGCTGACATTCACTGAAGGCTTACAATGTGCCAGCTTCAGAGCTCAGAGCTTTACGTGCACTATAATCCTAGGAGATATGTAATGCTATTGTCCTCATTTTATCAAAACAAGGAAATGAGACTTAGAAAGTTTAAGTAATTATCTTAGGCCACAACATCTGTATTAATAACCACTATATAGTGCTATCACTCCTGGGTAAAACAATACAGTAGGGCAAAAATATATATAAACAAAACAAAACATAAAAAAAACCCAGGTAATAAACTTAATAAGAAACATACTAAATCTATATAAAGAAAATTATAAAGTATCACTGAGAAACATAAATGAAAAGGCAAAACATGTTCCTGGATGGAAACAATCAATATTAAGTATTTTGTAAATGTCAACTTTCCTCCAAACTAATCTACATATTTAACAATAACTTCCTTTTATTAACAGCCTCCCCATGCTCAGCACTATGCTAAATGCTTTATACATATCTTCTCATTTAGTCCTCACAACATTCTTTTAAATGAGATTTAGGTTTTTAGTTCCTCACTCCCCTCTCTACGATGAGTAAACAGAAGCTAAGAGTTTAAGAGACTTTATCAAGTTCACATAATGAATCGATAGTCAAACTTGGATTTTAAGCCAAACTTGGATTTCAAGCCAAGTTTGCCGGATTCCAAAAGCCATACTCTTTTTTGTGTGTGTGAGGAAGACTGGCTCTGAGCTAACATCCATTGCCAATCCTCCTCTTTTTGTTGAGGAAGACTGGCTCTGAGCTAACATCTGTGCTCATCTTCCTCTATTTTGTATGTGGGACACTGCCACAGCATGGCTTGAGGAGCAGTGCGTAGGTCCGTGCCCAAGATCCGACCCTGCGAACCCCGGGCCACCAAAGTGGAGCACGTGAACTTAACCACTACACCACGGGACCAGCCCCCAAAACACCATACTCTTAAAGGCTGACTAGTATTACTTTCAAGCAAACCTCGAACAGAATTTATTTAGAAATCTGATAAAGTGATTCCTAAGTTGATATAGAAGAATAAATAGTCAAAATAGCCATGAAAATTTAATAAAAAGGGAAAAGAGGAAACAAAAAACTTGCAATACCAGATGCTAAATGTATAACAAATAAAGCAGACTGGTACAAGAACAGACCACTAGAACAACAAAACAGAATCTAAAACCCAGGAAAGACTAAAGTATCAAGTATAACATAAAGACGGCATTCCAAATCAGTGGGGAAAAGGAACTGATTATTCAATGAATGACACCAGAACAACTGGTTAACAATTTGAGGAGAAAATATGTAATAAGATTCTTTATCTCCTACCATACACTGAAATAAATTACATATGCACTAAAATTTTGAGTGTGAAAAACAAAACCAAAGAAAATGAAAGTGACTTAAGTCTCCATGCCAGGGTGCAGACATCCAGCAAGAGCAGTTCCAGCACAGTGGTGAGGTCACAAGCCAAAGGACAAAGAAGCAAAGAGAAAACTCAAAATGACAAATTAAACCACTTTTAAACTTCTGGTTTAAAAGATTACGGAAAACTAAAAGGCAAACTAGGAAACTAAATCTATAACATAGCCAAAAACAGTTAATATCCCAAATTCCTACAAAATCAATAAGAAAAAGCTGGACACCCTTGGAGAAAATATCATTAATAGGCAATTCACCCATAAATGGCCATGAAAAGCTGTTTACGCTCTAGTGTATAAAGATGGCAAATTAAAACAACCAAATGTCATTTTTCTATCTATCAAATTAGGAACTTAAAAAAGAAATTCTTTATACTGGAGAAAATGTACAGAACCATACACTCTGCTGGTAGGAGTGTAAATTATTACATCTTTTCCTGAGGACAAATACCTGTTTAAGTGTATTCCTATCTATATCTATATATACCATTAAGTATAAAATGCCAAGTTCAGTTGTATGTGATTTGTTTTCATATAGAAAAATGTTACTAGTGGTTATCTCTGGATAATGGACATGAGGGAGAGAGGGAGATATCTTTTTTTACCACACAGTCTTAGGTAGTTTTTTTTCTTACCACGTACATGTAGTACTGTTTAAATTTGTTTAGTTAAATTTTAAAACCAATTTAAAAAAATTCCAACTTGAGGAATTTATTGGAGATGTGCTCAAAGATTTCTGCTCATAAGCATTCATTGCAGTTATTTCTCATAGAAAAAAGACGCAAACTTAAATATCCAACAATTTGGTACAAACGAGAAAATATAAGGTAGCCATTAAAAATCATGTGGAATATTTCAAAACATGGGGAAATACTCAAACGCGGTAAGTGAAAAAATTTTTATAAAAGTACTTACATTTCAGCCTTCAATTATGTAAAAATCACGTGTGTACTTTTATCTACAAAACCACTTAATGGATATAAATAAAAAACTCAGTATTTACCTCTGAGCGGTGGTCTACTGATGATTTTTATTTTTTCTTTGTGCCATTTTGATATTTCCCCAATTTTCTTACTAGAAATATAGTACTACTTTTTGAATTAGAATAAATGTCATAGGGCACGTATTAAACGGCTGACTGGGTCCCAACTCGGGATCCCAGCACCTGCTATGCCCTCTGCCTCTAACAGCCTTTCCCAATTTGCCCCTTCTTTAACTGGTTAACTCCTTTACACCCTTCAGATCTCAAATTGAAAGTCACATCCTGGAAAATCCAAATAAAGTCAGATTCTCCTTTCTTATACCAGGTATCTCACATTGAAATCATAAATATATTTGCCTTTTCAGTCAATATTTATTGAGGTATGCTCTGCAGGGCAACATAGTTGACACTAGGGATTCAAATACCCAGGGGAAAAAATTCTTGTTCTAGTGTAACTTGCACTAAAATAACTGTGAGGCTACAACTGTATTAAGTGCCGGGAAAGACGTATGTGGCGGTCTGAAATCCCATGAAGACGTAAGCTGTGCCACAGAAAGCAGGGTGGACGTAACACATGGAATTAACTAGTCCAGAGGGGCCTCTTTATCGAAGGAACCACATGATCTAGAAGTACAAGGCCAAGCA
Organism: Ceratotherium simum simum; assembly: GCF_057802395.1. Taxonomy (NCBI): domain Eukaryota; kingdom Metazoa; phylum Chordata; class Mammalia; order Perissodactyla; family Rhinocerotidae; genus Ceratotherium; species Ceratotherium simum. The sequence continues at coordinate 15,279,724 of NC_141929.1, forward strand.
GGCTGTAGCAGAGCCAAGGGGAGTGTGCGGCAAGAAGCTGCAAGGAGCCAGGCCTCAGGGGCCCGTGAACGTTCAGAACGTTGATCTTCTACCCCAAAACAACGGGTTATTATGAGCAGGGACAGAGGTATGATCAGATTGATTAACAATGACTTTCCCATTAGGCTGTAAGTTCCCTGCGTCTGTCTCCTTCACAGTTGCATCCCCGGAACTTGCAACAACACTCGATAGGGCGAACGATAGGGGAACGGACTAAACTGGGCCTGTCGGTCACCCGGGGCCACACCTTCCACCCGCGGCCCAAGTCCTCAGCCCCCACTTCCCAAAGCGGCCGCCGCAGGGGAAGGGCGGCACTGCCCCCCGCAGACAGCCTCACTCTCCCGGACCCCGCGGCGCCTCCCCGGTCGGCCCCGGGGAGGCTCCGAGAAGCCTAGGCGCCGCCCGCCCGGAAGACGGAACAGAAGCCTCCGCACCCCGCACTCACCTAGGGCGGCGAGCGGACGGCGCTGCGGAAGTGCGTCACCAGCCGGCGCACCTCGTGGGGGCCCGCGCTTCCTCTCCTCTAGGATACTGCCGCGCTTCCCGCGGCGTCTCCCTCTTTCCCCTGGGCGGAGCCCTGCGAGGAGGAGGCTGCCTGCTCTCTCTGCTCTACGGTGGCACCGCCTCTCAGGCTTCGCAGGGGGCGGAGAAAGCCAAAGGCCAAGCTGGATGAGCGCTAGCATTGCGGGATTCTCTTATTCGACTGCGCTCAAGCTGGCTCTGGTCATTAGATGGCGCCAGATTTCGTTGTGGATCAAATTGTAACTGTAGTGTGAAGAATGGATTAAAGTTGGGCAAGAGAGCAATCAGGAGGCTATTCAAAAGGCCGAGTCACGATAATGAAGAGCTGGATCAAGGCGGTACTGTTTATAATTCTTTGACATTAATATCTCTCACAAGCTATTCTATAACGGGTAACACCTGTAACTATACATTCAAACAAACACATTTATATGAACCACATATGCATTTATTCTGCCTTCTCGATGGTACCGCTCTAGAAATTAATCTTTCTTAATTCTTAATTTCCCATTACACGTAATTAGCATCTAAACTGCTCCAAAAGCACCTCCGTTTATTGTCTTGGTGCCCTTGGCTTGACAAAACAAAAGGTTTGGAGATATGCTTTCTTCACTTCAAGATCACTCCATTATTCCAATGAGGAAACTGAATCCTAGAAAGAGGAGACATCCGAGATCTCACAGTGATGTAGGAGGTTTCTTGGCCAACTGTGCACTGTGACCCTGGCTTTTATCTCTGTTCTCATTCCCTCGACTCGCTGAGGGGCTTAACATCTCTTGAGGATCTGCAGTCTTCCAGCCCCACTTCTCCATAGACAGATAAGTAACAAGCCCTGATGAGGTTGGACTGTAAGCTCTGTAATTCAGTTCAAATTCAACGAGGTAGGAGAAATATAAAGGGGGCTTAGACTCTACGCAGAATTCTTCTGCCTAGCTTATTGCTTTGGATACAGCCAGAAGGTCTCTCCTGGAGGGCTCCCATGGAAGGGTTGTGGCACTCTGGCTTCCAGGGAAGGGCAGGTAACGTACTCAGGTTCTTGGAGGCTCAGGAGATGCAGTTGATGAGAAAGTGAAACAATACAGGCACAGACTATAGCACAGTTTGACAAAGAGATGGAGAATATAAAAGAGAGGCTAAGATACAGGAAGAATAAAATGAGACTACCCAATATACAGCTAATAGAGATCCAAAGGAAGAGAACAGTAAGTGTGAGAACAAGTGATAAAGTTATAGGGAAATGGTGACTCATACATTGTTCGTGAGAGTGGGAATATACAAAGACTTTGGAGAGCAACTGGGCAATATCACATAAAACTGAAAATGCGTATACCCTAGAACCCTGTAGGTTATCTTCCTTTAACCTAATAAACTCTTGCACACATGCACGAGGAGTCATTTTGTGTAATAAAAAATTATAGCCCCAAAACTTTGATTCAGTTACAGTTTAAACTTTGTTAATACCATAAGTCACAAGTAACAATGATAATTTAATGAGAAACCTTGAAAGGGGTGAATATTCTTATAGATGCTTTTACGAAATCAATGTCTAAGTTTCTCTAAAGAAATATTTAAAAATATTTACATACCAGTTCCCTAAAGGCATTAAAAAGAGGAACATTAGCCAGATGGGACACCAATCCAGCCTGAGTTGAGTCAATACACCCTCTGTGTGGTAGATACTGTGGAGTGGCTCACTCAACATGTTTTCCAAACTTCTTCTAATGTGCCTTTCTGTACTGCAAGGATGGAAAGCTAAACACCAAATTTCCCATATTCCCTATGGCTGGGGGCTTCTGGATATGACTTAGGCTCCACTGATCACATGTATTCATGAAAGACTAACGTAGGTGATTTGAGTGGTGCAGCTCACCACAGAGGTAGCATGGTTCAGAAGCCCCCAGCTGTAGTCTGGAAGGCAGTTTCATGGCTATTGCAGAAATCATAGGTCCTTTGATGGTACAGGCCTGCAGTGTTGCTTTGGGAGTCATTCCCAGATGTTTAGCCGGAATCTATTTCTTCAACCTTGCCAATTATTTTGTAAGTTTCTAAAGCCTTGTGGTAAATCTGGCTTACTTAAACTAAACCTTGTAAAATACACACTATGAGTTATTATAATGAATTTGAGTTTCTGTCTAATCCGTTCATTAATAAAGAGAAAGCACTTCTATTGACTACAAAGTTTTTATATTCATCTCCTAGGGAACCTACTCTAAATGGCAAGATTATGATGACTGCAAAATTGTTTTACATATTTGTTGTGGGAAATTGTTTTGGCATGCTTTATTTGCTAAAAGAAACATTTGTTAGAATATGCTTGTTGTAGGAAATTGAGTTTATTTGCTTAATAAGTAATGAGCTTTACCTTTCTATTTCTTACTATCTATGAGTCATTACCTTTATTCTCTATCTCTCCTATTATATAAGTAGCAAGAAGTTACCTACTATTCAGCATTAAGACCCCTTTGCTTTGGCTTTCTCTCTATAGACCTCTGAGTTAATTCTTCAACATATACAAGGATATTCACCATGGCACTCCTTGATATAGTAAGAGTAGATAAGTAGGCTGTAGAGAATTCTTTTCATCCGTTAAAATGAACTAGAGCTACAGGCTTCAACGTGAACAAATTTCATAAATATCATTGTTAAGTAAAAAAAAGCACATGACAAAAAGATACAGTGTAAACATTTTTGTACATTTAAAAAATACATGTTATAAATATATATAATATTAATGTATAATTTATGGAACATACATATATAGTAAAAGTCCCAAAAGAAAAGCATGCATGGTTCAATGAACACACGAACCCCAGCATAGGCATTTACACTGGCGGAAGGGAAGGGAAGGAGAAACAAGGAGGGACAGGGAAGTGGGGCTTTAGCTGTAGAGGAAACATTTTTAAAATGTTGGCAAAACGCTAATATTGGCTTAGCCTAGTGGTCAGTACATGAGAATTGATTACTTTTAGCACTTTTCTATATTTATCAATTATTTCACATTAAAAATAAAAGATTTAAAAGTAGAAATAATGCCTTTATCACATTCATTATACTCTTAGACTTTCACACTGAAGTGGACTGTCTGATGATATATTAGTTTTGCTTAAATACTGAAGCCTTCCAAATATATTATTAAAACTTCGTTTCCACTGAGTATACCCTGGGCTGTCTAAATTGGGAGTAACTCTTGAAGATTTTCCCACGTGCTTTACAGTCATTGGATTTCTCACCTCTGTAATGCATAATACCATTAGAACTATAATTGAAACCTTTCTCAACTTCATACATATGAAGTGTTTCTTCCTATCATGATGACCATTTAATTTTGCATTAACAATATAGAAGACTCTTGTAGTACTTACACGGGTAGAGTTTTTCTCCAGTGTAGATACCCTGATGCATATCAAATTGGAAAGTACTTTCAGAACTACAGTTAAAGCCCTTCTCACTCTACATACATTTGATAAGTTTCTTCCCATGGCAGATTCCTGAATGCCCAATTAATTTTTCATTAACAATGTGGAGGGCTCTTCTCTAATGAAGGTATTCTGATGTTAACTCACTTGGGAGATACACCTGAAGGCTTTCCTACAATTACTTCACTCATAAAGTGTCTCCTCAGTGTGGATTTTCTGATGCTGACAAAGTCTGAAGTTATACCTAAGAGCTTTCTCACACTTAATACAGTCATGGCTTCTCCCCACTGTGGATTTTTTTGATGCTGAATTAGTCTTGCATTGATGCTAAAGGTTTTTCCACACTCCTTACATTTACATTGAAGTGGTTTCTCTCCAGTATGAATAAGCTGATGCTTTCTACATTGGGAGCTACATCTGAAGGCTCTCCCACACTCGTTATACTCTTTTTTTTTTTAAAGATTTTATTTATTTTATTTTTTCCCCCCAAAGCCCCAGTGGATAGTTGTATGTCGTAGCTGCACATCCTTCTAGTTGCTGTATGTGGGACTCGGCCTCAGGATGAACAGAGAAGCAGTGCCTCGATGCGCACCCGGGATCCGAACCTGGGCCACCAGCATCGCAGCGTGCGCACTTAACCACCAAGCCACAGGGCCGGCCCATCGTTATACTCTTAAGGTTTCTTCTTAGTGTGGATTCTCTGATGTTGAAGATAGTTAGAATTATGGCTGGAACCGTCCCCACATTCCATACACAAATAAGATTTATCCCCATTATGGTTTCTTTGATGCCTGACTAGATTGCATTGACATTGAAAGCTTTCCCACATTCATTACATTCATAGGGTGTTATGAGAGGTTTGAGGATTTGATCAGAGACATAAAAGAAACTTTCCACTTCAAACAAATGGACTGAAGGTATATTTTATTATATAGAGGATAGTAAAGGTGATAGTCTGCAAACAGATCCAAATAGGTCAAATATTAAGAGGGAAAAACATCAGCTCGACTGGAAAGGGAAAACATCTACATCGGCTGAGATGGCAGCAGATTTGAATAAGTCATATAACGAGAGGGAAAAACATCAGATCGACGGGAAAGGAAAAACATCCACATCAACTGAAGGGAAATGACACAAATCAACTGGAAAGAGAAACACCAGGTTGACGGAAAAGAGAACACCTCAGATTGGTTACTCACAACATCCATGCCCCACTACCAGGGAGAGTCCCTTCGATTGATACGGCTGGGCAGGAATCCTATCATTAGAGGTCCTGGGCTGGGCGTACCCTCCACAGGTGAGACTCTCACCAGGCCTTGGTTTCTAGCAGTTTATATAAGCAGTTACAGAGTTTACAGAGCAAGCATTCAGTGTTTCCATACACAAATGGTTATCAGTGGCGTGCGTGCACTGAATCTCCTGGCTATCATCCCAGCCTGGCAGTTGTGTATGTGCATTGTTTACGCTGGTTATCATCCCAGCCCGGCACAGATGGCCAGTCTGCCCCAGGCTGCGGCACCAGAAGGGCCTTGAAATTTTTACACATTGCAACTATCTCCGTAGGAGAAGGGCCAGTTCCCACCATGCAGAAAGCAGCTTTTATATTTCTTTTTGTGCTGGTGACTGTAGGTCAATGGAGCAGCCAAACATGGCTGTACTCATGTCAAGACATAGAGCTTCATTCCCGTATGGATTTTTTGATGTCTAATATGGTAAGAACTATACTGGAAATCTTTTCCACACTCTATATATTGGAAGGATTTCTCCCTAGTGTGGCTTCTTTGATGCCGGATTAGTTTTGCGCTCACATTGAAGGCTTTCCCACATTCCTTACATTGATATAGTTTCAAATCTCTAGTGTGGATTTTCTCATGCTAAATTGGGAGTTATATCCAAAGGTTTTCTCATACTCTATATATTTGAAGGGTCTCATCCCAGTGTGCATTCTTTGGTGCTGAATCAATTTTGAGTTAAAACTGAAGCCTTTCCGACTTATCTTACATTCACAGGATCTCTCTTTAGTGGAAATGATCTGAAACTGAGAAGATATTTGTACATTGATTAAAATAACCTCTCCAGTGGAGACTCTCATCCTCCCCACACCTATTGGAAAATAATTTTATTCCCCTCACACTCCCCACCATGGATATTTCCTATAGCCTCTTTAGTTCCTAGTCTTCTAGGAAGGTAGTTCCTTGGAAAATGTCTCTCTGGGACTTACTAGATATCATAATCTCTTCCTTTGACATATCTTTTGTTGTTATGAATTCATTAGCAGTCTTGGTTACATCATCTATATTATGAAATAGAAAACAAAATTGCACTTAAGAATTGCTCCTGTAAAGGCAACAGGATCATAAAACCATAGGACTATTAAATATCATTGGTCCAATCACCTCAACTAACCAATGACAAGCTGAGGCTATTATAAAGGAAATGCACAGTATCTCGAAAAAGGAAAATACCCAAGGTAGAATAATAAACCAGGTCTTGTCTCCAGTTACGTGTTCTTTCCATCACCAGCAATGTACTTTCCCTCACCCTACATTTGACCCAGCAATTCTACTTCTAAGTATGTCGTAGAAAGCATGTCATAGAAAAATTATTTCACATATGCACAAGGAAACATGTCCAACAATGTTCACTGCATCAGTTTGTCAAAATGAAAAACTCCAAATAACCTAAATGTCCATTATTAAGACAATGGCTAAATCAACTGCAGTATATCCCATACAATGAACTACTATACTAAACATGTGAAAATGAATGAACTTGGGTTATGTGGTTAAATCTCGGTTCCACAATGCTGAATTTAAAAAGTAAGCTGCAAAAGAATATATCAAGTATACCATTTATATAAATTCAAAACATGCAAAATAATGTTATGATGTTTATGAAAATAATCATATATAACAAGTTTGAAAGCATCTATGGGCATGATTAACACCAAATTCAGATAGTAACTACCTCTGGAGCCACAGAGAAGGAAATGCAATTCAAGAGAGGTATACAGGGGAGTTCAATTCTGTCTGTAATGCTTTAGTTCTCAAAAATATATGAAAAAACCATGATAAAATGTTAAGATATGATAAAGCTGATGGGAAGTACATAGGTGTTTATTGTTCTTTATATTTTTCTACACCTGAAATATTTCTAAGAATTTGTTTTTATCTAAATAGTACCACTAGTAGAATAAAAACTGATGAAATAGCTTCCAAAATAATAAAGGATGATAAAAGAGCAAAGAAAACAGAATCCATATAGCAAAAGGGACAAAATAGGACACAAGAAATCATTAAAAACTAAAAGCACTTAAGATGACAGATGTTAGACCAAAATTTATAACAATAAATGTAAATAGGTTAAAATATTCTTAAAAGCATCAATACAGCAAATGGATGAGACATACTCTGCCTAGATAATTAGGTTACTTTCCATAAGTCCAAGGGTAAATAAGCCTGTGAACAGGGTGATTGCCTTTACCTAAACAGTCCTCACAAATGGAAGATCTTGTTCCTAATATCTAGAGAGCACTTGCTCTTTTCACTGAGAACAGGACCCCATATACCCATGAAGTACACTATCCTGAACAAATTCCTAAATTACTAATGCAACAAATTAAACATAAAGGAGATCTCTTCTCACTAATCATTATCCTATAGTTCATATACGATACTTGCTTTCCTGATATTTCTTGACAAAGCCCAGGAATCATTAAAGACTTGGGGGACGATAACTTTTGTGTTACATGTATTTTTTTGGTATCAAACTGGTGGATTTGGACGCTCCAAAGCAACTGGACGCTACAACAGCCTTGGTTAAAGTCTCAGACTTCAGTGACAGACCCCAGGGGGCTGTTCAGTCTCCCTGGCCCAGGAAGTTTCCCCATTTTGAAAGTGCTGAAGGACGGCTCCCTAGGAGGTGAGAATTGGCTGAGCTCTCCGTCTCTCCCCACCTCGTGCAGGGGCAGCACCATCTACAGACACTTGCCTCATGCTCCCCATCCCTGGGCTGCTCTCTTTCCAGCTCGGGTTCGCGTAGCGGAGCTTGCAGCTGTGAGGCCTCCGGGGAGAAGCAAACACAGGTCCCAGGCGGAGACCCGGTGGCGGGAACCGTGCACAGGGACGCCCTTAACCCAGCCGCCGGTGCCCTCCCTTTTGTCTTCCTTCAAGCTTGGCCCCAAGCCGTACCGGGTGCAAGGGATGTAGACAAGAGAAAACCAAGATTCAAGGAGTTTCACTAAGGCCACAATAATCACATTCTGGCATCAAGGGGGGGGGCGGGGTGGGGTGGTGTGGGGAATGAACAATCTTCATACCCTTGAAGAGGCTGAGCGTGTCTGAATATTAAGTAGCACGCCTGAGCGTCAGCTACATTTGCACAGAACAATGGTGACATCTAGTGTTGGCTGGATAAATCTCAAACAGCTCTGTGATTTACCTGAACTTTAGAGAAAAACAGGGTTTTGGTGCCTCCCTTCCTCTCAGGATTCTCACCTCAGCCTCCTGCAGAGCCAAGAAATTTGTTTTTGTTTTTCCAATGTGTAATTTGCCTTTTAATTTTCTTAACAATTGCTCTTTTATTTTTCACATTATTGAAATAAAATTGATGTAAAATAAACTGGACATTTTAATTTTTATTGAACTATATTTGACACATAACTGTAAATTTAAGTTGTACAGCATGTTAACTTGATACATTTATATATTGTAATATGATTGCCATTGTAATGATAATTAGCACCTCTATCACATTACATAATTATCATTTCTTTTTAGTGGTTAGAATGATTACGTTCTAGTCTCTTAGCAAGTTTGATGATTATAATACAATATTGTTGTCTATATTCACTATACTGCGCATTAAGTCTTTAGGACTTATTTAGTACTGGTTGCAAGTTTGTGCCCTTACACAACAACTGTCCTGTCCCCCCACCCAAAGTGAACATTTTTAGAGTGTACAATTTGGTGAGTTTTGACCAGCAGAGAAAAAATATACAAAAATCTCTGTCCTCATAAATCTTGCATTCTTAGTGGCCAAAATTATGTCACATGGCTCCTCCCAACAGCAGAGGAACCTGGAAGGCAAGTTTTCAGCTTTCTGGCTTCCACAGTAGAAAGAGGATGGAAAGGGTGTTGTGTGAACCAACCTACAGTTCCTGCCACAATGGGACTGAGAAGCATAGTCAAAATATGTAAATGCTATGTACACCAGTTAGGTTTAAAACATGCTTCAGAAGTATTGACATGGTTATTCCTTAAGCCAACTCTATTTATTATTATTATTACTATTAACTTAGATGTCTTCTTAGTTGCTGACAAAAGCACAAAAGCTTGGACCACAGGGGACCTCCAGTCACTGGTAGATACTATCCTGGCACCAATAAGGTCCACCCTGTGGGCCCTCGAGTGTTGCTTAGACCTTCGATTAGCTCTGGTCCCTCTTATTAGCTCACTGTAAATGTCCTCTGTAAGTTACAGGCTCAGCTGGCTTTGCTAGCCTCTTGAGATGTTCACAGCCTCTTTTCCAAAGTCCCCTTGATAGAAAGAAACAGATGCTTACTAGATAGGATGAGTGGAACTGCTCATTTGGCTTGGCATATGTCCATTCTTATTGAAGCAATATTAAATCACAGTTTATACAAACCCGCTCCAAAAGTCCCGGGACTTTCCACCAGGGTACACTTCCCAAAGGAAACTCCATCAGAGTACTGGTTTTCAAACTTGGCTGCGTATTGGAATCACCTGGGAAGATTTAAAAAAACATGATGCCTGGGTCCTGCCCCCTAGCACAGTGATTCTCAATTGGGTGATTTGCTCCTTCTACCAAGAAACACTTAGCAATGTCTTTTGGCTGTTACAACCGGGGGAGAGAATAACTGGCATCTAGTGGGTAGACGCCAGGGATGGTGCTAAACATCCCATAATACAGAGGAAAGCCCTCCATAGTGAAGGATATCTGGTCCCAAATGTCATTAGGGCCAAGGTTGAGAAATTAGATTCGACTCTCTAGGTACAGGTTCAGCCTGGGCATGGATTTTGGTTCTAATATGCAGCAAAGTTTGAGGGGGAAAAAAGCTAGAGGCCTGTTGCTAGAGAATATTCGACTATATGGCTAAATTCCTTTCAACCCTGTAGTTTGAGTTTGAACTGGAAACTTTCCATATATTCTCATTCAATTGTGAGTTGACTTGAGGGTTGAAGGTGGTTGGAAGGAGGAAGAATTAACTGCTTTTTTGAGGAACCCAGGTTTCCCACAACATGCTGGAATGGACATCTCCACAAATAGAAGTTTTGCTGCTTATTATTCACCTTGCTTACGAGTTGGCCTCCCTGGTATAGTTCAGGAGGATCGTTAACTACAATCACACCCCGGGGAACAGGCCAATAGGAGTTACACATGGGAGAAGCAACTCCTTTGCAAAATAACCCCTGCTGCTGCTCTGGAGGGTGATAGCGTCTTTTGTGGGGGGACCTCTAGGAAGGGCCACTGCAGTTGCATAACTCCAGGGGGGCACTGTTCATATAGAACACAATGTGAATGGTGCTCCCTGGCTCCATGGCCCCTAAAGTAAAATTTTACATTCATCAGATTGCCTAGACTTTTTGTGAGTGTGTGTGAGGAAGACAGCCCTGAGCTAACATCTATTGCCAATCCTCCTCTTTTTTTTTTTTTTTTCCCTTTTTCTCCCCAAAGCCCCAGTAGATAGTCGTATGTCATAGTTGCACATCCTTCTAGTTGCTGTATGTGGGACGCAGCCTCAGCATCACCGGAGAAGTGGTGTCTCGGTGCACACCTGGGATCCAAACCCGGGCCACCAGTAGTGGAGCGCGCGCACTTAACCGCTAAGCCACGGGGCCGGCCCCACAATCTTTTTTCAATAAAAATAATTTTATCTCTCCCCACAGTTTAAATATTTTTTTGTTCAAAGTCTTAGAGATTTATCTCATTCCATTTATGGAAAATACTTGCCATATAACCTAATTGGCAACTCTGATCCTCATTTTCAAACCAATAAACTAATCAGAGCTAATTTCTTTCTGGCTTTTAAAATTCTAATAAATGTGTCACTAGGCATTTTTGAAGAATATTATAAAAATTACTGAGAAATAACTTATGGAACACATCTTGTAAGATACATTAATAAAAGCAGGCAGGAATCAAATAATACAGCTGTTACGTAATTAAATTTATTCACATTTAGAATAATCACAAGATAATTATGCCATTTGACGTCAATTATAATACTCCAATGTAATGTGCAGCTAACATTGTAAGTTATTTACAAAGCAAGAATATGAGGGAGGATATATTCCTTTGATATGTGCATATGCACATATCAATAGCAGGTGTTCAGCTTTTGAAAATAATTAAATAAAATGTATAAAAATCAGAATTAACTTTATTAATTTTGCTAGACATCATGATTGAATTTTCCTTATGAAAGAGAAAGGTGTATATTGCACTAATTGGTCCAGCATTTGCATCATTAAACATTTTGTAGGATAAAATGAGGATTGACTGCTACTAGAATAAACATTTCATGATATATTTTGATTAAACTACCTTAATTAACTACCAGATTGAGTAATGTACAGAAAATCCTAAAGAAATCCCATAAAAATTTGGTGGCAAGTTTATCCAGTATATCTTGAATAATTTGTTAGTTCCAGAACACATTCAAGTTTCCTTGAAAAAAATCAGCTTTATTAACTCTTACCCCTTTGGAGGAAACTTTCTTTCCACAAAAGATGTGTCCTGGGGTGAGTATTGAATGGAATGTACTGAATGGAATGGTTTACCTTAAATATGGAGAGAGAAAGCCATTTTGAGGACGTGATGTTTGCTTCGCTTTCATGGAGATGTTGCCAGGAGCAAAGCTTTCTTCAACAATAAACCAGAGGCAGAGGAGGCGAAGTCATTTCTACCCCACTGTCCCTCTCCACAATATCTGAATTCGGAATATCCTAATGCAGGCCCATGCTTCCCAATAAAAAAATGTACAAGACAATGGAAGACAAATGGTAGGCAGTTTTTTTCCCCCCTTTGATTAATTATTAAAGGAACCTTTTCAGAAATCCATATTTCAAAGCGTCCCTTTGTTTGGTGACCTAGAGGTTTTGACTCCCTGGGGCAGTTCCGGCAGATTAAGAGCGTGCATTCCTTTTGTGAAAGCAGGAGAAGGGCAGATTATGAAAGGTGCTTCGGAAAGGACAACCAGCACGAGCAAGCAGGCCTGCTTTCAGAGACTGAACGTGAAGCTGACAATCCAGACATGGATTCCCTCAGAACTGTCCATGCTGCTGTTCCCACTTTGAAGACCACTGACTGCTGACCTCTGCTTTCGAGGATATTTCCTTGGACTGGCAAAAGGCAGATAGAGCAGACTTAACCACGAATTTGCTTTGGAACTTGGGGAACATTCTTTAGCCTTATTGTTCTAATCTGGAGAGTAGAACCAATATCTAGTTTCCTGTTTCCTTCCCATGGTATTTTGAGAATTAATCATGAGTTAATAACACTACTTAGGTTTTGAATAGTACTTTTAACTTTTCAAAAGACTTTTGTTATCTGGGTCCTGTGTTTCCCTCCTAACTGTCCCTAAAGGCAAGACTTGCAATTGTGTGACAGATGGGGATGATGGAGACCCAGCGCAAGATTTGCCAAAGATCTCACAGCAAATAAGAGACCTGGTTGAGAATAACACTTACACTTAACCTCCTTTCTCCAAATGCATCAGCATGGGAAAGTACCAAGAAAACAATGAAAGCAGAGCATGAAGAAGTTACCAATTAAATTAAACATCAGCAAATAAACAGAAAGAATGAAGTATACCCAGTATGTATGCTATACACAATATATAGTAAGATCTAGGCTTATAGTACATCCAGATTTTTTAAAAAATCATCATTTTCCTTAAGAAACAGAGGCCAATGAATATTCTTAGTCTATTCCACAAAACTATGACACAGTTAACTGAAGGGGGAAGAAACAAAAACCTGAAGCTCCCAAAGGCAGTCTCCACCCTAAAATGCACACTCCTTCTTCCCTGTCCAGTGATCTGTAACATACTTCATACTTCTGGAACCACCCTGCAAGATGATTCCCCCCTGCATGGAATGCTGCCAGCCAAACAAAGAAATTCTTAGAACTGATTACAATTCAAGAAAGTTTTTTTTTTTTTTTGGCTTCATTTGAAGCAAAGTTTAGTTTGTCTTTTGACTAGTAATACTAAAGGTGTTACAAAAGAGAAGTTTCCCTTCCACTCGTTTTTTCCTACCACTCCGTTCCTTTCCCCAGAGGTAACCAATAAGCAAGAATTTAAAACATGAAATCTGTTGTAATCCTGCACATACCATGGGCAACATGAAATAAAACATTTGGGGCTAATCCGTAGTGCAGGAAGGGTTTGGATATTGTAAGACCTTTGTTTCAGAAGACTAAGTATAGAAAGTTGGAAGCAGGGTCTACTCAAGGGTCAAGGTAAAAACTGACACATCACATAAGCATTAAAAAAAAAGAGAATGAGGGACAAATGAATGAAATCATGAGTCAGGGAGTACTCAGTCATAATGGAGAGTTATGCATGAGCCCAAGAGGAGAATAGAAGTTTCCAGAGGTCCATAGAGCAGTTAAGATCAGAATAAATCCAGGTAACCAAGACCAGTCAAACAACATAGAACCTAGGCATGGGGTCAGGTCCCAAGACTGCCCCACTTTCTGAGCTGACCCAGAGACTGCTTGAGCCCCTGCCCTCCAAAAGTTATATATGATCTAAACTGCTTGACAAGCAGAGAACCCCTACATTTTAGAGCTGAGAAGAAACTTAAATTTTATCTAATGCATTTATGCTCAAGCAGTTTGGGCTCAGGGCCCTTAATCCTCTTAAAGATATTAAGGACTCCAAAGACTTTTTGTTTATATGGGCTATATCTATAGATATTTTTCATATTAGAAATTAACACTGATAAATTTTTTAAAATATTTATTAATTTATTCTAAAATAATTATTAAAAAACACATTACATGTTAACATAAATAACATGCCTTTATGGAAAATAACTTTATTTTCCAAAACAGAAAAAAATTAAGTGAAAAGATTGGCATTATTTTACATTTTCAAAAATCTCTTTAGTCTGGCTTAATACAAGATAGCTGGATTCTCATCTCTGCTTCTGCATTTAAGGTGTTTGATATCACATGGCATGTAGCCCCGGGAACATCACTGTATGCACACAAGAGTGGTTTTGAGGTACAGACCCCCTGAAGGGTCTTGGGGACCACAGTGGTTCCTGGACCACTCTTTGAGAACCACCGATCTCATGTAATTTAGTATTGCACTTTGTTGTAGTGCCACTTATTAGCAATGTGACTTTCCACAAGTTACTTAACCTCTCTAGGCCTCAGCTTCCCTAGCTGTAAAGTGGGACTAATAATGGAAGGTCCCTTTTATGACTGCGTGGATTCCTGCAAATGTTGTATTCTCACCATCATTTAAATATACGTGAGGTGATACCCATAAATGTTTAATACAGTGCTTGGCTCATAGTAATTACCCAAATGATGGCTCTTCCTACTATTGTTGTTGAGATTTGTTATTAACTACATACCAAGCATTGTGCCAGGAACTGAGGGTCATATCCAAGTGAGTAAGATGGTCTGAGTTGCTAAAGAGTAGGGGACATGAGATAAATACATATCTATAGAACAAAACGGATTATGTCAAGAATGATATAAAAGAGGGAGAGGTCACATTCATTCATTCATTCAACAAATATTAACCAATTGCCCCCCATGCACCAGGAGCAACAGCCAGGAGGGGGCCAATGTAGCAGAGCCAAGTGAGTGAGAGGGAGGGAGCGGGGGCAGCAAGGGGGAAGGGGGAGAAGCGAAGAGATGGGAGTGGCCCATGCACACACTGTGTAGGCCTTTGTAGGCTAATGTGATTGGGGACATAAAGAAATGTTTCATGAGAAAGTGGCATTTGTGGGGCCGGCCCCACGGCACAGCGGTTAAGTGCTCGCACTCTGCTGCTGGCGGCCCGGTTACGGATCCCAGGCGCACACCGATGCGCCGCTTGTCAGGCCATGCTGTGGCGGCGTCCCATATAAAATACAGGAAGATGGGCACGGATGTTAGCCCAGGGCCAGTCCTCCTCAGCAAAAAGAGGAGGATTGGCATGGATATTAGCTCAGGGCTGATCTTCCTCACAGAAAAAAAAAAAGAAAGAAAGAAAGCGGCATTTGAGTGAGCACTTAAGAAGAGATAGGATGTGGGAATAGGGTTGATGTACATGTTCTTTCACTCATTCACCAAACATTTGATTTTTCTGCTGAGTCTGTTCCATGTTGCACAAACAAAGGATCTCTGTTGCAAAGAAGGCATTTTTGCATTTAATTGTTTTTATTATATAAGGAACACATGCTCACTTTAAAAAGTTACAACATACAGGTAAGCAAAAATGAGAAAATAAGAACCACCCACAATCCTCCTATCCAGAGAGATCCACGTCAGGGCCAGAATTAGGGTGAGGTGAATGATGCATTTGCCTCGGGTGCAAAATTTAAAGGGGGTGGAGGGGACACAGCACTAAAAAATTCAGTAATCAAGATAAATGATATTTTAATGTAATATTTTTTAAAAATCAAAATTATTTCAAAAAATCCAGGATGGGGCAATACATCAATTTTAAATAAAGGCAGGATCCAACCCTGCACTTGGCCCATTCAGCCTCACTTGCCACCCTAATCCTGGCTCTGACTGCTTCGTTATGCCCCTGTATGTCCCCTCTCCCCTCCAGATCCATTCTCTGCCCTACTCTGGGCCCTGGGAGGCTGATCCCTGAGGACTGCACCAATGGGCTCCTTTGCCTTCTGGCTTCCCACTGGGTTCAGCCAAGGTACAAGCCAACCTGTAGGAAACCAGAGGGTCAGGTATTTCTTTCTCCACTTCCTCCCTTCTCATGACCTAAGTTCTGGCAGTGGTTGCTTCTTCTGCGAAGAGCCCCTTCTCCCACACATTCTGCTGTCACAGAGTTCCCCTTCCCGCTTCAGGCCTGGAGGTGCTAATGGCTTCCTGCTTTTGCGGGACCCTGGGTATCTCAGTTCTCTTGCTGATCCCTTAATGCTGCCCACACTTCTGTAAATTGACGCTTTAGAAGGGATTTCTGTCTAAATTCCAATTTAGGGAGCCTCTGTTTCTTTCGCTTTTTTTGTGTGTGAGGAAGATTAGCCCAGAGCTAACATCCAATGCCAATCCTCCTCTTTTTGCTGAGGAAGACTGGCCCTGGGCTAACATCCATGCCCATCTTCCTCTACTTTATATGGGACACCGCCACAGCATGGCTTGACAAGCGGTGCTGTCGGTCCACGCCCGGGATCCCAACCTGTGAACCCCTGGAGCGGAGTGTGCACACTTAACCACTATGCCACCGGGCAGGCCCCAGGGAGCCTCTGTTTCTTACAGGAACCTTGACGTTACTACCACTCAACATTTTAGGTCAAAGATATTGGCATTTTTTAAAGAAAGAAATGTTTGTTAATTTCATGGCTCCATAAAGATGATATTATTATGTGTTTTATGTCATTATATTATGTGTATAGGAAAACTGTTCCTATACTAGCTTAAAATATCCTACTTGTGGAGACTGGCCTGAGAAAAATATAAGCAAAAATCATCATTTGTGCTCTCTCTGTTTTTGCTTCTGCCTCTGCTACAAGGGACGGGTTACCCTGCTTCACTCTCTTCTCCCAGGCCAAACTCTATTTCCACCAATTTCTAGCCTGGAGCCTGAGGCCTGGGGTGACTTTAACCTGAATTGTTCCCTCAATAGAATGCAGGGATAGTGAGGGGTGGGGCTGGGCAATTACCTGACTGTCACCTGGGAAAGTGTTTGGAAGGAGACCCTAGAGCTGGAGCACTGGGGCCACCTGGGCCCCTCCTTTGACATAGATTTGAGGAACTCAAGGAGGCAACAGCACAGCTCTGCCCCATGGTCTACCCTCAACCTCCCCTAACTGGCCCCCCACCCAGCCCCTGAACCATGCCTCCTCCTTTCCCGCTTCTTTTGGCATCCTGAGGACTGAGTGGGTTGTATGGGAAGCTTCAGGACTTGGCTTCCCAAGACGCACCTACCGGATTCAACCCTAAGCCAGTGGGACCAGTGGTTTTGTCCACAGCGAGCTAGAGGCAGCGGGAAGAGCCGTTCTGGCAGCGTGAAGAGCCGTTCCGCCAAGGTAGACTTCCTCCTCGCCCCCTAAATAAATAGTGGGCACGTTCATTCAGTCCTCACCACCTGTTGATTACAATTCACGCCCGTCTGATTACAGACTTTAAATGCTGGAAGGAACATTCACTGACTAAGAGAAAACACATCCCGGGGCGCAGAGGGGGAAGCCCCTCCCGCCCCCCCGGCGCCCCCCGCCCCGGCCCGCGCCTCCGCCCGGCGCTCCGGGAGGCCCGCGCTGGGAGGCGGAGGGTGGAGGAGGATGTGGCGGCCAAGGCGGATCTCCTGGGTGGGGGAAATGTGAGAAACCGTGACAAAGTAAAGGAGAGTGAGCATCCACGTACGCAGCAGGGCGGACAAGGCAACCGTGCTCTGCCGGGCGCCCGGAGGGGTCGAGGTCTACGTGCTCAGCGCACTGCCAGGAGTCTCCACGGGAGCCCCTGAGAGGAACACCATACGGCGGCCGCGCTGACATTTCCCTGATGGCCGCAGGAGGGCTGAGAACCCTCCTTTCTCAAACATTTCAGAGCAGCAACAAATGAATCTAAGTGGGGATAGTTTTACATGTTGCCCTTTATCTTTTGCTTAGATATTAGCCGAGTTTAGAATTTCCCTTTTTGCCTTTAGATTCTCTCCCCCTTGGATTCGACAACGTTAATTAAGCACCTGCTGTGTACCAGACACTATGCTTGGTGCTGGGGACACAAAAGGGAAGACCCTCAAGGCCCCTCTAATCCAATAGGGGAGACAGACATGTAAAGGAATGTGCATAATTACAGAAGTTTGTACAACCCAGAGGATGATTTCTATGGGGGGAGGAGGAAGGGAGAGGAGACAGATCTGAGCATGGGGATAAGGGAAGGTTGCACAGACAAGGCATGTCTGAACAGGGTTTAGAAGGCTGAATAGGAGTTTGTAAGGTGGGATGAGAGTAAGGTGGAGAGGAGAAAACAGAAAACATTCTAGAGAAAACAGGTATAGAAGAAAGGAGCGTGAAGACATGCTTCTATCACTAACATGACATGAGATTTTGGATAAGATATTTATCGTTCCTGACTCTAAGTTCTACTTGCAGAAAAAGAAATAGTGACACCACATAGCAAATACAATGAGTGGATAATAAACACTTTCAAGGACAAAATGACACCCTCACACCTGAAACGTAAATGCTGCTATACAACTCAGGTGAGATATGCTTGGAAAAGGCACTTAGAACGGTTTAACCCAATGTTGATTCTGGTTTGGGCTACATGAAGTCTCATTCATTCTTCTGACCTCTACCCCTGGCTATAATTACTTTGTCACAGAACTGGACCAGCAGGAGCAAAATAGAAGAAAATGAGATAACCCAATAGCCAAAAAGAAAGAAAGAAAAAAAAACCCAAATAATTTCTAGACTCCCAATGGACAACAGGCTAATACTGTCAGGAAGAGAAGAGCAAACCTTATGATCTCAAAATAATTTCTTCGTCATTTGCATCCAGTATAAATCTAGACTTTAATCAGAAATGTGATTTAAAAATAAATGCTAACATCATCGGCATAATAGTATTTTGGCATTAAATGATTTAATATGACTTTTAAATGTGTTTCTGCAAAAACCATCCCACACCATACTACTACAATCTAGCAGCTGAGATTGATCCAACACTTCATTACTTCACTCCCTTGCTCAAAAGTTGTAACCTTCTTGCTGAGTAAAAGATAATGCTCAAATGCCCCTAACTTAATATTCAAGGATTTCCACAATTGGGCTTTATCCTGCCCTACCACTCCCAGCCTTTTTTACTATTTCTCTACAGAAACCCTCTTCTTTGGAAAAACTGGATTGCTCAGCGTCTCCAAAACATGCCATACCATGTGATCACTGACCTTTCATAAGGATGACATTCTTGCCTTCCCACCCCATACCTGACTAGGCTACTAGATATATTTTCCCCTGCAGACCCCTAGTGGAAATTCTCTCTCTCTTTTTTTATATTAATACAAATACTGTTATATAATTTTAAGCACTGCAAGTTTCTTGACATGATTTAGGAAATATCAGTAGTTACAATGGTTTGGTATTGTGTACTGAAGATAATGGTAAGGATATCTAGACTGAGTCATATCCACTTATTTACACTCTATCCTTTAATATGTTTTATGGGGTTTAGATTATCTTTAAATTGATCTATATAATAAAATATAAAATCGAGTGCCCGGTGTTTAAGAAACGACCATTATACTTGAGGTAGAAAAGCACTTTAATCTGTGATGAGAGTTCATTTTATATTGTAGCTTCACGTATCTTGTCGAACCAGGTTTTCTGTGGGTGCGTTCATTTGATTACATTGTTTAGTTATGGTGAATTTTGCACCTGTTGTGCACAAAGCAGTAAGTTCCTTTACAGAGGTTGAACAAAGGTTCATTCATTCATACCTTTCACAAGCTTTCACTGAGCTCCTTCTATGTGCCAGGCATTGTGCTACTATGATTACACAGATTTACACAGATAAAAGGTGGCCCTGTCCTAAAGGCACTCCCTAAGTGCCTTAGGAGACAGGGCTAAGCTTGTGCTGTGTCCAAGGGACTCTGTATCAATGATCCAATGCCATAATGATGCCAAGTAACAACCAACCACAAAACTTCAGTGGATACAACAATAACTGTTACTTTCTCATGCATCTGTGGTGGTTGCCTAGGCAGTTCTGCTGATTTTGGTTGGGCTCACTGAAGTGTCTGGGGTTAGCTGCTGGCGGCTGATCTAGGACGGCCTCACCATGATGATTCAGCTCTGCTTCATGTGCCTCTTCCTCCAGGAGGTATGTCCTCATGGCAGTGGCTTAGACACAAGAGGAAGAGCATGCCCATGTGCACAAGTGATTTTTAAGCCTCTGCTTAAAAATGTCCCATTGGTCAAAGCAAGTTGCATGGCTGAGACCAGAATCAGAGTTATATGGCACAGGGCATGGATACAGAGACAGGAGAATTGGGGTTGTTACTGCAATCTATCCCAGGCTCTGAACACACACACCAGGGGCACCTAACTCAGCCTAGGGAGATAAGGAATGGTTTCTCCGAGAAGGTGATGCTGACTTGAGTTGAATTTTGAAAGAGAAGATGGCAGATAGCCAGGTAATAAAGGAAGAAACGTGCTTTAAATGGAGCAACCCACGGGCTGGCCCGTGGCTTAGCGGTTAATTGCTCGCGCTCCGCTGCTGGCAGCCCAGGTTCGTATCCTGGGCGTGCACCGAGGCACCGCTTCTTCAGCCATGCTGAGGCCGTGTCCCACATACACCAACTAGAAGGATGTGCAGCTATGACATACAACTATCTACTGAGGCTTTGGGGGAAAAATAAATAAATAAAAATCAAAAAAAAAATTAAATGGAGCAACCCACATTAGCTAAGAATTTCAGAGATTGTAAATGCTTACGCGTCTTTGTCTCACAGAATGCATATATCCTCCACCTATTAACCTTTTCCCCATTTCCTGTCTGGAATTTAGGTGTGAGCCCTAGATGTGCATCAGCCTTCTTATGACTGTGAGGCAAAAAGCATTAGCCTCAAGGTCTACAGAAGGAAGGCACCTAACAGCATCACCAAGCCACTGTAACAGCCCCAATTGACTATGCCCAGACTTCTTGTCATGTGGGTCAGCACCCAGGAACTCCTGTAAAATCCCCTGGAGAACTACCCTGCCTTCAGTGTTTCATGCTCCACCATTCCTTCCCTTTCTTCCTTCAATCAAAACTCCCATTCTTTCAGTCAAGCTGACTCCAGATGCTTTGCATCATTTGCAGAAGTGGTGATACTATTTATCTCCAGGATGAGGTTTCTAAATTTCTAGAAATTCAGGTGCCCTGGATAAGACAACACCTCTCCCCTGGCCTCCACTTAATCATTGCCAAGAGTAAAGAGGGGCACCTCAGACTCTCCTGGCAGGTCCTTCCCACCTCCCTTTCCTCAGTATTCACAGTTTGGCCACCACTATCTGCATCGAGACCTCATTATCTGTTATCATTATTCCCTTTATCCTGGTTTGTGACAGTCACACAAGAAGCCTAGGATCATAGGTCACTTTTTATCCCTTGCATTTCATCCCAAATGGCCCTGTCCATACCATTTTCTGACCCCATTTCCTACCCTCCTCATCTCCTGAGATCCTCGGGAATACATTGTCAGGATCGGCAAAATCCTTCTTTTCTCAAAGGCTCTGAATTTTTCCTTCGTCTTCTTGCTGTAAAGAAAACCTGGGTCTCCTTTGAGAACACTGCTTCCTCTGCAGCCCTCTCAAGCAGTGGCTGTTTTTCTCCCACACGCCGCAGTGGAATAGGTGTCCTCCTTGTTCCTCATTGCTGCTTCCAGACCATTCTGCCTCCCTCCTTCCTAAAGCTATGCAGCTTTGATTCTGATGTTAACCAGACCATGCTACTCTCATTGCAGTCATATGGCCACTGTCACTCTCCAATCCTGCTCCTACGTGATCTCAATATCTTTATAGATGATCCTTCCAAGACACTAATTTCTAAAATCCTTGATCTTCTCTCCTCCAAAAGGCGTGTCCTCCGTCTTAGCTCAGTTGTTCCCCTCATGTCCTTGTCTCACCTCTTATCTGGCTTAGATTCCATGGCCCATTATTATAATCACTCCTTCGAGTACACCATTGGTTCCCTTTCCGCTCTCTCACTTCATTGTACTTTTCTGACAGAACACAAGCCTTAACTAAATCTAACTCTCCACCTACGCCTGCACAGTGCAGCAGTTGAACATGGCTGGGAAACTCACACACCTGCGCTAACTGCTCTCATTTTAAGTTCATGACCACTCACCTCAGAAAGGCCTTCAATGTCACTCATCAATCCCATTTACATTACCCTAGCACAGTCACTAACCCATCCTCACAAATGGCCATTCTCTACCTTCTCCTGTCTCTTCAAACTTTCTGTAACTTCCTCCCCATCCTCAGACTCAGATGACAACCTTTTTTTTTTATGAGAAAGATCAGCCCTGAGCTAACATCCATGCCAATCCTCCTCCTTTTTGCTGAGGAAGACTGGCCCTGGGCTAACATTTGTGCCCATCTTCCTCCACTTTATATGGGACGCCACCACAGCATGGCCTGACAAGCGGTGCGTCAGTACACGCCCGGGATCCAAACCTGGGCCGCCAGCAGTGGAGCGCAGGCACTTAACCGCTACGCCATGGGGCCGGCCCCTCAGATGACAACCTTGTCGACTGGTTGACTGAGAAAATAAAAACAATAAGAAGAGAATGTCCACAAACTCCTAGAACATCAATCTCCCCACCTACCTGTATCTGTGCTCATATACTTCGCCTTCCCTCCTGTTAGTAAAGATGACGTATATGCACTCCTAACTCGGGCCAACTCCTCCACTCGTGTACACCTGATTCCATCACTCCAACCATTCTCCTCTCTCTCCTGGATCATTTCCATCAGCAAATTTAAAAAGCTGTTATTTCTCCCATCTTTAAAGAAAAAAAAACCCATCACTTGACCTCACTTCCTCTTCCAACCACTGTCCCATTTCTCCTACCCTTTATTTTTTTATTTATTTATTTTTTGGTGAGGAAGATTGTCCCTGAGCTAACATCTGTGCCAATCTTTCTCTATTTTTTGTATGTGGGATGCCACCACAGCATGGATTGATTAGCGGTGTGTAGGTCTGCACCCAGGATCCAAACTCGTGAACCCTGGGCCACCGAAGCAGAGCACACAAACTCAACCACTATGCCACCAGGCCAGCCCTCTCCTTCCCTTTAGACAATGACAGTTGGCTATATTCCCTATCTACAATTCCTTTCCTCTCATAAGATTTTCATGTTTATGACTCCACAGAATATCCTCTTGTCAAGGTCATTAATGACATCCATATTGCTCTATCCAGTGGTCAATATATAGTCTCTATCCTTTCTAATCTTTCTGGAGCTTTTAACACAATTAATTACTCCTTTCTCCTTGAAACATTTTCTTCTCTTGGCTTCCAGGATACCACACTCACCTTGTCATCCTCCTAACTTGCTGGTTACTCCTTCATGGTTTTCCTTTGTCCTCTTCTCCATCTTCTCACTCTTCCTGAGTGTTCTCGCCCAGCCTCATGGCTCTACATACCATCTCTATGTTGATGACTCTCAACTGTATATTTCCAACCTGGACCTCTCCTTTGAACTCTAGACTTATATATATCCAACTGCCTGCTTAACATTCCCATTTGGATGTCCAATAGACACCTTGAATGAAACACAGCCAAAATCAAACTCCTGATTTCCACTCCAAAACCTAATTCTTCCTGTTTTTGAAAATTGCAACAATATCCTTGAGTCAGCCTTGACTCTTCTCTTACTCTCATCCTCACATCTGATCCATCAGTGAGTTATTTGATTCTACCTTTAAAACATATATTTTCATAAATATTTTAGAATCCACTGCCTCCCCTGATACTACCCTGACCCAAGCCACTGATCTCTTGCCTAGCCTCCCAGCTGATATCCCAGCTTCTGCCCTTGACCCTGATGGGGTTCAGAGCAGGCCGCCCCAAGATGTGCCACTCGGTACATGGATTATATCGAGATGAAGACAATAAAGGCTGAGGGAAACTTTGACCTCCCCTCCCACTAACTGCATGAAAGGATTTAAGATAACAGGGGGACAGGCCATCACCATAGAAAACTCTGGTTATCAATAGACTGGGAGCGCCCTTGCTAAGCCCATTCTTATCAAAGTTCTGTTTACCAAACATTTACATTTGTAAGGGAAATTTCCATTTGTACATGTGTCTCCTTCTCTGTACTGGGAAGGGGGGGGATGACCTCATCTCTAGAAACTCTTATCCATATGGCAGGAGAGGACTTAAATCTGCATACTCTTGATTACTGTGCTTTCTGGTCATCTCCCATAACTGGCTCCTCTGCCCCCAACATCCTCCTTTGTCTACCTGAATACGCTATTTAAGGTGAAAACCTCTGCCATTTGTCGAGAAACTCAGTTTCCCTGGTTTCTCCCATGTATACATGTTCTAAAGCTTTGTTTGATGTTCTCCTGCTATTCGGTCTCATGTCAATTTAATTTGTAGCCCAGCCAGAAAGGACTCAGAGCCGGTAGAGGATAGTCTTCCTTCCCTTCAACTCCTTATGGTTTCTACCCCTCAAATGATCTTTTTAGAAGATGAGTCATTCCTAAAGTCATACCCTCCAGTATCTTCCCAACTCACTCTAAGTAGGAGTCAAACTCCCACTAGTAAGGCCTAATGCATTCCTACACAATTTGTCCCTCCCTACCCTTTGTTACCTCTCAACTGTCTCTGTTACTACTCTCCCTCTGACTCACTCTGACTCACTCTCACACTGCTTTCTCTGCGATTCCTGGCTTAGCACCTTTGCACTTGCATGTTCCTTTTGCCTGGAATGGTCTTTCCTCAGCTATTTTCTTGTTTGTTTGTTTTTCCCTCATTTCTTTCAGGGCCACGCTAAACTGTTACTTTCCCTGACCCTCTATTTAAAATTGGAACAAACTCCACCCCCAGTCACAATCTCTGTCTTCTTCTTTCCTTATTTTCCTTCAGAGCACTTATCACAATCTGATATACCACGCATTTTATTTATATGTTTGTCCCCCATCCAACAAAATGCAAGCTCCACAAAGGCAGAGAATTTTGTCTGTTTTGTTCATTGCTGTTTTCAGGGCCTAGAGCAGAGCGTGGTATGTAACAGGCACCCAACAAATATTTTTGGAATTTATTGCATGGAGGAGATTATGATGGAGAGTAGAGACACACCAGCTCTTAAAAGGTGCTTAATGGCATGCCAAGGAGTTTTCATCTCGTCTATAAGGAGCTCCATTGTAGCGCTGTCATCAGACAAGTGATAGGGATCGGATCCATACAATGAAAGATCACTCTAGCTGCAGGGTGGGGCAAAGACAGCAAGGAGTAGGATTGGAGGTACAGGGAATAGTTGAGGGGTTGTTGGCAGAAATTTAAGAAAGAAAAATTGAGATCCTGAGCAAAGACAGTGGCTGTGGACATAACGAGAAGCAGAGCGAATTTATTTAGGAGTAGAATGGACAGACCTTGGTGATCAGTGTGATACATGGGGTTCCAGCCCACCAGAAGACGCCCTTTTATCTCCCCAGATTTCACCCCCAGAAACTCCTTGACTGGGCCATCATGGATCACCTGCAGCAGTCCCTGGAGACTTTTGAAAGCATGGAGGTAGAATTCTCAGATCACATCCTGGCCTGATCCCAGGTAAGGCATCCACTATCCAACAATGCCAACTCCTGAACTACCAAAGACATGCAAGACTGGGCTTTATGAAAAACTCCTGGCTCTTTATTTCCCATTCTGTCATCCTCTCTGCCCTGTTAAGGAGCCTCAAGAAGGCAAGAACCAACGAGAAACTTAAAACCATGTTCTTTTCCTTCATCCTGACCTACCCTAATCCAACTTGTTCTCCCACTATCGAAACAAATACTTCTAACAGAGATAAGGGTCATTCTATTGTCAGGGGATCCCTATCCAGGTGTCCACCCCCAGGGCTCAGCTCAAAGAGTCAGGTTCTACTGAAGGCAGTTGTCCAATTGATAACAGCATTTATAGAAACCAAGATTCCTTTCCTGGCACATTTCTTCAGAAGGTGCTGGTGCCCTAGGATACTGAAGTCAAAATTCTACAGCCTGCAGATGCTTAGCCAAAGCAGAAAGTTCTAGTCCTCCAGAATCCAATCTTTAAACCCGGCCACTTAGCAAGCACCCTAGTCAGGTCCAACACCAGGCTTTGGTAAGCAACATAGAGCTGGTGACCAATGTAGGGAGCGTAATGTCACTCAAGTTTCAGGTCTTGACATCCACATTGTAGGCTGATGCATACTGAGTGATGCATAATGAGGAATGCTGGAGCCCCCACATGAAAATGAACTCAAGGGAAGCCTGATTGTTCTTTTAATCTCGCAGTAGACAGGAAAGACATGTAGCCAAGTATAGCAGTAAAGAAACTCCAATCCTAGTACACAAGGAGCAATGGTCTGGGTAAAGGTAGCAGGAGTGGATAGTGTACAACAGAAAGATCCTTCTTCACCCCTGAGAAAATCAGACTCTGGCTCAGTGGCTGACCCGGGGTCTCTTCACCATTCAGGTGGGTCCCTAGACTGTAAAGATGGTAAAGACCCAAGGACAAGGGATGGAGCACAAAGCTCCGCTGCATAGTGGTCCCTGGGAGACAGCTGTCTTCAAATCATGTTTTAAGAAGCACCTGAAGTACACGTAGCATTTTGTAGGGATTCTTAACTTGAGACCCCTTGAAATTGGATATGATTTTGTGTTTGTATGATGAGTAAATGTGCATTTTTCTAGAGAGGAGGTCCTTATCTTTCATCAGATTTTCTGAGACTCAGAAAGAAAGAGATTGGGTCTCTACAACCTGAACTGCACTCTCCAATGTGGTAGCATTAGCCACATTTCAAGTGTTCAATGGCCACATGTGGTAGTGGCTACTGTATTAGATAGTGCAGATGCATAATATTCCCTCATCACAGAAAGTCCTATTGGACAGTGCTTCCTTAGAGATATGGTGTTTTCTCCATGAAATTTCCACGAGAAGGCTTGGATATCAGAGGCCAGCATTCAGATTTCTTCCTGGTGCTGTGGAATACTGTAGACCCTTAGAAGCCCAATAGCTACACGTGCTGACTACCACCAGATGCTAGTGGCCAGAGGATGCTTTTCTTTGGCTGCTTGGCATTCTACTAGCACAAATTCCTATCAAGGAAAAGATGGTAGGTGATATGAAGTATTTAGGGGTTATGGTGTATTTGAGCGACCACATTGTATTTGGAAGGCTTAGAAAAACATGAAGAGGGGTGCGCGCGCTGCGCAGCCACGGTTCGCCGGTTCGGATACCGGGCGCAGACCAACGCACCACTTGTCAAGCCATGCTGTGGCGGTGTCCCATATAAAGTGGAGGAAGATGGGCATGGATGTTAGCCCAGGGCAAGTCTTCCTCAGCAAAGAGAGGAGGATTGGCAGATGTTAGCTCAGGGCCGATCTTCCTCACACATACAAAAAAAGCATGAAGAGAACATTAGAAAGCTAGATTAAAACTATCAGTGTTCATCAGCGATTGACAAAGATGTAGTTTCTTTCTTTTTTCTTTTCATATGGGGTTAGTAGAATCCCCCATGAGGTAGCAGGGCTGGGGATTACATGGTGGTACAGGGAATTTGGGCAGTTCTTTGCTCTTTGTGAATGTTAAATTTCTATTCCTATAACTGTAGAAAGAGTTCTGCCCTGCAGGTTGACTGTTCTCAGGAGCACAGCGAAAGGGAACAGTCCCCATAGTCCTGGTCCATGATAATGTAGGGAGGCAGCATTGCCTGATGAGTAAGTCTGGGCTTTGGTCTCAGACCTGGGGTTGAGTCCAGACTTTACCACTATAAGCCATGTAACTGTGGATACATTATTTAGCTTCTTCAAGCCTTGATTCTATCACCTGGAAAATATGGGATTTACCTCCTAAGGCCATGGCAAGACTGAATACAATAACCCAAATAAGCGTTAAGTGCAGTACCTGGCTTGTAGCAGGCTCTGAACAAGCAGGAGCTATAATTCTCTTCTTTCATAGTCTTCGTGCTACATAATTCCTTACTGGGAACACCCTCTGTTTTGGATACCTTGGGTTTTTGATTACTGTGAATACCTATTTCTTAATGGCTGCTTCCAGCCCAGCCTTTCCAAAAGTTCTTCCTAACTGTATGTATCACAAACTAGAGAGGCTAAGATCTATGGTATTACAGGTAAGGGGCAGCTACTTGTGCTGAGGATTGTGCCAGGAGCTTCATTAACCATTAATATCACTGTATTCATCACAGTGCTATATGTAAAAGGGAAAAATTGGGAACAGTGTAAATGTCTAACAACAGAGCACTGAAATATTGGCATATGATAAATCCTTTCAAAATAATGTCTTCCATAAATATTTGTTGACAGGAGCAAATGCTTATGATAGAGTGTGAAGTGAAAAAATCAGAGCCAAACACCCCGCCATGTCCCAGCATCTGCTAGAGACACTGGTGTAAATGTGTGTCAGGAGATGTGTCAAGAAAGTTCTGTCATAGCTCCAAACTATAAACAACTCAAATTTCCATTAAAAAGATCATGGATAAATTGTGGTATATTCACACATGGAATATTACACAGTAATAAAAACCAAAAATCCTATAACTATATGCAACAATGTGCTGAATTTTATAAGGATAATATGAAATAAAAAGAGCAAATCTCAAAAGAATACGTGTGGTTTGATTCTTTTTATATAAAGGTCAAATTGGGAAATTTAATTGTATTGCTTAAGGTGATAAACTATAAGGAAAAGCAAGAAACTACTCACCATGAAAGTGATCACCTCTGAGGGTGAGGGAGGTTGTGGGAGGGAAGGGATACTGAAGCAGCTTTGGCAATGTCCCAGGGTGTTGTTGTTTTTAAATTATTTTATTGAGGCCATATTGGCTTATAACATTGTGTAAATTTCAGGTATACGTTATTATATAATGGTTTCAGTACAGACTGCGTTGTGTTCACCACCAATAGTCTAGTTTTTATCCGTCACTATACATATGTGCCCCTTTACCCCTTTTGCCCTCCCCCCACCCCCTTTCCCCTCTGGTAATCACTAATCTGTTTTCCTTATCTATGTGTTTGTTTATCTTCTACATGAGTGAAATCATACGGTATTTGTCTTTCTCTGACTTATTTTGCTTAGCATAATACCCTCAAGGTCCATCCATATTGTTGCAAATGGCACAATTTTGTCTTTTTTATGGCTAAGAAGTATTCCTTTGTATATATACCACATCTTCTTTATCCATTCATCCTTTGATGGGCGCTTAGGTTGCTTCCTCATCTTGGATATTGTGAATAATGCAGCGATGAACATAGGGGTGCATAAATCTCTCTGAATTGTTGATTTCATGTTCTTTGGATAAATACCCAGTAGTGGAATAGCCGGATCATATAGCATTTCTATTTTTAATTTTTTGGGAAATCTCCATACAGTTTTCCGTAGTGGCTGCACCACTTTGCATTTCTACCAGCAGTGTACAAGGGTTCCCTTTTCACCACATCCTCTCCAACACTTGTTATTTCTTGCCTTGTTAATTATAGCCATTCTGATGGGTGTTAGGTGATATCTCATTGTAATTTTGATTTGTATTTCCCTAATAATTAGTGATGTTGAACATCTTTTCATGTGCCTGTTGGCCATCTGTATATCTTCTTTGGAAAAATGCTGTTCATATCCTCTGCCCATTTTTTTATCGAGTTGTTCATTTTTTTGTTGTTGAGTTGTATGAGTTCTTTATATATTTTAGAAATTAATTCTAAAAATTGTAAAATTTTTTTAAGTGGCAGTTCCTTTACATTATTTGTTAAATTGTACCTTTATGCCCTAATTTTAATTTCATAATTTAAAATGTCTTAAAATAAAATAAAGACAAATGGAAAACAAGTACAAGCAAGTATATTTTCCAGTGTGATCTCAATTATGCAGATTTCTGTACGCATGTCAAAAACATCAACAGTGGTTTTCTCTGGGCAGCAAAATGTAAAAGGATATATATTGTCTTCCTTATATATTTTGTGTTTTTCAAATTTTTTATAATTAACAAGTATTACTTTTATAATAAGAATAAAAGCAGAACCACCAACTGCCCAGCTCTGGCTCTTCAATTTACATCTCTTTGAGGAAGAGAAATTTTTCTTCTCCCTGTCAGAGAGAACTACAGCTCTCTGTAGGGAGGGCCACACAGCTGAAATCAGTACAAGGCACCACTACAGGTCTGGCCATTTGTGCCAATAATAAGGCCTTAGGGGACTCAGCTGATGGAAACCAGCAGATACTTCTAGATTATCCCAGAACTGATACAACTCTGCCTGCTCTCTTTCAAGGCCTGGAAAATGAGCCAGCAGTTGAGTAAGAAGAAAGAGGTATTATTATGATTTAATAATAACTACCACTTTTTAGCTGACTATTGTTATAATATCGTGGTAGAGGCATTATAGGCATTAATCCAATCCAATTAATCCAACATTCACAAGAATTCTGTAAGATGGGTATATGTTTTACACTGATATTCTAGGGCTCAGAGAGGTGGAAGGAACGACTCGCCCAGATATCTGACTCCCAAGTCAGTGGCTTTTATACTCCACCACAATTGGCATTTATTTGCACACACGTTGTAAAGAGTTTTTGCATCTATTGTTTTATACTCACGATGATCATGTAAAGTAGCTCAGGGTAGTTGTGTGATTTGTCCAAGGACACACAGCTAGTAAGAAACTATAATCTCTAATGATGATTTGTTTCTTTTTTCTCTTGAGGAGGAAATTTTTTTTCCTGTATCCCAACTAAGCGCCAATACATCTCCGTTGTCCCATATATCTAGTTGTTACATCTAGGTAATACATCTAGTTATTACCTCCTGCAAGAAAGGTGAAGATGGTGAATATGACAGAGGCCAAAAAAATGTAATCTCCCCAAATCCAGCGAAGTGAGCTGGCAGGTACAATCCAAAAATAGCTTTCCCGTTTTCTCATCTTTTTTGCAACAGAGATAAGATGAAGACAGAAGAGTAAGGTTTAAGATCTTGTGGGCATTTGGGTTGTAATTGTCAGTGATTTCCCTATCGACCTCATCTCCCAGTTCTCCATGGGTCTCTTCTTGTTCCACTTTGCCCTGAGGGAGTTAAGCTTTTCAGCTGCTTTCAAGGAGTCTACAGTCCAGGATCCTCTCCCAGTTGTGGGAGAGCAAGCTTCCTCCTTTGCTTCACCCCACCCCTTGAGTCTCTCAGTGTTAGAGCTGCTAATACCACGGCTCCCACTCCGGGCTCCCGGGAGGACTGCTTTCTCAAGCCCGTCTTGGAGGGTGGGTCGTTTCTTTGGCAGAAGGGATAGGGCAGTGGAATTTGCTCTGAGTAGTGACGGTTATGCAAGGAGGAGGAGGAAGCCGAGAGGGGAGTTGGTGAGTCAGAGGAGAAAACCTGCACAGCCTGGCTAGCCGGGAACCTCTCTGCAGCCGTGGGGAGCCTGAGCCATTCACAAGGTAAGGAGAGTTCTCTCTGTGTACACCTCTACAGCAGGCCCATTATCCCAGGACTACTGGAGCTGAGTATCCGACAACTCGGGCAGCTAATCTGGCGATTTCGTTGGCAGTGGCGGAGGTGGATAGTGGAGGGGGGCTGAATCAGAATCACCTGGAATCATTCCTGAAAAAGCACAAGCTGCCTACCAGCAGCTCCCCTATCCCCACCCAGCTCCATCCCTAACAGGGTCCGAAACAGCCTAGAATGGTAGGGCTGCTCTGAGGTCTATTTTGTAGACGGTCCCCTGATGCATCTAAGTTGTTCAGATCCTGGCTTCCGAGCTCAAGTCTCTGAACTTCCTGCAGCTTCTCTGCTCAGGTGCTGGGGAGTGGCAGAGTGGAGGTCCAGGGAGCTGCAGGTTTTCTCTAGCTCAGGTGAGGTGTGATGTGATAATTGAACACTCAGACCTGGGACCCAAAAGACCTGGGCTGATTCAGACAGGGCTCTTTCCACCACGGAGTCAATCAAAGTTCACTTTACTTATTCTGAAAAATGGGGGTGTGGACCATCACTGTCCTATCTATCTAATAGCATTTTTGTCATGACTGTGCCTGAAAGGGCTTTCAAAGTTGTGGAACACCATTCAGGTGTAAAATAAGATTAAGTTATGAGGCCAGCACATCAGCCAGGGTAGAAGAGACCTCTATCTTGTATGGCCTTGGGCAAGTCTGGAATTTCTAACTGGAATTGAAATACTTTTATATGTGCAAAATAAGAATGTCTTGCCCTGCCTTCCACACCCAGATCAATGAAGGCACTTCAAATGCTAAACAATGCTCTACAAATGTTTGTTCATTCGGTCATCCATTCAGCAGATATTTCTTGACCACCTACTATGCGCCAGGCGCTGTCAATGGCCCTCAAGACACAGTAATGGTGAGGATCCTCGTCCAGTCCTCCTGGTGCTTTCAATCTAGTTAGTTATTATAGAGACACCGTTTGCCCAGGTGTACTTATCTCCCCAGGTTTCCCAGGTCCGCAGCTATATGTGTGGTTGCTGGTTTCCCCAACCCAGCTCTGTTCTCTCTCAGTTTGTGCATATATCTCCTGCCATCTCTACTTTCTGGTTTCAGGGGCCTAATCTCACTGGGGAATCTAAGCTAGGAATATGCCAGTGGCTGGACTCCAGGGCTCTTAAATTGATGTCTGTTTGCTTTTTTCTCAGGATTCCTCATTTTGTTTGTAAAAGGCTACATGGTACCAATTTGGGGGTCACCTATAATTCATCCTGCTGGATGAGGTCGCCCATAGTGCTGCCTCATGGTCCCTGTGCCTGATGTAGGTGCTCCCTCACTACCATCCCCTTGGTGATGTTTTTCAAGATCCTAAAGTTCTCCTGACTCTTCAGTGATGGACTATCCTTTGTGTGCTAAGATGATACTACTCGGCCATCATTGGGGCAACATGTTTTTAAATTATTTTGGGGGGAGGTGATGATGGGATGTGCCAAGGGTTTTTTCTTCCTTCTTTTTCTGAGTTGGTTAGAGCAAGGAAAGTAGTCTGTTGCCCTCCAAGGAGGCTTTTATTTCTTATTAACATTTTTAAAAATAATATTCACTTTTTTTCCTGATTTTAACTAACACTTGCTCAGTGTAGAAACTATTTTTTTTTGGAGTGAGGTTAACTGTGCCATATCGCATCAAACCTATGCCTCTGACTTGATCAATATCTTGCTCCATGCAATTGAGACAGTGTTGGTTCTCTGCTCGGTACTCAACAGAATCACCTAAATTTTAGTAACTGATACTAATGAGACATCTGTGTGCATTTTAGAAAACAACAAGTTTCAGTTTCTCGATGGATCTCATTCAGTTATCTGCTTTCTAGCAATGACCATGCCTCTTTCCACCTTCAACTATTTATTTATTCAACAAGTGTTTAAAGAGGCTTAATCACTTGTACGTTTTATGTAGCTGTAAACAAGATAAGATATAATGTTTACCCTTCAGTTACAGCAGCCTAGTGGGAGGGACCTTCATCTACAGCTGTTCACTGTAGAGTGAGAGATGGATGCTAATAGAAAATTTGGGGAACAGCTAAATCTTGGGAGGAAGGGAGATGCCTTTCAGGGAGAAAGCCGACATGGGGGCAGAATCTTGAGGTAAGAGTGGCCATCTTGCCAATGTCTCGGGGCTTCTAAATAACAGGGCAAGTTGGGAAGAACTGAAAGTGAAGTCTGGACCCTAAGGTGCCGAAAAGGAGGAGAGTGACAGGAGATCAAAGATCAGATCATGAAGGACCCTGGGTACAAGACTTGGGGATTTCGATTTAATCTTGTATGCATCAGAAAGTGACTCAAGGATTTTAAGGAGGGGAGTATAGACTTGTGCTTTAGTTTTTGGCAGCAGTGGAGGATGGAGAGAGCTGAGAGAGAGAAGAGAGAGGCTACTTACTATCAAAGGCCAGGCTAGAGATGTGCCTACCGGGATTCTGGCAACAGGGAGGGTGGGATTCAAGCATGCAATTGAAAAGCCGGAAAAGAACACTCAGGAAGGTAGAATAGGGACTCAGAGATGAAGTCCTGTCACACACTTCTCACCAATGCTGACCAACTCCCAGGACTACAGAGGAGGTTAGTGCAGGGTGGTGGGGGAGAGGGGTGGTTAGATTAGAGGAGCTTGCCATAAAAAGCCTCAGTTTCCTTTTCTTCACAGAGCCACATCACCTCGCTTTTCCTACGGTCTCAAAAATATCCACCTCTACCACTGATTACAGTCTGCAGAGATGAGGTTTGCTGAAGACACCCCCTAAAGTATTCCCTGGCTGTTCTGGTCAGCCCCATCATGGGTTGCCTAGATCCAGGATGTGTCTAGATCCCAGTGAGGAGATGGGACTCACTTTACTAAAGCATACTTTCTTTCTGGCTAGGAAAGTGCTCATGGAAAGAAAAAGCAAGAAAGAAGTCTGAGGGTTTCCATGGGAATTTCTGAGAACCATGGATAACTAAAGCCTGAGGACAGCTGGGGATGGAAGTAGAAGGCCTGGCTCCAGCTCCAGGAGAGAATGGGCATAAGGCCAGGAGCTATTGGCAGGCAAGGAGGCCTCAGAGCTATGGAGCTGCTGAGGACACTGAGTTGGCCCAAAGCTGGGATAGGGGGAGGGAGGCTGTAACTTTGAAAGGTCTACATTCCTAATCCCTAGGAAATGTTAGCTTTTTCCTGAGCTGATTATAGGCCTCGTATAAAAAATTCTATCACAATTTCCTTAGGTCAAGGTCTTCTCTTCTTTACTTCCTCTCTCTTTTGCTCCATTGTTTCCTATCTTTGTTCCAAACTTTTCCTCGTATGCACGTTGTCTTTGGAAGAAGATCTCTTGCTAAAGTCTCTCCTCAGTCCTTGGGGGGTAGGGAGGCATTCTTGGGCCATTATCAGTAATGGCCTAGTTTCTAATCATTTCCTCTTGGGCTCAAGTTTAAAAGAACTAGGAGCATATCTTAGCTGGTCCTGTTCTAACCTTTAGGGCCAAGACAGGAACTACCTTTCATTGACATTTTCCTGGCATAGAGCAAAGCGCTTTTTGGCCTCCAAGGGAAGATGATCCTCGCTGGACCCTTCTGGCACATGTGAAGGAAATGCATTGTTGTAATGAATGGAAGAAGAGGGGTTTCTGTGCCATTGCCAAGCAAGGTTTGCCTTGGGTCATCACACACTTCCCAGAAGGTTCAGGGGACTTCCAAGGGAAGCCCATGAGCTGGCAAAGCATGCTCTACCTCTCCAGGAAGCAAGCTATAAACTCTGAGTCACATCTGTGGCTGCCCAGTTCCTCCTCTGAAATCCACTCCCTACAAGCTCTGGACCTCTGGACATAAATAATGGTTTATGACCAGTATGAATGCTATCTGGGCAATAGATGTCAAAGGTACACATACTCATATTCTTTGACTCAGCAATTGCACTTCTGAGGATTTAGCTACCATACGTGTGTAATGATGTATGAACATAAAGGTCATTATCGAAGTTTTTGAAATGGCAAAAGACTGGAAACAACCCAAATGCCCAACAGTGAGGAAACTAGTTAAATAAATCGTGGTACACCCATACAGTAGAACTCTATGTTGTGGTAAAAAGGAAGGAGGAAATACTTTATGTACTGCCATGGAAAGCTCTCCAAGACATATTTTAAGTTAAGGAAGCAAAGTTCAGCCCAGTGTGTATAACTTGCTATTTTTGTGTTATAAAGAGGGAAAAAAAATTAAGAATACACATACATTTGAATTTTGTTTTTCTTTTTCTTTTTTGTTTTTTGTGAGGAAGATCAGCCCTGAGCTAACATCCGATGCCAATCCTCCTCTTTTTGCTGAGGAAGATTGGCCCTGGGCTAACATCCATGCTCATCTTCCTCTACTTTATGTGGGGCGCCGCCACAGCATGACTCGATGAGCGGTGCGTCGGTGCGCGCCTGGGATACGAACCTGCAAACCCCGGGCCACTGCAGCAGAGCACGCACACGTAACCACTTGTGCCAACAGGCCAGCCCCTTGAATTTTCTTATGTATGGATAAAGTGACTGAAACGACACGTGAAAAATGAACCCAGTTACCATCTGGGGGCAAGCTGGGAAATGGGCAGATGGAGGGCAGGTGGTGGAAGTAGACTTTGCACTGTCTACTGATGACAAAACACCAGCTGGTAGGTAAATACTAGTTGGTAGTAAGTAGAGAAGAGGTTACTGATTCAGCAGCTGGTAAAATTCTTAGGTATTCTTTCCCCCAGAAAAATACTGTGAGCCCGTTATAAAGTGTGCCATTACCCCTGTTTACAAATAGTTCTAGAAGTTTTCTAATTTATGACTATAGGCCCCCTCCACAGGAATGACTGCTTGTCATAGATTTCCCCTCGCCTGTCTTTCGATATGCTAAAGACCTGGAGTGTGACAGCCTAGGCTGCAGGCTGGCAGGCGCTATCCTTATTTCCTTCCTCCCACAGCATCTTCTTTTAAATTCTGAGTCGGTGCATTTAATGTCCAAGATAATGATACTTTTTAAAGCAATTTGAACTGTGTGACTATTAACTTATTAAAAACTTTTAAAAAATTAGTGATAAGACCTGTCACCAGGAAAGTAGCAAACCCTAAACCCAAATACTCCAATTACTGTCTAGAAATATGTTTTCTCTTTTTTACTAAAATGAAGGAAAAATTTCTTGGGTATATAGTGTTATGCAAATTAGCACCTTGCTACCATTAATATTTTTTACTATGTGAAATAACTATTACATCTCTCAATAGTTATTTATGCCAGAAAATCACCTTAAATGATCCAGAGTCATCTTAGCCCTTAAAGAGGGTTAAGATCTCCCTTGGAATAATATTCTAGCACAACACTGGGAACCATGTTTTTTCACACAAAGTGAGCCCTGATTGTGAAGGGAATAAGTTCAGGGTTGCCATCAGTCAGTCTATATGAGCCTTAGTGTGAATTACAAAGTGGAACTCATTTCTCTAGATGTTTACTATCTAACAACTGGAAAATCATCCTACTATACATATTCTATTGGACTAAGATACTTTACTGTCACCTACCAGAACATTTTTTTATAATGAGAATCTTAAATTCTTGATGAGATGGTAATCCCTAGGGTTGTGCAGTGCACAACCTGCCTGACTGTACTGAGCAGCCCTGAGTAGGTTGTGTCAAGCGGTCAAGCATTCCCCCAAGCAGCAACACAGTGGCTAACAGGCCACAAGTATCGCTACTGCAGTTCTTAGGTTGGCTTGCCTCACTCTCATGAGTTGGTTGTTAAGGAGACAACGATTCACCCAAATAGATTCAGATAGTATATTACCTACACAGATGTGAGGTCAGCATTGGATCAGCTCCCCTGTCCCTGGTCCCATGGGATGAGGCCAAATCAGAGGAGGACTAGGTGACAGGTGCCACAGGCACTTGGCTTTGCCACTGAGGTGACAACTCCGAACTACAGTCAGGCATAACTTAACGATGGGGATAGATTCTGAGAAATGTGTCATTAGGCTATTTTGCTGTTGTGCGAACATCACAGAGTGTACTTACACAAACCTAGATGGTATAGCCTACTACACACCTAGGCTATATGGTACTCATCTTAAGGGACCACTGTTGTGTTTGCGGTCCGTTGACCAAGAAGTTGTTATGTGGGCATGACTATAAAGCCAAGCAGTTTTATAGCCTGCAGCCATATCCTTCAGGGGATTGCAAGTCCTGTGCTGAACTGAGATGAAGGAGGGTAATGAGAAATGGCCTTGTGTCAGTCTCCCTCAAGATAGGGGGGTGGGAGAGCAATGGCCTCAAGGCAGTTCCTCACAAGTTAGTTTATGTCCCTTAGTTTCAGAAAGAATCACAGGGCATTCAACCAAAACTTGGGTCAGATTGCAGTTAAGCTTTGTCTACATGGCCTGGGTGAAGACATGCATGTCACCAGGGTGCCAGGGTGGAGCTATTCCCCCACGTTGATGAAATATGGTGGAGTTGGGGCCGGCCCCGTGGCTTAGCGGTTAAGTGTGTCCCCTCCACTACTGGCGACCTGGGTTCAGATCCCGGGCGTGCACCAATGCACCGCTTCTCCGGCCATGCTGAGGCTGCGTCCCACATATAGCAACTAGAAGAATGTGCAACTATGACATACAACTATGTACTGGAGCTTTGGGGAAAAAAAAAAGGAGGAGGATTGGCAATAGATGTTAGCTCAGAGCCGGTCTTCCTCAGCAAAAAGAGGAGGATTAGCAGGGATGTTAGCTCAGGGCTGATCTTCCTCACAAAAAAAAAAAAGAAAGAAAGAAATATGGTGGAGTTCAGGCATTTTGGGTAGCTCAATGGACAAGAAAGACCAGGAGGGAGGAAGGAAAGAGCCTAAAATAAATAGAACTTATTGACACACTAATTGCAAGGGACAGGAATTGATTCAGAGAAGGATTTGTGCAGTTGGTTGCAAGAAGTTTCCAGCGCTCTACATTGCTCCTTGGTGGGGGTCATGGAGAAGGTGGCTTTGGCTAGAAAGAGGATGGAAGGCAGACACCAAAACATCAGCCTAACAGCCCCTCTGCTTGTTCCTTAAAGGTTTTCCACTTCAGCACAATGATACTGCCCAAAAAAATGAGGCCACTGCTATTCTTGGTTTCCCAGATGGCCATCTTAGCTCTATTCATCCATTTGTACAGCCACAACTTCAACTCCATGTCTACGAAGGAGGAGCCCGAGCCCAAGCCCGTGCACGTGCTGGTCCTGTCTTCGTGGCGCTCTGGCTCTTCTTTTGTGGGCCAGATTTTTGGGCAGCACCCGGATGTCTTCTACCTGATGGAGCCCGCCTGGCATGTCTGGATGACCTTCACACAAAGCACTGCCTGGAGGCTGCATATGGCAGTGCGGGATCTGATACGTGCCGTCTTTCTGTGTGACATGAGTGTCTTTGATGCCTACATGAAACCTGGTCCCCGAAATCAGTCCAGTCTCTTTCAGTGGGAGGGCAGCCGGGCCTTGTGTACCCCACCTGCCTGCAACATCTTCCCACGGGATAAGATCACCTCCCAGGCTCACTGCAGGCTTCTGTGCAATCGACAGCCCTTTGAGGTGGTGGAGAAGGCCTGCCGCTCCTACCGCCACGTGGTGCTCAAGGAGGTGCGCTTCTTCAACCTGCAGGTGCTCTACCCGCTGCTGAGAGACCCCTCCCTCAATCTGCACATCGTGCACCTGGTCCGAGATCCCCGGGCGGTGTTCCGTTCCCGAGAACGCACCACAGGGGAACTCATGACTGACAGCCACATTGTGATGGGCCAGTATTGGCAGAAACTCAAGAAAGAGGACCAACCCTACGGGGTGATGCAGGTGATCTGCAAAAGCCAGCTGGAGATCTACAAGGCTGCGCAGTCCTTGCCCGAAGCCCTGAAGCAGCGCTACCTGCTCATGCGCTACGAGGACCTGGTCCGGGACCCCCTGGCCCAGACTGCCCGAATGTATGAATATGTGGGGTTGAAATTCTTGCCCCAACTCCAGACCTGGGTACACAACATCACTCGAGGCAAGGGCATGGGTACTCACGCCTTCCACACAAATGCCAGGAATGCCCTCGACGTCTCCCAGGCCTGGCGCTGGTCCTTGCCTTATGAAAAGGTCTTCCGACTTCAGCAAGTCTGCAGTGATACCATGAATTTGCTGGGCTACCGCCTTGTCAGATCTGAGCAAGAGCAGAGAAACCTGTCACTGGATCTTCTGTCTACCTGGACCCCCTCCCAGCAAGTCTACCAAGAGGGCTGAGGAGGCTCTGTTCCTACCTGGCACCAGCCTCAGCCACGTTGACTGAAGGCTGCTTCTGAGCCTTAATTATGACTCTTTTGGTGTACATGTGAGTATGAGCAGTGCCCACACATGCTCAGCCGAGAAATCTTTGTGTCTCTACTTACGTCTAGGAAAGAGATTCAGAAACCTTACATGAGCGGCACATTCCACCACTGAAAGCCACTTCTTGGCTTTCCTATCTATGTATACCTCGGAGACTTCGTGGCCTGGGGTCCTGTTTGGCACCATGCAGTATCAATGGAGTAAATCCATAAACTTCTCTGTTCTCATCTTGCCCAATGGGAAAGGGGTGAGACAGGAAAAACCAGGGAAATGGGACTTCCACCAAAGAGCTCGGCAACACTTTCCACAGGGGTATGAACTCTGAGCCCTTGGACTCCCAGTGGATTCAAAAAGGGAATGGGGAACAGGGATGGATGCTTACCCGTGAGCGTGGCCATCACAGCTATCAGTTATCACAAATACGAAATAAAATCTCTGCACAACAGAGCAAGCTCTTAAGTTCATGGGGGGCTGGGCCCGATTTGGATGTCATTTCCCCTCAGTGTTTTCCCATCACAGAGGATTTTGACCTGTGAAGCTGTCATCCGTTAACACTAAAATTTCAAAATAAGATTCTTTTTGGAGTGTTCTCTTTTATGCTTTCTAATTCCTTAGTAGTAAACACTCATGGGATCCTAACCTAAGAGCATAATTGTCTTTATAGATTTTTTTTAATACTCTAGTTTACTATTATCTATCGCTCAACCATAGACAAGTTGCTAAGACAATGTTTGGTGTCAGATGATGAACTAAGTCAAAACTGATCAATACATTGCCTTCTTAAGAATTTGTAGAAAGTAGACAACCAGGAACTAAGCCCTTTCTTTCTTGTGTGAGGCCTAAGTTGTAATGATACTGTATGTGTCACTCTAGGGTCTGGGAGAAGAGCTCCTCTAATCTGATCCCTCAGCCAGAGGACCTCAGTTCCAGTCTGATTAGTCCTATCAGGCTCTTTCTGGTCACCTCCCCCAACAAAAAAAGTGTTTCTCCCAGTCTTTGCAGCATTCCCCAGCTCTCCTTGTGCATCAGATTCGCCTGTTAAAAATGCGTTTTGCCATGCCCTACCTCAGATCGCTAGAATTGGAATCTCCCGGGGTGGGGGCTGGGATTCTGTATGTCTATCAAGCTACCCTGGTGACTATTTCATGGCCAGCCTGGCAGTAGTACACCCTGCTCTGGGCAGCAGCGCTATTTGCCTTCTTGCTCCAAGACAGATGACTTTTCAGCGCGTGCTGAGGATCTGTGCCACTTACGCCTGACGTTGGTGCTGTCCTCAGGGTGGGAGGAATAGGAAGAAGGTCTGTATATGCCTGGAACTCCATGGGCCTCTGAGTCCTGACTTTTTTAATATTTTACTTTGTCCAAACTTGAGAGAGATCATCATTTCATCTTTCCCATTCCCTCTTTTGACATGATCCTCACTTCATAAAGCTCCCTGGATGTCAGATTGGAATTCTCCCACAGCTCTTGCGCTGTGCCACTGCCTGAGATGTTTGAGTAGCTACCTTTGCCTGCTGGGTCTATGGAAGTTAATTTATATGTGGCTCTAGAGGAGTGAATTGATTCTAATATCCAAGCCCAAGCCACTTTTCAAGAGCATAGGATCTCCCAGGCAAATGCTTGCCTCTACAAACTGCCCAAAACAGTGAAAGAGGCAAA
Source organism: Ceratotherium simum simum (assembly GCF_057802395.1). NCBI lineage: Eukaryota > Metazoa > Chordata > Mammalia > Perissodactyla > Rhinocerotidae > Ceratotherium > Ceratotherium simum. Next base: position 15,321,029 of record NC_141929.1, read on the forward strand.
TTTCCCCAACATTGAAAATAAGGCCAGGGCAGTAGGCGGTGGTGCAAACAGTGAAGAGGGCCAGTGAAGAGGACAGACAGTGATAGATTCAACCATCTCTGATTTCCCCTCTGAAATTCCAGCCTCTACGTGAAGTATTTTAGAGTTAGCAACTTCCTTAGGAACCATCTCTCTGGGATTCTAGAGTACCAAGCTGCTTGCTTCTCCTTCTCCAAAAGAATCACCCCACCCCAAGACAAGGAAAGAGACTAGCCACATGGAAATCTCAGGATCTTGTTCAAGATCTACTTTAAAACAGCCTTAATGGGCCGGCCCGGTGGAGTAGAGGTGGCGTAGGTGTTAAGTTCGCACGCTCTGCTTTGGCGGCCTGAGGTTTGTGGGTTTGGGTCTCCGGCGCGGACCTACGCACCACTCGTCAGGCCACACCGTGGCGGCATACCATATAAAGTAGAGGAAGACGGGCACGGATGTCAGCCCAGGGCCAGTCTTCCTCAGCAAAAGAGGAGGATTGGCAACAGGTGTTAGCTCAGGGCTAATCTCTCTCACCAAAAAAAAAACAGCTTTAAATTTCCTATATTCTAAGTCCTAGATGGACTTCTTGAAGGAGAATCTAGCTGTAGTATCCTATATAGTAGCCACTAGCCATTGGTAGTGGTTTAGATTTAAATTAATTAAAATTAAAATTCAGTTCCTCAGTCATACTAGTCATGTTGCAGGTGCTCAATAGGCACATGTGGCTAGTGGCTACTGTTGGACAGCACACATACAGACCATTTCCATCACTGCAAAAGTGCTACTGGACATCTCTGGTCTAAATTAATTTTTATTTGTGTGTGGCATCTTACCCTTAACCTCAACTCCCCCCCCAAAGAAAAAAGTTTAGAGAACATATAATAATACTATGATGGCATTTTTACATAACATAAGACAGTGTAGTATAAAATAGTGCTATATAACCTCTTTAAAAATCTGACCCAGGGGCCAGCCACATGGTGTAGCAGTTGAGTGCGCGCGCTCCGCTGTTGGCGGCCCGGGGTTCGGATCCCGGGCGAGCACCAATGCACTGCTTGTCAGGCCATGCTGTGATGGCGTCCCATATAAAGTGGAGGAAGATGAGCACAGATGTCAGCCCAGGGCCAGTCTTCCTCAGCAAAAAGAGGAGGATGGGCATGGATGTTAGCTCACGGCTGATCTTCCTCACACACACACAATAAAATAAAATAGATAAAAAAATAAAACAAGTAAAAATTTGACCCAGTGTTGAGAGAGAGTTAGCAATGAGTCTCCTATTGATGGGTTCCGGTGGCTGGCACTGGAATTGAGTGATGAGAGTGGCAGTACACTCAGTTGTGTAATAGGGGATGTTTGGGGAGCTGAGAACTGTGACAAGAGTAGAGGACAGTGTTCTGCTAAACATCCTTTCCAATTTGGCAACATCTGTTCATCCCCAAACCATCGCATAGAAAGGCATCTGTTTGCCTTCTCAGCCTCCTTAGCTGCATGGGGTCTAAGGATGAGTTTAAACCTAAAAGAGGGATGAAGTTGATCTAAATTTCTCAGGGCTAGTAGTCAGGATTGCAGAGTGAGCTCGCTCATGTCTAGAGTAAACATAATGGCCTGAAATGCCTAATTGCAGGACTGTAATTGATGATTTTACAAAAAGCCAAGCTGGGCAACTAGCCTAAGACCTCCACTTCCGGGAAAGAAGGGAGTCCTAAAATTTAAAGTAATTTTTTGGAGGGTGAGAAAGGGATAATTTTCAAACAAAGGGGCTTCGACTATAATTTAACTGTGTTTCTATCTATAGTTACTATGTGGCTTCATCTTCTATAAAATGAGAGCAATTGCTAAGATTTTAATTTAATTAAAACTATATTCTTTTCAACATAAAATTAGCAGTTATGGAGAGAGATTAGAAGGTAGAATCAACTTCTGATTATTTTTGTGCAAAAATCTGCTATTGCGTTGTCTATAAATGTTTCTCAAAAAATAGTTTACAATTTACTGTGTGATTTAAACCCAAGCTAAATATAAGTTAATTTCACTGACTATGTATGTTATCACAACTCTATTGACTTACTTTTACAGACCAGCAAAGCAAAATTAAAAATGAATATATGTGATTGACATAGGCCAGTTAACAAATCTCTGATAGGCATTAGTTAGGGATCCACAATACCCTGGCATTTCTGTTGAGGGCTATGCCCCTCTTCTGCATAAACAGTCCTGGTCATTCCAAGTAAGGTTATTTTTTAAATGCAGTATTGAGAAAAAAGTAATGACAACCAGAGTAAGGAGATTTGAATAGAGCTTTCAGTTAAAGGGTATCTTCATGTATTCCGTACATTTAATGGGCATCTACTATTTGCCAAAGAATGTTCTCAAGGCTGTGGATACAGCAGGGAACACAGCAGGCAAAGCCCCTCCTTTCATGCAGCTTATATTTTAGTCTGTTGGGGAGTGGGGGAACAAACAGATATATGTCAGATGATGGCAAGTACTATGAGGAAGAACAGAGCTGGTAAGGAGCTGGGGCGTGAAGGAGGGTGCTGTCTTAAAGATGGTGATAAGGGACATCTTCTCTGGGAGTAGTATTTGAGCACAGACCCTTGTGAAGCAGAGACCTGAGGCAAAGTGCCCCAGGAAATGCCGATGTCAATACGACAGAATCTATAAAGGGTATAGTGAAAATGCCGTATATGCTTGGTGCTATGCCAAGTGTTGTGGAAGATAAAGAAGCTCAGATGTGACAGTAAGGACAGTATGACAGAGAGGTTATGTCCTTATGAGCGCGTTGGCTCTGGAAACGTGCTGCCTGGATGATTCTGCTATTACCAGCTAGGTGACTGCAGAAGAGTTCCTTAACATGTCTCAGTTCCCTCAACTGTAGAGTGGGTAGAATAATAGCAGTACTGACTCCTTGGAGTTGCTAGGAGGGCTGATGTGTTAACATATGGAAAGTGCTTAGCAAGTGTCAAGTGCTGGCATGTAAGCAAGCATGTGAATATCTTGGTAACAGCGCTGGTCTTGGCTCTCAAGGACTGTCTTCCAGCATTTCTGGTAACAACCTCATTAAGGTGATGCTTAACAGCAGATCACGAGCCCTTTATGGCGTTTCTGATCATACTGATACAATTAGGAGATTGATAACCTTCTGATCTTCTAGTTTCTCTACATCAGTAGTTCTCAACTGGAGGCAATTTTGCCACCCAGGGGACATTTGGCAGTGTGGAGATATTTTTGGCTGTCACAACTTGGAGGGGTTGCTACTGGCATCTAGAGGGGCATAAGATGATACTACATCTCCTACAATGCACAGGAAAGCACCCCTGCCACACACACCCAACAAAGAATTCTCTGGCCCAAAATGTCAATAGTGCAATTGTTAAGAAACCCTACTCTATATTAATCAGATGATTAATATGTGAAGGATGAAGAGCTGATGATTCAAACAGATTTCTCTTCCATCTCATTCGATCACACTCAATCTCACTCAAATGGTGCACCACTAGCCCAAGCATCCCGACTGGGGAGATGTAACCAGGGCTCTTTTGGAACCCACTCAAGTGATCTCAAAGGGAGTAGTGGAGTAGACATTATAAAAATACGCAGCAGGATCACAGGAGTCTGATGAGAGGAAGTGAGTGCAACCAGGCTTCTGGGCACCAGTCACTCACTGCCCAGTCTGTGCCTTAACTGCTCTTGGCTTATGTCCACCTTAATTCAGTCAGCTGTGGCCAGAAGAGGAAAGTTTAAAGGGGCAAAACATGATCATTTAGGGCCTCGGGGAAAGATGAGCAGGATGAATGTCAAAAAGTTCCACAGGCCCAGCGGGATTTAGACCCGTGTTCCTCAACCTCTTTTTCTTTATCACCCCCACCCTCAATAAGCTTTTTAGACTATTTTTTCCTAATTGCCCCTCCCCATGAAACATTAATACCACAAATATACTGCATGTCTGTTTTCGTACTGTGGGCCTTTGGGGGGTCACAGACCACTGTAATATCTTAAGTTTTTTTGCTCCCCAAAACCCACCTTTCAGCTCTTGATGGTACTACCACCTCCATTGAGAAGCTTTATGTAGACCACTGTCCCTAATATTTTTTTAGCTCCTTTCCCAGCTCCTCTCTCTTTTCTTCTAGGTATCTTTTTGTTTGTCATCCCCTCAAACTATGCTCCTTGCTCTCACCAGTGATAGTTGTCCCTTGCTCAACAATAATTAAACGTGATTATGTAAAATAATACATGACAGCAATTTGTAAAGACCTATGAAAACATTGCTTATTGTTAGTAGTAAAATATGAACACAAGTAACTCCGATTGCCGCCCTCCCCGCCAGCCCTACTCCTAACCATTTGGGATGGTCATTGGCCCTGCTTTCCTAGCCAGTTTTCACGCTGGCTTCTTATGGCCCTGGAAGAACAATAAGGAAGCTAGTTTATTGTTTGGTTTTTTTTTTTTTTTTTAAAGATTTTATTTATTTATTTTTTCCCCCCAAAGCCCCAGTAGATAGCTGTACGTCACAGCTGCACATCCTTCCAGCCGCTGCATGTGGGACTCGGCCCCAGGATGAACGGAGAAGTGGTGCCTCGGTGCGCACCCGGGATCCGAACCCGGGCCGCCAGCATCGGAGCGCGTGCACTTAACCACCAAGCCACGGGGCCGGCCCGTTTGTTTGTTTTTTAAGTTTATGACAAGAATTAGTAACCAGTGGAATAGGCACGTGGAGCTGCTGTGCATAAAGAATTATGTACGTTTCAGAAAAATTTAGCTATTGCTCCACCCTAAATCAGTGTGGGTTGAAATGGCTAACTATAGATAATGTAAATGTGTTGAATGAAAAGGAATAAAGGGCTCCTGTCCTTTTATGCAGGGGAAGGGGAATGGAGGGAACTCTCAATTATCTGATCCATCATAGACCCAACTAGGAGACCTTACAGATGCAACACACACGCACACACACAAACACACACACACACACACAGCATCCTGGATGCAAATAAGCTTGAAAAAGTTGACTATACTAAATTTAACTGGGTTTTCAAATGTAAGACCTTCAGAACTTCAAATATGTTCACGTGCCTATTAAGAATGAATAGAGTCTGGGGCCAACCCCGTGGCTCAGCGGTTAAGTGCGCGCACTCCGCGACTGGCGGCCCAGGTTGGGATCCCTGGCGCACACCGATGCACTGCTTGTCGGGCCATGCTGAGGCCGCGTCCCACATACAGCAACTAGAAGGATGTGCAACTATGACATACAACTACCTACTGGGGCTTTGGGGAGAAAAAGGGGAAACAAAAAAAAGGAGGAGGATTGGCAATAGATGTTAGCTCAGGGCCGGTCTTCCTCAGCAAAATAGAAGAGGATTGGCATGGATGTTAGCTCAGGGCTGAGCTTCCTCCCTGCTAAAAAAACAAGAACAACAACAATGAATAGAATCTATAGTGGTTCTCCCAAACTTCTTTGACCAAGGATGATTTTTCCCTTGATATACCTGTAAATCCCTGTCAGGAGAATATTTTGAAAAAGGCCAGTCTGAGAAATGCTGAATTATCTTCAGCAATCATAACGCCAGAGGGACCCAACACTGATTTCTCCTTGTCTTCTCCCAAGCCCAAGCAGGCAAATGTTGAATGGAGAAAATTACACGAGAGCAGCTTGGTTTGCAGGGAATTTATGATCACTTACATCAATTTATGATCACTTCAACACTCACCTGCAACTCCCTCTCCATAATAACTTTCCCCAACCATCTTCTGACCACATACCTTCCCCTCCTTTTCAGAGAAAAGAAAAGCCATCAATACCAGATGCGAGCCCCCATTAACATTCTGTCCTCCTTCTTATACAGGTAAGCTGAAACTGTATAAAGTGAAGAAGCAATTACCATTACTTTATATGGGAAAAATTTTTGAGTGTTCTCAGACCCAAAAAATAACCTAACAAATCATGCCAAATAACACATGAAACCTAAAATAACACTAACAGTAAAAGCAGGAGTGATATGATAAATATACAGCCTATATAAAGTAGAAATAATGTACATACAGTGAAGTTCCACTTACCAGAATCAGGAGGATGGCAAGCACCCCAGCAGGCTGAGAGGTGGTGGTGGTGATGATGGGGTGTTAGGCTAAGTCGTTGGAGGTTGGGGTGGTGGGAGGTACAGGAGACTGGGGTGTGGGAGAGAGAGGGAGAGGGTCAGCTATTAACATCTCATTATCATCTGAATCCATCAGGGCAGGCAGGTCCCTAACATCTACACCTTCTTCTGTGTCTGCCCGTCTGGATGTCGAAGGTCAAGGTTCCTCGTCTGCAGTAGCTGATGTGGCAGGCTTGAAATATGAGTTATGCCTGAGTGCTTAGCCTCTATAATGGTTCACTAAACAAAAGAAATGCTAAATGCTATTTTCATTTTTCACCTTTTTTCATAAAAGCAAAAATCCTCTTCAGATTTCTTTCAGTTAGTGAAAACAGGAACTAATGTAGGACTTTCACAAAAGCAAAGTGGTGTAAAGCAAACTTTCGGATAGCGGGGGGAACCTGCATTGTATTACACTATTGATGTTGTTCTAGCTCCTGTTTAAGACCAGTCCCTTTATCAGAGCTTTGGATTCCATCCCCTCTCACCATCTCAAGAACTATGCATTTTTATTATTCATCCCTCTCTTCTGAACTCAACTTCTCTTCAACTGAATCCTTCCCTTTGGCTTTTTAACTTACTCAATCCTTCACCTTCTTGAAAAAACTCTCCCTCATTCCCATATCCTTATCCAATTGCTAGCCCCCTCTCCTCACTTCACAGCCAAACTGATCTAAAGAGGTGTCTATATTCATTGGCTTTATGTTCTCACCCTCTACTTCCTCCTCAACCTACTCCAAAAGAGATTTCACCCCTTCTCTAAACAGCTCTAGCTAACAACAAAAATTAAATTCCATGTTGCTCACTCACTCCAGTGGACATTTTCCAATTCTCATTTCACCTGAACTCTCAGCAACAGTTGACTTTATTGAGTACTTACTTCCTCCTTCTTGAGACATTGTATCCTGGTTTTCCTCCTGTTTCTCTGGCCCCTTCTCAGGTTTTTGTATAATTATTCTCTTCTACCTAGCTATTAAATGTTGGAGTTACTTAAGGCACAACATAAATCTTCTTTTTTTCACTGTATACTTTCTCTCTAGACTATCTCATCCATGCCCATGATTTTTAAGACCACCTACATGTAGATGACCCACAAAAGTATATCTCCAGCCCAGACATCTCTGAGCTCCAGATCTGTAAATCCAATGACCGTTTTGACATCTCTTGAACATCTCAAAAGATGCCTCAGACTCAACATGTCCAAACATTGCATTCATTATTTTCCCCTCCTCCACCCTAGACCATGCCAAACATCTTCATCCTTCCTGGGTCTCTTTCCCACCTTTTCAACCTGTTGCCAATTCAAAAACCTGGACTTTGTTCTTGACTTCTTCCACCAATCAATCACCAACAACTGTCGATTCTATCTCATCAACATTTCTTAAGCCCAGGTACTTCTCTCTTTTCCCCTGAAACTTCTCCCTCCTTCTTTGTTCACGCCACCATCATCTCTTTCCTGAACCACTGATTTGGTCTTCCTGCCTCCAAGCTGCCCATTTCAGTCCAGTATCTACACTGTATTAAAAATTCAGAAAGTCCAAATTTCCTAATGTAGTTTAGAAAGTCTTTCTTGATCTGACCCTTGCATCCCTCTTTAATCACTCCCTCTTAGATTCTTTCCTGTCATCTCAAATTTGTAGTTCTACCAATGTACCGCCTACACATCTGGATCTTAGATCGTGCTATTTCTCACACCTGGAATACCCTATCCTGTCCAACCCCCAACTTCTCTGGCTAATTTTTTTGATTCCTCAGTTCTCAACTAAAATATCTCCTGTGGATAGCTAGATCCTCAAGCATCTGTTGAGTACCACTTGTACAGGCTTTCTATTATCATAGCATTTACACATTATAATAAAACCGTCCAATTTACATATTCTTTGAGCTCTTTGAGGCCAGAGACTGTCTTATTCATTGTGGTATAACCAATGCCTAACACAGTCCCTGGCACATAGTAGGCATTTAATAAATATTTGTTTAATGATTGAAACTTTGATTTTATCTGCATTATACGTAAAGGTCTCATTCTTTATGTAATACTTAGAAAAAAGGCCAATCACAGAACCTTCTATTCTGAGAAACAGTGATATGTTTAAAGATTTAGATAACAAAGAACCAACATTTAAAAGCTTCCTGTTTGAGGGGCTGGCCTGGTGGCGTAACAGTTAATTTCGCACGCTCTGCTTCCACGGCCCAGGGTTCGCAGGTTCTGATCCTGGGCACGGACCTACGCACCGCTTATCAAGCCATGCTGTGGTGGCGTCCCATATAAAGTAAAGGAAGATAGGCACGGATGTTAGCCCAGGGCCAATCTTCCTTAGCAAAAAAGAGGATTGGCAACAGATGTTAGCTCAGGGCTAATCTTCCTCAAAAAAAAAAAGTTTCCTGTTTGAGAGAAATAAGGGAAGTTGCATCTTAAAGCCAACAGCTCAGAAGTGCTGGGTCAAGTGGGGTGACAGGAGGGAAGGGATAAAGCAGAGATTCAAAAATTAAGTTGATTTGAATTTCTTTTTTTAATAAGGTTTTTTGTGTGTGTGTGTGAGGAAGATCAGCCCTGAGCTAACATCTGTGCTAATCCTCCTCTTTTTGCTGAGGAAGACCGGCTCTGAGGTAACATCTATTGCCAATCCTCCTCCTTTTTTCTCCCCAAAGCCCCAGTAGATAGTTGTATGTCATAGTTGCACACCCTTCTAGTTGCTGTATGTGGGACGTGGCCTCAGCATGGCCAGAGAAGCGGTAGCGTCGGTGCGCGCCCGGGATCCAAACCTGGGCCGCCAGTAGCAGAGCGCGCACACTTAACCGCTAAGCCACGGGGGCCGGACCTGATTTGAATTTCAAATAGTGATATTACTATGGCAAGAGAAGCTGCAAATTATGCTGGTTTTCTGACGAATTGCATGTGCTTATAGGGTGTAACATATGAACTAATCAATTGCCACCCGGAAGCATTTGGCAAATACTTGCCTTCTGATTGCTTTGCAGTTGGTGTTTAGCCAAATCTCCAAGCAAAAAGTTTCTGGCTGTTTTTTATTGTCTCCCCACCCTCATAATGGTTAAAGGAATGGCTTGGGGGAATAGAGTCATCTTTGGTTCTTTCTTTTCTTTCACCATCCACATCCTATCCATCAGCAAATTCTGTCAGCTCAACTTCCAAAATATCCCCTGAATCAGACCACCTCTCACCAACTCCACTGCTGCAGTGTTCTTCTGAACCAACCTTGAATCTCAGCTAACTGCTGCAAGAGCCTCCTAACAGGTCTCTTGTCTCTTCTTGCCCTGCCTTCATGGTTCACCTTCCATTTATTAGCCAGAATGACCTATCTAAAGGATAAATTACACGTCAATTCCCTGCCTAAAATCCTGCAGTAAATAGCTCAGGTAAACTGGAGAATGGATAACCAAATTAGTTAAATTCATATCATACAATACCAGTCAGCAATCAAAAGGAATGAACTACTAATACCTGCAACATGGATGCCTCGCAAAAGCATTAGGATAAATGAAAGAAGTTTTATATGAAAGACTTCATATTGCATGATTCTTTTATATATAGTTCTAGAACAGGCAAAACTAATACATGGTGGGGAAAAATATCATAACAGTGGTTGCCTCTAGGGGTGGGTGACTGACTGGGAAGAGACATGAGGGAAATTTGTGAGGTGATGGAAATGTTTTATATCTTGAGGGGATCTGGGTTACATAGGTGCATGAATTTGTCAAAACTTAATTATTGCACACTTAAGATTTATGTGCTTCATTGTATGCAAACTTTACCTCCAAAGGAAAAAATCTCCAAACAAATATTGAACTCTAGTTAATGAAAAATATGCTAGAGAATTTAGAAGTTACTGATGTCTGCAACTTACATTGCAATGCATCCAAAAATACATCAGACTGAAGGATGGATAGAGAGGTGGCTAGATGGATAGATATACGTTAAAACAAAATGTTAATAGTAGAATCTTGGTAAGGAGAATATGGGTATTCTCTGAAATTCTTTCAACTTTGCTGCTTAAAATTTTTCATACTAAAATCATAGAGGAAATAAAAACCCCTAGGGTGACCACACTTCTGGACTGGCAGTGTGAGGAACTTGTCTGATGCTCTCCCCACTGAAACATTTAACTAGTAAAAATGATGAAAAACAACCATTTAAAGTCTCTAGATATTGTTCTAAGAGTATACAGCAATGGAGAAACATTTACTCAAGAAAATTTAGTAAATCTCGGTAAGAACAGTAAGAATCTGTGGCATTTTAGCCACTACCTGATCCCATCTCCTCCCAGCTCAGTGTGACAGAAGTTCTACTCCAAGCAGGATGGCCAAGAAGATAGGGCTCCCTTTCTCCTTCAGCTCCTAGTCTAAGACTATGGTTTCACCCCAGGAGGAGCAGGTGGCCAGGATCTCACCTCTGTTCCAGGCAAGGGAATGGACTGGGGCTCCCTTCCAAAACCCAGTTCCCACTTGTGGGGCAGAAGTTTTACCTAGGCACAGAAAGCTGAGAGTATTAGGTTCCAATTTCTTCCACCTCAGCTCACTCATAGGTTCCATGCCAGGAAGGGCAAGCTGAAAAGACTGGGGGCTACCATCCACATCCAGTGCCCCACTCATGGAGCAAGGCAGGTGTGTCACTTCAAAAGAAGTGGATCAGAGCCCCTCCACCCCACCCCTACTCTGGTGCAGTGGCAGAGATCCTGTCTGGAGAAGAGGGAAGCCATAAGAACAGAGAGCTCAGTAGCTCTCCCTAAGAGAACATACTTTATTTGGAAGAAAATTTGGGGAAGTTCATGTCTAAGAGTATTGTCAAAAACAAGGGAGATTTTGGTGGTAAACAATTAAGAGGAGGCTTTTAGCTCCATTAAACTAGTAGCAACAAACAAAATGGTAGACCAGCTAGAAGTTTAATAAAGTGAACCAGGGAAAGAGATAGTTAAGAAGAGCCCTTCTGGGCTTTCAAAGACTGCCCCTGCAAAGGGGCCTGACTTTAGTTAGATCAAACTGTGGAGCAATTTATCCTCCAGACATTGTCAAAAACAATAGAGCAATTGGCTATCAATTACTGGAGGCTAACAGCAGCTGTGTGTGTTACCCATAAAGTCAGGCCAGCCAGAAGCTTAACAGGGCAACTAGCGAAAGAAACAGATAAAGAGAGTACTGCTAAAACTACAATAATCCCTGGTGGTCAGAGAGTCTGTGTGCATGTTCAAGGCTTCACTCTTTGAGGAGCAACATCAGAGACCGTACACTGTGGGGAAAATAGATTTCTGCAAACTAGTCCAGCCAAGCCACTGAAGAAATAAACAAGCAAACAACAAGACCCAGGTGAAAGAGGGATCAATATCCAAAGTTGCTACAATATATCATTGAAATGTCCAGTTTTCAACAAAAAATTACAAGACATGTGAAGAAACAGGACAGTGTGACCCATAAACAAGAGGAAAAAAAAGCAGGCAATAGAAATTGTCTTGGAGGGGCCCAGATGTTAGACTTAACAAAGACTTCAAAGCTCCTATTGTAAATATGTTCAAAGAACTAAAGACACCATGCTTAAAGAATTAAAGGAAGATATGTTGACAATGTCTCATCCAACACAGAACATCAACAAGGAGATAGAAAGTATTTTAATAAATGAGTAAAAGTGAAGACACAAGATACCAAAACTTATGGGATGGAGCTGAAACAGTGCTTAGAGGGAAATTTTTGCTGTAAATGCCAATATTAGAAAAAAGAGGAAGATCTTAAATCAATAAACTAATCTTCTACCTTAAGAAACAGGAAAAAGAATAGCAAAAACTCAGCAAGAAGAAAGAAGAAAACAAAAATTAGAGTGGAAATTAAGGAAATAGAAAACAGAAAAGAAATCAATGAAACCAAATTTGATTCTTTGAAAAGATCAATAAAATGACAAATCTTTAGCTAGATTGACCAAGAAAAGGCAAGAAAAGACTAAAATTACAAAAATCAGCAGTGAAAGAGGGGACGTTAATACCAACCTTAAAGAAATAAAAAGAATTATAAAGGAATACTATGAACAACCATATGTCAACAAATTAGATAACTTAGACAAAATGAACAAAGTTCTAGAAAGACACAAACTACCAAAACCAACTCAAGAAGAAATAGAATGTCTGAAAAGGCCTATAACAAGTAAAGAGATTGAATTAGTAATTTAAAACTTCCCTCATAGAAAATTGCAAGCCTAGATGGCTTTACTGGTGAATTCTACCAAACATTTAAAGAATTACTATGAATCGTCTCAAACTCTTCCAAAATATATGTGAGGAAGAAACACTTCCCAACTTGTTCTTTGAGGCCAGTATTACCATGGTACAAAAACTGGAAAAATATATCACAAAAAACCTACATATCAATTTCTCTTATGAATATAGATGCAAAAAGCTTAGCAAATACTAGTCAACTGAATCCAGTAGCATACAAGAAGGATTATACACCATGACCAAGTGGGAATTATCCCAGGAATGCAAGGTTGGATTTAAATTGGAAAATCAACTAATATAATACACCATATTAACAGAATAAGAAGGAAAAACCATTTGATCATCTCAATAGGTGCACAAAAAGCACTTGACAAAATCCAAAAACGCTTCATGATAAAAATACTCAATAAACTAAGAATAGGAGGGAACTTCCTCAAACCGAAAAAAGAGCATCTATGAAAAACCCATCGCTAACATCATACTTAATGGTGAAGGAATGAATACTTTCTCCACCAAGATCAGGAATAAGACAAGGATATCCACTCATTCTTTTATTCAATAATGTATTAGAGGTTCTAACCAGGGCAATTGGGCAAAAAATAAAAGGCCTCCAGATTGGAAAGGAAGAAGTAAAATGATTTCTCTTTGCAGATGACATGATCTTATATATAGAAAATCCTAAGAAAGCCACTAAAAAAATATTAGAACTAATAAAGGAGGTTAGCAAGGTTGTAGGATACAAGATCAATAAACAAACACCAATTCTATTTCTACACACTAGCAATGAACAATCCAAAAATGAAATTTAAAAAACAATTTCATTTAAAAAACATTTCATTTAAAAACCTAGAGTCATGGCCGGCCCTGTGGCTTGGTGGTTAAGTGCGCGCGCTGCGATGCTGGCGGCCCGGGTTCGGATCCCGGGTGCGCATCGAGGCACCACTTCTCTGTCCATCCTGGGGCCGAGTCCCACATACAGCAACTAGAAGGGTGTGCAGCAGTGACATACAACTATCTACTGGGGCTTTGGGGGCAAAAAATAAAATAAATAAAATCTTTAAAAAAAAAAATAAATAAAAAATAAAAAAAAAATAAAAACCTAGAGTCATAGCATCAAAAATAAAGTACTTGAGAATAAATTTAACAAAAGAAGTACAAAACTCGTACACTGAAAAGTATAAAACTTTGAAAAAAATTAAAAGATCTAAATAAATGGAGAGATATCCTATGATCATGGATCAGAAGATTTAATATTATTAAAATGGCAATACTCTCCAAGCTGATCTATAGATTCAACATAATCCCTATCAAAATCCCAGCTGGCTTCCTTGCAGAAATTGACAAACTGATCCTAAAATTCATATGGAAATGCAAGAGACCCAGAACAGCCAAAATATTGTAAAAACAAAACAAAAACAGAAACAAAACGGAAAAACAATGAAGTCTTGATTTCAAACATTACTACAAAACTACAGTAATTAAGAGAATGTGGTACTGGCATAAAGACAGACAAATAGATCAATGGAATAGAATAGAGAGCCCCAAAATAAATCCTTGTCTATATGGTCAAATGATCTTCAACAATAGTGCAAATACCACTCAATGAGGAAAGAATAGTTTTTTCAACAAATGGTGCTGGGACAATTAGATATTCATATGCAAAAGAACGAAGTTGGACCCCTACCTCACACTATATACATAAAGTAACTCAAATGGATCATAGGTTTATATTTAAGAGCTAAAACTATAAAACTCTTAGAAGGAAACATAGAAGTAAATCTTAATGACCTTTGGTTAGGCAATGGCTTCTTAGATATAATACCAAAAGCACAAGCAACTGAAGAAAATACAGATAAGTTGGACTTAATCAAAATTCAAAACTTTTGTGCTTCATAGGACACGGTGAAAAGTCAACCCACAGAATGGGAGAAAATATTTGCAAATCATATATCTGACAAGGAATTTTTATCTGGAATATATGAAAAACTGTTACACTTCAACAATAAAAAGACAAATAACCCAATTTAAAAATGGGCAAAAGATATGAATAGACATTTCTTCAATGAAGATACACAAATAGCCAATATGCACATGAAAAGATGCTCAAAATCATTAGTCAGGGAAATGCAAATAAAAACCACAATGGGATACCCACTAGGATGGCTGAAATAAAAAAGACAGATAATAAATGTTCGGCAGTTCCTTAAGAGGTTCCTCAAACACAGAGTTCCCATATGACCTAGCAATTCCACTCCTAGGTATACGCCCAAGAAAAATGAAAACATACATCCATGCAAAAACTTGTGTGTGAATGTTTATAGTGACATTATTCATAATAGCCAAAAATTGGAAACAACGCAAATGTTTATTAACTGATGAATGGAGAAATATAATTAGTATATCCATACAGTGTAATATTATTCTGCCATAAAAAGGAAGGAAATATTGTTACTTGCTACAACATGGATGAACCTTGAAACATGCTAAGTGAAAAAAGCCAGCCACAAAAGACCACATATTGTGTGATTCCATTTACATGAAATATCCAGAATAGACACATTCATAGAGACAAAAAATAGATTAGTGGTTGCATAGGGCTGGGGATGAGAGTGGGGTGTGAGAGTACAAAGTGAATATTAATGGGTATAGCAATTCTTTTGGGAGTGATGAAAATGTTCTAAAATCGATGGTGGTGATGGTTGCACAACTGTTTGAATATACTAAAAATCATTGAGTTGTACATTTTAAATGGGTGAATTGTATAGTATGTGAATTATGACTCAATAAAGGCATTAAAACAAACAAAAAGAAACTTCCAGGGGTTTCCCGACCCACACAACCTTTCTTTCTCTCCTCATTCACTCACCTCTATCATGTTCTCTTCTTTCTACCAATGTCCTGGCCTTTGCATGTGCGGTTCCTACTTAGAATGTTCTACCCCAAATTATCTCAAGGTGATCTCCTTCTCATTATTTAGTCTCAACTCAAATGAATCCTCCTCAGAGACATTTTCCTTGATCATCCCAACTAAAGCAGTCTCCTCCTCTTCAAATGGTCTCTTTTATATTCTGTCAAGCAACAAAAAATAGTTAAAGTCGTTCACATAGAGGTTAAAGTGACTCAGATATTTAGCTGATGCATGTCAGGTAGCACCTCAAAATGAGGTAACTCCCTGAGCTGAAGTGGGATTGGAGTTTTTATAGGGCAGGAAGAGAGGGGTGTATGGCTATGGTACCATCCCAAGTTGGAATTTTCTTTATCTGTAACTGCTGAAAAACTTTGTAGGTGAAATGAGTTGGATATGTTGGGGTTTTCATGCCTCTTTCTCATGATTGTTGGTGCAATCTTATTTTGGTAGCTGTTGAAACAGTTCTTTTGAGAGCTATCTTTTTAAGCCCTGTGGGTTGTCTAATGCTAGTCAAGGTTCAGGGGAAAGAGAGATAGAAAGGGGGAAAAAAAGGAAAGGAGAGGAGAGAGAGGAAAAATAGGAAAGGAGGTAAAGATCAAAACAAGGAAAACCACGGTCTGTTTTAATTCTTTCACAACTCTTCATGACACTTCTTAGTCCTGAAATTGTCTTGGTTATTTGTTTGCATGTTTATTGTGAAAATTAATAAACAAAAATCTCATTTATAATGGAGTCGGGAGGCCAGAAGGGAGGGCTGTCACACCCTAGAGGATAGCAGAGCTCAACAGGAAGATGAAAGACGTCCTCTTCCTGACAGCAAGAAGCTCAACCAATAAGAGACTGTCACAACTCTGCCAATGAAAAGCCACTACACTTCAGACTCTCAATTCCTCCAATGGACTCTGTTTACAATAGCCTTCCCAACTTCCTCTTCCCTTCTATAAAAGAGTTTCTCCTCCCTTTACTGCTTGGGTCTTGCTGGTGGCTTGCCATGGTGGCAGACCCAGAGTTGCAATTCTTTGCTGATCCCAAATAAACCCATTTTTGCTGGAGAACGACCTGGCTTTCTATTTGTTTAAGGTCAACATTATTTTCTGTCTCCCCTACCACTAGGATGTTTCTGTCTTGTTTGTCCACATAGCAGATGCTCAATAAATATTTCATGGCTGACTGACCAAATTCCACACCAACATGATAAATCTAAGAGGAAAGCATGAGCAAATCGTTTGCAACTTTCCAATCACTCCTCCCATTTCTCATGACTACAACTAACTTCTAAGGCAGCTATGTGCCTAGTCTCTATCACCTGGGTGCTTATTGAAATTACAAATTCTCGGGCCACACCTCCATTGACCAGTCCATCTGTGCTTTTAACTACACATCTGCCTACCTGGAGAAACAAATATAAGAAGAAGGTAAGAACAAAGTCTTCATAACAGTCTGGGTAGTGCTTCCAGTGCATGGAACTGGACACTAGGATTGTTGATTGTATAGGAAAAATCAGAACAAACCTACAGCAACTTTTCAGGAGGTTTCAAGTTTTTAATTCAAGCTTGCTTTTCTTTCCAGATGTAGAGGTGGTGTCATCATGCTTAGTTACTTCTGCAACTGCTAGTGGTTATGATTAAAGACTCAAAGAATTTAAGTGCTAGAAGGGACTTCAGGCAATACCTAGCTTGTTTCCTTCTTATCAGATGTTTCCTTCTTATCATCTATACCCAAGATATCAAGATTTCACCTTCCACAAACACTTTGCCACTCAAAGCATTTTCTAGCAACCAGAATCATTGCCATTACCTAGAAGCTTGTTGGCAGAATTTCAGACCCCATTCCAGAGCTACAGAATCCGAATTTGCAATTTCACATGACCCTCAGGTGATTTGTGTGCAGTGTGAGAAGCACTGCTGCAATTTCTGGACTTAGTGAACCACTGCCTACTATCTCCAACAACACGCATGTGCCATTAGCACTTATCTGCCAAGTGGACCAATGGAATGAGGAGAACTCATAAGTGAAATGTTTTCCCAAGTAGCCCCTGTAGAATTTAGGGACCTGTGTGTTAGGAAACAGAAGAGAAGCCCAAAGGTTAAAACTCAAAATTGATTCAAAACTTTGAATATGGTTTGGTTTCTAGATCACAATAAGAAATTATTTTTCATTGTGTTAGGTGTTATAATGGTATTATGGTTGTGCTATATAAATAAATAAATAGTCCCTATCTGTTAATGATGTACCATCCATAAAGTACTTATGGATGAATTTATTTGATATCTTGGATTTGCTTTAAAACAGCAGAAAAAAAGAGGGAAAGAGAAATTGGAAAAATGGTGATAATTTTTGGAACTGGGTGATGAATACATTGAGATTCACTATACTACTCTCTCTACTTTTGTGTATGTTTGAAAGTTTCATAATAAAATATTTTTTTAAGTAGTCTCAAGTTAGTGATAATTACCATTCCCACCAAGAGGCACTTGTGGTAGGAAAGTCAGGAATGATGTGTATTTTTCCCAAAGTGAAGGTTGAAGGGGAATGGGCAAGAAGTAAGGTTTATGGGCCAGAACCCTTGGGTACATTCCTTCGTTTAATCCCCTATTGCAGCTCTGTGAGGTTAATGCCATTTTAACCAAGTGATTGAGTTTAGCATCACCAACCATGGGACAAACTGGTATTGTATGCCTCCTGGTGGAGGGTATGGGGAAGTACACATCATCATTGATGTCCTCTTGCTGAAAATGTTTAACCTGAATCTAAACGTGAGACAGTAGGGCTGGCCCTGTGGCTTAGTGGTTAAGTGCGTGCGCTCTGCTGCTGGCGGCCCGGGTTCGGATCCCAGGCGCGCACTGACACACCGCTTCTCCGGCCATGCTGAGGCCGTGTCCCACATACAGCAACTAGAAGAATGTGCAGCTATGACATACAACTATCTACTGGGGATTTGGGGGGAAAAAATAAATAAATAAAATCTTTAAACGTGAGGCAGCAGTCAAGTGCTGAACATGGACATTCTACCAGACAATAGGCCTGGACTCTTCAAAATTGTCAATATCTTGAAAGACAAAAAATTTTAAAGTCAAGTGTACTGCATTAAATTAAAGAAGACTAAAGAGATATGACATCTAAATGCAGTGGGTGAACTTTGACTGGATCCTAGATTCAAAAAAGAAAGACTGAGAAAAGCCATTGTGGGAACAATTAGAAATTTTGAATGTGGACAGTGTATTAGATGATATTTTTGAAAAAATACTAAATGTATTGAGTGTGACAAAAAAGAAACAACCTTACGAGGTAAGTGATAACCCTCTTTTAGAGACTGGGAAACTGAGGTTCAGAGAAATAAAGGGACTTGCCCAAGAATCCACAGCTGGCAAATGGCAGCACCAAAACGGGCTCAGACCTCCCTGCCTCCAGAGCATGAGCTCCTGGCTGGTGGATGCTTCTTCCTCTGCAGCAGCCCCAGGAGATAAGAGATAGGACTGTGATCTATAGTGTCTCCAAGGGGATGGCAGAGGCTAAGGGTGGTAAAGAGACACCACTCATTGTTGTCATGGCACCAGCAGTAATTCATTTATTCAAAATTTAATTGCTGTGTGACAATGATAAGCAAAAACAGGCAGTCCCTGGACTCAGGTTGCTTCCAGCCTAGTGAAGGAGACAGACATTAATCAAATGTTGGAACCAGTCAAAGGAATATATAATAACAAAAGGAGATAAGAGCGATGAAGAAAAGGAAGCTGATTGAAGCAGAGGGTCAGCAAAAGACTTCTATGAGTTGTGCTTTATGGAATGAATAGAAGTTAATGGTACAGACATAGGGAAGAGTGTGAGAAAAAGGCCTCTGGCCAGAGGGAGTAGGACCTTGCAGTAGGAAATTCCCAAGAGCTAGCAGGTGCATGGTGAAAAGTGAGAATGGAGGAAAGCAGGCAGGGCCAGACCATCTAGGACCTCGAAGGCCATGCTAGGGATTTTGTTCAATTTTAAAAGCAATGGAAAGTTATTAAGGGTTTAAGCGGGTAACAAAAGTAGGATTTCAAGTTTTTTTTAAAAAAACACTTTGGCTGCAATGTTGAGAGGATGGCTGGGCAGAATAGATGTTGTTAGACCAGTCAAGAGACTATGGTAGCACATGGTAACTTAGATTAGAGTGAGAAATGGAGATGGAAGGGGCCAGATCTAAGAGATATTTGGGAGTAGTGGATATGAAGAAAGGCAGGAGAAGGACTCTTAGGTTCCTAGTTTGTGCAGTTGGAAGGAGATACCATTCCCTGAGAGACAGAACACTGGAAGAAGGCCAGATTTGGGAAGATCTAATATGAGAGAGATCTTGGAAATGAAGAATTGGTAGTGCTTTTGAGACCTACCAGTGAATGGGAGAAGACAGTGGATGTACACATCTGAAGTTCAGAAGAGAAGTCTAGACTAGAGATGTACATTTTGGAGTCATCAACTTATGGTTACTGAAGTACGGATAAGATGGCCTCAGAAATGGAGGATTTTGCCAATGGAAGCATCTGGGATTGGATGGTTCTTAAAGAGAAGGCAGCAGTTGATGCAGAAACATTGGAAGGGAACAGTGGGGGGTGTTGAGTGAGGAACCTGAGGGGGAAGTGGGCTGGGGGAGAGCCTTAGCGTCATTCTCACTGCTTCTAGAAGCACTGCCTTCCCACCAGCAGTGGTGTCATCTTCACTCGTGGTGCAGGATGGCTCATGCTCTTCTGCACCTGGTGGGCTCTACCCCTCACCCTCCAGGCAAGCCTCCGCCAGCAGCCCTCCACATCTGCTGCCACTCCTTCATGGGGAAAGCTGCTCTGCCCCTGGGCTTCTCTCCTGGTGTCCTCCAAATTATACATAATTTATTTATCAAGCAAGTAACTTATTTATTAACCAATCATTTAGCGATAGGCAAAATTTATGAGCAAAAATTATGGTATAAGAATATAGAAAACCCTAAAGAATCCATTGGAAAACTATTAGAAATAATCAACAACTACAGCAAAGTCGCAGGGTACAAAATCAATCTACAAAAATCAGTTGCATTTCTGTATGCTAATAAGGAACTAACAGAAAGAGAGCTCAAAAAGATAACACCATTTACAATTGCATCAAAAAGAATAAAATATCTAGGAATAAATCTTATCAAGGAGGTGAAAGACCTATCCAATGAAAACTACAAGACATTATTGAAAGAAATCGATGATGACATAAAGAAATGGAAAGGCGTCCCATGCACATGGATTGGAAGAATAACCATAGTTAAAATGTCTATATTACCTAAAGCAATCTACAGATTCAATGGAATCCCAATCAGAATCCCAATGACATTCCTCACGGAAATAGAAAAAAGAATACTAAAATTCATATGGGGCAACAAAAGACCCCGAATAGCTAAAGCAATCCTAAGAAAAAAGAACAAAGCTGGAGGCATCACAATCCCTGACTTTAAAACATACTACAAAGCAATAGTAATCAAAACAGCATGGTACTGGTACAAAAACAGACGCACAGATCAATGGAACAGACTTGAAAGCCCAGAAATAAAACCACACATATACGGACAGCTAATTTTCAACAAAGGAGCTAAGAACATACAATGGAGAAAGGAAAGTCTCTTCAATAAATGGTGCTGGGAAAACTTGACAGCCACATGCAAAAGAATGAAAGTGGACCATCTGCTATCGCCATTCACAAAAATTAACTCAAAATGGATCAGAGACCTGAAGGTGAGACCTGAAACTATAAAACTCATAGAAGAAAATATAAGCAACACACTATTTGACATTGGTCATAAAGGAATCTTTTCGGATGACATGCCTACCCAGACTAGGGAAACTAAAGAAAAAATAAACAAGTTGGACTTTATCAGATTAAAGAGCTTCTACAAGACAAACGAAACCAGAATCAAGATGAACAGACAACCCACCAGCTGGGAGAGAATATTTGCAAAACATGTCTAAGGGGTTAATCTCTATAATATATAAGGAACTCACACAACTGAACAACAAAAAAACAAACAACCAGATCAAAAAATGGGCAGAGGAAATGACCAGACACTTCTCCAAAGAAGATATACAGATGGCCAATAGGCGTATGAAAAGTTGCTCAACATCATCAATCATCAGGGAAGTGCAAATCAAAACAACACTAAGATATCACCTCACGCCTGTTAGAATGGCTATAATCACCAAGACAAAAAACAACAAATGTTGGAGAGGATGTGGAGAAACAGGAACCCTCATACACAGCTGGTGGGAAAGCAAACTGAGGCAGCCTCTATGGAAAACAGTATGGAGATTCCTCAAAGAATTAAAAATAGAGATGCCCTATGATCCAGCTACCCCACTACTGGGAATCTATCCCACAAACCTGAAATCAACAATCCAAAGAGGCTTATGCACCCCTATGTTCATTGCAGCGTTATTCACTATGGCCAAGAAGTGGAAGCAACCTAAGAGTCCCTCGACTGACGATTGGATCAAGAAAATGTGGTATATATATATACAATGGAATACTACTCAGCCATAACAAAAGACAAAATCATCCCATTTGCAACAACATGGATGGGCCTGGAGGGTATTATGTTAAGTGAAGTAAGCCAGAAAGAGAAAGACAAACACTGTATGATCTCACTCATATGTGGAATATAAACCAACACATGGACAGAGAAAAACTGTATTGTGGTTACCAGGGGCAAAGGGGGTGGGGGGTGAACACAAGAGGTGAAGGGAGACATATATATGGTGATGGACAAACAAAAATGTACAACCCCAAATTTCACAATGTTAAAATACTATTAAAACATCAATAAAAAAATAAATAAATAAAACAAAAAAAAGGTATAAGCATACTATGGAATACTATATAGCAGGAAAGAGAGAGAGAGAAATTTCTGTGTGCATATATGGAAAGCTCCCCTCTTCCCAATATATATATTGTTAAAGAAAAAAAGCAAAGTACAAAACTGTGATTTCATGCTATCTTTTGTTTAAGGAGGAATATAAATCTGTATTCAAATTTGTGGTGTATATGCCTAGAAAAACTGTGGAAGAATATGTGAGACACTAAAAACAGTGACTCCACAGGGGATAAGGCAGATTAGATTGGAGATGAGGAATAAGGATGAAAGGAGGACCTTTACTACATGACTCTTTATACGTACTTAAAATTTTCTGGGGCCAGCCCAATAGCGTAGCAGTTAAGTGTGCATGCTCTGCTTTGGTGGCCCAGGGTTCGCAGGTTCAGATCCTGGGTGTGCACTGATGCACTGCTTATCAAGCCATGCTGTGGTGGAGTCCCAGATAAAGTAGAGGAAGATGGGCACAGATGTTAGCCCAGGGCCAATCTTCCTCAGCAAAAAGAGGAGGATTGGTATTGGAAGTTAGCTCAGGGCCGATCTTCCTCACACACACACAAAAAAATTTCTGAACCTTGTGACTATATTACTATTCAAAAAGTTAAATTAAAAATATGAAAAAATATTGTTTTCCCCTGTAAGTTTCATGAGTTGCATTTTATATTTTTTAATGAAACTGATTTTGCCTAGTGTAATATTTTTATAATTAATATTTTAGATAATTGTAGATTCACAAGCAGTTGTGAGAAATAATGCAGAGGGATCCAGTACACCCGTCTCCCAGTGCTCCCTCCACAATGATAACAGCTTGCAAAGTTATGGTACAACATCACAACCAAGATATTAACATTGATACAGTCAAGATACAGATAATTTCCATCACCATTGTGTGCTGTTTTTTAAATCTTGAAGATGCATGATCTATTAAATGAAATAACATGTTTTACAAATCAGTTTGTCTAGTGTGATCCCACATTTAAAAAAAAAAGCCTGGAAGGAAATCCAGCAAAATGGGAATAGTGGTCATCTCTGGGCATGAGGATTACAGGCGGTTCAACTTTTTCTTTTTTCCCTTTTAGTTTCACAGTTTTGTTTTTTTTTTTTCTTTTGAGGTGAAATTCAAATAACATACAATTAACCATTTTAAACTGTACAATTTAGAGGCATTTTGTTTATTCACAATGTCGTGCAACCACGTCTCTTTAGTTTCATGGCGTTTTTCATTGCCCCATAAAAATACCTAATACCCAGTAAGTAATCACTCCCTAATCCCCCCCATCCTCTGACAACCTCTAATCTACTTTCTGTCTCTATGGATTTGCCTATTCTGGATATTCCGTACAGAAGGAATCATACAATATGTGACCTTTTGTGTCTGGCTTCTTTTACTTAGCATAATATTTTCAAGGTTCACTCAAGTTGTAGCATATATTAATACCTCATTCCTGGGGGCCGGTCCTGTGGCTTAGCAGTTGAGTGCATGCGCTCTGCTACTGGTGGCCCGGGTTCAGATCCCGGGCACACACCCACGCACCACTTCTCGGGCCATGCTGAGTCGGCGTCCCACATAAGAGCAACTAGAAGGATGTGCAACTATGATATACAACTATCTCCAGGGGCTTTGGGGAGAAAAAGGGGAAAAAAGGAGGAGGATTGGCAATAGATGTTAGCTCAAGCCCAGTCTTCCTCAGCAAAAAGAGGAGGATTGGCATGGATGTTAGCTCAGGGCTGATCTTCCTCAGGAAAAAAAAAAAAAAGATCTCATTCCTTTTTTTTAAATACCTCATTCCTTTTCATGGCTGAATAATATTCCATTAATGTGTATCCCACAGTTTTTTGCACTATTCATCCATTGATGGACATTTGGGTTGTTTCTACCTTTTGGATATTGTAAAAAGTGCTGTCAAGAATATCAATGAACAAGTTTTTGTTTGGACTCCTGTTTTCAATTATTTTGGATATAAACCTAAAAGTAAAATTGCTGGTATTTCTACATTTATCTTTTCAAGGAATCCACAAACTGTTTTCCACAGAGGCTGTACCATTTTACATTCCTGCAAACAATGTACGAGAGTTCCTATTTCTCCATAGCCTTGCCAACACTTGTTATTTTATCATTTGCTTGTTTTCTTATTACAGCCATCTTAGTGGATGGGAAGTGATATCTCATTGTGGTTTTGATTTGGATTCCCTTAATGACCAATGATGTCAAACGTGTTTTCATAAGCTTGTTGGCCATTACGTTTTTTTTTTGGAGAAATGTCTATTTAAGCGTGTGCTGTTTTTAATTGATTCATTGATGATGTATTTTATTTATTTATTTATTTATTTATTTATTTTAATAATTTTATTTATTTATTTTCCCCCCAAAGTCCCCGTAGATAGTTGTATGTCATAGTTGCACATCCTTCTAGTTGCTGTATGTGGGACGCGGCCTCAGCATGGCCGGAGAAGCGGTGCGTCGGTGCACGCCCAGGATCCGAACCCGGGCCGCCCAGCAGCAGAGCGGGCGCACTTAACCGCTAAGCCACGGGGCCGGCCCTGATGATGTATTTTAAATTAAAGGGATTAAATTTTATATTATTGTTTCTGAATAGAATTTTCTCTTATTACTGATGAAAATTAAAATTTCAAAATGGTATCTCATTGCATTAGTTAGCGTAATGGTAGCTGCTATAATAAACAAATCCCCAAATGTCCAATAGCTCAAACAATTGAAGTTTCTTTCTTACTCAGATAAAGCCCAACGTGTTCAGTAAATGGCTCTTCTCCAAGTAGAAGAAGCCAGTTCCTTCCATTATGTGGCTCTGCCATCTTCAACTCAAGGCTTCTCAGGAGGCGCTGGTTCAGTATTTGTAAAAGGATTGTCAAAGCAGTGCTGAGGGTCCAGTGAGGCTGGCGACCATGCACCAATGGCACCAATTTACCTCACTTTTACTTTAAGTATAGAAATGGAGAAAGTTCAGGGTTAGATTAATCCCAGGTAAAGACTTTGCATGGTAGATGGTATAGAAAGATAAGGAAGCTAAGACGTTGAAGTGGCTGGCAAGAATGTTGGTGAGTATTGTACCGTGGGGTATACATTGGAAAGAAATAGAAGAGTAACAATGCAAGAGACTTAATGAACTTAGGAGGAATGTATGGAGAGATTAGAGGGCTAAATAATGTCATGGTGTAAATTTGTCAGAGAGTTGGAGCGTTGAGCAGATTGCAGTGAGTAAATTATACATCAGGGTTTAAGATTCCTAAAATAGTCTGGTTCGGGGTGATGATAAAGAACAAAGGTGTGGCTGTGGGAGTGGGTGGCCATAATGGGGTAGTATTTATAGCTCTTCAGGTTCAAGATATGCAAGAGACCTTTAGGTTAGGGTATGGGTGAGGTCATCCACAGAAATGTTGAAATTTCCCACATATAAAGGCCCGAGGTAAACAAAGGAGACTTCACAGAAAGTGTATAAAGTAATATAGCCTATATTTTAAAGGAGGAGAGTTATTGCATGACTCAGAGAGTAGAAATCCTGAAAAGCCAATAAGTTAGAATCTAGACTTAGTAAAAAAAAGTAATTTCAAACTGGCTGTAGGGGTGGCAGTGTCTTTGGGTGAACAGCCAAGTTACAGTTAAGGCAAAGAGGAAGGAACTATTCTAAAGAATTTGGGAATGGCAGGGAATTTTATCTGCCATGGAACAAGGATTCCAGGGGGAAAGAATGGAAGGAGGAAGCATTAGATTGGAGGGAGCTAAGAGAAGTATGAGAGTTTCTATAGCAAGATCACAAACTAGATAACGTAAAAATATTTGGGCTTCAAAACACCTATATATGCTAGATCAAATCTAACAGGGATATTTTCAGATTCAGAGCTCAACTTGCAAGAGACCAAGGGAATCTCTCAAGGAGCACAAATAAAAAGAGGACTGAAAATGAGAACTAGGACCATAAGAGTATGCTTATGTTAGTGCTGTCTCAGTGACCAAGGGGTTTGGATTTTAACACTAGGAGAGGAGGCCTTCGGCCCATATAAGGCAGGAAGTTGAAATGTAGACTCTGCATGAAGTTAGGACCCTCCAAATGCTAAGCTCGAATGGAAGGATGGATTAAAAAGAAATCTTCCTTGGTCTGGCCTCTGGGAAGGAAAAAACTCTCCCATGAGAATTTGTACCCATGGGCATTCCTTAACATGGGTTTGGTGTTCAAACGTATTCTAGCTGAATGGTCTGGGACACCAACTTGAGAAATTCATATGAAAAGTAGTCCTAACCCAGGGCAAGAAGGGAGGATGGGTATCAGGGAATATCTAGCAGTCTGTAACCTGAGTCCATATTTTTGTTGCAGAGAAATATGATCGATAAAATACTTTCAAGGATAAGAAAGGATTATATTAACATAAAATTGGCGGGGAATGGAATAGAAATACAAGATCAAGAGGGAAAAGGAATAATGTAAAATTTCCAACATCGCCCCTGTTGAAAATGCATGCTCTAGAGTTAAATTCCATTTAATGGACCTTCGGGGTTTAGAGGAACAAGTTAAATGACACCACAAGGAAGCAAACACACAGATCTAGAATGTGGGCCATTTCATAGGACAACTGTTTCTGCAACAAATCAATGGCATGAAAAGATTGAGAGAGACTTAAGAGACATAAAACTAAAGGTAATATTTGAACCTTGTTTGGATCCTAATCTGAACGAACTGACTATAAAAAGAAATTTGGGAGACAACCAAAAAGATCTGATTATGTGATGCAATGTGGCCTTGTAATTAAGAAATTATATTTTTATTTTTTTTTTCAGAGGACATTTTATTTTAATTTTTTGTTTATTGCAATAACATTGGTTTATAACATTGTATAAATTTAAGGTGTACATCATTATACTTCTATTTCTGCATAGATTACATCATGTTCACCACCCAAATACTAATTACAACCCATCACCACACACATGTGCCAAATTATCCCTTTCGCCCTCCTCCCTCCCCCCTTCCCCTCTGGTAACCACCAATCTGATCTCTGTCTCTATGTGTTTGTTTGTTGTTGTTATTATCTACTACTTAATGAAGGAAATCATATGGTATTTGACCTTCTCCCTCTGACTTATTTCACTTTGCTAATACCCTCAATGTCCATCCATGTTGTCACAAATGGCTGGATTTCATCGTTTCTTATGGCTGAGTAGTATTCCATTGTGTATATATACCACAGCTTCTTTATCCATTCGTCCCTTGATGGGCACTTAGGTTGCTTCCAAGTCTTGGCTATTGTGAATAACACTGCAATGAACACAGGAGTGCGTGTATCTTTACGCATTGGTGTTTTCAAGTTCTTTGGATAAATACCCAGCAGTGGAATAGCTGGATCATAAGGTAGTTCTATCCTTGATTATTTGAGGAATCTCCATATTGTTTTCCATAGTGGTTGCACCAGTTTTCACTCCCACCAGCAGTGTATGAGAGTTCCTTTCTCTCCACATCCTCTCCAACACTTGTTGTTTCCTGTCTTATTAATTATAGCCATTCTGACGGGCATGAGGTGATATCTCATTGTAGTTTTGATTTGCATTTCCCTGATATTTAATGATTTTGAACATCTTTCCATGTGTCTGTTGGTCATCTGTATATCTTCTTTGGAGAAATGTCTGTTCAGGTCTTTTGCCCATTTTTTAATTGGGTTGTTAGTTTTTTTGTTGTTGAGATGCATGAGTTCTTTATATATTTTGGAGATTAACCCCTTATCAGATGTATGGTTTGCAAATATCTTCTCCCAATTGTTAGGTTGTCTTTTCATTTTGTTGATGGTTTCCTTTGCTGTGCAGAAGATTTTTAGTTTCATGTAGTCCCATTTGTTTTTTTTTTTTCTATTGTTTCTCTTGCCCGGTCAGACATGGTGCTTGAAAATATGTTGCTAAGACCAATGTCAAAAAGCGTACTGCCCATGTTTTCTTCTAGAAGTTTCAAGTCTTTAATCCATTTGGAGTTAATTTTTGTGTGTGGTGTAAGGTAAGGGTCTACTTTCATTTTTTTGCATGTGGCTATCCAGTTTTCCCAACACCATTTGTTGAAGAGACTTTCTTTTCCCCGTTGTATGTTCTTGGCTCCTTTGTCAAAGATTAGCTGTCCATAGATGTGTGGGTTGATTTCCGGGTTTTCAATTCTATTCCATTGATCTGTGTGTCTGTTTTTGTGCCAGTACCATGCTGTTTTGGTTACTATAGCTTTGTAGTATATTTTGAAATCAGGGAGTGTGATACCTCCAGCTTTGTTCTTTTTTCTCAGGATTCCTTTAGCTATTTGGGGTCTTCTGTTGTTCCACATAAATTTTAGGATTCTTTGTTCTATTTCTGTGAAAAATGTTGTTGGAACTTTGATAGGGATTGCATTGAATCTATAGACTGCTTTAGGAAGTATGGACACCTTAACTATGTTAATTCTTCCAATCCAAGAGCACGGAATATCTTCCCACTTCTTTGTGTCTTCTTCAATTTGTTTCAGCAATGTTTTATAGTTTTCCGTGTACAGCTCTTTCACCTCTTTGGTTAAGTTTATTCCTAGGTATTTTATTCTTTTTGTTGCAATTGTAAATGGGATGGTATTCTTAATTTTTCTTTCTGCTACTTCGTTGTTAGTGTATAGAAATGCAACTGATTTTTGTATGTTGATTTTGTATCCTGCAACTTTACCATATTCATTTATTACTTCTAAAAGTTTTCCGGTGGATTCTTTAGGGTTTTCTTTATATAAAATCATGTCATCTGCAAATAGTGACAGTTTCACTTCTTCCTTTCCAATTTGGATCCGTTTTATTTCTTTCTCTTGCCTGATTGCTCTGGCTAGGACTTCGAGTACTAGGTTAAATAGGAGTGGTGACAGTGGACATCCTTCTCTGGTTCCCATTCTCAGAGGGATAGCTTTCAGTTTTTCACCATTGAGGATGATATTAGCTGTGGGTTTGTCATATATGGTCTTTATTATGTTGAGGTACTTTCCTTCTATACCCATTTTATTCAGAGTTTTTATCATAAATGGATGCTGTATCTTGTCAAATGCTTTCTCTGCATCTATTGAGATGATCATGTGATTTTTATTATTCATTTTATTAATGTGGTGTATTACGTTGATTGATTTGCGAATGTTAAACCATCCCTGCATACCTGGAATAAATCCCACTTGATCATAGTGTATAATCTTTTTAACGTATTGTTTTATGCGATTTGCTAGTATTTTGTTGAGGATTTTTGCATTGATGTTCATCAGTGATATTGGCCTGTAATTTTCTTTTTTTTGTGTTGTCCTTGTCTGGTTTTGGTATCAGGGTAATGTCGGCTTCGTAGAATGAGTTGGGGAGCTTCCCCCCCTCCTCAATTTTTTGGAAGAGTTTGAGAAGAATAGGTATTAAGTCTTCTTTGCATATTTGGTAGCATTCACCAGGGAAGCCATCCGGTCCTGGACTTTTATTTTGGGGGAGGTTTTTGATTACTGTTTCAATCTCCTTAATGGTGATTGGTCTATTCAAATTCTCTACTTCTTCTTGATCCAGTTTTGAAAGATTGTATGATTCTAAGAATTTATCCATTTCTTCCAGATTGTCGAATTGGTTGGCATATAGCTTTTCATAGTATTCTCTTATAATCTTTTGTATTTCTGAGGTGTCTGTTGTAACCTCTCCTCTTTCATTTCTGATTTTACTTATTTGTGCCTTCTCTCTTTTTTTCTTGGTGAGTCTAGCTAAAGGTTTGTCAATTTTGTTGATCTTTTCAAAGAACCAGCTCTTCGTTTTATTAATTTTTTCTATTGCTTTTTTGGTCTCTATTTCATTTATTTCTGCTCTGATTTTTATTATTTCCCTTCTTCTACTGATTTTGGGCTTTCTTTGTTCTTTTTCCAGTTCCTTTAGGTGCATTGTTAGATTGTTTGTTTGAGATTTTTCTTGTTTGTTGAGATAGGCCTGTATTGCTATAAACTTCCCTCTTAGAACGGCTTTTGCTGTATCCCATAAATTCTGGCATATAGTATTTTCATTTTCATTTGTCTCCAGGTATTTTTTGATTTCTTCATTGACCCTGTCGTTGTTCAGTAGCATTTTGTTTAATCTCCACGTATTTGTGGCTTTTCTGATTTTCTTCCTATAGTTGATTTCCAGTTTCATACAGTTGTGGTCAGAAAAGATGCTTGGTATTATTTCAATCTTCTTAAATTTATGGAGACTTGTTTTGTGGCCTAATATGTGATCAATCCTGGAGAATGTTCCATGTGCATTTGAAAAGCACGTGTATTCTTCGGTTTTTGGATGGAATGCTCTGTATATATCTACTAGGTCCATCTGTTCTAGTGTGTCGTTTAAGGCCAATGTTTCCTTATTGATCTTCTGTTTGGATGATCTATCGGTTGGTGTAAGTGGAGTGTTAAAGTCCCCTACTATTATTGTGTTACTGTCTATTTCTGTTTTTATGTCTGTCAATAATTGCTTTATATATTTATGTGCACCTATATTGGGTGCGTAGATATTTACAAGTGTTATATCCTCTTGTTGGATTGTTCCCTTGATCATTATGTAATGCCCTTCTTTGTCTCTTTTTACAGTTTTTGTTTTAAAGTCTATTTTGTCTGATATGAGTACTGCTACCCCAGCTTTCTTTTCATTGCCATTTGCGTGGAGTATCTTTTTCCATCCCTTCACTTTCAGTTTGTGACTGTCTTTAGGTCTGAAGTGTGTCTCTTGTATGCAGCATATATATGGGCCTTGTTTTTTTATCCAATCAGCCACCCTATGCCTTTTAATTGGAGCATTTAGTCCATTGATGTTTAAAGTAGCTATTGATAAGTATGTACTTACTGCCATTTTTTAACTTTTATTTCCTCAGTGTTTTAGTAGTCCTTCTCTGTTCCTTTCTTCTTCTATACAGAATTGATGGTCTCTTTAGTTTGACCTCTGTCCAAAAGCTCTACTCTTTTATGTTTTTGATATCATATCTAACCTCTTTTTTGTGCATTTGTATCCATTACCCTCTTACCATGGAAATAGATAATTTTTCCTATTTGTGGTCTTCTCTTTTCCCCTTAAATCAGTCCCTTTAACATTTCTTGTAGCACTGGTTTCTTGGTGACAAACTCCTTTAATTTTTGCTTGTCTGGGAAATTTTGGATCTCTCCTTCCATTTTGAATGATAACCTTGCTGGGTAGAGTATTCTTGGCTGTAAGTTTTTTCCTTTTAGCACTTTAAATATATCGTGCCACTCTCTTCTAGCCTGTAACGTTTCTGCTGAGAAGTCAGCTGATAGCCTTATGGGGTTTCCTTTGTATGTAACTTGACTTTCTCTTGCGGCTTTTAGGATTCTCTCTTTATCCTTAATTCTGGACATTTTGATTATGATGTGTCTTGGTGTGGGCCTCTTTGGGTTTATCTTGTTTGGGGCTCTCTGTGCTTCCTGTACCTGGATGTCTGTTTCCTTTCTTAGGTTAGGAAAGTTTTCATCTATTATTTCTTGAAATAGATTCTCTGCCCCTTTGTTTCGCTCTTCTCCTTCCGGGACACCTATAACACGGATGTTAGTGCGCTTGATGTTGTCCCAGAGGTCCCTTAGACTGTCCTCACTCTTTTTAATTCTTTTCCCTTTTATCTGTTCAGCTTGGGTAATTTCTTCTAGTCTTTTGTCCAGCTCACAGATCCGTTCTTCTGTATACTCTACTCTGCTTTTGAGTCCCTCTAATGAATTTTTCATTTCCAGTATTGTATTCTTCATTTCTGATTGGTTCTTTTTTATATCTTTCATTTCTTTGTTGACATTCTCACTGAGTTCATCTATTCTTCTCCCCAGATCAGTGAGCATGCTTAACACTCTTTGTTTGAACTCTCTGTCAGGTAGGTTGCTCATTTCTGTTTCCCTTAGTTTCTTTTCTGGGGTTTTGTCCTGTTCCCTTACTTGGAATGTATTCCTTTGCCTCCTCATTTTGCCTCTTTCCCTGTGCTTGTGTCTACGTATTAGGTAGGTTAGCTATGTCTCTTGCTCTTGGATAGGTGACCTTATGTAAGTGATGCCTTAGGAGACCTGCAGTGTGCTTCCCTCAGTTCTCAACATTCCAGGGGTGACTACTATGTGGGCTACGTGTGTCCTTCTGTTGTGGTTTGTTTGCTCTCCCTGTAGGCACCCAGGGAGGCCGAGTTATGCTCCTGGCCAGCTGTTGTAATGCTCAGCTGCTTGTAGTTGTTGTGGGCCCTTCAGTCTCTTTATCAGGTGTGGGGAGCCCCAGCACAGTTGGCTGCAAGTTCTAATACCACATTTGTGTTGCAGTATTTCTTTGAAGTGAGTAGGCCCCCAGTGTGGCAGGTTGTTAGGCTCAGGGGCTTACAATTGCTATAAGCCTCCATCCTTTAGGTCTCTTGTCAGCTCTCTGAGGATTGCAGCTGGGTGGGGCTGGCCTCAGGCACGGGAGCACCCAATTGTTTCAAGCTTTGGAAGGTGGGACAAACTCCCTATGTGGGTCTTGGAGAAGCACAAGTCTTCTGCAGCTGACAAGCCCTGCCGCCCACAGGTCCACACACCCAGTCAACACAGTCCTGCCCGGTGTGCGCACCCCGACCTCCTGTAGTGGACCCAGTCTCTCCATGGTGGGAGCCCCACACACTCCACCACCGCCCCACACTATCCACCCGCTCCTTGTGCACGCCCTGCCCCACTGAAGCCGGCCCAGTTGCCAGGCTGCAGAGAATCCAGTCACCAATCTACGCAGGCCCACAAGTTGCCTGAGGGCTTGTTGTTGGGTGGGGCCAGACTCTAGGGTGGGCTGCCTGCCCTGGCTGAGCTGGATTAAATCGGTGCTTTAGTGAGTGGGGCAGACCCTGGACTAGCAGGCCTCAGGGAGAACTCCAATGGCATCTGTGTCAGCACGCCCACACCAGGCCACAACAATGGCCACCGCCAATGTCCCAGTCCCTGGAGAGGTCTCACCTCTCACCGAGATGCACTCAGGGCCTATTAGGTGAGTCTCTTTTCACCAAAGCACTGTGCACCTTTCTTTCTGGTGATTTTAGGTTGTTTTCTGAAACAGGTGAGTTTGCGTGTGGGCCCTTTAAGAGCCGGTTTTAATTTCTTTGTAATCCAGTTTTCTGGGAGTACTCCCCAATGTTTTAGTAGCAGGCAAAGTCAGATATTATGCCACTGGTCTCGATTGTGCTGGGTCCACAAAATGCCCACAGTGGGGGCGCTCCCCAGCTCAGGGCCCTGCTCCTCCAGGGAGGCTGCGTACCTTTGGGCTGCTCCCGGGCGGCCGTAAGGCGCTGCAGCTTGTGAAGGTGGTGTTTTTCTCTCCAGAAGGGAGTTTCTGCCTCTTCCACCTCAATTAGGATTGTCCATTGTTGCAGGAGTTCCTCTTATCCAGTTTTCAGTTCTGTCTCAGGGGTAATTTTTCCACAAGTAGTTGTAAATTGGCTGTGTCCACAGGAAGAGGTGAGTCCAGAGTCTGCCTACGCGGCCATCTTGACTTCTCTCCAGAAATTATATTTTTAGAGATGCATACTGAGGTGTATGAGGTTGAAATGACACATGGCCAGGATTTGCCTTATCATCCTTCAACAAAGAAAATAAGAAAAAGGATGAAAGAAGAAATATGGCAAAATCTTGATAATGGGTGACGGAAATATGGACGTTAATTATACTATTGTTTCTATTTTTATGTGTTTAGAATTTTCATAGAATTCAAAATTATTTTAGAGAACACATGAACAAAAAAGTTCAAAGAGCACTAGTGTAGCACACAAGCTGATTCTGTTATTTATAGGAATATCCCAGATGTTTTCCTAGAAATTTCTTATTCTTCCCAGTGTGGAATCCAACTGATGTTGTGCCCTGCTTCCATTATGAAATGCCAGAATCAGGAAAAATAAGCACTTTGTACCAACAATGATGAGGTCATCCCATCTAGTTGTTCCCAAGAAAAATTCAAAAAATTAACTAATTCCTACAAGTGTGGACTCTTTACTAAAAAATGGTTTTATTCCCGACTTTAGGAATGCTAACATCTGAAATAATGTCACAATCTTTGTGGATATGGTTAACATAAGAAAAAGTTACTGTTTCCCACTATGAACAGATGAATGAAACTGGTAATTTCATGGGCTTCTTAACTTTCTTTTAAAAACTTGAAATTCCTTTAAATGCCAAACAAATATTTCACTGGTCTTCCTGAAGTCTGACTCCTTTGCACCTTTAAAAAAGAAACAATTCTGGGCCGGCCCTGTGGCTTAGTGGTTAAGTGCGTGTGCTCTGCTGCTGGCGGCCCGGGTTCGGATCCCGGGCGCGCACTGACACACCGCTTCTCCGGCCATGCTGAGGCCGTGTCCCACATACAGCAACTAGAAGAATGTGCAGCTATGACATACAACTATCTACTGGGGATTTGGGGGGAAAAAATAAATAAATAAAATCTTTAAAAAAAAAAAAAAGAAAAAGAAACAATTCACCCATTCAAGTATACAATTCAGTGGTTTTTATTACATTTACAGTTGTGCAACCACTCTCCACCCCACCCCAACCCCACTCCCACATACACCCTCACTTTCAACTCTAGGCAACCACTAATCTATTTTCTGTCTCCATGAATTTGCCTATTCTGGACATTTGATATAAAGTGGACTCACAGAAAACACAGTCTTTTTGACTGGCTTCTTTCACTTAGCACAGTGTTTTCAGTTCATCCATGTTGTAGTATGTATCAGTATGTCATTCCTTTTACTGCCAAATTCATTCTATGGAATGGATATATCACACTTTATCCATTCACTAGATGACGAAAATTTGAGTTGTTTCCATTTTTTGGCTATTATGAATAATGCTGCTATGGACATTCTTGTAAAAGTTTCATGTGGACATAAGTTTTCATTTCTCTTATTTTCTTTTCTCTAGGAGTGGGATTGATGGGTGATATGGTAACTATATGTTTAACCTTTTGAGAAACTGCCAAACTGTTTTCCAAAGTGACTGAACCATTTTACATTCCTATTAGGAGTGTATGAGCATTCCAATTTCTCCACATCCTTGTCAACACTTGTTAGTGTCTGTTTTTTTATTATAGCCATCTTGGTGGGTGTGAATTGATATCCCATTGTGATTTTGATTTGTATTTTCCTATTAGCTAATGATGTTGAGCAACTTTTCAAGTGCTTATTGGCCATTTCCTTGCACCTCTTTGAAAGTAAACTTTCTAAATGCCTTTGTCTCTGAGTCTTCCTTCTCCACTAGTAATATCTTCAGTTAAACTTAATATCTCCTTGTTGTGGTTCACTTAACAAGGAGATAAAAGGTAACGGCAATACATTAGTCTTTATGTTTTCTCATTCATCTTTTCACTCATCAAATATGGACTGAGTGCCTACTATGCGCCACAGGCTATTCTGGGACCTAAGCATATAGAGGAAAATAAAACAAACAAAAAAACCTTTGTCCTCATGGAGCTTACATTTTCATGGCTTTTTAAAATTTTTTCCAGTTTTATTGAGATATAATTAACATACAGCACCACATAAGTTTAAGGTGTGGAGCATGATAAATTGACTTACATATATTGTGAAATGATTACCATAATAAATTTAGTTAACAACCATCATCTCATATAAATACCAAAAAAAAAAAAAGAAAAAATGTCCTTTTTTTCTTGCGATGAGAACTCTTAGGATCTACTCTCTTTTTTTTATTGGATAAAAAGAAAATATAACATAAAATTTACCATCTTAACCATTTTTAATTGTAGAGTTCAGTAGTGTTAAGTATATTCACATTGTTGTGAAACGAGTCTCCAGAACTTTTTCATCTTGCAAATATGAAACTCTATATCCACTACATAAGTCCTTTTTCCCCCTCCCCCAGCCTCTGGTAACCACCATTCTACTTTGTTTCTATGAATGTGACTACTTTATATACCTCATATAAGTACATGCTTCATATGGTACTGTCATTTTGTGACTGGCTTATTTCACTTAACATAATATCCTCAAGTTTCATCCATGTTACAGCATTTCCTTCCTTTTAAAAATTGAATAGTATTCCATTATATGTATACGGCACATTTTGTTTATCCATTCATCCATCAATGGACATTTGGATTGCTTCCATCTCTTGGCTATTGTGAATAATGCTGCTATGAACATGGGTGCGCAAATATCTCTTTGAGACTTCGCTTTCAATTCTTTTGAATACATACCCAGAAGTAGTATTGCTGGGTCATATGGTACTTCAATTTTTAATTTTTTGAGGAAATGCCATACTGTTTTCCATAGTGGCTGCACATTTTACATTCTCACCAACAGTGCACAAGTTTTCCAATTTCTCCAAATCCTCTCCAACACTTATTTTTTGTTTGTTTGGTTTTTGTGAGGGAGATTAGCCCTGAGCTAACATCTGTTGCCAATCCTCCTCTTTTTGCTGAGGAAGATTGGCTCTGGGCTAACATCCGTGCCCATCTTCCTCTACTTTATATGTGGAATGCCTGCCACAATATGGTTTGATAAGCAGTGTGTAGGTCCACGCCTGGGATCTGAACCCCAGGCTGCCAAAGCAGAGTGCATGAACTTAACCACTACACCACCGGACCAGCCCGTTTTGTTTTTTATAGTAGCCATCCTAACAGGTATGAGGTGATCCCTCATTGTGGTTTTGATTTGCATTTCTCCGATGACTAGTGATGTTGAGCATCTTTTCATATGCTTATTGGCTATTTGTATATCTCCTTTGGAGAAATATTTATTCAAGTCCTTATTTAAACAGAGTTGTTTGATTTTTTTGTTGTTAAGTTGTAGGAGTTCTTTATATATTTTGGATATTAACCCTTTATCAGATATATGATTTGCAAAAATGTTTTCTCCCATTCCATAGGTTTGTTGTTGCCTTTTTACTTTGTTGATTGTGTCCTTTGATGCACAAAAGTTTTTAAGTTTGATGTAATCCCATTAGTCTATTTTTGCTTTTGTTGCTTGTGCTTTTGATGTCATATCCAAGAAATCATTGCCAAGACCAATGTTGTGAAGCTTTTCTCTTATGTTTTCTTCGAGGAGTTTTATAGTTTTTGGTCTTATTTTTAGATCTTTAATCCACTTTGAGTTAATTTTTGTATATGGTGTAATGTAAGGGTTCAATTTCATTCTTTTGCATATGAATATCAGTTTTCTTAACACCATTTGTTGAAGAGGCTGTCCTTTTCCCATTGAGCAGTCTTGGCACCCTTGTCAAAAATCATTTGACCATATACATGAGTGTTTCTTTCTGGGCTCTCTATTCTATTCCATTGGTCTATTTCTGTCTTTATGCCAGTACCATAATGTTATTACTGTGGCTTTGTAATATGTTTTGAAATTAGGAAGTGTACGTCCTCCAACTTTGTTCTTCTTTTTCAAAATTGTTTTGGCTATTTGGGGTTCCTTGAGATTCCATATGAATTTTAGAACAGATTTTTTTCTCTATTTCTGCAAAAAATGCCATTGGAATTTTGATAGGGATAGTATTAAATCTGTAGATAGCTTTGTTTAGTATGGACATGTTAACAACATTAAGTCTTCCAACCCATGAGTGCAGAATGTCTTTCCATTTATTTGTGAGGTCTTTAACTTCTTTCAGAAATGTTTTGTAGTTGTCATTGTACAAATCTTTCACTTCCTTGGTTAGGTTTATTCCAAAGTATTTTATTCTTTTTGATGCTATTGTAAATGGAATTGTTTTCTTAACTTCCTTTTCAGATTGTTCATTGTTAGTGTTTAGAAACATAACTGATTTTTGTGTTGATTTTGTCTTCTGTAACTTTGCTGAATTTGCTTATTAGTTCTAATAGGTATTTTTCTGGAATCTTTAGAGCTTTCTACATATAAGATCATGTCATCTAAGAACAGAGATGATTTTACTTCCTTTCTAATTTGGATGCCTTTTATTTCTTTTTCTTTCCTATTTGCTCTGGCTAGGGCTTCCAATACTATGTTGAACAGAATTGGTGAGAGTGGGCATCCTTGGAAAAGCTCTGTCTTTCACCATTGAATATGATGTTAGCTAGGGGTTTTTCATAGATGGACTTTATTATGTTTAGGTAAACTTCCTTCTATTCCTAGTTTGAGTGTTTTTATCATGAAAGGGTATTGAATCTTGTCAAATGCTTTGTCTGCATCAATTGAGATGATCATATTGTTTTTGTCCTTCATTCTGTTATTGTGGTGTATTACATCGATTAATTTTTCATATGTTGAACAATTCTTTCTTTCCAGAAATAAATCCCACTTGGTCATGGTGTATAATCCTTTTAATGTGCTGTTGAATTTGGATTGCTAGTACTATGTCCATCTTCTCTGTATTGTTCCAACATTAGTATATAATGTGCTGCCAAAGCAAGAACTCCCTGTGGCTTTATTTTTTAAATGGGGCATAATGTAATTTAAACTTAATGTACTTTGCATTTCATTATAAAATGAGTAAATGGCTCAAATAGAATTCTTTTCTATGCTTGAAACATTGACAAAAATTGAGACACACTTGCTAGTTCTGATTGCTTTCTTTGTGGCATTGGCATCACCTTCTACATAATATACCTCAATTGGAATGTCAGAGAGTGACTGCTTCTTTGGAAGGTGCTGTGCAACTATTTGACCTATACGGAGCATAGGTGCGACCTATCCTATTCACACCATATGAAACTTGTTTGTAACTATACCCAAATTGTTTAAAATAAATAAGAGTATGAATAAAATGTGCCGGGAATTCAGTTCTTCCCCAACGGATTCAATAATTCAACCTTTAGGGTACTTAAAATATAGCCCCTTCTGCGTAGTCAAGTGCGGAGCGTGTGCAGCATAGCGGTGGATTCATTTTCCTGGCTGAGCAGATTCGAAACATATATGCCAGGCACTCGGGACCGTGAAGAACAAGATTCTTTGGAGAAAAGTTGCAGGGTCCATACTTTTGGAAAAGTTTGGAGTAAACTTTTGGAAGCTACAAGGAATTTCTGCTTCTGTTTTACAACTCATTGGACTTGCTGGGAGCGGCCCAGAGCTGGGAAAAGTCAACAGATGTTTACAATACCCAGAGATGATTCATCGACTTCCTGGAAGGCCCCCGCCAGATGTAGTCCAAATAGACAAAGCAGGAAAAGAATCTCTCAATGAGGCGCGGGTCTGGCAGCGAGGCTGTAGCAAGAAACAAAAACGAAACCCCTAACTGAAAAAAGTAGGCTCCTCTTATCCCCTTAGACAGACCGTCGCCGGTCGCTCAGGTTTGCGCCTGCGCCCTGAGCGACGCAGTGTTGTCCCGCAAAAGCGCATGCGCCTTGGGCAGCGCGGCTCCCGCAGTCGCATCCGCGCCTGCGCAGCAGTGGATTGCCCAAGCTCCGGGCGTTGATGGCTGTTCCGCCGCTGCAGTGGGATTCGTTGCGGCACCACGTTCGTGGCATTCGCCAGTTACCCGGTAGGCGGTGCTTCGGCACAGAAAGAGAGGTGAATTCACAGCTGAGAGTCCTTGTCTCCGACGTTTTTACACATTTCTTTGTTTTATCCCGGGACGCTCAGACGCCACTGTCTCTCCAAGTCACCGCCTTCCGTGAAGCAGCTGGAAGTTGTCTCTCGGGGAGTTTTGGTCTTGTTTAGAAGCAGCCCCGCCCAGGGATTCTTTTTTTTTTTATCTAGAAACACTCAGGACGTGATGGACACCTTAGAAATGTCATCCCTCCTTTGACTTCCATAGGAAGCTGAATTATAAAGTTGAATAATAGTTACTTTGAAGAAAGGAAAGAAAAAAGGAAAAATTCACACACACACGTTCACATATACACAAAATAATCTCAAGGATTGAACCAGCAACTGCTAACTATGATTATCTCAGGGGAGAAGCGACTGGGTGGCTGAAGGACAGGCATGAGAAGTGTGGTGGTTTTGGGGTTTTGGTGGGCGGTTTGTTGCGTCGTTTGGAATTTGTCCAATGTGCGTGTGTAATTTTTTAAATGTTTGAATGTTCATTTGATTCCTTTATCAAAATGTAGATACCAAGAAAATTTGGAAATTTAAAAAGTCTTAATAGAATCCAGTAATTATATGTATGTGTGAAGATAAAACGTCTTGTGTAAACCACTAAGTCTTCCTGTTTATTTCTGGACAGAAATCTTTAGGGGTTGGTGCGGGAGGGTACAGGAAAAGAGGAGCCAGGCATTTTCAGAAAATTATGGCAGTGGTGGCATACAGGAAGCAAATTTTTATCATCTCAATCGTTGTATATTCCTTTTGGATTAGCTGAAGAAAATTTAAAGGTAAACTTTAGTGTGAGCTCACTGAAGTCCAACGTAGATTGGAAGGGTAGATTGGAAGGGGACATTTGATGTTTATTTTTGTAAAGGAAATTAATTGGGTGTGACTGGCAGGGTTGAGACCTGAAGTTCCTCTTCTAGATAAGGAAAACTTCCCTTAGTGAGGAATCTCCAGACTGATTATGTTACATTCCTGTCCCCAACCTTGCAAGATAACTGTAGACTCTCCCTAGGAGGAGTGTGAGGAAAAGAATTAGGCAACTGTGCCTAAGAAGATTTGCAGACGAAAAACTCATACTGAGAGAAGATCCCGGACAGCTCTTATTCCCTGGGTCAGCTGAATCAGTTCAACTTCATTTTCCAATGAGTGGTTAGTGGATGTAGATAACCATAGGAATTGGAGACAAGTTGGGGATCCAAAAAGTTGAAAGTGTGAAGTGAAAGGGCAGAAGTTATAATGTTGCTTCTGAGTTTGCCTTGTTTGTAAATAGGAAGCCAGAAGTTGAGCTCCCAAATAAAATATTTCAGGAATAGTGTTTCTTAAGTAACTCCAAAAGTCACTACATCAACAAAGGAATAATTTTTTTAATGTACTTTATTCTTTTTTGAGGAAGATTGGCCCTGCATGATCATCTGTTGCCAATCTTCCTCTTTTTCTTTTTTCTCCCCAAAGCCCCAGTACATAGTTGTATATCA
The DNA here is from genome assembly GCF_057802395.1 of Ceratotherium simum simum. Taxonomy (NCBI): domain Eukaryota; kingdom Metazoa; phylum Chordata; class Mammalia; order Perissodactyla; family Rhinocerotidae; genus Ceratotherium; species Ceratotherium simum. The sequence continues at coordinate 15,362,102 of NC_141929.1, forward strand.
TAGTTGTAGAGTTGTAGCTCTTCTATATGGGCTGCTGCCTCAGCATGGCCTAGATAAGCGGTGAGTAGGTCCGTGCCTAGGATCCGAATCTGGGGGCCCCCCTGGGCCACTGAAGCGGAATTCGTGAATTTAAGGGCTATGCCACCGGGCCCACCCCGACGAAGGAATAATTGAAACCTAGTGGGTAATGCAGCAACCAGACTGAGCAAGGAGCAGTGCCTGGAGATAAAAATTCCCCACAGGGGGAGAAAAACCACATCAAAGAAGAACATACTTAATAAAATTTATTTAAAAAAAAAAAAACAATAATTTATGCCCTTGGCAAAATAAAGGATCTTGTTAATATAAATGTCTCTTAGAAAACATGTGAAAAGATAATATAATAGATATCAATAAATCAATATCAACATTACAGCAAAAGTAATAATGATTCTATAACAGTAAGTGAGGATATTTCTGGCCTTTACACAGCAGTATTTCTGGAAGGTCCTCTGATTTCTCCATTTTTTGGTACAGATGTGCCCTCATTTTAAGAAAGCCTGATACAAACATAGCTAAATTTAGAAGGTTGATCAATGAAAGGATATTTATTCACATCACAAAATAATTCTTTCCAAAAAAATAACGAAAATGTTCCTGTAAGGGATCCTTCAAATTAGCAAATTTTCCTAACGTGTTTAGAATGTAATTAACCAAATACATGTGTCCCCAGCTTCTTTTGTTGTAGCTCTATTTCATAAAGTGAAGTATACCCCAAGTCAGGCTGTAACAGAGTTGGGCTTCAGATCTGACTGGAGAGAATGTGTTCTTAGAGTATGAAGAAGTGGTTGGGGCACAAGTTCTCTCAATCTTTTGTTTCTCTCATTGTGAGCTCTTAATTATCTTGTCTCTACTGCTTTCAGGTAAACTTTGTTCACCTGATACTCTCAAGAAAAAAGGAGGAAGGCGTATGGGAGTGGGGCAGACTAACGAATTAGTGAGTCACTCCAGCAGAGCAGAGCCAGAAGAGAATCTGGGATTCAGAGTGTGCATGTGGATATAGTTGGGGGAAAGCAGGAGCAATTCTGAACCCTTGACAAAAGGTATTTTTGAGACCCCTCTCACAGTAGGGGTGGCTGACTCCCTGAGGAGCAGCAGGGCCCAATCCAGCCCTCCCCAGATGGGACACATACTCAGGAGAAGGGGCTGGGACCTATTTGTCACACTCTTCCTGGCTCCCCTCAGCGCAATGGTAGTGCTGCTCACAGAACTCCTGGATCCGGCTACAGGCCTCCAGTATCATCACTTCAGGGACTGTGATTACCACTCGGAAGAAACTCGGGTACTCAAAGCACTGCAAAAATAAGAGCCAGTTATTCTCAGAGCAATTGAATCTGGTCCTGGACCACCCTAAAATGGCCAGGGCCCTAATCAACAAGAAGCAGTGATGCCATTTACTCAGGGCTACCAATTCACTCAATTTCCATCATTGGGGTGCTAAGCCAGTAATTGAGTTAATTCACCTTAAAAGGGACTTGTGGGACAAGCTTGATTTCCTCTCACCTAGAATGTTCAGCCACAACTTTTCTTGCTGGTATAGACAGGATAATGATGGAGGAGAACTAAATTTTAAGTAGAGGTCATGAGACACATCAATCTGAATCTTATCAAATGAGAATACACTTTGCTGGGGGAGAAAAAGTCAGACCAAAGACCAGCTCAGGGAGAGCTCCTGGGGCTCTAGAAACTGTTGAGAATGTTGTGAGGGAGACATGAGCACTCACCGTGGCCGGGAGGCAGTGGACGGATTGCTCAGCAACTAAGCGCTCCGTGAACTCCACATCATTCTCAAATTCTGGGAAATGTTCCATCTCAATTCCAACCTATACCAATAACAGGGAGAAGCAAACTTATCGGAAGGAAAACAGGCCAACTCCCTATGCTAGAAATTAAGCTAGGGACTTCTCTAGAAGATATCTTGGAACTCTACTACTGATAGCTAAGAGTTCTAGCACTTATGAGCTCATGAAATTTTTCATAGGGAAGAGAGGACATGGTTATATTAATTTTTTAGTTTATTAAAGTGTTCTTTCCTGGATGCTGATGAATGAAAGCTGGAAATAGCATGCCAGTGTTTCTCAAAACAGGCAGTATTAGCATTATGGGCTGGGCAATTCTTTCTTGCATAGAACTATCCCACCCACTGCAAGATACTTAGCATCCCTGGCCCATGAAATGCCAATCGCACCCCCAAGTCATTCTGAAAACAAAATTCCTGTACATTCCCAAACACCCGTAGGGAACTAGTATCACAGCCAGTGGAGAAATACAGTGGTATGGAAAGCCTCTTATTTGTGTCTTATATCTTCCCTGTAGTATCTGCATGTAAAATGATTCTCTGTATTGAGGAATTGTTATTTTAAGACTTTTTTTTGTGAGGTTAAATCACATCAGTGGGACAATTCGGAACAAGGCAATCCCTAAACCAACTGGCTCAGAAGCCTCCTTGGTTGTCTTTGTGAGCCCTGCAGGCTGGCTTCCCTTTGCCTTACAACAAGCCTGCCACCCACACACTTACCATGAGGTACATGGCCCCAGAAGGGTGGACTGGTCGGAGTCCAGGGATGGCAGCCAACGCACCGTAGCAGAGATCAGCATTGGACTGCAAGAGGAGGCAGAGAGACGTCAAGGACCAAAATTTAAGTGAAAGCTGAAACAAGGTCATTAAAAGTAGAGCGCACATTTAAGGCGGGGAACCTAAGTATGCTCTGCCTGCATAAAGAGTCAACAAGAAAAATCCCTGTTACTTGAAGCGTTTGGCCAGGAGCAGAGTGAATTGCCAGAAATGACAGAAATGCATGGATGGATACTCACAATGCTTGATTTGGAAGCCCTATAATGGAACATTGCTCCAGAAATGAAGACCCATTATTCCTAATCCCACGGGCAACATTCCCTGACTCCCCAAGTAGAAAGCCACAGACTGCCCTTACCTTGAGGAAGCTCAGAGTGTTGTGGTAGAACTCTTGAGGGGTGCGACGCAGGATGTTTTTCAGAGCTCCCTGGACAATGGTGCAGGGTCCCAGGATCCGCTGACTCAGCCTCACCAGCCCATCTCGGATCTAAAAGCCCCCCAGCAAATACATTATTTAAGCATCTTAAAGCATCTTTCTTAAGCATCTCAGCTTTGGGGATTCTGGTTCTGACCATTCTTTCTATCAAGATGTTAAAGCTTTGGGGAAGTGATGGTGCCTGGTGGCTTTCTTCAATCAGACCATCTAGGTTTGTAGCCTGGCTCTGCCATGTATCTGCTGTGTGACTCTGGGAAAATTATGCAACTTCTCTGTGCTTCATTTTTCTCAACTATAAAATAATGTATATAAAATGCTGGCACATTGTAAAGCCACAAACAATATTAGGTGTCATTACTGCTATTGTTTCCTTTTTTGTGTTCCTAAAATTGGAGGCAGATGGAACTTTTTAATGGAGCCAGGCACAAGAAAACTGAGTTTTGGAGAGGAATAATTAGTACCGTCTTTAACCAGCATCTTTCCAGTTACCCAGAACTGTAGGGCCAAGAAGAAAGAGAAAAAAAAACCCACCTCCTCACCACTGTGCATGCAAAGTAAATATATACCTATCCCAAGTTAGACATACTATTTCACCACATTGCTCTTACCTCATTACCAAAAATGTCTCTTCGGTCATGGATGAGGATCCAGCCCAACCTCCAGCCGGGAACCAGCCAGCGCTTGGCCAGCCCTCCACAGGACAGGATGGGGACGTTGCTGCTGAGGGTGGCCAGAGGCTCAAATTTGGAATCCGAAAACACCTGAGGGGAAGAGGTGCTTGTTGTAGTTGTCTTCGTGCTCACTTTCCTCCAAATCCCATGCCTCCCACCCTTTTCCTTATATCAGTAGAGACAGGGCCTTGGACATGTGGGCAATTCCCTACCCTGAAGCATGATTGGGGTCCCAAGAGGATTCAAAGGGGACTATCCAAAGACATTTACTCTGGTGTCTGGTCTGGATTAAAGGAAGCCTAAATGAGGAAAGTGACTGGGAAATAGGCCAGTAATAAGTACAACCCCACGAAGCCAGCTCTAGGGAATGAATGACTGTTGGAGTTATAGATTTAAAAGTAAAATATGGATCCACAATCCCCTATCTGAAATTCCTGGTCCCAGATATATTGCAGAATGCAGAACTGTTTGAATTTTAGAAAGGATATGTAGCACATATACCATATATTATGTAACACTTCCAGGGCAGTCTGGGACAGCACTTCTAATCAAACAGATTAACGTTTTGGCACCTTTCCCTACACTCTTCACAAATATATATAGAAAGAGATCCATACATGAGATAAATAAAAATTTACAAGTATCTTTATATCGGGTCAAGTCAGGTTTTTCCACCAAATGAATTCCAAAAACCTTCAGATTTTCATAGTTTTTTGGATTTCAGAAAACAGGGTAAGGGGTCGTAGATGTGAGTATTTGTTAAGAGGGCGTGGATACTGATTTTCTGTACTGAAATGATTAGGAGTTGCTTCTGATTATTCTAGATGCCCTTATTCTGAAGGTCCCATGAAATAATTTGGAATTCAGATTATTGTAGTGATATATCCTGCCCAAGACTCACCATATCTCCGTAGATCTCATCTGCTAAGATGGGGATACACTGCCTTGCGGCCACTGAAAATAAGAAAAACATGCTGAAATCATTTTGAGTGTGAATTGCCTTAGCACTTAATATTCACCTGGACTTACTGTACTTTGCATTTTATGTTTGTGTGTTTCATCTTCCTCTTTAAGAACTATAAATTCTTCTTATACTCTTCCAGGGTACATAGCCTAAATTTGCCATTAACTAGATATTTCAAACCCTCTCTTCCACATATGGGAGTGGTGAAGAGGCAAGTATTGCCTTTTTCTCCTTCTTTTAGGCAAGTCCTCCCATTCCAGTGGTGTGCTATTCATTACAGACCCCAGTGGAGCTCCCCCCTCCATCCTAGGCTTGGAACTTAGTGAAGGACTCCTTTCTCATTCCAGGAAATGGTTAAAGGATTCCGTCCCCCTGGGGGCTAGCCCGGTGGCGCAAGTGGTTAAGTGCGGCACTCTGCTGCTGCGGCCCAGGGTTTGCCGGTTCAGATCCCGGGTGTGCACCGACGCACCACTTGGAAAGCCATGCTGTGGCGGCGTCCCATATAAAGTGGAGGAAGATGGGCACGGATGTTAGCCCAGGGCCAGTCTTCCTCAGCAAAAAATAAATAAATAAATAAAATGAGGAGGATTGGCAGTTGTTAGCACAGGGCTGATCTTCCTCACGCACAAAAAAAAGGATTCCATCCACATCTCCTCCTCTGTCAAATTAAGTCTGCTGGACTCACCTGCCAGAATTTTCCGGAGATGACTTTTACTGAACACTGACCCACAGGGGTTTGATGGATTATTGACAACGAGACAAGCTGTCTTTTCATCAATCAGAGATTCCAGTTGTTTCAAGTCAACTTCCCAAGACTTCTCTGGCTGGGGAGGAAGAAAGGGTGACATTAAGATGATTCTGAAAAATTTAGGGGGAATACTCACTTAAAGGTGTAATGTAGGGCCAGCCCCGTGGCAGAGCAGTTAAGTGTGCATGCTCTGCTGCTGGCGGCCGGGGTTCGGATCCCGGGTGTGCACTGACGCACTGCTTGTCAGGCCATGCTGTGGCGGCGTCCCACATAAAGTGGAGGAAGATGGGCATGGATGTTAGCTCAGGGCCAGTCTTCCTCAAGAAAAAAGGGGAGGATTGCCAGATGTTAGATCAGGGCTGATCTTCCTCACAAAAAGTTGTAGTGTAAATAATAAAGTGTGTCTGTTGCCTTGATCACCCACTTCCAGATCTTTCTCTGCTAAGACAGTGGTCATATATTTTCACGAAGTAATAATTGAGCACTTGAGTCTGAAATTAAAAAGTCATTTACCAATAAATTGTAGAGTTTGACCTCAATTCCCATAGATTCAGCCAAACTCCTGTAGAGACAGAAACCCGGTCTCGGAACTAGGATGTTTTGCCCTGGATTGGCCAACACAGCTAAACAAAGGTCAATAGCCTGACTGCAGCCATTTGTCAGGATAACATCCTGTGAAGAAAATAAAAGGTTTATATTGTTGGGGTTCCAACAGCAACAGGAGAAAAGAGATTGTCAGAAGGGTGAGTGGGGAGCAATAATAAACTTACTTTTACAAGTTCTAAGTAAACTAGTAGGGACTGTACTAAGCCAAAACTTAAAGAAATTAATATGTTTATATATGTCCATATCTAAATGTTGTTGAAAATGTTGACCACTTAAATAAATCACTTTAAAAAGGACAGGTCAGCTGTAACTCAGCAGAGTTCCACGAGAGAACATTATGACCTTGGACTTTTTCACCTGGTTATTTATTTACTTTTGACCACAGATTTGAAGCCTGACTCTTCTCTAAAATACAGACAAAGAGCACCTCTTATGTTAAGAAATGTTGACCCCACACAGTGGACAATATAGGGAAGGGTGGCATTTAAACTTGATACTGCCCATCAATTCAACATGCCACGGCACCTCGATCTTCCCATCTGAGTGAACTAAGATGAACGAAGGAAGCTACAAATTAAAAAAAGACCCTATTGGTAAAATAAAAGATGTTAATTATTTGATGTTTATGAATTATTGTTTTTCAATGATCTTTTGCGTTGAATCAAATATAGGGTGACCTCTGAGTCCTTTGAGCCTCCTCGACGCAGGACACCACATAAGTTGTATGCAACATCATTATCATACTGTAATGACATTAAATATAATCACTGGTTGGTGACCTCATTCTATAAGAAGTCCTCGAATTACTAAAGGGAAATGATCCACAGCTTTTGTTTCCCCTGAAACCTTTATTTCTTGTGGAACAGAAACAGGAAAAAGGTATAGTTTGCCCAATATTGCTTCAGAGCTGGCACCTTATCTAAGGCTTACCTTAGCTTCCAGAGGTGCCTTGGGACAGTGGTAATAAGAAGCAATCTCCTCCCGACTGGATAGGTAGCCTGAAAGAAAAGAGCAGAAGGAAGAATATGGAAGTTTTCGTCCCGCAAATGACAGCTAAGCCCTAGAGTCAGTATGGCTTCAGGCTACCTTCTGTCCCTGCTCGGAGCACACTCTATTCAGTTTAGTTAGCTCCCAGCCACTGTAGATAAGGAGATTATATTTTATAATTTTATAATAAGTACAAATGTATAAATAATAAGGAAAGCTCCCAAAACTATAAAATACTCTGCACCATCTTGGCATCTTTTGACATGAAATGTTCATATTTGGATATCTGTCAAATGGGGACTTGGTTTTGGTTTTTCAGGTTAAACTAGTTCCCTAATACTTTGGATATAAAAGTCATCATAAACTTGTTTTATAATCTAATTTTTGGTCTTATTTTGTTTTAATTTTTGTTGTATGAAACTTTATAAAATATAAACAGTCTAAAAATCATGTCTCTGAGACCTATTGGAAGTGTTTTTAAAATTCTACTTTGCATGAAACTGGATTTTTATTCTGCATTAATATGTTTCCGTGTGCACATACGCAGTGGGAAAAATGTGCAACACCAAAACAAAGAATCATTTATCAAAATGTTTAGGGTAGAAATGTTTAACAGATGGAGAGTATTAAACCTAAATAAGAATAATTTCTTTCTGTCAGAAACAACCTTCTATTCTTTAATAGGATAGCCCATTCTTTGTTGTTCTTGTTTGTTTGGTTTTTTCCTTTTTTAATCTGAAACAATTCCAACTACATTTAAATGTGATCTGGACCATAATTAAAATAAACCTTGAATGCACAGAGAAGGAGAAATCAAGCCGAGGAGGTATTTCCACAGCACAATAAGTAAATTACTTTAGGACCTAGAGGGCTCAGTAAACAAGCAGCTGCATCCAAACTCGAGGCCTTCATAGTAGAAGTGGTGATGATAGGATAGGAGCATTTTTTGAGAAATAAGTGTATGATGGGAGCCTCGAGGGGAGGTGCCAGTAGACCAAAGGAAACCAGGAAAGAGGTTGGACCTTGATGGCTTGTATTTAGGCACCCTGAGACCCCTTGCCCCAAACCCAAATGGCCGTTTTATCTTAGCTTCTCCTTAAGAACTATGCATCAGGAAAGCAAGGAGAATTGCTAGAAATTGATTCCTGTTGGAAGAGCACTAAAGATTTGGAAGCCACCAGATCGAGTCTCAGGAGGAGCTTACCAATGGCGGGGGCATAGCCGTTATACTTCCCCGAGTCCAGGGCATCTTTCAACGCTTGGGTAATTTCAGGGTCTGTAGGCAAGTTTCCAAACACAGTAGGGTCCCCTTTTCATGGAAGGAAAAAAAGAGCCACCAAGACGTTACTCTTCCATGCCCAGTCCTCAGACTCAGCCTCCACTCCCATCTTCTCCATCCAGCCTGTGAGGATGGGGGTGAGTAGAACAATGGCTGCCCCTCGGTCCAGTGTCCCCAACTCACCAATTGACAGAGCAATCATGGTTTTGTTTGGGTTTGGCTTCACCTTCATGTTGTCCACAATGGCCCGGATGGGATTGAAAGTTCTGTTGGACAGGTCCGAGGGCCTCACGGTCCATCTGGCCTTCCTGCCTTTCATTTTTCCTGGCGCAGAGCTTCTCCCACTGATGTTGACATGCACATCCAGAACTGAGGGCAGGTTGCCACTGCCAGTCATCTGAATCACGCATGGGTCCATCGCTGGCGAAGCCTAAGGGGGAAAAAGATGGAGGTTTCCGCGACACTAAGAAAAAACACCATACAGAGGGGCTTCATTTGGACCTAAACATCAGGGTAATTTCACTGCTTGTCTCTGTCCAAACTCCTTTCTTTGTTTTGCTGCTTTTTCATGTAAAATAGCTTTGTTATGAATGAGAGGAATTTTAAGACTTTTTGCTGAAATGGAAAATAAAGCAAGAATGCCTTCTACAACGTTATCAGAGAGCATTCCATTGAATACTTACCTACTATGAGATTTTCTATGTGCAACCATAATCCCCATAAAAGTTTAACCGTGCTCTCAGTGAAAGCAAGGGAAATGACATGAAAATCATTAAAAAACCAAAGCTTACGTGTTCCCTCCTTTCCATGCAGAGCCTGTGCAAGGGAGTCTCCATAATACTTCAACAGGCTGTGTCTTGCCTTCTGCAAAGAAGAAGCAAGAAGAACCACTCTCCGTTGTTAGAAATTGAATGTTAATATTATTGTTAGTAAAAATAAAGCCCTATCCCATAAACATCTTACTGCCTTGTGGAAAAAGAAGTCAGTACACCGCAAAGAGAAAAGCACACACCCCAATCACCACCATTAGCTGAGGCTTGAGATGTTACCTTCCAAGAAAAGGAGAAGCAGCCTCCAAGTAGCCCAACTGGGAAACTGTCTCAGTTCTTCTTTGATAAGTTACAGTGACAATTGACTCAGATGCAATTTCTGACTGAAATAGTCTCCACAAATGGGTGTTGGAGTTGAAACTTTTGTGCTATTGGTCAGAGTGAGAACTGGGCAACAAGCCCTCCTTCTTCCTCCCCTCCCCACTTTTTGCTGCTTCTCACCTCTAACCTTATTGCCACCTCCACTGCCAAATCAGGAATTTGTCCTCACTTCAAACATCTGGAATTCTCTGTGTTAACTCTTTCTGGGCACTTTGTGAGATGTTTGAGAGGACCGTCAGAGGGATAGTTATGATTACAGTTGGTAATTTTTATTAAATCTTCTTTGTTACAAAACATTGCATACAGAAATGGATAATGTAAAAAGTGAGAGTCCTTCCTTGCACCTTACTGTCTGTACCCTCCATTCTCATTCCTGGGGGTAGGCAGTGGTAATGGTTTGACCATTTCTATCTATTACCAAGATAGATGATAGATAGATAGATAGACAGATAGATAATAGATACATACATATGTACATTCATCCATAGATATATAACTTTATAGATTTTCAAAATAGATGGGATCATGCTCTACAACTTGTTTGGCAACATGTTTACTTACTTCCTGCATCTTGGATTCCTTTCCTTGTCAGTCCACAAAGTTCTACTCCAGTTGGAACAACCTGGGCAGCTGAAGTAAGTTAAGGCTCACTCAATAAGTATCTTGAAAGTGCAGGATCTCTAAGGCAACCGAAACCTGTGCAATTTTATCCTTATACCGTGAATTCTCCTTCATTTACCTGCTGTGGAGGTACTGGAAGAATAGGAGGTCAGGCCAGATCTAAACAAGACTTTGCTAAGCAAGCACAGCAGAGATCTCAGCATCCTGTGAGCCTATGAAAAGTACCACCCACTCAAGGGTTAAAAGAAGCCTCGGTGACCCCGTGGCTCTGATCCTGTTTGTTCACTGGGAGACAGAGTATTACATAAGTTATTTCTTCTCCATTTACTTTTCAGTGATTCAAGTCTCCAGTGGAGTTGAATAACCTTTATTTTTCTGGACCGTCTATCTCTTAGTGCTTTGACGGGCTTATTTAATGCATTTTCTTCCCCACTCCAGTGAAACAAACATTTACCACCTCATCTTACCAGTGCAGAAGCAGAAGCAGGCAAGACCAGGAAGCCAACGAGGTCAAAGAAAATGTAGGTTCTGAAACTAGAAGCCCTGAGCCCCGAGCTGGAAAACCCTGGTTGCTGTGTTTCAAAAGGCGGAATACTCAGCCTTGTCTCTACAATATCCAAAAACACAGAAAAGGAAAGCCTTCAGTCAGCTCTGCTGTTTGGCACCCTATGGCACAAGGCAAATGGCTTGTTTGCTGGACTGAATGCAGTTAAACATCGTGTGGATGGGAGTATCCTTCACAGGGTGGACTTGCCAACAGAGTGAGAACACGAAATTGCTTCCAAAGCACATATATTTTGTCAAGAGAGAAGACCATTTTTTTTCTAAATGCTTTTATTCCACCACCCCGCATTTAAAATATAATATATGTGTGATGGAGAAAATCAGAAAAAATGAAAAGCATTTGTAATCCCACCACCACTCTTAACACATTAGTCCTATTTTTCTCCCACAAAGTTGGGATTTTGTTCTACATACATAGTTTTTAAATTGAGATAAAATTCACATAATGTAAAATTCACCATTTTCACCATTTCAAAGTGTAAGATTCAGTGATTTTTAGTTCACTCTCAACGTTGTGCCACCATCACCACCATCTAATTCCAAAACATTTTCATCGCTCCGGAGAGAAACTCCATACCCATTAAGTAGCCACTCCCCATTTGCCTCCTCCCAGCCCCTGGCAACCACTAATCTACTTTCTGTCTCTATGGATTTGCCTATTCCTGACATTTCATATAAATGGAATCATACAATATGTGGCCTTTTGTGTCTGACTTCTTTCACTTAGCAAATGTTTTCAAAGTTCGTCCATGTTGTAGCTTCATCAGTATTTCATTCTTTTTATGGCTGAATAATATTCCACCATGTGGATGTACTGCATTTGTTTATCGGTTCACCAGCTGGTGGACATTTGAGTTGTTTCCACTTTTTGGCTATTATGAACAGGCTGCTATTAACATTTGTATACAAGTTTTTTGTGTGAACATATATTTTCAATTCTCTTGGGAATATACCTTGGAGGAGAGTTGCTGGGCCATTATATGGATAGTTTTTACATTGTGAATTTTTTTTGTGTGTGTGAGGAGATCAGCCCTGTGCTAACATCTGCCAATCCTCTTCTTCTTTTTTTTTTTTTTTTTTGCTGAGGAAGACTGGCCCTGGGCTAACATCAGTGCTCATTTTCCTCCACTTTATATGGGACGCCACCACAGCATGGCTTGACAAGCGGTGCGTCGGTGCACACCCGGGACCAGAACCGGCAAACCCCTGGCTGCCACAGTGGAGCATGCGCACTTAACTGCTTGCGCCACCAGGCCAGCCCTAAGTGTGAATTTTTAAATTATATCATGAATATTTTCCCATGTTATGAAAAACATTCCATCATAGAGAAGTATCAGAATTTATTAAATAATTTTTGTATTTTTGGACATGATGTGGAGTCTAGTTTTTATCATTGTCAGTAATGCTGCCAAGGGCATCCTTGTGCACAAATGTTGGTTCATATATTTTATTATTTCCTTAAGTTTTTCTATACATTGACTTACTGCATTAAAAAGAATAAACATTTTTCTTTTACTTTTTTAGTAAAGTATAATACATCATCATAGGTAAATTCAAATTTAGATGTTTATAAACCAAACACTGAACACATTCTTTCCCCATAATCCCAGTCCATAGAGATAGCCCCTTTAGCTATTTCTTATCTTTCCAAGTGTTTCCTATGTCTACACAATACTTATATAGCAGGTTTTGGAGCTGTTCAAAAATATATATACTATATACATGTTCTACAGCTGCACTCTCCCTTATTGTAGCCGTTAGTCATAAGTGGCTATTGAGTACTTGAAATGTTGTTTGTCTGAATTGAGATGCGTTGTTAGTGTAAAATACATATCAGGTTTCAAAGACATAAAAATAATGTAGAACATCTCATCAATAACTTTATATTGATTACATGCTTCAATAATATTTTGGATATATTGAGTGAAATAAAGTATAGTATTAAAACTAATTTCATCTATTTCTTTTTATATTTTAAAATATTTCTACTATAAAATTTGAAATTACTATGGGGTTTGCACTCTATTTCTGTTGGACAATGCTGACCTAGAGCTTGATTTCTAGAAAATCTCAATAATTGTGTGGACATTTTTTCCATTTTCATACATAGAGATCAACAATTCACTTTAATGGCTACATAGTGTTCATTTAACCAATCCACTCTTGTTGGACATCTGACAGCTTCCAATTTTTTTTTTCTATTACAAATAAAGCATATTGAACACACTTGTTATTTATGATTGGGAATTTTTATGAGTCTTGTGTAATTTGGGGGATAGTTTCCTAGAAGTAGAATCACATTTCAACACTGATAGACCTGCCAAATTGGTCAACTGATGGACTACAGGAAGAAGAGATAACACAAATATGTCTTATTTTGACAACCTCTTGGAGTTCAGACTACCTGCCAAGGACAACATATCCTGCTTGAAGGGTGACACAGAGAGTCAACTGAGTGTTACAGCAGGGGTTCTCCAGGTGGACAGAATCTCAGAGGTGAAGACCCTTCTTGATATTGACCTTTGCAAGAGTTAAGTCAAGCAAGGATGGGATTTTCTTGAAGTTAGATGCTATTGTGACTGATTTCCTCCACTCAAGGTTTAGACATTCAAGGATCGCAGCTCCATGTGAGACTCAGTTTGAACTCTCCCTCCCACACCCTTGATGTCCTGTCCCCAGCTGAACATTAGAACAGGAGCCTCAGGTTATTCAGATAATCCCCTCCAGGGCAGCAGCAGTGTGAGTGCACCTTTGTCTCTGGTTTTCAGTCATTATTGTTTGGTCCCTGGAGCATTCTCTTTTTATCTTTGGAGCTCAGTTAGGTATTTTGTTATATTTTATCCAACATTTCTAGATATTTTTGTAACTGGAGATTTTCCAGGTCATCCTAACCCCAATATTACCAGAAAGGAAAGTCTATCTCCTTATTAATTTGAAATGTCACCTTTACCTTGTACTAAATTCCTATATCTTCCTGAACTTTTTATGGAATATTCTATTCTAGAGTGAACATTTTTACAATTCTTGATACACATTGCCAGCTTGCTTCAAAGGTCAATTACCTTCCTGTCAGTAATTGTTTGCAAACCCTGAGAATTATTTTCTAGAAAAATCTTTGCTAAATTGATTGACAGGAAAAAAAAAATAGTATTGAAGTGTTGCTGTTAGTTCTGTTTCTTTTTATTTTGATGAGAGTGGTCATTTTTCATATATTTATTAGCTCTTCACATTTTGTGAATTACCTGTCCCTCACCTATCTTGCAGGGGGCTTGTCTTTTTCTTAGGCAGGACCTGGGCCTAGCATATAACAGCAGGGCAGCAAAACAGCTGCTCTGAGATCACTGGCCCAGCCTCTTCTGTCTCAACCTGGCTGGCTCAGACTCAGGTTGACAGGTCAAAGAACAGCCAGCAGCACAGGATTTCGGAAAGTGGTCCTGCAAATAGTGCAGCTGACGCAAAACCGGGAGGGCCGAGGGGGTATGAAGGGGGCAGGAGCTGCTGTATCAGGAGGTCATCCCCATAGACAATCCCCATTCAGTAGCTGACAACCGAGCCTAAAACAGAAAGGAAAACAAACAAAGCAAACAGGTTGTGTCAATACCCCTCTTCTGTTGCTCATGTTTTCTCTCAGTGGAAAGCCGGGGGTGTGGGGAACAAATGAGAGGACCCAACTCTACTTAGGAAGCCTTCCTGTGCCACCAGGTAAGCTTCACCGGGCAGTCAGGGCCCAATACACTGTAGAAATACTCACAAAAAACTACACCAACCAGCCATACTTTCATTTAAAAATCAAACAACAACTTTCATTGACCTTTTTCTTAAACATAAAACTACTGTGTTTGCCACAGAAAAGTATTTTTTTTTAATTGTGGTAAAAAACCACATAACATTAAATTTACCATCTTACTCATTTTTACATGTATAGTCCAGTCATGTTAAGTATATTCACATTGTTGTGCAAGAGATCTCTGGGACTTTTTGATCTTGCAAAACTGAAACTCTATATGGGTTAAACACTAATTTCCTCTCCCTGCTTTCCCCAGCCCTTGGCAACCATCTTTCTACTTTCGACCTTTCTACTTTCTGATAGAAAATTCTTTTTTAGATAGTTCCACCACCCAGAGATAACCACTGTTAACCATTTTGCCCACTATTAGCATTTTGAAACATATTTTTTTTTCTAGGTGTACATCCATAGGCATTATGTGTCAGAATTTTGGAAGCTGTGAGTGTCATTTTACATGATATTGTGAACGTTTTCCTAAGACTGTCAAAATTTTTGTAAACTTGCTTTTCAATGATCACCTAAAACCCTGGGCCCTTCATTGCTATACACCTGTTTCCCACACCGTCCTTTCTCTACCCACGCAGAGTGGCATAACAGCTCAGGCTCACTGGATATCTATCACATACCCTTTGACACGCTCTACCTGAATCAGCTCATAATTCTCACATCAATCCCAGGAGTAGGGCCTGTTTCATCCCCACTTTTAAAAAAAGTAGTGAGTGGTGAGTTGGAGTTCCTGTCTCACCATCTGGCTCCAGATCCCACTACAGAGATCTGCCTCACTTTAGAGGATAAAGTGAGTTGAGAAGTATAATCCTTTCTTCTCTAAATAGAAAAGAAATAAAAATAGGAAAAAGAAAACATTTAGAGCCAGCTGGAGATAATTTTAAGAAAATAATGAATTAACTGTGTGGATTAAGCATGGGCTATTCACCTGCCTTTTATTGCTGATGTCCTTGTTAGTCACTTTGTGTCTTTTCATCCTGAACCGTTATCAATGATCCTTCATCTATTGGATACAGAGGAGTGCATATGTTTTAATCCCCCTAGTGGACTGTAAGCTCCCTGAGGAAGTACAAGGAAGTACACTTCTCCACGTCCTCCTTCAAGTCTGGTATGGTGCTTTATACAAGCCATGCTCAATACTTGTGTTAGGGGAAGAGGAGGAATCTCCCTCTGCCCTTTTTCTTAAGGTTTTTATGGCTGGCCAAACAATTAACAAGACAGGTTAGCAGGAGAAAATAATACCAAGTTTAATAACACGTATACATGGGAGAAACCAGGGACACTGCGTTTCTCAACACAATAGCAGAAATTCTCGTCTTAAATATTATGTTCAGCCAACGACAAAGGAGGATGTTGGGGGTGGGGGGAGTCAGTTACAGGAGATTGCCACTAAAGCACAGTAAACAAGAGTAATGTTATTATGCAGATTTAAGGCCTCACCTTCCACATTGATAAGTTTCTAGAGATGAGGCCATCCCCTCCTCTTCCCAAAACAGAGAGGGAGATACATTTACAAATGGAGATTTCTCTTATAAATGTAAATGTTTGTCTGGTAACTCTTTGCAGGGCCATCCAGAGAATGTGGCCAGAGAGTCAGAACTTCCGATAAGATGGGCTTGTTGGTGCCTTTCCTATTGTAACATTTATCCTACATTATCTTTACAGCCATCATGATAGAAGATCTGTTCCAGGAAGGAGGCACCATGTCAAATTCTTTAGGCAGTTAGTGGGGGAGGTCAAATGTCCCTCAGAGAAAACAATCAAGGGAAAGAGATATATTTTAGGATGGCCAAATCTTGATCTCCCACACTTGCTCGTCAGCTGGCGATGAATAGTACATAAACCAGAGGGAAAGAAATGGTACATGGAGTGGCAGGTGAGGGGGAACCAAAGCATTTGTATGGTTACAGAAGGTCGGGGGAGGAACTTAGGAGGGATTAGAAGGCTACATTGGACTCTGATCATTTACAATGCTGTTGTACATTTATAGACAGAGCTTTGTGGTTTCTCATCTCATGTAATTTTTATCTCATGTTCATTATCTCGTGTAATTTTTACCAAAACAAAAAACCCACAAACCTGTGAGCTAGACAGAGAGAAGGCTGTCAGAACAGAGAGGTGAACTTGGTTGAGCATTTTACATTTTAATTAAACTTTTTATATTAGAATAGTTTTAGATTGACAGAAAAGTTGCAAAGATAACACAGAGAGTTCCCACATAGCCTCACCCAATTTCCCCCTATTTTTAACATCTTACGTTACCATGGAACATTCTTAGTCACAACTAAGAAATAAATGTTGGTCCATTCATATCAATGAAACTCCATATTTTATTTGAATTTCACTAGTTTTTCCACTAATATGCCTTTTTCTGCTCCAGGATCCCATCCAGGATACCACATTACATTTAGTGGTTGTGTCTCCTGAATCTAATCTGATCTGAGACAGTTTCCTCTGATCTGTGACAGTTTCTCAGACTTTCCTTACTTTTCATAACCTTGGCGGTTTTGATGTAGAATGTTCCTCAGTTGGGTTTGTCTGATGTGTTTCTCCTGGTGAGAGGGGAAGACCAGTTGAACTTTTAATGTTATAGCCATCCACTTCACAATCAGGGCTCTAAAGATTGAAAGGGAAATAAACCTTTCATCTGTTTGCTAAGTGAAGTATCTGCAGGCCACTTCTCTCAAGTCTAGCAAATAACAATGGTTGTGCTTTGCATAACCATTTAAACAGGGCCCTGGTAACTCATTTATTTTTCTTTAGTCAAAACTTGGTGTTCCTTTATTTGTGGATGGCTAGAACCTCAATCCTGCTCCAATCTTAGTATTCATCAAGAAAGAGTATCATTTGTACTCACACAGGAGCCACCAAGCAAATAAGCCTAGACACTTGGGAAATAATTCTCTGTTCTTGCTTTTTTTTTTTTTTTTTTTTTGTGGGGAAGATCAGCCCTGAGCGAACATCCATGCCAATACTCCTCTTTTTGCTGAGGAAGACTGGTGCTGGGCTAACATCTGTACCTATCTTCCTCCACTTCATGTGGGACGCCGCCACAGCATGGCCTGAGAAGCGGTGCAACGGTGCGCGCCTGGGATCCGAACCGAGGCCGCCAGCAGCGGAGCGTGCGCACACTTAACCGCTACTACGCCACAGGGCCTGCCCATGTTCTTACCATTCTGATATTCAAAATAATCTAAAGTCTACACCATGCTCCAATCCATCAGCCTATCTCTATCTCAATATTTTTGTAATAATATATTGTTGACTGTGTTTTTTAAAATTGAAATATAATTCATGAACCATAAAATTCATCCTTTCCACGTGTGCAATTCATTGGTTTTTAGTATATTCACAAGATTTTACAATTATCGCCTCTATCTAATTCCACATCATTGTCCTCACTCCAAAAAGAAACCCTGTTGGGAATCACTTCCCACTTCCTCCCCTCCCTGCCCTCCTGCCTTGCCCCTGGCAACCACTAGTCTCCTTTTTATGTCTATGGATTTACCTATCCTGGACATTTCCTGTAAATGGAATCATACAATATGTGGTCTTTTGTGTCTGACTTCTTTCACTTATCCTAGTGTCCTCAAGTTTCACCCATGTTGTAGCATGTATCGGCACTTCATTCCTCGTATGGCTGAGTACTATTTCATTGTATGGATACAGCACATTTTGTTTCCGCAGTCATCAGCTGATGGACATGAAGGTTGTTCCCTAGTTGATTGTGTTTTGATAGCTGCTCAATATTTACTAATTGACCCAACACCTGGCATCGTACCTTGTCTTCCTCTTAATACCCATCAGGGAACTAGAGTCTAGTGAGAGAAATAGACATTAAGCAAATCTTTACACAAATAAAGATATTTAAAGTGCTATTGGGATAAGTGCTACAAAGAGGAAGTGCAAGGAGAATAGCTCCTGTGAGGTTAGAGGTTGAAGGAGTCTTCCCTGAAGACATTGCATTTAAATTGAATTGGGAAGATAAAGATTTAGTCAGAAGAAGGGAGGGAGAGAGATTACAAGCTGTGAAAATAGCATGCTGAAAGCCTTGATGGGCTAGGGGCTTGAAAGAAAGTGGTGAGGCATTATGAATAAGAGGGCAGTCGTAGGCTAGAGAAGGGCAGAGGGGTCTGGCCAGATTATGCTATGGATGAGGTGATCAGTAGCTGTAGCAGCATCTTGTCACCAAAGGACAAGGCTTAAACTGTCTTCCAATGGACCACGGCATTTAGAAATCCTTCACGCTGCTCAAAATTAGACAGTTTTTCATCCAATCCTATGAAGAGCAATTCTGGTCCTTAATCTTGTTCTTGCCCACAGGTAACATATCCTAGATATTTTGTTATCCACTGGTATGGTGGATATCTGCCCTGTGCCTCTTCAGGTCCACTCTTTTCCCTTTCCCACCCTTCTCTGTGCCCTAGGAGGCTAACCTGAATGGACCCCATCCATGGGGTCTTTTGGCCATTGTGGATCACTGGCAAGAGACTTGAAGGAGGTGCACAAGTTTGGGTATCCTCTGGCTCCCTTCTGGTTGGGATGCATCATCTGAAGCCCATAACTACTATCAGGAGGCCATCTCCAGACAGCTGCCCTCTCTGGGTTCTTGTCATCACTTCTTCCCCTTGCCCCTTCAGGCCTCAGTGGGGACAGCTCCCCTGATGGTTTCTCTAATCCCTACTCACACCTTTTATGGCAGCGTAGGGGAAGAGGGAGAATCCCCCTCTGCCCTTTCCCTTAAGGTTCTTATGGCTGGCCAAATAATTAACAAGACAGGTTAGCAGGGGACAACAATACCAAGTTTAATAACATGTATACGTGGGAGAAACCAGGGACACTGAGTTTCTCAACACAATAGCAGAGATTCTTGTCTTAAATACCATCTTCAGCTAAAGACAAAGGAGGATGTTGGTGATGGGGGGAGTCAGTTACAGGAGATTGCCACTAAAGCACAGTAAACAAGAGTAAGGTTATTATTCAGATTTAAGGCCTCACCTTCCACATTGATAAGTTTCTAGAAATGAGGTCATCCCCCCTCTTCCCAATACAGGAGGGAGATATCTTTACAAATGGAGATTTCCCTTATAAATGTAAATGTTTGTCTGGCAACTCCTTGCAGGGCCATCTAGAGAATGTGGCCAGAGAGACAGAATTTTTGATAAGATTGGCTTGTTGGTGCCTTTCCTATTGTAACATCTATTTTACATTATATTACAGCCATCAGATGGTAACTCCTTCCTAGAACAGATCTTCTATGTCAAATTCTTTAGGCAGTTAGTGGGGGAGGTCAAATGTCCATCAGAGAAAACAATCAAGGTAAAGAGATATATTTCAGGGTGGCCAAATCTTGATCTCCCGCAGCAGACTTCCGTCCCCAAAAATGTCTGCAACAATATTCCCATTCCACATACTCTTCAACAATGTGGCTTTGCTATTTCTCCATTGAGAAGTGGAGTCTATTCCTCCACCCTCTTGAATCTAGGCACACCCTGTGACTGCCTTGACCAATGGAAGTTGAGGGAAATGCACTGTGCCAGTTCTGGGTATAGCCCTTAACCAGTCTACCAGTTTCTGCTTCCTGCTCTTGGGACGCTGAGCCTCCATGTAAGAAATTCAGTTTACTCTACTAGAGAGAGAGGACACCTAGGGAAGCATGGAGGTGCCAGGCAGGTAAATAAGGAAGCCATCTTGGATGTCTAGCCATCTGAGCCTTCACATGACACCGGACCAAGATCACTATGACTACAGAAGAAATCCCAAGTGAGATCCACCCAACTATTCCCAATCAATCCTCAGAACCACAAAAGATCCAAAATAAATTATTTTATGCCAGAACACCTTTGCATATGGTTCCTTTATTAAACTCTCTTCAAATTGCCTAGTTTGTGTGCACCATCTCTTTCATGTTGAGACCCCATAGACCACAACCAAAAGTGTCTGGCAACAAAAATCCCACCCCTAACTTCTAACCTGGATCACAGTATCCTGTGAGTGATCAAGATTGGAATAATCCTGAAAAGCCATCAGATTGAAGTCACCGAGCCTACATGGGTCTCTAAACACAAGACCTCAGCCACCTACTTCAGGAATTTTCATGAGCTGCTTTCAAGAGCAGATGTAGCAGAACAGATCATTCTGCTGCACAGTGAATTATTCATACTCTCAAGAATGCATTGATGTTTTCTTTTCCAAGCCAAACATACTGGGTTTTTGTAGCTTCCTCAAAGGTCCTATAATTAATTGGTCAACCCTTGCATTTTATTCCTCATCCTTCATGAAAAGATTTCATGGGTGGTGGTGCCCAAAACAGAGCTCAGTGTCGCTTGTAAAGGTCTAACTAGTTCTGTAAATATGAGGAGGATATATAGATATAGATAGAAAGAGGAAGAGAGAGAGAAATGGAAAGAGAGAGATGCTCTTCATCAAGAGATCAAGATCTCTGAGCAGCCAACTAATGGGATAGTTGAAATAATGACATGAATTACATCACCTTTCTCTCTCTTGCTGACCTTTAATGGGACTCCTGGACCTAGGAGACCCCTCCTTTAGCTGTTTATTCAGGTCTACATTTCTCCCTGCAGTGAGAGCTCTGAGCCACAAGATGGGACTTTCCCTGAGGAAGAGCATCTCCCGGTAGCACAGCACAAACTTATGCATCCATCCCCTGCCCTGTGCCTTAGTGGATAATACGAGTCTTCCTTCCAGACAAGGCAGGTGCTGATCCCGAATTCTGTGCTCAGGAGATGTCTTGAGTAGATATCTATGGGTCTGCAGTTCTGAAGAATTCTCTCAGCCAAGAAGCACAGAATGTTCCAAAGGTTAAAGGGTTTGCTGCTTATCCCCCAATGAGGCCTCAAGGCCATTCCTTCACTATTCTGCCTGGAAACAAGTGCCAGGAATGGTGCAACTCAGCAAACTTTATCCAGATTCACTGCTGGGATCCACAGAAGGGAGAGGACCATCAGTGGGGGCCAAACTACAGTGAATTACCCAAGTCTGGAAACATCAAGTTCCCACAAGACCCTGGGCTAAATAAAGATGCAACGCAATGGAGTCTAGTGTTTGAGAAGAGTGCCATGGGGTACATATCTCTATCATTGGGAGGACTGGGAGAATGAAAAAGAACAAGATAGGACAATAGGATTCAGGTTTGAACCAAGTCAGGCAAGGAGAGGTGGGGGCATTGTGCCTACTTGTCACCTAAATCTCTTCCACAGCAAGAGTTCTGCCATCAAGTTTCATTAATAAACTCATTCAACAAGTATTTAGGAGCCAGGCTCTTCCAAGTGTTGGGGATACAGTAGTGAAAGAACAAATCAAGCACTTACCTTCACAGAACTACTTTCCTGTGGGGGAAGAGAAGCAATGAGCAAAGACACATATGTTAGGAGACATCAATGTTATAAAGAAAAGTAAAGCAGAGTGTGCGATTGGAAGGGGTGGTATTTTGTGTATGATCATTAGAACAGCCACCCAAACCCCGAGGTAGTGACATTTAATGGGAGATGGGAATGAAGGGAGAATGAGTCCTGTGGATGATGGGGAGAACAAGTATTCCAGGCAGAGAGAATGGCAAGGTCAAACGCATTTTGGTGAAACTGCACTTGGCATGTTCAGGGCATAGCCAGGCGAGTGGCCTGAAGTGAGCAAAGTGGAAGGTGGCAGAGGATGGAGTAAGAGAGAAAGTGTTTTAGTTCTGCTACCAAAAGGACTAAATAGGGCTTTGGTTTAACACAGGAAAATTTGTTTCATGGCCCCAGACTGGGCCTCTAGTCCACTTCCTCATCCATGAATGCCTTTGGACATGAGGGGATGGGAGTGTGTCTGCATCAGCACCGACCCCACTCAAAACTAAAATAAAACCCACAAAAGGCATGTGCTGCTGGCGGTGGGTCAGCAGAGTCACTACACTCTGCAGGAGATTGGGACAGACTAGAGGGACCAAATAGAGATGCAGATGGGAATTAAGGAGCTGTCCTTCTGGTTGAGTCTGTACAGAACTGGGCTCTGCTGGGGAGGTCCCTGCAGCCACCCCTAGGAATTGAGTCCACCCCACAGGGATTTTGCACACACCCTGCTCCATCCCACCCAGGGGCCTTCAAATCCAGCTGTTCCTTTGGCCTTCATCTGAGAATCCTGCAGAAAAATGGTTTGAGGGAATAATGATTTCACTGGTTAAGGCTGTAGGACCCTGATGGGTTTTATAAGAGGAATTTGAAAACTGTTAATTTATTACTTTATTTTTAAATATCTCACTCTTGTTCTAGAAATTATGTCTAGAACAGTTGACTGCTGGATTAAAAGACCTCTCTTAAGCAAGTGTAATAGGGAGAATCAGAGGTCATAGACTCTCACAGCATGGAAGGACGTCATCTTGGGTGACTGGATTGCATCCCACTCAAGTGTTGGTTAGGGAAAGGCAAGGAGAGCCACAGAGTTCCCAGCTCCTCACCCCCATCCCCTCCCAGTCTTAACCCCTCCTCAGGGCAGGGCAGGGCAGTTTTGCTTTTTCCTCTTGTCTCTCTTTTCAGTTCGTTGCATATAGATAAACTATGCTCCATCGCCAAGAGGCTTGTTCCTTTCCCTCATAAAGCAAAGAGAAAAGCTCCGGCTTTCACAGCTATTATCACTATAATGGACTTCAAGAATGCTTTTTGGAAGTCAGAAGCTGAGCATAGATTCTTTTTCTGTTGTGATAGTCCTAGTCTTCCCTGTGAAGTGGGTACCTCTGAGGAAGGCAGAGGAAGGTCACAGATGAAGGAAAAAGAAAAGCACCTCAATGCCTCTTCAAGATATTATTTGGTGATCCATTAAACTAAATTTGTTTATTATTGTGATACTACTGGCCACTTCTTGAGAGTACCATAAAAATAACACCTTTCTCTGATGTTCTCCTTTAAGGTGAGTCATCTGGATTGGAAAATAATTTTCTTGTAAAGTTACACATACACTTACCATACAACCCCGAGAAAAGACATCCCACTCCTAGGAAAAGAAATAAAAACTTATGTTCACACAAAAACCTGTATGTGAATGTTTATAGTGGCTTTATTCATAATTGTCAAAAACTGGAAACAGCCTAAATGTCCTTTGATTAATGGAAAATAAACAAATTGTGTAACATTCATATAATGGAATACTACTCAGCAATAAAATGAATGAACTACCAATAAACACTTCAGCATAAATGAATCTCAAATGCACTAGGCTAAGTGAAAGAAGACAGACTCATACATACAGTATGATTTCATTTATAGGATATTCTGGAAAAGACAGAGATAGAAATTGCAGAGATAGAAAACAGATCTGTGGTTTCCCAGGGGCTGGGGGTGGGGGAAAGGAGAGCTACATGTGGGAATTTTGGAGGATGAAGAAACTGTTCTATATCTTGATTGTGGTGCTAGTTATGTGACTGAATGCATTTGACAAAGCCTGCTGAGCTGTAGACCAAAAAGAGTGAATTTTACTGTTCGTAAATTATACCTTAATTTTTTAAAAAGGAATAAGAGAGTCTGGCCCAGTGGCGTAGTGGTTAAGTTCACATGCTCTGCTTCGGCAGCCCAGGGTTTGCAGGTTCAGATCCCGGGTGCAGACTGACACACGGCTTGTCATGCCATGCTGTGGTGGTGTCCCATATAAAGTAGAGGAAGATGGGCATGGAAGTTAGCCCAGGGCCAGTCTTCCTCAGCAAAAAGAGAAGGATTGGCAACAGATGTTAGCTCAGGGCTAATCTTCCGCACAGAAAAAAAAAAAAGGAGTAAGAACAGTTTACCTCCAAAAAAGCCAAACCAAACTAAAAAAACCTATGCTGAAAAGGGTGCCACTGAATCTTGGTCCCATAGCTCTTCCTCCAAAGTAATTTTGCAGACACAGATAGGATGATATTGTAGAGGAGGAAGACTATCTTCTACCCACCCTGGGTCCTTTCTGGCTGGTCTAAAAATTAAATTGACATGAGATCGAATAGCAGGAGAAAATCAAACAAAGCTTTGTATACATGAGAGAGACCCATTGGGTAACTCAACAAAATGGCAGAGGTTCTCTTCTTAAATAGATTCAGATAAAGACAAAGGAGGATGTTGGGGGTGGGGGGAGTCAGCTATGGGAGATTACCAGAAAAGCACAGTAGGGCTGGCCCCGTGGCTTGGCGGTTAAGTGCGCGTGCTCTGCTACTGGTGGCCCAGGTTCGGATCCCGGGCGCACACTGACGCACCGCTTCTCCGGCCATGCTGAGGCTGCGTCCCACATACAGCAACTAGAAGGATGTGCAACTATGACATACAATTATCTACTGGGGCTTTGGGGAAAAAATAAAAGGGAGGAGGATTGGCAATAGATGTTAGCTCAGAGCTGGTCTTCCTCAGCCAAAAGAGGAGGATTAGCATGGATGTTAGCTCAGGGCTGATCTTCCTCACAAAAAAAAAAAAAAAAGAAAAGCACAGTAAACAAGAGGAAGGTTATTATGCAGATTTAAGGCCTCATCTTCAGCATTGACAAGTTTCTAGAGATGAGGTCATCCCCGTCCCCCTTCCCAGTACAGATAGGGAGATACCTTTACAAGTGGAGATTTCCCTTACAAATGTAAATATTTGCTAAACAGGATTTTGATAAGAATGGGCTTGGCAAGGACCCTCCCAGTCTATCAATACTCAGAGTTATCTATGGTGATGGTTTGTCCTGCAGACAGGCCTCTTATCTTAAAGTCCTTTAGGCAGTTTGGGGGAAGGTCAAATGTCCTTCATGGTTCTTCTGAGCCTTTATTGTCCTCAGCTCAAAATAATCTGCATACCAGAGTGGCAGATCTTGGGGCAGCCTGCCCTGAACCCCATCAATATCACCTGGAGAGTGGTTTGTTGTTCCTTTCAGGAAGTAGAACTGTCCTTTGTGAACAAAACATATCCAATATCAGGAGGACATGGATTTGGAGTGGTTTTGCCATTAAGGGTCTCCTGATCGGGGCACGTTTGCAAGTAACAGGGAACAGAACTGAGTCAGAGAACACAATGATACCTGCTCAACACAAGGTTGACGTAAGGGAAGCCATATTGTAGAAAAGAAACCATATTGTAACTTTGAATGACGTCTGACTAACTCTGTGGATTTTATAGCCCTGCCTAGCTGCTATAAGATGATAACTTTGTTCTTTTGAGTTCCTTAGGAATGTGATGACCCCTGGGCAGAGAGTTTATGCTAATAGCCATCATCAATGACAACTGAAAGGTCAGGATATAGGGCATTGTTCCAGTCTCTGATGCATATCAAGTAAAACAAAAGACTGTCAGGAACTAAGACCAGAGGGATGCCCCCACCCTGAGACCAGATGCCTCCGCCACCCAGAGACCAGCCCTCTACATAACTGGCCTGTAGTCTTTGTTCTGTGAGATGGCTCTTTCAGACATTATTTGGCCATCTTCCCCCTTGCGAGCAAGCTGTTATAAACTGCCCTTTCTCTGCCACCATCTTGCCTCTTGATGACTGCCTTTGTCTTGTGGTGAACAGATTGTGCCCTTTGTGCAGTAACAACAAGATCCCTGCCCTCATCACCATTGCACTGTAACCAGCAAACCTCAGCTTGCCCCTGGAGCCCACTCTCCATGTTTCATAGCCAGAGAGATCTCAGACTTCACACTGCTCCTCCAAACCTTCAGATGGCTTCCCATTGTGCCTGGAATAAAATCCACACTTTATAGAAGGCTCCACATGACCTGGCCACACTAAACACTTGCACGTCACATCCTACCCTCCTCTCCAAGCTTGGCCATACCTGCCATTTGGGTCCTTGCACAAGTCAAGCTCACCCCCACTTGAAGACCATTTCCCCAGCTGGATTTATTTAGATCACTGTTCCACCATTTCCTAACTATGCAAATTGGGCAAATTACTTAATCCTTGTGCCTCAGTGTTTTCGTTGGTAAAAATGGGAATAATAATAGTACCAACTTCATAGGGTCGTGGGGAGATTTAGTAAATTAACACGCAAAAAGCACTTAAAACAATGCTGGGCACTTTGCAAATGTTCGATAAACATTAGCTGTTATTCTTTCTGGTTCTGAAAGCTCTTGTCTTTTGTACTCTTTGGTCTTGTACTCCAGAACTGTTTGTATCCATGAGTGTGCCTATGGGGTAAGTAACTCACAAAGAAACCGTGCCCAAATAAGTCAGTTATTTCTTGGTAAGCAGAGTGGCTTCAAGTATGCTAATAATATTTTGGTGGGATAACATTAGATACAGTATATAGAAAAGTTGTAAAGATAGTACAGAGGTTTTCTGTATACCCTTCACACAGCTTCTACTAATGTTAATATCTTACATATCCATAGTACAATTATCCAAACTGAGAAATTAACATTGGCTCATCACTTAACTATACTACAGATTTCATTTGGATTTCATCACTTTTTCCACTAATGTCCTATTTCTGTTCCAGGATCCTATCCAGGATACCACATTGCATTTAGCACTAATAATGTTTTTAAATTATGATTTTATTAAATCAGTGTGACCTTTGACTTCTAAAATATGTGAATGTAAAAAGACACAGGAGTATACCATATTTAAGTTGCAAACCTCCCCATGTTCCCTCCCTTCCTCCCTGCCTCATTTTTTCCATATCACTGATTATATCTAACATGCTCTCACATTACATCAAACCTAAGATGTCATTGATTGAAAGATGTGTCATCATTTTATGTACAAAAGAAAAAATGCCTGCAACTATAATTGCAAAATGCTATCAGTTGTTAGGATGCATCCCAATTTCTGAGGTATTAACACATGAAAAAAATGTCTTAAAATCTATAAAATATGGTATGCATTTTACATGTTCTATTCATTGTCTATTTGCCTCATTGATTCCTTGAGGTCAGCATTTCCATCTGTCTTGTTCCCTGACATATCTCTGGTGCCTAGCATGTAGTAGATGTTCAAAATGTATTTGCTGAATGAACAAACGAATAATAATATAATACTAGCTAATATTTATTGAACATTTGTGCCAGGTGCCGTTCAAAACTCTTTACTCTTCTAATTGTGTTGAATATTTTATCAGAATGGATATTTGTTATAAATTAGCAATAACCCGGAGAGTGATACTTTTTTGTGTGTGTGTGAGGAAGATCAGCCCTGAGCTAACATCCATGCCAATCCTCCTCTTTTTGCTGAGGAAGACTGGCCCTGGGATAACATCTGTGCCTGTCTTCCTCCACTTTATATGGGACGCTGCCACAGCATGGGCTGACAAGTGGTGCCTCTGTGCCCACCTGGGATCCGAACCTGGGCCGCCAGCAGCGGAGTGCACACACTTAACCACTACACCACAGGGCCAGCCCACGAGAATGATACTTTTTAATACTTAACCTAACCAGAACATAAAATTAAGCAACTGAAAGAAGAAAAAGAAAGAGTATCTAAGTATTGTCTTTAACAGTGAACTGAGAATTAAATAATAATAGTAATTTTATCCATCAACAAACTTTGATGGAGCATCTCTATATTCTTGGCACTTTTGCAAGTTGGAAATACTTTACAAATGTTAACTCATCTAATTCTCACAACAACACTAGGTAGGTACTATTATAAGCCCTGCTTTACAAATGAGGAAACCCAGGCTCAGAAAGTTTCAGGAACTTGCCCAAGGTCACACAGCTACTAAATGACAGAGTCAAAACTCAGGTCAAGGCAACTTACTTTAGCATTTGCATTCTTACCCACCATGCTGCACAGCCTCAAGCCACTAAAACATCCTGTCCTGCATTGATGGTACTTACGTGGTAGTTAAGAAATCAATAAAACAATAAAGGGGCCGGCCCTGTGGCTTAGCGGTTAAGTGCACACGCTCGCTGATAGCGGCCCGGGTTTGGATCCTGGGCGAGCACCGACGCACTGCTTGTCCGGCCATGCTGAGGCCGCGTCCCACATACAGCAACTAGAAGGGTGTGCAACTATGACATACAACTATCTACTGGGGCTTTGGGGATAAAAAGGGAAAAAAAAGGAGGAGGATTGGCAATAGATGTTAGCCCAGGGCCGGTCTTCCTCAGCAAAAAGAGGAGGATTGGCATGGATGTTAGCTCAGGGCTGATCTTCCTCACCAAAAAATAAAATAAAATAAAACAATAAAAATCATTAACTTTTGTGATCAAAGTGGCCACCCTACTCCCTGGTTAATTAAGCCATTCAGTTTTCTAGCTGACCATTATCAGGTGGCAAAAGGAAGGCAGAGCCAACCTGCTCTGGTTGGCTTTTGTTCTACTGACATTTGTTGAGTGCCCTTGGTGTGACAGGCACTCTTCTAGGCGTTGGAGAATGACAGATAAGATACAGCCTGATCCAAGCTAATAAACTGATGATTGCCACCGTGGAGGTCTATCGGAGGTTCAGGATGAGCCTAGAGGAAGAGAGGTGACTTCGTCGACCCTTGAGCTAAAACTTGAAGGAGGAGTCAGTTTGCCAGGTGGATGAGCAAAGGAAAGCTGGACTTACTGCCCTGCAAACCTCCTGCCGTCCAGAGCTGAGGCTGGATGGATTCATTCCTTCTCCCTACAAAATGGTTTTCGGTCCCCTGGAACAAGAGATCAGCGCTAGCTCCCTCTCTCTGCCAGAACAAATATTGAGAAATATCAGGCTGAATGACTTCAGTGTTGCACCTTATTGCATGTGCCACAGAATGGATCTGTTCTCCCACCCCCAACCCCTAAAATGAGAATCAGGTGGCCAAGGCAGAGCTAAATCCTGGTAAATGAGAGTGGGGACTAACTAGGGGCTGCCAAGGCACGCAGAGAGGGAGGAAAGAAGCAAAAAAGAATGACTGGAGACTGATCCTGCACACTGGGGCACAGGGCGTGTGGAGATGGCGATGGGAGCATTGCCTGATGTCAGATCAGTAATCTGTAACTACAATGCATGTAAATGCCACCTGTTCCAGGGTCTTCCGGGATTCTCTGTCTCCTTTCTCTAAATTAATCAATAAAATAGTTATAAGTACACACACATGTACGTATAGCAATGTTTTCTCAAGAGATTTTAAATATGATCAATCTATCAAAATGACCAATACATTTGCTCACAGAAGTTACTGATTTTTACTGCTCTATTGATTTTTTAACTACCAGTAAGTTCCCACTTTGATGTCAGTGAGCCTAACATGAAAATTATTAACTGTAAAGCTTATGTGTCTTGTAAATATTTGATCAGTGTGTTCCGGGCTTGTGCTTTTGCCCAAGTGTGGAACTCTGGGAAAGTGTATGTATCACCGTTTCGTTTCATGTTTGTGCATTTCTGAGGGCAGGGGCCATATTTGTTTAACTAGTTTTATAAAGTCTTGGACAGTTCCATGCACAAGGGAGTACTCAATCCGATTTAATCAAGAGGTGGATGTTTATTTCCAAGATGAGATTAAAATATGAGCACATTCATGCATCTCAATTTTTTAAAACTCGTAAGAAAAATATGATTTACAAGTGCCCAAATAAATCAGACCTAAATATACATCCAGGGCCCGGCCCCGTGGCTTAGTGATTAAGTGCGTGCGCTCCGCTACTGGCAACCCAGGTTTGGATCCCGGGCGCGCACCAGTGCACTGCTTGTCCGGCCATGCTGAGGCCTTGTCCCACATACAGCAACTAGAAGGATGTGCAACTATGACATACAGCTATCTACTGGGGCTTTGGGGTGTCGGGCACAGAGAGAGAATCTCCCTCTGCCCTTTTCCTTAAGGTTCTTCTGGCTGGCCAAATAATCAACAAGACAGGTTAGCAGGAGAAAATAATACCAAGTTTAAAGAGACATGTATACATGGGAGAAACTCAGAAATGAGCAACTCATCCCTCTGTCTAAGCTGCTTGCTTAAGTATTGCAGCTAAAGGCGAGGAGCATGTTGGGGGTGGGTAGTGGCCTGGGACTTCAGAGGGCAGGAGGACAATTCTTTTCGGGGTCATCTATAGATAATGTGGTCAGGGAGAGACAGAGTTTTTGATAAAAGGGGCTTGGTGCCCCTCCCATTGTAACATCTATTTTACATTATCTTTATAGCCATCATGATAGAAGATCTGTTCCAGGAAGGAGCCACCATGTCAAATTCTTTAGGCAATTAGTGGGGGAGGTCAAATGTCCTTCAGAGAAAACAATCAAGGTAAAGAGATATATTTCAGGGTGGCCAAATTTTGATCTCCCACAGGGGAAAAAAAGGAGGAGGATTGGCAATAGATGTTAGCTCAGAGCCAGTCTTCCTCAGCAAAAAGAGGAGGATTGACATGGATGTTAGATCAAGGCTGATCTTCCCCACAAAAACAAAAACAAAACAAAATATACATCCTAACTAATAAAAATGACAATTTGGGCAGGCTAATATATTTTGGCTTCTTAGCATTGAGTGACAATTCCCAACTGGGAACCACGACTTGAGTCTGATATAGGCAGGGTCAGAAGAAAATTCCAGCACAGCAGTAGAGCTCCGATTTCCAATTGTCCTTCGTGCATCTTCAAGTCTTCTATCTCTCTTAAAAATAAAATAGATTTAGGGCCGGCCCCGTGGCTTGGCGGTTAAGTGCGTGCGCTCTGCTGCTGGCGGCCCGGGTTCGGATCCCGGGATCGCACCGACGCACTGCTTCTCCGGCCATGCTGAGGCCGCGTCCCACGTACAGCAACTGGAAGGATGTGCAGCTATGACAGACAACTATCTACTGGGGCGTTGGGGGAAAAATAAATAAATAAAATCTTTAAAAAAAGAAATGCCCTTGTCCCTTCTCTATACCCTCACTATATTCCCTTCCCTTTAAAAAAAAAATAAATAAATAAAAATAAAATAAAATAAAATAAAATAGATTTTTTTTCATACTTGTGCTTTCCCTCCTGTGCAAAATATGGGAGGATTCAGGGGTAAAGTGATAAAAAAGAAAATAAAAATGATAGCTAACACTTATATAGAACTTATTGTACGTCAGTCCCAATTCTAGGTGTTTTACACATAGTAACTCATTTAATTCTTACAACCACCCTATGAAGTCAGTTCTACTATTATGCACATTTTCAATGGAGGAAAACTTTTCATTTCATTGGAACAAACTTAGATTCAGAAAGATTAAATAGCTTACTCAAATTCACAAATCTAGCAGGTAGTGGATATGGGATTCAAATCTAGGTAATCTGGCTTCTGGATCTATCTTACCACTAATATATGACCAAAAAGCACCCTTCAAGAATTTGCCAGTCACTTTTATCTTTATCGTGAGTGGTTTTGACATAGGTGCTTAGTAAGTGGTACGATAACTCTCAGACTTCTTAAAAGCCACAGTAAAACCACAGACTGAAAAAGGAAACAGCAACCAAAATTCCACAGTATTTCAAACTTACTTTAAGTTATCAGATGTGTTGGTGTGTACGTCGTGTGTATTTTGGTAACATGATAGCTAAGAATGGAAGCTCCTGAAAGTTTGGGGACCTCTGATGATACTCAAGCTATCTTTCCAGCTTTTTCCAAGCATCTGGTACTTACAACTACCTCCTCCATATTTGATATCTCAGGGGTAACTTAACCTTAACATGTCCCTGTTAGTCAGACCTATTAGCATTAGCTGCTATAACAATCCATTGTCTCAGAGGCTTAATGCAATGAATGTTTATTTATCAATCACACAGTTTAAAGCACACATTCAAGATTCTCTTGGGAAGCTTTCTTCCAAGCAGTGATTCAGGGATCCAGGCTCTTTCCATGCTGTGGTTCTGCCATTTTGAACGTATAGCCTGAATGATCCCCTGGTTTCGGGGAAGTGGAGGTAGAGAAGACAAAGCAAGTGAATGTAGAGAAGGCACAACCCTTCTTAATGGTCTCAAACTGGAAGTGGCACATATCATTTCCTCTTACATTCTGTTGGCAAGAACTAGTTATATGGCCCTACCTAGGTACAAGGGAGCGGGGAAAAGTAGTTTGCTAAGGGCCCAAGAAGATCATCCTACTAGTATGTGCCACAGTGCCCAAAACCAAATCCATTATATTCTCCCCTGAAACCTAGTTCTCCCCTAGGATTCACTTACTCAGTGAATGATATCCCCATTTGGGTTAGTTATCTATTAATGCAAAGCAAATTACCTCAAAACTTAGAGACTTAAAACAATAATAAACATTTATTATCTCTCACTGAGATACTGTTAGTCAGACCAATTAGCACCAGCTACTAGAACAATCTGAGATTTATTATCTCAGTTTCAGGAGATTCAAAGCAGGGTCAGGAATGCAAAGCAGCTTAGTTGGATGTGTGTGGCTTTTGGTGTGTCACGAAGTTGTGCTCAAGGTGTCATCTAGGACTACAGTCATCTGAGGCTTGACTGAGGTTGGAGGATCCACTTCCAAGATGATTCACTCATAGCTGTTGGCAGGAAGCTTCAATCTCTTGGCTGCTGGCAGAAGACCTAATTCCTTCTCCATGTAGACCTCTCCAGAAGGATGCTTGAGTGTCTTTACAATATGGCAGCTGGGTTCTCCCTGAGTGAGTGATCCAAGAGAAAGAGCAAGGCAGAAGCCCAGTGTCTTTTTTTACCTAGCCTCAGAAGCCACCCTCTGTCATTTCTACAGTATCCTATTGGCTACATAGATCAGCTCTATTCAGTAAGGGAGGGCGTTAATACCAGGAGGCAAAAGTCATTGTGGGCCATCTTGGATTATGGCTACCTCACCATTCATCAGGTTATATAAACCAGATACTTAAGGTCATCCTTGACACCTCTGTCTTCTTCATCCTTATATCTGTCATTGATATCTATTTCTTCTTTTCAATTCTATCAGTTTTGCTTCATATATTTTGGAGTTCTGTTGGTTAGGTAAGTATACACTTGCAACTGTTATATCTCTTTGATCCTTTTATGATTATGAAATCTCTCTTTTTGTCTCTAGTAATATTTTTGTCTTAAAATCTATTTTTTCTGACATTAGTTTAGCCACTTCAGCTCATGCGTGATTATTCCTTGCATGTATATTTTTTTCCCATTCTTTTACTTTTAACCCATTTGTGCCTTTGAATCTAAAGTGTGTCTCTTGTAGTTAGTATATAATTGGATCTTGGTTTTTATCCAGTCTGACAAGCTCTGCCTTTTGATGGAAGTGTTTAATCCACTTACATTTAATATAATTATGGATGTGGTTGGATTTACTTTGCCATTTTACTACTTGTTTTCTATATGTCTCATGTCTTTTTCATCCTCTGTTCTTCCTTTACTGCCTTCTTATGTGTTAAATAGGTATTTTCTAGTGTTCCATCTTAATTCCTTTTCGGGTGTTTTTATATTGTATTTTTGGAGTTATTAGTGGTTTCTCTAGAGATTATAATATGTCTTAATTTATCACAATCTACCTCTGATTAATACTCACCTAACTCCAGTGAAATGTGGAAAATTTGCTCCAATATAGCTCTATATCTTTGCCAATTCTTTGTGCTGTTCTTGCATTAAATGTGTTAAATTTTTATATAAGTGCAGTAATACAGTTTTATAATTATTGTTTTATGCAATTATCTTTTAAATCAGTTCAGAGAATAAAAGAAAAAACGTGTTCTGTTGAGTCTTTTATGTTTACCTAGAGTTACCTTTTCTGATACTCTTTATTTCTTCCTCTGGATTCAAGTTACCATATGGGGTAATTTCCTTTCATATGGGATAAGTTCCTGAAGAACTTTCTTTGTTATGTCTTGTAAGGCAGGATTGTTAGCAAAAAATTCTCTCAGTCTTTGTTTATCTGTCAATGTCTTTATTTCACTCTCATTTTTGAATATTAATTTTGCTAGATATAGATTTCTTTTTTTTTTTTTTTGTGAGGAAGATCAGCCCTGAGCTAACGTCCATGCCAGTCCTCCTCTTTTTGCTGAGGAAGATAGGCTCTGAGCTAACATCTATTGCCAATCCTCCTCCTTTTTTTCCCTTTTTCTCCACAAAGCCCCAGTAGATAGTTGTATGTCATAGTTGCACATCCTTCTAGTTGCTGTATATGGGATGCCGCCTCAGCGTGGCCGGACAAGTGGTGCATTGGTGCACGCCCGGGATCCGAACCCAGGCTGCCAGTAGTGGAGTGGGCACACTTAACCACTAAGCCACGGGGCCGGCCCTGTAGATATAGATCTCTTGATTGACCTTTATTTTTCATTTAGTATTTTGAATACGGCATCCCACTGCCTATGGCCTTCATTGTTTCTAATAAGAAGTCAGCTGTTAATCTTATTGTTGCTCCACTGTACTTGATAAGTCATTTTTCTCTAGCTGCTTTCAAGATTTTCTCATCCTCTTTGAATTTTAACAGCTGACTATGATGTGTCTAAGTGTTTATCTCACTTTAAGTTTGTTGAGATTCATGACTGTATAGATCATTTTTCATCAAATTTGAGATGTTTTTGTCTAGTAATTCTTCAAATTTTTCTACTTCCTTGTCTCTTTCCTCTCCTTCTAAGACTGTCATTGAACATATGTTGATATGCTGGATGGTGTCTCAAATGTCCCTGAGGTTCTATTCATCTTTCCCCATTCACTTTTCTTTCTGTTCCTCAGGTTGGATAATTTCTAGTAATCTATCTTCAAGTCGCTTATTCTTCTACCACCTCAAATCTTCTGTTGAGCCTCTCCAGTGAATGTCTTATTCCATTTGAACTTTTCAACTCCAAAATTTACTATTTGGTTCTTTTTTATTATTTCTAAGTCTTTATTGATTTTCTCTATTTGGTGAATTATTGTATTAGTCAGGGTTCTCCAAAAAACAGAACCAATAGGATATCTATAACTATATCTATATCTATCTATCTACCTACCTATATATATATATATATAGAGAGAGAGAGAGATCAATTTATTATAAGAATTGGATCAAGTGATTGTGGAGCCTAACAAGACTCAAAATCTGCAGTTGGCAAGTTCAAGACCCGGGAGGTATACTTCCAGTCCAAAGGCCAGCAAACTTGAGACCCAGAAAAAGCCTTTGTTTCAGTTCCAGTCCAGAGGCAAGACCAATGTCCCAGCTTGAAGGCAGTCAGGCAGGAGGAGTTTTGCCTTCTCACAGGAGGAGCAGTCTTTTGCTCTATTCAAGTCTTCAATTGATTGGATGAGGCCCATGCACATTGGGGAGGGCAATTTGCTTTATTCAGTCTACTGATTCAAATGTTAATTTCATCCAGAAACACCCTCACAGACACACCCTGAACAATGTTTGACCAAATGTCTGGGCACCTGTTATGAGAGGTTTGGGGATTCGATCGGAGATGTAAAAGACACTTTCCACTCCAAACAAATGGACTGAAGGTATATTTTATTATATAGAGGATAGTAAAGGCGATAGTCTGCAAACAGACCGGAATAGGTCAAATATTAAGAGGGAAAAAACATCAGCCTGACTGGAAAGGAAAAACACCCACATCAGCTGAAGAGAAATGACACAAATCAACCGGAAAGAGAAACACCAGGTTGACCGAAAAGAGAACACATCAAATCAATTGCTTCATATCAAATCAATTACTTCACATCAAATCAATTACTCACAACATCCACGCCCCACTGCCGGGAGAGCCCTGTCAATCAACATGGCTGGGCAAGGATCATACGTCCTGGGCAAGGTGTCCCTTCCACAGGTGGAACTCTCACCGGGTCTCAATCTCCAGCAGTTTATATAAGCAGTTACAGAGTTTACAGAGCAAGCATCTAGTGTTCCCATGCACAAAATGGTTATCAGTGGCGTACGTGCACTGAGGCCCTTGGCTAACGTCCCAGCCCAGTAGTTGTGTACGTGCATTGTTCTCTTTGGTTATCGTCTTAGCCCGGCACAGATGGCCAGTCCATCCCACGCTACGATGCTCCAAGAGCCTTGAAACGTTACAACTTGCAACTCTCTCCGTGGGAGAAAGGCCAGTTCCCGGGAAAAGGCCAGTTCCCACCACACAGAAAGCAGCTTTGTATTTCTTTTTGTGCTGGTGGCTGTAGGTCAATGGAGCGGCCAAACGTGGCTGTACTCATGTCAAGAAACCACCCTGTGGCCCAAATTGACACATAAGATTAGCCATTGCAATCACTATCATACTTTCCTTTAATTCTTTAAGCATGGTTTCTTTTAGTTTTTTGAGCATAATTATATAGCTTCTTTGAAGTCTTTGTCTGCTAAGGCAAACATCTATACCCTTCAAGGATAGTTTCTATTAACTGCTTTTCTTCCTGTTTAAGGGTCATATGTTCCTGTTTATTTGCATGTCTTGTAATTTTTTTGTTGAAAACTGGACATTTCTGATAATATATTGTAGCAACACTGGATTCTGATTTTTCGCCCCCCGCAGTTGTTGTTATTGTTGAGTTTTTTTGTTTGTTTAGTGATTTGCCTGGACTAATTATGTAGAATCTGTCTAGCCTACAGAATGCAGGCACAGCTTTTTTTTCAATTATTTTATTGAGGTCATAATGGTTTATAACATTGTATAATTTAAGGTATACATTATTATTTATTAGTTTCTGTATAGACTGCTTCATGCTCACCACCAATAGTCTAATTTTTATCTATCACCATACATACGTGCCCTTCTACCTCATTCTCCCACCCTCCAACCCCCTTCTCCTCTGGTAACCACCAGTCTGTTCTCTTTATCCATGTGTTTGTATATCTTTCACATATGAGTGAAATCATGTGATGTTTGTCTTTCTCTGTCTGGCTTATTTCACTTAACATAATACCCTCAAGGTCCATCTGTGTTGTTGCAAATGAGACGATTTTGTCTTTTTTATGGCTGAGTAGTATTCCATTGTGTGGAATATATATATATATACACACACACACCACATTTTCTTTATCCATTCATCTGTTGATGGGAACTTGGGTTGCTTCCATGTCTTGGCTATTGTGCATAATGCTGGGATGAACATAGAGGGGCATAAATCTCTTTGAATTGTTGATTTCGTTTTCTTTGGATAAATACCCAGTAGTGGGATGGTTGGATCATATGGTATTTCTATTTTAAATTTTTTAAGAAATCTCCACACTGTTTTCCATTGTGGCTGCACCAGTTTGCATTCCCACCAGCAGTGTATGAGGGTTCCCTTTTCTCCACGTCCTCTCCAACATTTGTTATTCTTTGTCTTGTTAATTATAGACATTCTGACAGGTGTAAGGTGATATCTCATTGTAGTTTAGATTTGCATTTCCCTAATAATTAGTGATGTTGAATATCGTTTCATGTGCCTGTTGGCCATCTATATATCTTCTTTGGAAAAATGTCTGCTCATATCCTCTGCCCATTTTTATTTTTTTTGTTTTTTATTTTTTGCTGAGGAAGATTAGCCCTGAGTTAACATCTGTTGCCAATCCTCCTCTTTTTCTGGGTAAGATTGGCCCTGGGCTAACATCTGTACCCATCTTCCTCTACTTTTATATATGGGACCCCTGCCACAGCATGGCTTGATAAGCAGTGCATAGGTCCGCGCCCAGGATCCAAAACTGCAAACCCCGGGCTGCCAAAGTGGAGCACGTGAACTTAACCACTATGCCACTGGGCTGGCCCTCCTCTGCCCATTTTTTGATTGGGTTGTTTGTTTTCTTGTTGTTGAGTTGTATGAGTTCTTTATATATTTTGGAAATTAACCCATTGTCAGATATATGATTTGCAAACGTTTTCTCCTGGTTGGTGGGGTGTCTTTTCATTTTGTTGATGGTTTCCTTTGCCTTGCAGAAGGTTTTTAGTCTGATGTAGTCCCATTTGTTTGTTTTTTCTTTTGTTTCTCTTGCCTAAGTAGACATGGTGTTCAAAAAGATGCTGCTAAGACCAACACACTGCCTATATTTTCTTCTAGGAGTTTTATGGTTTCAGGTCTTACATTCAAGTCTAATCCATTTTGAGTTAATTTTTGTGTATGGTGTAAGATAATGGTCTACTTTCATTCTTTTGCACGTGGCTGTCCAGTTTTCCTAACACCATTTATTGAAGAGACTTTCCTTTCTCCGTTGTATGTTCTTGGCTCCTTTGTCGAACATTAGCTGTCCATAGATGTGTGGTTTTACTTCTGGGCTTTCAATTCTGTTCCACTGATCTGTGTGTCTGTTTTTGTGCCAGTACCATGTTGTTTTGATTACTATAGCTTTGTAGTATATTTTAAAGTCACAGATTGTGATGCTTCCAGCTTTGTTCTTTTTTCTCAGGATTGTTTTGGCTATTTGGGGTCTTTCGTTGTTCCATATAAATTTTAGGATTCTTTGTTCTGTTTCCATGAAGAATGTCATTAGGATTCTGATTGGGATTGCGTTGAATCTATAGATTGCTTTATGTAATATGCACATTTTAACAATGTTTATTCTTCTAATCCATGAGCATGGAATATCTTTCCATTTCTTTATGTCTTCTTCAATTTCTGTCAATAATGTCTTATAGTTTTCAGTGTATAGGTCTTTCACCTCCTTGGTTAAGTCTATTCCTAGATATTTTATTCTTTTTGTTGTGGTTGTAAATGGGATTGTATTCTTGACTTCTCTTTCTGCTAGTTCATTATTAGTGTATAGAAATGCAGCTGATTTTTATAAGTTGTTTTTGTACCCTGTCACTTTGCTGTAGTTGTTGATTATTTCTAATAGTTTTCCAATTGATTCTTTAGGGTTTTCTATATATAGAATCATGTCGTCCCCAAACAGCAAGAGTTTCACTTCTTCCTTTCCAATTTGGATATCTTTTATTTCTTTTTCTTGCCTAATTGCTCTGGCAAAAACCTACAGTATTATGTTGAATAGGAGCGGCAAGAGTGGACACCCTTGTATTGTTCCTATTCTCAGAGGAATGGCTTTCAGTTTTTCACCATTAAGTATGATATAGGTTGTGGGTTTGTCATATATGGCCTTTATTATGTTGAGATACTTTCCTTCTATATCCATTTTATTGAGAGTTTTTATCATAAATGGATGTTGGATCTTGTCAAATGCTTTCTCTGCATCTAGTGAGAGGATCATGTGATTTTTATTCCTCATTTTGTTATTGTGGTTTATCACATTGATTGATTTTCAGATGTTGAACCATCCCTGCATCCCTGGTATAAATCCCACTTGATTATGGTGTATGATCCTTTTAATGTATTGTTGTATTTGGTTTTCCAATATTTTGTTGAGGATTTTTGCATCTATGTTCATCAGCCACATTTGGCCTGTAATTTTCCTTCTTTGTGTTGTCCTTGCCTGGTTTTGGTATCAGGGTAATGTTGGCCTCACTCAATAAGGTAGAAAGCATTCCGTCTTCTTCAATTTTTTGGAATAGTTTAAGAAGGATAGGTATTAAATCTTCTTTGAATGTTCAGTAGAATTCACCAGAGAAGCCATCTGGTCGTGGACTTTTGGGGGAGGTTTTTGATTACTGTTTCAATCTCTTTACTTGTGATTGTTCTGTTCAGATTCTCTATTTCTTCTTGATTCAGTTTTGGGAGGTTGTATGAGTCTAAGAACTTACCCATTTCTCTAGGTTATTCACTTTGTTGGCATATAGTTTTTCATAGTATTCTCTTATAATCCTTTGTATTTCTGTGGTATCTGTTGTAATTTCTCTGATTTCAATTCTAATTTTATTTATTTGGGCCATCTCTCTTTTTTTCATAGTGAGTCTGGCTGAGGGTTTGCCATTATCTTCTCAAAGAAACTTCTGTTAGTTTCATTGATCCTTTCTACTATTTTTTAGTCTCTATTTCATTTATTTCTGCTCTAATTTTTATTCTTTCCTTCCTGCTGACTTTGGGCTTTGTTTGTTCTTCTTTTTCTAGTTCTGTTAGGTGTAGTTTAAGATTACTTATTTGAGATTTTTCTTGTTTGTTGAGGTGGGCCTGTATTGCTATAAATTTCCCTCTTAGAACCACTTTTGCTGCATCTCATATGAGTTGGCATGTTGTATTTTCATTTTCATTTTGTCTCTAGGTATTTTTAAATTTCTCCTTTGATTTCTTCATTGATCTAATGGTTGTTCAGTAGCATGTTGTTTAGTCTCCACATATTTGTGACTTTCCCAGCTTTTTTCTTGTAGTTGATTTCTAGTTACATAGCATTGTGGTCAGAAAAGATGCTTGATATGATTTCAGTCTTCTTAAATTTATTGAGGTTTGCCTTGTTTCCCAAGATATGGTCCATCTTTAAGAATGTTCCACGTGCACTTGAGAAGAATGTGTATTCTGCTGTTTTGAGATGGAGTTCTATATATGTCTATTAAGTCCATCTGATCTAGTGTTTCATTTAAATCCACTATTTCTTGTTGACTTTCTGTCTGGATGATCTATCCATTGATGTAAGTGGGTTGTTGAGGTCTCCTACTACTATTGTGTTGCTGTTAATTTCTCCCTTTAGGTCTGTAAATAGTTGCTTTACACACTTTGGTGCTCCTTTGTTAGGTGCATATATATTCATAAATGTTATGTCCTCTTGGTGGAATGTCCCTTTTATCATTACATACTGCCCCTCTTTGTCTGTCATTGTCTTTATCTTGAAGCCTGCCTTGTCTGATATAAATATGGCAACACCTGCTTTCTTTTGCTTGCCATTTGCTTGGAGTATCATATTCCATCCCTTCACTCTAAGCCTATATTTATCTTTAGAGCTATGTTTCCTGGAGGCAGCATATTGTTGGGTCTTGTTTTTTAATCCATCCAGCTCCTCTGTGTCTTTTGATTGGAGAAATTGATTCATTTACATTTAGAGTCATTATTGATATATGGACTTAATACTGCCATTTCATCTCTTGTTTTCTGATTGTTCTATATTTCCATTGTTTCTCTTCCCTTGTATGTCTGACTGCCATCTCAGTTTGGTGGTTTTCGGTGGTGGTTTTCTCAGTTTTCTCTATTTATGGATTGTGGCTCTGCTCTGATTTTTTGGTTAGTGGTTAACATGAGGTTTGTATAAAAGATATCATCCATTTTCTGATAGCCTCTTATCTCCATTAGCCTAAGCAGGTTCCATCCTTTTATTCTTCCCCTTCTGAGTTATTATTGTCCAAATTATTCTGTTTTGTGTTGTGACTAAATTGAAGTGTTTATAGTTATTTTTGATGCTTTCTTTCCCTTTATCTTTTATGTTATAATTAAGTGTTTGCTAACTTGTTCTAATAGAGAGCTTCAGTTTTCTGATTCTGTCTGTCTGTTCATCTCCTTGCTTAAAGATTTGTAGACCTTTGCCTTCTTGTTTCAGGTATGAGGGCTCCCTTCATCATTTCTTATAAGGGAGGTCTAGTGGCAATGAACTTCCCCAGCTTTTGTTTATCTGGGAAAGATTTTATTTCTCCATCTTATCTGAAGGATAGTTTCACTAGATAGAGTATTCTTGGCTGAAAGTTTTTGTCTTTCACTATTTTGAATATATCAGTCATCTTCTCCTAGCCTGTAAGGTTTCTGCTGAGAAATCCACTGAAAGCCTGATAGGGGTTCCTTTGTAGGTTATTTTCTTCTGCCTTGCTGCCCTTAATATTTTTTCTTTGTCATTGACTTTTGCCAGTTTTACTATTATATGCCTTGGAGAAGGTCTTTTTGCATTGATGTAATTAGGAGTTCTATTGTCTTCATGTACTTGTAAGTGCAGTTCCTTCCCCAGGTTTGGGAAGTTAGCTATTATTTCTTTGAACAAGCTCTCTGCTCCTTTCTCCCTCTCTTCTCCCTCTGGAATACCGATAATCCTTTTGTTGCTTTTCCTAATTGAGTCAGATATTTCTCAAAGAATACCTTCATTTTTTTAAAATCTTAGTTCCTTCTCCTCCTCCACCTGACGCATTTCTGTATTTCTATCCTCTAAATCACTAATACTGTCCTCCATAAAGTCAACTTTATTTTTTAAGGATTCTGGATTATTTTTTATCTCATTAGTTGTGTTCTTCATACCCAGAATTTCTGTTTGGTTTTCTGAGAGTTTCAATCTCTTTGGTGAAGTATTATCATCTCTCATTGATTTTATTCCTGAGCTCTATGAGTTTTCTTGTAACTCATTGAGTTTCTTTACAACAACTATTTTGAATTCTCTGTCATTTAGGTTGTAAATTTCTGTGACTTCAGGATTGGTTTCTGCAGACTTGTCATTTTTCTTCTGCTCTGACGTGTTACTGTAGCTTTTCATGGTGTTTGATGAACTGATCCTTTGCTAGTGCATTTGTGGTAGTATCGAGTC
The DNA here is from genome assembly GCF_057802395.1 of Ceratotherium simum simum. Classification (NCBI taxonomy): domain Eukaryota; kingdom Metazoa; phylum Chordata; class Mammalia; order Perissodactyla; family Rhinocerotidae; genus Ceratotherium; species Ceratotherium simum. The sequence goes on from NC_141929.1 coordinate 15,404,656, forward strand.
ACAGATTCCTGCTGCCATCACTAGGTGGAAGCAGGAGCTGTGTTTCTGATCCCATCCCATCTGCAGGAAGTTGTGTGGGTATGGTGGGTGCTCCCACAGGGCAGGATAGTTCACATGCACACTGGGCTGCCACCACCTCTGCTGACAGTTGTGCCAGTCGATGTGCTTGATGCGCAGGGATCTTTCATGGATGCCAAGCTGGGACCACTTGGTGGGGCCATGGCAGCACAGTGGGCACTCCTGGAGGCCAGGATAGTGTTCACACACACACACAGGGCTGCTGCTGTCTCCTCTTACAGTTGCGCTGGGGCGTGTTCCCACTGGTGGGGCCTCTGCAGCATGGTGGGTGCGCTCACAGGCCAGAATAGCATTCATGCACAGGCTGGGCTCTCCCTGCCTCCACTTAGAGAAGCACCAGCTGCTGCGTGAGGACCCACGACCTGGCTCGCTGCTGCCAGTGAGAAGGAGGGGTGCAGTCACCTATCTCCACTGCTTCCCAGGCATCCAGTTCATCCACCTTCAGATGTATAGCTGCGTGGGTCTCTCAGGCATCCTATTGTACTGTGTAGGTATCCATGGACATCAATGAATGTCCATTTAGTTGTAATTCAGAGGGGGAGAAACAAAGGAAACAGCTCACTCTGACATGTTGCTGACGTCACTCAGCACAGTATTTTTTCCTGTATTTTTAAGTCTGGCTTCCTACGAGTTGTTCCTGGATCAGCATAACTTAATTCTCGGCAATGATCCAGGGAAAGTTAGATAGCTGCTCATGCACACAAGTCTTCTGGATCACCAGAGATATATGGCAGATATATATCACAAGATATATATGACTGTCTCATTTCTTGATCTGCTTCTTAACTTTCTGGCTAATCTGCTGATCTGCTGCTTGCCCAAACTCTCAGGATAGCTAGGACATTTACCTTCCTCATCTCCTTGCCTCTAAGATCACTGCTGGATACCCTCTTGGTATTGAGTTTTCTCCATGTTCTGCTTGAAATCACATCAGCCTCTTCTGGCAGGATAGCTGTTGTTTTTACAGCTTGGCCTTCTCTAGTGGAATTACCAGCCAAAAAAACTGGGTACAGACATGGGAGTAGCCCCAAACAAGAATGCCATAAACTCTCACTGCTCATACATGATATTGAGTAGTTTTTCCTAAATAAACACTTCTCCATTTGTTGTATGCCTTTGATCAATTTCCAGAATACTTAGGTGTTTGTTTTTGACAATTTTATTTCTTTTTATCATTGTTTTTTGGGAAGAGAATTTGCCAAGCTCTTCACTCTGCCATGCCAGAAGTCCTACTCCCCTCATGCTTAAATCTAATCAACCTCCCAGTTCTAGCAAATTTATTTGCTAAATATATCTGGAATACATTCCTTTCTCTTTATTTCTACCACTTCTTCCTAGCCCTAGCTACCTTCATCTCTTGACTAAAATATTCATACTCACCTCCTCATAAATCTACCCTCATTCTAATCTATTCTCTATATTACAGCTAGAGTAATGCTATCCAAAGGTATTTTCTGGTCATGTCACATTCCTTTCCCTCACCCTTGCTTAAAACCTTTCACTGACTCCCCATTGCTCTTAAGATACAGAGAAAAAAATCCCTGACACTCTCTTGGAGGTCCTGGATTGTCTGACTGCCCACCTGTATTGTGTCATTTTCCAGACCCCCTGATCTTCCCACTGTTCTGGGATTGTTCCATTCTCTTTCCTATCTTAGGGCCTTTGCACATGATTTTTCTTTGGCCTTAAGATCCCCAGTCCTTCTTCATCTAGCTAAATAACTCACTCTCATCCTATAGACTTCAGTGCAAACATCACTTCTTTGGTGAAACCTTCCCTGACAACACCTAACTATGTTGCATCCCACTATAGTTTACTTCTTGGCACTAAATGTAAGTGCAACTTCACATTTATGGTGTGATTATTGCTTTATTTTCCATTCACTCCTCCGCTGAATTGTAACCTCCATGAAGATAGGAACCATGTTTTACCTCTGTACCTCCAGCACTTAGCCCATAGTGTATGCTCAAAATTGATGTGATGAATAAATAAGAATGAATGCATGAATGCATCACCCAAAATACACCACTTAATGACAATTAGTTAATATTGATAATTAATTAATATTGACATCAAAGTAGATATAAAAACAAAATTCTAAACCTTACATTATTGAGAAAAAAAAGATTTAACTCGTAGAAAAGAAGGGCCTGGTGAACATGAAAGTCAACTATTTTTTTCACACAAAAATCACTCCTGATATATATATATATATATATATAGTGTGTGGGTGGGTGAGGAGATCAGCCCTGTGCTAACATCTGCCAATCCTCCGGTTTTTTTTGCTGAGGAAGACTGGCCCTGGGCCAACATCCGTGCCCATCTTCCTCCACTTTATATGGGACGTCGTCACAGCATGGCTTGACAGGCAGTGCATCAGTGCGCACCTGGGATCCGAACCGGCGAACCCTGGGCCGCCGCAGTGTAGCACGCGCACTTAACTGCTTGCGCTGCTGGGCTGGCCCCCTGATATATTTTTTAATAGACTATATTTTTTAGAGCTGTTCTAGGCTCATAGCAAAATTGAGCAGAAGGTACAGATATTTCCCAGATATCCTCTGCCTCTACACACGCCTGTATGGGCATGTCCTCCATTATCAACATCACTCACCAGAGTGGTACATTTTTTTTACCAACGATGAATGTACATTGACACAGCATAATCACTGTAGTATACATCATGGTTCACTCTTAGTGTTGAACATTGTAAGAGTTTGGATAAATGTATAATGACATGTATCCACCATTATAATATGCAAAGCAGTTTCACTTCCCTAAAAATCCCCTGTGTTTCACCTATTCACCCATCTCCCCTCTAATCCCTGGCAACCACTGATCTTTTTTACTGTCTTCATAGTTTTGCCTTTTCTAGAATGTCATGTAGTTGGAATCATACAGCAAGTAGTCTTTTCAGGTTGGCTTCTTTTACTTGGTAATATGCATTTAAGGTTCCTGCCTGTCTTTCCACGGCTTGAGAGCTCATTTCTTTTTAGCATCGAATAATATGCTGTTGGCTGGATGTACCATAGTTTATTTATCCATTCACTTACTGAAGGGCATCTTGAATGCTTCAGGTTTTGGCAGTTATGAATAAAGCTGCTATAAACATCCGTGTTCAGGTTTTGGTGTGGACATAGGGTTTCAACTCCTTTGAGTAAATACCAAGGAATGCAATTATACTGGATCATATGCTAAGAGTATGTTTGGTTTTATAAGAAACAGCCAAAGTGTCTTCCGAAGTGGCTGCACCATTTTACACTCCCACCAGCAATGAGTGAGACTCCTGTTGCTCCACATCCTCACCAGCATTTGGTTGTCAGTGTTCCAAATTTTGGCCATTCCAATTGATATGTAGTGGTATCTCATTATTGTTTTCATTTGCACTTTCCTGATGACATATGGTATGGAGTATCTTTTCACGAGCTTATTTACCATCTGTATATCTTCTTTAGTGAGATGTCTGTTAAGGCTTTTGGCCCTTTTTATTTTTGTGTGAGGAAGATCAGCCCTGAGCTAACATCCATGCTAATCCTCCTCTTTTTGCTGAGGAAGACTGTCTCTGAGCTAACATCTATTGCCAATCCTCCTGTTTTTTTTTTCCCCCAAAGCCCCAGTAGATAGTTGTATGTCATAGTTGCACATCCTGCTAGTTGCTGTATGTGGGACGCGGCCTCAGCATGGCCGGAGAAGCGGTGCATCGGTGCGCGCCCAGGATCCGAACCCAGGCTGCCAGCAGCGGAGCGCGCTCACTTAACTGCTAAGCCACGGGGCCGGCCCATGGCCCATTTTTTAATCAGGTTGCTTATTTTCTTATTGTTGAGTTTTTAAGAGTGCGTTACATGTTTTGGATAACAGTCCTTTGGATAACAGTCTCCCGGTCTGTGGCTTGTCTTCTCATTCTTTTGATATCGCCTTTCACAGAGTAGAAGTTTTTAATTCTAATTAAGTCCAGCTATCACTTATTTCTTTCATAAATCATGCCTTTGATGTTGTATCTAAAATGTCATCACCATACCCGAGGTCATTTAGGTTTTCTTCTATGTTATCTACAAGGAGTTTTATAGTTTTGCATTTTACATTTAGGTCTGTGATCAATTTTGAGTTAACTTTTGTGAAGGATATAACATCTGTGTCTAGATTCGTTTGTACGTGTGTGTGTATGTACAGTTGTTCCAGCACCATTTGTTGAAAAAACTAGCTTTGCTCCATTGTATTGCCTTTGCTCCTTTGTCCAAGATCAATTGACTATATTTATGTGGGTCTATCCCTGAGCTCTCTATTCTTTTCCATTGATCTATTTAGAAGTGTTTTGCTTAATTTCCAAGTATTTTCAGATTTTCCACCTATATTTCTGTTATTGGTATCTAGTTTTGTGTTGTTTTTCTTTTTTTTTTGAGGAAGATTAGCTCTGAGCTAACATCCAATGCCAATCCTCCTCTTTTTGCTGAGGAAGATTGGCCCTGGGCTAACATCTGTGCCCATCTTCCTCTACTTTATATGGGACACTGCCACAGCACGGCTTGACAAGCAGTGCATCGGTGCGCACCCGGGATCCTAACTGGCACACCCCAGTCTGCCAAAGCGGAGTGTGCACACTTAACTGCTATGCCACCGGGCTAGCCCCTATTGATATCTAGTTTAATTCCATTGTTGTCTGAGAGCAGACATTGTGTGATTTTTATTCTTTTAAATTTGTTTTATGGCCCAAAATGTGGTCTTTCTTAGTGAATGTTCCATGTGAACTTGAAAGGAGTGTGTACTCTGCTGTTATTGGATGAAGTAGTTTATAGGTGCCCATTATATTCCTAATCTTTTTCTTTGTACATAAGCATAAATACAATCTCTATGCATGTAAACACATATACATACATATACATAGGCATGATTTGTGTAAGGTCCCTTGACTATACAGATATAATTTGCATAGATATAATCTGATGGTGTACTCTATTTACCAAATTTTTTAATCACACATTTTCATATTTCACCTTGGCCTGCATATTCATGACTTTAATGATCCACACTGCTGACATATGCTTGGAAAACTTTACCTCTGCCTGAGTACTACCACTTTCCAAAGTGAGCATGGAGGAAGCAAGAAGGACCAAAGAGATTCAAAACTCTAGGGACAGCATTAATTTTCCAAGATTCTATGACATCTCAAGGTCATACAAGGAGGAACGTACTAGTTTCCTAGGGCTGTGGTACAAAGCACCAAAAACTGGGTGGCTTAAACAACAGAAATTTATTGTCTCACAGTTCTGGAGGCCAGAAGTCCGAGACCAAGATGTCCACAGGGTTGGTTCCTTCTGAGGGCTATGAGGGAGAATCTGTTCCATGCCTCTCCCCTAGCTTATGGTGGTTTGCTGGCATTCTTTGACATCCGTTGTCCTATAGGTTCATTCTCTTGACCTCTCCCTTCTTCTTAACACGTCACTCTCCCTGGGTGCATGTCTGTGTCCAAATTTCCCCTTTTAAAAAGAACACCAGTCATTGGATTAGAGGCCCACTCCAGTAACTTAACTAATTGCATCTGAAGTGACCTTATTTCCAAATAAAGTCACATTCTGTGGTGCTGGGGGTTAGGACTTCAATATATGAACTTTGAGGGGACATAGTTCAACCCATGACAGGCAGCAAACAGCAGTGTTGATGTGACAAAATGGAAAGATATAACAGAATTTGGGTTCCAGTGTTAGTCTGTGGACAATGTGTTGTTGACCTTGAGCAAACTGGGCCTGTTTCCTCACCTGCAAAATAAGAGAGTTCCTACAGATATCAGTTTCTCTCCTAGTCCTGCTGTTCTTGAAATAGCACTGCTGTGAGAAGAATTAAAACATAATATTTTAAGTTAGATTTTGGATTTTAAACAAACCATCAACTCACAAGAGAGGGCTTTTGAGAGGACTGTAGTATGAAGAGGCCCAGCACAGAAGGGGCAGGGTCCCTGGAACTAGTTTGCAAGAAGGGTTGCCCTGACACATACAGTGCCACAGGACCATCGCCTTTGGGCTGTGATCATTCACAACCTTTTTGGAGTTGAAGCACCCAACACGTTATAGTCGTTTATTTGATTTTGTGACACTGCCTGTAACCCTTCACCTCCCCACAGCTTCCCTCTCCCCCACCCCCAGCCCAGAGGAAATGCCAAACATGAACTTACTTTTAAATATTAATTAGGTCTTGCAAATTTCATCATACCCTGAGATAATCCTGTCCCCTCTGTCAAGGATGTGAACAAAAGCAGATGGCCACTGGGCACAGGAATGGCTGGAGGAGACAATACTCAGGACTCCCCAAAGTACCATTTTTAGTAAATTACAAATTATTATTATTTTTTAATACCACTTTCACTATTTCAAAGCACTTTCACAATAGCAAGTATATAGGATTGGATGTCAAAGTTACTGGAAAAAAATATAAAACATTAGCATTACTCGGAATAACAGGTGGTAGGTTTATAGGTGATTTTAATTTCTCCTCTACATTTTTCTCTATTTTCAAATATTTCTACTATAAATAAGTACTGCTAACAATCCAAAATAATAATAATAATAATAGTAACGACTTTAAAGGATGAAGAAGTTTATTTCCCTATTAAACAAATGTTTATCGAGCATTCACTACATGCCAGACCCTGTCATAACAGTGAAAACAACAACTCCTGTGAAGCTTCCATTGGAAGAGGGGTGATGTTATGAGGCACAGATCATTTGTCCCTCTGTGTAAAAGTTTACTTCAAGTAGATTTTTTGGGTAGGTGATGTGGAGGGAGAGATTTCAGCCTCCTGGGGGTAACATGTGCCCCCAAAGAAGGAAGTGATGCTGAATGGAGAGGTTTGATGGTGGTGAGCAGCATGCTTTGTCTGTGTCTAGATTCTGCCGGAAGCTGGTTCTTGGAGTCAGAGCTCCACCCTCTCTTATCCAAGGCTGCCTCTTGCGCTCGACTACCTTCCCTGGGACATTGTGAAACCCAAGCTGGGAATCACCCACACCAGGCTACTGCTGGTCAAGGTGGGGCTGAGCAAAGACAGGGCATGCTGCCGCCATCAGTGTGTGGAAAGCCCCATTGGCCTGCACCGATCAGCTCATGCAGGTGCCATTCCTTGCCAGGACAGTGTGTTCTCTCTGAGTCATCTTTTGAGGCAACTTGCTGGATGTTTACTGAGATGAAAAGGCTGGAGGAACCTGTTTTTGGTTATTGTACATGCGTCATTACTGACATCCTAAGACTTAGAGAACTGCTAGTCTTCGCTAGCGCCTCCTGGACTTCTTCACTGGGTGCTATCATGGAAACTACAATGATGCTCAGAGGGCATGACAAAGTGCCTGAAGCTCTGGAGAGGCCTGGAATAGAGACAGTTAGTTACACAGGACTTTGATTTGCCAGGGCCATGTTTCAGACATGGGCCACCAGAGTGGCCCTTTAAGAAAACAAAGCGGCAAGACACATCCAGACGCAAAAAGATCCACGTTCTTGGACCCCAGGAATCCCACTCTTGCGAATTTATCCTAAAGAAGTAATTTCTTTCTGCATTAACTCTAATATTGAAGCATTGAAAACAATCTAAATGCCCACGATTGGGGAACAGCTAAATAAATCGTGATAACATCAATTCGTATAATAAGTACACACCATAGTACTTATTCCAATCACAATTATAAATGTATATATATCATCATAAGAAAGTGTTTGCTATAACAAAGCACCACAGACCGGGTGGCTTAAACAACAGAAATTTATTGTCTCACAGTTCTGAAGGCTAGAAGTCCAAGATCAAGGTGTCAATAGGATTGGTTCCTTCTTGGGGCTGTTCCAGTTCTCTCTCCTTGGTTTGTAGATAGCCATCTTTTCCCTGTGTCTCTTTACACTGTCTTCCCTCTATGCATGTCTACCACTGTGTCCAAATGTCCCCTTTTTATAAGGACAGCAGTCATATTGGATTAGGGCCCATCCTAATAACCTCATTTTAAACTGAATACCTCTGTAAAGACCTATCTCCAAGTAAGGTCACACTCTGAGGTACCAGAGATATAGGACTTCTATATCTTTTTTTTTGAGGGGAGACACAATTCAACACATAACCGTGTTTTATGACGTAATGCTAAGAGAAATAAAAATAACAGCAAACTCTCATTTGGCACTTTCCATGTATCAGGTAGTGTTATAAATACTCTAAATATGTTAACTCATTCAATCCCCATAGTACCCCTACGAGGTATTGGTATCCTCATTTTGTTGATAAGGAAGTTGAAGCGTAGCAAAGTTATTTTCTCAAGGTTACATAGCTAATAACTGGCGGAATCAGGCTTTGAACCCAGGCAATCTGGCTCCAGAGACCAAACAACCTCCTCATCATACTGCAAAAATTTATGTATGTTATGATTACAACAATATTAAAATATGTAAAAAATATTTTTGCAGACAAAGACTTAATAGAAAAGGCAGAAATGAAAGTAGTTTATAATTAGGAAAGGGGTAATTTTTTATGATGTTACATTACTTTTACAATTAATATACACATGCTTTTATAGACTTTTTCTAAAAACAAAGAATGCTTTGAAAAAGTCTCCATAATCTGGGAAAACTCTTAAGGATATCAGACGTCAAAAGATGAGTGATAATAACCATAATAGCCAGTCACCAAGATGAACCCAATGATCTTTGCCTTCTGATATTCATGCCTTTGTGTGGTCCTTCCACATTCAACAAGCGCTGACTTGCACGAACAATAGAACAGTGGAATACCGCAGAAGTGATAGCGTGTGACTTCCAAGGCAAAGGCCAGAAAAGGCACCGCAGCTTCCACCTTGGTCTCTTGGATCTCTTGTTCTGGGAAAAACCAGCTGCCATGTCTTGATGACACACAAGCAGCCCTGTGGAGAGCCCCACGTGAAAACGGATTGAGGCCTCCTGATAGCAGCAGCATCAACTTGCCCACCATGCAAGTGAATGACCTTTGGAGCTGATACTCCAGCCCCATTAAAACCTAGATGACTGCAGTCCCAAAGTCTTGGCTGCAACCTGATGGGAGACTCACTAAGCACTCAGCCCAGCCACTCCTGAATTTCTGGTCCACGGTGTTATAAACAGAATAATGCCCCTCCCCCCAAAATGTCCACATCTTACTCCCTGGAACCTATGAATGCGTCACCTTATGTGGAAAAAGCGACTTTGCAGATCTGATTAAAAATCTTAAAATAAGGAAATTATCCTGGATTATCTGGGTGAGCCCAGTTGCTTGGGCCTGAGCTCTAAGCTGCCTGGGCTCTACACCCTCTGCAACCTTTGGAAATGATGGATACTGTAGAAGGGATAATTCTTAATTATGCAAGTGGATAGATTACACCAAGAGGAGTCCCCCAGGCTCTGAGGACTGGGCCTGCCCTGACAACTTTTTTTTCCTCTAGAGAAATGTGTGCTTGTGAATGAGGTGTAGAAGCTGTTTTTTGTTTTGTTTCTGTAGAGTGTTAAGAAAAATTATTCAACACTTGGACATGAGGCAAAAGATAACTGCATGTCTTCGATGTCATATGGGGCATTGTCTAAGCGGCCCACCCCAAATTGTTGATTCTCTAGGGGAGTGTACCTTCATTTGACTTATTTTACTGGCTCTTGATTCAGGCTCAGGCTTAAGTTGGATACTCTTTTAGACTGATCAATTGCAAATGCTTTTTGTAAAGTAAAGATGCAAATGATTTCTTGTTTGGTAGAAAGAATAACTTCAAAGTTTATAGTTTATTGCTCTGTAGATTGGGTGATCAGTGCTCCCCATCTGCCCGGAGACTAAAGGATTTCCGAGGACCAGGAACTTTTAGCGCTAAAACCAGGACTGTCCTGGGCAAACTGGGGCAGTTGGTCACCCTACCTGCAAGACATTACCAGTTTTGAAACCACCTTGGCCTTTTCCTCTCAGCATTCTGCCTTTCACTGGCCAGAAATACTTTGGTCTCTCCCATATGCCTCTGAACCCGTGTTTTCATACTGTTGTTCCGTCATTGATGAGCTAAATAAATCTTTGACGCACAGTCACTTTATATTTGTATGAGTCACGCTTTTTAACTGTATTAAATGAGTACTTTGACAAGAGATGGGCTTTCTCGAGTGAGAGGGGTGAAGAGGAGGTGCCACTAGGAAAGCAGGCCCTGAGGATCCGTACTGGAGATGCTGTTTCTATTTTTCATTCTTTTATTGATCCCCATTGTCTTGAGCCTATAGATATGCTTAAGTCTCTTTCTTCTAGAAAAATAGCCTCCCTTCCTGCTGGCCATGGCCCTGTCTCCTACTCTGGTTCCTTCCTAGCAACCGTCTCATGATCTAGCCAAAGTCACTGACGCCATCCAAATACAACTGATGCTTTCTAATCTTGAATTTACTTAGCTTCTCTGTAATAAAAAATGTTTATAGCTTGCATTATCTGACACTCACTGAGTACCTGACGTTCACTGAGTACTGTATTTTGTCTTTTGCTGAGCATTTGACAGTCAGTGACTCATGCTTTCGGTCACTTGGCACGACTTACTGATCACTTGATCCTTCTTGTTTACTGAGCTATACTTCCTTAACGTCGTTCAGATCCACTTCCTCTCCAACCCCAATAGAGAGGTCTCGGCTTGGACCAGCCTTCCCTCCAAAACATCCTGGAATGTCATTTCTATAACAAATTTGACTGAGGTACTTCCATGATGCAAAGCCATCTCTGGCGGCTCCGCATGGCCTGTAGTTGCAAACCTAGCATGCAGGCCAATATAAAATATTTATTTATAAATTATATCCATGTACCACTGTACTAATCTATTTCTTACATTATAAATCAGATGCAGAAAAAGGAAATTCCCAAAGAGATAACATTTACAAATTAAATAGAAGTTCTAATTTTCTTCCTGACACCGCAGCGGAGGTTGTGTGCATTCGCTTGGGATCCGCAGGCCCACAGCGGGAGGTCCCAAGACACATGGCTGACTTCCAGGGCTTCTCACTATCTGGCCCTTCCTGTCTCTCCTGTCTCTTTTCCCTTTACTTCCGCCCTTGCTCCTCGTGCTCTGGTCCAAGTGGAAGAATTTGAACTTGAAGCTCCCCAAACCCGCCTGCTTTATACTTGCCTCTCTTTGTTTGGAGTGCTGTCTCCTGCCTTGACTCCCAAGGCCCCAAGCCCCTCCATCTTATTTATTCCTATAAGCCCTCCTCAAGCGCTCCTTCCTCTGGAAAGCTGTTTTTGGGTTACTTGTGCCTCCACACCCACCTGCCTCCCATGCATATCTTTTTCTTTGCAATATTACCCAATACTTATCTCTCTGCCTCTGTCATTAAACTGTGAGCTCTCTAAGAGGCTGTCTTGTTCACACAGGAGTCCCCAGTGCCTGATAAACAATAACAATGACAACAATAACAGCTAACACTTCTACGGTATGAATATATGCCAGCCACTGCTTTAAGTGTTTTACACATATTTAATTTATTTAATCCTATGAGATGGGTAAAATTATCCCTATTTTGCAAATGAGGACACTTGGGCACAGAGAGGTTGAGTAACTTCTCAAGGTCACCTATGTAGTATGCAAAGTTCAGGAAATATTGAACTAAACTGAACTGCGTGCTTTCTATCACACCTGTGATGAGGGAAGTATAGTCACCCAGGCCCAGATGGGGAGGAAATGCTCAGGCTGAGGAAGGGGGTGCATGGTGTGGTCTGCCCCAGTCTGAACCTGCGCTGCCCACTGCTGGCCAGCTCTGCCCTCACTGCAGGCTTAACCAGCCCGAAGTCCCCTCTGCCACCTGAGCTTGAGTCTGGGGTCTGACAAGCACAGGATATTCTGAGGGGGAAAGGGCCCGAAGATCTCACGAGGAATATGCAGCAATTTCCCCTTGATCCACACACCTGAAGGACCGTGTGCCTGATAGGGATGGCTGAATGAAACCACTCAGAGTTAGGACAGAACTGAGAAAGTAAACTCTCTGCCCCCAAATACCATAAAATGTACCCAAAACCACTAGAAATGTTTATTTTTAAGAAAAAACTTTAGATAAGTATTTGTATTATTCTTACAGTAGGCTCTCCTTTAGGATGGAAAATTAAATGCTAACATATTAACAGTTTGGTTCTCAAATGGGGTGCCTCATGGAACCATTCGAAACTACAGATGCTCACGCTCCATTCCAAGCCTGCTAAGTCAGAACCACCAGTGTATACTATTTCTCCTCAGGGCTAGCTTCAGACTACATTTTTCCCAGCCCCAAAACTCTAAGACCCTGTAGCACCCCATTTTTCCAGTTTAAGCAAAGGCAACGCCTTCCCATTTTGGCTTCAGTGGAAAACTGCTATTTTACAACTCTGTAAATTCTAAGTAATTGATAGCAATGCAAAAAAAATTCTTATTTGTAGACATGCAAATTCTATCCCGTCTGGTAGAGGTTCCATTGATTTCCTTTCCCTCTTTGGAAGAAACCATTTTTGCTTCCTTTGTACATTCATTTCATTATTCCTGGTCTATAGTAGGTCTGTTCCTCGGATTCTCTTTTAAACCTATTGTAACATCTGCCTGATTACCTCAGTGATTATTGTGTTAAATAAAATCTTTAGCATGTGTTCATTTTATATCTGTATGAAAAATTGTGATTCTATGTTTTTTGGAAAGTTATCTTTAACACACCAATGACAAGTACTTTTCTTCTCTACTCTTAGGCCATCTGCTCCTTGTGCTCGTTGTTTTAGTTGAAAGTTCAGGGGGTTTTCTCAAAAAAGAGCTCCTGCCCTTGTAACCTTCCACCATATGCATAATGTCTGCCCAAGAGTTTCTGGAAGAATAGTAGTGGAATGATCAAAAGATGTTATAGTTTTAACTTAGGCAAAAGAGAGGTCAAATTGAGGGTATAATGCAAAGTGAAATAAGTCAGAGGGAGAAGGTCAAATACCGTATGATTTCCTTCATTAAGTAGTAGATAATAACAACAATAAACAAACACATAGAGACAGAGATTGGATTGGTGGTTACCAGAGGGGAAGGGGGGAGGGAGGAGGGTGAAAGGGATAATTCGGTACATGTGTGTGGTGATGGGTTGTAATTAGTATTTTGGTGGTGAACATGATGTAATCTATGCAGAAATAGAAGTACAATGATGTACACCTGAAATTTTTACAATGTTATAAACCAATGTTACTGCAATAAACAAAAAATTTAAAAAAAAAAGAGGTCAAGGCATTAGTTTCTAACCTTCTCTTCCACAAAAACTAAAATAAAAGAACATAAACGAAACTTAAAGTTAAATAAACCCATCAGATTTCCATTGGGCTCTAACTCTCAAATACCTTACTTATTTACTTATTACTGATTTATTCATTTACTTACTCCTCCCTTACTGGTATAGTTGATTAATTTATCAAAAATTATGCATATTAGGATTGTTTTACTTTTAATGCACTTTATGCCATCTTGTACCTAATGCAAGACGCCATGGAAAATATAAGGTCCCTGTCATCTTCCTGAGCACACAGATTTATCTCTAAGAACTAATGTTATTTACTCAGCAATTAGTTATTGAGCACCTACTGTGTACCATGCATAATGGCAAAGATATCATCCCAGGGAGCTGACAGTCTAGAGAGAGGGACAGACTACACAAATAAATGTAAAATTTCAAATTTTGGGACCAATAGATGAAATGCGTGTTTTGAACAAAAATGGCAATAATTCAAAAAAGGAGAGGCCAATATGGGCAGAGTCATGGAAGGTATTCTGGTTATCTTTGTTGAGGAACAAATTACCCCCAAACTTAGAGACATAGGACAACCATTTATTATGCTTATGGATTCTGTGGTCAGGAATTTGGGAAAGGAACAACAGGCACAGCTTGTCTGTGCTCCACAATGGTAGGAACTAAGCAGAAAGACCCAAAGGCTGGAGGTGATTCAATGGCTGGAGCTGGATTCATCGAGGGTTCCTTCACTAACATCTGGCAGGTGATGCTGGGTGTTGGCTGGGACCTTAGCTGGGGCTAACGGCCAGGACACCTACACGTGGCTTTTTCACGTATCCTGGGATTCCTTACATTATTGTGGCTGGGGTAGAGCATCCTCAGAGACAGCCAGGCAGAAGCTGCATCGCCTTTTATGACAAGCCTCAGAAGTCATTCAGTGTCACTTTTGTCTCATTCTCTTCAGAGCCAGCTTCACAGGCATGTGACCTGTGCAATCACACAGGGCCCCACACTTAGAATAGCCCATGCTTGGTTTAATGCTCTGCTGTCACCAGCTTGAAATTCTTAATAATATTTGAACCAGATGCCCCACATTTTCAGATTGCACTGGGCCCCGCAAATTTTATAGCCAGTCCTGATGCTCTTTGTCCAGGCTGTCACAAAGGCCTGCCCAGGCTCGCAGGGTGGGGATATAGACTCCCTCTCTTGATGAGGCAGTAGGAAGGTTCTGGAAGAGCATGTGGGACTGGAAATATTGTTGTGGCCTTGTTTAGAAAATGCAATCTTCCACAGAGGGTTTGTGGAGAAGTTAAGACACAACCTGGACCTTGAAAAGACTTTCCTCCAATCTTGGAAACTTCCCAGCCTCCCACAAAGACATCTTCAGGTCCTGCTTGTTCCACAAAGCTGTCCTAAGGAAAATTAAAAGGAGATATTTACCTACCCACCCGTCCATCCCACAAATCTTAATTGAGAGCATATTGGGGGAGCATTGACAGGTGACCTCTGCCCTCAGTGGACTTGGGGTTCGTAGTGATGGTGTAAGTGAAGGGAGAAGGGAAAGCAAAGGGCAGAGCACCAAGGAGCCTGCAGAGAAAGGACAAGGATCTTCAGGAGAGCAGGAGACCCCTTTCAGCTGGGAGGCGTCAGAATCGGCTCCTGGAGGCCTGGCATCTGGGTGCCTCCCTCCCTTGCTCAACAGAGTCATTCATTCACTGAACAAGTGCCATTTGTGCCATTTGTGTTCTAGGCACCGGGGATATAACAGGGAGGAGAATCAAGTCCCTGTTCTCACGGAGCTTACCCTAGAGGGGAGGCCAAATAACAGACAAATTCAGAAATAAATAAATAAGGTTTATTGATTGTAATAAATCCTAAAGAGGAAGGAAAAAAAAAGGAACAGAGCAGAGGGACAAGTCGTCTCTGATGTGGGAACATTTGAGCAGAACTCTCTGAATGAAGGGAGAGAAAGAGCTGTGTTCCAGGTGGAGGGAACAGCAACGACAAAGGCCCTGAGACGGACTTGCTGCCCTGATCTCCTAGGCAGAAGGCGGGCAGGGAGAAAAGAAGCCTGGGGTCTGCTGCAGGATGCTGCTTCCATCCACCCCTGCTGCTCTTCCCTCACACAGCTCAGAGACAGGAGGCACCGACTCGGCACCATGGAGAGCGTCCCTGAACGCTGCACACGGGGACCCGTCAGTTTACTTTAAATGTGTAAATGTTTTGCATTCCTTTAAATTTGACTCCTTAAGTATTTTGACCACTTATTATCAAACTTTTAGTCAATTAAGGGGAAAATGTGTTTAAAGTGGATAAAATATTTTTCTCAGGTGTTTAAACACAGGCAAAACATAACAAGCTTAAAAGCTGTACTTTCCAAAGGTTCTATAATGGGCACATATTATTTTTATAATCAGAAAAAAATGTTCTTAAAACATTTTAAAGCAGGGGCTGGCCCGGTGGTGTAGGGGTTAGGTTCACCCGCTCCACTTTGGTGGCCCGGGGTTCGCTGGTTTGGATCCTGGGTGTGGGCCTGGGCACGATTCATCAAGCCGTGCTGTGGCAGTGTCCCACTTATAAAGTGGAGGACAATGGGCACAGATGTTGGCTCAGGGCCAATATTTCTCAGCCAAAAAAACAAAACAAAACACTTTAAAGCAAAAACCCAAACATTTGATAATACATGCTGTTGGTGAAGTTATGGGGAAATAGACACTCTCAAATATAACTGATGGGAATATAAATTCATACAATCCCTGTGGAGGACAATTCAGCAATCTGTATCAAAATTGTAAATGTATATACCTTTGACCTAGATATTCAACTTTTGCGAGTTTATCCCATAGGTGTATGTGCAAGCAGCCGAAGTGATACGTGTGCAAGTTTGCTCATCCAGCTTTTCTGTAGTAGCAAAAGGTTAGAAATAACCTAAATGTCCATCAAGAGAGGGCTAATTAAATGCTGATACAACCATGTGATGGAGCACTATGCAGCTTCAAGAAAGGAATGAAGATGCTCTTTATTTACCAATGCGAAATGATCCCCAAAATAAATTAAGTGAAAAAAGCAAGGTCAGAACAGAGTGTACTGTGCTACCTTTTGTGTGAATCAGGGAGAGGAGTATATATTCGTTTCACTTGCATTTACTAGAATGACTCACAAGAATATCATTACAATGATAAGTCGTCGAGTGGGATCTGGATCCCCTTTACCTGACTGGTGCACTCACTCCCCAGTAGCAATGATGCTGACTGATGGCAATTCACAGCAGCCTTCTCTCTGGAGAATTGCCCTCCACCCAGTAGAGAGCCACCTTGCCCGGAAAGGCTACACCCTCAACCCCCACTCAGGGCAGACCTCAGCCAATGACTAACTGACACACTGTACAAAAGGCTCCCTTGCTTCAGTTCTGGACCAGTTCAGTGGTGCAATCTGTGTTCCAGGGTTTCCCCACAAGATCAGGCTCACGTAACTGAAAATTCCAGAGGTTGGCAGACTTCAGGCACAGTTTGATCCAGAGGTGTCATTAGGCCTCCAGCTCCATTCTCTCTGGTTCTCCCAGTCCTTTATTTTTTTTTTTAAACTGTTATGCATTTATTTTATAGATACTTATATGACTGAAATTATATTAATACTTATAGTAGAGAAGTTCAAAGTGTTTGCAATATGAAACAGTAGGTCCTAAAACAACCTAAAATTTATAAGGAAATATTTGAGTGTGTAACTTGCATGTAACTTTCTTTTTTTTTTTTTTTTGGTTTATCGTGGTAACATTGGTTTATAACATTGTATAAATATCAGGTGTACATCATTATACTTCTATTTCTGAATGGATTACATCACGTTCTCATGTTCACCACCCAAACAGTAATTACAATCCATCACTGCACACATGTGCCTAATTATCCCTTTCACCTTCGTCCCTCCCCCCTTCCCCTCTGGTAACCACCAATCCAATCTCTGTTTCTATGCGTTTGTTTCTTGTTGTTGTTGTTTTTAATTTTTTGTTTATTGCAGTAACATTGGTTTAAAACATTGTATAAATTTCAGGTGTACATCATTATACTTCTATTTCTGCATAGATTATATCATGTTCACCACCAAAATACTAATTACAACCCATCACCACACACATGTGCCAAATTATCCCTTTCGCCCTCCTCCCTCCCCCCTTCCCCTCTGGTAACCACCAATCCAATCTCTGTCTCTATGTGTTTGTTTATTGTTGTTATTATCTACTACTTAATGAAGGAAATCATACGGTATTTGACCTTCTCCCTCTGACTTATTTCACTTTGCACAATACCCTCAATGTCCATCCATGTTGTCACAAATGGCTGGATTTCATCGTTTCTTATGGCTGAATAGTATTAAATTGTGTATATATACCACATCTTTTTTATCCATTCTTCCCTTGATGGGCACTTAGATTGCTTCCACGCCTTGGCTATTGTGAATAACGCAGCAATGAACACAGGGGTGCATGTATCTTTATGCATTGATGTTTTCACTTTCTTTGGATAAATACCCAGCAGTGGAATAGCTGGATCATATGGTAGTTCTATCCTTAATTTTTTGAGGAATCTCCATACTGTTTTCCACTGTGGCTGGACCAGTCTGCACTCCCACCAGCAGTGTATGAGAGTTCCCTTCTCTCCACATCCTCTCCAACACTTGTTGTTTCCTGTCTTGTTAATTATAGCCATTCTGACGGGCGTGAGGTGATATCTCATTGTAGTTTTGATTGGCATTTCCCTGATAATTAATGAATCTGAACATCTTTTCATGTGCCTTTTGGCCATCTGTATATCTTCTTTGGAGAAATGTCTGTTCGGGTCTTTTGCCCGTTTTTTAATTGGGTTGTTAGTTTTTTTCTTGTTGAGATGCATGTGTTCTTTATATATTTTGGAGATTAAGCCCTTATCAGATGTATGGTTTGCAAATATCTTCTCCCAATTGTTAGGTTGTCTTTTCGTTTTGTTGATGGTTTCCTTTGCTGTGCAGAAGCTTTTTAGTTTGATGTAGTCTCATTTGTTTATTTTTTCTATTGTTTCTCTTGCCCGGTCAGACATGGTGCTTGAAAATATCTTGCTAAGACTGATGTCAAAGAGCGTACTGCCTATGTTTTCTTCTAGAATTTTCATGGTTTCAGGTCTTACATTCAAGTCTTTAATCCATTTGGAGTTAATTTTTGTGTATGGTGTAAGATAATGGTCTATCTTCATTTTTTTGCATGTGGCTATCCAGTTTTCCCAACACCATTTGTTGAAGAGACTTTCCTTTCTCCATTGTATGTTCTTAGCTCCTTTGTGGAAGATTAGCTGTCTGTAGACGTGTGGGTTGATTTCTGGGCTTTCAATTCTATTCCATTGATCTGTGTGTCTGTTTTTGTGCCAGTGCCATGCTCTTTTGGTTACTATAGCTTTGTAGTATATTTTTAAGTCAGAAAGTGTGATACCTCCAGCTTTGTTCTTTTTTCTCAGGATTCCTTTAGCTATTCGGGGTCTTTTGTTGTTCCATATAAATTTTAGGATTCTTTGTTCTATTTCTGTGAAAAATGTTGTTGGAACTTTGATAGGGATTGCATTGAATCTATAGATTGCTTTAGGAAGTATGGATATCTTAACTATGTTAATTCTTCCAATCCAAGAGCAGTGAGTATCTTTCCATTTCTTTGTGTCTTCTTCAATTTCTTTTTTTTTTTTTTAAAGATTTTATTTATTTTATTTTTTGCCCCCAAAGCCCCAGTAGATAGTTGTATGTCACTGCTGCACACCCTTCTAGTTGCTGTATGTGGGACTTGGCCCCAGGATGGACAGAGAAGTGGTGCCTCGATGCGCACCCGGGATCCGAACCCGGGCCGCCAGCATCGCAGCGCGCGCACTTAACCACCAAGCCACAGGGCCGGCCCTTCTTCAATTTCTTTCAGCAATGTTTTATAGTTTGCAGTGTACAGATCTTTCACCTCTCCGGTTAAGTTTATTCCTAGGTATTTTATTCTTTTTGTTGCAATTGTAAATGGGATGGTATTCTTAATTTCTCTTTCTGCTACTTTGTTGTTAGTGTATAGAAATGCAACTGATTTTTGTATGTTGATTTTGTATCCTGCAACTTTACCATATTCGCTTATTACTTCTAAAAGTTTTTTGGTGGATTCTTTAGGGTTTTCTATATATAAAATCATGTCATCTGCAAATAGTGACAGTTTCACTTCTTCCTCTCCAATTTGGATCCCTTTCTTTTCTTTTTCTTGCCTGATTCCTTTGGCTAGGACTTCCAGTACTATGTTAAATAGGAGTGGTGAGAGTGGGCATCCTTGTCTGGTTACTGTTCTTAGAGGGATAGCTTTCAGTTTTTCACCACTGAGGATGATATTAGCTGTGGGTTTGTCATATATGGCATTTATTATGTTGAGGTACTTTCCTTCTATACCCATTTTATTCAGAGTTTTTATCACAAATGGATGCTATATCTTGTCAAATGCTTTCTCTGGATCTATTGAGATGATCATGTGATTTTTATTTTTCATTTTATTAATGTGGTGTATCACATTGATTGATTTGCAAGTGTTGAACCATCCCTGCATCCTTGGAATAAGTCCCACCTGATCATGGTGTGTAATCTTTTTAATATATTGTTATATGTGATTTGCTAGTATTTTGTCAAGGATTTTTGCATTGATGTTCTTCAGTGATATTGGCCTGTAATTTTCTTTTTTTTGTGTTGTCCTTGTCTGGTTTTGGTATCAGGGTAATGTCAGCTTCGTAGAATGAATTGGGGAGCTTCCCCTGCTCCTCAGTTTTTTGGAAGAGTTTGAGAAGGATAGGGATTAAGTCTTCTTTGAATGTTTGGTAGAATTCACCAGGGAAGCCATCTGGTCCTGGACTTTTATTTTTGGGGAGGTTTTTTATTACAGTTTCAATCTCCTTACTGGTGACTGGTCTATTCACATTCTCTATTTCTTCTTGATCCAGTTTTGGAAGGTTGTATGCTTCTAAGAATTTATCCATTCCTTCCAGATTGTCCGATTTGTTGGCATATAGCTTTTCATAGGATTCTCTTATAATCTTTTGTGTTTCTGAGGTGTCCATTGTAATTTCTCCTCATTCATTTCTGATTTTACTTATTTGTGCCTTCTCTCTCTTTTTCTTGGTGAGTCTAGCTAAATGTCTGTCAATTTTGTTTATCTTTTCAAAGAACCAGCTCTTCGTTTTATTAATTTTTTCTATTTTTTTTTTAGTCTCTATTTCATTTATTTCTGCTCTGATTTTTATTATTTCCCTTCTTCTACTGATTTGGGGCTTTGTTTGTTCTTCTTTTTCCAGTTCCTTTAGATGCATTGTTAGATTGTTTGAGGTTTTTCTTGTTTGTTGAGATAGGCCTGTATTGCTATAAACTTCCCTCTTAGAACCGCTTTTGCTGTATCCCATAGATTCTGGCATGTTGTATTTTCATTTTCATTTGTCTGCAAGTATTTTTTTATTTCTCCTTTGCTTTCTTCCTTGAGCCAATCGTTGCTCAGTAGCATTTTGTTTAATCTCCACATATTTGTGGCTATTCTGATTTTCTTCCTATAGTTGACTTCTAGTTTCATACCGTTGTGGTCAGAAAAGATGTTTGGTATTATTTCAATCTTCTTAAATTTATGGAGACTTGTTTTGTGGCCTAATATGTGATAGTCCTGGAGAATGTTCTACGCTCATTTGAAAAGAATGTGTATTCTTCAGTTTTTGGATAGAATGTTCTGCATATATCTACTAGGTCCATCTGTTCTAGTGTGTCATTTAAGGCCAATGTTTCTTTATTGATCTTCTGTTTGGATGATCTATCCATCGGTGTAAGTGGAGTGTTAAAGTCCCCTACTATTATTGTGTTGCTGTCTATTTCTCTTTTTATGTCTGTTAATAATTCCTTTATATATTTAGGTGCTCCTGCATTGGGTGCATAGATATTTACAAGTGTTATGTCCTCTTGTTGGATTGTTCCCTTGATCATTATGTAGTGCCCTTCTTTGTCGCTTTTTACGGTTTTTGTTTTACAGTCTATTTTGTCTTATATGAGTATTGCTACCCCACCTTTCTTTTCATTGACATTTGCATGGAATATCTTTTTCCATCCCTTTACTTTCAGTTTGTGAGTGTCTTTAGATCTGAAGTGTGTCTTTTGTATGCAGCATATATATGGGTCTTGTTTTTTTATCCAGTCAGCCATCCTATGCTTTTTAATTGGAGCATTTAGTCCATGGCATTTAAAGTAGCTATTGATAAGTATGTACTTACTGCCATTTTTTAACTTTTTTTCTTGGCATTTTAGTAGTTCTTCTCTGTTCCTTTCTTCTTCTCTTGCTCTCTTCTCTTGTGGTTTGATGGCTTTCTTTAGTATTATGTTTGGGTTTCTTTCTCTTAGTTTTTTGTGTATTTATTATTGGTTTCTGGTTTGTGATTACCATCGGGTTCATGTGTAGTAACCTACGTATATAGCAGTCTATATTAAGTTGATAGTCTCTTTAATTTGACATCTCTCTGAAAGCTCTACTCTTTAACTCCCCTTCTCCCACAGTTTATGTTTTTGTTATCATATCTAACCTCTTTTTTGTGCATTTGTATCCATTACCCTCTTATCATGGAAATAGATAATTTTTCCTATTTGTGGTCTTCTCTTTTCCCCTTAAATAAGTCCCCTTAGCATTTCTTGTAGTACTGGTTTCTTGGTGACAAACTCCTTTAATTTTTGCTTGTCTTGGAAACTTTTTATCTCTCCTTCCATTTTGAATGATAACTTTGCTGGGTAGAGTATTCTTGGCTGTAGGTTTTTTCCTTTTAGCACTTTAAATATATCATGTCACTCTCTTCTAGCCTGTAAGGTTTCTGCTAAGAAGTCAGCTGATAGCCTTACGGGGTTTCCTTTGTATGTAACTTGTCTTTCTCTTGCGGCTTTTAGGATTCTCTCTTTACCTTTAATTCTGGACATTTTAATTATGATGTGCCTTGGTGAGGGCCTCTTGGGTTCATCTTGTTTGGTGCTCTCTGTGCTTCCTGTACCTCGATGTCTGTTTCCTTCCTTAGGTTAGGGAAGTTTTCAGCTATTATTCCTTCATATAGATTCTCTGCCCCTTTGTCTCGCTCTTCTCCTTCTGGGACACCTATAACATGGATGTTAGTGTGCTTGATGTTGTTCCAGAGGTCCCTTAGACAGTCTTCGCTCTTTTTAATTCTTTTTTCTTTTATCTGTTCAGCTTGGGTGATTTATTCTAGTCTTTCGTCCAGCTCGCAGATCTGTTCTTCTGTATCCTCTACTCTGCTTTTGAGTCCCTCTAGTGAATTTTTCATTTCCAGTATTGTATTCTTCATTTCTGATTGGTTCTTTTTTATATCTTCCATTTCTTTGTTGACATTCTCACTGAGATCATCTATTCTTCTCCCCAGATCAGTGAGCATGCTTAACATTCTTTGTTTGAACTCTCTGTTGGGTAGGTTGTTCATTTCTGTTTCACTTAGTTTCTTTTCTGGGGTTTTGTCCTGTTCCCTTACTTGGAATGTATTCCTTTGCCTCCTCATTTTGCCTCTTTCCCTGTGCTTGGGTCTATGTGTTAGGTAGGTCGGCTACATCTCCTGCTCTCAGAGAGGTGACCTTATATAAGTGATGCCTTAGGAGGCCTTGCAGTGTGCTTCCCACTCCTCTCCAGTTGCAAATGTTCCAGGAGTGACCCCTGTGTGGGCTACATGTGTCCTTCTGTTGTGACGGGGTTGTTCTTCCCATAGGTGCCCAGGGAGCCTGAGCTATGCCCCTGGCCAGCTGTTGTAATGCTCAGCTACATGTAGTTGTTGTGGGCCCTTGAGTCTCTTTATCGGGTATGGGGTGTCCCAGCACAGTTGGCTGCAAGGTCTAATAGCACATTCCTGTTGCCGTATTTCTATTAAGTGAGTAGGCCCCCAGCGTGGCAGGTTGTTAGGCTCAGGGGCTTACAAATGCTATAAGCCTCTAGCCTTTAGGTCCCTTATAAACTCTCTGAGGATTGCAGCCGGGTGGGGCGCGCCGCAGGCACGGGAGCACCCAATTGTTTCAGGCTTTGGAAGGTGGGGCAACCTGCTATGTCACTCTTTGAGAAGCACACATCTTCTGCAGCTGACAAGCCCCACCTCCTACAGGTCCACACACACAGTCAACACAGTCCTGCCCCGTGTGTGCCCCCCAACCTCCTGAAGTGGACCCAGTCTCCAAGGAAGGAGCCCCACACTCTCCACCACCGCCCCACACTCTCCATCCACTCCTTGCACACATTCTGCGCTACAGAGGCAGACTCAGCACCAGGCTGTGGAGAATTCAGGCAGCCCCCTTAGCAGGCCCACAAGTTGCCAGAGGACTTGTTGGGTGGGGCCAGTCCCTAGGGTGAGCTGCCTGCCCTGGCTGAGCTGGATTAAATTGGTGCTCTAGTGGGTGGGGCAGACCCTGGGCTAGCAGGCCCCAGGGAGAACTCCAATAGTGTCTGTGTCAGCACGCCCACACCAGGTCACAACAATGGCCACCGCCAATGTTACAGTCCCTGGAGAGGTCTGACCTGTCACTGAGACGCACTCAGAGCCTATCAGGTGAGTCTCTTTTCCCCAAAGCATCGCGCACCTTTCTTTCTGCTGATTTTAGGTTGCTTTCTGAAACGGGTGAGTTTGTGCATGGGCCCTTTAAGAGCCGGTTTTAATTTCTTTGTGAACCAACTTTTCTGGGGGTACTCCCCGATGTTTTAGTAGCAGGCAAAGTCAGATATTATGCCACTCGTCTCGATTGTGCTGGGTCCACAAAATGCCCCTGAGTGGGGGCGCTCCCCAGCTCAGGGCCCCACCCCTCCAGGGAGGGCTGTGCACCTTTGGGCTGTTCCCGGGCGGCCGTGAAGCTGGCGGCTTGTGAAGTTGGTGTTTTTCTCTCCAGAAGGGAGTTTCTGCCTCTTCCACCTCAATTAGGATTGTCCTTTGTTGCAAGAGTTCCTCATATCCAGTTTTCAGTTCTCTCTCAGAGGTAATTTTTCCACGAGTAGTTGTAAATTGGCTGTGTCCACGGGAGGAGGTGAGTTCAGAGTCTGCCTACGCTGCCATCTTGACTTCTCTCCTCTGGTTCTCCCAGTTCTGACCCCTTCTGTATGCCAGCTTCTATCTCAGACCAGGTCCCTCGTGGCAGGGACAATGATCACCTGGCTACAGCAGTCTCATCTTGCACCATCCAGAGAAAGAGAAAGCTTCTCTTCTGGTAGCTTCCAAAGAAAGAGCACGCTTTATTCTAAAAACGTCCAGCAAAGTCCATATCCTCAAGTTTCCCCAGTCTGAACTTGGTGCCATGCTCATCCCTGGATGAGTATCCATGGTCAGAGAATGGGATACATGAGCAGCATTAGCCAAGAGCCAAGGATGGGATCAGTCTCTCCAAACCTCTCGGCTGAGAATGGAGGAAGGAAAATCTGTGTGCTGTGTTGGGGAGAAAAGGAGAAATAGATGCTGGAGAGGAAGTGAATAAATGACCACCATGGAGATTGAGGCTTTGGTTTTTCAAAGCAGGAGGAAAAATTGTTTGCTGGGGGAATGAAAAGAGTCAGAATTCTGTGGGATGCTTTAGAGAGTGGGGTGAGGGTGTGGGAAGTTTGTTGTGGGAAATGAGAAAGGAAGAGGACCAAGAATAAGTAAAAAGTTTTGCAGGCAGCACTGAGGGTTTGACGGGGGTTGGGGTCAATTGGTAGCAGCCCCTCTCTGCTTGGCTGTGCTTCCCCAGTGGTCCGCTGGCTGGACACAGAAGCTAGAAAGGAGCATTGACTCACTGATTTAGGGGTGGGTATTTTGCTGAGCAGCTAGGTGGAAGGAGAGGGCTAGGAGGGAAACAAGGGTGTTGATGAGAAGGCAGTTCAGATGATCCATCAGGGGTTCAGACTGAAGAGGAAAGGAAGGAAGGATAGAAAGTTCTGTTAGATGGGGAAAAAATGGAAAACTCTAGGCTCACAGAGTCCTAGTGATGTCATAGAACAGGTGTGAGTGGAAAGAAGGCCACTAGTGGTGAGCAGGAGCCAGCTCGCACCAGCTAATGAGAGCCATTTGTTAAATTTTCAGTAATTTGTGAGCCAGTTGTTAAACCCTTGGTCCCTTGAAATTGGACATGGAAAGAATATTTACACTATGGAAACAAGATACGTTGAGCTTAAGATTTCAGAAATGGGAAGTTCTGTGTGGTGATAATGTTCTACACTGGGATGGAGGAAGACAAGGAAGTCTTCTGTGAAATGATGAAGAGTCCAGGAGGCCAGTTCATGACATCGCCAAAGCAGAGCAGAAACTGAATGAATAAGCCCTGTGACAAAGACTTCTGACTCTCCCCCAACGTTCATTCTCTCTCTCACTCTCATAGCATAAAACCCCAAATTTTTAGCTGGTTACATGGCTACACTTCCCCGCTTCCTTTGCAGTTATATATGGTGATGTCACTATCTTCTGGCCAACAGGATGCGAGCAGAAGTGACATCTGCAACTTGTGGGTTCCACTCTTAAGGGAATGAGGAGAGCCCTTCCTGGTCCCCAATTTTCCTTCCTTCCTTCCTATGGGCTGAAATGCAGACATGGTGGTGAGCCACCTTGGACCTTGCAGATGGGGGCAATATCAGAAGGGTGTCAGAACAACAAGCTAGAAGGAGCCTGGACCCCTGAGAACTTCACAGAGCAGAGCCACCAGATCAGCCTGGACTTTTCCAAGAGAGTAATAACTTTCTATAGTGTTTAAGGTACTGATATGTTGGGTCTCTGGCCCATCCAGCCAAACTTATAACCTAACCATGTCAAGCCTCAAAGGAACAGAGAATCACTCTGAATATGGATGTTAACAGAACATTCCTATGTGGGCTCAGGAATGAGCATTCTGCACTTGACGGAGCATCAAGGGAAGTGGGATCTTCAGGGAAGAGGCAGGTTAGGCCAGGAGGCAAAGCATTTCAGGCAAGAAATGTTGTAGGGGAACATATAGTCTCAAAGTTATTAAATACAAGGGGGGGAAATTGCCTTTAAAATAGAGAATCTGAAGGACACCACCTTATCCTGGTGATCAAATTTAACATCATCAATAATAGAACAAACTGACATCTTGTGCCTCCTGGTAGAAGAAACCAAGAAGGATACAACATCACCTATTTTAATATTCCTGCCAAAGATGCTGAACCTGCATTTAATCATAAAGAAACAATCAGACAAACTCAGTTGAGGGTGTAAGTTTGAAAAATAATTGGACTGGACTCTCCTAAAGTGTCAATGCTGTGAAAGAAGGAAAACAAAGTTCGAGAAACTACTACAGATTGAAGGAGACAGAAAGGAGACTAAAGAGACACAACAATGACATTATTCATATGCCAGGAATAATTCTTGATTGGATCCTGGATCTAAATGGGGGAGAAAAGTAGATACAAAGCACATTATTGAGACAGTAGGGGAAATTTGGGTATGGAGCATGTATTTGATAATTATACCATATCGATGCTAAATTTCTGGATCGTGATCATTGCAGTGTGGTTACGTAGAAGAATGTTGTTCTTTGGAGATACATGTTGAAGTGTTTAGGAGGGAGAGTCATGTGTCTGGAACTTACACTCAAATGTTCCATCAATAAAAGTTTATAGCTATATATAGATAGATAGAATAAATGTGGCAAAATGATAATGATTAGTGTAATAAGGTAAAGATACAAAACAAAACGAAAACAAATGAAACGAAAAGGTGAGCTGGTATGGGGGTTTGTTTATTCAAAAAGAGTGTTCCAGAGGCCCAGAGGGAAGGTCTGAAGGAGGAAAGACTTTGCTACTTCACAAACCATCCTGTCTGTTTGTCCGCCAGTCTTCCTAGATAGCCATATTTGTCCAGTCTCAGAACTGGGCCTTTCTCAAGTAAATATTGGTGGGAGGTCCTAGGATTTGGCCCTGTCCTCTCCACTCTGGGAAGAAAAGCTGGTGGAGCTCAGAGAAGCGCTTCTGTGGCCCAGGGTTGATGTCTGGGCAGAGAGGCCGGGTGACCCCACCCTCCTTGGCCTCCTCCCACCCCACTCCTCACTTCTTAATCCTCTTGCATTTTAGCTCTAAAAGTTAGATTTCCCTGGGGCTCTACTCAAGGCCTTCTCCATTCTAACTCTATCTCTCCTTAGGTGAGCCCCTTTACTCCCAGGGAGTACCCCCAGCCCCACCCTCTTCCCCCACATTCCAGACTCATTCATATGTCCAAGTGCAACTGGACATGTACACTTGGATGAATCATAGCCATCTCAAATTTAACACGTCCAAAATGGAACTCTCCAATTTTCCCCAAACCTGGTTCTCTCCAGTCTTCCCATCTCAGTAACCAGTACCACCACCCACCCAGTCACCTCTCACCTCTCCTCACTTCCCCACATCCAATCCATCCTGTAAATTCTTCCTCCAAACTACAACCTGGATCTGCCCACTTCTCACCAACTCCATGGCCAGCATCACCCCTCACCTAGATTGCTTCAATAGCTTCCTAACTTATCTCTTGTCTCTACCTTGGCTCCCTGTAGTCCATCCCCCTCACAGAAGCCTGAGTAACCTTTAAAAAATGTAAATCAGAGCTAGTCACTCTCCTGCTCAAAACCCTTCAATGTTTTCCCATGACTCTTGTAATGAAAATGCAGACTCCTCACCATCTGCCGGCTCCACCTCTCAGCCTCATCTCATCCCCACTCACTCCACTCAGTGAACTTCTTGTCCAGCTCTCTTCATCACTTGGGCTTCTCTCTTCTGAAACATTCTCTCAGCTAAACTCAAGGCTGCCTCCTGCTCATCCAGGACTCAACTCAAATGTCCCCTCCCCAGAGCTATATAAAGAAACCTGCCCTCCCTGTTAAATTTGACACAGTCTTCTTTCTTTGTTTATTGCCTCTTCTCCCTTTCCCCACACACACTGAACAGAAGCAACACGCAAGTAGAATTCACCGCTGTATCTCCAGCGCTTGCTAGGCTAGGTGCTCACACATATTTGTTGAAAGAATTAATTTACGGATGCCAATTTTATATGTTTTTAAACTTTCCTACTTGGCAAAAGAAAAAGCTGTCAATTCTGTGTGGTTCGTCCTCTTCTAAAACGTTTGTTAAGTCTGGGACTTTTCTAATAGATGAACTGGCCTCAAGCCCCCTACGACGCTAAGCATAGCAAGAGAAGGAAGGAGAGAGGGACAGTGGACGGGTGGATGGACGGGTGGATGGATGGGTGAGCGGGCGGACGGCTGGACGCATGGGCGGATGGATGGGTGAGAGAGTGGATGCACATACTCTGGGAAAGCAAACCCAAGGAGCTAAGTTGCGAGTTCGCTTCCCCAGGCCGCCCACCTTGCCTGGTCACTGAGAGGATACCTCAGGGCAGACGGGGCACGGCGGGCAGGCAGTCGTCCGATCCGCTGGGTGCAAAGCAGCACGACCCCCTGGCCCCGCCTACCCAGCACACGCACCCGCTCCCGGACCCCGGGCCGCACACAGCTGCGCCCCCTGGCGGCGCGCGCGCTCAGGTGACGGCTCTCCGGCCGCAGCAGGGCTAGTGCGCGTGCGCGCAGGTGAGCGTCCCGCCCCGCCCCCGGGCTTGGCCACCTGCCCGGGAAACTTGTGGATTGTTAACCTCGGGTCGCTTCTGGGCGGGGAAACGGAACTGGGCCATGGAAGATACGTCGGGGACTCGCGAGCCCCGGGCCCGGCCGAGAGAGCGGGAGCCAGAGCGGCGCCCCCGCCCGGACCGAGACCGCCACTCCGAGCGACCGCGGGACAGAGCCGGGGACAGGCGCAGGGAGAGAAACGAGGGCGGACGGAGGGACGGGGACCGGGATAGGGGCAGGGACCGAGACCCCCGCCAGGACGGATCCAGGCTCGGGGACCATCGCGCTGGAGAACATAGAGTTCGAGAAAAATCCCGCCAAAGCCGCACGCCAGACCGACCCCGGCGGCCCACCTGGGACGCAGCCCCGCCCCCCTGGCCCGCGCCTTGGGAAACCCCGGAGCCACCGCCCCAGAGGAAGGAGGCCCTCGGGCGTCGCACACCGGAAAGGTGAGGTGGGCTGCTGGGCACCTGGGCACTGAGGAAGGCTGGGTCTGAAGCCCCCCTGCGCTGCTCTGGGGCCCCCCACTGCTTCGCCCAGGAAG
Organism: Ceratotherium simum simum; assembly: GCF_057802395.1. Taxonomy (NCBI): domain Eukaryota; kingdom Metazoa; phylum Chordata; class Mammalia; order Perissodactyla; family Rhinocerotidae; genus Ceratotherium; species Ceratotherium simum. The sequence goes on from NC_141929.1 coordinate 15,434,081, forward strand.
CTGGTTTAAAGGAAGATAGTGCCATTCCTCCCTTGTGTGCTCTTAGAGGTGACCGGGTAGAGAAGGAAAACCTTACGGTGCCCCCACTGCTTGACCCGAACCCGAGTAACAAAGCCGAAACCCCCCGGGAGCAGTGGCGGGCCCCGGGGACCAGGTCAGGAGGAAGGGAGGACTTCAGGACAGGAAAGTGAAGGGCTAGGAAGGAGATTATGTAGGTGGGGTTCATCTGAGGCTCCTCCCTGACCCCCCCCCCACGTGGTCACAGGACTGCCCCTTGAGGTTTCAGATCCTTGTCCTATGTCCCCAAAACAGCCCTCCCCAAAGTCCCATTCCTGGAGGCCGGGGCCTAATCAAGTTAGTCTGATGACGTTAATGGTTTAATGTGTTACCCCTTCCAGGAGTACATGCTTTTGCAAAACAAACAGCAGGGAGAAGCTACGCTTTTAACCGAAGAACTAAATCTACCTAAAACTCCTCACTGAAGGGCGGAGAGTTTAACCCCCTTTTTTCTTGAGGACAGCCTCGTTCAAAGCCCATGATTGTTTTGAGACCCCACCCTCCGGAATGAACAAACTTTGCCATCCCTGCCTTGTAGTTCCCATAAGCCTTGTGCGGTCACAGCACAGCAATATTCTGGGAGACTTTGTGGGCTGGAGAGGGTGAGGATGGAAGGGAGGAGAGGAGGCAGTCCTAGGCCCCCACCCCTCCTAGGGAGTTGGTCTTTTTTCCATGGAACATTCCATCCAAATCTACAAATATTACTGAATGCTCAGGTTATGTGCCTGTCCATCAAGGAGACACACAGGTCCTGGAGTGATGACTGCTTTCTGGTTTTTTGACACCTGCCCTCTTCTCTAAGAAGGAGTCAGGTTCATCTCTGCTGTGGGACTTGTGGGTCTCAGCCCAGTCTCTCTCCCTGTTGTGTCCACACAGCAGGAAAGCTACTATCCTGAGTTTATATTACATTATCTAAAACCAACTAGCCAAACTATGACAAAGGGTGTGCCCAGATACAGTCACAGGCACTAGCCATTGTTTCCCTGATTAAAGCCACATTGCATTGCAATTGCATGACTGGTTTCCTTATAAACCAGTGTCCCAGTCCCCACGCCCCTACCCCTGCCCCAACGTGAATGAAGGGAATACTTTTACTTTTGCTCGAAGCCAGTTGATGGTTTAAAACCAAAGGACAATTTATTTCCGTCTGTCCTCCACATAACGAGCGTTTATTTAATGGATGGATGTAGCGGTGGGGGTTACAGAGATCTACTCCGGTGTCTACAGTCTGGTAAGAGACTGATGGGTGAACAGGCCAATTGCAGCACGGTGTGAAACGTGCCACTGCAGGGGAAACAGATTTGGAGAGAAGAGAGCTGGGCCCCTGACTGGGCTCTGGAAAGTTTCTGGGAAGAGACAACCTCAAAGCTGAATTCTGGAGAAGGAGCAAGAGGGGAGCCTGGGAGAGGAAGATGAAAGGTGTTCCAAGCAGAGAAATAACTTCCACAGTGACGTAGAGGCATGGAGCTGCAGTTCATCATTTTGGGGGAGAGGGGCAGTTCACTATGGCTGGGTCTGTGAATGCGAGGTTGTGAGTGGAGACAGATGAGCAAGGGCCTCCTGTGCTGTGTTGAAAGTTTGGACTTTATCCAAGGCTACAAGAGTTTAAGAGTTTCAAACCCAAGAGATACATGATGAGATTTGTGTTCTAGAGGGATCCCTGGAGCCTAGCAAATACAGTGCATCACCCACTATTGAATCTTGGACAAAGCCCAGGATATGCTGGATAAAGCGGGGGGAATAAGGAATAGAATGTACCAGGGCTGGCAGAGGAAAAGGGAGAGAGATGAAGATGTCCAAAGTTATCTGTATCACTCATAGTCTAGAGAATGATGACAGATTCAGCTCTTTCCAAGGTGTCAAGGGAAGGAAGAGAATGCCAGCCTGGGCATCAGAGTCTTGTGAACACAAACTAGTTTTGAAGAGGCCTGATCTGTGCTGAACTGAGAAGCTCACAAAGGTGGCTCCTCTCTACCTGGTTAGACAGCTCCAGTGGGCTGACAAACCAGCGTCAAAGGCCGTGCTCAGAATTACAGGGACAAGTGACGTGGTTAGTTAGCAGAGTTGGATCAAGTGTTTGGATGCCCTGTGGGGCCACTAAACCAGAGAATTCTCTGGAGTATGAAATACTACGACAAATTTTGTTTCTGTTCTGCACATTCTTGGATGTCTGCCAGCATGAAGTGTCCAGAGTTCTAATACTGAAAAAGGTGTTGAATTTGAGATGCCCTAATGGCCATGTATGTTTTTGGTTATAGTGAATTCACTTCCGAGAGATATCTGCCCCCGAACCCCAATCCTGGAAGAGAGGAAGTGGAGTATTACCAGTCAGAGGCTGCTGGACTCCTGGAATGCCATAAATGCAGATACTTGTGCACTGGGAGAGGTGAGCCGTATTGAAGGCAGTTTGGTCATTTGCTGTTGCTGGTGGTTCTGGAAGGAGTCTGAGCTGGTGAAACAAAAATTCAAGCAGACTTCCCTTTTGGGTTCCTGGCTTATTTATTTATTTATTTTTTTGGTGAGGAAGATTAGCCCTGAGCTAACGTCTGTTGCCAATCTTCCTGTTTTTGCTGAGGAAGATTGGCCCCGGGCTAACATTTGTGCCCATCTTCCTCTACTTTATATGTGGGACACCTGCCACAGCATGGCTTGATAAGCAGTGTGTAGGTCCGTGCCCGGGATCCAAACCTGTGAACCCTGGGCTGCCGAAGCGGAGTCCGTGAACTTAACCACTATGCCACCGGGCCAGCCCCTGGCTTCCTGGCATTTTTGTCTCCACAACTGCATGAGGTTCTCATTTTCTAAAAGAGGGCAGGAACAGCTAAAAGGTACAGCTAGTTTTCCTGTGCTTCTCCTCAAATGTGCCCTGGGGTCTGGTGAGGCCCGCAGCCGTGCTTGCAGTTTTCAGGCTGCAGGCGGAACGGTGGTGGTGGGCAGGCGGAACTGCAGGTAGAGCCAGCTGTGAGCTGCCAGCTCTTGGAGGGGGCTCCTCTGGCAAGGTGGGCTGGGTTAGAGAGGGAAAGTCACCTGCACATGGTAGCCGGGTTGCAGCTCATGTCACAGGACAGGAGATCTGATGGCCAAACACTCCGTCATGGCTTTTCAACTTTGTGGACTGACACCCACAGTGAGAAGTATATTTTACATTAAGACCAACTTCACACGTGCACACAAAGATGTCGTGAAACAATACTTAGGATATTACATATCAAAGGCACTGATAATTTCTATTCTATTCTGTTTCATTGAAAACAAAAACAAAATTGGGGCTGACCCGTGGCGTAGTGGTTAAGTGCATGTGCTCCGCTTCAGCGGCCCGGGGGTTCACGGGCTCAGATCCTGAGTGCACACCGACGCACCACTTGTCAAACCATGCTGTGGAGGCATCCCTTATAAAGTAGAGGAAGATGGGCACAGATGTTAGCCCAGGGCCAGTCTTCCTCAGCAAAAAGAGGAGGATTGGTAACAGATGTTAGCTCAGGGCTAATCTTCCTCACAAAAAATACAAAAACAAAAAACCACACTTATTAGAAACCGCACAAATAATATCATGAAAATCATCTTAATAATACTTAAATCACTTAAAAACACTTAAATAGAGGCTGCTTTGTGCACTCTGCTTTGGCAGCCAAAAGTTTGCGTGTTTGGATCCTGGGCACGGACGTACACACCGCTCAGCAAGCCATGCTGTGGTGGCGTCCCATATACAAAGTAGAGGAAGGTTGGCACAGATGTTAGCTCAGGGACCACCTTCTTCAAGCAAAAAAAAGGAAGATTGGCAACAAGTATTAGCTCAGGGCCAATCTTCCTCACCAAAAAAAAAAAAAAAAAAAAAACCACTTAAATACTATCGTGTGTCAGCTCCAAGCATGGTTTCCAAGAGTTCCCATCCCAGCACCAGTCCTGGCGTTTCCAGCAATGAATAAAATCTGGTTTGTCAGGGCGAGCTTTTCTGGCTCACGTAACAGGGTGAGAAATTTCCCTAGACTGCGTGTGACTAAGGGGGAAACCTTCTCAGCCCAAGGGAAAGAAATCATGGCGCTTATACCTGAAAATGTGTCTTAGGATGATTACGATGATATACGTGATTATTGGATTACACAGAACTTTCATTAAAGAGCTTTAGGCAATCGAGGTACAAGAATCCTCACCCTAGTTTACATATGTTGGTACAACCTCATTGCTTTTAATTCTCTCAGCAACTCCTGAGGCTCAGAGAGGTACAGTAAGTTACCCAAAGTCACATAGCTCTTAAGCGGAAGAGCCAAAATTGAAATTTGGGGCCCGACTCTAAGACTTAAAGTGGTTTTTGCTTGACCTTTCTTCTTTTCTTGGTGATAAAAAAATAGGAATAAGCCAGAAGCTGGTTAACAGGTTTCTCTGTCGAGGGATGTTTTCCTCTGTGATTGATTTACCAAGAGGAGAGGGCAGAGCTTGAAGCTCCTGGCCAGAACACATCTTGATTTAGCTTCGCTTCTGGCTGGTTGGCTTTGGGCCTAGAGCTTGGGTTTCTGAGTCAAGATCGTGGAAGGACGCTTCAGCAGTCAGAAGCTAACAAATGAGGGCTTATAAAGATCTCTGGACGCGCAGAGACCCATATAAATACACACTACGGTGTTGTGTGGGGAGAAACAGCCATTCAACACCAGGAACTTCTCTCCAGCAGGAAATGCATGCCTGGATAAAGGTCACCCGAAGATTTTCAGCTTCAGGTCTTTTGTGACTTCTTTTCCTTATCGGCGAAATCACTTCCTCCTCCAGCGGACAGCTGTGGCCCTCTCTAACTTCCCAGGGAGACCCTGAAGTTTGGGCTGTGAGGCCTTGTAGGAAGTTCACTGGACACTGAGGACACTGATGGAGATAGGCCCCAAATCCTCTTTTGCAGGCAAGACTCCTCAGACAGTAAAATCTTTAGGGGCTGAGGATAAAGCTCAGATAAAAAGCAAGTGCAGATGTCCCAAGTGCGTATCAGATCACTAGGAGTCCTGTGCGGGGATGGGTTGTGCTCATTTATTATTTGGAGGGACCGTGAGGAGTTACACGTCCCTTGGGAAGAAGGAGTGCATTTCCTGCTCCCCTCCTGGCTCCCCCAATTTGCGTTTGGAGCACTTCCTCTTTTCCCTCTCCCTTTGACCCTTAGCGCTCACGTCATGATGGAGAAGATCATAGATGGAGAGCTAGGCCAGTGTAATGAGGAAATTATAAAAAAAAAAAAAGACAAAAACAAGTTTTATCTCTCTATATATACATAAATCATGACACTGTTTACATTCAGCTTGTAATCTTACTTGCAAAGCATCTTTAAAAGTTTAATTTCATTTTCTCCCAAGAAAGTTGTCATTGCTGTAGTCAGCGGTACCCGTCTCTCACTCAGAGGCTGCGGGTTTAGTCTTGAGATGGCTTCCCACTGCCAATGGGACTTGTGATCACGCTGAAAAAGTTCAGGGGGGACAGTTATGGGATTTATTTTCCCCCAACTTACATTCTCAATCCCCCCTTTTAGGTACTTACTTAACCCAGTACTTGTCTGGACTTATGTCAAGATTTCAAACCACAATTGACTTGAAGAGCATTAACTCATTAACAGGTCTGAAGGATTGAGCTGGAGTCAGAGGAAGGGGTGACCTAAAATGAACCTCAGCTTCTTAGGAGAGAGTGAGGTGCTGCCTCAGAGAGCCAGATCCCTTCAAGGGGCGAGGAAGGCCTGGAGAGCCTCTGAGCCTTTATTTTTAAAAACAGGTACCACTGGACAGCCTGGTGGTTCTCATCTGGTTCTGCTAAACCTAAAACAGGAGTAAGGGGCTTGTAGAGGCTCTAGTCCTTCCCACACTCTATTAAGAAATATATAGCATATGTTTGCTCCCATATAGCACAAAATGTCCTTTACATTGGAATTATTTAAATTCATTATGGTATTCTATATATCCTTTAAAAATAGGAAGTAGGTTTATATTTGCTGAGATGGAAAATATGTTCACACTATATTCTTAAGTGAAAAAATAGGTTATATCATAGCAGATAGAGTAGGACCCTGTTCTTACCTAAAAGGAAATAAACTACAGTAAAAATTATGCATATAGGGCAGAAAAGTCCAGAAGAAAAAATAAGGGTAACAGCGGTTATTTTTATTGGTTGGATTTTAGATAATTTTTGCATGATATGTTTCTGTTTTATCTATATTTTCTTTTTTTATAGTAAGTATGTTACCTTTGTAATTAAAGAAGACAATAATGCTGTTTGGGGGGGTGTTGCAGAGTATAGAGATAATTCTTGAGAGGCGTCATTTCCATGAGAGACTGTGTAGATGTGACACAGCTTCACACAGAGGGCAACCAGATCCAGAGACAACGTCTGGTTCTCTAAATGCCGGGGAGAGGCTGACAGCCTGATCCCACAGTGAGCCGACCCACTAGAACCCTTCCTGCACGTACAATTCCCAGAGTCCTCAGAAGCACCCAGCTTTATATTATGCTGAGAAAAAGAAGCCACACACAAAAGGGTCCATGACTGTATGATTCCATTTATGTAAATTTCTAGAAAAGGCAAACCTAATTCCTAATGGCAGAAAGCAGATCAGTGGTTGCCTGAGGAGGAAGCTGAGGGATTGACCACAAACGGTTACAAGGGAACTTTCTGGGCAGATGAAAATGGTCTATATCTTGATTATGATTGCATGGTAATACATTTGCCAAAGCTCATCAAGCTGTGCACTTAACATGGGTCACTTTGTTGTGTATAAGTTATATCTCAATAAAATTGATTTTAAGGAAAGCAGCCAGCTTGGTGGAAAAGCTGGAGCGCTTTCCTTGTGCAAGATAAAGAAGCCAAGGGCCCTGCAAGAATCCAGCTCTGGGAAAATATCCCAGCCCAGATCTGGTCCTTAGGGAAACTGAAGAAAACAGAGTTACACTTTAAAACATACTTACTGAGTTAAAGTCTAAGAATAATAAAACCAATTATGTTTCTGTAATTCAGTAAACCTGATGGGTTTAATTAACTTAAACATTCCTATTTCTAATACATGTGAACCACGGTTAACATTTTGCTGTATAACTTCCATGCTCTTTTCTAACTTATATATATATATTTTTTTTTTGAGGAAGATCAGCCCTGAGCTAACATCCGTGCTAATCCTCCTCTTTTTGGGGCCTGCCCCATGGCTTAGCGGTTGAGCGCGCACGCTCCGCTGCTGGCGGCCCGGGTTTGGATCCCGGGGATGCACTGCTTCTCCTGTCATGCTGGGGCCACGTTCCACATGCAGCATCTAGAGGGATGTGCAGCTGTGACATACAACTATCTACTGGGACTTTGGGGGGAAAATAAATAAATAAATAAAATTAAAAAAAAAAATATATATATATATATATAATCCTCCTCTTTTATTGTTGAGGAAGGCCGGCTCTGAGCTAACATCTATTGCCAATCCTCCTCCCCTTTTTTTTTTCCTCCCCAAAGCCCCAGCAGATAGTTGTATGTCATAGTTGCACATCCTTCTAGTTGCTGTGTGTGGGACGCGGCCTCAGCATGGCTGGAGAAGCGGTGCGTCGGTGCACGCCCGGGATCCAAACCTAGGCCGCCAGCAGCGGAGCGCGCTCACTCAACCACCAAGCCATGGAGCCGGCCCCTCCTTATATGTTTTAAGTTCTATATTATAATTTCCTTCAAACTTGGAGAAGTCTCCTCTTTCTAAATGAAGATAGCCACAACGTAGCTAAAGATGAGATAACTATTTTTAGTCTTTCTGGCAGGGAAGGGCAGGGGCAGAGAATGTTCTTGCCTTCCATAGGGGCTGCCTTTCTCTCTGCTGACTGGTCTGATTTCTCCCACCATCGTCCTGCACCCCACCTGGGGCAGCTGCTTTGCTCTTTTGAGAATTACTCTTTTCAGTCCCAAGTCTCTCTGACATCATTTTTGGAGACCACACTTCCCTGCTACCATCTATTGTTTTGGCTGCTCAGGCCCTCCGGGGGTCAGAATAAAGAGATGGCTGTGGTGTGAGCTGCCATGGGGAGGAAACGCCTCAAGGTGAAGACTCCAATTGCCAAACAGCGTCTCTCAATTTGGTAACCCGCCCTTCTTTTGCAGCCTGCTGCCAAATGCTGGAGGTTCTCCTGAACTTGCTGATCCTGGCCTGCAGCTCTGTATCTTACGGTTCCACGGGGGGCTACACGGGCATCACCAGCCTGGGGGGCATTTACTACTACCAGTATGGAGGGGCTTACAGTGGTTTCGCTGGTGCTGATGGTGAGACAGCACAGCAGCTGGATGTCCAGTTCTACCAGCTAAAGCTGCCCACAGTCACTGTGGCAATGGCTTACAGTGGAGCCCTCATGGCCTTCTGCTGCCTCCTGGTCGCCATGGGCGTCCTGCGAGTCCCATGGCATTGCCCCCTGTTGTTGGTCGTCGAAGGCTTGTTGGACGTGCTCATCGCCGGGGCGTACGTCCCAGCTTTGTACTTCTACTTCCACTACCTCTCCGCTGCCTATGCCTCCCCTGTGTGTAAAGAGAGGGAGACGCTGTACCACAGCAAAGGGTACAGCGGCTTCAGCTGCAGTTTCCATGGGGGAGATATAGGAGCTGGAATCTTTGCTGCCCTGGGCATTGGGGTCTTTGCCCTGGGGGCCGTGCTGGCCTTCAGGGGTTACCGAAAGGTCAGGAAGCTAAAAGAGAATCCTGCAGAAATGTTACAGTTTTAGGCTTTTTAAAACGTTCTGTCAAATGTAAGTGATGGCAGTTACTCTGAACCACTGTCTTTCACGGAGTACTTTGTTGTGGAACTTGCCAAGGCTTGAAAAGTAACAGGCCACCTTTGGTATGCTGGGTGTAGCCCCGGGTTACACGGAGCAGCATTCTCTGATGTAATAAGCTCTGGTTCTGGAGTCTTCTGTTGGGGAGGAACTAACCAAAATTATTAAAACAAAACAAAAAACCCAAAACTGAAGCCCAAGACCCAAAGGGCATGTGCCACAGCAAAGTGCACTTCTTGATTAAAGGGAGATAACCAAGTGAATTTGAAGAACCTTATCTTCAGAGTTCTTGAAGAGCCACATAGACACAAAACAACATTTCAGCCTGAAATTTTCTAAACACAGCTGTTTTAAGCAGATTAGCCCCCAATTTTTTCCACTGAATTCTTTGATCCTTCATTTCCTTAATGCTCTGGATGGAGGGGGTGGCGCCCTGGGGAGGCTATTCTGTAAGGTTTAAGTTGGAGTTCAACGTGGGCTGAAGAAAGAGGAATCAGATTAATTCACTGGGTTGCCAAGAAGCTATTCTAATAAGCCCCTTATAATGGCCTTGAAAGCTCAATAAGTGTTTTGTACCTCTTGTAAATGTACCATTGTACGAAGAATTAAACCCGACATCTGGAATTCAGGAGCCATCCAGAATAAAAGAAAGAATGCTCCTTTTGGCCAGACAACTTCATGGGCTCTTATGGCATGTTAAATTATGACTTATGGCACAATGCAACATATTCTTGGTACAAGTGAATATGTTTTTTGCTTTATGTGAATCCAATAAAAATCCAAAGAAAAATTTTAATTTGGAGGTGATGGTTCTCTTCACAATACATTTATAGTATTATTTCTTTACTTATTACATTTAAAAGGTGAGTTCCATTTAGATTTAGAAAAGGGGAAATATGTTACCGCCCAAAGGGCACGATCTGCTCGCCACGAGACAAGAGCCAATCATCAAGAGGCAAGATGGTGGAAAAGAAAGGGCAGTTTATTACAGCTTGCTAACAAGGGGGAAGATGGCTGATTAATGTCTCAAAGAACCATCTTAAGGGGGCACAAAATCTTGCAGCAGTTATATAAGCCGGTGGGTTATAGGGGAGGGGGTTGGGAATGTTGACCTTCTGGTGTTAACAGACTGGGAGTGCCACACCAGATCTTTCAGTCTTCACTGATGATGGCTATCAGCATAGACTCTCTGTTCAGGGGTCATCACATTCCTAAGGAACTCAAAAGAACAAAGTTATCATCTTACCACGGCTGGGAGGTACAGGCACAAGCAGAGGTCGTAAAATCTACAGAGCATTTAGATCTCCTGGAGGGTGCATATCCAGCTGGGTTAGTTAGTCAGAGGTCACTCAAAGTTACAACAGGGTTTCTTTTATACAATATGGCTTCCCTTATGTCAACCTTGTCTTGAGTTGGTATCAAATACATATATTTGCTTGTATATGAGTAGAAAACTCCCTGAAGAATAATACATAAGAAAGCATTAACAGTATTTGCTTCTAAAGAGAAGGAGAATTTTTTATGTATGGCTTGATTGCACATGTATTAGTTTTATTTTAGAAAACTTTTTAAAAATTTGATTTGCTCTCCTCAGTTTTTTCACATTTCTAGTGCAAATGCAGAAGTAGATGTATAATTAAGCATAGTATTAAATTATCAGCCACAAAAGCAGCCTCACCCACAAAAGATGCTGTTTACAACCAAAAGCTCATATCTGTTTCAGAATCTCCACTTCCCTCTACAGAGCCTTCTGCTGTCTCTCTAAAGACTTGTCCCATCCCACATAGAGATACACTGCAAGCTCTGGTCATCGCCCTTTTTCTTTTCTCCTGATGTCTGTGAGTCTTTCTGCACAAACAGCATGCTTGGAAATACTCGAGGCCTGTTTGATGTTGATAGCTAAGCCAGGTCAGGCCTGGATGGTACTGTGATAATATTCAGTGGCCGTATTCCTTCAACAGACCCAATATCGTTGGACCTGGCAAAAGCTCATTATTCCTCTGAATTGTTGCCGTCAGTGAGGTGGTTGACAAGATCTAGATTGATTCCACTTCAGCCTAGCAGATATGTGCTGCATGGATTATGACTCCACCATTTTGGCAGAATCTATCCCAGAAGGAAACGTTCAGGTTGTCCACATCTTGTAGTAGGACGGTATTCCTGTTTCCCTTTTGGGGGGGTGACATATTAACACGCATGCAGAAGGCAAAACCAAGGCAGAGAAAGGTGTTAGGTAAGGCAATAGCTACTCCCGCTGAATTAGAATAATGTTTGGGTCAATTCACTCACTCTGCTGGAGGGAAAGAGGCCAGTAGCTGACAGTCCCTGGGTGGAGAGTGGGCAGTCCTGGTCTGATGTTATTTTCAGATTTAAATTAGAGGAATGTAGCTTCTCAACTGTTAGAGCCCTTGACAGCGGCGTCCCCTGGACTTCTCAGGAATTCGTGTGGGCCCAGCAGGAGATAGGATCAGCAAGCCCAGTAGCTGTTGCCTAAGTCCGTTAGAGCTACTGGTCTTCAGCTGCCCAGTTGATACACATCACGGCCCCCACTAGTGTATTAGCGAGTTTTCCTGATTTCTGGGAAACCACACTTTCTGTAAATTCTTCCCATTTCTTAAATCTCTCACTAATCCCCTTCCATTTTACAAACATTACTGAGTAGCATTACCATCCGCTTATATAACATTTTATGATTTTCCAAGGATTTTCATACTTGCTTTCACAGGGCCTCGCCACAGTCCTGTGAGATAAGACAGGCAGGCATTATCTTTGTTTGTCAGATAGAGTGTCTGAGTCTTAGAGTCAATGACTTGGGCAAGGTCACCAAGCAGTGAAGAGCAGGGACATGAACCTGGTGTTCCCACTCTAGGTTCATGTGCTTTTGTGTTAGTTCTCATCTCTGAACCCTGAGAGAATGACAGGAGCCCTTCTCCCAGGAGCACACCTAGGAGAGGCTGGGGCCATGTCAGTGACAGATGAAAGCTGACCACGGACAAGAAGACATTCGTCTCCATTCACCTGTTGGCTCCTGCTGCCGCGTGGTCACGTGGGTTCCTGAAACTTGTAAGAAACCTTCAGGTGAACGTCCCAAGTATCCATCAGTAGGATCCTGGTTGAATAGACTGACTGGTCCATCCATACAGTGGAGTTGGAGGCCGTGCCACAGAGAAGGTGGACACTCTGTGGGAGCTAACCTGAAAACATCTCTAGGAATAATAAATGGAAAACGCAAGATGCAGGACAGTGTGTGGTACACTTCCTTTTGTGAAAAAAGTAGGGAAAGGGGGGATGAATTGCAGATTTGAGTGCTTTTATTTGCACAAAGGAACACTGGAAATTAAATTAGAAAATAATGAAAGTGGTTGGGGGTAGAGAACAGGGTGGACAGGGATATGAGTGAAATTTTTCATTTTGTACCTTTTTAAGTCATTTTGAATTTTTAAAAATATTAAATTTTTAAATAATTATAGATTCACAAGACATTGCAAAAATAGTAGGAAGAGATTCTGTTTAACCCGGTTTCCCCCAATGGCAACATCTTGCGTAACTATAGTACAATATCACAACCAGGAAATGGACAGTCTACAGTTGTACATGCACTCGTGTCTGTGCATGTGTGTGGTTCTGTGCAGTTATATCACACATGCAGATACGTGTGACCACCACCACAGTCACCTACAGAACTGTTCCATCATCAGGCATCCCCAGTGCTCCCCCTTTACAGTCACATCCATCGCTCTCCCCACTTCCCCCCACTCATCCCCATCCCCCAACAACCACAGATCTGTTCCCCATCTCTATAATTCTGTCATTTTGAGACTGTTACGTAAGTGGAATCATACAGTATGTAACCTTTTAAAACTGCCTTTTTTTTCACTCATCATAATTCCCTTGAGATCCATCCAAGTTGTTACATGTATTCTATTGCTGACTATTCCACGGTATGGATATACCAGATTCTTTCACCATTCACCCATTGAAGGACGTTTGGGTTGTTTCCAATACTTGGCTCATACAAATAAAGCTACTGTGAACATTCATGTACATGTTTTTGTGTAGATCTTAGTTTTCATTTCTTTAGGATAAATGCTCAGGAGTACAGTTGCAGGGTCACATGGTAAGTCTTTATGTTTAGTTTTTTAAGAAACTGCCCAAAATTTTTCCAGAGTGTTACTTTGATTTTTCAAACATATGAATATTAAAAAACAAAACACTAAGGATGTTAATGTTGAATCTGACTATGTCTCAGGTCACCATGGTATTTCTCTAGTCTGACCTCCAGGGTTTCCTGGGTGAGTGACATCAGTGTTAAATCCGGAATCTCTCTCCTCCTAGGTGTGGTACAGATAGTGGAGGTGATATTGAATGGGATGGTTCTCATGTGTATCGTGGCCTCCTACTTTGTCCTTGCTGGATTCAGTGCCAGCTTTACCATCGCCGTCGGCTTTGGGAACAACTATTACTCACCATTTGAGGGCACCGAGCTGGAGCAGGTTCGACAGCTGGACCAGCAGTACACGGTCCTCCGAGCACCTCTGATATATGGTGGTGTGGCTGTTTCTCTGGGGATGGGTGTCCTCACCATGGGTGTTTTACTCCAAGGAGCCAAGAATCTAACCAAACTGCCAGGGAAGTGGCTCCTCCTGGAGGCCGCCTTCAGCCTCCTAGCGGCAGTGGGCTACTGCACAGGCATTGGCATTTACCTCCACGTAGCCTTGCGGATCAATTCCACAGACACTTGCAAAACAAGAGAGAGGCTCTATGCCCGGAAGGGTCTCACCTGGATGAACTGCCAGCTCTCAGGCACTGATGGAGCAGCAGCCACCTTTGCTTGTCTTCTGGTGATTATGTATGGCGTTAGCGTGGTACTGGCCCTACGGAGCTACCGAGAGCAGAAGCACTACACAGATAACCAAGAACGGCACAGAAATTACAGTGATGCACCAGAATATCTCTGGTCTGGAACACTCTGAGATCTTCTTGGAACCTAAATGTCAACCCACCTCCCTTGTTTCTCTCAAAAAGATGGGTCCTTTAAAATCGCACATGAGACAACTGTGGTTTTCACATACTTGATGTTACAAATTCTGCCTTTGGTACCAATGCAAAGCTAGATGACCGTCTCATTTTTCTATGAATAAGGTTTTGTTGGCTGTGAGCTTGAAAAAAATATCTCCAAGTTTGCTACAAAGAGCAACATCAGAAGTTTGGGTATGCCCGTATGATATGGCTCTCTTACCACAAGGCAAGGTAAAAATGACACTAGATAAGTAGCTAGAGAAATTATGAAAGATAAGAACTACACATCAGGGGTAGCAGGCCCAGTATTATAGTAGAAATATCTTACCTGTCTTAACTAGTTAAAGTCACCAAAAGCGACATGCCATTTCCCCTCGTATTTGGTCGCAGGGGAATGATTTTAAAGCAGTTGTGTGATTGAATTCTAAACGAGTAATTACATTCTGACCATCTCCTAGAGGGAAGCTATTCTGCCCATACGGCAGTATAGCGTGACCGCCTGGGTCCCAAGGAGGCTTCTTCCATTAGAGATGGCAGGCTGGATGTCGATACAGGAAGAGAGATGCTTTGAGCATGCATGTTACTCCTCGGGGTTCCCAGATTTGGGCTGAGAAAATGTTTTTTGCCAGCCTTCAAAGTTAGTTTCTTTCTTGTTGCAAGTCATTCAATTGGAATTCACTTTCCTGAAATATTTTATAATTTTCTTAAATATGAGGCTTCCAAATAGTGAGAAATAAAATTCATAAACTTCTTAAACATGTTATTCAACTGATTTCAAAGACAAAGCAGATAATTTTACTAGACGATAAAAGCTTATAGAGGCTTCTTCATTTCTGCATTCCCTGACAGCACCCTATAGAGTAGGCCTTCAAAGGTAGATTGTCATCTTTCAGGACCCTGAATTGTTTTCATAATGTAACAGATCATTAACACGGAATCTTAAAAATAAAGTTCTTTCAATAATTTTAATCTCAAGTTTTATAGCTGTTCTTATACTTTACAACTAGTCACAGATTTTCAGTTCATGTCAGATGCAACTAGAAATATACACATTCTTATTATATAGGTTTTTTTCTAATTGTCCTCTTGCTTTTCAATAGCTAATTCTTTTTTATAATATCCTTGTTTTATTTTCATATTATAACTATGATTAAACTATTAATAAATTCAAACCAGATTTTTAAAAACCTATTTCCACAATGCAATTTTTTTTTTTTTTGGTGTGGAAGATTAGCTCTGAGCTAACATCTGTTGCCAATCTTCCTCTTTTTGCTGAGGAAGATTGGCCTTGAGCTAACATCCATGCCCATCTTCCTCTGTTTTATATGTGGGACACCTGCCGTAGCATGGCTTGATCAGTGGTGCGTAGGTCCATGCTTGGGATCTGAACCCGTGAACCCCGGGCTGCCGAAGCAGAGTGCACAAACTTAACCACTATGCACCGGGCTGTCCCCCACAATGCAATTTTGACATAAATCTGATTCTCTATACAGTTAGTAAGAAATCAGCAAACAAAAGCCTGTTTCAACATATGCCAAAATGACTGTTAAAAAAATTTGTCAACATTATTTTCCTCTAACATGTGTTGGTCATTTTTACCTCTGCATGTCTGCTGACTCTTCTCTCTTCCCTAGAATGTATCACCTTTCCTCTCTCCTCTCAAATCCTTTCAATAGCTAATTATTGAACCTATCCAAGGCGAAGGATCAAAACTAAATCTCATACAGAAATAGGAAACTAATTATACTTTTACAAAAAGTAAAGCTTGGAGGAAAATAATCAACTGGAAATATACATTGCTAGGTTAAAATACAAACACTTGTGCCACAGAAGGATACTTCCACTCTATCACCCTTAGCCTCGAGGCAGTGGCTAGGTCCCACACAGTTTTCACTAAGTGGTAGACAAGAAGTCTAACAGCAGCAAAAATCAAACAATTCCTCCCTCCCCCTCAAAAGAATACCCACACCTACTATTCTCACCTAGCATTTATTCCCTGAAACATGTCCCTATGAGAGCTTCACCCCTGTCTTGTGCTTGATAAAATGGGGACTTTGGCCTATCTGACCTAGGCCCAGCTACAATACTGCTCCCAAGATCCAGCTCTGCTCTAGTGATTGGAGCCCAGCCATCACTGTAATCACAACACCCCACGTTTGCAGGTTCCTAACGTTCACAATGCTTTAGCAAACCTTGTCTGATCTGCTACTACTTGTCCAGTAGGCAGGTCAAGATTTATTATTTGCATCTTACAGTTGAGGAGACAAAGGTTCAAGAAGGTGAAGTGGCTTACTCAACAGTTGACATTGCGTTGACTGCTCACTATGGGCCAGGTCCAGTATTGATCTTACCGGTTAAGCTCACAAATAACTGATGAGAGCGATACCATTTCCTACAAAAACTGAGCCTTGGAGGGGTTAAGTAACTTACCTAAAATCAAATCTTTTAAGTAGCAGAGGCAAAACTCAGACCCAATGAATCATATACTGGAATGTGTTCTGAGTGACTAATGTCCTCTTGCGGCCATTGGTGTACCAGGGAATTAACATCACATGAAGCAGAGAATTTCACTTCTGCCACCTGGAATAGGGAGGTGTGTGTCTCATGGAACTGAGGTGTTAAAGTAGATGGTGGCATTGAGCTCAGCGCATGGATGAACAGTTGGTGAACCAAATCTTAAAGTAGGAAACCTGCAAAATGATTTCATCTTGACCTTTATTTGGAGAGGTAGCAAATCTTGCTTGGAAGTCCAGAGATTATGGGAGGCAACCAATGGGTGGAAGAAGGAGGAACAATTTAGAGGCCTAACTGGATTATAAGCATTTTGTGAGCCAAAACCCACCATGTCTGAAGTTTTTTGGTTTTTTTTTTGTGAAGAGCAGCCCTGAGCTAACATCCATGCTAATCCTCCTCTTTTTGCTGAGGAAGACCGGCCCTGAGCTAACATCTATTGCCAATCCTCCTCCTTTTTTTTCCCCCAAAGCCCCAGTAGATAGTTGTATGTCATAGTTGCACATCCTTCTAGTTGCTGTATGTGGGACGTGGCCTCAGCATGGCCGGAGAAGCGGTGCGTCGGTGCGTGCCCGGGATCCGAACCCGGCCCGCCAGCAGTGGAGCCTGCGCACTTAACCCCTAAGCCACAGGGCCGGCCCTGTCTGAAGTTCTGACACCAAAGCCACTACATTATGACAAACATGATGGCCAGATGATCCACTTAGCTCCTTCCTCTGTGTCATCACCAGCTCTCCAACTTAAGAGGAGCTGTGAATTGTTTACAATTGAGTTTCCTCTAGTCAGCTAATAACCTGCATGTAAATAAGGACCGTGTTTCCTGTCTTTGGGATTTCTTTAAACATATAAACCAAGTCAGAATATAATATTTCTTGAGGTAAAAAAATCTTTATTGCTATTTCGCTTAAAAGGTGATCAAAAATATTTATTCTTGCCTTAACTCCTAGCTTCATAGAGTGTTATGGAATGTGGTTTCATTTGCTTATTAGCTTCCCCTAAAGAAAAAGCAGAAAATTCCTAAAGGTGCTTTTGGTTAAGAAACTAATTTTGTATACAAGTTAGAGAAAATTACAGTTTTATGCTAAAATAAAGTATTTATAAAATAAGAGGTATTCCATTTTAAAACAAAGCCATGAAAAAGATATTCCATTTTATTTTATTTATTATTATTGTTATTTTTTACAAACAATAGATTTGCTGCAACATGCCCTGGCTCATATTATTGAATTAAAAAATTTAACACATTTCAAAAATATCAAAAATACACTATAATGAGTCTTGGACTACAATACGACAATGATTGCACAAAACCATAAGATATGAACTCACTGTCTGGATGACATCCATTGGCAACAGTGAGAGAAAACCCTATAGCATCTGGGAGAAGTGCATGAAATTTAGAATACGAGGAGCTTATGTATGATTGAAGGATCACCAAATGAGGGAAACAGCAGGATTTACTGTAGCTGCTTTTCTCAATCTAGGAAGTGCTTACCCAATTATGGGGCAAAAGTCACTAACTGGGGAGAATGATTAACTTGCCTCCATGATTAGGGGAGTCTTTAAGGCTCCCCCCCAGAGCGAAGTAAAAAGTGACACAAGACAGTTCTATAGTGATGCTGCAGACATCACTGAATGGCTTGAAGACTAATTATTTAATAATTGGTACATTTATCAATAACAGCCAAGTGCTCCCTTATGGAGGTCTCTTCATTAATAATTATTGAGTAGATAAAGAAGATGAGCCTGTGGCTTCCAAGTACCGGCTTTTGCTGAAGGTCTACATGGAAAGAAGAGCATCATTTGATATTCAGTAGATCAGCCAAACCTAACTGGCTCCATCTCCTGGAAAATAGCACTCGCTACAAACAATTATAATAGCACCCAATGATTACCAAGCTGCTCGCGTTGGCTCTTCTTTACACCAGGAAAATGAATTCATCAACTTATTGCACACGTACACTCTACAGTAGTATAATAAAGCGCTCGCTTGTATTCGGAGTGGTAATTCAATGACTCTATGGTAGCACTGTAGCTTTATGACATACCTGCATTTAAATTTTCAAATACATTTCCAATCCATTTGGATAAAAATAAGACTCGTACATTTTTCTTTCTTCCATAGGATTCCTGAACTGCTCCCATAAGCAGGAGTGACGTTCTTTCAGAAATTCTCTTAAACTTCTCTATTAAATGGGAGATACACACAGAGACCTCAGAATCCTGCAGAGGCCAGCCTCTCTGGGCTAGAGATCATCAGGACTGTCCTGGGAGTAGATTACATTCACCTGGAGACAGATCACTGGATTTCACCCCCTGACAACCTAATCAGATCACACAATGACTGTAATGACTTGACCTCATAGGTCAAGAGTTCTGTATGTTATTTTTGGTAATGTGCTATGGCCTTTTTACCTTCTATTTTAATACAGAGCAATTACAGAGGGAAATGAATGAAAGGAAGTTACAAAAAAAGAATGATCAGTTTTGGTATAGCCTATATTAAAGGTTTTCAATACAATCTAATGTTTCCTGAAAATAAATCTACCACAAGAACACTTAGAATTTTAGAGTTCTTCTGACTAAAAAGTAAATACATTTACTTTTGGTCAAGTCATCTCAGAACTGGGTTTTGTGATGGTTCCAATAAGTAGGGTGGGAAACAATGAGAAGACAAGAAAAGGGTTCACAGATAAAGGACAATTTTTAAGAGACTATACTATTAAAGTGGTATATTCTCAAAATAACTTTTTTAGACAACATCACTGCTCTATAACTCAAAGCTTCTGTTGTCTGGTTAGGAAGATGTTTTTACATCACCTATCACTATTATCTTGGGCTTTTCCTTCATTTCCATTTTTTCTTCATTTTTTCCCCATTTTCCCATATAAAAATAAGGCAGCCACACAATTGTGCCCATCTTTCTAACAGCACCAAAACTTTGTATGAGCCACTATGTTCTCCACTTCAAATAAGACCTGAGTTCTACAATTTTTCAGTAGCTGACCAGTAGTTTGACACAGAGAAGTCAAGTGTTTCTGACAATTTGGGGACTCAAATTCAGATTCTTGAGGGGTTGAACATTAGACAGCCACTGGAGTGGTATGGAATCCCCCAACAGTGTATCCCACTGACACACGCACATGGGTAGAGGGCCTCTGAGAAGATGAAGAGACATAACCATTTGTGGACAGGTTATCTGGTTTTCTACTGTTCCTTTAACAAAAACTTCAAAAAAACCCTATATTTATGTATATATCAACCTTATCTTTAACATTTTGCTTCTCATGAAACAAATTAAAAATGGTTCTACCCTATTTTCTTTTTGTGAAAGTATTCTAAAAATTCAAAGTACATTCCCCATTGGGTAAAATCAAGCAATGTCAAAATTTTGTAGGAATTAATTTTCCTAAGTAAATCTTCTAATGGAAAAGGCAACAGAACACAAATAGGAAGGACTTGCATTTTGCTAGGGTTACATGGAATGTGCAAGAAATACAGTAAACCAGGTTTTCTATATGCTTAGGAATTTCTCAATTAAGTCTTTCTTATATTAGTAATTGAGGCCAGTACTCTGAAACCATGTGAGGTGGATAAGCAGTTTTCAGAAGAATACTCTGTTAAACATTAAAGAGGTGAACTCTCAACTCACTTCCAACATTTTAGAAAACCGTCCCTCTGCTCTAGAAGGAACTTGTCTGATCGTGAGCTCCACCCATCTGTTCTCATTCAGCCTCAGTCTGTTCAGCGACATCTGCTATAACTCACGGTTACTTGGATGCAAAAGCAGCATCAGCCTTGGCCCCACATACTAGGAGGCTGACTGCCAACTCCATCACACGTTATGGAAAAAGGCCAATCCCCAAATGCCTCTCTTGTGATCTGCTGGGAAATTCCTAGCAAGTGTCACATTTATCAAGGAGTTATTCTCTTCTTGTGATTTGGGGGGAAGTAGTCTTAGTCCTCAGTCCTTCCCCATCTTCATCCCCAAAAGAAGATCCTACTCCCCTAAGTTTCAGGAGCTTTCCGAGTCTGACATCTAATAGTTAAATCGATTTCCCAGGGCCCTTCCTAGTACCCTCAAAGAAGGCTCCAACACCCGATGATCATTTTGCCTATGGACAAAGGTGCTGGGCTGCCTCTAAGAAGATTGGCTCGAGTGCAGATTCGATAATAAAAAGTTCACAGTCAATGAAAAGTGCTCTCATTACATTACATACATAAATTATCTGTTTGATTGGTTCTACATTTCCAATAAACGTCATTTCAATAGGCTGTATTCTCGTAGAGAAGAATGAAAAGCCATGTGACTAGTCACATCACATCCCATCAGTTAGGTTGAGATAGAAGGTGATTTCTCTGTCACAGAGATCCATCAGCAGCAATCAGTAAAGAGAATCAATCTTCAGTTACTTCCTCCACAGAGATAGTCCCTTTCCTGCCCAGGCAGGCAAATCCTCAAAATCATCCTAGGAGAGAAAGGGTTAATGGCAGGTGGTAGGACTGATACAGGGCAACATCTGCTTTCTCCCCAGGAACTTTGGGAATTCCAATGCAGGTTAAATGTGAACCTTAACACTGATGGCGTTTACTAGCTTATCCAGAGCAAGACCCTGATAGCTCTCACCATTTCTGGCTCCAAGTTCTACCCTCTTCATCTATGGTTTAGAAATGCAGAGGCAAAATGCTCTGGAAGGGTCCCCATCCCAACACTACACAGTCTTCCCTAGCGCCGTGGCTCCTGGGGGAGGATCACAGAGCTGTGTCAAACTCCTCCGGGAGTTCGGTCCGATCCTCTTCGCTGGGCTCAGGCTCAGGCCTGCTTTCCTGGTGTTGTTTCATTTGCTCCTTCACTTCTTCTTCTAGGTCACGAGGTACAACAAACTGATCCTCTGGCTCCAGCTGAGTGGGGGCAGCAAAATAGCCGGTTTTCTTCTTGGGTGCTTCTGTGGCCACTTCAATGAGGTTCAGGCTATCTTCTAGGGGAACAATAGAGCCATTGGAGAGTTTCTTTCCATAGAGACAGGAAGTGGAGGGAGACTTCTGTAACTCCATCTTGTCCTTGCTCACTGGCAGAAGTATGCCACTATTCACACTGTTCTGTCTGCGGATCCCAAAAAATAATCCTCTAGCATGTTCCTCAGGACATGGGGTAGAATTCTCTGTAAGAGTAGGAGAGTTCTCAAGATCCCTTCCCCTACAGCAGTGGATATCTACTTCTACTTCTACCTTGCTACCATTTGTTATGACCCCTTCAACAGGCTGGTCATCGTCACTGTCCAGGCCATTGTCAGACTGGTTACTTGAGAAGGTTGCACAAGAAGGCTGGCGCTGAAAAACCCCAGAGGTGGGTATTGGATGAAGGCTGCAGCGCCTCTCTGGCCTTGGGAGCAAGCCACCATCTAGGCCAACAGTGTTATGTTCGTCAGAAGCAGTGGATCCCACCTCACTGCTCACCTCTGAAGTGGACATCTCGCTGCTGAACTCAGAGGCAATACCACTACTGGAGGAAGGAGTGGTTGGTTTGGGTGGATCCTTGATGATGGTGGTTGAAGCAAATCCCACAGGACCTGGGAGGGTGAGCCCATTCATTTCACAAGTGCAGCCTTCTTCACCAATGTTCAAATAAACCACCATTGCCCCCACATTATCCTGACAACCATAGCTCTGGGCTAACGTGCACAGTTTTTTGGCAGCTGCTAATGGGTCTTGTACATGGCGTACTGCGTTGACAGCTTCTGTATATGACAAGTGTTCCCACAATGCTTTGTTTCCCAGAATCAGCAATTCATCTTGAATAGTAAGCGGAGTGGAAGATATGTGGGGCTTGGGGAGGATCCAAGGGTAGAGGTATGTACAACCCAGCATCCGGGTACAGCAGGTTACCCCATTCACTTTGTTGTCCTAGAGACAAGCAGAATGCAAATTCTGAGAAACAAGCAACAATGACATACAATTTTATATCTTTCTAGATCACAATGCTTAGGGTTTTACAATAAAATAGAATTGACATGTTATATATTTTTTCCTGGGATCTGTATAATTTTAAGCAGACTCACAAAAATAAATGTATAAAATTCTACAAGGACAAAATATCATACAGTTAACTGATTAAAATTAAGTAGCTAGAAGGCACCCCCATCTCCAAAGATACTTGCTCTAACATGAAGTATAGACCTCAGCATGTCCTTAAATAAAGAAACATCTGTTAGAAAAACAATAAGTAGAACTGTCATTAATTCTGCATCATTAGTATTCTCAGAGAGGCCAAAACTCAGATTGGTCACTAAAAATGATTTCTCATTTATTTATTTTTTGTGAGGAAGATCAGTCCTGTGCTAACATCTGCCAATCCTCCTCTTTTTTTGCGAGGAAGACTGGCTCTGAGCTAACATCCATGCCCATCTTCCTCCACTTTATATGGGAGGCCGCCACAGCATGGCTTTCCAAGCAGTGCGTCGGTGCGCGCCCGGGGTGCGCGCCCGGGATCCCAACTGGCGAACCCTGGGCCGCCGCAGTGGAGCACGTGCACTTAACCACTTGCGCCACTGGGCTGGCCCCGATTCCTCATTTAAGGGCACAGTTGGGACTGAAAAGATTCAGGAAGATATTATAAATGGCTAAGAGAATCTTTGTAGCTAAAGCATTAAATAATCTAAAAAATTATTTAGGCTAGAAACAGAAAGTCTGAAATCTGTAGCATAATTTACCTACTCTGTAAGGATTGTACCAAGAATGAAAAGCAGATCAAGTCACAACTGATGTAATTCTAAACTTAGAGAAAAAGGAATAATCCTGGTTGCAGGTTGGGAATGTTCATCTGCCAGATATTTTGCACTGATTTCTTTTCAAGATAAAACCAAACAAAACCTCTAAAGCCATCAATATATTTATTTCATAGTTGCAGTCATTCTCTGGGTGAAAATACTGGCTCTCTCATTACTGGAATTTGTCACAAACTCTAAATTTTATTTTCCTCATCTGTAAAATGGAAATAAAAGCACTTCTTTCATGGGGGTTATTGTAAAGATTAAATAAAATAATGAAAGTACAGTGCTTAGCAAATAATAAGCCAACAATAAACGTCTGTGGTTAAAATACCATTTGTAAAAATATTTCTTACTTGTCTAGGACCCCATATGAAAAATCTAAACATTATCTAAATACTGTAAAAGCAGACTAATCAAACAAAAAGTTATCGTTTTATCTTGCATTTGTTTTGACTGAAAGACCTTCCTAAGACTAATGCCTCATAGTTCCAGAATCTTTTAGTATCAACCACACTATAATGATACTTTTTTTGGTTCTGTGCTTCCTTGGATGGAATCTAATATGGTTACTCTTTATACAGAACTCTGACAGGACAGCCCGCCCAGAAATGGACCCACACAAACACAGTGCACTGATCTTTGACAAAGGAGTGAAGGCAATTAAATGGAGAAAGAAGAGTCTTTCCAACAAATGCTGCGGGGACAACTAAACATACACACGCAAAAAAAAGAAAAAGAATCCAGACACAGAGCTTACACCTTTCACAAACATGAAGTCAAAATAGATCATAGACCTAAATATAAAATACGAAACTTCTGGAAGATAACACAGAAGAAAATCTAGGTGACTGGGTTTGGCAACAAGTTTTTAGATACAACACCAAAAGCATGACCCACGAAAGAAAAAAAATAGTAAGCAGGACTTCATTAAAACTAAAAACTTTTGCTCTGCAAAAGACACTGTTAAAAGAATGAAAAGCCATAGACTGGGAGAAAATATTTGCAAACCATATTTTTGATAAGGACTTGTATCCAAAATACACAACGAACTCTTAAAACTCAACAATAAACAAACAAACAATTCAATGAAAAAATGGGCAAAAGATCTGAACAGAATTCTGCTTTGCAGTAAACAATGTTCACATGTAATTGCTCAAGTCTCTGAAAGGAAAAATGTTATGCTAACTTCTAAAAAGAGAAAAGCTATATAAAACAGTAGAGATACTGATGTTTCATTATTTAAAAAAAAAAAACACCAGAGCATACTAAGTCATATACAATATAAACAGAAAAAAATATTCTGAAATATTGTACTTCAGAATGGAGATGTCAAACTATAGAACTTTTCCTTCTTCTGTTTGGAATAACAAACCAGATGAGCTAGAAACCAACCAAGGGGGACATTTACATTCACTTTATATGTTAGCTATACATCTAAAGGATCAACCACAAGTTAGGATTTTTCATTTCTAACTTGCTTTTTCTTTTTGCTAGTCATTAACTGCTCCTTAGATTTTCTTCTAGTACTATTATTTGGATTGGGCACAATTAACCAGGCTTGATAGGAAGAAAATGGACCTTCACTGCCTCTATGCAGAACAGCATTCACCAGATATGAGGAGTAGAAGTGACTGGTAGAGAGTGAGATTCACCTCTGTTATGATGGCTTTTTGGTCCTTTACCCTCTGAGCCTCTTTGGGGTCCTGTTCCAGGCTGAAGACCTTAGAGAGGGGCACTGGTTTCCCACTTCGGCACAGGACTGCTTGGCACGTGCCAACGTTGGCCACTGTCAAGCTAAAACTACTTGTTGGATCAGCCAAATCAGGGCGGATGTAACAGAGGAGAGCAGAGGAGCCCAGCTTCTGGCCAGCCATTCCTAATTTCCTGTTTAGAAAGGAAAATGAAGACATGGTAGCTAATTTTAGAAGAAAGTGGCAGTCCTTCATGTCCATGATTTCCTTGTTTTTCTGCCATGTGACTGTGAACCAGCCTTATCAACCTGAAGGCAGTCTCTTGCTATAGATGATGATGGTGAAGAAAGCCTTGTCTTCCATGCTTAGCTGACTAAGAAATTTTACAAAAAGCGTGGGGAAAGAGGAGACAATGAAGGTACATCTTTCTCTGCCTCTGCTTACATCTGATCATAGACTACAGTGACCTAATTCAGTGGCTTCCAACTTGAGTACATCAGAATCCCCTGGAGGGCTTGTTAAAACACACACACTGCTGGGCCCCACCCACAGAGAGTTTCTGATTCAGTGGGTAAGGGGCTGGCCCAATAATCTGCATTTCCAACAAGTGTCTGGTGATGCTGAGACTGCTGGTCCTAGAACAATACTTTGAGAACCACTCACTTATGTTGTAAGTTCCCTGAAGGAAGGACCATAATCCTCCCTGTATTTCTCCCATGCACATGGCATCTATCCCCCAGATGGATGCTATCAGAAAGATCTGGTTCAAATTCCAGCTCTGCCATTTAGCAGCTGTAGATTCTCAGCAAGTTAATTCTCTGAGGAATTTTTCTGATAAAATATCTACTTGAAAATTAAAGATATAGTATGAAAAATGCTTGGTGTAGTGCCTGGCTCTTGGGAGGTGCTTCATAAATTGAGTTCCCTTTCCAAAACCCTTTATTTTACCAAGTCCCCAAGCTCAATTCTATTAGTGAAAAAGAGACTCCTTTCCCAACATCTTTGTGTTATAATGACAGATAAAACCAGCTCGGGCTCCAGGCTGCTCCATTTCAACCTTCATTACACAAGTTGACAACCTCCCAGTTGTACATATCCGATATGCAGCCCACTTGATGTGCAAGATGCTCCATCAGCTGCTAAGAGATCTTCAACAGTTTGGTTATGTAGGGTTTTTGCCCTTAAGTAGCTCAGACTTCAATCAGAAGATTAATTGATAAATCCCCACTAATACGTACTCTAAACACATGCATCTGATCAGTGCTTAACCTTTTACAGGTCACTGACTCTTTGGAGAATCTTATAAAAGCTTACCTTTTCCTTTCCCCAAATGTACAAATGCATATATACACAGTTACCCTTTTGTGCATGATTTCTGGGCTTTCCAGATCCTCAGCAGCCTTTGGGTTCAACAGAGAAAAGAGATGGCTCCACAGACTCTTTAAAGAGCCCAAACCCCACATTCCACACCGATAGAGAGAACAGTCAAAGAAGGAACAAGACCTCACCTTGCCTCTGTACCTATAGCTCAGTCTCTGACTTTTTGGCTTACTGAGATTTATTTTCCAAAAGTAGGACTGAGTTAGGGATTCCTCAACCCACCTGCTTACCTGTGAGATACCAAGAAGGTGTTAGCCATGAAGACTGTGTCATTTGTCGACTGCTGTACCTCTTCCAAAAGCACATCTGCCATGGTACACTGGAGTAGGCGAGGGAGCTCCTCATTTCGGTCCCCATCAAACATGCCATACACAGCTCCCACCCCCTCTGCAAAGTTATCCACAGCTAGGGCAGATACACACAGCCTATCACAGAAATAAAGACAGACAAACATCAAAGAATTGTTCTTGGTAACAGGTAAAGGATTGGTAAAGGATTCTTCTCCAGGGCGCCTTCTTTAAAAAAGTATTAATTGAGGGTGGAGAAGAATAGTAGTAAATCCTAATCTATACATGAAAAAAGTATTAGATAAGATAATTAAGCATCATCTGAAAGACTTGACATCATAAGAAAAGGGGGAATTCAGCCACTTCCATGAGCAGTACATATTAGTTTTGCAATGCTGCCTAAGGCTGGACAGATTAAATGTTTTCTCTTAGTAGTGATTAAGGACTAGTATTCTTAAAGACCCCCAGGAGCACACCTGTGGTTGACCAAGTTGGGTTTATTATGCCTTGCAGCAAGGGAGAATGCACACCATGGAACTTGGAGACATACAGGTAAGAGGGTATTGGAAAAAAACTAGTAGAGGATTTGGGCTTTGGTTGGGTCATTTTGGGGAAGGTCTAATGAAGCGGGGATCACACTAGATTGGGTGCTGTCAGAAAGCGGGGCCACTCTATGGTTGGGTATCTCAATAAATCTTATTTATAGGGAAAGAGGATAAAGCTGTAGTTGGTAAAGAAAGTAGCAGTCACCCATTTTAGCCACAAGAGAGGGTGTTTGGTATTTTGTGGACTGTGATTCATCTTGTTTTTGTCTTGGGATCATGGTCTCAGCCATCTTATCTGATGTTGGCATTCTGTGACTGTTTATGTCCAAGAGGAGAACAACACGGCCCAGCTTTCAGCATCAGATCAGTTCCCAGATCTCAGGGGCTGCGTTTTTTCTCTGTCTCCAGGGCCAAGATACTCACTTATTTCTCTGCCCTGCCATCTCAGCCAGTCCATGGCTCCAGAAGGTGGATGCAACTGTAGAATCGGTGGTTGGCAAAGGTTTCTGATCAATTTTTAGGGTTGTGATATGGCTGCGGGAAGTGAAGGAAGGGAAGATTAAACCATATATACTTCTGTATTTTACAAAAAGTATCCCAACAATAATACATGTTTTTATAAAATAATCTGACAGACCAAGATTCATTTCCAGAGAGACTGAATGACAGTAGTGTGCTGACCCACTGGCTAAGGAGGAGGAGAAAGGAAAGGGGTAGGAGGAAGAAACAGGGGCCAAATATTGTTACACTTGATGCCCTTCATTTCAATGAAAAACTAAGCACAAGAAGGATTTCTAAGTTTCAGCCAACTCTCTACTTAAGTATTTTGATACAATGAAGTCTTGGTACAATGAATGAGCTTGCACTGTCTCTCAGATGTTGTAATGTAATGTGATCTGTGCCACCTAAAATATCTATGCCTTTCATGTAAAAATATGCAGTGTATGGGTGAGCAGTAGTCATAATGCTGAGTTCTAATATAAATGGGCTGACTACTGGATAGAAGACCCATCAAAAATTGAATCAAAGAAGAGAACCAAGGGGCTTTATGACCGAAATCCTTCTATTCCTTTAATTAATCGAGATCTCCACAGTCCTTAAGAAGACATATGCATGGCTGGTGGGACTAAAATCACATGTGGATTCAACTTCAAATTTTTTCCTACCTAAATGTGTCCAGCGTCTTGTGTTCCAGAACAAGATTTGTATTACCAGTCAGGTCAAGGTCTTGTAAAGTAGCAGGCAGAGCCTCGGGAATCAGGATTTCTGTCAAGTCATTGCAACTTAGGTCTACAAACTGAGAGGAAAATGGGGAAATTAAGTTAATTCTTAACTCCCTAATGCTCAATCTCCTGCTGTATCCTCAAAGGGAACTTAATGTCTTCCCAGGAATCAATTAAACATACTGTGATCCCAAATTGCCACTTTCTTCTTTCTTACGAGAATAACCTCATTCACACTCCCACCATTTCCCCCAAAAGGACATCATTCCAGCACATAAAAGTACCTGGATCTGAGGCAACTGCAGTATTTCTGGGAAAATGCTAATGTTGTTGGAGTGAGCGACAAGGGTGTGCAGCCTTTTGCAGTTTGCTATGGTTGTGGGAATGGTTTTAAGCTTGTTGCCACTTAGGTTGAGTTCCTCCAATTGCTCCAATTTATTTAGTTTGCTGAAAAAGAAACACCAAAAATACCATACTACACCCGAAATGAGCAGCTGCCAAGCAAGTTTTACAGTAGCCACAGAGTACAGAGGTGACCCGGTCCACTGCCAGATGACTGGTCAGAATGAAGCAATCAGATGCCAGCAAAGGGAACGGATCACCACAGTGACTGCTCCTCTGAATCTCAGCCTAATCTGCCTCCCAAGGAGGGCCAAAGCTTCTCTTGCTTCTCTTACAGCTGTGGGATCTTGCAGGCATGAACATCTTCCTGTTATCTGACTTACAGGAAGTGGCTAAACCAACATCAGCCTAAGGTTGGTAGATTAGTTATGGTACTTGCTTTGCCACTAACTAGTTGCAAAATACTCAGTAAGTTAATGTCAATGGACACCAATATCCTCAGCTGTAAAATAAAAAAGTTGTACTAAATCATCTCTGGGGTTCCTTTCAGTTTTAAATTTCCACAGTTACCTATTCATAGCATAATCCATCTTCACTAAACATTTACTCAGTGCTTATCATACATACAGCACTGTACTCGGGACTATGACGCAAGTGAGTCACACTGTTCCATGGGATTAAGCAAAACTTTCTACACAGCAAGCAAAGTATCTTAAGATGGCCTAACACCTTTATCCAGATTATTACAAATTGCTGTGATTTCTTTTTATCTATTTAAAAAATTATAAAAATAATAAACTGCTGTAACATGGACAGAAAGTTCGGAAAATGAAGAGAATAAATCAACAATAATACCATCAATCTGAAAAAATTACTATTCTCATTTTGCTGAATTTCCTACTAAATTTTCACATGCAGATTTGTTTTACATAAATTTATATCCTGCCCTTTTCATTAACATATCATAAATAATTTCTATTGCTAGAAAATTCATAAATACTTTTTAATAACTACGATCAGTAAATTAAAATTGTTTTCTTATTACAATAGTAATACTCACTGAAAAAAATTAGAGACAGAAACAGAAAAAAATAGAACAGAGACAGAAACAGAAAAAAAAAATTTTAATCTCACTATCAGAGATAATCTCTGATGACATTTTGGTGGAAACTATTCTCATCCTTTTTAATGAGTAATTCTTTTTTTTTTTTTTTTTTAAAGATTTTATTTATTCAGTTTTTCCCCCCAAAGCCCCAGTAGATAGTTGTATGTCATAGGTTCACATCCTTCTAGTTGCTGTACGTGGGACTCGGCCTCGCGTTGGACGGAGAAGTGGTGCCTCGGGGCGCTCCCGGGATCCGAACCTGGGCCGCCAGCATCAGAGCGCGCGCACTCAACCGCTAAGCCACGGAGCCGGCCCTAATGAGTAATTCTTATTCTTTTAAGTAATCCTCCTTGAAACTATATTTTTCGAATTAAAAAAATGATGCTATATTATACATATTGTTTCATAACTTGTTTTTACTTAATAATATATTTAGAAATTGTTTCCATTTCCAAATCTCATGCTTTTCTCTCATACTCCTCCCTGCTTGGATCCTTCTGACTTGTAAATAGAAATGTAGTACGCCAATCTCAATCAGTCTCTTGCTGAGCACCCAGAACTGTGCTAGATTCTGAAAACAGTCCAAAAGACACAGAAGATTTGGACTGTGCCTGTGCAATTATAACACTGTTCAGAAGATGACGTGACAGTGGATTTATTATTCAGTTATAGAACGTTTCCTTTAATATACTGCTCCTAAATTCCATTTGGTTTTATTATCTGTATTCAGATTACTCTAATTTTATGTAATCTCCTATTAATTCTTGTGTTTACTTCTAACTTATTTTCATATTCTTCGATGTGTTTTAAGTTTTACATCAGCCTGCCTTTGACCCTTCCAACAATAAGAGTGTCATCAAATTAGGCGGAATTCATTAGTTTCAGAATATCACATCTAGTATCTCACAACAACTTCATACACTAATAGAACTTGTCAGTGGTCTGTCATTTTCACTTTATATGAACATATTTGAGTCCAACTGAATTAATCTGATAGGATTTCAAGAAATCTATCATATCCTGAAGTTAAGATTTTGCATTCACTTTAAAAGCCATTGTTCAAATTCTTTCAAGGAAGCAATCAACTTTATCCCACTTGTCTTCTATAAGCTCCAAATAGCTCATTTCATAAATATTCAAAAGAATTACAATAAGTTTTCCTGAGTTAATCATACTGCTAAGAAAACTTGTAAAATAAAATTAGAATCAAAATATATAGGGTTTTTTCTTTTTTTTGGTGAGGAAGGAAGATCGGCCCTGAGCTAACATCTGCCAATCCTCCTCTTTTTTGCTGAGGAAGACTGGCCCTGGGCTAACATCCATGCTGATCTTCCTCCACTTTATATGGGACACCGCCACAGCATGGCTTGCCAAGCGGTGCGACCGTGCACGCCCGGGATCCAAACCGGCAAACCCTGGGCCGCCGCAGCAGAGTGCGCACACTTAACCACTTGCACCACCAGGCCGGCCCTATAGTTTTATTTTCATTCAAATTTTACCAAATGTCATTTCCCTATGTTCTTAGTTTTTGAAAACACGATTTTTAATGACTACTTTCCTAGTATAGATGGGTTTTTCTGGTGTCAAATTTTCCAAGACCTTTTTTATCAAATGTATTTTGGAAGATATTTATTTCTCCACTCACCCTGTTTAAAACTTTGACAGCATTAAGCTTCTCTCATTTGTCTTCTTATAGGTGTAGCCTGCTAACTACTATTCATCTCTTCCTCCAGGAAGGCCAACTCACTCCCAGGCCCTGTGCAGTCGCAGCTGGCCACCTGTGCATATCTTTAACATCCTGCATTAATTACACTGCATTGCAATAGCCTCTATATTTGTCTATTTCCCCAATTTGACTGTAAGTTCCTTGAGGACAGAGACTGTAACTTAGTCACCACTGTCTCCCCAGCACTTACACAGTATTTGACATACAGCAGGCATTCAATATATATATAATGAATAAATTAATGGACTCAACAGTATTTTATAAAACAGTGCTGACAAGAGAAAAAATTATCTTTACAATTTCTTTTATTTCATAAGCCTGTACTTTCCTAGGTTGAAAATTCTCAGACCATTATTAAGTAATTAGAACTAAGAATTAAACACATTTTAACCACAACTTTTCTAGTTACTGATACTTAACAATTGGGTACAGATTTTCCCATTCGACTAGTGGAATCACAGCATCAGTAAGTCACTCAATATAAAGCAAGAGTACACGGTATGATCGCTGTAACGTCGTCTGACAAATGCAGAATTCATGTCATGTGTTTGAAATGACCAAAGCTTACCTTGCAGGAAAAGTTTGTAGCTGGTTGTTTGCGAGATGCAAGATTCGCAGGTGTGGGTGCCCAACCAGCACAGGCACACACTGATCTGTCAGGAGGTTGTTGGTCAGATAGAGCAGCTGCAGTGCACTCAGACTCTCCTCGCCAGCACAGGCAGATGGCAAAGACTCCAGACTATTTGCCGATGCATTCAGGTATCTGAGACTGATAGAACACACACAAATCATTTCCTTTACGGTTATTTGTCGCCTTCTTATATAGAAACCATCATGCCATCTCAGTATGGAACACTGCCATTCCATGCGCCCAAACTCGTGACAGAAGTAATTTCCTCCAGGTAGTTTTCTCTAATTGATTCTACCCAACGAAAGTTCCTTTTACTCAACTCACGCAAGCCAAGTAGGGAGGAAAGAGTACAGGCTTGGTGGTGTTCCCGGGCTTCTTTAGTGGCCTGATTCTAACCTAGCTTCATCTTTTTAAAGATTTTTATATATATATTGCCAAACTGAGCTCCAGAAAGGATATTCCAAATTATACTTCCACAAGGATATAAGAATGTCAGTTTGCTCACACCATGGTCAACACTGAGTATCATAATTCATTTTAATTTTTGCCAATCTAATAGGGAAAACACGGTATGATTTTTAAAATTTGCCCAGCATAGTGTTTGGTATATATAGAATATGATAAAAAAAAAGGCGGCTAATATTACTAAATTTGTTATGTGTTCTTAAGTCTTCTTCATGTTGTATGAGCCACATCCCTAATTAGCTTGTAAGTTGTTGAGGGTAATGTGTGTTGGCTTGTGTCTTTGTACGTCCCAAAAGTGCTCTGTGCAGAGTTAGTATTAAACAAATATCATTGAGTTGGCTACAGCTGCTAAATAACTTCCCTACTACAGATTCTAAGGTTGTAAACTAATTTTATTCAGACTGTCATTAGAATTAAATGAAGTGTTACGCATTACTAATAAATACTTGTTAATTAACAAATATTACTGCATTAAGACTCCATGTAAACTTTTCAAAAAGAGAATTTCCTTCAAACATTTTTTAGAATTTCCAAAGATTTTATTTTTAGGAAAGTCCAACCAAGTGTATTATACATTAAAAGATGTATAATCTGCCAAACAAAGAACAAGCCAGACATTTGTGGGCTAAATACTCTTTGTATGTCTCCTGTAGCCTTATGTCAAATTACTACTGCTTATCACCGTTTTTAAACTGAAGACAATATTGCCTTCTCCATATTGCAGAAGACTATAATTAAAAACCAGTTTTCATTTAATGGTGGCATACACATTAGATAAACCTCATTACAGGTATTAAAATAGGAAGGATTAAAATAGGAAATTGTAAATGCTATCCATTTACAATTTAAAAATCTGTTATTTTACAATGAGAAAGCAAATTGGAACAATGTTACCTTTAAATGAAAAGTTTTCAAAGTAAGTAGTAAAAAAGTGTTGCAAATACAGAATGTAACTTAATGATAGCTTGGTAAAGCCAGAAGCAAAAACTAAATTAACTTTAGTGGTATGTCCTTTTCTTCCTAAGGCAAAAGCTGCAAGTTGCCCAAGGAAGCTGTATTTTAGAATGCTGTAATTTCTCTTTAAAGGTCACAACTGTATTCACTTTCTGAGATGAAAGCCTGAACTTTCCCAACCTGTTTGCAATTGTTTACAACACTAAAACTTCTTAAGTATTTGATGGGTATTTCAACTTTTGAGTTGAAGATTATTGCCTCGTAAAACATTGTCATATTTTATTTCATACAAATTGCGAACGTCTCCACCCCTAGCTGGACTATGAGGTAAACACTCTGTAAACAGAGTTCCAAAGGTCACTCCAACAACAAGCCAGTGCAGTTTGTTTAGCCAGTGATTCTGCTCTTCTAAATTAAACCCACAGCACTTACTTTAAGGCCTTGGAGAAGAGGGTGTCTGGCAGCCTGGTGAGTAAGTTATGCTGAATATCCAGCACCTCCAGGGGGATGTGCTCCACCAGCACGGGAAGGTTTTGCACATGATTGTGTCCCACCATCAGTTTTCTAAGACTCAAGCTACTGAGAATTCTAAGGGGAAACAGGACAAAGAACAAGTAAAAAACACTTAAATCTTCTGAGTCTGCCCTTGGCTATTTAACTGAAATCAGTAAACTAATAGAAACATATTCTTCCA
Source organism: Ceratotherium simum simum (assembly GCF_057802395.1). Classification (NCBI taxonomy): domain Eukaryota; kingdom Metazoa; phylum Chordata; class Mammalia; order Perissodactyla; family Rhinocerotidae; genus Ceratotherium; species Ceratotherium simum. Next base: position 15,468,228 of record NC_141929.1, read on the forward strand.
GACAGTATAATTACCAACAAGTGCCGGAGCCAAGAAAGAAGCCACGACCATATGTTTACCCACCACCCACCAGGAAGTCATTAAGGTTATTCTGGGAAAAGGTGAATTAATGAAAGCAAACAGCACAGAACAGAGCTGAACAAAAAAATAATTTCTAGAATAAATTCATTTAGATTTTAAGTCTAGACAGCACCAAAAATTCAGTGAATTTATTAATATAACTGATTACAATAAATTAATAATAACAATTTATTATAACAAACACTGCTATTTATTGATTGCTTCAAATGTGCCAGGCCATTTAACTATGAAGTTCAGAAGGATTAAGTGATCTTGATTTGCCAAAGATCTCACACTGTATGTAGTAAATGGTACAGCCAGGATTTGAACTAAGGTCGGATTCCAAAGGCTATGTTCATACCTACCATGCTACAAAGCCTCTAGTTTAATTTTAAAGACTCCATTAGGTGATAACCACACATTTTACACCTCGGAGCCTTTGAATATACCATTCCCCACCCCCCACCCCCAACCTAATACCTCTCTCTTCCTCGCTCCACATACAGAAATCCCATCATCTTGTAAAGGTCAATTCAAATACGCATTCTCCATGAAGCATTCTCTAATTATTCAAAGTTCTGAATTTCTAAAACATTTTACTTATACAGTGTAGTGATAAAGAGTGAAGGCCCTGGAGTAAGAATGACTACATTCAAATGCCAGCTCCCATCACCTCCTAGTTAAGTGCAACCTTGGGTAAGACACCCAGCTACAGTAAGCCTTATTTCCTCATTTGTAAGATGAGGATAAGAGCACCTATATAATAAAGTTGTTAAAAGATTAAATAAGATAATTAAAGTGAAGTTCTTAGAACATTGCCCAGCTCATAATACTCACCCAATATAAATGATCTATTATCACTATCTTAATCACCAACCTATGCCAACAACTCTTGTTATGTTTTATCACAGTTATCTGTGCACGAGTCACCTCAACAATCCGCTTACTAAGTTCCTTCCAGGCCAAGACTATGCATTAGCCATTACTGTATTCCTTACAGCACTTCACACTGTCCTGCACTCAGCAGGTACTCAATATTTACTGAACAAATAAATGAAAGTACCTTTGCAAGGCAACCCAAATCTAGGAAAATAATTAAATACATGCATATAAACATACATGATATAATACATATGCATGTTTACATAATATATACATATATACATAATATATACATTAACACATACATACCTCATAGGAACCTCTGTTAGAAGATTATAGCTCACATCTAATATTTCTATCTTTTTTGCTTCACAGGCCCAGTCAGGGACACACTCTAGCAGGTTTCTGCAGAAAATAAATAATGAAAAGGCATCATTTAAGATGATGAATGGAACTCATTTCACCAGCCCTTGAGCCTCTTGAGGGCAGGAGCACTATGCTCAAGGCATCCCTGGTACCCTACCTGCAATACAGTAGGTGCTCAATGAAAGTTGCTGATAGAAGGATGGAGAGAGACAAGTATACAAACATGTATGATATGCGATCAATTATGCTGCATGCTCAAAGAATTTCAGCAGCAGGAAAGCACATATGTGGTGGGAAGGGATGAGGAAGAGATGAGGAAAGACTTAAAAGAAGCAGCAGCATTTTAAATAAACCTTCAAAGAGAAGTAGGATTTCCACAGGTAATGACTGGGGGAAAAGAGAAGCAAATTCTGGGGAAAAGAATGAATCAAAGTGAGGAAGGAGGGACAAAAGATAACTAGCGGGGGAAAAAAGTTCCAGATGGTTTAGAATGTGAACTCAAATATTTAATAGAGCACTGGGCAGATACTTAGTAAAACGAATTTTATTTTCAGATGTTACTTAGCTTCTCTAGGCCTCCAAGTATCTATTGATCAACTGATCAATATGATGAGGCAGAAGAAATAGGTGCTCTAAGAGAAATGCAGATGCTGCTATGATGGCTTAGTGAAAGAAGCACTTTGCCTGAAATGGATCAAGGCAAGCTCCTAAGAAATATGACATCTGCATTAGAATTTGAAGGATGTTGTATAATGACCTGAGATGAAAGGACATTCCAAGCAAGAGGTGACAACCTGAGCTACAGCACAAGAAAAGAAACGGCATGATACATGTGGGAATAATAAGCAGTTTGGTGATGCTAGAGAAGCAAATATGGAACAGAGAGTGGGAAGAAACAAGGCTGGAAAGACCTAAATCAAGTCTAGAAGGGTGTGACTTTATCCTGCAGTTATAGGGGGATCACTGAAGGGTGTGTAAGCAGTGGGGAGATAATGTCAGTTTTGCACCTTAAATAGCTCTCTCTGTGGATACATGGAGGTCTGGGTGAGGTGGTTATATTAGTAAAAGAAGAATAATTAGAAAGCTGATTAGAATCAGAATTCCAGACAAGAAATGATATGGGCCAAAATGAGTGCTAATATACATGGAAGGGAGGGGAGGGATTCCAGAAATATTTAGGAGGTAAAAATCAAAATAATTTGGCCATGGATTAGACATGGGACTAGAACAGACAGAAGAATCAAAAATGACTTTCAGGCTTCTAGCCTAGATGACCAGGGAGAAAATCATATCCAGAAAAAGGACCATAAGCTCCAAATGAATGGTGAATTTATAGTGGTGTCCATCTGGATATGATTTTCTTCAGCAGTGATCAAGCTCAGTGGAGAAGATAAATCTTAGTACTGATTCATCATGTTGGGGCTTTGCTGGGAAGATATGACAGAAATAAATCGATGGAAGGGAATCTAGAACAACAGCTTAATAATAATAATAATGATATTAAAATAACAACAGTAAAAAGAAACCTGGCTATAATAGCCAATATTTCTTGAGAGACAACTATATGCCAGGCACTATGCTATATATTTTGCATTTATTATCTCATTTAATCTGTGCAACAACCCTGACCATACAGGACCCCGTCCACTGCCCTGTCTACCTGCTTCTAGCACTCTATATGCACAGCACTTGTGATGCTGCTCTGCAACTGCTTGTCTGATTGCCAGATTCTCCACTAGACTGTAAAACTCAACCACTGAACCCTGAATGCCTAACGTAGTGTTAAAAAAATGAATGAAGGAAAGAAAGCAAACCTCATTTATGTTTATTCTTGACCACCAACAAAAGTAATAAAATCCAGAGTATAATTAATCTCTCTCTGAAAATCAGACCAACATGGGCCACAAGAGTATCAAAAAACTAAGAGAATAAAAATTTAAAAATAAGCTACTATTGGGCCGGCCCCGTGGCTTAGCGGTTAAGTGCGTGCGTTCCGCTGCTGGCGGCCCGGGTTCGGATCCCGGGCGCGCACCGACGCACCGCTTCTCCGGCCATGCTGAGGCCGCATCCCACATACAGCAACTAGAAGGATGTGCAACTATGACATACAACTATCTACTGGGGCTTTGGGGGGAAAATAAATAAATAAAATTATATATAAAAAAAAAATAAGCTACTATCTAAAAACGAAAAATTATCTAATTCCAACTTGCAGAAAGGAAATCACTGCCATGAAGGGGTAATAGGTCTTCTTTGTTTGCATCTTGTCTTAAATCCATGGACTTTAAGAATGAGTAATTCATAGCCATTGAGTAATTCACAGCCATGAGTAATTCAGGCCATTTAACTTATTTCTCCACTCATCCTTTCACTCTTCTCCAGGTTACCCAAATATCTCAATATATTTAGATTTCTTGTACCTCAAAACTACCAAAGTATCCACATATATCTCTTAAATATTAGAAATCAAACAAGCACCACCCTCATGAGACACACTCACCGGGAGAGTTCTAGAGAACTGAGTAGACTGGGTACTGGATAGACATTCACTGCCGTCAGCTCTAATCAAAAAACAAATAGGTTGTTAGCGACATTCTCCAAAGAAGAAAGTAACTGAGAGTAAACAAGGGAAAAATGGCTTAGTGAAATCACCAGAGAGAAAACTGATGTCATCCACTGAGATGAACTAAAGATTAAAACCATTGGGTAACTCACACTGACTAACTTGAATTGCTTGCTTCCAATTTGAAAACCAACCAAACTAAGTGAAGGATCTTGTGTACTGCAGTGGATTCAGACTAGATCAGGCCATTGTTAAATGTTAACAGTAACTACTTAGTTTTTTAATGTGAAAAATTAATAATTGGATTTTTACTGGCAATATTTTAACTTTTAAAGTAAAACAAATACAGAAAAGTGCAACAATCTTAAGTGTATAGATCTATGAATTTTTACAAACAGAACACACTGGCATAACCAGTGCCCAAATCAAGAAACAGAACATTACCAGCTCTCCAGCAGCTCCCCCTTGTCTCCCGTTCCAGTCAGTGCCCCACAAGGGCAACACCATCCTGACTCCTAATACCATAGATTACTTTTGCTTCTTTATATAAATATACACAGACAGTATGTATAATTTTTTGGTCTGGCTTCATTCACTCCACATTGTGCTTGTGAGATTTGTTCGTATTATTGCATATGGTTGTAGCTCATTCATTCTCATGGCTGTATAAAACTTTTTACGTGAATATACCACAATTTATTTTTTCATTTCAGAGTTGATGAGCATTTAAGTCTTTTCCAGCTTGGAGTTACTATAAATAGCACTTCTATGTACATTTTTGTCCATGTCTTTTAAGGACTAATATAAGCATTCATGTTGAGTATAAGCTTGGGAGAGGAACTGCTGAGTACAGAGGCTGCTTATGTTCAGTTTTAGTAGATGCTCATATTGAACGGTTTTCCAAAGTGGTTGTACCAATTTACACTCCCAACAGCTGACAGTGGTATTTTTTGTGTGTGTGTGTGAGGAAGATCAGCCCTGACCTAACATTCATGCTAATCCTCCTCTTTTTGCTGAGGAAGACTGGCTCTGAGCTAACATCTACTGCCAATCCTCCTCCTCTTTTTTTTCCCCAAAGCCCCAGTAGATAGTTGTATGCCATAGGTGCACATCCTTCTAGTTGCTGACAGTGGTATTTTCCGTCTTTTTCATTCTAATCATTCTGGTAGGTGTGCAATGATTCACACTGGGGTTTCAATTTGCATATCCCTGAACACCAGTGAGTGCCTTTCCCTATACAGTATTAACTGGTCTTCTGGATAACTTCTATTGCAAAGCCGAGCTCTTTACTTTTCAGGCATCAAAGCTGCAAGTGTTGATGTGAATTCTTCTAGGTTGTAGAATTTAAGGATTCTGTAAACAGAGTAGCTAACTTCAAACCAGCCCTGTTTAGTACAGAGCTGTGATAGAATCTCGGTTACTAAGGATGACTGCATGTATGTCAGTGAGGTCTTTTCCAATAGGGCCAGTCATTCAGATTCTCTAGATACATTAAGAATAGAGAATAGGCCTGATGAAAAAACTTCCATGCCAAAGGACCTCCTACCATCTCACAATATCTATCAACAGCACAAGTCAACACTCATCAGCTTTGACACTATTCTGACCTAAGCAATTAATCTAAGCTACAATTTGAAACTTCTATAACATAACAAAAGGCAATGAAAAGAGAAGTCCTTAAACTGTCTTTTATCCTAATAATGTATTTTAGAGATATAGAAATGTAAAGAGAATAAAATAATGAACACTCTTTCACCCATCATCTAGCTTTTAACAAGTCTTCACATTCTGCTTTATGTGCCTCAGACTTTTGAAGAATTAAAACACTACAAACACCAAGAGATAAACATCATCCTGAATATGATTTTTATCATTCCCATGAGTTTTTTCATAAGAAAACAACATTTTTGTGTGTTTTAAAATGTGATATAACTATCATAATATACATATCATTATGTACTTACTTTTTTTGCTCAAAAAATGTTTGAGATTTATCCATACTAATACACAAAGCTTTAGTACATTCATTTCCATTGTTGTGCAATATTCTATTGTATAAATATACCACTCTTTAGTTTACCAATTTTCCTATTAATAGTCATATTTCTTATTTTTTTCACTATAACAAACAATGCTGTGATAAACATTCTTGTACCCATATCCTTGTGCACATGTGAGTGTCTTCGGGAAATATTCCAGGCAGGGAACTGCTAGATTTTGGGCTATGTGTATCTTCGACTTGTCTAACATCGTCATTCTGCTCTCCAAGGTAGTTTTACCACTGACCCTCTCACTGGCAGAGTTATGAGAGCTGCTGCTTCTCCACGTCTTCAGTAGCACTTAGCATTATTTTTTTTATTTGATTGAGTATAAAATGGTATTATCTAAATTTGCATTTCTCTGACACTTAGTGAAACTGAGCATCTTTTCCTTTCCTTCTTTAATTAGAAAAAGTAATTAAAACTTCTGCAGTAAAGAAGAACTTGCTGTAAAAAGAAGGGCCTCAACAAATATAAGGCCGTTTACACTGAAAAATACTCCTGGAGCAAATCACTATTGAAATGAGAGGCTTCTCATTCTAGAACTGAGGCAGCACAAGGTTTTAGACCAGATATTGGCAAACTTTTTCTGTAAAGGATTAAATATCCAGTAAATAGTTTAGACTTTGCAGGCCACACGGTCTCTCTTACCACTATTCAATTCTGCCACTATAGTGTGAGAGCAGTAATCTGTAAACAAACGAATGTGGGTATGTTCTAATCAAATTTTATTCACTGAAATTTTAATTTCATATAACTTTCCCATGTCAAAAGTATTCTTCTTTTGATTTTTTTTTAACTCACCATTAAAAAATCTAAAAACCCATTCCTTGTGGGCCATACAAAAACAGGTGGCAGGCCAAATTTAGCCTCTGGGCTGCAGTTTGCCAATCCTTGTTTTAAACTATTATTGATACTCTGTTTTGCACATGCTTGTCCACTCTCCTAATCCCCCGTTATTTGCAAAATGCCTCTTATTATTCTCACTTAGTGAATCTCATAGTATCTTGCAGTATCTTTTTATGCATATCTCAACCACCTAAATGTTGACAGCAAACTTAAAAGATAAAGCTAGGTCTCAATGAACCTCAAACTCCACTTTGCATAGTGGTTGAGGAACACCACAGAAGCCATTGTTCTTAGAAAGCTCTGACGAGAGCTACAAGAGAAGAAAACAGGATAGAGAACTCACTGTTCGAATTGGCGTAGAGAGTTCGAAGGGAGAAGCCACTGAGTGTCAGCTCCCTCAGCTGGTTCCGCTCACAATGCAGCTGCTCCAAGCTACATAAGGAGCTAAGATCTAAATCAGTCAGTTGATTGTCCCGCAAATCCATGTGGGTGATGTATTTATTTCCCTCCAGATTTTCAATAAGCATGGTTTTCAAATGGTTCATCCTTAATATTCAGAAATAAGGAAATCATTAGAAATAAATTCTACTAAATATGCTTACTAAAAGAAAAATAGAAGAGGTATGATCTCTTTCTCTCTTTCCTAAACAACTTAAGAATTTCACTACTTGCCTCATTTTGCAAAGTACAAAGTAAATAACCACAGATGGCTGTACCTTGAGTTCTTAGTTTATAAACTGGGTTAGACAATCCAGATTGGCAAATATATATACAAATTAAATAAAGAGAAAGGGAAATAGGGACCATATCCACAAACAGTTAAAGACTTACATCCAAATACCTAGTAAAGTTATGTAGGGACAAAGGAGGAGGACAAAGGGACAAGAAGATGAACGCAATCTTTTGGGTTAGTGAGTATCAAAGCAGTCATGGACCACCATGTCAAGAGCAAGAGGAAGCAGCCATACTTTATCCCATTGTTCTGTCTACTCTCTCTCATGCTAAGATTCACATTACATTAATTAATGTATTAATTAATTAATTAATGGAGAGGAAAATAATCCGTATCCATATAAAACAGTTCAAGGGCAAATTATAAAAAATGACTTCTTGGTTCTCTTCTATACAACTATAGAAAGCACACTGGCCTGTTCTCATTTTCCTGTATTTCAATAAATTTTTCTGATACTATGTCTTTACAAAGGACATCAATGGCTTAGTGTAACTCAACATCCAGTGTGTGTCTTTTACCAGCTTTCTTTAGGAATAGATTATAACTAGAAAATAAAACTCGTACAAAAAATTATTAGTAGTAAAATCTTTAACATTTTAATTATAATACAATGGATATCAAAAAGGAAACCCAATGATTCAACAGAAAAATGATCAAGTTTATGGAAAAACTACCAATAAGTATATAAAAAAATGCTCAACCTTACTAGTAAGTAAATAAATGTTGATTAGAACAATGAAATACTATTTTTGACCAACTACACTGACAATAAGGAAAAAGGCTGCTCAAGTCCAACAGTGATAAGGATATGAGGAAATGAGAATTCTCATAAAATGTTGCTGGGAGGGTAAGTCAGAACAACCTTTGTCAAAGGCAATTTGAAAGTCTCTATCATGTGGTACACCTACCTCATTCATAATCTCTCTGCTATTGAGTAAAAAATGAAGCTTTACTAAAGCTTTGAAAATATACACTGTTCTAAAATCCTAATGTGTTGAAGTCCTTATAAAGAGAAAACTTAAAGGTCCATCAGAGGTCAATCTAAAGGAAGATACAGTAAAGAATGACCTTACCTTAAATCAACATATTTGATATGGCTCATCCTGTTCAGCACCCCTAGGTTTAGGACTTCCAGTTGATTTCCTGCCATAACCACTTTATCCAACATAGTGAGTTTCTCATAAACCTCAGGAACTTGACTAAAGTTGTTGAAGGAAATTCCCAGGGAGGAAAGTTGCTGCAGATTTCCCAATTCTTCAGGTAAAGTAGTCAGAAAGTTGCCATCAAGACAGAGGGTTTGAAGACTGAAAGAAGAAAACAAAACAAGACTACTTTATGAAGGGTTTTAACTGGAATAGATAAAACAAGAATTCTGGATTCTGATTTATGTTACTAATTTATTATGAATCTGATAATGATAAAACGTCCTAAATCCTAAGTCTGTCTATGGTGAGTTAATAAGATGACTTATACGTAACTGACCTAGATGGTCTCTCCAATATCAAAAATATTCAGAGCCTCTGCTGTTGAAACTGAGGGACTAGTCACTGCTGTAGGCAAGTAACCGCTGCTCACTAGAATCCTCATAATTACATGATTTATTTCACTACAAGAGCTCATACTACCTTCATTCCAAATGCCAGACAAGTTCCTAATTCTGCAAGGGAAAAGATGAACCTAATAAAAGTCAGATACTTACTTTAGTAGATTGCCAATCTGACTTGGCAGGTCGTGAAATCCATTACAGGATAGGTTGAGCTCAGTCAGGGTAGAAATTTCACATAACAACACAGGAAACAATCCAAGTTTATTGTGGGACAAGTTCAGGCCCTTCAGCTGAGAAAACCTAAAAGGCAAAGGCACAGATTATACTATTGAATAAAAAAGCAATCTATTTTAAGTGTCCATCATAGAATTTGTTCCACAAATATTTATTGAGCATTCACTAGGTGCCAAATATTTTGCACGGCACAGATGCTAAGATAACTAATACCCGGTCTGTGCTATGAAGGAAACCAGGTCTAATGCGATAGGAGTTCTCCTCTCCTTTCCCTAAAAAGGCAGAAAATCTTAAGGGGTAAAGGGGCACATATATATGGTGACAAATAATAATGTACAACTTAAATTTCACAATGTTATAAACTATTATGACCACAATAAAATAAATATTTTAAAAAAGGGGGCAGAAAATCTTGAAGAAAAGCTCATGCTTGTATAATTATTTGGTATCAAGTCATACTTGATATGCTTGAAATCTTTTCCTTTATTAACTTTCTACATGCAATACACAAAAGCCTTGCAACAGTTAATCAACTCATGGACACAGGAATAACTAACAAACCCCATTACAAGCAACTTCTTTTTTCATATTGAAATTATGTAGCTCAAACATCACTTGAAATGAATGGGCCAGTTAGAGCTTAAAAATATGTATGTGATATGGAGTTTTACTGTAATGTGATCTGATAGACAACATGAAATAATAATTTTTAGTGCTTCTATTTTGTTTGTAGAAGTAAAAGTATCTATACTGTCTTACCCAGAGATAACGTCATCATAGATTGGATCTATAGGAGTCCTCTGGTAATTCTACTTAGGAGTAGTATACTTCATTATTATACTAGTGCAAGATGGTAAAGCTGAGGTGGTGTTCTCCATGATGATGATCTTTATCACCTGCTTCTAGATTTGAATCCTTGGTATCTCACTCTAATGCTCCTCTTCCAAATCTTCAACTTTTGATTTTCAGTTGTCCTGACCTTGAGTACTGACTGTTCCTTTGGCTTGGTGCCTTGACTTCAGGATTCCTAATCCAGCCCTCAAACTAGATCAACCTTATTTTCATAGTGACTCAGAAGGAAATGCTAGAAATCCACTTTCTTAAAATTATAGCTTGTTTTTATTTTTACATACCAATGTTATTAAAATAATTATCTGATTACTAAATATAGGCTTTTACTTGAAAAACTTTGTAAAACATATCAGATGAGATAAAAATCATAGCAATTTCTGAAAATGATTCTAGAAATATTAGTTATTAAGGAAGTATGTAAAATGTCATTTCAATCTATATTATCTTTTTAATTACCATGTAATTTGAATGCTTTAATTTCCAGTTTCTCCCCTCCCCAGAAGAAGCCCAGATAATTATTTACACCATATATTTATTCACTTCCGTCCATTTTTAAAGGGAGGAGGGAGATGAGGTGGATGGAGGGTGAAAATAGGGAATATATTCTAACAAAGGAGATGGAAAAATATATGGGTCATAGTCCCTTAGGACTATGAAATGGAGTGAAATGGTTCCTTTAATTAGAAGAGAGAGATTTCACAGCTGACAAAAAGTTCAAGAGTTGGCAGAGATAAAAGCCCTAACCTGGGAGCAGAATTCTTGAAATTAGGCCTATTTCCTTTAAGTCATTTAAGCTTGATACTTTTGATTCAAAAGTTCCCATAGACTGAATCTCTCAATTTACCCTGGTTGTAGATCATGCATCACTCTCAATGACTTACATAAAAAGATTATCCAGATCAATGGCAGTTCCATGTTGCCTCCATAACAGAATATTTGCATCTATATTCCAATTTATGGAGAGGGGCAGGGGAGTGGGAAAATTATGTGAATAAAAAATTTTACTTCCTCTTCAAAATGGAGGGAGAATTTTCGAGTATATATATGATGATAAGCATGCTTCCTTACAGATACAAACCACTAAGATATTGATTACGATTTGGTTTTAACAAGTTAGTCTGGAAACCTATTCTCCACATACTTGTAGAGAGTGTCAAGGCCCCCTGGTCTTTCTAATTGCATGAAGTTGTGTCGCAAGTTGAGGTAGGTGATATCTTGACTGTAGAAGAGATGCTCAGGAACCTCCTCAAGGCTGTAACATGAGAGATCAACAGTACTGATTCGCTGGGACACCACCTGAATAAGGTCAAAGAGAAGAGCCATCTGAGCCAGCACTGAATGTCTCTCACCCAGCATAGGATGGAATGGCATTTATACAAAAAGGCACTGATTAAGAAGATGGGAAAGAAAAAAGGTAATGAGATCCAATTATTCATTTATAAAAACCAGTTAATTTTTACTTTTTTCCCTAAAACCATAGCTACTTGAAAAACACAAAGTATAAGCTGTAAAGTGTAAAAGGTAAAAAAATACAGATCGTAAATACGGCAAATTAACATTTCATGCAAGAAGTAATGTTAAGATGATTCCAAATGACTGCACAAAACTTTGGGAGGCAGTGTGATAGCAAAAGACATGGCTTTTTGTAGCCACACGGCTCTGCTACTTAGTAGTGCAGTTTCTTCATCTGTCATGTGGATAAAATTAAATAACCAAGCACAGAGCACACTGCTTAGCATGCAAAAGGTGCTCAAAAAATATTAACTTCTCTTTATCAGGGCAGAAGAATGGAATAGCCACTTAAAATTGAAACTAGTTTTACTCAGAGCAGATTTTATTACCACCACATTATAAGTACAGAAAATTCAATAAAACTAAAACTAGATTTATATTTCTATAATAGTATGCTAATAAAACATGCATTATGAAGATGGGTCTAAAAAAACAAAATATCACTGGAAAAGTCTTTAATGTTTTCAAGGCATGTCATTATACTGGAACAATCTTTTATGAAACTATTTAGCTCCACAAAAAAAATATGTTAAAATTCTGCAAAAATGGCTAGGAGAACAAGAGAATTTGGAAACTACAATGTAATTTTAGAGCATTTCATCTTTACAGGCTAAAAAAAAACAGAAGTGGTTCATCAAAGCTGTGCTAAATGTATACAGACCAAGAAGCACTAGGCTACAAGTGAGGGAATGGCTCCATCTACCACTGACTACTATGGTGGATGGAATTTGAATCTCACTGTGTCTCAATTCTTTAAAGGCCCTACCCTCCTCACAGAGATGGTATAAAGGTCAATGTACCCAAAAACACTTTTGAAAGCATTTTGTACTATGCAAACATAAATAACAAGTTAAGGATCTGGTGGAATTCCATGATTTCATTCATTATATACTCAGAAAGGTCTAGAGTAATATGCATAAGAATTATAATTTGCTCGCTTGGGAGTAAGTTGTTTCAAATACATTTCTATTGGGCTTCTACATTCTTATCTCCACATCGGGATGTCTGACGGCTTATCACCTTGGATGCTTGCCGTTGCCATCTCTGGTACTCAGCTAACGTCTCAAAGCTGACATGATAGGTTTGAGCTTGGGCTCCAGCTGAACTGAATGCAAGTGAGTACTGCCGTCGCTTCACTTCTTCTACCTGAAGAAGAGGAGGGGAGAAAACCAGAACCAATAAGAAAAAAATCCCAGTTAAAAAGCAAAGGACAATAACAAGACAACTCAATTTTTAAAGATAGGCAAAGGATCTGAAAAGACATTTCTCCAAAGAAGACAGAGAAATGGCCAATAAGCACATGAAATGATGGTTCAACATCATTAGTTATTAGATAAATGCAAATCAAAACCATGAGATACTACATCACATCCACTAGGATGGCTAAAATAAAAAACTCAGATAATAACAAGTGTTGGATAACAAGTATCAGCAAGGGTCTGGAGAAACTGGAACCCTCGTACACTGCTGGTGGGAATGTAAAATGGTGCAGCCACTTTGGAAAACAGTCCGGCAGTTCCTCAAAAGGTTAAACATAAACCCAGCTATTCCATTCCTAGGTATCTACCAAGAGAATGGAAAACATACATTCACACAAAAACTTGTACATGAACTGTAGCAGCAATTCATAATAGCCAAAAAGTGGAAACAACCTAAATGTCCACCAACAGGTAATCATATAAACAAAATGTGGTATATCCAAACATGGAATATTATTCAGTCATAAACAGAAATATTGATTCACCCTACAACATGTATGAACCTTGAAAACATTATGCTAAGTGAAAGCAGCCAGTGACAAAGAACCATATATTATATGATTCCATACACTGTAAATGAAATGTCCAGAATAGGCAAATCTGTAGAGACAGAAAGTAGATTAACAGGTGCCTAGGGCTGGGGAAGGAATGGGGAGATGATGGCTAAGGAGTGTAGGGTTTCTTTTCAGGGTCATGAAAATATTCTAAAATTGATTATGGGAACGGTTGCACAATTCTGTGAATATACTAAAAGCCATTGAATTGTACAATTTAAATGGGTAAATTGTATGGTATATGAATTATATCTTAACAAAGCTGTTTAGAAAAAGCAAAGGAATACTTATTTAACAAGTATGTTGAAGGAGTAGGACTCATAGGGCAGAATCATAAGTAAATTTACTTATTACCCTTTAAATCACAAAATAGTCTCAATTTGATAATTAAGTATTTGTTGAATGAATACATTCTACTGTTCTGGACACAGCAGGGGAAAAAACAACAAAGCCCCTACCCCCAATGGAGTTTATATTTGAGAGGGGACGAACACTCTTAACACCAAAACTGTCACACGATGTAGCATAACACAATGTAATGTATAATGAGTAATATGAATAAAAATAAAACAGGGTAATGACTTAGAGGGGAACAGGGTGGGTGGTATGAATTATGAATAGGGCAGCGAAGGAAGGACACACTGTGGACGTAATATGGGAGCAAAGACCCTAAGGGGGTCAAGGAGCAAGGTGTGGAAACCTCCTGCGGGAGGAGCATTCCTGACACAGCAACAGCAAGTTCAAGTCCCTGTGATGCAAGAATGTGTGCCGTGTTTCAGAACAGGAGTCTCCAGGCTGACATGATAAGAGCCAAAGTTTCCACTTCAAAGGTAAGACTGTTCCAACCCTTTTCCAAAAAACTGGAGCACACTGGAGGTAGCTGCCTGCTTGCAAGGGTGCCCTGGCCTGGTTTTTGGACTCACTTCCTCCCTTACTTACTAGGTGCTGGGCTAGATGCCATCTCTGACCCCCTCCAGGGTTGAAGTGGAGAGGGACAAATTACAGGGAAGATAGAAGCCCAAAAGTTCTTTCTAGACTAGCAGAGTCATAACCTGACTTCACAATCTCTGGGCCTAGTGGATTTTAATGGGGATGCTTTTCCTCAGTGTCCTTTTAAGGGTTCTTTGGATACGCCCCAACCCAATCCAAGCAATGATGGCTTCTCACTTACAGATCCCTTGACCTGGCTAATGCATGCTATTCCAGCAGTTGACCACTCCCTCCTTAGACCCAAAGGAATCCGGTGGTCCACTTACAGCCTGTTCTCTAGTGAAGCCTGTTTGCCACTCCAGGTGGCCCTACTGGACACTTTCTAAGAGAATCCACCCACCCATCCAATGGCTCTCACTCTCTCTCAACCCATCTGGGTCATACACTAACAAACCCAAGGAGTACACAATGATCCCAACATATGAGCTAGGCTTTGCTCTGTCACCAAAGCAGGCAGGTAGCCTATTTCTTGTTCTCAAGACTTCCCGGTCAGAAGGCAGGATACCAGTCCACTACATCCCCCTTCCTACAAGGGACTCATATCAAGCTCCCTTGAGTTCTGTTGAAACCTCTTTCACTAGACTTGAGGAAAAGAGGCAGAAACCTCTCCCCTTCCCATTTGGGGTGGTGGTAGAGATTCACAGCACAAGAACTCTCTTCAAAGAAATTCTCCCCCAACTCCAACAACTCAATTTATATAGCTGTGATGAGGATGAAGTCTTTTTATAGTCATGGAACCACTTACATCTTGGTCTGACATCTCACTTTGATAAGTCATAGCTACTGAATCTTGATGAGTCAGCTGGAAATTTCCAAGTTATACTCATAAATCATTAGGTTTCTGGTGCCAAGTAAAAATTGAGTCAAGTGGCAGAAATATAAAATACTTTAAGCAAAAAAGAATCATAATAAAAAGATCCAATAAAATTAAATAATATCATAACATTCAGTTGTGATGCTCACATGACCATTTTATACTAGTAATAAATCATTGCAATTGAATGAGTCTGTGTTAAAATAAAGGATTTCATTGCAATGAAGAATAGATATTGTTCTAGAATAATCTTTCCTTTTAAATATTTTATTAGGTGACGTTTGACACAGAAAAATAGAGACAGTCATATATCAAATACTGAGACAGGTTTGTAAATCTCCCACTAGAAATTAATTTGTCAACTTTTCTGAGTAATTATGTTAATTTTTGCATTATGTATGTTGATTTTTGCATTACATACGTTGAGACTACACTGTAACATATGTACAACTTTGGAATTATTAAATATTCATGGTGAAATGTTTCTTTCATCATTTTGTAGTGAGCCTCTTTATCTCTACTAATGCTTTTGCACTCAAGTCTTTTTTGGGAGGTAAGTTTTACTGAGGTATAATTTACATTAAGTAAATTTGTGATTTTTTTTTTAATTCACTGATTCTAAGTGGACAATTTGATGAGTTTTTATAAATAATACAGTTGTGTAACCCCATCACCCCCCAAAATTTCCCTTGTGTCCTTTTGCAGTCAATCCCCTCCTCCAAACCCTGGCAACCACTCATCTGTTTTCTATCACTACAGTTTTTTGCCTTTTTTAGAATTTCACATAAATGGAATCATACAATAAATAGACTTTTGTACCTGGCTTCTTGCACTTAGAATAATGCTTCTGAGGTTCATCTTTGTTCTTGCGTGTATCAGCAGTTCATTCCTTTTTACTGCTCAGTAGTACTAAGTTATGTATAATATCCATATCCTTTGTTTATCAATTCACCAGTCAATGAACATTTGGGTTGTTTCTAATTTTTGGCAATTAAGAATATAGCTGCTATGAACATTCACTGAAAGTCTTTGTAAAGATACATGCTCATTTCTCAAACCTAGAAGAATTGCTAGGTCATCTGATAAGCATATGTTTAACTTTATAAGAAACGAAAAAACTGTTTTCCAAAGTGACTGCATTCCCACCCATGATGTATGAGTGTTCCAGTTGCTCCCCATCTTTGCTAAACTTTCAGTCTTTAGATTTAGTCATTCTAGTGGTGTATAGTATCTCACTGTGATTTTAATTTGCATTTCCCTAATGAAATGCAATGATGTCAAGAATCTTTTCATGTATTTATTTGCCATCTGTGTATCTTCTCTAATAAAGGGTCTGTTCAAATCTTTTCCCCGGTTTTTTGCTAGATTATTTTTCTTTCTATCACTGAGTTGTAAAAGTTCTTCATATATTCTGGATATAAGTTCTTTGTCGCATATAAATGTTATGTATGATATTAATATAACCACACCAATTTTCCTTTGGTTGCTAATTGACCAGTATAATTTTTCCATCATTTCACGTTCAACCTTCTCTTTTAAGTTTTAGGTATGTCTTATAAACAGAAAGTAGCAAGATTTTAAATAACAATCTGACAATCACAATTATTGTGATTACTAATATTTTTGGATTTATTTCTATCATTCTAATTTGTGATAATTTACCACACTAATTATTTTGCTCCTTTTTCTCAACTCTTTTACTGCCTTCTTTTAGCATTACAGAATACTTATATTCTCTTTTCCCCTTCGACTTTCACTGATTATCCTTAAAATTTTTTATTCATACTTGACAGTTTTTCTAATAAAGTGTAAAGTTACTTGGTGTTCCTATTCTTTTATTCCAAGACTGCATCATACTTTACTTATAGAACACACCACTACACTTTGAATATTGTTCAGGGTAGTTTGAGCTTTACTAGTTTACATTTATATTTAAAATATAAAAATTTTTAAAACTTTTTACCACCAATATTAAATTTATCACCATATATTATCAATGTCTGCACTCATTGTTTCTTATATTCATTGTTCACAACTTCCCTTTGAATTTACTTTCCTTTGTTGTTTTCTTTCTTTTTTTTTTTTTTTTTGGTGGGGAGATTGTTTTTTGGAAGTACAACCTTTAGTAGTTCTTTCAGTGAGGATGTGTCAGCTCATTAGTCTTTGCTTGTCTGAAAATGTCCTATTTTGCCTTAACTTTTGTAAGATAATTTGGCTGGATATAAAATATAGGTTGATATTTATTTTCTTTCAGCAATTTTGCAAATAGTCTTCTAGCACTTATTGTTGATGAAAAGAAGATGTGTCAGACTGTCAATGCTTTGTAGGTAATCTTTTTCTTTCTGGAAGCTTTTATGATTTGCTCCTTGTCTTTCATATTCTGCAATGGGTCTAAGTGTAGATTTATTTTTATTTATCCTACTTAGTATCTGGTGTACTTTCAATGTGAACACTCATGTTTATCTTACTTCTAGAAAAATTTTAACCATTATTTCTTCAGATATTGCTTCTCTGTTGTCCTCTACTCTCTTCTCTAGAACTCCTATTAGATACACACCAGCACCTTCCTTAGGGGCTCTTTTGTATTTTTTATCTGTGAAATTCTTCAATACATCAGTTTATTACATTCAGCTGTAAAACAGTGGCTTGAAAAAAGAGTGAGTCCAGGACTAGTAGCACAGCTCCATAATGCCATCAGGGACCCAGGCACCTTCTACTTTCCAGACGGCCACACTCAGCATATGCTTGTAGTTCCCAGTCACCTTATGACTGTTCCACCTCCAACACTGAGGGACTGTGTTCCATAAAGGAAAGAAGAATAGGGCAAAGGTTCAAGCCATCTGTCTGTCCCATTTTAAAAGCCTTTCCCAAAAGTTCCACCCGGAAATTTTTGTTTATATCTACTAGCCACCACTAACTACAAGGGAGGTTGGGGAGATACAGTTTTTGGTCTTGGTCATAGCACCACCCTGAACAAAATTTTCTTCTATTAGTGAGGGAAGAGAAAGAATGGACAAGAATTACTTCAATGGAAGGTTCATTTTTTCTTTTTCTTTCTTGCTCTGTTTTCTGCTTCCTCTCCACCAATCTTCCAACCTTGTCCTCACTCACCTTCTCCCTCTGGAGAAATTTTCCTTACTTTCTTCACTCTGTCCTTCGGTCCCCAAGACCAGAACCAGGTCTCATTTTGGTAGTAGTGGGTTCCTGTCCCAGGCTGATACTGGAGTTATACACAGTCATTCATTAAGCCAGTTGGGGCTTGTTCATCTCCTAGTCACAGGCCACATAACTGAGTCCTCCCACCTCTTTAGGACCACAGCTAGGGACAAGCCTTGGTTCCAGTCAGTAGCTAACAACAGTTTTGGGTTTTGGTTTTGGGTTTTTTTTTTCCCCCAGCTTTCTTTCAGAAGCAAAGAGTACCACTTATCTCCTGGCTTTAAGCAATAAACCTGGGCCAGGCACTCCCAGCATGAGCAGAGCACTTTTAGACCCACATACTTATCGCAGCTGAACTCCTGAACTGCCACAACCTTTCAGACCCAGAGCCTTCAGACCTACTCACCAGTTACATTTCCATTCTACATTCCTAAGCCCAGCTTTGTTTTTTTATATACATTTATCTTTTTAATATATGTATTTTATCTATATTGCTGTGTATCTGGATCAGATTGGATATCACAAAGCATGAATTCACAAAGTCATTTTGTCTAGATGTTCTCTTAAACTCAGATTGTTTTAGGATATTCAAGATTCAAAATAAAAGAAATAAAATTATGTATAGCTTCATATAAATATTAACACATCTGTTTCCAGTCATCTGTCATTCTGTTTGACTGACTTGCAACTGACTCCTTTCCTATGATGGGGAATTCTCTAGTACAGATGTAAGAAATGGCAGGTCTCCCTGGCTACTGGATAGGGGCTTATAACCACCCCAGACTCTGAATTTTAGTCTAATGGGGAAAAAGGAGAAACTGGAAAGAATCTATTTTGGTGACGGATGCTGGCAGCTACTTCTAGTTTGCAAAGGCAGCTTCTAGTGGTAGCATCCTGTCCACTCTTGCAATTACCAGTGACAGCATCTAGTGCCTCGCAGTGGAGGCAGGGGTGTCTTCAACAGACAGGTTTTGTAGGAGAATTTGGGGCATGGATAGCCTTTGGACCTCCCAGAGAGTCTGAGACGTAAACAAACCTTATTTATGCTTAAATTAGCCCAAGTTGGTTTCTTCTGTTTAAACCTAAGAACTCTAAAGAACAAACTTTGTGATGTAATCTTTCATAATGCTCACATTGGCTTCTTTGAAAAGATGTGAAAAAAGCTATGAAAAGCATATGTGATTTTTTTTTTAATTAAGATGATCAAAGGAAGAATAATTAATCTTTGGGAGTCTTACCTTTCCCCCAACCAGAGGCAAAATGTGCATCTTTCCAGTTTGACAATCCTTCACTGAGGAAACGATGAGGCAGGTGCCACAGAGGACAACCAGGCGTTCAGCCCACTTATGCAGCTGAGTCTTTCCCTTGCGTACATTATAGATGCCAGACAGAAGGATTCGATCCAGATGATCCATCTGGCATGGTTTTTCTGAAAAGAGAACAGTACTTCATAAGCCCCCATTAAAGTAGTATAAGAACACTGAAAAGCAAAAAGAAAGTATTATGTGTCAACATTCAGCATACTTGTTTATAGATTTAGGTAACCAAGCAATGCAAGTATTACAACATAAGATCTCAGTCCTAAAATGTTATCTATCACTGAAGTTATATAATAGGAGAACCCTGAATTTTGGTCCAGAGAGCAAGATTTTATTTTGGATGCCATTGTTAATCCTTCTTCCAACAGCCATATCTCCCACGTACACAAGGAAAGGCAGTATGGTAGAGTGGTTAAGATCATGGACTCAGGAATCAGAATTCCAACTTGAGTGTGCATCCTGGTTCTGCCACTTACTTTGTTTCCTTGAACTACTTAATCTCACTGAGCTTGACTTTCCTCATTTATACAGTTTGGATCTTAACACTAGCTATCTCCAGGGGGTTCTTATAAAAAATTAAGATAATGAATGTAAAGTATTAAGCATAGTTTTAGGTACAAAAGAAGTATGGAATAAATGACAGCCACTACTGTTGTGATTAGTCTATTCTAGAAAGAAGAAATTAATAACTGTGGGAGTACTCTAGTTCTGTATACAATCCTCCAGCTTTCTGCACTTCGTGAGGAAAAGCTGATGGCTGATATTTCAATCACCTATCCCAATCACGGTGGCAGAATTTGACTTGTGTGTGGGGCAAGAGCTTCTCTTTCTTTTAGCACCCTCCTCCCTATTAGAAATCTCTACATGACTGAGATATCATGAACAAAACAGCACATTATGACAGAAGAGATGTTCTTGGCTAAAGCATTACTAAAAACAGACAAGTAACTGTACACAGAAATGAACAGAAAGAGCAACAGTATGAGGTGGTGCAAACAGCAATAAACCGGTAGTTCAGAAAACCAGATTGTACTCAATATTATTACATAATTGATTATGGAAACTTGGGCATCATGTTGCCCTTTTAACTATGTGTTTCCTACAGATAATATGAGGAAATGAACTAGATTACTTCAAAGCTTTATAACTTTGTATGTTAACACTAGATATATGGGAGAGCCATTTCTCCTATTCTAGGCCAGTCCTTTCATCTATATTCTAAATTCCACCTTCCTCAGGGAGTTTGGTTCCTCTCTATTCTCACTCTTCAACTTCACCCTCCTTATTGTTTCTATCAAAGCTACAAAAGTGCTCAAGATTTCTTTCATTCCCTCTAAGTCTCAGCTGTAGAATTCCTTTAGTTCAGTGGTTCTTCAATTTCTTTACCTGAGAATTACTTTAAAATGCAGAACAACAAGACCCATCTACAGAGAGTCTAATTCAGAGGGCCTGGGATGGAACATAAGAAAATTTTTTTTTCTTCCCTCCCCAAAGCCCCAGTACATGGTTGTATATCCTAGTTGTAAGTCGTTCTAGTTCTTCTACGTGAGCCGCTGCCACAGCATGGCAACTGATAGGTGGGCGGTGTGGTTCCACAACCAGGAAGTGAACCTGGGCAGCCA
Source organism: Ceratotherium simum simum (assembly GCF_057802395.1). Lineage (NCBI taxonomy): Eukaryota > Metazoa > Chordata > Mammalia > Perissodactyla > Rhinocerotidae > Ceratotherium > Ceratotherium simum. Next base: position 15,489,578 of record NC_141929.1, read on the forward strand.
AAGTGGTGAGCCCCAAACTTTAACCACTAGGCCATCAGGGCTGGCTCAGAAAAATGTATTTTTAACAAGGAGCCCAGGTAATTTAAATGCAGATGGCCCACAAACCATATCTGAGAAACTCTATAAGTTTACCCTTTTGAAGCTCTTTTCTTCTCACTTGTGCTTCTACATTAGCTATCTCTGTTACCTCACCTCCTATTTACTCAATTTACTTCAATCTGGCTTCCATCCCCCAAACTGCACTATTCACATGTTGGTAATGGCCCTCAAATTTCTGTCTCCTGCCCCAATCTTCCCTTAGTTCTGATCTCATACATCCAATTGCCTGCTAGACATGTCCAACAGATGTCTCTGTTCATCTCAAATTTACCGATTCAAAACGAATATCAGACTGGAAAGAAAGAAGTAAAACAATCTCTATTCGCAAATGATATGATCTTGTATATTGAAAATCCTAAGTGAGCCACAAAAAAAGATTATTATAACTAATAAATGAGTTTAGAAAGTTGCAGGATACAAGATTAAAAAAAAAAATCAATTGTATTTCTATGCACTAGGAATAAACAATTCAAAAGTGAAATTGAGAAAGAAATTGCATTTACAATAGCATAAAATAGAATAAAATGAAAACAGTGTAAAACTTGTACACTGAAAACTACAAAACATAGTTGAAAGAAATTAAAGAAGACCTAAATAAATGGAAAGACATCCAGTGTTCATAGGTTGGAAGACTTAATATTGTTAAGATGGCAAAACACCCCAAACTGATTTACAGATTCAATGTGATCCCTATCAAATTCCAGCTGCCTTCATGGTAGAAATTGACAAAATGATTCTAAAATTCATATAAAAATGTAATGGACTCAGAATAGCCAAAAAAATCTCGAAGAGGAAGAAAAAAACTGGAGGACTCACATTTCCCATGTCAAAACTTACTATAAAGTAAGAATTTGGCATATAAAGTACAGTATCGACATAAGGATAGACAGAGAACAATGGAATAGAATCAAGGGTTCACCAACTCCTACATTTATGGACAACTGATTTTTGACAAGGGTATCAAGATAACTCAAAGGAGAAAGAATAGTCTTGTCAACAAATGGTGCTGGGACAACTGAATATCCACAGGCAAAAGAATGAAGTTGGATCCCTAATCTCACACCATGTACAAAAATTGATTCAAAATGGATCATAGACCTAAATGTAAGAACTAAAACTTTATATAAAACTCTTAGAAGAAAACATAGCAATAAATCTTGTGACCTTAGATTAGGCAATGGTTTCTCAGATATTGACACAAAAAGCACAAGTGACAAAAAAGAAAATATAGATACATTGGACTTCAAAAACAAAAAACTGTTGTCCTTCAAGAGACATCATCAAGAAAGTGAAAAAATGACTCACAAAATAGGAGAGAATATTTGCAAATCACATATCTAATAAAAGACTTGTATCTAGAATAAATAAAGAACTGTTACAATTCAGCAATTAAAAGACAAATGACCCGTTTAAAAAATGGACAAAGGATTTAAATCGATATTTCTCCAAAGAAGATATACAAAAAGCCAACAAGCACATGAAAAGATGCTCGACTTCATTAGTTATTATATAAATGCAAATCAAAACCACAATGAGAAACGAGTTCACACACACTAGTATGAATACAATCAAAAAAGACAATCAAAAACAAGTGTTGGTGAGGATGTACAGAAACTAGAACCCTCATACATTGCTGGTGGGGTTATAAAATAGTGCAGCCACTTTGGAAAACAGTCTGGCAGTTCCTCAAAAGGTTAAACATAGAGTCACCATATGATCTAGCAATTCCACTCCTATAACTATATCCAAGAGAACTGAAAACATATGTCCACACAAAAACTTGTACATGACTGTTCATAGCAGCATTACTCATAAGAGCCAAAAAGTAGAAACAACTCAAATGTCCACCAACTGATGACTGCAAAACAAAATGTATATCCATACAATGGAACATTATTCAGCCATAAAAAGAAATGAAGTACTGATACATGTTAAAACATGGATGAACCTTGAAAACATTATGCTAAGTAAAAGAAGGCAGCCACAAAAAACAAGTATGTATGATTCCATTTATATGGATTGTTCAGAAAAGGCAAATCTATAAAGACAGAAAGTAGATTCGTGGTTGCCAGGTGTTGCGGGAGTGGTGAATGGGGAATGAGTGCTAATGGATATGGGGTCTCATTTTATCGTGATGAAAATCTTCCAAAATTAGATAGTGGTGATGGCTGCACACCTCTCTGAATATACTAAAAAGCACTGAATTGTACACTTTTAAAGGGTGAATTTTATGGTATGTGAGTTATATCTCAATAAAGCCGGGTTTTTTTTGTTTTAATCTCATTATTCTCTCCAAACCTGCCATTGCTTTTATATTCCTCATCCTGGTTAACCTCATTACCTACTACAAAGTTGGTTAAATTATGTAAAAATGGGACTTAACTATAGTTTATCATACTTCCAAATTGTCTAACAGTCTCTTTTAAAGTTTACATGAAACAGATGTTAAATCAACTGATGTTATTATAATTCTTTGAGTCTCTTTTTTCTTGGCCTTATTTCTTTATATTTTATTACAGAGAAAACTCCTAAATCTATCCACTACCACTCTCATAAGGGAATATTCAATTTTATTTTGGATAAGTTATGTATATATGAAATAACATGTTGTTTTATTATTAATTTTGGAGGGTTTGCTAGATACCCAGCATGCCTCAAGTCTTTGATATTCTGAAAGTTATAAAAACAGAATTAGGAAGTTCTAATAAGTATTTGGAATGTCTAATAGTTCTAATTAAAAAGTAGTTTTATAATCTCAAAAGCCAAGATTCTAAGTGGAAAATTAGGGATAATTTTAATTTCCTTACATGTTTATACTTTCAAATGTTCTATAGAGAAAATGCATTGCTTTTATAATTAAAAAAAAAAGTTTCTATAAAAAGAATCAAGGGCAACCCTGTAGCAAGGAGTACCTCTATTGCCCATAGTATAATCTTTAAATATCAGTTTTCATTCAAATGAACCAGGAGTCCTTAGAAGAATGGTTTATTCCTGGTCTGAGTCGGACAATGAAAAGATGAGCTTAGGCTATCTTGTTGTGCAAGAACTTGGTGGAAAATCCAGAACGCTATCAAAGACTACTGGGGTCATGTTAGAAGGACATAGAAGCCAACGTGAAAGAGCTCACACTAACTGAGATGAGACAAATTGAGCATCAAAAAGAATAATGGCTATAATAAGTTGAAACAAATATATATAAGCCCATGAGATCATGATGATACTCAAAACAAAGAATAAAAAATGGGGGCCGGCCCAGTGGCGCAAGCAGTTAAGTGCATGTGCTCCACTGCAGCAGCCCAGGGTTCACCAGTTCAGATCCCGGGTGCGCACCGACACACTGCTTGGCAAGCCCATGCTGTGGCGGCGTCCCATATAAAGTGGAGGAAGATGGGCACGGATGTTAGCCCAGGGCCAGTCTTCCTCAGCAAAAAAAAGAGAGAGAGAGAGAGAGAGAGAGAGAGAAGGATTGGCAGATGTTAGTACAGGGCTGATCTCCTCACAAAAAAAAAAAAAAATGAAGTCATACAGACAGACTGTGAATATAAATTGACAGGCAAAACAATAAAGCTTCTAGAAAATAATAAAGGAAAAGACTGTTAAATTGGACTATATTAAAACGAAGTACTTCTTTTAATCAAAACACACCATTAAGGTTCTGGTTCTGAGTAAGATGAGAAAGCATATCCCACCTTGTCTCTCCCACTGAATGTACCTATAAAACCTGGACACAATACATGGAGCAGCTATATTAGGATCCTAAAAAGTAATGAGTAGCAGGCAGATTAGGGAAGAAAAACAGAATTCGAAATACCAGCTAACCAGTGGTGAGTTTACCATTTTTTCCTCCTCTGACATCCTCCAGCCAGGACTCGAGAAAGCCCCAAACCCAGAAGTGGGCATTGGTGTGGACAGAGAGCTCTAGAAGCCCTCATGTTCTGTCTTAAAGAGTGGGAAAGGGGTCTCCTAATGCCCAGAGAGTGGGGGAAATTCCTCATTTTTCCTTTTTTTCTTCCTTTTCTTTACTTTCTCCAGCACCAGCCCCCAGGAATAGCTGCAAGGGTGGGGGACACAGGCACCTAAAACTCCAAAGGGGATGAATTTCCCTCTCTGATTGGAAGATCTGTGGTCCCAAGACAGCCAGGTGAAAACCTATTGTATTTTCTGTCTCCTCCTGCGCTGGGCCCTGGAGCGTGAGTGCAGTTGTGGGAAGTGCCCAATAGGACGGTTTAAATAAAGGCTCAAGACACATCGAAGAGGAAGGAGCTCTGGAAAATAATCCCATAAAGTTGTCTCTGAACTCCTGGGCTCATCCTTGAGTTACACAAGTGTGGATGTGGTCCTCAACAGCATGCCAAAAGCTCTGAGAATTGAACTAAGGGACAGAACCAGAGGGTGCGAAGAAAGAGTGCTGTGCTGAAAAATTATTTGAAGAAATAATAGGTAAAAACTTCCCAAGTAAAAGACATAAATTTACAGATTCAAGAAGTTCAGTGAACCCCAAACAGGATAAATCAAAGAAATTCAAGCCCAGACACTTCATAATCAAACTGCTAAAAATTAAAGACAAAGAAAAAATCTTGAAAGAAGTCAGAGAAAAACAGAAGCTCTACTTATACCAGAACAGCAATTCAAACGACAGCATGAAGGATGTGCAGTCTCCGCACCATCTTTCCAAGTGCTCTGACCATCTCAAGCTAGTTCAAAATAAAAAGTTAAACAAGTAATATTGGCTGATACATTGGAGGGTAAAAATTAAACATTTACTTACATTTAAAGAATAAAACTGGAAACCTCAAGACAAATTGCGAACTTGCAATCAGCCCCCCATACAACACAAAAAACTTACGCTATTTGAAGTATTTCAGTAGAAAACTTTGAGAAGCAGTGGTAGCTAAGCAATTCCACCATCTGGTTTCATGCCCAAATAAGTCTTGTTAAATCTTTAGGCCTTAGTTTCCTAAGTTTAAGACCAAGAAGTGGGACTAAACGATCCCTAGTCCTTCCCAGTTCTCAAGTTTTATGGATTCCTCATACTCCTCTAAACTTTCTCCAACAACTAAATGGCAGAGTATCTTAGAAGTTAAAAGGATGAGATTTAGAACTAGACAGATGTGTCAGCTTCCTAGCTCTCTATTTGACTAGGGCAAGTTACATACTCTCTGGAATAACACCTACCTACAGGGTTATAAGGATTACATGAGAAAAGGTATGTAGGGGGCGGCCCCGTGGCTTGGCAGTTGGGTGCGCGCACTCCGCTACTGGCAGCCCGGGTTCGGATCCCCGGCACGCACTGCTTCTCCGGCCATGCTGAGGCCGCGTCCCACATACAGCAACTAGAGGATGTGCAACTATGACATACAACTATCTACTGGGGCTTTGGGGGGGGGCAAAAAAAGGAGGAGGATTGGCAATAGATGTTAGCTCAGAGACGGTCTTCCTCAGCAAAAAGAGGAGGATTAGCATGGATGTTAGCTCAGGGCTGATCTTCCTCACCAAAAAAAAAAAAAAAAAAAAAAGGTATGTAGAGTACTCAGCACTTTAGTAAGTGCTCAGCATACAGTAAGTAAACTAGTATAAAACAAATACTAGTTATTATAATGAAAGTCACAGTTCTTAAGCCTTAAAGGAGCCTTAAGCCTCCTTTTCTTTTCCTATATTTAAGTATTCTTTTCAAGATATCTTAACAAGTTCCATAGCTTTAACATCCTCATGTCTCTTGACTCCCAGATGTGTACTTCCTGAACTCTAGTTCCACGTTTCCAAATATCTGCCAGACATCTCCAACTGGATACTTACCACCATTTAAAATTAAACATGCCTAAAACCAAGTCATTACCATTCCTGCAAACCAGCTCCTTCTCACAACTCAAGTCCTGTCATTCTCCTGAAGTCACTGAGGCTCAAAACCTTCAACTCTTAGGGTCTCTTCCTTAAGCCCTTTTGCAATCAACCATTAACTCTTACTGAATATTCCTTCAAAAGTCTCTCATATGAGTGATTGCTTCCCATTCCCTAGTTCAGACTCCTATTAATTCACACCTGAATTATTATCCACACTGGTGCCAGATTCATCTTTCTCGGGCTCACTTGAATGCCACCACTTCCTGCTACCATCTGCCAAATGAAGGCTCAACTCCACACATTGCACTCAAGGCCCAGAACAATCTGCGATTCACAGAATATGCATTGAAATTTCTAATCCCCCACCTCTGTCCTCCTTTTCCTTTCTGCTTGTTGAAATTCTGTCAGTTTTTAAAGAACCAACTCAAACACTACTTCTTCAGAAAGGCTTCTCTGATTCTAGAGATCTCCCTGATTTTCCAGAGAAGAACAGTGATAGGAAACTTCCCTATCAGCCATCAACATATATCATATAGGTATATTAATTAAAATAGTGTTATATTAGCACAAGACAAGTAGATCAATGTAACAAGATAAAGTTCAAAAACAGACACCTCCCTGTATAGGAACTTAATAATAATAAAGGTGATGCTTCAAATCAGTAGCAAAAGGATGAGCTATTCCATAAATGTTGTTGGGACAACTGGCTATCTATCCATAGAGAAAAAGTAAAGTTAGATTCCTACCTCATATTTTAAAAATATAAAAGTACTGGAAGAAAATACAGGATATGTTTATGACCTAGGACAGGGAAAGAATGTAAATGCATCAAAGGAAAAGACTGACTAAATCTAATTAAATAAAACTTCTGCACAGTAAACAAAATTAAAAGACAAGTTACAGGCTGGAAAAAAATTTTGTCACAAGTACAGTATCCAAAGGATGTGTATATTAAGAATATATTCGGGACTGGCCCCGTGGCTTAGCGGTTAAGTGCGCATGCTCCGCTACTGGCGGCCCAAGTTCGGATCCTGGGCATGCACTGATACACCGCTTCTCCGGCCATGCTGAGGCTGAGTCCCACATACAGCAACTAGAAGGATGTGCAGCTATGACGTACAGCTATCTGCTGGGGCTTTGGGGAAAAAAAAGGAGGAGGATTGGCAATAGACGTTAGCTCAGAGCCAGTCTTCCTCAGCAAAAAGAGGAGGATTAGCATAGATGTTAGCTCAGGGCTGATCTTCCTCACAAAAAAAAAAAAAAAAAAAAAAAAAGAATATATTCAGGGGGTCAGCCCCGTGGCTTGGTGGTTGAGTGCACGCACTATGCTACTGGCAGCCCGGGTTCAGATCCCTGGCACACACTGACGCACTGCTTGTCCGGCCATGCTGAGGGAGCATCCCACATACAGCAACCAGAAGGATGTGCAACTATGACATACAACTGTCTACTGGGGCTTTGGGGAGAAAAAGGGAAAAAGAAGGAGGAGGACTGGCAATAGATGTTAGCTTGGGCCGGTCTAGAGGAGGACTGGCACGGATGTTAGCTCAGGGCTGATCTTCTTCACAAAAAAAAAAGAATATATTCAGAAGCCCTTTAGATCAATATGAAAAGACAGAAACAGCAGAAATTTGCACAGAAATATCAACGGGTAATTCAAAGGAGAAGAACTCTAAAGATCCAATGAAAATATGAAACAATTGTCAATGACACTAGTAATCAGGGAAACAAAAATCAAAACAATGCAACCATCATTTTATGCATAAGATTAGTAAAAATTTTAAATGCTAACAATATTAAAAGGTGATATTGAGGGCAAGAGGGTACTCTGATATACTGATGGGATATACATTTGTTCTGCAATAGTAATATTTTAAATGCAAATATCCTATGACCCAACAATTTCATGTTTAGAGATCTACTCTGAAGAAAAACAGATGCACAAAGACGCAATTTTACTACAATGCTGATTGTAATAGTCAAAAACTGGAAATAATATAAATTTCCATCACTAGGGAAATGGTTTCATAAATTACAATATATACATGATATTCAATACTATGCAACTTAAAGAAATATATATAGAAAATAGCTGAGGAAACATCTCCAAAACATATTGTTGGATGAAAAAAGCATGAAGACCAATACCAAATGATACCATTTATGTAAAAAAACTATTTTTCTACAAATACATATAGCACAGAAATAAAAGCTGGAGAATTCTGACAGGTATATAGCAAATTGATAATACAGTCACGTGTCACTTAATATCAGGGCTATGTTCTGAGAAATGCGCCCTTAGGAGGTTTCGTCATTGTACAAATGTCATAGAGTGTACCGAAGGGGAACAAAATTTGCCAGCTCAAAATCTGTCTCTTTAACATGAGGATTATTTTAGGCTGATTATTTTCAAGAAACAAAAGACTCAGAGTCTTTATTATGTCCCCCTTAACTGCCTAAAAGAATTCAGATTAAAAAAACCTGTCTCAGGAAGCAATCTATCACCTTAACATAACATGAACTAGGCGGTAGACAGGCAGGAACCTAGAAAAGCCTGTTTGTTGGGCTCCCCTTTGTGTTTTTCTGTTTCTGTGTGGCCAAACACTTGTTTTCCAAATGTTTGTTCCTTTTCACCTACCTGTGAATTGCCTTCCTTCCCTTTGAAAGCCCTGACTCTCCCTGCCCACAACATCTTTTGTCTTTAGCTGAAGATGGTATTTAAGGTGAGGGCTTTGGCCATTTTGGCAAGTTACTCAGTTTTCCTGGGTTTGTCTCATGTATACTCATTATTAAACTTTTGTTTTTCTCCTAATCTGTCTCATGTCAATTTAATTCTTAGACCAGCCAGAAGAACCCAGAAGGGTAGAGGAAAATTTCTTTCTCCTCTACAGTACTTACACAAACCTAGACGGTATAGCCTACTACATACCAGGCTATATGGTATTAATCTTACGGGACCACCATTGTATATTCAGTCTGTCATTGACTGAAACGTCATTATGCAGTGCATGACTGTAGTGGTTATCTATTAAGCAGTGAATGGGCCTGGGAAGTGATTAAAAGAAATTAAGACACTACAGATAATGAGATCATACTCATATTTTACTTGAGTAATTAAAAATAAAATTTTTAAAAAGAAAAAAATGTATGGATGCAATAATTACAAATGTGAAACATGCACATAAAATAAGACTAAAAAATGCACAATCATAAAAGTAATTGTATAAGCGTGGTGGAATGTTTTTTAATATATTACTCCTATATTTTAACAATGAAGCTTAAAATATGCAAATTAACGAGATAGTATTTTTTGCAATTTGGGGCAAAGATTAATTTTAACAATAATACCTAATGTCGGCAAAGGTGTAAGGAAATGAGTACTCTCAAATTTTACTGATGAAAGTGTACACTGGTATCACCTACCTCTGCAATTTGGGAATATTTAGTCAAAATTTTAAAAATATATAGTAGGCCCCTTATCCACAGTTGCACTTTCTGTGGTTTCAGTTACCCAAGGTCAACCGTGGTTCAAAAATATTAAATGGAAAACTCCAGAAAGAAACAATTTGTAAGTTTTAAATTGTGCACGTACTGAGTAGCATGATGAAATCTTGTACTGAGTAGCATGATGAAATCTTGCACGGTCCCCCTCCATCCCACTGGGATGTGAATCATCCCTTTGTCCAGGGTATCCACAATGTATACACCACCTGCCTATTAGTCACTGAGTAGCCAGCTCGGTTATCAGAGCGACTGTTGTGGTATCGCAGTGCTTGTGTTCAAGTAACCCTTATTTTACTTAATAATGGCCCCAAAGTGCAAGAGTAGTGATACTGGCAATTCGAATATCCCAAAGAGAAGCTGTAAAGTGCTCCCTCTAAGTGAAAAGGTGAAAGTTCTCGACTTAATAAGGAAAGGAAAAAAATCGTGTGCTGAGTTTGCTAAGATCTACAGCAAGAATGAATTTTTTATCCATGAAACTGTGAAGAAGGAAAAAGAAATTCGTGCTAGTTTTGCTGTCACATCTCAAATATGTGTGTACATATAGTAAAAAACATAGTATATATAGCGTTCAGTACTATCTGTGGTTTCAGGCATCTACTGGGGGTCTTGGAAGGTGTCCCCTGCAGGTAAGGAGAGCCTACTGTATGTACTGACTACTTGTAGGAATCACATCCTCCTCCTTCCTCCCTAGACGTCAGTCACTCTCCTGACTTTTATAATATTAATTTCCTTGCTTTCTAAATATTTTTGCCACTTATATATGCAACCTGTGTTAGTTATAGCAGGTTAAACTACTATAACAAAAAGAATATAATGGCTCAAACACAACAGAAATTTAACTCTCTGTGAGGGTGGGCATTGTGAGTTGCCAGGGGGCAACACTATCAAGAAACTCAGGCTGATGGTGGCTCTGCCATTTCCAATGTGACTTCAAATACTGCTCTGATGATTGCCATCCTACCCCAGGGAAGAGGAAAAGAGCACTGAGAAGCATGTGTGGGAGGTTTTAGGAACCAGGTGTGAAAATGGCAGACAACAATCCCACTCCATACTACTGAAGAAAACTTGTCACATGTGCACACCTAACTGTGAGAAAGGCTGGGAAATGAGGTACAGGTGGGCAGTCTGCACCCAACTACCATTCCATTATTATGGAAGAAGGAAAGAACAGATTTTGGTGGACAGAGAGTAATGCCATATATCTCTAAACAATATGGCTGAGTTTCACCCATTTTTGAACTTTTAATGAATGGAAACATACTATGTGATTCTTTTGTATCTGGCTTCTTTTGTTTGTGTTTATGCTCTTTGGACAAAACTGTCTTGAACAATGTGTTCAGAGAATATGGTAGAGAAAGAAATGCTCAGTTGTGCTACCTGAGCTGTACAGTCCCAGGACTACAACTTCACCAGAAAAATCACACCTTCTAGACTCCGTTTCCTCACACACAAATAAGGAGCTGATTAATGTGCTCTCTTAATCTGTGATCAACCATGCTACCCACTCATCTTTAGTTAAATGTTATCTCCACAGCTTTTATATCATGAATTTGCACTGAATTTTCACTCATTTTCACCCAGCACTCCCTCTCCAGAGACTGATAACTAGCATTTGCATAATGGCTGCTTAGAGTACCAGGCACCTTTTATATCCTGCAAACACAGCAACATTAACTGGTTTGAACTTAGGCCCTATGACCCTGGCCTCATTAACACTATATTCTAACTAAGTTAACTCACCAAAAACTCTACACATGAAATATTTAAAGCTGATTACTAAGCTATTTACTTTAAAGAGAATACTTCAAAAACATCTTTCCTTCTGTTAACAGTGGTTGTCTCTGGATTCAGGAATGGGTGGTTGGAGGAGCAAGGTGAGAGGGAAGCACACTTTTTGTGATAGTTTTAAGATATGTGCACAAATTCTGATACTCCTCACTTCAAAAGGTGGGGCCTAATTCCACTCTCTATAGTGTGAGCTGTATTTGGTGGCTCACTTCTAATAAAGAGACAGCGAAAAATGAAAGAGAAAGCGGTGCAAATGACAGTGACTTACGAGGCTAGGTCATAAAAAACACTGAGGCCTCCGTGTGTGTGTGTGTGTGTGTGTGTGTGTAATCACTGAGAGAAGCTAGCTGCCATGTCATGGAAACACTTAGGCAGCCCTGTAGAGAAGTCTACATAGGAAGTAACCGAAAGCTAAAGCTGGTGAGGAACTGAGACCGTCTACCAACAGCCAGATGTGTGAGCTGGAAGTGAATCTTCCAGCCCCACTCAAGCCTTCAGATGACTACAGTTTCAACCAACAGAGTGACTACAATCTCATGAGACCCAAGCCAGAACCATCCAGCTAAACTATTCATGGATTTCTGACCCACAGAAACTGTATGAGATAATAAATATTTATTATCATTTTAAGTCACTAAGTTTTGAGGCAATTTGTTACATGGCCAATAGATAACTAATACACTTATCAATATATATATTTTTTTACCTTTTGTTTTTGGTGCCATATACATATATTGCCTATTTTCAAAAATAATTAGCTTTAAAAACCTTTTTCCCAAACATAATTTTCTCACTCAAATTATACTAGCTTCTCTAAATTAATAGAGCTCACTTTTGGAAATGTTCTCTCTTAAAGATCCCCCCAAAATATAATAAGTACTACAAATTGGTACTCTTTAGACTCTACTAGAAATATCCTTTTAAGGGTATATTAAGATCCTAAGCACGCTATAATTTATCAAGTGGTGGTAGAAAAATTAATGGAATCAGTGCCAAAACTGTGCAATATAATTGAATGCAAATGTAATCTCAATGGTTAAAAAGGAGCTCATTGGCACTTTAAGGCTCAAGTTTCCTCCCAGAATGAAAATACATAATGAAGAACTCATGTTCAACCACCATCAGATAAAGAGCATGTTACTGTTCCAAGTTGCTGTTTTTTTAACCAAGTCTTACAGTGATAGAAGGGTATGTTCCTCAAATTATCTTAAAAGATTTTCCTCAGATTTAATTTCAATCTAGCAACTATTCTCCCTCCATGAACTAGCAAAGGAGAGAAATTAACGGAAATAAAACAAAATGAAACCAAACTTTTAAGGAACAACATGTCACAAAATACTGTCATGATGAAAAATTATAAATAAAATCTTTTGTGAAGTGCATTTAATAAAACTGGCTTGTGACATTATGTGACAAGAGTTCTATCAAGAAGTATACAAATTAAATCAATAATTTGAGACATGAGAGCAGGGAATCTCAGTAAACGGTATGCCTACATACACTAATAATTTAGTTATTAGTTCAATTGTTTGATAAGTGGGTCACATTAATTCAAAACTGTTAGGTGTTAAATGGCACTTACTAGTTGTATGACCTTGAACAAGTTATTTAACTTCTCTGTCTCAGTTTTCTCATCTGTAAAACGAGATAATAGTTCCTATAGCATAAAGTGGTTGTAATGAGTAAACTGGATAATTCATAAGCATAAAAGCACACAGTTAGCAGTGTTAGTAGACTATGCATATTTGGAAAGTAATATTCAGAAAATATCTGATTTTAATAAATCTAAATTTATTATTATAAAATCAATCTTTATTATTGAAGTGATGAGGTGAAAAACAGTTGATGGGGAAAAAAATGCACCAAGAGACAGTAAAAAAATTCTAGATTCAAAGCCCAGTAAATTCAACAATATACACACTCGACAGATATATTCATCAAATGTTAAGTCATATATAATAACGACCACCTACTTCTCAATATTCTTGAACTATCCAAAAGTTCATGGGCTTTATAAGGAACTTGAAAATATAATTGACACTAAAGCAAGATTTGATCAAGATTCTGGCAAAGGTATAAAATAATTATAGTAAGTCAGCAAAACACTAGAACAAAAAGAGCAAAAATAAAAAGGGAAGATATTTTTGGCTAATACTTCTAAGTCTCCCCTTAACCACTCCCTTCTCTTGTTTTTGTTGTTGTTTTTTTAACTACATTAGTTAACTGGCTTAAAAACAGCTTTTCATAAAATACTTTTAAAAAGCTGAAGACAGACAGAGTCACAAATGACCAACTAAAAAGTAGTTAACATATCCACAAAGCCACTGACAAATTCTTACCACCATAGAATCGCAGCATACAGCCGAGGTCGGGATTTGCTGCCTCCTCCTGTATGCGCACAGGGTCATCAAATCCCAGCCTGGACAAGTAATCATAAACCATCTGAAGAGGTCGTTCAGTAGGCTCCAGTCTCCTGCTTACACAATTCAAAAGAAAAATATTTAGTAAGTAATAAAAACGCCTCATTTAATTTTTGTAATCTTTTAACATGCTCCAGATTTTTATTTCTATATCAAGATTTTCTTTAATATCATACAATACAACTAATCTAAACGAGTGGTGCTCAAAGTTTTTCGTCTTAGGATCCCTCTAGAGTCTTTGCAGACCCCAAAGAGCTGTTGTTTACACAGGGTTTATCTACTGATATCTACTGAATGAGAAACTAAAATTAACCATTTCCAAATATTTATTCATTTTTAACAATAATAAACCCATTATATGTTAATATAAACAATATTTTTTGAAAAATATATTTTCCAAAATAAAACAAATTTAGTGAGGAGAATGGTACTGTTTTACATTTTTATAAATCTCTTTAATAGCTGGTTTAGTGGAAGACAGCTAGATTCTCGAATCTGCTTCTACATTCAATCTGAGGTGACAACATGCTATGTAGCCTCTAGAAAACTCCACTGTCCACTCATGAGAGACTGAGAGGAAAAAAGAAAATTAACGTCTTATTATTATTATTGAATAGTTTTGACCTCAGTTACCTCTTCAAAGAGTCTCAGGGAGCCCCCACAGGGTCCTTTGAGATTCTCAGTCCAAACTTAAAGGCAGTGACATCATGAGAGATAAAAGATTATACTTGGCCATAACTGATTTCATATAAGCTGCACACACAATTCGAGATGTTGACTTTGGATGCCTACTATGTTCCAGGTACTATATTTTTCCACTGGCTTCATAGATGATTCTTCCATAAAAACTAGGAATGAATGGCCCAATAATTCTCCAGAAATCATTCTACTACATGGTCCTGACTGAAAGCTAGGGTAAAACCAGAATGTCTAGTAATCATTTGTGGCCTCTGGTGATACTGCATTTTTTACATCCTACAGACCTAAAATACTTAAAAATATTTAAAAACAAAATGATTGATGTGTATTTTAACAGCAGTTATCAATAATAACAGCAAGACAGCTCTTTGACAATTCTTTTACTAGAAAGCAAATAGTTATAACTACAGTGGCTAAGAGTATAGGCTTCAAAAGTCAGACTGTGTGTGTACAATGGCAATAACAATAGCACCTAACTCATAGAGTTGTTATTAAATTTATTTACTTACTACAACCAGATATTAAATAGAATGTAAAGTGTTTAGCAAAATATCTCACATTTAGTAGCATTCAATAACATACTGACAATTATTATTCAAAAAATTCTTAGGACCGGAACCAAATTTTAATCACAATAAAAATATCTACCCCATCTCAAACAACAGCCAAAAAACAAGTAAAGGAAAGCCTATGTGTGTTCAAAAGATCTTGAAGAACGTTAGTCTTTAAGTCTTAGAAGAATTCTGTTTAGAAAACTTAAGAATTGTATTAATTAGAAGAAATACGATACACCTTGCACCATGGCAAAAAGATATGAAAGACGTATGTGTTTTGTGGTTAAAGGACTAGAAAATACTGTTGGCAATAAGATTTAAGTATGAAATGGGAATACTACGCAAAGCTGAATATAAACAACTGTAATTTAGGAATGGAAATCATACCAATGAGCAAAAAAAAAACAAAAATAAAACAACCACCTGGCCCCTCCTGACTGCTCAGGTTAGACTTTTAGCCTCCATAAACTCAGAACTACTACATGGAAAAGGACCAAAGAACTAAAAGCCTACAAAGACCAATAAATATTGAATTTAATAGAAACGGAAAATAAACTTTCCAGAACAAAAACATCAGTTACAATTAATCTCTAGTCAAATAAAATAAAAATTCACAAAGGGCTATGACAACATTAGGCATTTTCCCAGTACAATGGTAGAAGTCTTCTAAGAAGGAAGCATTTTAAGAGGGACTCCTGATAAACTGCATACTGGAGGGGTCAATTATCCATGTAATATGAAGACTGACTCAAGGATTAACTTGAAGACAAGGAGACCAAGGGCATAAGGAGCTATCTATATCTTCCACTGTTAAGAAGGATTAGATTTACTCGGGATTGCTCCAAAGAATGGGACTAGGAACAATGAGAAGAAATTGCACAGGTAAATTTGGATTAAAAATGAGGAAGAACCTTAGTAATTAGTGATACCCAATAATGAAACAGACTGCCTCTCAAAATAGCTCACAGAGAGCTAGAGAGCCATCTGTCCCAGATATTTTAGAAGAGACTCCTCTAAGAATCAAGTTGGGCCAGATGATCTTTAGGGTCTTTTAGAACTCAAGAGTCCATGAAGTATCCAAGACACCTTCCTAATATAATGTAAATTCTTACCTGAACCCTGCTATTATTTTCACATACAGAGTTCAATGCATGTATTTAAATATTATCATTCCATATAATGATCACAGATTAAGTACCAAGAAATAATACATTCAGGCCAAATCTCACTAGCTCGGTTTTTCAATTTCTCTCTAGAAAACCAAGAGAAATGGAAGCACTCTAATTCTGACATATTTTATATGACCAAATTTCCTTTCCTAAAAAGGCTCTATAGATTTTGAAACCCTCTCTACACATTTCCGCCTAAAGAAAGTATTTTCCCTGATGGGAGGAAAAAAAATCAAGAGAATATCAACATCTGCTCTTATTAATTTAGCATAAATGAGTAAACAAGAAATATTTCAAGAACTGCAAAAACAAGTAAAACGAGGGACTAATTCCATTTACTCATTAAACTCATCTGCTTAAGGGAATAGAAAGTATGGGGGAGGGAAATGCTGTAATATGCTTACAGATCAATTTTGTGTTTCAAAGGTCCAAAAGTTTAACAGGCTGGTAATTAGCTATTTGTTAAATCTCTCACAAATCAAAGGAAAATTATATACTGCAAAACAGGTATAGGAGAGAGTAATGTTGGCAATGAAAAGTTCCGTTCAACATTTAAAATACTTCTACTACTGCTTGAAGGAGAGACAATAAGATTACTATAATAGTTTCAGTTTGCTTCTAAGGCTTCTAGGAGCTACTATAGTCCTTGTAAATCTCAATGTACATACACATGGTTATTTCTCTCCAAACCAGTCATCCAATATAGTAATGCTATCAACAGTGGTTTAAAAAGCTCTTAGCCAAGAGCAGTAGCCAAAGTTATTCTAAACAGTGCCCATAGTTAAGATACATGTAAGAGAAGAGTAGATTTCATTCCAAGTATCATTTCACAAAAATTCTAGTTAAGAGGGGAAGGCAAAAGTACATTATTAAAACCCAACACAAGGAATAATACATTGTATCAAAGACCCTAACAAAGCACAGCAGCATTCTCTATATCTTAGATTAAAACTCAATCCCTCCCACCTATAAAGGTAAAATCTGCAAATGATAAAACCAACAATACAGATAATAATATTTTTTTTTATAATTTTATTTATTTATTTATTTTCCCCCCAAAGCCCCAGTAGATAGTTGTATGTCATAGCTGCACGTCCTTCTAGCTGCTGTATGTAGGACGCAGCCTCAGCATGGCCGGAGAAGCGGTGCGTCAGCGCACACCCGGGATCCGAACCCCGGGACGCCAGCAGCCGAGCGCACGCACTTAACCGCTAAGCCATGGGGTCGGCCCAGTACAGATAATAATATAAACAGCAACAAAAAGGATACCTCAATGCATGTCTATTCCATGCCTGACACTATGCTGGAAGTGTTTTACATTCTACAAATCTATACCTGTTTTGTAAATAAGAAAAATGAGGTTCACAGTCACACAATTAGTACATAAGGGCATCAAGGTTTGAATCTGTGTTAGTTTCATTACAAAGCCTAGCTTCTTTTAGGTAAGCCACATTATTTTATATAGTTAAAATAATTTACACAGAAGAGAGCTCAAAGCACTTCATATGTACTCACACCAAGGAACCTAAAAAGTTATGTTTTAAAATTACTGTATTTCATTAGTCTAATACACCATCATTTGAAAAATACACTATTTTTATGCATCACTGTTGCATAATAAAGAATCTTAGTAGTCACATCGCTGGTTCCTGGGAGGGAGACTCTAAATCCTTGGAATTTCCTGAGTAATGGGAGTGTCTTGTTATTCATGAGCCCCTTGGACCAACCCTGAGTTTATGCTAAGGGTTCAGATGACTCAGGATGGGGCCTGGTCACCAAAAAGATCAACCATGTGAAGAGAAGGTTGGGGCCTGGAGCCAGTCTGACCTTGGGGGAAGAGAGGCTGGACCTCCTCCAGCCTCCTCCCACCTTGGGGCTGGAGACTGAGTTCAAGCACGCAGTCAGTGATTCAATCAATCAAGCCTATCCAACAAAACCCCAATGAAAGCTCTGTATTGAAGTTCTGTGGAGCTCCCTGGTGGATGAAGACATTTACGTGCTGGGAGGGTGACACGGGGAGAGGGCATGGAAATCCCATGTTCAGGACTCTGCCAGACCTCGCCTTATGTGTCTCTTCATTTGGCTAGTCCTGATTTGTATCCTTTATACTAAAACTAATTTTAAGTATAGCGTTTTCTTGAGTTCTGTGTCATTCTAGTGAATTATTGAAATTGAAGGGGTCACAGGAACCCCCAAATTCGTATCCAGTTGGTCAGAGGTGCGGCCAGAGTCTGAAGTAAGGGCAGTCTTGTTAGGGACCATGCCCTTTAAATTATGAAATCTGGGCAAACTCTAGATGGTTAGTGTCAGAATTGTATTGCAGTAAACCAGATGGTATTGTAATAACCAATAGGAAAGAAAAAACACTGCCAATTAAACTATGATCCACAAACAACTGTAAGATACAAGCTGATTTCAGAAGTATTAAAATGTAAAAACGAAGTATTAAAATGTAAAAATGAAAGAAAAATTAATAAAAACAAATTACTTAATGCATAACACATTCTTTTAAAGTTTTAAAATAGTACGGAAATACGAAGCACAAAACAAAAAAAAATCTGTTCTTTCCTTCCTCAGAGGTAATCAGTTCAGTATGTATCCTGAAACAAGATTTTTCATTCTACTTTTATAACATCAAAATATGGTAAACAAAATTTTAGTGACTTGCAAGAGGTCACCCAGCAAGTCAGTGACAGAAAAGGAATTAGAACTCAGGATCCCAAATCCCAAGGGTATTATTTTCTGTTATACACATCTCATTGCTTCTTAGCTTATCTTAAAACACTGTCTGTCAAACACAAAAATCTTAGTCATTTTGATGACTAAGAATAAAAGTAAATATATGACCATGAACCAAAGGGCACTCCATTTTGTCACATATGATCTTGTTACAACTTTTCACACAGCCAGCAATAATTACACTAAGCTTCACTAGTGAGTCATTTATCACTTAAACAGTTCAATAAAAAAGACAGACTAAATATTATCATGTAAAGAGCAAAGACACTCGTGTTCCAGTAACAGCTCTAGCACCAGGCAGCTAGCTGCAGGAATGTGCTTTCAACCTGCTCTCCCCGGGCCTGTTTCACTTCTATAAAACGAACAGAAATGGTCTCAGTGATTCCCGTGGGGGAAGTTATTCGCCTTGTGGGCAAGACAATTCTTTGCTGTACAAGACTGTCCCATACACTGAGGACATTAAGCCTCTCTAGCCCTTGCCCCCTAAACGCTGGTCACTCTCGCCAGTAGTTGTGACAACCAAAAAACCCTGCCCCCACACACACTTAGAAATGGAAAGGGCAGCGGGTAGAGGGGTTGTTAGGTTGCGTAGACTTCATTTCCCTAGTGGATGATCCTTCTCAGGTTCCTTCAAGCGCTGAAATTCTATAAATTAGTAACCCTTCAGTTTTACTTAAGTGACAAGTCCATGATTGAAAAAAAGTATGGAAAGAAGGAAGTCATGGATGATTCAGAAAAAACATGGGGTAATTTTCATCCCAGTAATCCCATTTCTAGGACCTAGCCCAGGGAAATTAACAGTGTAAAGATTTAGGAGCAAAGGTTTAGTCATCACAACACTACCAAGAGTTGAATGATGTGAAACAACCCGAATAGGTAACATTTATTGAGCACTTGTTAGGTGCCAGACATCATTCTATGTACTTTACTTCCTTGCTACTCGAAGTGTTAGCACATCATGTAGGAGCTTAATACAGAATCTCAGGCCCCACCCCAGACCTACGGAATCAGAGTCTATTTTAACAAGCTCCCCAGGTGGACACTGGAGTTTAAGAAGCGCTACTTTGGGGCCAGCCCAGGGCGCAAGCTGTTAAGTGCGCACATTCCTCTGCGGCGGCCCGGGGTTCGCAGGTTGGGATCCCAGGCGTGCACCGACGCACTGCTTGGCAAGCCATGCTGTGGTGGCGTCCCATATAAAGTGGAGGAAGATGGGCACAGATGTCAGCCCAGGGCCTCTCTTCCTCAGCAAACAAAGAGGATTGGCAGATGTTAGCACAGGGCTGATCTCCTCACCCACACACACACACAAAAAAAAGAAGCGCTACTTTACAAGTATTAATTCATTTAATCTTCAAAGCATGTATGAATAATTTAATCCTTATGACAACTCTATAATGTAAATATTATTATCCTCCATTTTACATATTAGTAAACTAAGGCACAGAGTGTTATGTAACTTGCATAATAACTGTCAGAGCCAGGATTTGAACCCACACACTCTTGTTCCAGAATCCAACCTTTAAACCATTATTGCATATTATTTCTCAATTTTTAAACAAATTATAGTATCTCCATAAAATGGAATATTGTTTAGCAATTAAAACTAGCATCTAAGGAATTTTTAATGACACAAGGAAATTAACTGAAGTAGGCAGTAATAAAATTGAATATATGGTATGGACCCAATATGTAATTTTTTTAAATTACATACATACTCACTGTGAAAATGGTCTGGAAAAAAACTGTCACTATGGGGAGGCAATATGTGGGATCTGGTCTCAGAACGCCAGAGTTCACATTCCAGCTCTACCACTCACTAGCTCAGTGATCTTAGGGGAGATACCTTTTTAAGCCTCATTTTCCTCATCTATAATATGGGAATAATATTTACCTCACAAGATCATTGTGAGGATTAAATGAGGTAATCTATAAAAAGCATTAGCATTGAAAATTATTATTATTTCTCTTTATACTTTTTCATTTTTCCAAAATTTCTACAATGAATACATATTATACTTCAGTAAGCAGCAAAAAAAGTTATTGAAAAAGATAATGCCTTAGATTGTCGACTATATTATAAAGGGCTATTACAAAGAAAGTACTGATTCCTCTGATTAGATAACATAAGACTGAACTCAAGCAATTACGAGTTGAGTAAGAGATCTAAAAAAGATCTTTAAACTAGTATGATTAAATAGTGAAACTGAGTAAGGGACCTGCGCCAGTTCCTCTCTGGGAGGGCCTTTGCTGGGAACAAAGTCCCCCATCTATCTTGAATGATTTAGGCATTCCAACTGCCTGGCAGTGACTGCCTGACCTTGAACAGGTTACCGGACCTCTCACAAAGCCTCAATTTTCCTCATCTGAAAGGAATGAAACTACCTCCCTTGGAGTTATTGTGAGGATTTAATGGGAAAATGTGTGTAAAGGACTAGGCATGCTGACTAGCAAAAGAAAGCATTTAATGTTAGCTAAAATCTATCATCATCATCATCAATCGTCATCATCCTTTGGCTGGATAAGACTTCTTGAGTTCCTATTCCAGCAATGAAAGTATATTCATTTTTTCAAATCACAGTTCAATGGTGTTTTCATTATTTTCTAATCAATTATACCTTCAAAGAGCTATTTCATTACAAAATCATCAAGGCCACAGGGCTAAAACTCTCCATTTTTAAGTAGTTAAGATTCACAAAAGTAAATTGTGTCACATTTGGATTAACTAACTACACAACTAGTAGTAGCCAGCCAATTCAGGTGGGGTTTTCTCCACATTTGTAATATCTTTGTATACATATACATTAGTACACAAATGAGTAAGTCTTATACTTAAATACATGAACTCCATCAATCACTACCAGCTATAATATAGGTCCAGGCTTTCCACCTGATAAAATTAGATCAGAATCAGTGTTAAGGGGCCGGCCCTGTGGCTTAGCGGTTAAGTGCGTGTGCTCTGATGCTGGCGGCCCCGGTTCTGATCCCGGGCGCGCACCAACACACCGCTTCTCCGGCCATGCTGAGGCCGCGTCCCACATACAGCAGCTAGAAGGATGTGCAGCTATGACATACAACTATCTACTGGGGCTTTGGGGAAAAATAAATAAAATTAAAAAAAAAAAAAAAAAGAATCAGTGTTAAGATTCAGAAAAGCCTAAGGATCACTCGGTCTGATCCTTTCATTTACAAATGGATTTAGGAAATGTAGTTAACTGGTGAACAAGGAAAACATTCAAATGCTAATCTACTGTTTCAGGAATTAGTCCAAATCCTAAAAGGAACACATAATAAACCTCAGTTTAGACTTTTAAAATGACACCAATTTTTAGCTTAGCTAAAGGTGTTACTATTATTACCACATTTTTAGGTGTAAGTGGGAGCTTCCTTTCTCACTTTCAACAGTACTGAATCCACAGCTTTGAATTTGGTTTCAAGACATTAATTTATTACAGGGGAGGAGGAGGAGAGAAAGTCAATGGTCAGGCACTTAAGGAGCTCTTATTTGACATCTAAGTCAACTAACAGTAATTTTTTTAAAAAGCTGAATCAAAGAGTTCATGTGCACAGTATAAGACTACTATGAGAATACTTTTCATCTTCAAGTTTATATAAAAAAATTTTAAAGAAAACACAAATGGCTTTTAAAGCTAAGAAAATATGCTCAACTTCACTCATTAAGATGAAAATTAAATTCACTTCACTCATTAAATGAAAATTAAAACAACAAAATTCCTATCAGATTTGCAAAAATCTAAGTCATTAGGCTTGAAAAAAGATTTGTCCTTGGAATGCTGACTTTGATTCTCTAATTTAAAAACTGTTGACAATCATTTCTATTCACAAGCAAGTATGCACTCATGCATGAGTATGTGTCTATATTTATATATAAAACTTAACACTAACATGTTCTGGAGAAAGTAAGGGGGAAATAAGTATACTTTTATATTATTCATCAAAGCATAACTTCTATGAAGAGGAATTTGACAATATCTATCAAAATTATAAATGCACATATCCTTTGACCCAGCAATTCCACTTCTAGGAGTTTATCCTACAGATGACTTCCACACAGGAGAAATATCATAGGTACAAGGATATTCACTGCAGCACTGCTTGTACAAGTAAAAAACTGATAACAATCTGAATGTCCATTCATAGGAGATTGGCTAAAATTATGGTAGACTTCTAAAACAAAATACTATGCAGCCATTAAATAAATGAAACTATATAAATATTAGTATGTAAAGATCTCTAAGAGATAGTAAGTCAACAATGTGTTGCACATAGCCCTATTAGTTTTAAATTTTATATATAGACATATACTCATTCATGCACGAGCATATTTACTTCTCGCTCTATTTCCCTTTACACATTTCAATTTCATTCTACTTAGATGTATTACTTTTTCAAAAGAAATAACTTTTAAAATATTTCAATTTTTTTTATTTTTATTTTTTTACTTTTTGCTGAGGAATATTTGCCCTAAGCTAACATCCACTAACAATATTCCTCTATTTGTATGTGAGCCGCCACCACAGCACGGCCACTAACAGACAAGTGGTGTAGGTCTGCGCCTGGGAACCAAAGCTGGGCTGCAGAAGCAGAGCATGCCAAACTTAACCACTAGGCCACCAGGGCTGACCCCTAAAATATTTATTTTAAATTTACTATGGTGTAATCCAAATGAAGTAACTAATCAAATTTTCCTTCACTGGTAGTTTTTAAATTCAAGAATCATAACGTCAGCATTCCAAGGACAAATCTTTTTTCAAGCCTAGTGACTCCATAATCAACATCAGTTCTAGCACAATTAAAATCCTAAAGCCCACTTCTAAGCAGAAACACAGAGTACTTACTTTGCAGTAGAATTAGAATAGTGAAACTCAGAACTTACCTGAACAGGTCTCCATGAAGCTGTAAATAAAGACTTTCCCTTCCCTCTCCAGCACATATTTCTGATGCTGGTGTCTCTACTGTGCAAAGGACAAGATGTAAGTCAGAGGAGGACGAGGCAGAGGAGGTGGTGGTTGCAGTGGCAGTGGTCATGTCTGCTCCATAAAGGTAAACACAGCCTCTCCTCACATCTTCTCTCAGCCAGTCTCTTTCTCGGGAACCAAATCTACTTCTCCTATTCAAACAATTTCTGCTCCCAGTGCATTTCATATTTCTCTAAAAAAAACATCAACAGAAAGAAATTATTAGCTAGAATGTCTGACTGAGTTAGACATGTTCAGTCCTCACCCCACCTTTCCGCTTTATATTCACCAATACGGTGCTAGAGTATCACTTCCTCTCATGGAGGCTTCCGCATCTGCCATGCCCATTCTTAACCTGGAAAACTTGGTTTTCTGTACTGCTAGCTGTTCATGTCTCTGTCCATCATCTTCTCTGACCTTTTCCTTTTTTTAATGTTTTCAGAAAAATGTCAAGAATAATAAACCATCTGTGTACCTACTACCCAACTTTCACAAACTTTAATACTGTCATATTTAGTTCAGATACTCTAAAAAAATATATGATATATTCTTACATACACAGCTGAAGCCACCTGGTACTCCACCACACTCCCATTTCCCTCTCTCTCCCCAGAAACAAACACTCTAATGTATTTGGTATTTATCATTCCACGCATTTTTATGTTTGCCATATATGTACATATCTATAAACTATATACAGTATTGTTCTATGTGATTTAAAACTTTAAATCCTAACATACTTATGTTTCAGCCTGCAATTTTTTTTATTTGGTTCAACACTGGTTTAAAGATATATCCATGCTAATACACCCAACTCATTCATTTGAATAACATTCCAGTATATGAATACACTGCAATTTCTCCATTCTCCTGCTGACGGCATTTAGTTTCTGATTTTTCACTGTTGGAAACGATGCTGCAATAAACATGTCTCTATACACAAATTCTAAGTTTCTTTAGGTTCCTGACCCTCTGCCTCACATCCCAAATAAGCAAGTACAGAATCAACACACTGTTACACAAATATTCTTTCTATTCTCGTCATGTTTCAAATAATTACTGTTGGGCCGGTCCCCAGGGCTTAGCGGTTAAGTGCGCGCGCTCCGCTACTGGCGGCCCAGGTTCGGATCCCGGGCGCGCACCGAGGCACCGCTTCTCCGGCCATGCTGAGGCCGCGTCCCACATACAGCAACTAGAAGGACGTGCAACTATGACGTACAACTATCTAGTGGGGCTCTGGGGGGAAGGGGGGAAGGAGGAGGATTGGCAATAGATGTTAGCTCAGAGCCGGTCTTCCTCAGCAAAAAGAGGAAGATTAGCATGGATGTTAGCTCAGGGCTGATCTTCCTCACACACACACAAAAAAATTACTGTTGCATTTAATAATTTAGGCATGTGAAATTCATACACGTTGTGAAGTCACGCTATCTCAAAGCAAAAACAACTGCTACAGCAATATAACAAGTTTCTAAAAATCAACATTCACCTGCTCTGTTTTTATGATGGGCCATTTCTGTTTCCTTTAACAAAACAGAAATGTCCACTAACAATTACACGGACATACCTCTGCAATGTCATTCCCCATTGCCTTTCTCTCTGTTTCAGTCACATCCAACTACTTGTAACTCCCCAAACACACCAACTATTTCACAATTCTGTGACTTGTCTGAAATATCCTTCTCCAGCTTGTCTCTCTGACTAGACATTCTTCAAAACTCTACTCAGATGTCACTCTCTCTATGCAGCCTCTCATGTCTCCCATCCCCATTTTTACCTCCTACCTAGAAAGAATTAATGACTCTATTCTCTCCTCAGCAGAACTTCTTCACCTTGAACATATGTCTATTACTATGTGGATCACAATGGGATCACAATGGGTTTTAATTATTTATTTGATATTTCTTCCTCTCTTCTACACCAAGAATCTATTATAGTGCTTTAACACCTGGGTAGCATAGAGATGCATGCAGAACTCAGCAGACATCACAGAAATTTATTCCCAGTCTGTACTTTAGTCCAATTAGCTCTGGCAAGAAGTTGAACAAACCTGGGGGGAAAATCTCCATTTTTATAAAGAACCCTAAAATCTTTTCTTTTTATCAGCCACAAAATCAATAAAATACTTTTGCTACTATTCCTCATTGGAAAACAGAAATACCTATAAATAAAGCAAATATTATTTTTGCAATTACTGAAATTAAATATTTGAGGATAATTGTAGCACCTAAAATTCAATTTCTAAAGGTGATAAAGAAAGAGGAAGGAAAAGTTAGAAGGTATTCTCATGTGGGAAGAAAGAAAAACAAGAGTGAGAATAGTTTCCTTGTTTAAATTTAGGATAAGACAAGTAAATTGATCATTTTACAGTCCTAGGGATTTGAATATAGCTATTCAAAACCAGGAGGATTATTACTGATTCTAACTTCAGATAAGTAGGATAAACCCCTGCTACAAGTGGGAACCAGGTCTCTCCCTTCTCATCAAGAGCATTTTCTCAAAGCTGAACATCTCAGAATTAACAAAGGACTTTCAAGTACTTATTTTATAAACACAGGGGCCATCATATTAGTACCACTAAATAATTTTAATCACTGAATAATTAACCACTGGTTAATTTTAAATATTCCTTATTTTTTAATCTTTGGGAAAGATCAACTGGTCAATCTGAAAACAGTATTCTACATGGTACAGTATCATTTATACAAAGAAGCTCTGCATTCTGCACTCAGTGGAGAGAAATTTTGCTCGCTGCTATTAAGAGAGAGCAAGTAGACACTATTCCACACAACCACCAAAAAGCTTCTTTAAAAAAAACTTGCTAGGGGCCAGCCCAGTGGCGCAAGCGGTTAAGTGCGCGCGTTCCACTGCAGCGGCCTGGGGTTCGCCGGTTCTGATCCTGGGCGCGCACTGATGCACCGCTTGGCAAGCCACGCTGTGGCGGCGTCCCATATAAAGTAAAGGAAGATGGGCACGGATGTTAGCCCAGGGCCAGTCTTCCTCAGCAAAAAAAGAGAAGGATTGGCAGATGTTAGCACAGGGCTGATCTTCCTCACAAAAAAAGCTTTTTAAGGTCAAACCACAGCCCACTGACCTTCTCAATCTTAGAAAAGTCAAGAAGGACCCCAGGAAGTATTATATTAGCTCAACCATTTTTCTTCTATAAGGATTTTTAATGGTCATTTTTAAATGTGTATATATATTTCCCTTAAGACTATAAATTCCTTAAGAACTTTACATTTTTGAAACATGTGTTGTTGGTCAAAGAATATATCTCCGATTTATATGATATATTCCACCTATGAAGATACACTGCTGAGTCAGAACTTTACTAGATATCATTCTCTTAAACCTGCTCAATGGGCACTGAAAAGGCCTAGATACCAAGCAAGCACAGCCTTCTAGCAACAATCTAGATGGACTGCTTAGCTATTATTAGCCACTGCTGAATTACCTAGTGCTTCCTTTTCCACTGCCTAAAGCCATCAGGTAACTGCTGGAAAGGCCAGTACTGTCCTCTGAGACGCTTTCAGCATCACCATTCCACTGGAATTGCTAGATTAAGAACCCTTAATTTATTTCCTCCATTACTCTTATATAACAACTGTTGACCAACTTATCCAAAAGGGAACACAACTATAATCACCTCTCACATCAAACAAATGTATAAAGAGCACATGGGACTACACCAAACTAAAAAGCTTCTGCACAGCAAAGGAAACCATCAACAAAACGAAAAGACAACCTAACAATTGGGAGAAGATATTTGCAAACCATACATCTGATAAGGGGTTAATCTCCAAAATATATAAAGAACTCATGCATCTCAACAACAAAAAAACTAACAACCCAATTAAAAAATGGGCAAAAGACCTGAACAGACATTTCTCCAAAGAAGATATGCAGATGGCCAACAGACACATGAAAAGATGTTCAGCATCATTAATTATCAGGGAAATGCAAATCAAAACTACAATGAGATATCACCTCACGCCCATCAGAATGGCTATAATTAACAAGACAGGAAACAACATGTGTTGGAGAGGATGTAGAGAGAAGGGAACTCTCATATACTGCTGGTGGGAGTTCAGACTGGTGCAGCCACTATGGAAAACAGTATGGAGATTCCTCAAAAAATGAAGGATAGAACTACCATATGATCCAGCTATTCCACTGCTGGGTATTTATCCAAAGAACTTGAAAACACCAATGTGTAAGGATACATGTACCTCTGTGTTCATTGCAGCATTATTGACAATAGCCAAGACTTGGAAGCAACCTAAGTGCCCATCAAGGGACGAATGGATAAAGAAGATGTGGTATATATACACAATGGACTACTACTCAGCCATAAGAAATGATGAAATCCAGCCATTTGTGACAACATGGATGGACATTGAGGGTATTATGCAAAGTGAAATAAGTCAGAGGGAGAAGGTCAAATACCATATGATTTCCTTCATTAAGTAGTAGATAATAACAACAATAAACAAACACATAGAGACAGAGGTTGGATTGGTGGTTACCAGAGGGGAAGGGGGGAGGGAGGAGGGCGAAAGGGATAATTCGGCACATGTGTGTGGTGATGGGTTGTAATTAGTATTTGGGTGGTGAACATGATATAATCTATGCAGAAATAGAAGTATAATGATGTACACCTGAAATTTATACAATGTTATAAACCAATGTTACTGCAATAAACAAAAATTTAAAAAATAAAATAAAATAAAAATAAATAAAAAATAAAAACAAATGTAAGAAAAAAAGAGCAAATGTAAGACTTAAAAATATTTCTACAACGCATAAGTCTTCAGAGTAAGCCATGAATTAAGTACCCACTTCAGCTTTACGCTTTTAACTCTAAAAATGAAGATAATATATGAGATCTGTGATCAGTTCAAAGGCAATAAACTATTAAATGCCCACATACAATTAACTCTAAGACACGGATGGTAAAACGGTCTGGTAAAGTAACTCATCATACTCACTGAGTTCTAGTAGAATGTGAAATAACCTCAAGTAGGAGATATGTTGCTGCATTCAAAACTAAAACAATATGGGCTCATCTCTAGGAATATACATGTTAAGGAATATTCTGGAAGGGGTGAGATAAGGACAGGAAGAATACTTCAGTTCATTAAAATGTTTTTGGTATTAGTTGATTTTTAAAAACCATATACACACATTATTTTGATAAAAACTTGAAACTATTATTGAAGAAACAGATTTCATAACATTCACTGACTAGATTAGTTGTAACTTCATTTCTTCTACAAACTGAGTAAAAAAATAATAATAATCCCAAAATTGGAGGGAACATCTGAAAAATTTATGCTTCAAAGATACTCCCAATAATCTTAAGAGTACTCAAAACATCATACTTATATTCCAACTACAACTATAAAGGGATACATTCTAAACAACAATTTGCTAAATAAATCTAGGGGCAGATTTTGAATCAAATTTTCCAATACCCCATACAGATGAACCTACATCTAATCTGTCTAAACTATACTGGCTTAGATATATTAGCCTTTTTATGAAGATCTATGTTATTTGATAACAATGATATTCATGATTTGGTATTAAGTATAAAAGAGTTACAAAAAAGAATAAGCCTTTCAAAGGGTCTTCAGAGAAGAACATGTAGGAGATGATGACTTTCTTCCCAATTCAGAAAGTCTTCTACTTATATATTTTCTAGTTTCACTTGGCACAAAATTCAACCACTCAGCTATTGAACGGAACTTCTGTATGTAGAACACACAGCACCTATTCTCCATAGCCAATCCCATTTATTTGTAAGAATTATTTAAAGTGTTGACCATATGCAATAAAGCAAGGGATGCAAAAGCTTTAGACACTGTCAGCTCCCACACCACCAGCTCAGTACTATAATCAAGATCAATTTCTTGGGGCCGGCCCCGTGGCTTAGCGGTTAAGTGCGTGCGCTCCGATGCAGGCTGCCCGGGTTCGGATCCCGGGCGCGCACAGACGCACTGCTTCTCCGGCTATGCTGAGGCCGCGTCCCACATACAGCAACTAGAAGAATGTGCAACTATGACTTACAACTATCGCTTGGGGCTTTAGGGGAAAAATAAATAAATTAAAAAAAAAAAAAGATCAATTTCTCGAATCTTTCTAATGGTCCCCAGATTGGAACCCCAGGAAAAGAGTGA
The DNA here is from genome assembly GCF_057802395.1 of Ceratotherium simum simum. Taxonomy (NCBI): domain Eukaryota; kingdom Metazoa; phylum Chordata; class Mammalia; order Perissodactyla; family Rhinocerotidae; genus Ceratotherium; species Ceratotherium simum. Next base: position 15,519,543 of record NC_141929.1, read on the forward strand.
TACGCTGGACCACTTCCTGGAAGTACAGGAAGGCAGGACCCTCAATAAAGATACTCATTTCTCAATTCCTTCCTTCTCACAACTCACTCCCTCCCCACCAAACACAAGGTGTTATTAAAAAAGCCTGTTAACCAAAGGGGACAGCCGGCTTAGTGGTTAAGTTCACACAGTCTGCTTCTGTGGCCCAGGGTTTGGATCCCAAGCGCAGACCTGCATACCGCTCATCAAGCCACACTGTGGTGGCATCCCACATACAAAACAGAGGAGGATCGGCACAGACGTTAGCTCAGGGCCAACCTTCCTCACCAAAAAGAAAAAAGCCAAGGTTGTTTACATTCTAGGCTAGAGGGCATTACCTATGTCTTGGATCTGCCATTTCCTGATAAACTAGGCCAGCAGAACTTCTTTTTTTGGTACATTCACAATTTACATTTTTGTGACCTTACAGTTTTCAATAAATATCCAAAAGCCTTTGAGGAATTATATTTGCAACTTATGGTTAAATTAAAGTTACAATAAATATGTAGAAGCTGTACACAGAAATGGAGGTAAACTATGAAGTTACTTCTGTAAGTTATTTCTCTATAATCTCTATTAAGATTGGGAGATAGTAGCATAAAAAGTGCTTTATATTTTACAGAGTTCTATTTTATGTTGTTTCATGAATTCGCCAGATGCTTCAAATCTATTATTTTTTTCACTGTTCCCATCTTTGTGATGTCCTACAAATAATCTTAATAATACAGTGCTCACTCTCAATCCCAATTAACAACTATCACTTAATGTATTTTTAATATGTAGTTTCACTGTTTTGCAAAGTACTTTTGAAACACATCAAATCTTCTAAATTTTCTTTTCTCTCTTCCTTCTCCCTGGCAAGTGTAAATCCTGCCCATTCCTCTTCTAGAATTCTAGAAGAAATTTCATTCCATCTCCAGGGTACCTAGTTATATATCTGACCTACAGAAAAATTTCTCTCCAACTACGTATTTCAAGGCTAGTAGAAAACTCCATCCAGTTAGTCTCCCACAACTCCTCCTTTGAACCATCTTCACTGTCCCCTCGCCACCCTACATTCCTTGTGTGTTTAAACTTCTTCTCATCACCTTCAAGGCTCTACTCTCCCCCTTGCCTGCATCTGCTTTTATTTCCTCCTAGTCCCCCCAATTCCTGCCAAAAAGCCCCGCGAGCTGCCTGTTGCATAACCGCTCCCCCATTACCGTCTCCCGGGATTGTTAGCCCCGCTCCCACAAGCAGGAATGCCCCTTTTTGTCCAACCCCTGCTCCTTTCTGCAACACGCCCAGCGACTCCCCAGGATGAAGCTCCTCCGGGGACTCGCTCTCCAGGCGGGCGCCTCGGAGCAGGCAGCCGTGTCTTAACTTGGGTGGTAAGCCCGGGGGCAGAGTCGGCCCGCTCCGCCGGCGCAGCCCACGAGCACACCGCGGCTCCCGGCCAATCACCGCCGCCATCCTCCCTCTGGGGTGATGTCTTCAGGTGTCCGGGGAGAAAGCCCTGCGTACTTCCAGCCCCTCTCTCGGGCCAGGAGCGACCGGCCCCGGTCCCCGAGCGCGGCCGAGAGCGGCAGAGGTGGGCCCCCACCTCGGGTCCCGAAGGAGCCGAGTGGGCGGCGGCGGCCGGGCGGACGCCGGACCCAAGGCGTGGGCCTGGGCGGCGGGTGGCGCGCGGCCAGGGATGGGCAGCGGTGGGGACAGAGGCGGCCGAGGCCTCGGCGGGAGCCAGGCGTGGAGGCCCGGGCGGGGGCCGCGGCGCCCCCACGGGGCTGCGGGGCGGCTGAGCCGCCAAGCGGACTGACTGACGCGGGTCGGGGGTCGCCGGCTGCCTCGGCCACCGCGCGGGGCAGGGGCGGCCGCTCCCGCCCTCGCTCCCTCCCCAGCCCTCCCTCCCTCCTCACCTTCAGGACCCGGATCCCGCCCGCCCGGCGGCTCGCGGGCGCTTCGGGCGGCTCCACCTCCCCCATCGGCGGCGGCGGCTGCACACGGACGCCGGGCCGGCGCGACAGCGCGCAGAGCCTCGGCGGCGCGCGCGATCAGCCCTAGGCCCCGCCCCCCGCTGCCCGAAGCCCCGCCCCTGTTCCCGCCCCTCCCGCGGCCCAGCGGGACCTGCGTAGTTGCTCGCCTAGCGTGGCTTCGGCGCCCGACGCGGAGCTGCATCCTGGCGGGCGGGCTGCCGCGGGCCCCGCGGGCCCCGCGGGCGGAGCCGGCGCCACCACAGAGCTGGGTCTCCGCTGCTGACTGCCCTCGGTTTGGAGGACTGAGGCGCAGGGAGGGTTATTTACTGCTATCCCCGCCTCCTAAGTACCCGCTGGACAAGGGGCAGGGGGTGTCTGCACCTGTCAATAGTGATAGGACACTGCCCTCCGCAGAGGGTAACTCTTGTAACTTACCTCTCCAAGACGTTTCCTCTCTTGCTACTTCAAAACTGGCTTGTCACCCTCACTGGCAAAGCCATGGAATGGATTGTTGAGAATACTCACCTTTGCAAGGCCCTTTGTCTTCCTTATTAGAGTTGCTCAGACCTTTTCAGCAAATTCACACCAACCTCGTGTACAAAATGTCAACTCACCTCCCAGCCAAATTTTAATTCCCTTCTCTCCTCATATAGTAAAATTATCAGAATTCGATTCTCTGTCTCAAGCAGTAATATGGTCTGTGAGCCATTTTATTATTTGCAAGACTAATTCAGAAAATCTTTAAAAGTTCATTTATTATTTTCTTTTAGTTCCCGGATTAATGGTAGTTTTGTGGCTGGCCAGTGGGCCAAATTTGGAGTTAGAAAACCAGATTCCAAATCCCAGCTCTACCTCTTATTAGATCTATACCCTTGTGCAAGTTATTTGATCTAAGCCTTTGGTTTTTAAGCTGTGAAATAGAAATTCATATCTGCCCAGTGGTTATTGGGAAGATTTTGTGAATGCATACAAAATGCTTAGCAAGTTATAGGGATTCATAGTAGCCATTGTAATCTGAATTTCCGAATTTAAGATTCACTCAATTCCTCGTTGGGTACTCTCCTTGTTAATTCTGCTCTAAATTTTCCTAGGAAACTTTCCATACTTCCGGATTTTTAGGTCTTCCCCCCATTACACAGGTGTTGATGAATCTTTAAGCAACTTGTTCAGTACACATTAAGGAATTAAACAGCAAAAAACCCATAATTTCTTGAGCTTTGAATAATTGGTAAAGATGGTATCACCTATTAGCCATTGTTTCAGCTTGCCTAGTCCAAACTAAGTGTTTAGAATGGTTTAGTTGTAAGCTTAGTACAAGAGAGTTTGAGATCTAACTGTGCCCCTCTCCTATGAGATATGTATGCATTTGGAGATATTTTAAATTCCAAGACAAAATTTGACTCTTGCAAAGATTCTGACCCCGTACAAATTATTTCTTCTGTAAAAGTTTGGTCACTATTTTCTCCCTTTATGTAAGTTACTTTGTATATATCAAAATTCCAATTGCCGGTAATCTTTGTCTCATTTTAATGAATTAAAAATGGTTTGTCTCTGTGAGTCTGGTGTAAGGTGAAAAAAGCTCTTAGATTGTCTACCTCCTGGGTTTTCTTTCTACCTTGAAATTACTTTCAAGAAAGCTACTCAAAGTAGTTGGATTCCCATTTCAGTTCTTAATGGGTAACTTCTTCCAGCAAGAACACTGGTGTGTAAGGGATAGGCACCAACATGGAGACAAAAGTGGACTTGACTAAGGGCGGACAGGCAGTGGAAAGAATAAAAATGTGGTTCAGAATTAGTGTTCCTAAAAGTCTTTTTTTTTTTTTTTTGTGAGGAAGATCTGCCCTGAGCTAACATCTGCCAATCCTCCTCTTTTTGCTGAAGAAGACTGGCTGTGGGCTAACACCCATGCCCATCTTCCTCTACTTTATATGGGACGCCGCCACAGCATGGCTTGAGGAGCGGTGCGTCGGTGCGCACCCGGGATCTGAACCAGGGAACTCCAGGCCGCCACAGCAGAGCGCGCGCACTTAACCACTAGCGCCACTGGGCCGGCCCCGGAAAGTCTGTTTCTTGAGGTATCACACATTATCTTTTCCAGATCTCATGAGCAGAAGCTCTTTACTAATTGATCACGTGAAAGGGAAGGATTTCGTTCCAGGACTAGCATTTGAGTTCATGCTGGGGAAGAGCAGTGGTAGATGACTGGTTTGTTCTTTTAATTAATGGGATAGTGGACTAAAGCATCAATTCAGAATACAAGCATATGCTAAAAGTTATGTATTTACTACTTGAACAACAGTAGTACCACTTTCAAAAAGAAAAAAAGCAAGCTACCACCCAGATATTACAGGGGATAACTTATGATGCAGCTCTCTTTAAAGGTCTCCATGGTTTAAGATCCAATTCAGTTAAGTAGGGACAACCAGTTGATTCTTTTCTTTTCAAATCATGTACTGTCATTAACATTTTATACTGTTTCAAAGGTCACATATTCATGTTCTCCCCCAGTTCAAGGCAGTGTGTATTATGTATGCCAAGGGTTATGTAACTACAATTTCTGGAAATGGTAAACAGCTGAGACTAACCCTAAAAATAAATTCCTCTGGGATTTTTTGTGCAAAAAATCCATCTGCCCTCACTGCAGGTTCATCATTACAAAAATCACTGTTTGGACCAAGCTAAGAGACAGAAAAGTCATTAGACTCCCTCCTCTCTCTATCCTTCCTATAAGCAGCTGTGCGTACCTTCTCCACGTAGCAGGGGGAGGGACACACACACACTTTATGCCAGGAGCTTTTCCTAATCCTCACTACAAAATGGAAAGAAGGTCTAGAGAAGAAAAGTTCATGTCTATCAGATTTGGTAGAGGAGCCATAAGAGCTTACTACATTCACTTATTTGTATCTAGTTCCCACTCCTTTGATGATCGCAAAGTGATCTTTAGGTGTAAATCCCTTGTTGTTCTACCACAGGTTGAGCAGACTTCGACATTCCTTATTTTAGTTCCAAATAAACAGGCAGTATTTACCCGGCTTCAAGGTTTGAAGGAATTTTTTCCTTGGACATTTTTATATTTTTTGAAAATGGAGACAATTGAGCTAGGGGAGGAAATAGCATGGAAAACCCTTAAAAGGGACAAAGATTAATTTGGTCCTTCTGGATTGAATTTCAAATTTGAACACTACTTCTTGTACTGTTAAGTAAATGTCTGGAGTCTATTACTTGCTCAACTTTTCTATTGTAGCTTTTATATTTTCATCTAATTACATGTAGATGAAGTTGTCAACTAAATTTAATATTAGGCACAAAGATGAAGTTTAACTAAGCCACATATAAGGAAAGATTATAGAAATGTCACTTATCAAACAGTGCCAAAGGGCACTTCTGCATAAACTAGATAATTGCCAAGGCCTGCATCCTTCTCCTTCTCAATTAGGGGACTGTCACACTCTCCCTTTTCTCAATCAAGGGACTGCCAGAGATCACCTGAGTAATAGAAAACCAGCAGCTTCCAACTTCCAACCACTCTCACTTCTATAGAAGAATTCATATAAAACAGATCATGAAATATAATTCATTTTAACAGGTCAAGCCTTCCTCTTCCCAGTCACAGATATATTGGAACAATTCACAAAAAGCTTATAACCAAACCCATGACCACCCCTAATACATGTGTCACCTTGATATGACTTCTTTGCCTTGTGTGAGAATTCACCTAAGTGGAAAAGATAAGCATGGAAATAATCATATAGTTAAAATTTCCAATTGTACTTTTCACTGCCTGTAACTACAAGTTTTTTTAAGTTGTTCAAATCCCTTTCTTGGTGAGATTTCTGTGTAAACGGAACATTAACAGGTCAATAAGTTTAGCTCAAAGCTCTGGAATAAGAATTCATCCAAGGCTTCTCTAATCCACTTGTAAGAAGCGAGGAAGCAAATGTGAAATCATTGAGTATTGACTTTTTATTATTAGTCACTGTTCATAATTTGTTTCAACCAAAAGACAATACACACAGCAGAATTCTAATGCATCCCATGTAGATGTTTACATCCATTTTATTCCTCACTCGCCTCTAAGACTTATCATTTAATTTTAAATTTTTTTTACATCTCAAAAATATGTCTGCAATAATTAGAACTTCATTAGCTGTCCCACTTGGAACAGCCTTTTAATATTTTTACAGTAAAGAAGATGTGATGGGGCTTAATGAAAATGTAACTTACAACATTATGAAAGAAAAGGGACTTTACAGGGACACAGTGGGAGTTCACAGAGGAAAGAGTTCAGAAGCTCTTTCCCACGGGGCCCCCAAATAGAAAACAAAAACAAAACACACAAAGCCCAACAGCAGGTTCCAAAAACAAAAACAAAAAAACTCCAATGCTCCATCTTGAAGCCAGAATCAGCCTCGTGGAAGTTCGTGAAACAACCGTGCAAGCTGCTTCAGCATTTTCTTCTGTTTTAAGTGTTTCAGGTCCTGGAACCTGGAGATGGGACTCACTCACTACTATTGCTTGAAAAAGAGTTATTCACTTCCAGTTCTACAAGCAGCCCCACCCTCCTGAGCCAAAGCTGGTCCAAGTGTTTTAAACTTCAGGACTTGCAGAGCAATTTTCTTTTCAGTGATCCTCCCCACTCCCAACTCATGAGTACACAGCCGTGCACTACCTCTCCACCAACCACCAAGTTCATGAATAACCACTTTTTGCTCTCTAGCTCCTTCTTGATTTAGGACAATGTGGATAAAATACATTCACTAGAAAAAAATATACACATTCAAGCTTTTTCTTTCTCCTAGTTCTCATGGCCCAAATATTTTCTAATGCAGAAGATTATGAAGTTGAACCTCAAAAACAGTATCCCCTAACTTCCAACTTCTTCTAGAAGAACATAAAAATGGAAAGCATGTTATATAGTAGATGCAAATACTCAAACTGTTAGTGCTTGACAGTTTTGAAAGTCTAGTTTCTTACATAAATGAGACAAACAAGGGGTACGAACCACATCTATAACCTGGCAAGAGGAAAGAATTTCCTCCCAAATGTTACATTGAGGAATGTTTCTTTAAATGAGAAAGACCTGAAAATGAACAGATGATCATAATACACAGCATAAAACATTCCATGACTGTCCAAATCACCTCAAGGTTAACAGCACCGGAGCATCGTGGGAGAAGCTTCTCGGGTACAGCACCCTGCCTACAGTTTTTTGAGATTACTTAGATGAATTCTCCCTTAGGATTCCTGGGGAAGAGGGGAGGGTAGGATACAAACTACTCTAGAAGAGGGAAAAAATGAGGTAAAAGTGCATGTGAAATTGTCCAAGTAAGTGTGTACAGGCTCACTGCTTATCACCCTGGAGTTATCAAAACAGCCATGGAAATCACTCTTTCCTCATAATGGCTCTGAAGTTGTAGATCTATCTAAATTTGCTCCCCCTTGAATGCTTATACTAGGGAAAGAAATTACTGAAATGTGCAAGTATTCATAGAAATTAAGAGATTTCTCCTTTAGCAGCAAAGGCCAAGTGAGAGGAGAACTAATTCTGATCCTAGAAACTAAGGCACGCTGAAGCTTTCAAAGATCTAATCATTTGAAACAGTCTTCACAACCATCAGTATCCTAGGCAGTTATGTGGCCGCTAGTCCTTGAGTATGGTGCTCAGGTTCACTCTCTGAAATCACTTCATATTCTACACAGCACCCTTTGTGTTAAGGCCATGATTTTTATTCCTTCTAGACAAAGCTATGGATGATCATATAATTGTACCTCAAAACTATGGTGACCCAAGGACATGCTTTGTTACTAGAGTAGATCCTTTCCAGCTCCATTAGCTAGCACTGTCTTACAGCATGGTCTTCAGCAGATTTCTGAGATTCAACTCAGTTCAACTAAAGAAACTTGAGCTGGTTAACTATAAATGCGAGAGAAAAAATAAAGCCTCTACCACAAAGAGGAATGTTAGACAAATTCTATTCAAGAAATCCGCTGATATTATGTTAATCCTATCACGTTTCACAGCATTAAGTATCCATCCAATGAAATCAGTCTACAAAGAAACTTTTAAAGGCTATTCTTCATTGCACAGGCAGAGCAGTTGTCTGAAATATACACTAGTCCACACTTACTTTACTGAAAGCTATGCACAATATCCTGTTCTTGACTCAGTCAACTATTTACCCAGTGGAGTAAGTTTTAGCAAATCTTGCTCTTATATATTAGTAAGACCAGAAAGTTTTCCCTTTGGAGCCTTTAGTTCAACTCCAGTTTGTCAAATGTCAGGAATAGTCTAGCATCTGATACAGAGCTAGATTTGACAAGACACTGAAGATTTTAAGTAAAGGCATGGTGAAATGGAAGGAAAAAAATGGATATTTGTACCCAGGTTTAAGACCAAAGCCAAAGTATTCATTATACTGTACTCAATACAGTAATGATTGCAAACATTTTAAGAGCAAGGTGGGCCTGAACTTTCCTTTCTTCCTCAGTATATCAGACATGGCCCCTGTGCACCTGAACGTACACAGTACATTCAACATGTGCCACAGGAGATTCACCTTACCACATTCCAGAAACTCAATGTTAAGGTTTGATAACACAAGGGTCCTTTCTAAAAAGCACTCGGCACTCTCACTAGCTTAAAAGAAGCTCCAGACCTCAAGTCTTTGAGGCAGATATTCATGAGATTGGCCTCTCTCAAGAGATCAATCTCTCAGACTCAGGTAAGGATATCCCTACCCTATGGTGTCCACAGGACTTCCTCTGACATAGGGGGCAAGGAAGCTACAAGGCTTCATTCCAACACCATAAAGTACAATATAGGAAAGATTTCTTTAACCGTGTGGTCTTTATTTCAGTGCCAGTGTTACAGATACAACACAAATGTTCCAGTTAGAAGAAGGAATTCAAACGGAATGCCAAGGTCCAAGCCAGGCTCAGGAAATAAAAAGGGAGGTTTGGAGTAATGCAGATGACTCCAATATGCTCTAGGATGAGTCTGATACTCACTCTTCCTATGGGCAAAGGTGCTTTTGTTAAGGAGTCTCATCTTTAAAAGTAGTGAACTCCTCTTTCCACCCATTTACCATAGTTCAACAGGCAAGTTACGGGCTTAGGAAAACTTTAAAATTTGTGGTGGGAATAGGGGCATTAATAACTATTAATATATATATATATCTTTTAGAAGTTGTCCACTTTGCACTTTAAGGGGCATCAATTTTGAAAATCATGGAGAGTATTCATGACTACAGCTAAAGAATGGAGAAAAAGGGGAGCTGGAAGAGCCTTGGAAGTTTCTATTACAAATAGAGCACCATATCCTTCACGCCAAATCTCAACAAAAACTCTTTTTAACTGCATCTGTCCAGTGTTTACAAATAATCTCTCAAAGTCTGACCAGTTCTTGGTATCAAACATACATACATGTGTGTGTCTGTGTGTATACAGCAATGCACAGAAAAGGCTACCAGGAGCCTAATGCCTCTTTCAAACAGTAGAAAAAGGCAGGGCTCCCTAATTGTCCATTGTTACATTTCCATTCTGAATGCCAGATGTAAAAAGCGCCTGAAGATGGTAACCCAGCTAGTGAGGAATAAATACCCCACCTTGCCCAGTCCACAGAGAAACACAGTAGAAAGAAGGGGCAACTCTTTGCTGCAGAGACAGAGTGAGTGTTTTCTTGCCATGGATTCCAGTCCTCTCCTCCAGACCAGCTGCTTATTTCCTCAGGGGCCCAGGGAATGTTGATTCTGGCTGTAAATGTGGGAAGGGTGGAGAAGTGCGAAAAAAGGAGAAGAGGAGGAAGAGTGTGAAGTAGCCTCCAGAAGCAGCCAGCCTCAACAGTGGAGGAGAGGAGATTAGTCTTTAACAATGCTTCACGGTCAGCAATAACTTTAGGAAAATCCTCCTCAACAGTTCTCTTCAGCTCCTCATGCCCATGGTACAGTTTGGGGGGGGACTTGCCAGCGATCACAACCTCCTTCCCAGAGTTCCTTTGATTGAGTGGGATAAGAATGAGAATGGTGCCAGACCCTCATTGCCAGGACTGAGGGGGAAAGTTGTTCACCTCTGCTAGATCTTGCATTGCTGAGCCCTTGTGATTATATGTGAGCTTGATCCGCATTCGCAGCTGTTGCTGTGAGAAGAAAAGAGAATCACAAATTATACAGTGAAATAAAATCTCTAGAATCTGTCCAGTCCACAAATAGACTTTGTGTGTGTGTGTGTGAGGGAGATCAGCCCTGAGCTACCATCCGTGCTAATCCTCCTCATTTTGCTGAGGAAGACCGGCTCTGAGCTAACATCTATTGCCAATCCTCCTCCTTTTTTTCCTTCCCCAAAGCCCCAGTGGATAGTTGTATGTCATAGTTGCACATCCTTCTAGTTGCTCTATGTGGGATGCGGCCTCAGCATGGCCGGAGAAGCAGTGTGTCGGTGCGCACCCGGGATCCAAACCCGGGCTGCCAGTAGCAGAGTGCACGCACCTAACCGCTAAGCCACCGGGCCGGCCCCCCAAATAGACTTTTAATCTTAGAGAAAACAAATCACTTTAAAGCAAAGCTGTCTCTTAAAAATAAAACACAGGCAAACAACAACAACAAAAACCACCTAGTACTCTAGCTATTAGCCAAGGAACCAACATCATGCAGTCAAGGAGGCGAAATGCATCTCCAGAACACATTGCTGGCTTCAATCCTAGAACTGCATTAACAATACAGAACCACTTGGGAGAATTTTCATAGTAACATTTACTGCATGCTTTTCAAAAAGATTCAACTCTTGTACCCAAGTTTCTAGAAAAATGAGATAAATACTCATCTTATGCTCTATATTCAAATACACTGTTGCTTTGTCTGTAAAACCTATATTATAGTCATGTGCTGCATAATGACATTTCGGTCAACAACAGATTGCATATACAATGGTGGTCCCATAAGATTGGTACATATAGCCTAGGTGTGTAGTAAGCTCTACCATCTAGGTTTCTGTAAGTACACTCTATGATGTTTGCACAACAACGAAATTGCCTAACAACGCATTTCAAGGAACGTATCCCCGTAATTAAGTGACGCGTGACTGTAAATGTAAACATAAACTGGTTTCATTCCCAAGAGATAAAAGAAAAAAAAAGAGTTAATTTATAGGTAACAGCAGTAGTTTTAAGAGAACTCAATTATAAGTACTTTTTACTTTACGTGGCAGATTTCAAATATTAATGCACTAAGAAAACTTTTACTCTTTCTAGGTATCAGATCGTCAAAGGAATTTGTGGTTGTGCTATAGGCAAATACTTAAAATAAAATGCATAGCAGAGGAAAGGCAAAGTGCTACAAGAGGAGGAAATCATACTGGCATTTATGAGATACTACTAGAGATCTTTCAAGGTGAAGAAATTCTTTGAACCATTTTCAAAAACTGAAAACTAGTTAACTGATTACTATTAAGTGAAGTCAATTTATTTCTTTGAGAAGATATAAGAAAAATATTGCCTAATTTCAGTTTCTAAAGCTATTTTTCATTTGGCTGCTTCATTAAAAATGTCTCTACTTTTGCTATGCATACTTAATAATTACAGTAGTAAAGGTAGATACTTCATTCAACAAATGTTCTTACCTCAGACTGCAACTTGTGTAAAGATTAAAATGTTTAAGCTTTCCCCCTCCTCCTGCAAAAAACTAGACCTTTAAGCCTCTAAACAGAGAATTTTTAAAAGCTGCACTTTAATAACATGCCACTAAACTATTTCAAGTGTCTTGGCTCCATTTATTATCTACAAAAGAATAAGGAGGTTAGACCAGACAATTTCATAGATTTCCTCTATGACTGTGAGTCAAAAAATCCAGAGAAACAAAGTAGAATTTTATTTCACAAAATATGCTTATACTTTGCTCAGATACTGTCTTCAAATGTGCTACTCACCTTCTGTGGGTTCAGAACTTTAATGACTTGTGTGATGGTCCCCGTATTAAATGCTGGGACAATGCTGCTGCTAGGAGACAGAAGCTGCAGCTGGAATGTCTGGAGGAAACAGAGGGCACTCTTTAGAAAAAGTAACACACATAATACTATGTCAGAGATGTCAACAAATAAAAAAGTCAGATACCCAGATGACGGTTCAGGTAACAGATTTACCTATTACTATTACCTACTACTATTACCTACTACCCTACATACTATTCACGTTCTATTTGTTTGCCAGATATCAGCAATTCATAGTATGTAGGCTGACTATCACTTCATGGTGTTTATAAAAATCTATTGTTAGGTCTTGATCATGAAAACTAGCAATGAGCCACTGTTCACTTTCTGGCAGAAGGAACTTTAGCCTACTACTTTTCAAAAGGTGACCAATTCTTCTTCTGGCAACTTCACTTAATAGTAACTGATCAACTACGCAGGTAAAAAAACGGGTGCCTGTGGCTAAAAAAAGCTAAAAAGAAAAGAAAAGCTTTCTAAAAATAAAAAACCAGCATACCAGTCATTAACTACAGGCCTTTTATGCTTTTGTGTATTCGGATGGTTCGGATCTAGACTTGAACTTTTGTTTTCTAAAGCCCGCATAATCTGGAATGTGTCAAGGAGTACTCCTACATGACAGAGGCGAAGGAAAGGCTGGAAAGAGCCAGGTTGTTAATATGTATGTGGAACACATCAGGATTTCTCCATTAGGAACACAAGACCCTAAGAGAAAAATTACATGCAGAACTAGCTTATACAGCAAAAGACTTGCAAAAGCCAAAGCCATAAATTGTAGAGAGTTGGTGGGTTTTGTTTATTTGTTTACAAGGAAGAGACATAAGAGTGCTACGAGCAAGACCAGTAAACCATATTGTCAGCACAATATAGTATGTATGTAGCTATTCTACATACTAGGATTTTAAAAATCTTTCCTGAAAGTTTAGTCTTCTAAAATATTAAAGAGAGAGAGAAGAGAGGAGAGGGAGGGGGAGAGAAGGAGAGAAGACAGGGAGAGAGAGAGAAGGGGGTGGGGAAGGTGAGGAGAGAAAAGAGAGAAGGGCAGGGGAGAGAAAAAAGGGGGGGGTCTACCTAGTCTTCTCTAAATCTAAAAATTACAAGAGTAGAGATTTAATCTCAACACACAGACATTATTTTGGGTCTTATTCATAATTCTATTGTCAAGATAAATTACGTACGCTAAAATATTATTCATTTATTTACATTTATTTCATTAAATGTAAGATGCCATCAGTGTAATTCACATCATTATTTTACATACCACTGAGAAAGAAAACAGGCTGCCAATTAAACTATGACAATGTATCAATTCTAAAATGCACCTCCATTTCAGAGATAACAAAAAGTAAAAATAGTAATAGTAGAATCTACGAAATATGACATTTTGAATTTCGAGCTACATCATGATATCCAAATAGGCATTGTACAGCACCAAGAATAAGGCCATGCTTTAATAGCAGAGATGATATGTTGCGAAAACAGCAGCCTAAAGTAACAAGTGTAAAACCCTAAGTTGCAGCAGCTAACATTTATTGAGCATTGAACACATGAAAAGTGCTTGAAACAGTACCTGGCACATAAAACTCATTTATTTCTCAAAGAAACCCTATGAAGTAGATATTAATACTACCCGCCTTTGCAAGTGAAGAAATTGGTACACAGAGGTTAAGTAACTTGCTTAATGTCATAAACTAATATTGAAACCACTTCACTCTACTGCTTCTAAATCATCTATATTATTCTAAAAAATGAAAGCAAGGAAGGTTGCAAAGTCAGCAATACCCAGAAATAAAACGTCTTCAATTTCCAAAAATGTGTTGTCTGAATGTCATACTTCACATGTCACTGCAGAGATCAGATTAGTTTAGTCGACATCAGGGGTTAGCAAACTATGGCCCATGGGCCAAGAATGACCCGACATCTGTTTTTATAAATAATGTTTTATTGGAACAGAGCCATATTCCTTAATTTACATATTGTCTATGGCTGTTTTTGCACTGTAACAGCAGAATTGAGTAGATGCAACAGAGATCATGTAGCCTAAAATACTTACTATCTTGTCTTTTACAGAAAAATTTTGCCCACTCCTCACTCTAAATTTTTCTTCATTCAAAACTTTTCATTATTTAAAGATGGCCATAAAGACTCCTGAAACTAAGATTCGGTATTAACAAAAACTTCAATTTATGAAAACAAGCAGTCACTGTATTAATAGTGAACTAGATGTTAATGAAGAAGGAATGTTTCTCTCACTTATACATCAAGAGATAAAAACTTAATTCTGATCCAGTGACTAGAAGAGAATACCAAATAAAGTCCCTCATCTTAATTAACTTTAATTCCATGTTTTAGAATTTCTTTTTTAGTCTTTACAACTGTATTATGAACCCCAACCTATCCTCAATGTCCTGAGCATTAACAGACCATCTTGTAGAATTCTGCTCTCTCACTAACTACTATTAGAATGTCCTTTCTTTATCTTACAATACTAACCATAACAATTTTTATGAGCAAAAAGTATTCACTAAAAGCGACGTGCTTCAATGAACCATAATAGTTACATTATTGTTAGTTCGGGTTTAATCTATAAATTTCATTTAATCTCCAAACACTAAAATATAATCCTTACCAAATGCATGAAAAAAAAATCAGCCAATCTTTAATCAAAGGAAAAAGGCAAAGAAGATATTGTAGTACCTTTGGTACTGCAGCCTGGAAAACAAAGTCCGTCATGTCGAGCTCTGTGCTGTTGGAGGCCTGTATCGTTATCACTGTGACACTGGGGTTGGTATTTGACCGTTCAAAGGTGAATTCTATCTTCAAGCCATTCTTACTGTATGCTATGATGGAGGGGATGCCTGGGAAAGCACAGAAAGATCAGTCTTATTGTAGTCAGCTTAATGCTTGCAGAATTATTACCTCCTTTCTTCAATAACTACCTCTCATTGCTCTAATGATGCTAACACCAGTAATCATACCTGTAGCAATGTCATTGAAGAGAGGCTGTGATGAAAGCCCATCCAACAAGAAAGGGGGCTGGGATATCGGTGGGACTGAGGCAGGGGCAGGAGCAGCAGCTGGAGCAGCTAAAGGAAACATTCCAACGTTAAGTCAATCTTAGCCAGTATGACAAAGCTCACCAAGAAAATACAAGAGAAAATTATTATGATCTCGGGTTAAGGGAAGGATTCCTTAAAACAAGATGTAAAAAGCTTAAACCATAAAGAGAAAGAACACTTTAAAATGAATAACTTCTGTTCAGCAAAAAACACTATAAAAAAATAGAGCCAGAGACCACAGACAGGAGAAAATCTTTGCTACAAAATAACAAATGGGGGGCCGGCCCGGTGGCACAAGTGGCTAGGTGCACGCGCTCCACTGCGGAGGCCCGGGGTCCGCAGGTTCGGATCCTGGGCACGCACCGACGCACTGCTTATCAAGCCATGCTGTGGCGGAGTCCCATATAAAGTAGAGGAAGATAGGCAGGGATGTCAGCTCAGGGCCAATCTTCCTCAGCAAAAAAAAAAAAAAAAAAAAAAAAGAGGAAGATTGGCATTGGATGTTAGCTCAGGGCTGATCTTCCTCACAAAATAACAAATGGATGAGTATCCAGAACTATAAATATTTTCTACCAATCAATAAGAAAAAAAGATAACCCAATTTAAAAGCAATAAGAGATATAAACAAGCAATTCTCAGAAGAGGGAACCTGAATGAAAGGGGCATCTTATGAAAAGAGATGCTCAATCTTACCAGTAATGAGGAAAATGGAACTTAAAACCACAATGAGATACTACTTCACATCCATGCGAATGGTGAAAATTTCAATGTCTGATAATACCAGGCAAGAATATGGAGCAATGGGGACTTCCAATCTCTGTCATAGGAACGTAAACTGGTACCACACCAAACTGGAGAACGATTTGGCAATAGTAGAGTTGAACATGAATATACCCCTAAACTAAAGTTCCTCAACCTTAAAACTAATAAAATTTTAGTCTAGATGATTCTTTGTTGCGGGGGCTGTCTCACGCATTGTAGGATGTTTAGCAGCACCTCTGGCTTCTACCCATTAAATGAGAGTAGCATCCTCCTAGTTGTGACAACTGAAAATATCTTCAGACACTGCCAACCCCTGGTAGGCAAAATCTCCCCCAGCTGAAAACCAGTGCTTTTCTTAGGAATGCTTTTAATTCTTGCATATATGTACACAGGGAGACAGGAACAAAAAGTGTGTACTGCAAGGTAGCTTCTAACAGCGAACTAGTGGAAACAATCAAAATGTCTATCATCAAGATAACGGATAAGTAAATTATGGTACATTGACAAAATAAAGTACATATACAACAGAAATACACTTAACATGGATTATTCTCACAAATACAATGTTTAGCAAAAAAGCAAGGTAAAAGGACACACACAGTTGGACATCATTTCTAAAAAGGTAAAAATTGGCAAAACAATACTATACACTACATCAAGAAAAGCACAGGAATGACAAACGTCAAAGCTAAACACTGCTTTAGGATAGACAGTTGTTACCTCTGAGATTAAGAGGGAAGGAGATGAGGGAAAAGTACACATGGAATGTCAACTCTCAAAATACTTTATTTTACCAGCTAAGCAGATCAAGGCATTTATTGAATTTTATGGATGTTAAATATTGCATAATAAAATTTTAACACACACACTCTGGGAAGGATAGTATGGAGTGGGGGTAAGAAATATTACCATTTTTATTTGATCCTTCCAAATAAGAACAAGTTGAGGATCATACAATAGAGGGTAAGTGACAGAACATGACCATGAACTGAGAGAAATCAGGATTCTAAGAGGCATAAGAAAAATTCAGCAAACTAAAGAGAATGCATTTTATATTTAAATAGATTTCAAAGTACTTATGAAATTAACTAAAAGTAGATTATTTAAAAAAGCAGTAACAAAATAAAGGCTGAAATACCTAAAATATACTAAAAATTAGCAAAGAAGGTAGAAATATAGATGGCTAACCAAAATACAAGAAGCTAAAACAAATGTGAACATCACAGAACGTGCAAACAGATTACCAATGAAGTATACAAAGAAATATTCATATAGTTCTTCTAGTTATATTTTATAAAGCTAATCTAGTAATTTCCCCACAATTCCCATTTTCAAAACAATTTTAGAAATATGTTCTCATGGAAAATCAGAGGCTACTCAAGATATAGAGGCAACATATGGGTCCCTAAGTCCCTCAAATTGTAGCTTTTTTCTCCTGTAAAGGTACAATAGATGGTTTGGGAAACAACAGAAACTCATTGCTCCAATTCCTCTAAAAGGAAACACTAAATTTATTTCCTAATTTCCACTGACAAATTACTGTGCATTAGGATATGACTGTAATGATCGCTTAAAGAATCTAGAACTCAAAAATTCTGAACTTAAAAATTTAACGAAAATGGGAAAACACGTTTAAAACACATTATAAATAAGGAAAAGAAAATTTTTAATATTTTATCATTTTGCTTTTTCATATAACACTGGGAAAACAAGAAAGTAAGAACAAAAACAGGGGCCGGCCCCGCGGCTTAGTGGTTAAGTGCGTGCGCTCCGCTGCTGGCTGCCCGGGTTTGGATCCCGGGCGCGCACTGACGCACCGCTTGTCCGGCCATGCTGAGCCGGCATCCCATATACAGCAACTAGAAGGATGTGTAAGTACGACATACAACTATTTACTGGGGCTTTGGGGAGAAAAAGGGAAAAAAAGGAGGAGGATTGGCAATAGATGTTAGCTCAGGGCCGGTCTTCCTCAGCAAAAAGAGGACGATTGGCATGGATGTTAGCTCAGGGCTGATCTTCCTCACCAAAAAAAATAAAGAACAAAAACAAAACAAAACATTAAGACCTCATGATAAATGAGTTAAGGATACAACAGGAATGTGCAAAAAGGAAATTCATGTATAATACATGTGCTTGTATTCATGTATAATACAAATATGTGGATAAATATGAAACATTTCCTATGATTAAAAAATAAAAATTAACAAAATAATAAGGCCAATCTTTCACCTGTTATGGCTTTTTAAAAATGATAATATAAAATACTTATGACTGTACAGTGAAGCTGGTGGCCAAATACATTGAGGATAAGGTAAACAACGTTTACTAAGGACCTACTATGTGTCATGCATGCACTGAATAAGTCACCATTCCTAACAAATATCCTCTGAGGTAAGTAATTAGTATCCTTATATTAAACAGATTCGGAAAGACTAAGTAACTTAGCCTAAGAAAGTAATCCAAAATAAGGACAAATTGAAATAATGATGATATTTGTTGAGGCACTGGTATGATAAGAAAAATCTAGAAACAAACAAAACGCCCAATAGTAAAGAATTGAGTAAATAATGATATAAACTTCTTGATGAAATATTAGACAGCCATTTAAAATTATAATTGTGAAGACTATGTACTAACATGGAAATGTTAGTATGCTAATAAGTAAAGCATATCATCTCTACACTAAGTTTTAACCATGGGGTTTTTTTTGATTTTCCATATATCCAGTATAGCTTTGGCATCTGAGGATTTGAAATTGACTATCTGTGAATGAATCAAAAGTACATGAGAAGTAACATTTTGAAATTCTAAGACACAGATACAAACCACAAGCTGTGGAAGGAAAAAAATCATGTAGCCTGTGATAGCCAGTCTAGATGACCACCCAACATCCTCATCCTATGGCTGCTTTCTACTTGAGGTCATATATGCTGTAACTCTCCATTATACTTATAAAGAAGTCACTTAAGATAGAAATTATATCCTACAGTGATACTCTCGGACTCAGGGGTTTATAATGCTAAACACATCAATTACAAATGTCTACTCCATAAACAAAGATAAGAAAAATATTCCCAAATGAAGAGTTATGTTTGAATATTATAATTATGGATGATTTTCTCTTTCCATTGCTTTAATAATAGGGAGGGAAGGAGAAGGAAAAAAAGGAGGAGGGAAATAGTAGGTTAATCTCTCTCCATTCTCCACAAATGGCCGTATCTCTTGAAAACTAACTATGAATAGAAAGAAACCTAGAAAAAGTAATATCTTGGGACACTAACTAAAAGTGACTTGAGATATATTTCTTTTCTAGCCTGAAAGAGAAAGCCCTTTCTATCTTAAAATACTATGAGTAATTTATTCTCCCAAAATTAAAAACTGGACTTTAAGGAATCCCTATGAATTATCTTTAGAGCATTATTAGCTTAGCAGCTTATATCCCAGATATTGTGAAGATTCTAGTCTTACTTCTCACTTAGCCTCTCCCATCTTCAATTGATTCATGTGTCTATGTTCAGTGTAGTTTTCCCCCAAGGCCTTTATCCCTATCCAAGCATTAAAGAACTCCAGTCTGGCCTCACCTGTAAGGTTGATGTCTCCCAGCAAATCAAGAAGTTCTCCACCAGCAGAAGCTGGTTTGCTTGTAGGTGCAGTTGGAATAACAGGTGTTATGTCATTTCCTCCCAACAAATCCAATAAATCATTGGCCTAAACAAAAAAATAATATCTCAATTGATTAGTCATTGGTCTAATCTACATCTAATGCAATGCTCTTTCAACACTTAAAATAAGGAAGACAACCATCAATCAATTCAAGAACACTAAAGGGAATCAGCTAAGAGATAGGTTATAAGGAACTGTAAGATCATCAGGATCCCCAGATAAGCAAGTGAAAAGCTACCTGGCTGGTGGGCTGTGGCCCAGAGGGTGGTGGTTTGGTCTCTAGTGGAGCTGGTTCTGTCTCTCCATTTGTCTGTACAATCTCAGTAGGGCCATTTGTGGTCACTTTTTCCATGACAGGCATTCTCTCAAGCAGGGCAGACCTGGAAGAATCTGAAGTGGTTAAATTCTAGGCAGTTAACCTAGATTCTCTACCCAAAACAATCACTGGAACTACATTGGAGCCAAACATGGTAGAGCTATCTCCCTTCCCCATCCCCCAACACACATACTAAAATAGAAGGTAGATTACAAGAATACATGACCTAAATTCTTGGCTGGATTAAGGGTAGGCAAGAAACCCTGAATGGGCAAACTGTCCATCTAAATTCTAAGAGATTGGGATTTCTCAGTGGTAGAGAAATTGGAATGAAAGAAAGGTAAATCAGTAGGTATTAACAGTCTCCAATGAAGAGGATACTCCATAACAGAAGACGGGGGGAAAAAAAGATGACATGCACTAAAATATTAATAGTAATGACGTTTGAATGAGATTCTCTTGAAAAAACACAACTCCCACTTTTTAACCAAATAAAATGGAAAATGAAGCAAACTTTCGATACCAAAAGAAAAGGGAGAAGAGGAATGAAAGAACACAGTTAATTTATTTCTTTAGAGGCTAGGCAGAATAGAAGATGGACAAAACAGAAGCAGACAAGCAGTTAGAACTAAATAGGGTTGTGAAGTGCAGTTAACAAAGCACAAGGAATGAATCTTCTTTATGGATTATCATGACAATTTGTTCAGGATGCTAAGAAGCACAAGCATTACTTCGTTTCTTTGCTTACCTCATATGGTCATATTTCTTAAAAAGTGCATTATATTCTACTGCCCTCTGCTGGAGTTCCACATCAATGCTGCTTCCATAGATGGAAACCACTTTCTTAATACGGCTTTGGGATAAAATGACAAAGTCAAATACCCAAAAGAAACTTCATAAACAAGCAGAAAGAATAATGTTTAAACCAGAGTTTTCTGGTTAAAATTTTGAAATACTTATCTTTTCTTAATTTACATAATTTTTCAGAAACACAACACCTTTCCTTTACCTTCATACATCCAACATATACCTCAACACAATCATTCACCATTATATTTATTCTAATTGTAATGATAGATTTTTGTCTGTTAAACATCCCATACTCTAAAATTTGCTAGACAAAGGTACCAATTATTAATTTGCTATAAAAGAAATTTATACTGTTCATTTTCTTCTTTAATAACTTTAAAATAAGCTTTTATCAATAAAAGGGTCATAGCATCAGAGTTTTATCAACAAAGGGTCATTACCTGATACCAAATTCTTCTAGTTCACAATTTAAAGAGTGAGACAAAAATATCATTTTCACAAGCCTTACATTAAAAAGTAAAGCATAAAATCTAAGAAAACTAAGTTTGCCTTAAATATAGTTAGCTGGGAAATTGATTCAAGAATGGACTTTTATATGAAATAGTAAAGAGCAGAATTTAAAGATTTAAAACACCAAAACCCTCATGATTTTCTTTCTATTCAGACATTTCAAAATATTGTAATAAACCAGAACCTTTAATTGGGGAAATAACCTCTCAACTTTAAAAAAGAAAAAAGGCATTAGAAATCTGATTTTTTTCAAAATAATTTTTCAGAATAATCAATGGTGGGGTACAGGGACAAGAGGGAGCCAAGTATAGATGAAATAAGAATTAATCATGAATTAATGATTGTTATTGTGGAGTAATAAATATATGCAATTCATTTTACTATTCTATTTTTGCCTTTGCTTGAAATTTTCCACAATAAAAAGTTTTTTAAAATTACACAACAACCTGTTCACCCTACTTTTTCTCCATACTCACTTTACAGTACAGGTGAATCGAGTAGAAAGCTTCATAATGGCAGTGAGGGCATAACCTCGTGTCACAGAGGTGGACATATTAGAGATTAGGACACTTTCTAAAATATCCAACACTTCATCTTCTGTTACCTGGGGAGAAAAAAAAAGACAATGTAGAATGAACTGTAACAGTAAATACATAAATCTGATATCAAATCACAGGATGCCACCAGAAAGGCAATCCTACCAACATTACCAAAGCTTCTAACACAATCTGTGTTTTGCCAGGGTACCTGTCCAAGCTGATCCATCAACCAGAAGCAGGTAGGAGGTGGGTAAAAAACTACCCATTGGGGGCTGAGAGGCGTATTATAGCTTCAAGAGGCAGAAGTAAAGGAAGAAAAGAAACAGATACATGGAGTTCAAACGTTGTTGCCACAACTTCTCCTAAAGCCAGTCCTTTAATGAGCACGTGGAAACACGGATACATGTCCCATTTCTTCTTGTTTAAATCAGCCAGTAGTAAGAGAAACAAAGTAATTCAGTCTGATAGGATGGGGAGTGGAACCTAAGGTGGAACCTAACAAGTGGAACCTAAGGTGGCCCGACAAGTTCCACCTCAAAAACTGGCAGATTTCTCAATGTAATTCTGGTATTATTTCTTTAAAAAGATTTTCAAGGAATCAATCTCAACTTCTCATTAACCACTCTCTCTTACAAACAAAAACACTATTTTTCCCCATCGTTAACCAAGAGTGACAAGGGTTACCTGAATAGGCTCTTCCTCTTCACATTGGCCGGATACGAGAAGATCTCCATATTCACCTATACACCATGCAGCTACTTGTACTAAAGGTTGCTATCAAAAGAAAGGCATCGTTTGTTAAGGCCTTCAATCCTTGCAAGGATTGATGCAAATCATAGGTCATCTAATCATAAAGGTCAAAACTGAGGCACATCTACAGTGTTAGTAATAAGGACATACCAGGATAATAAAGCATAATTTCCCCTCTAAAGTAGAAAAAAAGGCAAATGAAATACTTACTTGAGAATAATCACCAAGAATTGCTTTGTACAAGCGCTGGACAGTGTAAGCATGCATCTCCACACTATTGGTTATTAACTGGATCAAGTTGGGGACTGCATCATCACGAACATAGCTTCCTGCCTAAAAGGAAATGTAGACAGTTACCCCCAGAAACACACAGTAATGATAACAAATGTTAACTACTATTGATACCAGCCCTGATACCAGTTCCCCTACATTAAACTCAGCATATATGGGGTTAAAACCAAAAGCACCCACCCCCCTTCCCTGCTTGCTCCTCAGCTTCCTGTCACCAGAATCCACCATCCATCATGGAGGCAAACAACCAAGGACACCCACCTTCAGATTCCCTTATCTTGCCATCCCCCTCCCTGCAAGCAGCCTCACAAGGCCAATCACAGGCTGGTGGGAAGGCACCACGTAGCAAGGCCACACGCTACCCCCTCCCTACAAGCAGCCACATTCCTCACAACCTTTAAAATCCCTTGCTTCCCATCTTTTAGGAGACGAATTTGAGGGCTTTTTCTCCCTCGTCTCCTGGCTGATGATACCCCAAATAAACCCCTTTCCTTGCCATAAGCCTGGCATTCCAGATTTTATTTTGGCCCCTCTTGTGTGGCAGGTAAAAGAACCCGTGTTTGTGTCCGGTAATACTATTGTTGCTGTTAAAAGGAGACTACAATCATATGCCGCATAATGACATTTCGGTCAATGACGGACTGCATTTACAACAGTGGTCCCATAAGATTAGTCCCATATAGCCTAGGTATGTAATAGGCTATACCATCTAGGTTTGTGTAACTACACTCTATGATGTTCACACAACAATGAAACAGACTAACGACGCTTTTCTCAGAACATATCCCCATCATAAGGCAATGCATGACTACACTACAAAACACCCTCCAAGATAAGGTTGCTTCCAATTCTCAGGTTCAAAAGCAGCTCAAACTTTAAAGTCTTAAATGAATATTCTAAGTTTTTTAATTTTATAAAAAACAAAGTAAAATCTTCTCTTTGTCCAAAAGAAAAGTAAAATATAAAGGTTTAAAATTTCAAGAAAGACCTATTCTACTCAGAGTAAACAGATAAGGCCTAAGATTTCAAAAATTTAGGAAGTACATTCACTGGGAACTTAATTACAACAAACTCTCCCTTCCCACAACTCCCCAACACCAATGTCAAAATCATATGGGCTAGCTAGAGTAATCATGTTATTTTGGGGGATGGTGGGAGGAGTGTACATGAACAGCTCAAAAGGACATCTTAAATAAGATAAGAATTAAATAAATAGTAACTTCTTGAAAACGAGTTTATTTAAAACATTACACTGTCCTTTAAAGACTAGAGTTTATAAATATTACAGAACCAACCATTAGTCCCAGGAATGGGAAATATTTTGTATTTAATTCTCCACATTTTTTTTAACTTGTTCTCTTTAATGTCCTCTTGACTAGTGAAACCTGAGATACTATTTGCAACCATGAAACAAAGTAAAGCTATTTAACCTATGAGGAAACTAGATCTTGGCCTTGTCAGAGCATTATGACAACCAGGCAGCACAGGACATATAAACAGTGGAACCTGTGCCTAATATCAACCCACCTTGGTAAATCTCCCATTACTGGACAGAAGAGCAGATCTGATTTACAAGACTGAGACCAGGCCTAACCACGTGCACTTTGGAAAGGAAAAAGAAAAAAACGAAAAAGGAAAAGAAAAGGAAAAAGAAAAAATCCCAGGTGATTTGGGATACCAACTCCTGTTAAGAAACACAGACAGAGGGAGAAGTTCCGGAAAATGGTGAAAAAGGAAATGTGAGAAGCTAAAAAGCAGGTAATTTGTGGTGTGACTTAGATATTTACATTCTACAATAATGGGAGAAAGCAGAGTGTTTTAGAGAAGGCATCAACATGATCTAATTGACATCTACAGACTACTTCATCCAACAACAGGAGAATACACATTCTTAGCTCAAGATCACATGGAACATTCACCAAGACAGACCACATACTGGGCCATAAATAATACCTTAAATTTTAGAATAGAAATCATATGGAATTAAACTAGAAATCAGTTTAACACAAAGACAGCTGAGAAATCTCAAAATAGTTGGAGATTAAACAACACAAGACTAAATAACACATGGGTCAAAACATCATGAAGAGAAAACTATAGACCAATATCTCTCATGAACATAGACCCAAAAATCCTCTAAAAATATTAGCAAATCAAATACAACAATATATAAAAAGAATTCTACACCACAGCCACGTGGGATTTAATACGGAAGGCTGGTTCAACAATCAAAAATCAATTAATGTAATCCAGCACGTCAACAGGATAAAGAAGAAAAATCATATGATCATAATAAGAGAATATAAGTCAATTGGAAAGATGAAAAGTAGGAGCACTAAAAAAATGGTTTTGAATTTTGATAAAAATTTTCCTTAGGAGTTCTAATTTTTCCCTTCTTTTGAGCCTAATAAAAACTAAAAAAGTGTGTTCTAAATCATACCTTTTGTTATAATTTCTCCATTATTAAGTATATTTATTAACTTTTAACAAATTAATTCACTGTAGGTAAACTAGAAAACTAGTATGTCACAGACAGAATTCCACAGCAACAAATATATATATCATAATTTAATGGTATCATTCCCTCCTACAGATGTTTCATATTTACTTAACCAATACCCATTTGGAGACTTCTAGTTGTTTCCAGTTTTCCCCTACCATAAACAAGACTGGGATGAATACTTTTGTATATACATTTTTGTACACTTGTCCTTTTATTTTTCCAAGATAAAGTCCTAAACTTGAGTCAGTGAAGTAAAAGGTATAAACTAAGACATTTGCTACATGTGACTGAACTGTGTTCTGGAAAGATGGCAGCATTTTAAACCCACAAAAAGTGAAAAGGATTACCTATTACTCTATTTTCTTACTACTACTAGGAATTAGATTAAAAAGTACTAAGTGAAAAATGATACCTCACTGTTATTTTACTTACTATTTCTTTATTAGAAAGGGTACTTTTTCAATGTTAACTAGCCATTTCTTTCTTCTTTTGTAAATTGCCTATTCAAATGCCAATTTTTCCATTAAAGTGTTTGATTTTTCCTATTAACTGTAAATTACAGATTAAAAATATTAACATAACGCCTTTTAAATTTGTAGATTTTTTTCCTTTTGCTATACAAATTTTAAATTTTAACGTGGTCAAGTTTGTGAATGTTTTCCTTTATGGTATCTACTTCTGGTGACATAATTAGATATAGATAGTTATGTTTTCTTTATATGCCACTACACTTTCCTTTTTACTCTTAATCTCTAATCCCTATTTTTTTTTTAATAATTTTATTTATTTATTTCCCCCCCCCAAAACCCCAGTAGATAGTTGTATGTCATAGCTGCACATCCTTCTAGTTGCTGTATGTGGGACGCGGCCTCAGCATGGCGGGAGAAGCGGTGCGTGCTGTATGTGGGACGCGGCCTCAGCATGGCGGGAGAAGCGGTGCGTCGGTGCGTGCCCGGGATCCAAACCTGGGCCGCCAGCATCGGAGCGTGCGCACTTAAGTGCCAAGCCACAGGGCCGGCCCTCTAATCCCTATTAATTGAATGATAAACAGAGAAGCTCCAAAATTCTGGAAGACTACCAACAAAAGAATATCTTATAAAACTGTAATTTTAAATCCAGAATAAATTAGTCATTCAAAACCTTCCAATGGCTTCCTGTCATATTCAAAATAAAATCCAAACTCCTGTGAGGCCCTATATAATCTAGCCCCTGCATTAATCCTACCATTCTCTGTCTCTCTCACTCTACTGGCTTCACTTGCCTTCTTGTTGCTCTACAAGCAGGCCAAGCTTATTGCTACCTAAGGTCTTCACAACACCTGCTGTTCCCTCAGATCAGTATACCCTTCCCCCAAATCTTTGCATGGCTCCTCACTTCACTAAGTTCTCTACTTAAATGTTACCTCCTCTGAGCGACCTGCCCTGACTACTCTACCTAAAATACCTGGCCTATCGCTCTATATCCCATCCTCCCCTGCCATCATCAGAGTCCCTCACGCTGCTTTAGTGTTTCTCATAGCATTTTTCCCTCCTTGAGTATAATACATATTTCCCCTTGAATTTCCTATGTTCCCCACTAGAAAGTAAGCTTCATGAGAACAAGGGCTCTGTCTGCCATTTTTTTTTTTTTGAGGAAGATCGGCCCTGAGCTAACATCTGCCAATCCTCCTCTTTTTTTTTGCTGAGGAAGACCGGCCCTGGGCTAACATCTGTGCCCATCTTCCTCTACTTTATATGGGACGCCACTACAGCATGGCCCGACAAGCTATGCGTTGGTGTGCGCCCGGGATCTGAACCGGCAAACCCCAGGCCGCTGAAGCAGAGCGCGCACACTTAACCACTTGCACCACCAG
This sequence comes from Ceratotherium simum simum, assembly GCF_057802395.1. Lineage (NCBI taxonomy): Eukaryota > Metazoa > Chordata > Mammalia > Perissodactyla > Rhinocerotidae > Ceratotherium > Ceratotherium simum. The sequence goes on from NC_141929.1 coordinate 15,546,543, forward strand.
GCTGGCCCCATGTAAATTTCTGTTTTTTTTCTTTTGTAAGGAAGACCAGCCCTGAGCTAACATCCATGCCAATCTTCCTGTTTTTTTTTGCTCTGGAAGACTGGCCCTGGGCTAACATCCGCGCTCATCTTCCTCCACTTTATATGTGACGCCGCCACAGCACGGCCTGACAAGTGGTGCGTCAGTGCACGCCCGGGATCCGAACCCGGGCCGCCAGCAGCGGAGAGCGCGCATTTAACTACTACGCCACGGGGCCCCTCTGTCTGCCTTAATCAGCACATCCAGCACTTAGTATATGTTGACAAAAAAAAGCTACTTACCGTTGTCAGAACACGCATAATTGTGTCTATATGCCACCGTTTGGAAGGTGCATACCTGAGAAAATAATGGCACCATATAAAAAAAATTGGCATCTGTGAACTATACTGTGCTCAGTGACTTGCAAAAATCCCGCATATAGCCTTTTTTAGGTTCACTGGTTAAATGATTATATTTGGAAACATTTCATCTTCAAATCTAGCAGCAATCCCCATTTCAAAGGGTGATGAAATGGCATACTGTCAAACGCCGATGTTTCACATAATAGTGCAATAGGAGTCGCAGAGCTGAGAAGTAGGATTCTGTCTCTACTTTCTCAGAAAACATCATAAAGTCAGGGCAGGAGAGGATAGAGAAGAAAAAAGAAAAGGATTATTCCTGCACACAGGCAATACCAGGACCAAGAACTCTTTGCCTTAAATTCACAGTGGAAAGTGGAGAAATAACCACACTACCACAACCTGGAGGTAGTTCTTCCTATTTTACACAGAACCACAATTCAGGTGCTGTAACTTTTCTATTCTCTTCATAAAAAGGGCATCATAGATGAGAGGTTAAAGAACAGACATAGGTGGAGATTTTATAAAAGCGGGATTTTCTTTTTTGGTCTTAGCATACTTAAACACTGGCTATAATGGCCTTCTCAAAGATAATTTTTACTTGGGAGCATGAAATAAATGTTACATGTTTTAAAAGCTATTACAACATTTTCCCCATATTTTAAAATGTTTTTAAAAGTTCCAAGCATCTTTTACCAATAAAGGTAAATGTTAAATCTTACTTTTCTGCAGCAAGAAAGATTCCAGATGCACAGTCTGCTTTAAATTCTGGCTCACATGAATCCAGAAAATAAAGTAATTCCTTCATCATGCCTCGGATATTATTCCCATTTACCAGGGCAAAACTCAATTCCATTGCACGCCTTGCAGGGGGAAAACAAAACAAAAAACAGTTATGATATTTACAGTAGGAATGAAACAAAGCCCCAGGTGTGCTCTCTCCGAGCACCAAGCACTGGCAGATGTGTTAATGTCCTTGCACCATCTTGTGACTCAATCTCTGGAGGAGAGATAACCAAAGTTATCAAAGTTAGTTTGAATATTTTGAATCTTCATTAAACATTTTTCTTCAAATATCCCTAAGAGATACACTACTAATGACCAAAAAGGTAGTTGGGGTTCAACTGTCTATTCTATGAAGCTGAAATTTAGAATACCTAAAAGTGTCAAAAAGAGAGGCACCAAAATTATTACCCAATGATACCCCCTCTGCATTATTCCTTAAAAATGTGATATATAAAGTCACTTTTATCACACCTACTCCCATCCAAAGACAATGTATCATAGTTTACATCAAAAGCTATATGGAACATTAGAATAAAAATAAACTTTGAGGGCATTATGCTAAGTGAAATAAGTCAAACAGAGAAAGATAAATACTGTACGATATCACTTATATATGGAAACTAAAAAAGCTGAACACTTAGAAACAGAAACTAGGATGGTGGTTACCAGGGTCTGGAGAGTGGGGAGAAGGGGAGATGCTGGTCATAGAGTACAAACTTGCAGTTAGAAGATAAATAAGTTCTGGGGATCTAATGTACAGCACAGTGATTAAAGTTAATAACACTGTATTATAATCTTGAAAATTGCTAAGAGAGTAGATCTTAAACGTTCTCACCACAAAAAAGAAATGGTAATTACATGATTAATGTAAGTGTTAACTAATGGATGGTGACAATCATTTTGCATTATATAACTGTATTAAATCAACACATGGCACAGCTTAAACATACACAATGTTATATGTTAATTATATATCAATAAAGCTGGGGAAAAAAACTGAGAGAGAGAATGAGAGCTATGAAAAGGAAAAAAGGCATGTGCTATGAGAGCAAATACAAGTTTCTATAACTGCCTATCAAATTTGGCAACCAAGGCAAAAATGGCAATGTTTAACATATAAAAGTTATAAGGTTACTATATGCATCTTTTTATATTTGGTCCATAATTTTAAACATAGCATATAAACTGACTTCCAAAACTATCAATTTAATAAGTAGAAAATATTTTCATCCTAGCTAATTTACAAGCAACAAAAATTCAATCCTTATACAAATACAATAGGAGCTAATTCTTATACAGTACTTAAATACTTTACTCATATTAATCCAGTTAATCCTGCATAGCCCTATGAAGTGGGTGTTCTTGTATCTGCATTTTACATATGGGACAACTAAGGCACTAAAAGGTTAAGTAACTAGACCCAGTCTATTAAGGGCAGAGCCAGGATTTGAAATGAGTCAGTCTGGCTCCAGAGTCAGAGCTATTATTGCTATATAGCCTGTCGAAGAGACACAGGTTTTATTTTGAAATTGCAAAGCCCAATAATAAGCTATAGGGAAACAACACAAAGGAGCCAGAAGGCCTGATTTCCATTTCCAGGTCTGCCCCTGTACAAGGGGTAAGGGTTAGAGTAAGTCATTTGATTCCTTTGGGACTGCATTTTAACTAATCTGTTAGTTGAAGATAGAAGTGATTGCCTAGTCTCTCTCACTGGCTTGCTCTGAAAACCAACTGAGAGGGTGCTTACAAATCTTTTGCAAAGCACTACACAAAAGTTATTGTTACTGAGTCTAGGTCTTATCTTTAGATTGCCCAAGCACTTAGCACCTATTCTCTACAAATAACAAGAACTCAATATCAATAAATGTTTGTTAGGTGAATGGTTTCAGAGATCACTTCAAATCTAATATATTCTGGATTTGAACACACAGCCAAAAGTTCATTGAGGGCAGCTATAGCTAGGTTTCATAAACACCTCCAGTTCTTCTAAGAGGAGAACCAGTAGAGTTACTCCATCAAGGAAAAAAATTTATGCCTTTTGCAAAGTGCTATCTGCTGCCTAAAAGTCATTCCCAGATGCACTGTTCTAAGAAACACGGCTGCCTCCAGTATCTTGGGGCTTAAGTACTGTGAGAAACACGTGTGCTGTCAGCAATTTGAGTTTCAGCATCGTGATAAAACACTTAGCCGATGGATCACTCCATATTTTCATCCTCCAACACACAAAGCACAGTACCTTTGCTAGGGAAACTTTTGCCCAGCTTATCTGTATCTGTTTTATTTATCAAAGAACCAAGGACAACTTCAGTGTGCACTCAAGTATTCCTTATTGGCCTCCTTTGTTGATCTAAACTTCTCTCTGCCAATCCTTTCTAAAAAAGGATTTACTCCGCAGAGAGTTCACCTGTGAAAATGATGACTAAAAACATAAATGTCAACATTCTCACTTTCAAAACTATTACAAAGTTATCAGGTGGCAGAGGGAGAGAACTATCAATAATCTGTTACCGTTTTATTGAGACATCCAAATCTTTCAGACAGTCCACAATTGTGCTTCTGTGTCTCTGCACTGCATTATGATCCGTCTGCACAGTCTTCAGCAAAGATGTCAGAGCTACGTATCTGGATGAAACAGAGTTGCAGAAGAACAGAATTAAAATGTAAAATTCAGGACAGTTCTCCTCCACCTAAATAATGACAAAAAAAATGTCTCATGACTAAGGGAAAGCATACATTTTTAAACACTTAAAAGAAAAGACATTAAGTATAATGGCAACATTTTAAAGGCATAAAAGACACCATAATCTAAAGTAGTGGCAACCAGGAGAAGCCTTGGGTTTAGATTTGCATTCATGCTTAAGTCCATTTAAACTTCTAAAGGCGAATGACTCAATTCTTTCAAATTCTTCCAAACAGTACAACAAAACAAGCATAAAGTATGCCTTTTCAGGCCTTAGCTTGCAATGTAGGAGGAAATAATTTCAATTTTACTATTTTTATTTTCTCTGCTTTTATTTGATACTGGTACCAAAACTGCCCCTACAAACCTTTGAGTTTAAGATCCAATTATTTAAAAATCCTTTTGGGGGCCAGCCCGGTGGCGTAAGCAGTTAAGTGTGCGCGCTCCGCTGCGGCGGCCCAGGGTTCGACGGTTTGGATCCCGGGCGTGCACCGACGCACTGCTTGGCAAGCCATGCTGTGGCGGTGTCCCATATAAAGTGGAGGAAGATGGGCACGGATGTTAGCCCAGGGCCATTCTTCCTCAGCAAAAAAAAGAGGAGGATTGGCGGATGTTAGCACAGGGCTAATCTCCTCACCAAAAAAAAGAAAAAATCCTTTTGGAAGGAGAAGATAATTCAGGTAATACAATGATTATTTTCACAGTTTTTCAAGCTTAACATGATAAGAAAGAAAATTTTCTCCTGATTAAAAGAGGAAAAAAGGTAAGCAGGATATACTACACATAGGAAAGTAACAAGATAAAAGATAATATTGATAAATTCATTTACTTTAAAAAACTAACTGGAATTCACAAACACATTCCAGATTTGCAACCTGATGTTATATTTTTCTTCTTAATTTAGAGCAGTCAGTAAACTACAGCCTACCTGCAAAAATTCAGCTCTCTGCTGTCTGGTTTTATAAAACAATTTTTATCAGAACAGAGCCACGTATCTCATTTACATAGTCTATGGCTTCTTTCACGCTGAGAGGCAAAGTCGAGTAGTTGCCACAGAGACCTTAAGACCCACAGAGCCTAAAGTATTGACCATCTGGTCCTTTACAGAAAAAGTTTGCTGACTCCTGATTTATAGTATAAATAAGAGTAAAAATTAAGCCATGAGGCAAATCTTCAAATTCTTAACAAACAGTAGTTTTAAGACCAGATTAAAAATAGAAATCCTGATTTGAAGTTCTAGATATGTCACTCAATACATGTGTGATCTTGAGTAAAGTCATTCTTGAAAACACTGAATTTATAACACCAAAACACAAGACATTTTTCAGTTGACTTACCTAATATTCTTGTCATTGTTCAATAAGAAACGACCAAGGATATTTATGGCTAGGACCTAAAGAGAAATAGCATAGGTTAAAAATCTAGGAAAATTAAATATTTATATTGTTTAAGGATCACTTCCTAGCCTCTGAAGTGAGGACTTGAAACTTAAAACTTATTTAAAGGTAGTAAAAAATCATATTCTATTTCAACAGTAATAGCTGGAAGATTATGTTTTAAAGTTTTTATATTGTTAGTGGAAGAATAATATTGGTACAGCCTCTTTGGAGGGAAATCTGGCAATAACTATTAAATATTTAAAATGAAAATATATACTCTCCTTCAACAATTCCACTTTTAGGAATTTATCTGACAAAAATACTTCACATATACACAAAAATGTACTGCAACACTATCTGTAATCATAAATGATAGGAGACATCCTAAGTGTTCATTAACAGCAAATCTGCTAAATACACTATGGCACATCCATACAATGGAATATTATGCAGCCATTAAAAAGAATGAATTCTGACACATGTTACAACATGGTTGAATTTTGAAGACACTATGGTAAGTGAAATAAGACAGACACAAAAGGACAAATACCATATGATTCCACTTGTATGAAATATCTAGAGCAGTCAAATTCATACAGACAGAAAATAGAATGGTGGTTGCCAGGGGTTGGGAGTAGGAAATAATGGGCAGTTACTGTTTAATGGTAGAATTTCAGTTTGGAAAGACAAAAATTTCCCAAGATAAATGGTGGTATTGGTTGCACAACAATGTGAATGTACTTAATGCCACTGAGCTACCGACTCAAAAATGGTTAAAATGGTAAATTTTATGTTACGTATGTTCTACCACAATTTTTTTTTAAAACTGAGAATGCTGTCTATACATGAATAGGGACTAGCTCCAAGATAATGTTAGGTGAAAAAAGTAACGTGCAGGACAACATATATGGTACGTTACCATTTTGTTTGAAAGGTGCTTTGGTTAAGTTACTTTGGTTACATTACTTTGTTTAAGTTACTTTGGTTAAGTTATTTGCATACTGTAGTGTTAAAGACAAAAAGAAGTATACAGAAATACTGTACTGTAGTTACTAAATTTGTTTCTTACAAGACTATGGGTTAGCAATTCTTATATTAATAAGTGACGACAAGAATGAATAAATTCATGAAGGAAAATTCTTCCCTACAGAAGAATTCCGATTATTTAATAAGAAAAAAATGAGGGAAATAGCAAAGTATCATTAGAACACCACCCTAATAACTGTCGCAGACAAGATCCTTTGATGGATACTAAAATTGGTAGGCAAAAGTCTGAGGAAAACAGGATATTTGAATAGTTTCAAAGTCTCTCCTCCAAAATATTTTTAACTACAAAGGGAAAAATAACAACTTTACAGTGGAAAGACACAGCAGACACCACCTTAACCAAATGTTCAAGGTTAATATCACCAGTAGTGAGACAGAGAGCATGTACCTCCTGATATGACACTGAGAAGGGGATATCACTTGTGTGGTAGTCTCTCCAAAAAAGCATAACTTCAATCTAATTATGAGAAAATACCAGACAGAGCCAAATTGAGGGACATTCTATAAAGCAACTGATCAGTACCCTTCAAAAGTGTCAAAGTCAGGAAAGACAAGGAAAGGTGGATGAACTGTCACTGATTGGAAGAAACTAAGGAGACATGACAATTAAATGAAATGTGGGATCACAGATCAGCTTCTGAAACAGAAAAAGGATATTAATAGAAAAATGGGTGAAATCTGAATAAAGTCTATAATTTAGTTAATGGTATGGTACCAGTATTAATTTCTTAGTTTTGATAATTACACTATAGTTACACAAGATGTTAACATTAGGGGAATCTGAGTGAAGGGTATATGGGAACTCAATTATTTTTGCAACTCTTTTATACATCTAAAATTGTTTCAAATAAAAAGTCTTAAGAAGTGGAGAAGAAATACAAATGTACAGACACATTTAAACATGGATAAAACATCTCTGAAAAAATACATTAGAAAATGATAGGTAACAGTATTTCCCACTAAAGGAAGAATTGATGGTCTACACATGAAAGCTACAGGCAGACATTTTCTTCCCAATATACCTTTTGCACTGCTGGAGTTTTTTACTTTATGTGCTTATTTCTTAAATAAAAACAAATATTTAAGAACAATTTAAGTCAAGTATGATGTCTTGCTTGAAGTAATGAGTACAACTCAAATCATGGCTCTAGTAGCGTATTCTGGAATGTTTCCCTCACTCAACAATATCTATATATCTAACTATACCTAAGATCTTCCAAATTTTATTATAATCAATATTAAGTCTTCAATGGGAGGAATGATACTTCAGATACCAATAACACAGCACTATACATTCTGCATCATTCTTTCCTAAAGTTAATTTCCAAATGGAATTCACTTCCAAAGTACTGAAGTCCAAATCAATTATTCTAAATGAAACAGGGAGAAGACAAGATTAAAAAAGACTTACTCGCAGTCCACTCTCTGACTTAATATCCATGATAGTCAAAACCGTTTCATAAAGAATAGCATTTCCTACATTTTTACTAGTCTCCGTATTAGTGGCAACCTGAAAAGACACAGAGCGCAGTACATCAGTGATAAAATAATGTTTCCAAAAAGTATCCAGAGGTAACGAGATATTTTGTGACTGGTTAGAGCCACCAATGAGGAAACACAAATAAAAATTGCTCTGTATAACCACAATCATTCTACTCCCTGCTATACTACAATGAATATTTAATATAATGCAAGTTTGGTCTACTCACCTGTGCTAATATATCATTCATAGCTTCACTTGAGTCATCATCATTTCGTCCTAAAATTCTTAATAACCGCAAAATTCGTACCTAATATGGAAAATATGAGAAATGTCAACAAATTATGTCTGGCACAAAGGAACTTTGCTTGGTATGAATAACTTAAATGAGGTCTTAGATTCCATTAAAAATAGTCAAAATTCAAACAGAAGAATTTTAAACATTATCTTTAGAGAAGTTATATATGTTTCTATGTCTTAATGAAGTTATTAGACAATCCACACTTTGCCACTCCACAGCTAAAGGATACTGCCACCTGTGGAGCTATATTATATTGATAAGTCAAGTCCCCATGTAGTACATAATTTTGACTATTACAACTATAATTTTATTCTATTAGTCTAATAAAATACAGAATTGTATTACTATCCATTTATTAATATAATTAGTTTAATCAATTAACTACCAAATTTCTACCTGACACCAATAAGAGAAAAGAAATGATCTATACCAAAGGTATTATATTCACATATCATTTATCTGAAACTTTCTTTCAACCTCACCTGCAAAAAGGGGTCACTGATACCAGAAACATCATGCTCTGGTGAATATCCGGACATGATGAGGTTCTTTAGAATACGAACTAATTGGGGCACAAGCTGCAGGGAAGACAGCATCAAAAAACAGTGAACGTCAAAGAATTTCTCATAAATAAGCAGGTAATTTGGCTTAGAAAAAGGGTGCAAGGGTCTGAGTCCAAGTAAATTCTCTTGGTACAATATACTAGTACATTGTTGATGTTGGATAAATATAACTTAGGAGTATTTAGGCTAAAAACTCAAGAAGGAATATATATTATATCTGAACTAAAAACAAACTCGACTTTTTTACTCCAGAGTTATATATGCAAAGATACTACAAATAACAGTAGGTCAGAAAGCCTATGGGAACCAGATAAAATAGATGCCTATGGGGCATAGCACATTTCTACTTCTACAGAACTTGACATACCCAGGTGGCACAAACGTGTTCAGTTTTTATCCATTCAAACATCTGGATATAAAACGTTATCATATCCAAAATACCGGTGATCTTACTAAAATTTTTAAATCTGTCTGAGAAAAAAATTCTCTCCTCTTAAGATAGGGATAGTTATGTCCTTTTCCAACAAACAACAGGGAATACAAAAGCCTCTAACATTGACCAAGTGGAAAAAACACAAGAAAAATTATATCTTTCACCTTAAGAAGATACCAAGGCCATGAATAATTTCCTTCCCCTATTCTTAAATTATATGACACAATTTTCGGTAAAATTTAATTTCAGCACTTAATTACACAAACTGATTTGTTGCCTGTTTTCTTGTTTTATCTTACTAATGAAACTATATATTTCTTGTGGTCAGAAGTCCCTTCTTGTCTTTCCTTTACTTTGTCCATTAGAGTCAAAACACACTTAGAGGCAATTTTATTGCCCAGCTGAACTTAAAGATGCTTTAAATATTATTATTCATTTCATTCTGTTGATCAATCACTTAATATTAAAACCCTACTCCAAAATGTTTGCCACAACAGGAACTTTCCCAGTCTCCAAGTAAAAATTCAATATAGTTATATAAACAACTCTAATCACCTAAAATTAAGAAGTGCCCAAAGTGAACTCAATCACATCTCTTTTGGAGGCGATCAGAACAGCCCTAACTCTGCTGCAACTCAATTATTTTTTTCTCATTGTATTCAGACTCTGTCCCCTCCCCATTCCTCAACTCTAAAAGGAGATTGAGACTGAAACAAAAGCCAAGCTATGCCCAAGGTATTCACAACACTAAGGCAGGCCACTTCTAAATACAAGAGAACATAATCTGTGTGAATTTAAATAAGTTTGGCCATAACACTTCAGAATGAAGTGATTCATAAGTCACCTAAACAAAAATCTAATTTGAACAACTCCCAGATTTAAACAAATCTAAGCCATAGAGACCTGTAAATTCTAAACAGAATCCTCATTAAATCTGTCAACTGTGGGCAGATTTATATTAGAGGTAAGAATAATATAATTTTATAAACTGCTTTAAAATGTAATAAAACCAGGATCATCTAGTTACCAAGCTCTGCACAAAAAGCGGCTCGCTTTGCATACTTCCCAATGGCCTACTTTTTTGTACTACACATATCCCTAACGATTTTTTTTAATCTGGTTTATTTCTTGGAGAAGGCCTTTTTCCTCAGGCTACTAAATTCAGAAATTGTTTTATTCACTTCCAAAAGACCAGCACATCACATAAGATCACTCTGGGACAAAAAGCACAAATGTCTAAGTGTTCAGCACACAGATTCTTGGAACCCAGCTTTATATTTCAGACAAAAATGCAAGTTACTAACACTGATAACAGGACAGACAAAATAAGATGACAAAGGGAAAGGCTGCAGCCATGAAAATCAGTTGATGCCCACCCACCCTACCTCAAAATGCTTTAATATTCCAAAACGTCTGGCAAGATTAAGTGCAGATAAACAGGAAATAAAAGCTCTAGTCTGTACTGAAAGCTCAGAAGAACACATGGAGCTTTTTAAAGTATGAGGTTACTCACATATGGCTCTAGAATATCTACTTCAAAAAGAAGCAGTGTTTTGTGTCAAGGCTCCAAAGTGACCTGCAATTGCCATCACCAAAGTCACTGGGAAATTGCTCAAAGTTTCTCAAGTGAAGATAAAGGAAAGGCAGAGAAGGAGGCTTACAATTTAGGAAAGGCTGCAACTGAAATCCAAGGCTGACTTTGGAGTCAGGAGTTTAAGTGACAAGACAAAAACTGGACTAGGGAGTTAGCCAAAAGTGCTAGAACAAATAACTCACAGTATTAAGCACAGCTTCAGCATTAGTGTATTTTTAAAAGCCACATGTGTGGATGGATGCACAAAAGCTACTAAGGACCTAAAGCCAGCATGCACCATCTAAAAGAGGGTTAATTCTTACCTTTTCATTCTAACATACAGCAGGATTCCAAACAGACAACAGGAACAAAACATACAAAGCAAGCATTAGGGACAGATACGGGTCTCATACTATTTTACATTAATTTAATCAAGATATAACATCTAAGGGGGAAAAAAAGCCCAAAAAAGAACTGCTATTAGAGCCTCATTAGATCTAAAGTACAAAGTAAGCCCCATTTATGGAGTGATCAGTACCCTATAAAAGGAATTAAATGCATGAAACTATCCAAAGAACAGTCTTTCTGAGTCCTCTTTACTACTGCCTTCTAAAAGTAAGTGGAGAAAACAAAAATTTCCACTTTAGAATGCTATAAGAAAGGGAGTGAGGGAGCGACTTAAGAAAGCTTGAGACTTCCATCACAGGAGTCAACAGCCTAAAATGAACAGTGGGGGATCCTGTGTTAGGTAAAAGTAATGTCAAATTTCAGTTTGCAGTTTTCACCTTAAAAAAAAAAACAAAATAAAAAGAAATTACCTGCTTAAAAAAAAAAAAAATACACACACACAATTCCTGTTTGTAATGTGACCTCAGATTACATTTCCTGACTTCAATGTGAAAACAGCAGATAAAGCACACGAGAGATTGGTGCCTGCCAACAATGAGAGAAGACTTCCATTATGAAAGGGAAAAGACTGTACTATTGCCAGTTCTTAAGCCCAAATCTGGCTTCCAGCCCTACCACACAGCAGGGCTGGTTAAGTCCTTTATTCAGCTCCATAGCTTCCTTTCAAAAGAGAATTCATAAGTGAGAAAATCATTTTTCAATCAAGAAAGGCTTAGGCATACAGAATGGCACCTACCTTTCTGAAATGTGCAAGCATGTCTGGGCTTCGCTCACACATTTCTGTGAGGAGGACTACAGATGTGTGAAGGACACCTGAAAGAAAAGAGCAAATGAAAACTAAAAATGAGGCTATAATATTCAACTTCATAGAATAGGCTTTGAGTTCTGAAGGTCAATTCCAAACGGATAGTTGCCACTTTTGCTTTTTAATCTCCCAAAGAATCTAAGCATTGAGGTGAATACAAAGGAGGTATTTAATAGATGCCTGCTGATTTTATACTGGCCAAGTCAATAAAATCAGAACATTTTAAACAATTATGTGACCAAAATAATTGCTAAAAAATTATAACCATACATGTCTCTCCATCTGAGAAGATCCATAAAGACATGCTCACAGTCAGTATAAGCTAGGTATCATCTGCTCTACTTTATCAATAAGCTCTAAGCTGAGTTCTAATAGATAATTCGATAAGCAAAAATCTTAATAAGATTTTAAATTTCCAGATAAAATGTATCAAAACTCTGAGGTAATCGTGGATGAGCAAGTGAATTTGCTTGTTCCAGAGTGAGTAAAAACAATCTCACAATAGTTTTCACTAAATAAGTGCCCTAACATTCATTTGTTCAACAAGTATATTTTGAGCCTTCTAGACACAGGACTGAATCAATCAAATTAAATATACCTTACATTTTTTTTCTCAGCGTTTAGGACACATGAATTTTCTTGACTCAGAACTTGTTTCATTGACTTCAAAATAAAAACAAAGTGGGAAAGAATAGACACATTCCATTTAATTCCTCTCAAGTGTTATATAAATTTATCTAAGTACACATTACAAATTCCTGTTACAAGTAACCTAAAAAAATGTTCATAAATCTTACACTCCTACCACAAGGCAATAAAGAAATAACTTTTTCTTCTATTATAAAATGGCCAAGAAATCAAAAGGTTTTACACATGAAAATCAAGGCTAGGATCATGTGTACATTACACTGAATGTTAGTAACTTAATACAGTACTTTTAATATAGTAAAAGAGGACCAGAGATGAAAAACAGGTTTACTATGATGAAATCAATCTCTAATTAGAAAACTAGGATATCAGAGTAGAAGACAGATAAGCCCTTCCTGGAAAACTGTCTAAGCACCACAGAGGGGCAAGTCCACTGCACTGAGACAGAGGCCAACAGTGCCTGAAGCCTTTCTCCTTTCCTTGCTCTCTTGTACTTCATCAGTGCATCCAAATCACATTACCATGGTTCTTTTCATTCAATAAATTTTTTGTTGCTGGTAAAAACATCTCCATAAGTTCAGGAACCTTCCTGATGACATGAACAGCACATAGTGCTGCCTATAAAAAAAATACAAAGGACAAAAGATTAATTTCAATTAAGTCAAGGTAACCAGTCTTACAAAAAACAACAACAAAAAACTTTACCAACTAGTTCATCTACCAGAAAAATAAAGAAGACAGAAGTTAGATATCAGATTTATTATTTATTAACTGGTTAGGGCTTTCCAATTTATACTACTGCTTGTATTAATGAGAACTTCTAGCTCACCTGTCCCTTTGTTCATATATTGCTAAATAAGGGACAAAAACTTCCTAGACTAGACCATGGTTAACATGAATTTATCAAACAAGTTAAACATAACTTATGTGGAGTTTTGGCAAAGTAAAAAACAAAGACTTCCATCTGTGATAATCATTCTTCTGAGTAAGATGACCAAACGGTTTTATAAAAACATCATGCAATTCAAAGATATACACTGCAGATGCTTTCAATCTGCTGTTCCTTTTAATAATATCTATACCTTCCTCAGTTCACTCTCTGCTGACATCAAGAAAATCACCTGAAAGGTACTTAGCTAGTCTCTACTAAAGAAAAGATGGTCTTAGCTTGTTCACTGGAAAGAAAGGTACATTGAAAGACTGACTTTGGCTCCTCTCCCCCAAAGTAACCATAACTACTATTTGTTGGAGTTGAATACCATATAAGTTTAGATACATTAATAAGAAAAGATTTCAGGGTCGGCCCTGTGGCTTGGTGGTTAAGCGCGCGCGCTGCGATGCTGGCGGCCCGGGTTCGGATCCCGGGTGCGCATCGAGGCACCACTTCTCTGTCCATCCTGAGGCCGAGTCCCACATACAGCAACTAGAAGGGTGTGCATCTATGGCATACAACTATCTACTGGGGCTTTGGGGGCAAAAAATAAAATCTTTAAAAAAAAAAAAAAAAGAAAAGATTTCAGCTAATTTTTCCCATGTTATATTTGGGTAAAAAATGATTTCTTTTCTAATCTGCAGGAACGTTTTACTTAAATAATACACCTTCTGAACAAGAGCAGCCCACATACTCTGTAAGAGAAAGGACTGGCTTTGGTTTGCAGCCATTATTAAAGTGTGTGATCCTGGAAAACAGCTTGGCCCCTTCAATGCCTCTGTCTCACATCGTAAACATAGAGGCACAGACACTGTTGATATAGAGGCACCATAAATGCTAACCAGAGGATAGCATGTGTTCACTTCTTGGACTTCTAAATTTTATACCTTTTGTTTATGAAGGTTTTAGAGTTCAAGCGCACAAAATAACAACAAAATGTTTATATCAATAAATAAAAGCCGATAAGAGAATAAGATCATTGTCTTCCATTACTATTCCATTTAGACACACCAATTTTAGAAAGTGTGTTCTAGATCATTCCTTAATAATTATCTAGGTCCCAATGGAACTGCACTTCCAGAGATTCAAAGGCTCTAATACAAAGGTATGGGCACTAATAATTAGGATAAAAGCAAATTCGTAAAGATTTGTTCATTATTATTTTGTCTCAATACTGTTTAGAATCAGGTAATTTAGGAGGTAATTAGGTATGCCATTTAGTATATCCAGTAACATTTGTTTGTTTATAAATCATTTCCTTCGGGCTGGCCCAGTAGTGTAGTGGTTAGGTTCGCGTGCTCCGCTTCTGTGGCCTGAGATTCGCAGGTTTGGATCCCAGGTGTGGACTTACATACCGCTCATCAAGCCATGCTATGGCAGTGCCCCACATACAAAACAGAGGAAGACTGGCACAGATGTTAGCTCAGTGACAATCCTCCTCAAGCAAAAAGAACGATTGGCAAAAAATGTTAGTTCAGGGCCAATTTTCCTTACCAAAAAGAAAAAAAAAAATCATTTCCTTGAAAAAAGAATTCAGAGAAGAATTAAAGTGTTCACAATCACTTATCAATTAGAGAGTTAATTAGAAAAAGAACCTCTAAAATTAGTATAAAAAACTGATTTTGATTTACAAACACTTGATTCATATACAATCATTTAAAATACATTTACTGCACAAAGAAAGATACATTACATTATCATCAGAGCTTTCAACATTGAATAATTTGTCTTATCTCCTGTAACACTCCCTAATCCAAACACAGACTTGGTTTCACTAAAAGTTACCTTTTTTCTTAAGTAAGAGTTGGAGGTTTTCAGGAGTTTCTCTACCTCTCCTGCAAGATCTCTGCACATCTCTGAGGAGCCCATGCAGCCAAGCGTACAAAGTGCTAGACCCTGTACATATTGTGTGCTATGGTTAAGATCACTGCAAAAGAAAGAAAGAAGGTAAAAACGAACATGCTCTGCCTGGTGCTCCTCATGAAGAAGTTTCACAGTCTAACAAGATAGCTCAGAATGATTCACGATTTCTCCAATAAGGAAAATAATAGGATTATTTGTTGCAAAAAAAAAAGTTTATTCTAACTTTATTACATATTACCAATACAGTAAACTGACAGTCCTTCCTAATAGGCTTACAAGTCAATGTTTCCAGATACCAAAGCAACAGAAATTGGACATGTTAACTGCTACACATTAAAAACAATCCACTTTAGAAAACTCAACAAACCAGTGAAAGTAAAAACTAGCAATGACAGAAATATGAAGCATAATTGTATCTTTACAAGATTTTTAATATCCTCTACTAACTACAAAAAAAAATAAGATATAATTAACCAAAACCTTTTTTAAAAAAAAATCAGAAAACACACTCTCTACTGTTAGAGCATTTAAGATGACTTAACCATCACAACAGAAACACTCTGAAACCTTTGATCATATGGTACAGTATTAATCTTGATGTTACATTAATTTTTACACTTTTATTTATTCAAAAAAAGAAAAAAATAGTAACTAAAATAAATTACCTATTTAAACCAACTTTAACTAAGCTAGATATTGATAAAGAGGCCCACTACCTCGTGATACAGATACACAAAATCCTATTTCTAACAGGCATTGATTACTGTACAAAATTTTTTCCAAACTAGCCAGGAAGTATACTTTCAGAAAAAGCTGAAATATTAAAAGCTTGATCTGGTAAACTCATCTATATATTAAAATCAACTCTTACTATTCAGAAGCTGAATTATTAAGAGTTATGCTACTTCTATCAGCTTTAAAAGCATTTTAGTATCCTTTAGTTCAGTGGTTCTCAAAGTGTGGTTAATGGATCTCCAAAAGTCCCCTAGACTGTTTCAGGGGGTCCATGCGATCCAAACTATTTTCACAGTACTAACTCATTATTTGTCAACTGTATTGACATTTGCAATGATGGTGCAAAAGCAATGGTGGGAAAAACTACTGGTACATTAGCAGAAATGAGGGCAGTGGCACCATACTAGTAGTCACTGTATTCACTGTCACACACTCACAGAGGGAGGGAGGGAGAGAGGGAGGAAGGTAGTTTCACTTAAGATTGCCCATGACAGGGCCGACCCCGTGGCTTAGCGGTTAAGTGCGCACACTCCGCTGCTGGCGGGCCAGGCCGGATCCCAGGCGCGCACCGACGCACCGCTTCTCCGGCCATGCTGAGGCCGCGTCCCACATACAGCAACTAGAGGGATGTGCAGCTATGACGTACAACTATCTACTGGGGCTTTGGGGGAAAAAGTAAATAAATAAATAAAAAATTAAAAAAAAAAAAGATTGCCCATGACAAAGCAGTAAAAATGGTTAGTTTAATTAAATCTTGACTCTTGAGCGCACATTTTTAAACAGTCTGTGTGATGCATACTGAAGTGGCAATCTCAGAGAAAAGCACTTGTGCATTTGTTTCATTTGCAAGCTAAACTATGAACTAGCTGCTTTTAAAATGGACATCATTTTTATTCGAAAAATAACTGACAGATAACTACAGTTATTAAGATTTGGGTATCTGAAAGACATTTTCCGGGAAAAAGACTCAAGTAAGCCTATCACTTCAAGAGCAACAACTGAGAATATTTGTTGCCAATGATAATATCCAAACTTTGCAAGTGAGAATTCTGGAAAACTTGTATTGCTACCACGAACTTGAAAGTCTACCAATAATTTAACCCAGTGAACCATTTTTTCCCAAATGCCTTAGGCATGATGTTACAAAATCATGCATGAGTAAAAGATTCATTTAAAGTGCCAAGACAGACCAATGGGTTTTAATAAAACAAACTACCAAACTTCACCGATATGGTTTCAGGTTCCATATTGTAACTAATCCTTAAGAAAGTACCACTTGTGGAGTTTTGGTATAGTATCAAAGAAGAATATCTATAGTTATTTGAAAGGCTGTTAAAGTCCTCTTCCTTTTTCTAACTACATTATCTGTGAAGATCCATTATCTGGATCGTCTCCAAATACTTCAATCAAAATATAACATAAGAAATTGAAGGTAGAAGCAAAATATCTAGCTGTCTTCCATTAGGCCAAATATTAAAGAGACTGACAAAAATGTAAAATAATGCCAGTCTTCTCACTAAATTGTTTTTGTTTTGGAAAACAGTTTTATTTTTTACAAAAAAATGTCATTTATGTTAACATGTAAAGGGTTCATTATTGGTAATTTTAAATAAACTAATAAATGGTTTCAGTCTTCCCTGAAGAACAAAGACAGGAAAAGAAAGTAAAGTGTAAATTAACCAGGTTTGCTACTTTTCACCAATTTGAATATTTAAGATAAAAATTACTGGTAAAATGAAGCTTGAGTATTAACTATCGCTTTACTATTTAGTCTCCAGGTTCCCAAGAACATTGAGTTGACTTTTCATTCATTTTTCAATGATTAAGAATATTTGCAAAATGCTAGCTCTTAAAATATCATATCCAATTTTTAAAGTTTTTTTTTTATTATATTTATTTATTTATTTATTCCCCCAAAGCCCCAGTAGATAGTTGTATGTCATAGCTGCACATCCTTCTAGTTGCTGTATGTGGAACGCGGCCTCAGCATGGCCGGAGAAGCGGTGCGTCGGTGCTCGCCTGGGATCCGAACCCGGGCCGCCAGCAGCGGAGCGCGCGCACCCAACCGCTAAGCCACGGGGCCGGCCCTAAAGATTTAATTTCAAAATCTTTAACGTCTTAGAGTTTTTCTAGGCCAATGAACAACGAGACAAACATTCATTACTAAACATAAAAACTGCCGGTACACTATGATGCCCAATAATACAAACAAAAAGCAAAAAGCTCACATTAAAAAAACAAACAAAAAAAAAACCCCACTCATTAACAGATTTTTTTTAAAACAAAACAAAACTGAACGATCCAGTCTTTTAACTGAGCTTAGACTGAAGCACCAGATCAATTTCCAACTAGCGAAAAAGTAGCTCTTTCTCAAATTCACTTGGGGCTTGACATTAAAATTAAACACAAAGATTACTTCTTTGCCTATGTGCCTCATTCTTCACTTTTTATCAAGCTACAAACTTATATTTGAGTTTGACATTAACTCTCTTAACATGAACTTGCTGCTAGGCAGAACTGCCAAATAATCAGCACGTGATGGAAGGCTTGAGTAAAAAGGGCAACAGAGCATGCAAGAACAAAAACTAAAGAAACTCTCAGAGGCCTGTCCAGGGTAAACGTATAAAAGAGTCATGCCAAACATCGAGAATGTAACCTCTGTGACACCAAGGATTTCTGTCCATTTTTTTCATTCTCCATCCCCAGAACTTACAACAGTTCCTGGTATGCAACAGGTATGCAATAAAGATTCACTGAATAAATGAATCAACTTAGTATTTTCATTATTAATATCTATTTCAAGGGCAAAAAACAAGAATCTCTCAAAATTAAATTCATAAACTCAATGTATTTACAGGATACACTCTATATTTACAACCAAACCTAATTCTCATTTTGAAATTTTCCATTATCTATTGGGAAATTTTAAAGTAGAACATTATTTACCACAGGACAGTATAAAAGTTCAAAGTCTACAAATTTGATTATCTATATCTTCCTGCTTCTACTTCCTCCCAAATATACAAATATTGAAAATGAAGAAGCAATCTAAAAAAGGATATTAAACTGACAGACAAATTAAAACCAAACTAAAACAAATCAAAAAGCACCTTTAACCAAGAAGGCGATCAGAACTTCCATTAAGTTTCTAACAGAAATTTATTATAAGAGGGATGCTGGGAAGAACTACTAAGTCCCTGCTCAGGTCCTCTAATTTCTACATATAGCAAGCATTCCTTGGTCTGTAAGTTAAACAAACATGACTGGACTAGTAAATCAATAAAGCAGCCATGAGAGGAAAAAAGACATACACAAAAATTCACAGGGCTAAGTTTAATTCCATGCAACTGAAATCTTGGATTGGATCTCTGACAAGCAGGACCTCTCTTATTACGTTTAAGTGATACTTACTCAGAACATACACTGGTAATTCTTTAATAAATATAAAGTTTCATTATTCATGGTATGTAAAATCCCAGAAATATAAGATAAGAAAGCTCAGATTTACCAATGCTTTTTCTATTCTATAAAGGCCCAAATGCTTATTTCATTGCTAAATTGTGTTCCTATGCCTGAAGATGCTCAGCAATACCTTATTTAATTAAATTATCTCCTATGAAAGATTTATTCCTTTGCTTAGCCTCTTTACATATAAGCTACAGAACCAAAAGCAATTCACATAATATTCTGGATAGTAAATATAAAATCAGTAAATAGAAGCTCTTGATATCATAAGCAATACCTAAAAGAGCAAAATAGTTATTAGAAGAAGGAAAGGTAAGCTTACTTCTTGATACAGTTGGTCATGAGAAGATGGACATCTTGTCTTTCATCTAACAGCAGCATTGCCCCTAAATAGCCAATGCGTTTGTCTGTGAATTTTTGAGAGGCGATAAGCTTGAGGCACTCCAACTGCAAATAAAAAAAAGAAAGAAAAGAGGAAAAAAAAAAAAAAGAAATTAAGACATTGCTACCAAAATCTAGAAAAGCAATGCTTTTAACCCAGAGTCAATGGATGACTCAAGTAAATAGATATAACCTGTATTATCAAACTACCTAGATAGAAGGCAAAGATTTAAGATCTTTGGATATCTCTGATAATGGTAATCAAGTTCTAGAATAGATATTTTGTCAAGGTCCTTTGATATTTGCCATCCAAATAATCTGTGAAGTTTAACTTAGTTCTACAGATTCATACAAATACAAACTAGTAAAGTACTATAATAAGATATTAATAACCCTAATTCCTAATTTAATCCCTGGGTTATATTAAATATTAAATAATAAACATATTAAATGAGAACCTAACTCATGTAGGTATTTAAGGTCTGGTTCCTATTTTTTTTTTTAAGATTTTATTTATTTATTTTTTCCCCCCAAAGCCCCAGTAGATAGTTGTATGTTATAGCTGCACATCCTTCTAGTTGCTGTATGTGGGACGCGGCCTCAGCATGGTTGGAGAAGCGGTGCATCGGTGCGCGCCCAGGATCCGAACCCGGGCCGCCAGCAGCGGAGCACGCGCACTTAACTGCCAAGCCACGGGGCCGGCCCCATCTGGTTCCTATTTTGAATATCAAAAATCTCAATAACTGGAAATATATCAAAGTGCCAAACACTATCCTAAACACCAGGAATGTACAATTGAAGAAGACACAGACAATAACTAACTTTAGTAGAATGTGGAAAGTGCTACACATAGGGCTTGAACCAAGTACTATGGGAGAGGTGAGGGTTTAAGAATCAAATACAGAAAGAAAAAAAAAAGCCAGAGGAAAACTCAGTAGTGGAATTAACCTACAATGTTTTACATGATTTCTTCTTTACATAATTGTTAGGAATCCCAAGACCTCAAGAATCCTTGTAGTTAAATAATTTCTCTCTCTACTCAGCCTTTCTTGAACATCACAATCACTTTGATATATGTTATTATTCCATCTTAAAGTGGAAAAGGCCAAATATGCCCTCTAGAGCAGTGCTTTTCAAAGGGTGTACACAAGTTAGACTCTCCAGAAGGGTTTTTCAAACCATGCTCCCATTTAGAATCACTGCATTCCAAGGAAAGGGGCTCAAATGCAGACCTGTGTACACAGGAATCTAAGATCGTGTGAGACTATTTTCCATAAAAATTTTTCTAGTAAGTTCAAAAGTGAAATTGAAGGAAGTAAAAGAGTTTACAAATAAAATTGTTTCGAGCTATTTAAAAACTGCTCTCTCAATGTACCTGTATTAAAAACACATAAAGGTAGCGAAACGACTATAGTATCATGAACAAGTGAAAGAAGCCTCCAAGGGAGAATAACCAGGATCCCAAACGAAAACTGTAATGCCTTCGGAGATGGACAGATTATGTATCAATTCTTCCCTTCCTCCTATACATTCAATTTAAATCTAAAAAACAAGTTCTGAAATAGAAAATGATGCAGGTCATTTTTACAATGTCAGCAGAAAAATTACTGCTGAGGTGCCAACGAGACTATCAAGAGATAAAATGTTATTTTAAAAATCTTACTCTTTTTTCAAACTGAAGGTTTTTAAATCTTCCCATTTAATAATTCTATAAATATTTTAGCAGTGAAAGAAAATGTTCCAAGAACTAGGAATCACTTAAATTTTCATCATCTTTATTGAACCACGCTTCTGGCAAACACCAGGCATTACACAAATTTTCCAAAAGTTTTTTATTAAGATGAACTAATGAGAAGGAGATACTCTTAGGCATTAATACTACATATTTTTTAGAACCAAGTTTTATGAAAGTCACACTAAAAGTCATCAGTGACTGCTGAGTACAATTTGTTGCTTTTTAAAACTTACCTAAGAACTAAGCAACAAAAAGAAAAACTAAATTTTAAAGGGACAAACACTAAATTAACTATTTTTAACATTCTCCATTTGTACAGTGACTCTGCTTCAAGAATAAGCATTTGGTTTTTGAAGGTGAGAAATTTGAGAGGTAAATATAAGATTACATGACCAGAAATGGCATCTGAAATACATTCTTCAGCAAAGGATTAACTTTGATCACACTTTACACTCAGGTGGCAGCGGCCAGCAATAGTGCTGAGAATGTACCATGTTTCATCTTTTAGAATGTTATCAGTTTTCAAACATTAAAAAAGAAAAAGGTTGGAGGGCAGTACAATGGGATGTGGCTAAAAGAGAGGGGAGGGCATCCACTTTTGAGCAGCAATAGCTAAAAACACAACTCAATACTTGCATGAATTACAGAACAAAAGAAAAACAGTAATCAAGTCAATGTATCTGCCCCTTAGGACAAACTCAAATTCATCCTGTACTACTCCTCCTCACTTAAAGCTATTTGAAAATGCTATCTGAAACATCTGTAATCCATATTAGCATATGTGGATCTAGCATATGCTTTAAGACCATGGTAAACAGTCCAGCTTTTACATTCACACCACTACAGGGACAACAAAAAACTTTTGCTTTTACTCCCAACTCTGTGAGCAAAGGCAAAAGACAAATGACAAACTTGGAAAAAATATTTACAACTCATTTCAGACATGAAATCCTATATAACAGGATCCTACAAATTGATTTTTGAAAAGACCAACAACCCAATACAAAAATGGACAAAGAATATGGGCAGGGCCGGGCCGGTGACGTAGGGGTTAAGTGCGTGTGCTCCGCTTTGGCGGTCCAGGGTTTGCAGGTTCAGATCCCAGGCATGGGCCTATGCAACGCTCATCAAGCCATGCTGTGGCAGGAGTCCCATATAAAGTAGAGGAAGATGGGCATGGATGTTAGCCCAGGGCCAATCTTCCTCAGCAAAAAGAGGAGGATTGGCAACAGATGTTAGCTCAGTGCTAATCTTCCTCACCAAAAAAAAAAAAAAAACACCACGCACAGTTCAAAGAAAAAAAAGTAATTCAAACATGAAATGGAGTTCAATCTCCTCATAAAACAAACACAAATCCAACTAGTTAAATTTACTAAAAAAAAATCACTGAACTTGAAAAGGGTGAATTATATGACACGTAAAACATGCCTCAACGAAGTTATTAGAAAGGAAATAGAAATACAAATCAAAACTATACTGAGATACTACTTTTTAGCCTATTAGCAAAGATAAAAAAATGTTTTAACAGTGCGAGGACATCAGTGATGGGAGTAAAAACTGGTACAACCTGTAGCAAGAAAGATCTGGCCTGAACTTTTGACTCAATAATCCATTTTTAGGAACTTACACTACATTTATATTCACATGTGCAAAATAATGGATATTAGTCAACTGTAGTATTATTTTAAACAGTAAGATTGGAAATAAATGTCCATTAATAAGGCATCAGTTTAACAAATTATGATTTATACATATAACGAAACACTGCTGGATAGACTACGAGTATGTAAAAAAAAGCTGAAAAAAAAGAAGCAAGCTCTTTATATATTGATATGGTCTAATCTTCAAGACATTATTAAATGGACAGTGCAAACAGTATGTTATATATTTTAAAGGAGAGGGGGTGAGAATATATATATTTCCATTGCCTGGAGATGTATAAAATATCTCTGGAAGGACAGTCAAGAAACTGATACCCCCAGTTGCCTAAAGGAGGGAAACTAAACGATCAGAAGAGGACAGAGAGCAGAGTTTTCATCATATATCCTTTGTATCTTTTAAATTTTGCATCAATGAACTGTCATTATCTATTCCAAAGATAAATAATATTGGACTAGGAGAAAAAAATTTAAAACTGTAGGGGCCGGCCTGGTGGCATAGCGGTTAAGGAGGCATAGCGGTTAAGGAGGCATAGCGGTTAAGTGCGTGCTCTACTTTGGCAGCCCTGGGGTCACAGGTTCGGATTGCGGGCGCACGGCGACGCAGCACTTGTCAAGCCATGCTGTGGCAGCATCCCATATAGGGTGGAGGAGGATGGGCACGGATGTTAGCCCAGGGCCAATCTTCCTCAGCAAAAAAGAGGAGGATTGGATGGATGTTAGCTCAGGGCTGATCTTCCTCACCAAAAAAATAAATACGTAAAAAAATGAAAATTAAAAACTGTAGGATAAGGAGAATTTATATATAGATGTGTTTAGAAAAATTATTATAATTAAAAAGGAAAAAAATAATTTAGGAAAATCATTTGTTCCCCCTACAAAGTTGAACAACATGTATTTCAAATAACAACAAAAAAAAATTTGAGTCTTGGTATCGTTTTTTTTGTGTGTGTGCGTGTGTGTGAGGAACATCAGCCCTGAGGTAACAACCATGCCAATCCGCCTCTTTTTGCTGAGGAAGACTGCCCCCGGGCTAACATCTGTGCCCATCTTCCTCCACTTTATACACAGCATGGCCTGACAAGCAGTGCATCGGTGTGCGCCTGGATCCGAACCCGGGCCGCCAGCAGTGGAGCACACGCACTTAACCGCTACGCCACGGGGCCGGCTCCTCTTGGTATCATTTTATGAAAAACACTGAAAATTTTAAGATCAGAATCTTATGAAAATACAACTCAGTAGATGGAAACAATCAGCCTTTTTTAGATAACTTAAATTCATAATGAACAATTACTGTGCTATTCTATTATATCTGTGATGCTGTAGGAGCTTGTTAAGAAGTATGTTCATTCCTTATCTCTAATCCCCACAATGGCTGTGCTTTTTTCTGCTGGCAGTTATTTTGTATTCTTCACCTACTATCAATTTCTCCCTTGTCAACAACACTTTTAACATACTTGCTTTTCCCACAGCGACCTTCTCCCTCTCCCCCCACCATCCATCCCAAAGGGCCGATTGTGATAACTCTTTGCTACTCACTCATTTTTTTGTGTGTGTGAGGAAGATCAGCCCCGAGCTAACATCCATGGTAATCCTCCTCTTTTTTTGCTGAGGAAGACCGGCTCTGAGCTAACATCTATTGCCAACCCTCCTCCTTTTTTTTTTCCCCAAAGCCCCAGTAGATAGTTGTATGTCGTAGTTGCACAGGACACGGCCTCAGCATGGATGGAGAAGCGGTGCGTCGGTGCACGCCGGGGATCCGAACCCGGGCCGCCAGCAGCGGAGCGCACGCACTCAACTGCTAAGCCACGGGGCCAGCCCCTCACTCATTTTTTATATTTACTTTCCAATTGTTTTGAGACACTGTGGTTTTGCTTTAATTTAGTAAACTCCTGCTGGGTACAAACCAATGTGCTAGACATTCTCACTGATACAGCTAGAAGGGCACATAAAAGAAAACCAACATTTGGATAGATATCATAAAGTATGATATATATACTGTGACAGTTATACACAAGCTACTCTGAAAACAAGTTAGGAAGGGCACCCAATTGAGATTAGAAACAGTAAGAAAACACCAGAGCAAGGTTCCTATCTCTTCACATAATACATAGTGGAATAAAAGAAACCAATCTGAGTTAGGACCTGTGCCTTTCTAATCCTGGTTCTAGCTAAGAGACCTAAGCAAGTTATTTCAACAACCTGTGCCTCAGTTTCCTCATCACTAAAGTAACTGAGCCACATCATGGAAGACAGCCTTAACAGTTGTCCTCTACTCCCTGCTTTCTCGGCAGACAGTCAGTAATTCTCTCTAGCTGATCCTTGAAGTGGCCTCAGAATTCTCAACAGCAGCATTCCAGGCAGCCATTAGCAACAAACCTAAGAGACTGAAGTTATCAACCCCCTTTGGAAAAAATACAATCAGTGCCTTAAGAAGTAGTTCCCAAACCTGACTGATCAAAATCACCTGGGAGAGTTTTGGAAACTATAGGTCACCTCCAGGATATTCTGATGGAGTAGATTTGAGGTAGAGCCCGACAATTTAATTTTTACAAACTTTTTCTAGATGACTCTTCAAGTTCCAATTTTCTTTGAATTTCAAAGCCATTTTAAAAAGAACTTTACCAGGTTTCTGGCCTCGTTACATTTCTCTGAAGCAAGTACAAATATTGTCTTTCATCAACATTTAATTGGTTGCCCTTGAGAAAAAAGCTGTACTCATTTTGTTAGCTTTCAGAACAATTTCCTACAAGGTCAAACGCACATAAACATTTGCTTTTAAATTTAACATTTGAGTCTTATGATGTGAACAATCACCTTAATGAAAAGATGCAATTAAAGTTTTGTAAACATTAATGGATCTGCAACTGATTGGTTAGGTCTTTTTAAAAGTTACCTTTATTTCATTTCAATATTCAGAAATAACTTTCTAGTTTATCCACACACACACACATTTTTGAAGAACAAGCTTATAACTGCTTTATCACTATGTAGCCTGACAACATAAAATCTATACAGACCAGAGCCCGTTTTTTCATTCTTCTGGCAGAAGAGAAAAAAAAAACCTAACATTCCTATTGCATCCCAATTTTCTCAAGAAAATTTATTATGAAATATTTCACTCAAAAATATACAAAAGGTCATATAACATCATTGACCTACCCACTGACTTTATCAAATCTTAACATTTTACCCCATTTATTTTATTTTATTTTTTTATTTTTTTTAAAGATTTTATTTATTTATTTTCCCCCCAAAGCCCCAGTGAATAGTTGTATGTCATAGCTGCACATCCTTCTAGTTGCTGTATGTGGGACACGGCCTCAGCATGGCCGGAGAGGCGGTGTGTTGGTGCACGCCCGGGATCCGAACCCGGGCCGCCAGGAGCAGAGCGCAAGCACTTAACCGCTAAGCCACGGGGCCGGCCTACCCCATTTATTTTAAATTTTTTAATACTACAAATTCAACTGAAGCTTTCTACATACTCTGCCTCAATACCATTTCCCTTCTCTCCATCCCAGGAGAAACCAAAACTCAAACCTGCTATTCATCACTTCAGACAGTAAGGACTGTCCTATGTCCTTACTACACATGCAGAGACAACTGTTTTTGAATGTTTTAAACTTTATATAAGTATCATACCATATTCCTGCTCTTTTCACTCAACATCTTTTGAGCATTACTCATATCCAGACAAGAAGCTCTAAATCAGTCACATTCGTTGCTATATAGTATCCCACTTGTGAATATATCATAACTTACCCATTCTTTTTGTGGACATGTAGATTCTCAATGTTTTCCTATTAGAAACAATGCTGCACTGAACACTCTTATTAATGTCTTTTTTTAAACGAACAGGGAGCCTTGATCAGATTCAAATTTTTCAGTTTTTGTTTTGATTTTGCAAATATTCTTCAGAGGTGGTGGTATGAACTTTCATCAGGAGGCTTATAATTATTTCCGGTGGTTCTCTCTCTTTTGTGACGTTAGCAGCACTGACAATCATCAGAGGCTGCAAAATGGTAATACTGTAATTCTTTCATTCCTTCTTCATTTATTAGCTGGGCTATTCCTCTAAGGAGCAACTTTTCTACATATACCATTGGGTTATGAATAGTTCCTTCAGAAAGAGCTTACCAACAATTCCTTTTTTTTTTTTTTTTTTAATTTTTTGTTTATTGCAGTAACATTGGTTTATAACATTGTAAAAATTTCAGGTGTACATCATTGTACCTCTATTTCTGCATAGATTACATCATGTTCACCACCAAAATACTAATTACAACCCATCACCACACACATGTACCCAATTATCCCTTTCACCCTCCTCCCTCCCCCCTTCCCCTCTGGTAACCACCAATCCAATCTCTGTCCCTATGTGTTTGTTTATTGTTGTTATTATCTACTACTTACTGAAGGAAATCATACGGTATTTGACCTTCTTCCTCTGACTTATTTCACTTTGCATCATGCCCTCAATGTCCATCCATGTTGTCACAAATGGCTGGATTTCATCGTTTCTTATGGCTGAGTAGTATTCCATTGTGTATATATACCACAGCTTTTTTATCCATTCGTCCCTTGATGGGCACTTAGGTTGCTTCCAAGTCTTGGCTATTGTGAATAAGGCTGCAATGAACACAGGGTGCATGTACCTTTGCAAATTGGTGTTTTCAAGTTCTTTGGATAAATACCCAACAGTGGAATAGCTGGATCATATGGTAGTTCTATCGTTGATTTTTTGAGGAATCTCCATACTGTTTTCCATAGTGGCTGCACCAGTTTGCACTCCCACCAGCAGTGTATGAGAGTTCCCTTCTCTCCACAACCTCTCCAACACATGTTGTTTCCTGTCTTGTTAATTATAGCCATTCTGACGGGCGTGAGGTGATATCTCATTGTAGTTTTGATTTGCATTTCCCTGATAGTTAGTGATTTTGAACATCTTTTCATGTGTCTGTTGGCCATCTGTATATCTTCTTTGGAGAAATGTCTGTTCAGGTCTTTTGCCCATTTTTTAATTGGGTTGGTAGTTTTTGTTGTTGAGATGCATGAGTTCTTTATATATTTTGGAGATTAAGCCCTTATCAGATGTATGGTTTGCAAATATCTTCTCCCAATTGTTAGGTTGTCTTTTCGTTTTGTTGATGGTTTCCTTTGCTGTGCAGAAGCTTTTTAGTTTGATGTAGTCCCATTTGTTTATTTTTTCTATTGTTTCTCTTGCCCGGTCAGATGTGGTGTTTGAAAAGATGTTGCTAAGACTGATGTCGAAGAGCGTACTGCCTATGTTTTCTTCTAGAACTTTCACAGTTTCAGGTCTTACATTCAAGTCTTTAATCCATTTGGAGTTAATTTTTGTGTATGGTGTAAGGTAAGAGTCTACTTTCATTTTTTTGCATATGGCTATCCAGTCCAACAATTCCTTCAGAAGGAACTGCTGGTAAGGAAAAGCAGAATAAACGTTTGTTTCTTTCCTTGTATTTACTAGTTTTCAAAATAATGAGTCAGTTTCCTAGTATCCTCCAAAGACGACCAGTGGAGTTTTTAAAATTATTATGAACTCACTGATATAAACTTATTATGTTTCTGTTACAATTATTATTCTTATTAATGCTCAAATTTTCTCATTTTAGGGCATGACAGCCTCTTCTGGTGGCTACTAAATCCCTTTTTTTTTTTTTTTTTTTTTTTTTGCTGAGGAAGATCGGCCCTGAGCTAACATCTGTGCCCATTCCCCTCTACTTTATATGTGGGATGCCTGCCACAGCATGGCTTGATGGTGGTGCACAGGTCCATGCCCAGGATCTGAACCTGCAAACCCCGGGCCACCGAAGAGGAGTGCGTGAACTTAACCACTACGACACCGGGCCAGCCCCCTGCTAAATCCTTTTAACATGACCTCTGTAGTCTTTCCTGCTTTCTGGCACAGTAAGACAGTACAAGCTTATTTTGTACATTTCCCGCCCCAGATTTAGGACGAGCCATTTTTCCAACAGGCCCTGGCCCTTTTACAGTAAAATGGTAGTTGGAGACCACAATCTAGGCTTAAGGGTGCTCATGATAAGGATGCCTACCTACTATCACCACTTCTTTTCAATATTGTACCACATGTACATTGTCAATATTGTACCACATGTACATTGTAGTAAGGAAATAAGAAAAAAGAAAATATTTAAAGATGGAAAAGGAAGGAAACTGCCATTATTTGCAGATGACAGTATAGATGATATGGAAACAATGGAGTCTATAGGGACTTTTAGAACCAAGCTCAATAACATTGCTAGGGATATAAATATACAAAAACCACTTATATTTCTATATATCTACAACATAATTATTAAAATTTTTTAAGGATGCTATTTGCAATAGGAACAAGAGCTCCAAGGAACCTACGAATAAATTTCACCGAAGATGTATAAGACCTTATGGAGAACATTATAAAACTAGAGAACCTAAGGAAGTGGAGTGCTATACTATATTGACAGAAGGGAAGACTACAGTAATTGGGTACAGCAGGCCAGGTTGGAATTGGGAAAAAACAAGAGAATGTATGCCCCGCCTGGAGAAGGTCACCAGTCTACTACTGCCATGTGAAAATGTGAATCCAGTGTTGTCAAATTCTCTGATTTTCTAAGAGAAACTAGAAATCCAGATTTCTATGATAGGTTCCTTGGTTTTTATAGGTTGGCAGCAAATTCAAAACAATTTTAAGTATTTGCAAAACAAAACACACCTGTGAAAGAATGTGGCCCCTGAGCCACCATTTTCTACTCCTGCAATCTACCCACTTCTTTAGATACTCCACTTTATTTCTGGGCTATGTTTTAAGCCAGACATGTGAAAGCTTACAAACCCTATAGGAAATCTATCACTGCTTTTGTTGTAACAATGCTGAGGATACTGCCGCTTACATTACTAAGAGAATCCTAGGTAAAAGACCCATGTAAGAAAATCTCTTTTAAAATTCTGTGCTTTTTCAAAAATTTTTGTTTGCTGTCCTTGAGGAAATGGTAAAATCGGTAATATTCGAAGGTCTGTTATGTACAAAGCATGAATGTTTAACATATATTAAGTTTACTTAATCTTCATAATTACCCTGCAAAATAGCATTAGGATTCTCCCCATTTTGCAGATAAGGAAACTGAGACAAGAAACATTAAGGATCTTGCTCAAAATCACACAGACAGTAAAGTAACAAAGCCAGAATTCACAATCAGGCAGTCTGGTTTCCGCAGCTGTGCGCTTAAATTCTGGTAATAACAACCACATAACTGAATGGTTTTTTCTTGCCTTAGCTGCCTCACCAACAGCAACAACACTGGCCTTGTGTTCTGAATTCTTCCTTCTCCCAATCCTTACTTTCTACTATTCTTTTTCTCTTTTAAATAGATGCAGGTAATGTATGTCATTTCAAAGCCTTTGTACAATAAGGCAGGGCTAAAATAATTAAATAAATCGTTAATAAATTTAATGCAAATAGATGTTTATATTTAAACTAAACCCAAAGAATGAACAGGTTTTAGAGTTATACAAGGCTGAGTTCTAATCCTCTTCCTAATATGTACTAGCTGTATGAATTTAAACAAGTCACTTAAACAGTGAACTTCAGTTTCCTCATCTGTAATATGAGGATATTACCTACCTCATGGGTTTTATTGTAAAATTTAAATAAGACTTTTAAATGTGGCTACTAGAAATTTTAAAATTACACATCTGGCTTATATTTTATTTCTATCGGACAGCATCACACTAGATAACTGCAGTAAAAAGTAAAAAGAAACAGGTGAAATTAGTTTTAATAATATATTTTATTTAACCCAATATATCTAAAATATAATTTCAACATATAATCAACATAAGAATTATTAGATATTTTACATCTTTCTTTTATACTAAGGCTTCTAAATACAGTATTTTACACTTACACATCTTAATTTGTATACTACATATCCATCAGAAATATTTGAACTGTATTTAGATTTCATAAAATTTACAATTGGTAAAGTAGTTTCACATACTCAAGTTGTCTAAAATATACTTAAAAGTTTTCTAATAACTGCATCAAGTACTCCACAAAACTTTATTTTCCTTTAATATTCACCCCAGTTGAACTAGCCACATTTCAAGAGCTCAATGGCTACACAGCTAAGGCTATCAGAATGAACAGCACAGGTCTAACAAATAAAATGCAATTAAAAGGAGGCCAGTTTTTACACATAATTAAATGAAAAAGGCACTGTGATTCATACATGCGGGTGAGAGAATCTAGATATTAACCTTTTTATAGGTACATTATAAAGGAAACTCCAACGGGTGGGGTACCAAATTACGGATATGGATAGGGTCGTGACTGATTCAAATAGAGGAAACAGAAAAAGGGACTTAAAATTATGATTCCTATTCCCACTCAGAAAAATCTTTATTTTTTTGTGCCAAAATTTTAGTAGTTTCCTTGAGTATTATCACTTTTCACCTAAGAATTAAATGTTTTATCAAATAGTTGCAAAACACCCAAAAAATGCCACCTAGATAGACCTGTAAAGCATATTTTATTTAAACACGTTATAGAAATGAAATCTTAGAAATATAGAGAGAGCTCTTTTACAAAATGAAAAATCACCAAAGTCTTAAATCTATCCTATGACTTTAAACTCAAGATGCTGTCCTTAAAGAACTTCCTTGGGAGTACGTAAACCTACTGTTTCCATGATGTTAATAGTGGTTATCTCTGAGTGGAGGGATTAAGAGTCTTCCCTCCACTTGACTATCCCTTAAAGCCCAACATATCAGATTTCTGTAAATCTAACCTAATGTATCTACTTACAATCAACCAACAAGAATAACTGAACATCTATTTGCTTTTTACTAACTATGATATGTACTATATCAATAACCACCTGGATCAATTTTTGATGTGGTAAAAGCATATAACATGTTTATTTATAGGAGACAGCTGTTGTTTTTGCCTACCTAGTATGTGATCCTCCTTTCCTCTGATATTAACACCTCAATTTTCCTTTGGGGAATTAATACTCTGCCACTCTCAATCATGTATTTCTAGAGAGGCTTATATCATTCCCAGCCCCAAGATGAGCATAAAACTAACCCAAGTCAGTCTGATAAGATTCAATTCCATTACTTTTTTGTTTTAACTCAGGGGTGGGGGAATCTCCTTCCACTGAAGTTACTGAGCTGAACAGAAGATATACTGGTGGCCATCTTTCCTGACATTAAATATATCAAACATTAACAATAGTTATCTTTGAATAACGGAAATATGAGTGGTATTTTTCTCCTTCTACCTAGTCTTGTACATTCTTTCAATTTTGCAGTCTTTTCCTTAAAAAGACTATTAACCATATAATACAATTCCTAAATTAAACGAAATAAAATTAACAGCATTAATAAGAATTTTGAAGCAACCCACTATGCTCTTCTCCGCAACTCAACCCCCTTATCCTGTATAAATGTGGAAAGAAGAAAGCGCTTATCACCAAGAATACCATGCTCAAAGCCCAAACTGGCTATATCAAATAATATGCATTTGTGTGTGGGAGAGAATCAGGAGGCAGACCTGCCCAGTGGTTGCAGCAATCAAAGAATGAGGTAATTAGGGCAAAATCCTTAAATGCCATCACTTGGCAACCACCGAATTTCTTTTAGTTAAAAACATCTGTTCTGAGTGTTCATCCTTATA
Source organism: Ceratotherium simum simum (assembly GCF_057802395.1). Taxonomy (NCBI): domain Eukaryota; kingdom Metazoa; phylum Chordata; class Mammalia; order Perissodactyla; family Rhinocerotidae; genus Ceratotherium; species Ceratotherium simum. The sequence goes on from NC_141929.1 coordinate 15,579,488, forward strand.
ATATCATGCACAGAGAAAATAATTAAGGAAACATTTAGCAAACTTTTTCTTAAATATTCATTATAATCCAGGCCCTGTGACAGAACAACCACAAATTACTGGTTAATCCTGGTCAATTTTTAAGTTAGGTAGCTGCCACCATCAAAATATACTCTAATCCACATAATGAGAGATTCCCAATAGAAAGGACTATTGACGGCAATATCATGCTTTTCTAGGTCTGCAGCTTTCTCTCTCAATTCTACCCTCAGTTCCACAATGATCAGACTACAAGGCTATCAAAAGTATCCTCCCTGACAGGAAAGACTGACAGTCCTTGAGCTACTGTTATTCAAATAGGAGTACCCTTGCTAGATGTGGTCTCAGCCCAGCCTACCTGTCCAAAGTGAGCAGGGTAGCCCAGCATGTGCATATATAGTAATTTTGCCACATTCCGACACCGGTATGTATTGTCTTCTTCTCTAAAAGATGACCGGATTGCAGCACATTCTTTCTGGATCATTTCTCGTTCTTCGGCTTGGGTTCGGGCTGTCCGGATGGTCCGGATCAGCTCCCGCAATCTGATGGGGGCTGGCATCCTCTGGATATGGAAAGAAAGATGTTCACATTTTTTACTACCAAAATCGTTCACACAACTTCCCACATAAATTTCCAATTTTTAAGAATTCAAGACTTGCTAAATAAACCCAGTGATACAAAGCTTCAGCAAATCTACTACATACAAACCCCTCAAAACTCAGTAAAGTTCTGGAAAAATACAAACAAAAATGTTAAGCATTAAATTAAGCAAAATAAGACACAGAATACACCAACACATAAAGCCCATCACTAATATCAAAATATCTTAGGAACTAACTCAACTCAAATCTTTACTCAGTCCTTAACGTAATAAGGAAAGGCCTATGCCTAACCTTAGAGAAGATAGATATTTTCTTTTCAACTGTTGTTCAACTCAACATAGCTCAACAAAGTATCAAATGAATATTGACTATGATCACAATCAAAGCCCAACTCAACAAAATGAGAAATTAGGAGAGAAGACCAACTGTCAGATTTAAACACCTTTGCAAGAAACAGTAATCATCTCAGTACGCTGGGTACTCTTTGAAAAAGTGATGAGGAAAAAAATAATAAACCGATCTCAGAGGATAAGACTATTATCAGCGCCACATTCTTATGAATATTTTTTTAAAGTGAAAAAAAAATAAAGGACCTATAACAGCCAAAACAATTATGGAAAAAAAGAACAAAGTTGGAGAATTTGCACTACCTAATTTCAAGAAATACTGCAAAGCTACAGTAATCAGGACAGTACAGAACTGAATTTAAGGATAAACTTAGAGAATAATGCAGCAAAACAGAAAAGTTTAGGAATAGACCCACACAAATACGCTCAACTGATTTTCAACAAATGGGCCAAGGTTATTCAACAGAAGAAAAGGTAGTCTTTCAACAAATGGTGCTGGCACAAGTGGACACTTACATGGGGAAAAAAATTAACCTAGGACCCTAACCTCAAACATACAAAAACTAACTCAAAATGAGTCACAGACCTAAATATCAAAGCTAAAACTAAAAATCTTTCATAAGAAAACACAGGAAGAAATCTTTGGGAACTTAGGTTAAGCAAAGATTTCATACACAACAAGCACAAAACAACCATAAAAGAAAAAAAATTAATAAATTGGACTTTTAAAAATTTTAAACTTTTGCCCTTCAAAGGATGCCATTATGGGGGCCAGCCCGGTGGCGTAGTGCAGTGCTTCTGCAGCCTGGGGTTCACAGGTTCGGATCCCGAGCACGGACCTAAGCACAGCTTATCAAGCCATGCTGTGGCAGGCATCCCACACATAAAGTAGAGGAAGATGGGCACAGATGTTAGCCCAAGGACAATTTTCTGCAGCAAAAAGAGGAGGATTGGCAACAGATGTTAGCTCAGGGCTAATCTTCCTCACCAAAAAAAAAAAAAAAAAAAGATGCCATTTTCAATAAGGCAAGCCATAGAAAGAGAAAACAGACAATTCCTATCTTGCAAAGGAATTGTATTCAGAATATATACAAATAATTTTACAATTCAACAAGACAATCTTATTTAAAAATTGGTAAAAGATTTGAATAGACACTACTCAAAAGAAGATATATGAATGGTGATAAGCACATGAAGAGATGCTTAAAGTGATAAGTCAGCAGGGAAACACAAATTAAAACTATAATGAGATACCATTCCACACCATTAGAATGGCTAAAATTTAAAAGATTGCCCATACCAAGTGCTGACAACGATATGGAACAAGTGAATTTTCAGACTGCTCATGGGAATGCAAAATGGTTCAACTACGTTGGAAAATAGTTTGGCAATTTCTTATAAAGTTAAATATACACTTAGCATATGATTCAACAAATCCACTCAGTCTTTACCCAAGAGAAATGAAAATATATGTTCTCACCAAGACTTGTACACAAATATTCACAGAAGCTTCATTTATAATTGCCAAAAACTAGAAACAACCCAAATGCCCATAAACAATGAATGATAATGGTATACCCATATAAAGGAATACTTCTCAGAATAAAACAGAACCAATATACAACACAGAACAGTCTCAAAAACATTCTGCTGAGCAAAAAAAGCAGGCACAGGAGAGTATGATTTTGTATTGTTTGATTTCACTTACATGAAACTCTAGAAAGACAAGTCTAATCCACAGTGATGGCAAAGAGATCAATGACTGCCTGAGGTTGAGGGTAGGGACGAGATGCAAGGAAACCTTCTCGGGTGACAGAAATGTTTGTGATGGGTATATACACTTCTCAAAATTCATGGAACTGTACACTTAAAACAGGTGCATTTTATTGTATGTAAATTATACCTCAATAATGGTAAGAAAAATGATGATAGGGCCGGCCCCGTGGCTTAGCAGTTAAGTGCGCGCGCTCCACTGCTGGCAGCCCGAGTTTCGATCCCGGGCGCGCACCGACACACCGCTTGTGCGGCCATGCTGAGGCCGCGTCCCACATACAGCAACTAGAAGGATGTGCAGCTATGACATACAACTATCTACTGGGGCTTTGGGGGAAAAATAAATAAATAAATAAAATTATAAAAAAAAAAAAAAGAAAAATGATGATAAAATTAGATAAGGATATCATTACAATCATCTTCAGCATGTATTAGCTGTGGAATCCTTAAACCAATGACTCTCAAGGTTGTTCTAATCCAGCATACCAGGAGGATATCCCACTCCCATTAGTTCACTTTGGCATCAATCCTCAAGGTAGGGATAGTGCATTAGGAATTTAGAAAAGTTCCCTAGGTATTGATACACTCCTCCATATTGGTCCTCTTAAGATTGTGTGTCCTGGGCCGGCCCCGTGGCTTAGCGGTTAAGTGCGTGTACTCTGCTGCTGGCGGCCCGGGTTCTGATCCCGGGCGCGCACTGACGCACCGCTTCTCCGGCCATGTTGAGGCCGTGTCCCACATACAGCAACTAGGAGGATGTGCAACCATGACATACAACTATCTACTGGGGCTTTGGGGGAAAAAATAAATAAATAAATAAAATAAAATAAAATAAAAGAAATAATTCAAAAAAAAAAAAAAGATTGTGCGTCCTAAACTATATCAAGCTACCTGTATAATGTTGTTTTATTACTTTTTAGTAGAAATACTCAAGGATCTAGTGTTTGAAGTTTACAAAGCACTTTTATATTCATTATCTTCATTATCTCATTTGTTCCTTAGACCATTCTAAATTAAGGGCAGAGATCATTACCCCCCCTTTGCCTATAAAGAAACTTGGTCTCAGAGCAACTATGCAACTTGCTTAAGATCACAAAGGTGATAGGTGACAGAGCTTGCACCTGAACCAGGTCTTAGAACCAGAACTTAGAACCAAGGCTAGAGTTCTTCCCAATACTTAAAAAATGAATATCATATTTTACAGATGAAATTATATTATTGCTAGGATTTGTTTTAAAATACTCCAGGGGGAAAAATGTATCGAGAGGAAGAGAGGAAGATGAATAAAAGGAAACAAAATGGGTAAAATGTTGATCACTGCTGAAGGTATATGATGAGTACACTAAGGTACCTTATCCTCTATTTTCATGTATATTAGAAATTTTGTCATAATCCAAAGCTTTTTACAAGTCAAAAAGCTTCAATAAACAAGGCATTCAGGGCCGGCCCCATAGCTTAGCGGTTAAGTGCGCGCGCTCCGCTGCTGGCGGCCCGGGGTTCGGATCCCGGGCGCGCACCGACGCACCGCTTCTCCGGCCATGCTGAGGCCGCGTCCCACATACAGCAACTAGAAGGATGTGCAATTATGACATACAACTATCTACTGGGGCTTTGGGGGGAAAAAAATAAATAAATAAAATCTTTAAAAAAAAAAAAGGCATTTAAATCCTTAGTCATTTTCACAAATGATAAAAAAAATCTTAGTTAAATTAGAAATCTACTTAAAGAACTATTTCTTTCACAAATACTATGCACTTTAGGGTAAAACAAAATTTAGGAGTAAGCAAAATGAATATACTATATAAAACATCAACATAGAAAAGCATAAAGTTATTACAGTTCTCAGAGGTTAAGAACTAAATATAAAATCAGTTTTTGACTGTCCAAAGCCCAGCAATTGTACTTTCAAAAAGAATCTTATTTATCATTAACCCTAACTTGGTGTGTGGAGAACAAGAGAAGTCTACAGTAACTAAAATCCTTCAAGATCAATTGGTAATACTCGACTAGAAAATAACTTTTCCCTACGAAGACTTCAATGATTCTACAAAGCAAAGACTATTAGAAAAAGCCTAAATGTTGCCCCAAAATTTGTAGTCCAACAGGGAAAATCACAAAAGTTGAAGCCAGTTGAGAGAAAAACAAGGTACCTGGAACACTTCCTCGGCTATCAGCCACAGAATCACAGAAATATAGTCTATGGCTCTAGCTTTTTATGGAGGAAATTGAGGATCCAGGATGTTAACTACCCTCTACAAGCTTACAGAATTAGTTACTAGCCTGACTCATGTCTCATGATCCACCCCCATTCAGCACCCTTCCTCCAACACTAGGCTGCCTCTAGCTTAGAGAAAAGCAGTATTTTTTTTCCTTGAGCTGTGACAACTTACTACTACTTGATTTCTTCATATATTGAAATAAAATATCTTAACAGGCATGGATGAAAAACAAAAGTTAATTCACATAGTAAAGAATTTAGTATATTTCAGAATACATTCCAAGATCAAAACTAAACAAAAAGTTCTGGTTCTAGGCAAGATGAAGTAAACACACTTCACGGAGACTCTTGTCTCTCCCTCTGGATGCAATTATAAATCCTAGACAAAATGCATGCCACAGCCACCTGAGGACTCTGAAAAGTAAATGACAGCAAGCAGATTAGAGAAAGAGAGCAGAATTTGGAGTTCCATCAAATTGGCAAGAGGTTATCATTTTTCCTCCAGTAGTGCCCAGCCTGGACCCAAGGGCAGCCCAAAACCCAGAAGTGCTCACTGGGTACAGATAAGGAGCTCTAAGAAAAATCCTCTCAGGTCCAAGGAGAAGGAAAAGGAAGATAAAAGACAATGGAGAAAATTCTCTCTCTTGGCTTTTGTTTTTTCCTTCCTCCACTCCTGCCCGAAGGCAATACTGCAATGGTGGTGGCTGCGACAGAAAAGCAATGGCAGTAACAGCCAGGCAGGCACCTAAAAACTGGGGAAGGAGAACTCGTCTCTCTGACCACAGGAGCTGTGATCCTAAGAGCATGGAATAAATCACTCTCTATCCTCCCACTGCTTGACACAAGAGTGAATTCACCAAGAAAATACAACAATCCTAATTGCAAATGTACCTAACAACAGAGCTAAAAAATACATGAAGCAAAAATTGAAGATATGAAAGGAAAAAATAAACCACCAATTATAGTTAAAGACTTCAACATGCCCCCTATTAGGTAAATGATAGAACTATGGATAGAGTATTAGCAAGGATATAAAAGACCTGAATGCCCTCATCAACTGGATCTAATCAACATTTATAGAATATTCCAATCAACAACAGCAGAATACACATTCTTCTCAATTGTATAGAGAACATTCACCATGACAGACCATGTCCTGGGTCATTAAAAAAAGTTAATAATTCAAATGAATGGAAATCACATCAAGTATGGTCTCTGACCATACTGGAATTAAACCAGAAATCAGTAACAGAAAGCTAACTGGAAAACTCTCCACGTCCTTGGAAATTAAACAATACATTTCCAAATAATCCATAGGTGAAAAAGGAAATATCAAGGGAAATTAGTAAATATATTGAACTGAACGAAAACATAAATACATTTATCAAAATTTGTGGTATACACTAAAGCAGAGCTTATTGAGAAATGGATATCATTAAATGCTTGTATCAGAACAGAGGAAACATCTCAAACTAACAATCTAAGCTTCCTACTTTAAGGAACTAGAAAAAGAGTAAAATAAGCCCAAAAGTAGTAGAAAAAAGCAAATTAAAAAATAGAAATCAATGAAATTAAACACAGAAAAACAATAGTCAAGTCAATGAAACCAAAAGCTGGTTCTCTGAACAGACCAATAAAATTGATAAACCTTTGGCTAGAAGATAAAAGAGAAATGACACAAATTACCAATATCAGGAATGAAAGAGGACATATCACCACAAACATTAAAAGGATAATTAGGTAATACTATCAACAACTCAATGCACATCACAACTGGACACTCATATGCAAAAAAAATTGAACTTTGACCAAATCTCACACCTTTATACAAATATTAACTCAAAATGGATCATAGACCTAAATGTAAAATGTACAACTATAAAACTTTTAGAAGAAGATATAGGAGAAAACCTTCATTATCTGGGGTTAGGCAGAGTTGTCGGACTTTACACAACCCATAAAAGAAAAAAATGATAAAATTGGACTTAATAAAAATTACAAACTTTATGCTATGAAAAACATTGTTAAGAAAATGAAAAGACAAGTTACAGAGTGGGATATCTGTAAATCACATATCCAACAAAGGATGTGTATCCAGAATATAAAAGGAAATCTCACAATGCAACAGTTAAACCAACCAAATTTTTTAATATGGGTACAAGACTAAAACAGACACTTCACTAAAGAGGTATAAGGGTGATAAATAAGCATATTTGAAAAGATGCTCAACTACATTAGGGAAACGCAAATTAAAACCACAATAAGATACCTCTATACACCTACAAGAATGACTAAAATATCAAGTGCTGGGGAGGATGTAGAGCAAATGGAAGTCTCATACACTGCTGGTGGGGATGCAAAATGGTATTGCCACTCTGGAAAACAATTTGGCAGTTTGTTATGAACTTAAAACATATGCTTACCAAATGATTCAGCAGTCCCACATCTAGGAATTTATCCTAGAGAAATGAAAACTTTTGTTCACACAAAAACCTATACAGGAATGCTTTGAGTAGCTCTGCTCATAATTGCCAAAAACTGGAAACAAAATCTGGAAAACCCATATAACAGAACCGTAGCAATAAAAAAGGACCAAACTATTGCTACACAGCCATAACACACAAAGCTCTATGGCATTATGCCAGTGAAAGAAAACTGTCTCAAAATGTTACATATCGAATTATTCCATTTATATGATATTCCCAAAAAGACAAAACTATAATGATGGAGAAGAGATCAATAGTTGCCAGTAGTTAAGGTCGGTAATAAAAAGGGACAGCACGAAGAAGTTTTTCTAAGACGACAGAACTGCATCCTAATTGTAGTGGTGAGTACATAAATCTATACATAAGTTAAAATTCACAGAACTATACAATCCCAAAAAAGTCAATTTTACTGTATGTTAACTTAAAAATTAGAGAGTTTTTTAAAAGTAAACAAAAAAGCCCTTCAATTAAACAATTAAGACCTATTTGATCAGTTACAGTAATATATACCCAGGATAATAAGTGGACTAGTGAGAAAGTTACTAACTGTTCCAACCTACTTAAAGGCATATTGAACCACTAGTGAAACAAAACATCTCGTAAAATCTTGAGAAATATGTTGTGTGTGAAGAGTGTGTTGAGATATGGTCATACTGTTCAGCCTATAAAAGATAACACCAAACCCTTATTTAAGGGATGGCTGAAGGCAGGTCTCACTTGCAAGATGAAGTCATTTTCTGTGCCAATAAACTAGGGATGGGACCTACGGGGGACAGGGAACTAAAAAGGGCTCTAGTAATCTGAACCATAAAGGTGTCAAGTTGTCTAGAAAGTTCCTGAGTGGCAGGTTGAAAGATGGTGCCTTCCAAATACATGCAGGTCAGAAAAGGTGCCTGCTAAGCTATGCGCCTTCTGGACTTCTAAACAGGTGAAATGAGACTGAAAGAGAATATTTTAAATATCTGAAGAGGGGCAACAACAAATCTTCGGGAACTTTTACTTCTTTTTATTTCTACCGTAGATATGTAAGAAAGTCTATTCTAAAAATTCCAGCCATTTCCAATCCTGCAAAAGAAAACAACAAGAAATTTGTGTCTATATCTTGGCCAAAGCACTGAAAGGAAGGAGGCACACCACAGGAACTATGCACTGGAAGTAGCAGCAATTAAAGTAAAAGAATCACAAGCACAAGGAAAAACTACTATGATATGGAATTGAGCCTAGTAAGCTAGCCTCTCCCTCCTGCCTCCTCCCCAAATTTTCTTACATTAATAAACCTTGGAGATTATGATATTATATTTTGAATGAAGATTTTGAATGGCAAGTCAAAGTTCTTAAATCTTTCAAATACGTACTCTTAAAAACATATTAAATATTCCTCAGACACAGTTCTGTAAATCACAGAAATACAGAAATCCCACTCAAGAAAAAAACATACTTCAAAGAAATATTAGAGCCAAAACAATAAAAGAAAGATGTAATAACGGACTACCATTGTCAGCCAAGCAACCTAGGACAAGCCATCTGACTTCCCTAAGCCTCTGTTCCACCAACTGAAAAATAAGGGCATAGAATTAGCTCTAAAAATCTATGAGAACAAATATTTGATGATCACATTACATATCATTCTATTTTCAGTTTGTTAATTTTAAAAGTATCATTCTTTATAAATCAAATGTAGACCCTTCACAGATCAATACTGTGAAGCAAACCTGTACAAGGAAAAAATAAATTAAACCAAACTTCAATAAGGAGCAAATATATCATATACCATACTCAACCGAAATACAGCCATTAGGTTTGAGAATCTTGATTTGAGAAAGCAACAGGATCAAGGTCTTTAATCAAGAAAATGCAAAAATCAGTTTAACAGTTCAGGTCCCATTAGACGACAGTTATAAGACAAAATATAATATCATACATGACATCAACATAAGCATCATTTAAATCCATTTCAAAGTGGGAAGGGAGAATGTATAAAATATGGAATCAGAAGTTAGTTTCATGCACCTCCTTCTTTTTGCTCCTTGTTCAATTCAATCAGTCACACTACCCCATAGATGACCTAAGTAATAGGGAAACATACCAAAAAGTGCCAATCACTCATCCAACAAATATTTGCTGAGCCTTCTCAATGCCAGGCATTGTAATAGGTGCTGGGGACTGGCAAGGACATGGTCTCTATCCTTAAGAACTCAAAAGCCTAGTGAGGGGGGCCGGCCCCGCGGCTTAGCAGTTAAGTGCACATGCTCCACAACTGGCGGCCCGGGTGCGGATCCAGGCATGCACCGACGCACCGCTTGTCCGGCCATGCTGAGGCGGCAGCCCACATATGGCAACTAGAAGGATGTGCAACTATGACACACAACTATCTACTGGGGTTATGGAGAGAAAAAGAGAAAAAAAAAAGAGGAGGATTGGCAATAGATGTTAGCTCAGGGCTGGTCTTCCTCAGCAAAAAGAGGAGGATTGGCATGGATGTTAGCTCAGGGCTGATCTTCCTCACCAAAAAAAAAAAAAAAAAAAAAAAAGCCTAGTGAGGAAAATTTTTACAGTTCCAGCCATATAAGAAGCAGCAGAAACTGCTGATAAATGACAGATCATAAAATTATATTTATGGTAAGCCAAATTTTGCCATGGCCAAACGAATTTAATGTATTTAGAAATTTTTCCTTTCGTGATTCTGGATCAACCCAACAACTCCAAAATCCCATGTAGAAAGAGATCTGTAGCATAGTACCAGTCTACAATTTCTCATCTAAAACCTTTAGGGCAGAACTCAGAATTTTCTGAATTTTGAAAGGTAATACAGTGTACATACTATATTTCACAATTTGCCCACCATGGCTGGGGCAGCAGTTCCATTATTAAACAATATTTCTGCAGCAACACATATCAATATGCACACCAAATGAGAGAAATAAATACCTCAAACAGCTTCATGTCTGGTCAGGTCAGATTTTAACACCAAAAGAATTATGAAGAACTCCTGGTTTTCAGCGTTTTTTGGATTTCAGAACTGAGATAAGGAATTGTGGACCCTTATCCTTACCCAATGACCCTTATCATTGTGCAAAATGATGACCCTGAAGCGCAATTACCTTGGTTTGAATTCCAGCTCCACTACTTATTAGCTGTGTGTCCTTGAGTAAATGGCTTAACCTCTCAGAGCTTAACCTCTCATCTGTAAAATGGGGAATGTACCTACCTTAAAGGATTGTTAAAGAATTAAACAAGAATATACGTAAAATTCTTAGCACACTGCCAGGCACATAGTAAGCACTAAACAAATGCTGGCCATAATGTTGGCTACATAAACTATCCTTGCATAAATTAATTTTGAGCAAAAACAAGTTGCAGAAAGATACCCAGTATTAACATTTATAAAAGCTTAAAATACATAAAAGAACCTATTCTTTAGAGTTACAAAAATGAAGTAAGAGAATAAGAACATGCATGTGAAAGATAAAGATCAAATCCAACACAGTGGCACACCTGGAAGGGAGGGGAATATGCTTAGGGACAGAGTGATACACAGGAGGCTTCGGCTATACTGGTGATGTTTTATTTCTTAGACTAGGTAGTGGGTAAGTGAATGTTTATTATTATTCTCCATAGGTTTGACGTCTGAAATATTTCATATTAAAAATTAAACTCAAATATCTCTAATCTATGAGGTGAATGTGGTAGACCACATAATCTGGAAAACATAACCCACTCAGCTTGATAGATTTCCTTATTTTTTGAAAGTTTATACTTGCTTTTCAAAATACTCAAAACCACAAGATTCCTTAAAATACAACAGCTTAAACATCTATCATAAGTAATAACAAATTCTATCCTTTTTAAAAAAGATATGAATATAATGTATAGTAATGACTCAGTGATATAGAACACAGCTGAGAATCCAAAACACATTTTTATAATCTCGGGCAGCCAATACAGAGAGCATCAAATCAACACACTAAAACATCTACTTCACTCTACTTGCATGTTCTCATTCAGCCTCTTCCAGAATAGAACAAATTAGAAAACTAGAGGGGAAAGAGAGGAGGGTAGGGCCCAGAAGATAGAAGTTGTTTTAGGAAAGGACACTGATAGTAGTCAAAATGTCACCTAACAGCAAGGGAAGAAGCCAAACAACAGCAAAACAAACAAATAAAACCTACATATAGCAGAAACAAGCATTCAAACCGCATAGTAGCAAGATTAATAAATTCTAGAGATCTGCTATACAACATTGAACCTATAGTTAACAATACTGTATTGTGCAACTGAAAATTTGTCAAAAGGACAGAAGTCACGTGGTATTCTTACCACAACTTAAAAAATAAAGTTTGTGCCCTTATATTATAGATTTCTATCCTATAAAATTTTTTAACTGATTACTCAAAAAGGAAAAGATCAAATCAATGTTAAATCTTTGCCTTTGACTTCCACAATAATTACCTTAATTTATAATTTTTAAAAAATCCAAAATTAAAGCATTTATCTTATACACACGAAGTATAGTATTCTGAGGCTACTTAGCATGCTAGCAAAAAGAATTCAACTCCCCCTAAAGTCCTAAGAGTATTTCAATGGTTTTATTCAATGCCTAAGTGTCAATATGTTTTATATTCACATGGCTTGTACCCCTTATCAAAATAAAATGTCCCTCTTTGTCTTCTTTTTTAAAACTAATGATAAAAAGTAAAAATAGTTACTAGGACAATGATGGAAAGGGAACATAGAAAAATTAAAAGTCTGACTTTTTAAGGTGCAGAGATTGTAGATAAATGTATTTCTATTTCATTAATGGTTATTTGATAAATAATGGTGAAAAATCTAAAGAAAAAAAGGAAGTGTGAAATTCATTTTTGAAAAATTTCTATCCAAAATGATTAAACAAAATTAGGTTTAGGAGCTTAAACTAAATTAGATTACTTTATATACCCAGAGAGTGATCAAAATTATAAATGTTTATTATAGGAAAAAAAAATTTTAAACAATAGAACAGAAAACAATGACTGCATATGTTTCAACTCTCCTAAAATTTATCCCCAGAATGGAGAAAACAGTTATTTTCCAAAATCTCCAAAAATTCCTTTGAGGGATAAAGATTTGCCTCATACAGCAATACCATCACCAGGCCATGATCACCTTTTTTTCTTTGAAATGCCTATTTTTCCCACTCAAATATAAGCTCCCTAAATGCCAGATCCTTGTCTGTCTTATTCAGCCTTGTATTCCTCTTGCCTAAAAGAGTAGGAACTTGATAAACACTGTATTTACTGAATTTTAAATTCTAGAAGAGTCTTTTCTAAAGAAAATGTACTTGTCCTTTCCAAAGCACACAAAATAAAGATGCAACAGCTGCTCACCAACAGCTACAGGAAAGGCATCAGGACTCGACCCAGTCCTCTATTCTATCCTGCTTAGTTAACTTTCTTCCTACTTCTGAGCTTACACTACCTGGCTGAAAGCTTTGAGCTACTGACAGCCAACAGTTAAGAACATGTGACCAAACAGCACAGGCTCCTGCTATGTGGTCCTTCTTCCCTTAAACCTAAAGGTATTTGAGCTCTAAATTTAAAAAGAAATCCTAAATTAAAAGCAATTTTTCAATATTAAAATTACCTCCTTTTCTATCCAACAAAAGACTGTACTTGAAGTCTTCCCTGCTAAATGATGAGAAAAGACTCAAGAAACAAGATTTCAATTAACTTTGCCACTGATTACTGTGTAATATCCAGTCACAGATTTCTAAGTATGGCTGAGAATGCTCAAGGGACCTAAGTTAACATTAGGCAAAACCCTCCAAAAGAAGTTACCATGCTTTCTCTCTCACGTTCTCCATATGGTCTATATTTTAATATTATGCTCCACACAGAACTCATACTTCAAATTTTTATTTTATATATATATCTGAATTGTTTTAACACATTTACAGGGCCGGCCCGGTGGCTTAGCGGTTAAGTGCACGCGCTCCATTGCTGGCGGCCCGGGTTCAGATCCCGGGCGCGCACCGACGCACCGCCCCTCCGGCCATGCTGAGGCCGCGTCCCACATACAGCAACTAGAAGGATGTGCAGCTATGACATACAACTATCTACTGGGGCTTGGGGGGTGGGGGAGATTTAACACATTTACAACTTGCAAAATAATTTTTTTTTTTTTGTGAGGAAGATCAGCCCTGAGCTAACATCCATGCTAATCCTCCTCTTTTTGCTGAGGAAGACCAGCTCTGAGCTAACCTATTGCCAATCCTCCTCCTTTTTTTTTTTCCCCAAAGCCCCAGTAGATAGTTGTATGTCATAATTGCACATCCTTCTAGTTGCTGTATGTGGGACGCGGCCTCAGCATGGCTGGAGAAGTGATGCGTCGGTGCGCGCCCGGGGCTCCGAACCCAGGCAGCCAGTAGCCGAGCCTGCACACTTAACCGCTAAGCCACAGGGCCGGCCCTAAATGTCTTTCTTACTATGTCCAAAATAGTAAGAAAGCTTAAAGCAAATTGATCAATAGTATTATACTTCAATCAGACTTGTACTTTCTAACATATCTTATAGATACTGGCTGTCATTAATCTGACTTAGCTGGGTTTTTTTCACTGTCCTTGCGTTTTTGTGGTTTTCTTTCTTTTGGGGGAAGGTGGGTAGGGAGAGGGAGGCAGTGCCTATCTTATTTCTCTTGTACGAAAAAATGTGTTCATAGAAGGGAAATGTTCTACAGAGTGAAGAAAAAGGGAGACCAGTGTTAGTATGCCACTGTTTGAGTAACAGAGATTAAATCTGGGGATAAGTATTTTGGTCACTGGAAAGACAAACACCATTGTGAGGCAGGGATAGTTCTTTGATCAGGTTTCACCAGGGCCTAGAATGACAAAACACTCAAGACCATCCAACTTTATATGCTCTGGTTTCAGGTTCACAATACAACTCACTGATTATTAATCACCTTCTCAAGTACCTTGCCTCCCAAGTACCTCCATACAAGGAACAGGGTGCCCTGGAAAGTAGACACAGGTAATTTAGTAGAAAAACATAGCCCCTCATGAATTAGAATATTGTTATTCTACAACACTAAGATATCACCTCACACCAATTAGAATGGCTATAATCACCAAGACAAAAAACAACAAATGTTGGAGAGGATGTGGAAAAACAGGAACCCTCATACACAGCTGGTGGGAATGCAAACTGGTGCAGCCTCTATGGAAAACGGTATGGAGATTCCTCAAAGAATTAAAAATAGAGATGCCCTATGATCCAGCCATCCCACTACTGGGAATCTATCCAACGAACCTGAAATCAACAATCCAAAGAGGCTTATGCAACCCTATGTTCATTGCAGCATTATTCACCATAGCCAAGAAGTGGAAGAATATTGTTATTCTAACTTACACATCACTGAGTTTGATTAGGCTGAATCATCCCTAGGTGAAATACCAAAATGGAATTTCTGGATCTTCAAGGCTAAGGAATAGGCTGTGAAGTAGGTGACCACATTGAGATACCATCACACCCGGTCTAAGCAGCCAGCTGGCATCCCTCGAAGAGGTCTTAAGCTCAGTTCTCCCTAAAATGCCACAGTAATTACAGGAATCTTTTTTTATGCTTAATTGTCCACAACCAAAATTCACCAAAACTGAGATTTTAGAAATAGATGTACGTAAACGCAAATATGTCTACTGAACAATTCAATTGCATTAAGATACATGAAAAGCAATAAAGGCCAAATAAACAACAGATAAACATGATCAACATCTAATTTGACACTAATAAAATAAAAAGCAATTTTTCACTCTCCCAACCCTAATATTATTAGCAAAAAAGTCCTGAGGAGTCCCTGAAGTATCAAGAATTGTCAGGAACTTCTCAAAACAAAATCTTAGTTTTTTAAAGATATGCCTCAAAGGGTTTAATAAATGTTAAGGGAGACTATCTGTGCCTAGTGTGAATATAGATGCCTTTTTAACTTCTGTATATATTCTGATATCTTTCAAACAATGAACATGTGTAACTTGAGCAATAAATCTTGCTTTGAAAATTCAAACAGGGGGGCCGGCCCCGTGGCTTAGCGGTTGAGTGAGCGCGCTCCGCTGCTTGCGGCCCAGGTTCGGATCCCTGGTGCGCACCGAAGCGCCGCTTCTCCGGCCATGCTGAGGCCGCATCCCACATACAGCAACTAGAAGGATGTGCAGCTATGACATACAACTACCTACTGGGGCTTTGGGGGGAAAAAATAAATAAATAAATAAATAAAAACATTACAGAAAATTCAAACAGGGCCAGCCCCGCGCCTTCGCAGTTAAGTGCGCGCGCTCTGCTGCTGGCGGCCCGGGTTCGGATCCCGGGCGCACACCGACACACTGCTTCTCCGGCCATGCTGAGGCCGTGTCCCACATACAGCAACAAGAAGGATGTGCAGCTATGACATACAACTATCTACTGGGGCTTTGGGGGGAAAAAAACAAATAAATAAAATTAAAAAAAAAAAAGAAAATTCAAACAGCCTTTTGGCTCTCTGAACAGCACCATGGTGGTCGACAAGAACAAGCGCCTTACGAAAGGCGGCAAAAAGGGAGCCAAGAAGAAAGTGGTTGATCCATTCTCTAAGAAAGATTGGTATGATGTGAAAGCACTTGCTATGTTCAATATAAGAAATATCAGAAAAACATATAGTTAAATTAACATTTAAAGTAGAGGTCCTTCTTTTCTTAAAATGATACGTAGCTTCCTGTGCTCTTTCAAAGGTATTAATTTTTACATTTAAAAAAGAAAATTCTAACAAATTAACAAAAACCATAAGAACACATAAATAAAGCAAAACTGCACACTTCCAAAATAATAACATGGCATTCATCCTAAAAGGACAGAGTCACATTTATCTAAGGGCATGTTTCTACAGGATGACATTAGAAAGTTTATTAGAAAGTGATTTAATACTAAGATAAATTTTCCCTAGCATATTCTTCATGAATTCAAGTTCTGTTAATTCTGGATAACAAGAAAGGTGGGGCGGGGGTGGGGGGAGTGCTGGTCCATAGGATTCCTTTTTAACCCATGTTTCTGACATGAGTTAGACATCGAAGGAAAAAAGTACCACTGACAACAGCATCAAAAACTATAAACTATCGGGGTCAGCCCAGTGGTATAGCGATTGGGTTCACGCACTTCGCTTCGTCAGCCCAGGTTCGCTGGTTCGGGTCCTGGGCGCTGACATGCTCACCGCTCGTCGGGCCATGCTGGGGTGGCGTCCCATATGGAGGAGCTACAGCTCTAAACTACGATACACAACTATGTACTACGGCTTTTGGAAGAAAAAAGAGGAAGATTGGCAACAGATGTTAGCACAGGGCCAATCTTCCTCCAAAAAAAAAAACTATAAAATATCTAAGAATAAATTTGGCAAGAAAGGTATAGGAACTAGATGAAGAAAATTATTAAATCTATGAAACCTTTACTGAAGGACCTAAAACTAAAACAAGACCTGAACAAATGGAAACTCATCATAATAAGGAAAAATTATCATCATTAAAAAACATCAGGCCTCCCAAAATTAATATATGAATATAGTGCAATTCCAAACAGTGGGCTTTTCTGAGGTTTTCTGAACTCAACAGAATTATTTTCAATCAATATAGATATAAGAATAAATGTTTAAGAATAGTTAAGAAAATGAAAAAGTACAGTGACAGGAGCTTTTCTTAACAGAGTGTAACTTTCTATAAAGTTATTATACTCAAAAAGGTTAAAATAATGGTGCAGGAAGAGAAAAACAGAAAATCTAGAAACAAAGCAAACATATACAGGAACTTATCATGTGATAAGGTGGCATTTAATTCACTGAGGAAAGGATGGCTCATTTAGTCCTGGCAAAGCTGGCTCTCTATACAAAGGAAAACCATAGAAGACCTCCTACTTCACACGATATAAAAGCTAATTCCAGATGAATAAATACATGTGTCATATGACAAAGAATTAATATACGATAAGGTGTTCCTACAAGATAAGAAAAGGACAAAAACAACTTAAAGGAAAAATAAACCAAGGACATGAACAGACAATTATCAATAGAGGAAATCTAAATGGCCAAAAAACATCAAAAGAGGCTAACTCCAGTAACAGGGAAACTAAAATTAAGACAAAACTGAGAGACCATTTCTCATCTAGGAGATCAGTAAAAATTAGGTTAAGTAATTACACTTAATGATGTGATGATTTGGAAAACCCACTGCTAGCAGAGGTGGAAATTATGACAACCTATTTGGAGAGTAAAATGGCAATAATAACATTTAACATATACTTCCTTCAACCCAGAAATCCCACCTTGGAGACTCTAGCCTGTAGAAATAAAAGCATCAGCAAATAAGGTGTCATGTACAAGGATGTTTACTGTAGCACTGTTTGCAGTAGCAAAAT
Organism: Ceratotherium simum simum; assembly: GCF_057802395.1. Taxonomy (NCBI): domain Eukaryota; kingdom Metazoa; phylum Chordata; class Mammalia; order Perissodactyla; family Rhinocerotidae; genus Ceratotherium; species Ceratotherium simum. The sequence continues at coordinate 15,597,335 of NC_141929.1, forward strand.
CTAGAAACAACCTAAACATCCACAGGAAAATAACTAAATTATGTATGGTACATCCATACTATGAGACATAACAGGGATGTTTAAAAGAACAATTTAGAATTATATTTACTGACCATGAGGTGCTAAGGAAAACTTGTTATAGAGTAATATAGAAAGTATGATCTCC